>NC_138553.1:60482896-61840396 GCF_964273705.1 Natrix helvetica | reverse complement strand
AAGTCTGAAATATATTTTATTAATGAGTTGTAAATGGAATGCCTCTATTCCTAAAAGGTCGAGCTTCCTGTAAATGGTAAAACAGATTTTCTACTTGAACATCTGATTCATAAATGCTTATAATTTGCCTGCTTCAAAATGATACTTTGAAGATAAAGCCACTATATCATTATAGCCAGTTAAGTGTGTAAGTGTCAGTGTGGCTTCTCTGTAACCAATTTCTGCTAAATATTATTTGTGGTTAACTGATCAAAGCAATGCAGAAGACCACTTTGAGTCCCCTTAGAATAACCAAATCAATCATTTCTTCACACTCCAAGACCAGCATATATATAAAACCGACAATCAAGTTATTGCAGAAAGATAAAATATGAATCTAACATTCCAAAAGTCCACACATTTCCATCTGTTGTAGAGTTTCTTTGAGCATTCTCAGTAGCATAAGGTATCTGTGCCCTGTTCCCCCAACAAGGAACATCTGAGGGGATACAGCATCCAACTTACCTTTATCTATGCTTTACTATACTTATATCTGATTTGGCATCTAGAAAAAAACATCCGTAATTATCTTTATAGTACATCTTCTTCTAGAAAATGAATAGCTAAGGCCATTGGGATCTGTCTTAATGGGTTTGCTACAAAGGATAGAATATTTGTATTGTCTGCATAAAAAACACAGGAATGGATGATCTGCCAATTTTGGAAGCAAAAACTAGGACCAAAACTGTTTGAACCACTGAACATATATACAGTAAAATCTAACAACAAACAAGCCACAATATGCCCTATGTCAGCCCTCTCTGAGATTAACTTTTAATCATGACCAAATTTCACCTTATTTGTAAACAGCTCTTTGTGTGTAATTCTTAAATAAGAAAAACTACTATAACCTGCAATTGGTAGAGAATATTTCCACATTTTTTCTTCAGTCTATCTCTGAGTGCACTGTAGAGTCAAGTGCTAGTTAAAATCAACAAAGGCAGCAAATTTGTCGCTTATGATCTGAAAATATATATTTCAGATTTATGTTGTAGAATTAGGCACTGGTTTACAGGAGTGGAAACTTCCTGCAAAGTCTGCCTATTCTTCATCTAATTAAGTAATCTTCATTCAATTAACTAATTATGTTCATGTTCCAAACAATCTAATTTCATGCATAAGATGCTTTGAATAAAGTCAATTGCTTCAGCAAACAAACAGGCTCATAGAGAGTTTGTGTGTGGTAGCAAATTGATTAATCTGTGTAGAAAAAATCAATATGAATCAATAATCAGTAGTTTCAGTGAGTTTTGAAAAGGGAGGCTGTAATTCAAGTGACAGCTATTAAAGTAAAAGATCAGAGATAATGAACATTTGCTATGCCAAAGCTATCCATGATGTTTTCCAACTTTTTAATGATTTTTAAATCGTCACAATTTTATGCATCCTGCTAAGAGGTAAAGAAAGAATTACTCTCCACTGCATGATTTTGTTGGTTCTTGTTTGTATCACCATGGAGAAAGGAGGAAATCACTTTTGTGTAGTGACATAAAGCACAAATCTATGTGAAATTATATAATAATTTATGACAGTGTTTCTCAACCTTGGCAACTTGAAGATGTGCAGACTTCAACTCCCAGAATTCCCCAGCCAGCCAACCTGGCTGGGAAATTCTGAAAGTTGATGTCCACACATCTTCAAGTTGCCAAAATTCAGGAACATTGATCTATGGAACTACCCACCAGGATTTGGTTAACTCCTAATATTATCCCTTCTAAGTCTTCTATTAACCACAGACAAACGTAATGCTGTGGGCAAGATGTTGGACTGGGAATAGAGAAAGCTAGATTCAAGCCCACCCTTGGCCATAGAAGCCACCCTCAGCCATAAAAGGTATCTTTGGCTAGATATTCTTTTTTTATTTTAACTTTACTGGCTTATTGTGGAGATAATTGGAAAATAGAATGCTGTGTATAATAACTTCTGCTATTGGAGTTATGGGACAAATGAATGCTGCCAATCAAAATACCACACAGTAATTCACCATTTTCTTAGCCATGATCTACTGAGAGTAGTCTTCCAACAACCCATTTCAATGACCTGCCCCATGGAGCCAGGAAGAAGTGAACTACCAAAACAAACAAACAAACTCCAACATCATCATTTTCTCCCATTTACCAGGTACAAGGAGTGTGGATATAAATCTGAATCCTACTTCAGAATAGGAGTGTTTTTGCCAGTGCATTGGCAACTGAAAATGCAGACTATATGGGAGGACATTTCTCTTCAGAACAGAAATAGTTGGTGAAAAAGGTGATTGAGATGAGAGATATGAAATGGACAATGAATTATTCCCCCAGGAGATGTCAAGAACTTTTCAGAAAATAGATTGATCGAACAAGGTATGGAGGACACTTAGTTGTTAGCAAGAAAGGATTTATTCCTTTCCAGATATTTACAAGATACAACACAAACTAGAGATTATCTTGATTTTTTTTAAAAGAATACAAATGTATAGTATATTTACAACCATATAGTCACATTTCTTCTGTTATGCACTTTCACCAGCCTATTTCAGAATTAGAGGGAGAAAAAATAGACCACTAATTGGCCATCTACACTTCTGTAAGGGAACCACTGTATACAATTCTGTAATACATCTAATTTCATGGTAATCAGCCTGAATTTTCATTTAATTATACATCATTATTCTTAATTACACACTGAATATATTCCTACGTTCTTTTTCCTTCAAGGTTTATGCCATTTAGAGAAGTGTGTATCTTCTCTTTTTAGATATGAACATATCAGAATTAGCATATTTTATATAACTAAAATTCTCACTTATTCTTTACAGATAGTCCTCACTTAGCTACCACTTGTTCAGTGACCATTTGAAATTACAGTAGTACTGAACAAAGCCATTATAGTGTCCCTGCAAGAATTGAAATACAATTCAGGGGCTTGGCAACTGGCTTGTAGTTGTAACTGTTTTACCATCCCGTAATCACGGAATTGCCATTTGCAACATTCCCTGCTGGCTTCCCACAAGCAAAGTCAATGGAGAAGCCGTCAGGGAAGGTTGTTGGTTGCTCCTATAAGAAGCTCCCACTTCCACTGTTTTTCTTTCAGAGAGTCCTGCCCAACCAATTGCACTCATGCCATGCTACAATGACCAATCTCCTGCCTACTATCATGTCACACTGCAACACCATTTCCCTGCCTGCATTCACACCAGTGGTGGGTTTCAAATTTTTTTAGAACCTCTTCTGTAGGTGTGGCCTGCTTCGTGGGACTGGCTTGCCAGCCATGTGACCGTGTGGGAGTGGCTTGCGTGCCATGTAACCGGGTGGGAGTGGCTTGCCGGCCATGTGACCGGGTGGTAGTGGCTTGCCAGCCATAAGACTGGGTGGGCGTGGCCAATTTGTAAAATGTGGTGAAACTCACTTAACAACGCTCTTGCTTAGCAACCAAAATGTTGGCTCAGAAACACTGGCATTTGAAGCACGTAAGTCTTAAAGCTGTCAAGTTACAAGTTCCTTCCACCCCTAAACCCTTAGGAAAAAAACCCCAGGGGAGTTCAAACTTGACAGCTTTAAGACTTGCAGACTTCAACTCCCAGAATTCCTCCTCTCGCTCTTCATCTTGATGATGTGCGGATGGGCGGGGGAGGGAGCTGGAACCGGTTTTAAATGGCACTGTAGATTTGTGGAACCGCTTCTATAGAAGAGGTTAGAACTGGCAGGAACCCACCCCTGATTCACACCATGCCAGAACACCTAATCCCCAACCAGCACTCTCACTCCACAACATGCCCTGCTCCAGAGATGTATTCAGCCGGTTCTCCCCAGTTCGGGCAAACCAGTAGTGGCACCTGCAGGAAGCTCCGCCCACCTACCCCAACATAATGCACACACACTCACATTTGCAAACCAATAGGGAGCCTAAATGAATCCTACCGCTGCCCTTCTCCCTGGTTTGTTTGTGAGCTACTTAAAGAAAAACTTCTCATGACTGGGACCTGCAACTTCCTCCGCATTTCCCATTGATTTTGCTTGCTGGAAGCTGATAGGAAATTTCAAGTTGCAATCACATGAGGGGTTCAATTCTGAGCTGAAGATGCTTTTAAAGAAACAAAACAAAGAAACTCCAGTTGCCTTTTGAAAAAAAAACACCTTTGGAATAGCATCAGATGCTTGCTTAACAACTCACAATCTTAATGGTGTCAATAAGTACTGCCATGGCATCACTCTTCACAACCACATCACTTAGTGACAAAAATTCTATTCCAATTGCCAACATTAAGCAAGGATTACCGGTAATTGAATTTGGATATTTTGGGATCTTTGCATGTTATATAGCAGAAAGGCATATAACTTTTAAATCTTTTAAAACCCATAATGGTATAATGATTGTATAATTTTACTAAAATCACACAAAAAATTTTTGAACAGAAATTTGAATTTGGGTAGTAATTATTTTTAATTTATACCAATTTTCTTTTTTATCATATTATTATTTTTCTTTCTTCGTTAAGCTATACCTAGAAAAATATATATTAAATTTCATTGATGTAATGTATGCATTTGGACAGAGACATCATATTGCTAAAATAAATTATATATTTTAATTTCATAGAATATGGATTCATTTTGCAAAATATATTGAATATTATAATAAGAACCAATAAACATTAATTGTTTTTTATATATCACGAACCTCCAAAGGTTCATGTAATATATATTTAGAATATATATTACACTAGCTACCACCCAACTGGACTACTGCAATGTGCTCTACATGGGATGCCCTTGAAGTATATTTAGAAGCTTTAACTTGTCTAAAATACAGTGGCATGTATGATTTTGGATGCACCATAAAATGGCCATATAACACTGCTGTTACATGAATTGCACTGCTTCCAAATAGGCTTTCATGTACAATCCAGGATGCTGGTTGTCACCTCTGAAGCATGGCATAAAACCATGTAACTTGTAGGACTGCCTCTCTCCAGTGGGTTCTGCATACCCCACCATACTTGCTTACGTGGGTACACTCCAGATGCTATCAATAAAAAGGGCCATCTGGTGGGAAACATGCTTTGATGTCATTGCATGGGACACATGAATCAACTCTTCCTGAGAGATAGATTGGCCTATCCTATTGGCCTTTTACAGGGTTGTGAACTGGCTGTTCCCTCTTATGTTGGGTTTGGGATGTTAACATGGGGGCTGTGGCATATATGAATAGTGGTTTTAGTGGTTTTACTGAAGGTTTTGAAGGTTTTACTGACCTTCAATGCAGTTTTAATTGGGGTTTTTGGAAATGGGTGTTAATGGAGTTATTTGTTTTTATCTTGTAGTCTACTCAGGGTTTCTTGGATAGAAGTCAGTCATACAAATTGAACAATTAAATAAAAGTCTGCCTCTCTGTACTGGTGCTTTTTACTGTTTGTTGTATGCCAATGTAATTTTGATGTTAGTGATAACACGTTAAAAGATGTTTGAGATTGGCAAGCAGTATGTTCTGTATGGAGAGAGATTGCTTATTCATTTGTTTGGAGGTAACAGCGTGTCACACTGTAAGTGCTTATTCAGAAACTGTTATAATTTCTTTATCACACACGAATCGTTGAAGGGATTATATACACAGAACCTTAGAATGAGAGAATAACTCCCTTAACTCACTTCAAGAGTTACTTTAGTGTAAAGAGCTCCTGGATAATCTAAGGCTGATGTAAATTTATGTTCCATTTCAGAATAAAACTTCCATGCAAACAATAGATATAGTAAGATGAATGAAGGCTTGAATTTTAGACTTTAAACAAGCATTAAAATACCCTGATATAATAAACAAAAACAAACATCTTATTTAGGGAAATTGTGCTAGGTTGCTAGAAATCGTAGCCCTTTAACTCAGATTCCTGGCCCAGGTTCATTGGTAATATACTTACAACTATAATTGAGCCCAAAATTTATGTTGCTAAGTGAAACATTTGCTAAGTGAGTTTTGCCCCATTTTACAACCTTTCTTGCCTCAGTAGTTAATGGAAGCACTGCAGTTGTTAAGTTAGTAACACAGTTGTTAAGTGAATTTAACTTCCCCATTGACTTTACTTGTAAGAACTTTACAAAGGTGATCAGATGACCCTTGGAGACTACATAAATGTGAGCCAATTGCCAAGCATCTGAATTTTGATCACATGACTGTGGGGATGCTACAATGATCGTTAGTGTGAAAAACGGTCATAAGTCACTTTTTTCAGTGCTGTTGTAACTTTGAACAGTTACTAAATGAACTGTTGCAAGTCAAAGGCTACCTGAAACCAAAACTGGGTCTGCAGTAGAGAGAGGAGTAAATGCAAGTTGTGGAAAATTTTCAGAAGAAGAGCGAATAAAAAATATGCAACAACTCCTGGTAATTTCTCTTTTCTTTAGAGCTTATCATTTGTTCCAAAGGAGAGGGAAATATTGGATTTATTATACTACAAACTGACTTGTTCCTTGTATTGCAATTTATTTCCCGAGCTACCAATTCAAATCAGAAAACCCAGATTTTGGGGGGAAATTGAGACTAGGTTTTTGTTGAATATTTATACATGAACGTTGTACTTTCATGAGGAACGATAGTGTTTCAACTCAAGGGGAAAAAATAAATGAAATCTTGCAATTATTTTTTCAGCATTGCTCAGACTTTCTGTTTCTTCATGTCATCCCTTCATTGCTGGATTTTGTGTTTTATTTGTTATGCCTCAGCAAGTATCAAAGTCTGATCATGGCACTAAAAAAGATATAGTTGAGATGGAATGGAATCAGTGTCCCGGACACAGCTATGGTGCTAACTAGTCTCCAGCTATTGCCACTCTTAGCAAAGAATTTACACTCAGATACCCAAGATTCTCATAATTGAATTCCTGTATTGTCCTTGTTTAGCAATATTAATGGGAAAAGGAGGAATGTTTTCAATATTTTAGTCTGCATGGAAGCCTTCTGAGAAAGTGGATACATTCCTTCCTGGATATGTTTTCTGAAGAGGAGTTTCTAATTTTGGCTCAAGAGTACATTGCACTAGGAAGTATTAATCAATAGGAAGGCTTTACACAATATGAGCTGGATTAATGTGTCATTTTAAAAAAATCTATATCTTTATTGTTAAAATCTTGAAATATAATGAAAATATTAGAAAAAATCATGATGGCATAAAAGACTGCTATATTTAAATTTTTAACACATTATAAAAAAGAAGAAGAAAACAGATGATTTTAGTGATACATCTTCCCTTCCCTTCCATTTGTACCCCCAGTCAGAGTTAAGATATATGAACTATGATATTAGTTTCTATTTGAGCCATAGAAACTACATTGCTGATGTCTACACTAATTGTTTCCCTGATCACGTGATCATTGTTAAGCAAAGAAACTAGATACATTGTAATTATGTTCATGTTACATTTATTGAATTATGAGTTTTAGCCAATTACATTTTAACATGGCAGACTGTATGAAGAGAGTCTATATGATTAGTTTATCGGTATAATGCAAATCCAAACAGATTAATTTGTAAACTATGGGCCAATTAAAGAGGTGAGGTGGGTGGTTAAATACTTAAAACAAATTATTACATTTGAGCATTATATTAATAATATATTTCAATGAAATAATATTACTGAAGTTTTTGCATTTGTTAGGGACACATCTAAGATACGGTACAATTAGATATACACAAAGATCTATATATACAGACTGAAAGGATACTTGGTACTTTCCACTCATGTAAATTAAATTACTTCTGGAAGTTGAGCTGTTTAAATTAACTTGATAAAAGACATGCAATACCATGAAGCTGAAGATTGAAAATGTCATCATTATTACTGACATACAGTCATCTTCTTCTTGTAGGCTCTTATTGAAATGCTCTTCCCATGCGCCACTTAAAAAAGACTCTTGTACCTCCTTACTGACTTCAATTTAATTCTCCAGACCTGTAGTAGTTCCATATACAAAAACTGAGGGTCCTCACTTATTTTCAATAATTTAAATTATTTGATCACTAATACAGAATGCTTCCAGTAAAGATTTTATTGTGCAAATCATCCTATTTTATGAGATCATATGGGGAATTCATGCAATCGCATCCTCTTTCCATGTTTCTCTTTCTGTTATTCTAGAATGTAGGATGGATAAAATGCCTTCTTATCATTATTACTAGTATCCATTCAGTATTTCTTCATCCAATTATTACTATTAAATCATTAATATGATGCTAAAGCTGGCTCTCGGGGAATCCATTTGTTTCTTTTTACACTCCCTCTTCTTCATTTCCACCTCTGTAGAGCAGCCCAAGAAAGATTTTATTGTGATGGTTGCTTCTGCAGAGTTCAAGATACGTGGCAAACACATGCACAATTGACTGATGAATGAAAAAAATAATTTTTAGAGAGGGGATTGTAGGGCTTTTTGTGAATTTCTCATCTGAAACTCAGCAGGTTGGGCATTCAACTGTAGAAAGTTTGCGGACAGCAAAGGAGAGCATTGGTTGAGGTTTCTCTGTAAGTTCTAGGCTCATAAAATGTAGATTTGACTCTAATTGCAGAATATAAATAGAACCGAGGGGAAAAACTACAGATAACCCAGAAGAAATTGAATTACTCAGATGTATGTATGAAGGCTTGAAAATGCTGATGATCTAGAAACAGCGAGAGAAGATGTTGGGTTATTATTTTCCATACATATCTGATTTAGTTAATAATTGCATTAACAGGTCTAAGCAGATTTGATAAAATTCAAATTCAGAATGTATATGACATGTGCTCTCCGTGTATGCTCTCCGTGTATTTCCTCCCATTGTTTAAAGTTGAAAAAACTTAGGAAACCCTTAGCATAACAAGAAAACATATTTGGGGTGGGCATGACTGGTAGCAATAGCATTTTAAACCTAGAGTTAAGGTGGAAGACGGATAAAGTAGTAGCAGTGGTGGCGACTTTGACTTCAGGGTGCCAAGAATTCAGGAGAGTGAGGAGTTCAAACATTAAGAGAAAGAGTTTTGGAGGGTGCAAGATATCATCCCCCCTGTAGTTTTGCAAAGGGGTCCTTGGGAGAAGAGGTGGAAAGAGAGAACAAGAAAGGGGAATCTGGATTTAGGGAATGAGGTGCATGAAATGAATATGAATTTTGTAAATTCTGGCCTTTATTTGGATCTAAAACATATTTCAAGGATTCCTCTAAGCTCAAAGAGTTGAAAAAGGCTGCTGTAAAGGATTTATCCTTTAAATCGCTAAATTGGGAAGTTAAAAACCTGGAATGGGATACAATCAAGCTTGATTCAAAGGCTTTGGCTTTGGATCGCTGCGCTGCCACCCAAAAATGCTGTTACAGTGATCTCTGCAGAGTCCACTTCACCTGCCCCTTCTCGGGCAGTTCCGGGCGGCAGAGATTGCGATAACAGCATTTTTGGGTGGCAGCGAAGCGATCTCAGGAGCTTGATTGTATCCCATTCCAATCTTTTAACTTTCCAATCTAGCATCCTGGGAGGAAAAAGAGCATTTCAGGTGACAGGCGTTTACAAGCAGCAGGGATACAATCTGCCTCTGCATCGCCCTTTTTGGAATCGGGTAGGGGATTGTGGTGCTGTCGCCCAAAAATGCTTTCATTGAAAAGGCTTTGAATGCAATTCTCTGGGAATCAGGCTCCATGTGGAAGTGAGGATTCCCCCCCCCCGGCCTGGAACCACCTGAAAATGCACGGAGCAGGTGGGGGGAATTACATTCGGAGTACAAGACACACCCAGATTTTCACCATCTTTTTAGGGAAAAAAGGTGCATCTTATACTCCGAAAAATACGTTATGTAGGAATGTATGTGTATGTGTGTGTGTGTGTGTGTTTGTGTGTGTGTGTATGTGTGTGTGTGTGTGTGTATGTATGTATGTATGTATGTATGTATGTATGTATGTATGTATTAGGGTGGATTTCAGCCAGTTCACACCGGTACGCCAGAACCCGTTGGTGAAATTTAGCGTACCTTTTGGAACCTGTTCATCCAGTGGCACAGTATCGGAATGTTCCCTCCTGCCAGCCCCTCCTTGCTCGCTCCCCCCCCACCTGTCTGGTCGCTGCTTGTTCGTTCGCTCGCCCTGCCCATTCCATCGCGGCTTGCTCGCTCACTCTCCCCGCCCGTCCGCACCATGCTTGCCACGTGCGCCGCTCACTGATTGGCTGGCTCAACAATCACCCCACCTCTAAGAGCCCTATTTAAACTGCAGCGCAGACGGCCCACTTACCTTTTTTCCTGTTTGGCTCTTGCATCATCACTCACTAGCTGATCGGATCCTCACTTGCCTTCCCTGCTGCTATTGCTGCCTCGCTCTGATAAGTAAGCTGCCACTAAGCATGGGATAGGCAGGCGGCAGCAGGCCAGCTGGAGCAGCCTGCCACGGCCCTGCGCTAAAAGCAAGTCCGCTGATCTTTTGCGGCCTTTGCGAGGATCCAGGGCTCACTTATAGTGCAGGGCCATGTGGCCGCCAGTAAGCACAGGGGGGCTGGGGGGGTAGCGGTGGCAAGCCAGCTGGAGCGGCTTGCTGTGGCTCTGCACTGTAGGCGAGTCCAGGGATCTCTTGCGGCCTTCGCGAGGACCCTGGGTTCACTTAGAGCTCAGAGCCACATGGCCATGAGTAAGCATGGGGGTGGGGTTGGGGGGGCGGCAGTGGCAAGCCAGCTGGAGCAGAATGCCACTGCTTTGCACTTTAGGTAAGTCCGGGAATCTCTTGCAGCCTTCACGAGGACCCCGGGCTCGCTTACAGCTCAGGGCCAGGTGGCCACCAGTAAGCATGGGGGTGGGGGGCAGCAGTGGCAGCAAGCCAGCTGGAGCCTATCCGGGAGACTGCGGGCTCACACCGGCCACAGCTGAAAGATTTTCCTTGGGGTGGCAGGTGCCAACACCTCAAGAGAAGTGGGGGTGGGTGTGAGTTGAGGGTGCCTGGGCCCTGGGGGTAGGTGCAACTCCTGGTGGGGGAGTCCTGCCCAGCATCGATTCATGTCAGGGCTTCCACACATGTGGCTGGGGCTCTCGGCTCACCCTTGTAGAGCTGCGCCATAGCGGTGGACGAGTTCTGGAAGAGGTGCCAGAGCTTCTGCTGCTGGGCTCTGGGCGCGGGGTGGTGGTGCGGCAGTGGCCACCTCGTTGTCATCCTGCAGTTCGGGCAGCAGAGAGATGCCCCCACTGCTGCCTAGGCCACTGCGGTCATCCTGCTCGGCCTCAGCGAGGCACTGCTGCTCCCACTGACTGAACCAGTGCTCGGGCCCATGGTCGTGAGTAAGCAAGTAATCTCAGCCTCGCCCTTCCTCCTGCGCCGTTTGATCCTCCATCACTCGCTCTTTTGTCCACCCGGGCCACCTCAGCGCGGCTCCGGCTACCTTCATCTGGCCACACTTGGCAGTTGCGGCGACATCATCAAGATGAAGAGTGAGAGGGAAGAGCCCGGCCGGGAGAAAGGGCCCCACCGTGCTTTGTCTGAGTCGCAAAGTGAGGCAAAGGGGCTTCGGTACCCTGTTGCCTGTGGGCTCACACCAGCCGGATCTGAAAGGTTTTCCTTGGGGCAGCAGGTGCGAAAACCTTGGGGGGGGAGTGTGGGTGGGTTGGAGTCAAGGGTGCCTGGGCCCTGGGGGTAGGTGCAACTCCTGGGGGTTCTCTCACCCAGCGTCGACACATGTCAGGGCTTCCACACGTGCGGCGGGCGCTCTCGGCTCACCCTTGTAGAGCTGCGCCATGGCGGTGGTCGAGTTCTGGAAGAGGTGCCAGAGCTTCTGCTGCTTGGGCTCCGGGTGCGGGTGGCGACATGGTGGTGGCCGCCTCGTTGTCGTCCTGCAATTCGGGCGACAGAGAGCTGCCCCCATCACCGCCTAGGCCACTGTGGTCATCCTGCTCGGCCTCGGCCAGGCACTGCTGCTCCCGCTGGCTGAAACAGTGCTTGGGCCCATGCAGCTCCTGGATCTCAGCCTCGCCTTCCTCCTGCGCCGTGTGATCCTCCATCACTTGCTTACTCTTTTGCCTGCCCGGACCACCTCAGCGCGGCTCTGGTTATCTTTGTCCAGCCACACCTAGCAGCTGTGAAAGCGTCATCAAGATGAAGAGCGAGAGGGAAGAGCCCGGCCGGAAGAGAGGCCGCTTTGTCTGAGTTGCAAAGTGAGGCGAAGGGGCTTCAATGTCCTGCCGCCTACGGGCCCACACTGGCTGGAGCTGCATGGCTGTGTGAATGACGAGGGTCAAGCCAAAAGAGTCGGATTCCTATCTTTAGGGCACCCCCTTGGCATTGCTTGACAGAAGCCCCTTGAGAGCTGAGAAAAAAAGATGAGCGGCAACTAAGAAGCCTTTTCTTTTGTTTATATCCCTCCCCACCTTCCCCGTTTCTCCATTCTGGTGGCTGCACCTTCCCACTGCCTTCATTAACTTTGTTCCTTCTTGTTTACCTGCATGTGCTGCTTCTTTCATCAGGCTCCACAATTAGTGTGTTCACTCTTAAGCAACATAGAAATGACCCTGGCTCTGGCTTTTTCAAAGTAGATGTATACTTTTTCTTCAGAGCAAACACCACCACTTCATTTTTAATAGATGTGCTCACCGTAAAGACATGACAACAAAGGTTATCTTAACCTGGAGGCTTTTGTAAGAGTAGATTGAGGGGCTAGCAGAGGAGTTATCCCTCCTAATCCCTCCCATCTCCAAACATTCGCAGTTAAAGTGGCTACCTTTAGAGGGAAATGAAGAAGGAAAATAGCAAAAGGTGTAGTTTTTATTTACAGTAAGGAATTGAGGTCCGTCAGAGTGTAGGGATTGTTAAAATGATTGGAGGTTCTATGATTTATGATTCGCTTCCATTTGCAGAGCTTAAGCCAAAGCAGAGATCCTATAGAATAGTCAGAGAAATGAGTGTATGAAAGGTTTCAAGTCTGATACTTAGCACTATTGAAGTTTTATGTGCACTGAAAAATAATAAAGAAGAAAGAAAGAAAAAAGAAAAAAGAAAGAAAAAGAAAGAGTAGAGAGAGAGATGAAAGAAAGAAAAAGGGAGAGAGAGAGACAAAAGGAAGGAAGGAAGGAAGGAAGGAAGGAAGGAAGGAAGGAAGGAAGGAAGGAAAGAAAGAAAGATAGATAGGAAGGAAGGAAGGAAGGAAGGAAGGAAGGAAGGAAGGAAGAAAGAAAGAAAGAAAGAAAGAAAGAAAGAAAGAAAGAAAGAAAGAAAGAAAGAGAACTTATTACCACAATTGAGCCCAAAATTTTGGATGCTAAGCAAGAGCATTGTTAAGTGAGTTTCACCACATTTTCCAAGTTGGCCATGCCCACCCGGTCACATGACTACCGAACCACTCCCACAAAACAAGCCACACCTACATAATAGGTTCTAAAAAAATTCTGAAACCCACCACTGGTAGGTATGTATGTATGTACCGTGTGTGTGTGTGTGTGTGTGTGTGTGTGTATTTATTTCAGGTATTTGCCATATATGACTAGTGCTCACAAAACATGATAGCACGAAGCTCCTGAGAACTCAACAGCAAACTGATCCATTCACCTACTTCACATGTAAATCAAAAATTCCAAATATATGTTCTACATGGATGTACATACATACTGTACATACACACACATACATGGGATGATATTTTATTTGTTTGAAGTTCTTGCTTACCAGTGAGACATAAATCTCTTTCTTCACTAGTTATTCATCAACTGTTGTTAAAATGTGAATACATGTCCAAAGCCGTTCCAGCCAGCTGGAATATAGCCCAATAGAGAATCATTCATTAATAGCAGCTTCTCCCCTGAAGTTTCAAACATTTCTTAGCCCTTTCCCTCTTCCCCAGCAATACTGAAAAGAGGGAGAGACTGAGATATCAAGCAATGTCGCTGTGCACAGCATGCCATGTTTCACTCTGCAAAATCCTTTCTTTGATGGACCTAGTGCCAGGCAAAGACCAATAAAGCCTACATGGCAAGAGACGTACTGCACTGAGCTCTCCGAAGTGCTGTTTGGAATGCTTTATAAAGGGATAGGATATTATCCTTTTGGGGAAAATATGTGCAAATCAAGCAGAACAGATTGAGTGTGGTCAAAAGGCTTCACCTTTGTGCGTGGGGAGGAGGCAGGGCTAGCTATTGTGATAATCATCTCCTCATTGCTTACATTCCAAGCATTTATGTTGCCACTTAACTCTAATTGAAGGATGCATTCATAGTGAAATTACTAGACAAGAGCTGGCAATAAGGATTTAATTTTCTTTTGCTCAATACCTTATGAGCTCAGGCAAGTTATTTAATTGCATTGGCCCTGATCCAGCACTCAATTGGGAAGACTTCAGCACCTTCTAATCAAAACAGTTTAATGAGCTTATCTCAACTATCAACATCATCATCATCCCCATCATCCACTCCTAACCTATTGACTCCCTGCATGCAGAAATAGCAAAAATGGCAGATAATAGGAATCATAACTGGCTTGCTTGTTTTAACAGCACTCTATTATATTGATGACATTCATGATTGTTCATGTACTTCTCCAGCTGGTAAAATTTGACATTTGCTTACAGGTTATTATCCTGCTTCAAAGTTAAATGAGATTCCAACTATTCACATTTAGGAGAAAACAGATCTGGAACTGCTGGTTTTTGGACATATAGTATGTATGGAAGTTTTGTAGCATAGGGATTACAGTCCTGGATTTAGACTAAGGAGATCAACTTCAAATCCCTACTGTGTTGGCTTTGGCTAGTTATTCTATCCCCTGGTTGCGGGGATATTAGACAGTTAGTGCCATGAGAACTTTCACTTTGAGAAAAGGAAAAATATAAACATTATTGTAATCTTCAGCAATATATTTTATATTAACTATTTTGCTTGATTAAATTGCCAGAGATTGCTAAACACTTAAATAAGCCACTTTTTGATATTATGCATGATCATTTTCTTCTAATTAAACAAAAACATTTTTATCACACAATGTGGTATTTATTTTATATGATGAAGAAGGTTTTATTTAAATTGGTTCTCTGTGAGCAACAAAATGAGATGGACAAAAACATCTACAGGTAATCCCTGAGTTACGCCATTCACTTAGCAGCCATTTGAAGTTGCAACATAACTCTCCTCCCCAAGTACTTACGACACAGTCCCAAGGTTACACATGTTGTAGCACTACGGTAGTCATTCACTCTTACGAATGACCGCAGAGACACTGAAACATTTTCCTTGCCTATTCCATCACTTAACATGCAAAGATCTAGTGAGCTGTCTCCTCTACACCCTCTCTGTCGCGGTTTCTTTGCCTGTACTTGGCGCTCCAAAAGTGGAATGGTGAGAGCAGAAGGAGAGCAAGACGTGTGAGCCCTGCTCGGCTTCTCTGACTCACTGAGGCTGCCTGCCACTTTTGGAGTGGCGGGCAGCCTCAGTGTGTCTCCTCCAAAACTTCCAGTCTTGGTGCCGAAAAGCATTTGCATGCCAACGGGAGGCTTTGGGACAGCAAAATCACCTTGCTTCAAGCCTCCTGTTGGTGTGCAAACACTTTTCAAGCACAGACTGGAAGCTTCTGGGTGCCCTGATCTCACACGACTTCAGGCACCCATTCTCTGCAAAAGCAGAGAAAATTCAGAACTGTAAGGATGTATTTTAACAACTAGTTCAGTCACTAAGCTAAAGACTTTGGCTTCACATGAATGAAGCAAATAGTAGCAAACAAGCACCAGCCATTTAGGCTACAATGGTCACTCTGGATTGATAGAGAATGGCCCTGCTCCTCAAAGTAAAAGGCACTTTTAAAAAGATATTTATGTAATCATTAAAATTTATGGAGAACAAATGGTGACAGAAGATAGTTCTACAAAAAATAGAGCCACCAACCACAACAGAATGAAGAAACAGTGAGTAGACTGGTTCTTTGATCATTCCTCTCCAGACAAAGAGATGGACTTGAGATTGGCCACAAGTGCTGAAGAGAATTGTTCCTCATGCTGAAACTGCAAGACAGTGGCCTTTAAATGGGTTTAGAGCAGTGGGCATGAGGGAATAGCCTCATCTGTCTAGCCATAGTTAGGGCCTTTGAAACAAAACTGACTTCACATACTTCCTTTTCTGATAATTTTTGAAAATTGTTTTTAACTACTTTTCAATTATTAAAATTTTAGGATTGACAAGTTTTAAAGCACTAGGTGAGCTTCCATCAATCCCTAATGAAAAAAGTTTTAATTACAAGTTTAAGAACTTATTTTTTATTTTTTTAAGTAAAAAGCAAAAGAGTGATTACAACTGAAAAGTTGCAAACAGATTGAGAGACCAGATAAATAAATAAATAAAAAAGATTTTAGAATGAATGAATCAATTATAAAGAATCCTTCCCAGAGAAAAATGCTTTTGTTTTGATTTTTTAAAAATACATAGGACTTTAAAAATTAAACTCTAAGAGAAACTAGGAGCTAAAGATTACAGTTAAAGGAGAACAATACTCAAACTAAATTTACAATTACAGAATAAAATGAAATATTTTAATTTTAGACATATTGAAAGGTATTTTTGAACAATGGACACATATGCTAATTGTAAGAGTTTCTGTCACTAAAAATAAAATGTGTTTAAAAGATATTATGGAGGAGGAAACAGTGAATTTTAAAATCATGGGCTACAAGAATAACATGGGAAAAGATGTTATACTGGACATGCAATAAAAACCCACTGATATTTTAATAATGGGTATACAAATAACAAGCCAAGAGATTGACCTGCATAATTTTCCTATACTGATTTATACAAGAGAGTTGTTAAAGCTTTGAAGAATGAGAAGGATTAGGAAAAGAAAATTTTAAGAAAAAAAAAGTAATTGAATTCTAGAACATTATGTGAAGGGACTAAAAGTCAAGACTGGAAAAGGGAGGAATCTAAAGTTGGTTTATTCAATCTAACTAAGTTAAAATAAATTATTGTTATTATTAGTAACCCTTAATGGACTCCGATAAAGGAGAATATTTGTAGCTCAGGACTGGACCAAGGGGTCTTTGGTGCTCTCTGATCTTGGTTGTTCTGTGGCAGACATTTCATTACCCATACTGGGTGATATCATAAGTGCACAAATCCTTAATGGACTTTTGCTGCACCATGACTGAAATCACAAGACTATTTGTTTATAGATGGGATATGGGAAGAAGAGACTATTTGTTGACTGTTTTTAAGAGACGGTGATTAGTTACTAAAATTGTTTGGACTTGTGAAGAAAAAAGTAATTTCTTTATATATTTCTCTGCTGTTTCTTTATCATATGCTTATTTTTTTCTTCTAATTTTCTATTCTATTTCTATTCTTCTATTTTCTTCTATCTTCTATTTTTAATTTGTATTAAAAATTAAATTACTACTCATTGGTATTATTGTAATTGTAATTTTAATAAAACTATTAAAAGATAAAAGATTTAAGTAATTGTTAACTAAAATGGAAATCTTGATTTCATATTGATATAGCCAGTGGTTCTCAACCTTTTCTTCACCACAGATCCCCTTTAAATTTAAATATCTTTTATTTATTTAACAAATGGGGGTACAGACCATGGGCACGGACCCCCAAGACTTAACTCAAGATTTAAATCATAATATTTCTTCAAGCCTTCATGCACCTCCTTTGATCACATCATGATACACACACACACACACACACCCAGTCCCAGGGCTCTGTGGCTTCAGGTTAAGAATCACAGATATAGGCAATTGCATATATCGATATATTGAGTAAGTGAACAAGTTTCCATTCTAAGCAAGATTGCTTCTTATTGAGTAAGTGAACAAGTTTCCATTCTAAGCAAGATTGCTTCTTATTTCTACTGGAGAGGCGGGGGAGGAACGGACCTGCTTAATTTCCTTCCTGACAGCAATTAATTCACGGAGGAGCTCTTTTGCATTTCTAGCTATTTAATAACAGAGCAGTCCATCTGTCTCACAGCAGATCTTATGGCAATGTTTGCTTCTGATTCAGCACTGAGCTCAGTGAATCTCTTCAGTATTCTAAGTAACATAGGCTATCTCAGATTTGAAAGAAATCTGAAGCCATTCCTTTGGTTTCTAGCTGTCCATGATGGACACTGAGTTCAGAAGTATTTCTTCAAGACATTCTGGCTTTTCAGAATATTCCATCAGACAACAAACTGATCTTTTGTAAACACAATTTCCCTTTAATTGTTTTTACAAGAGGTGGGTTGCTTCTGGTTAGGCCCGGATTGGGCAAGCGGTGGCAGGAGGCTCCGCCCACTTGCCTGGATGCTTCTGCACATGTGCCAAAACATTGTGTGGAAGCACAAGCGGGCAAGTGCTCATGAGCGAACCAGTAGTACAAAATTAGCAACGCACCACTTTATATATGTGAAATGTATCATACTGTTAGTAAAGAAAGAATGCAAGCAACAGGAAAAGCCGAACTCTACTTCAGAATTATTATTAATAATATTAATAACATGTCTGTATCATGTACTCCAACATTCTTCCTCCTTTTTTAGGAAATCATTTGTGCTGCCAAAGGATATATTTATCTTTAAGGTTGAGAGGCATAGTAGCTATGTATGCATTGACTAAATAAAGCAATATGCAATTAATGTAACCCTTCCTGTGTAACTGAAGAACCAAGTCCTTCTTCACCAAATAAGGCTATCCCTGCTGAAGCCTCTACAGAAACCAACACATAATTCTTGCTGAAAAAGAGTATCAGAATGGGCGAGATATATATAAGACACATCAATTGTTTATGTGTGTTGAGGAAGGGAGAGAGAAGGAGGGAGGGAGGGAAAGATCTCTAAAATCTAACACTACTCTCATCCAAATCCAGCAATAAGAACATTTGACATGCAAAATAAATTTCTCTTAGTTGATGATCGTTACATTGCTGGAATACAGGAGAATGTGGAATTCTTGAGCATGAATGATATCTTATGCACAAAGGTCAACTTTTCTTAGAAGAAAGCAAATTGCGATTCAGAGCATTGGGGCGGAGGATGTGTGCTTGTGTCTATGTTGTTTAACTTCTAACCTGCCTTCTGTTTTTTGCTAATATTCCCTTTATATCTTCTCTGTAAAGGCATATGCACTTTTTCCAGATTTATCTAGTACTCTATAGAGAGAAAAATAGCTGAAAGAGCAGCCGTGGGCAACTAGCACTAGGACTTTATAGAACCTTTAGCCTCCATGTGGGTGTTGGCCTAATTTTAAATCCCGATGTCAGCCTCTGTTTCGCTATTTGCTTTCGGCTGCCATTGAAATGGGGAGGAGGGGGCTGGTATTTGGGAGGGGAAGTTTAAGTACAGAAGAGATTGTAAAAAGGGAGTTTTGGTCTCACCGTCTACTGTGCATGCTGGAGATTAGTGCTTGGTTTTTGTTAAGGCCAACCGTCCTGCATACCAACCTGATAATGCTCCTTGAAGATGGAACTCACATGACACCTAAGAGATTTGCAGATTGGACACTGGGATGAGGGTGACCAGGGGGAGGGGGTCTGGTCACATATTGATTTGTATGATTTCGCGCCCTTTTGCCTCAGATTTTGCTTTGCTTAGCTGCTATCTTTTCATAATCAGTAAAAGTACTCTTAATTCTGCAAAATGGAGTTAAGTGGTTTCTTTCTTGGTTGCTAAGGGAGGCCGGCTTGACACCCTCTTCAAGAAAGTAGGTCAAGCCAGATATCAAAAAATATATCTGCCCTTTGCCTGCAGGCTGCTACTCAAAACAGAGAGAGACAATGCCTTGAAGAAAAGGAGAATGGGGAAAAAAAGGGAAAAAAATATGTTAGAGCAAAAGGGGATATCAGAGGAAATTAATGTTCCAATCCACATTTGACTGTCACTTCCCACTAGCTGTTTCTCTATCTACCATACAAATACAGATTATCTCTGTGTGAACGCAGCTTCGGGGAGGGGGGGGATGCAATAGGAAAGAGGTAAATGAAAGAAAACATTCCCCTATCATGTATATATATATATGTGTGTTTTGCGTGTTTTTGTGCTGTGCTGTGAAATATTATACAAGAGACACAGAAAGTAAGGATTTTAGTTTCAGAATGGAGCTTATTGACCAGGTTCTTTCCCAATTAGTCTGTGTGATTGTGGTGTACATTTTCCTTCCTTTCCCTCCCTGTCATTTCCTTCCTTCCTTCCTTCCTTCCATGGCATATCACAACGATAAAGCCAGTTTCATATAGTAGCTTGGTGAAGACAAATGTAATTAAAACATTTAAAGGCTCTCTTATGAATAATTTTAAAATTTGAAAAAGTTTCTGCTTGCTTGGTCATACTTAATATGACCAAGATATGAAAAATAATCATATGAATCATGTGAATCTGGAATGACTTAATATCCAGTGATTCTTAAAACTGTATGTCTCATGGTTATAATACATGTCCTCACTCTCCTTTGATCCTGCTTAGCATTTTTCTACTTCATCTATATAGCCCTTGGACTATTTACTTCTTAAATCCCTTATTTAAAAGCTGCGCATGTCAACTGAATTGGATTGGACAGTCCTTGTGGCCATGGGTTGCAAAGGCCCCCAACTTGTCACTTCACAATTTAGCAGCTGAGCTAAAGTTGCCAAGGCTGAAAGAAATGACCCGCCTATTATTGGCAACAAATTGGGATACCTCCTTAGCCACCTTGTTCTGATTAACCACATGCACTTAGTGTTTTGCCAGCTGTTTTCCAAGCTACTTAAAAAGATGGGTTTAGTACTCTTTTGAAAAAGTCCTAAACCCATTTAGTCTGGTCTTGAGCATAGTTTTGCTGCTCTTTTATAAAAGTGGTGATAGACAGGGGAATGATTGCTTGTAGTGAGAGAGTTCCTTCACTTGACCTCACAACTATCTCTCCTCACCCCTCTCTGCTTTTTTCAGACTATTTTTAAACAATGGGTGTTTAAAAGACTGTAGATCTATATTCAAAAGCAGATCAAACAAACAGTGCTGATTCTACTTTTACATTCAGAGCTGACTAATCTAGTTAGTTACAGGGCATTTTGAAATGTAAATAGGATAACCCTGTGTCGAGAATTAGTGTAAAAGATACTTTTGCATTCTCCTTCTCAGTTTTTTACCTCTAAGTTCAGCCTGCTCATAGTATTCTTTACGCATCCAAAGACTATTTAAACCAAGTATACTCAGCTGGAGAGATGCGGTGGCTCAGTGGCTAAGACACTGAGCTTGTTGATCAGAAAGGTCAGCAGTTTGGCGGTTCGAATCCCTAGCGCCACATAACGGAGTGAGCTCCCGTTACTTGTCCTAGCTTCGGCAAACCTGGCAGTTCGAAAGCATGTAAAAAATGCAAGTAGAAAAATAGGGATCACCTTTGGTGGGAAGGGTAAAAGCATTCGGTGTTTAGTCATGCCAACGACATGACCACAGAGACATCTTCGGACAGGGCTGGCTTTTCGGCTTTGAAACAGAGATGAGGACCACCTCCTCGAGTTGGGAACAACTGGCACATAAGTGCGAGGGGAACCTTTACCTTTTACCTATATTCAGGTGGAGGACCCAGGGCTATGTCTACCACCCCCACCAACCTCTCCAAAACTTACCAACATTTACCTTTTAATATAAAAGATGCAGATAAATTAATGGTTCCTCTACCTTCTTAGGGAGAATGATTGGCAGCAGTTTTCCAGCCATCAGTAATTGGTGGAGAAGAAATGAAGTCAGGAGGTCTCCCAGTTGCTTTCCTAGCATGTTCCACTGTAAAATAATAAGAAGCACCAACTGCTAGTCTTGTAACTAAGGCAGAATATGACTCATCCATCAGACAGCACGTTTTGTACCAGAATAGTTTGAAAGAGGCCCTTTAGCTGTGCCATATATTGTACTTAGCAGAATGCTGATGAAACTGATGGATTTAAAACAGTATAGCAGATTAGAATATGACATATACTTGCCATATTAAAGATTATGCTTTTCCTATAGCTGTGATGGCGAACCTATGGCACGTGTGCCAGAGGTGGCATGCAGAGCCCTCTATCTGGGCACACACGCCATCGCCAGCTGTTCTTCCGGGTTCTGTCATGCGAATGCGCCGGAGAGCTGGTCTGACACACATTGGCATTGACCAGCTGCTCTCTTCTGGGTTCTAGCGCAAAGACCAGCTATCTGGCACGCACTGGCCAGCTGCGCTCTTCTGGTGTTCCGACGTTTCGGCAATCCAGGGCGCACAGGCGCTCCAATTTCAGCATTTGGTGCTGAAAAGGTTAGCCATCACTATCCGATAGCATCCATCAAGCTCCTTGCTTACCTGTCTTGGTGGGCTTTTTTCAGTTTATAAAACATTATGTGGTAGGTCCAGTCTATAGCATCCACATTATTAACAATAATAAATCCCAGATTATTTTTAAAATATAAAAAACATAGGAGCCCTTCTGTTTATACTTGCCCAGAGAAAACGGAAAAAAGACAAAGAAAATACAATGGCAAAATGTCAGGCAGTAATGACATGGATTCCAAAATATGTTACACTAAATGAAAACTATCTGTAATTTTTTAAAAACATTGTAATATTACTGTGTAATATTGTGTATTACTGTGTAATATTGAAAGATATGCAGGCAGTAATCTAAGCAATCATTGAAGATGACCATTTTTGCAAAGAAAGTTAGCATGGAAAATAAGTTGGTAATTTTATCATTCCAGATGTAGAACAGACAAAAAACCTCCATGCTATCTTCTTGTTGCCTCACACTTATTTATATTGAAAGTCCATAAAAGCTCAGTTTTTACTTGATTGACTGCCACCTTTCCAAGGTAGCAGGGAAAGGTTAGAAAGTTAGAAATGCAATGCTGTTTTCACTCACAATTCTGTGCAAGGATGCCAACAAAACATCTTCCATCAGTCGTGTCTGAATGGATTCCTACACTACATCACTGATAGTATATAGTGATTTCACATATACATTGTCACTTGAGATGCATGTGTAAAATCAGATTTCAGTAGAAAATAATAAAATGTACTTGCAAAAGGAAACCAGAAGTACAAGTTGCCTAGTTACAAAACACAACACAAACCTGGAATTTGAGAACAGAAGCTGAAGAAATTACAACAATTAATTGCACCAAAGAGGTGTAAAAGAAATGTGTCTGCACATTGCCAGAACAGACTTTTGGTCACCTTTAGCACATTTTAACTTTGTTTCATGGGTGTTTAAAGAGATGTAAAGGCACTTAATTGTGCTTAATTCCTACAGAAATTTATTTTAGCTTGAGCAGCTTGCCAGGTACAGGCAAGTCTCATGTTGCTGATAGAAAAGATAATAAAAGGATTAAAATAATTGAATAAAACTACACATTTTCAAGATTATTCCTATGGGTTTTTTCCCACCAAAACAAAATGAGTGAATCAATAAGCAGCAAGTCCACCTTTTTCAAAGTATAGAGTTGTCTCTGAGAAAACTGGGTATCATATTTAATAATTTCACAAGTGCACATGTTCTTTCTAGACATCCCCCAAACAAACATAGGAGCACATTTCTTTTCAGAAGCCCATGCTTTATATGACTGCTGAAATGTGCTTCATTTTAAGCTGCTTTCGTGCCTTTGCAGGGCTAAAGAAGAAATTTGAGTAGTTCCACTTCGAATGTCTTGCACTTGGACGGCTCACCTATTCTAGGGTTGGGTGCTAATTTGGTAAACTGCAATGGATTTTCAATCCAAGAATGATGTTTGCAAAGTCACCTGTCAGACATTTTACTTTCTGCTCATTATGGTCTTCATTTTATCTCATCTTTTTAAATGACCTCTTGACTCATTTGAATAGACATTTCTTTAAGAAAATAAAAGGACAATAAAAAGAACAATAAAAAAATTATTCCTATACTACGGTAGGAAGGTGTGCAAGGTTTCTAGATTTTTTAGTATTTTTTGTTTGGACTGCAGGGTAATAATGTATAAACAATATTATAGATATCAACTGTACATCAAACATTTTCCCTAAAAGCAAGCATTTTGAACAGGAAACTCCTAATTCCTGGGCTAACCCGCATATTTCCTTCTCTAAAATTTCAGTTCATCCTGTGTTCCAGTAGGAAAAAAAATGGCAAGAGAAACTAAAAAGTAATGAAAAATGTTGTGGCCCAGCAGGAGCCGTTGGAGCTGCCACCAGACTCCGACAGCGAGGGTCCCTATGAGTCGGCTCTGGAGGACCCTGGGCAGGTTCTGACTCTGAGCAGGGATCGGAGAGTCTGGTCGGCCACCAGGAGGCGCCTGAGGCATGGAGCAGCAGTGAGAGCCAAAGGAGGGGGGCTCCTGATGCCATGCCTTGGAGCAGTGGGGAGGAGTCACGGGACAGTGACTCAGACATCAGCAGGGAGTTCTTAGATGCTCGTTATCGCCGCGCCCACAGGCGCAAGGAGCAAGGGCGCAGTTACCGGCAGTAATTGCTCTCAGCTGCTGATAAGTAGACTCCCCTTCAATCTATAAAAGAATTGATTGAGCATACGCCCTTTGCAGAAGTCAACAAAGGAACTATTCGGAAAGTTCTGTCTTGGAAGTTTAGCATGCTGGATAGCTGCTAGCGTGTCTCTGTGCCGGAGGGTTCTGAGAGTCTTGTCGTGGTGGATTGCTGCCAAGGATCTGTCTGTCTGTCTGTGCAATAAATCCTGTTGAAGTAGTTTTGATCCGGAGTGGGTTCTGTGTTGGCAAGGGAAGAAGGGGGGTCAGAACAGAAAAATATGCTTATGGTTCTCAGTATAGTGTCCATAAGTGTGAGTCTGGTAAAATAGCCACACTTGTTTAATGTATTCTGCCCCATGAAGCTGGATGGCCAATGGTGACTAGATTTAATTCCCCACTTGTACAATAATCACAATAGGCATTGTTTTTATCACGTTTTCCTCCCCCCAAAGGTAAAAATTAATATAATTTCTCATTTTTCCACACAACATTCTCTAGCCTTGCACTATGGCTACTTGGTGGACCATATGATTTACAATAAAATTGCTACTCTTGAATGGCGGGAAATGACTGAGTTTTCTCTATGTCACAGCTGAACTATTAAAATTGATTTACTTAGACAGAAAAGACATGCAAAAGTTGATAGGGATTAGACTGGTTAATAGGAGCAGTCTATCAATCTCTCCTAATCATAAATTATTTTATAGCCGCTTTCATCAATGTGATGCCCTCAACATGCATTTGACCAGGCATCAGAAGACCTATAGTGCAACCACAGTGAAGAGATGAATTGTGGGAAAGTCTATTCAACAATTTATTAATGCACCAGGTACCAAGTGTGAATGCAAAAGGGTGATGCATTTGTTTAGCTTTGCAGCACACTTTCTATCTGTATATATGCAAAACTGATGCAACAATTCTCATTTCAATGTGTAAATTGTAGCACTAAGGTTGTTAATTTTTTCAGGTATAATTAACTGCAAGTATTCTTTTAGAAATAGAATTTTTTAAAGGATTTGGCAGAATTTCCCCCCTGTATATTGAAATAGAAAAGCAACAACCTAAAAGTCTATTCCTAAAATTCCTTCACCATCTACTTTGAAGAACATGACTTTCCTGAAGTGAGTGCTATTGATTTCAGTGCCAAATAAGACTACATGTTCTTGGATTATCTGTGTAATCTGAAAGAACATCACATTGTGGTGATAAGGTTTACAAACACTAACTGAGAATTGCAAATTAGCTTCAGCTTTTCGTATCAGGACAGAATGAACTGCCTTTTTAAAAAAAAAATTGCAGGCCAAACTGTGCTTAGTTTGTTTTTTGTAAAATGAGGACAAGTTGATTAAAACCAGACTGCTTTTTCTAATTTCCTTCTTTAAAAGGGGAGCATTTGGAAAATTTCAAACATGTTGCCATTGTACCTAGGCAGATTTAGAACCCAGGGTTTTAATAACTGCTGAATCTATGCATCACTGATTTCATTTGTCAAATTTATCAATAGTAAAACTGAGCAGCCCATTGCCTCCATAGAAGAGAAAAGCATATAGAGACTACATACTGGTGCAGAATAAAGTCTATAATGCATCAGTTAATAATGGAGCCAACTAATAGCTTCAAAGAACACTTTGGATGGTAAGATCTAACTTACACAAACTTAGCCAGGGTTGTAGAAAGGGATGCAGTACAACCACAAAATGCTCCAGTGCCCTTCCTTTTTTCTCATCTAACAGCACCATCATCCTATACTAACTCCCGGAATATTTCACCATAACCTGTTATATGGCCCAACAACCTTTCTCAATAATTAATGGTTAGTGCCCCATATTTATTTTGCCTAAAAGATTGCAAACCTGTCTTATATCAGATGATTTGTGAGCATATATGTGCCAGTTCTTTCATAGACAGTACTGCAAGTCTGCAAATCCTGATCATTGTGAACAGAATGCTATCTTATATCTAGGCGTATTTGTCTAGCGGTTTTTGTTTCAGTGCAATACAGAAATGATTGTCATTCAAGGTCTGCATAGGCTAAATTGTGTGTGTGTGAGAGAGAGAGGGAGAGAGGGAGAGAGAAGTCACGGGATCTGTTAGGACCAGTCTTCCAGTTTAGGAATCCACAGTCCCGAGTGCTCCTACCACCACTGGGATGACTTTGGCCTTCACTTTCCACATCCTCTGGTTCTTCCTTCAGGCCCTGGTACTTCTCCAGCTTCTCATACTCCCTTTTTTCCTGACATTGTTGTTCCACAGGATCTTAGCCCACTCATTCTGTAGAATCTCCTATCTGAACTTGGGAGGGTCTAGGGCTCTAGCCAAACACTGTGTAGATGTTCCTATATATAATGCCTCGCTCTCTCTTTGTGTGTGTGTGTGTCTGTCTGTGTGTCTGTGTATAAATGTATATGTGTATACTGTATGTGTATATATGTACATTTAGATTTTTTTCATTATAGTAAAACTATACAAAACAAAAAGGATAGAAAGTGAGAAAAAGAAAGAAAGCATATAATCATGCTTTTTTCACCCTTCTTTTGATCAAGTAATCATCATATTAATCTTTTCCCAATCCTCTTTGGCTCTTTTTAATCCCCAAATCCTGAAATAATCAATTCAATCTCTTTTTTTTTCTTTCAACAAAAAATCCATATAAAGTTTCCAGTCTTTCCAAAAAAACCCATTCTTTTTTTTTCTCTGACCAAACTGGTCAGCTTCACCATTTCTGCAAATTCACTTAATGTTATAATCCAGTCATCCACATATACATTTCATTGCTTTTCCAACTTTTTGCATAAACTAAATCATTTTTAATGAGCTTGCACTTTTGCAAAATATCTTGCTTCTTGTCAAGGAAACAATTATGAAAATGGTTCTGTTCTTCTTTCTCAACAGAAATAGATACCACCGGTAGCTGTTGTTATGAACCACGATTGGCACGCAAGCAACACTTGTTAGGAGAAAGCTTGTCAGTCTTTATTCAACCACCATCCCCACATACAGCAATTCTTGATCCATTCTTCAAAGTCTCTGCCCACAGGGCACACCTACAATCCAGCAAGGCTTGGGCCCACGTGCCTGCATATGCTTTGGGTAACTTCCCGGCAGTGGAAGTCCACCAATGTCAAGGCAAAGGATTAAACCTCAGTCCACACCAGCAAGGATTCTGGAGCAAAGTTCTTCTAGGAGCCAAGGAGAGTGTTGATGCAAAATACAACACTTGTTCCTGACAAAAGCCCCTCCTGAAATGCTTCTTTCCAGGTGATCGCCATGAGGAGGAGCAGGGCGCCCTCCTCCCAAGTAGTTGGGTTGCCCTGCACTGACTCTGTCTCCTTTCCATTCTCTGCTCTTAGAGATCAGGCGGGGGAAGAATTTGCTCATCTCCGGAGCTCCACAGTTCCTCTGCTCCATTGCCTGCCCTTTCCATTTCCTTCCCCCTTCCTTTTCAGCCTGTGTCCTCTCTTCCTCCCTACCTATTCTTCCAAGACCCAAGGGGCCCAGGACTGCCATCCCCATCCCCTGGTCACTCCTCAGGGGCCATAGGAATTGCGCCTCCCCTCTCTCGGCACCAGCTCCATCTCCTTTTCCTCAGACCTGGGCTCCGATGGGATCATGACAGCTGTCCTGTCAGAACAGTCTCCATCCCAGTCTGGTGCTCTATCTATCTATAATCTATCTATCTGTCAATCTGTCAATCTATCATCTATCTATTGTTTGCATTCAAAATTCAAAGCTGCAGTCAGA
The DNA here is from genome assembly GCF_964273705.1 of Natrix helvetica. NCBI lineage: Eukaryota > Metazoa > Chordata > Lepidosauria > Squamata > Natricidae > Natrix > Natrix helvetica. Next base: position 61,812,245 of record NC_138553.1, on the reverse strand, counting down.
GGTACATGGTCACCTTCCAATAGTCTGTAATTGTGTTTCAGTTCTTTTAAACTGGTACAGAGACTTTATTCCTTTTGTGCAGGAACAAAATAAAGTGCAACGAGGTAACCGCTTAGTAGAGTACAAACCTGTAATTGTAAAACTATTCTAAGTGGTTACTTTACTGCACTTTATTTTGTTCTTTGATCTCTTTGAGGAAATTTGACTGCATACAGGTGTTGGAAGAAATGTCCTTCTGGGTTCGGCTCCAAGTGGGGAAAAAGACACTGGAGACATGGAGGCTGCTTGGAAAGATGGTTTTAATGGTGGACAGGACCGCATGGCTTGAGCCCTGAACAGAAAAGTGATCACATGCTTCAATGTTGGTGGAGAAGAGAAGAGAAGGGAAGAGAAGGGCTGAAGAAGGGCTTGCAGGGATTTTTATAATCTGTTCGGCCCCACCTATCTGTTTCCTGTTCCTGTGTAAGAAATGTATTCTGATTGGTTGCCAGACTCCCATGGGCCCGTGCAAGGGCAACCCTCTAGGCTGTTTTGAATCCAGGTTTGATTGAGTTCAGATGCCATGTGGTCAGTTGAGTAAAGGCTTATTATCCTGCCTTAATCCCATCACAGCTGAAGAGGAGAACTCTTTATTATGTAAAGTGGACTAGCTTGGCCTTCTTAATGGCCCATTGACAAAGTGGGGATGGGCAGGAAGCTGCAGGAATTTAGTGTTTAAAATGTGTTTCTCCCTTTTTCACATCCAGGAAAATATAATATTCTGCCTTATCAATATTTCTTAGGATATTTCATTTTTCTGGGAGAGGGCTAGGTGATAACTTCCTACACAGGCATATTAGCATCTTTCATTTTTCATGAGCTAAGTGAGAGCACATCTTGAAAAATTAGCTGGTTCCCTCCCTCCATCTTCATTGGACCAAAAACGTCTCTGTGTATGAGGGCCATTGATTTTAAAGGTTTGTCTTATTTGCATAAATTTGTGCTTGTGGATTTAATTTAAACGTGCCATCCTGTTTTATTGTCACAGGGCATGATGGCACTATAAATGTCTTTGTTAGTTGTTGTCTCTACAGTTCTTTTATGCCTTCTGAGTATCTATGACCCACGTCTTTTGCCACAAGTGAATGCTTTCATTGTGTTGCCTATTGCTGTGAGTATCACTGCATTTCTTAGCTGCTTTGGCAATTGAATTTTACTATAACACAGGCAACAGGAGCATCATATTTGTTTAAAAAGACAGAAAACTATCAAAAGAGAAATGTCCAACATCTCAGAAAGAGTAGCCAAGGAGTTCTCATCAAGACTTTGTGGCGTCATTCCATGAAATTTCTATAGCTTCAAGGAAATTCTCCATTTTGCCTATTGGTAGGGCTGGCCCTAACATGTGTGCATCAAAAGCAGTGTGCATGTTTTGCCTGGGGATCTAACCTCTAACGTCTATACATAGCATATAAAAAGAATCTAATAGTTTTATGAAGATATTTTTTTTAAGCCATGCAAAATAAGTAACCTTTTTAAAAACACAGCAGAACGCTAGCACAAACTTAATCAGCTGGCTAACATACTGTACATAATATTTCCGTTATTCCTGAACTGTACAAAAACTTCAACATATTTGTAACTTTTCCATATCTGGCTGTTGAATGATTATGCAATGTACATAATAAACTGTTAATCGTGTCATTTGGATATTTTAAAGCCAGAGAAATTTGCCCAAGAATCATTGATGCTGCATATATCAATTGTTCTCTCTCATCAAGCTTGCAAGATTTAGGATTTAGCATCTGTACTTTCACAACTTGCCACAGAAAAAAGACCCATGACGATAATTAATACCTAATGGCATGTAAATGCTGCTGCTTTAGTTGTTGCATGGCAACAACTAATCATAGACCTGTCAGTGGGCAAGAAAAGAAAAGAAAAAGACATTTAAGCCAGAAGAGGCATTCACCCTGTTCCCCCTACCAGCTGATCCATTTTCTTTTCAAGCAGATTTCTTTTTCTCTCTTAGAAGTTAGTCCTAAAGTTCTGGAATAAAAAACAAAACTAAGTGGAAAGCTTGAAACATATAATTCAGCGAAACAAAACTTTTTCTTACTTTTTTAAAAAATATTTCTAAAAGCTAGTTAGAATGTTACAGAGTTATATTTCTAAAACGAAGGCTTTAACATTTGTACAGTTCAGACCAGGATATCTTTTGAGTTACTTTTGGTAGATTTTTAGTTTAAGTGATTAAGTTATGTTATGGTCTCACAAACTATGGGAGAAGATACTGCCTTGATTCCTTCCTCAGTCAGTTATTTTTAACCTCTCTAGGAAATAACTAGCAATTTCCAGTGTAATTCTGAAGTGTGTTGGCTTTGCAATGTAAATAAGAGCAAACAATAGTTCACTTGTCCTCCATCTAAATGAGCAGTGATAATTGCCTTCCATCTGGGTATGAATTCCTGTTGGTTATGTTATAATTAAAGTCAAACTTGGTCCCTCTATTGCCATTCTACTATCACATAGTTTTAATGGGTTACAGAAAATAAAAGAATTTTCTACTTATTGTACTGTGGGAGGATAGCAGTAGTTATCTGAAACTATTGCCTTTTAGATTAGCATATAAGACATCATTTTTGTTTGTCTGGAGAAACAAAAGCATAAGATGAGTATTAGCAAGAGAGAAAGAACAAAAGTCAGGAAAAACACATTTAGAGCACAAATCAAGTAAGAACATTAAATGGGTACCTTATTTGCTTAGTCTATCCCTGGAAAGGGGTGCAGTTTGTGTTGTGGTCCGATCAAAGCAATGGATTTGGATGTCTGCTGAAGTCCTTCAAGAGAACCTCAACCAGATTTAACCATAAGCAGACACAAAGGCTATTCCTTTGCGTCTGTGATAAAACTAACAATCCAGTGAAATAGTTTCATTAGCAAGTAATCTCAAAAATGCTTCATTACCAAGCCATCTCTCCAGCAGCAAGGTTTAAACTTGGACCTGAGGGAGTTAATTCTTCCATGGTGAAGAGCTCTACTGACAATGGAAGGGATTAACACTGCTGGATATCTTATTTTCCTAAATAATGGAATTGATTTCGGAATAAGGCAGTTAGGGGAGAAATGAAGACCTATTTCTAGAGCATCCTGTCATCATCTGCATTACAAGATGGTGTTGGGAGAAATGTCCTTCTGGGTTCGGCTCCAAGTGGGGAAAAAAGACACTGGAGACATGGAGGCTGCTTGGAAAGATGGTTTAATGGTGGACAGGACCACATGGCCTGAGTCCTGAACAGAAAAGGTGATCACATGCTTCAATGTTGGTGGAGAAGAAGAGAAGGGAAGAGAAGGGGTGAAGAAGGGCTTGCAGGGATTTTTATAATCTGTTCTGCCCCACCTATCTGTTTCCTGTTCCTGTGTAAGAAATGTATTCTGATTGGTTGCCAGACTCACATGGGCCCATGCAAGGGCAACCCTCTAGGCTGTTTTGAATCCAGGTTTGATTGAGTTTAGATGCCATGTGGTCAGTTGAGTAAAAGGCAATATTATCCTGCCTTCATTGCCATCCCCCCTGGAGCTGAAGGGGAGAACTCTTTATTATGTAAAGTGGACTAGCTTGGCCTTCTTAATGGCCCATTGATAAAGTGGGGATGGGCTGGAAGCTGTAGGAATTTACTCTGTGTTTAAAATGTGTTTCTCCCTTTTTCACATCCAGGAAAATATAATATTCTGCCTTATCAATATTTCCTAGGATATTTCATTTTTCTGGGAGAGAGCTGGGTGATAACTTCCTACAATCCCTCCTTTTTTTTTCAAAACATGTGAGTGGAATGCACATGTTTTTGACAAAAGATAAAATTGGTCAGATCAGGGAGGCTTAATTTTTCTGATGGAAAGGCATTGAAAGAGACAGCAGAAGGATCACTTCAGTGGCTCCCAGAGAGCTTTCAACCATGAAGGTCTTAGCAACCAGGGCACAATTTCTGGAAAGAAATTTACAATATCCAATTTACCATGCCAATTATTTTCAGGTGTTTGATATCACTTTCTGTGAGCTTCCAGACTACAAGCAAGCAGAAGTCCCAAAAAAAAAACTTCACAGCCATTGAAGGATTCTTCCTTTTAAAGAAGTACAGGCTGCCCATTTCCAAGGGATTTCTTTAACTTGCCCTGGCTCCTATTTTAGTGAGGCCAAACTGAGTTTAGCTAGTGTGCAATACAAGCTATTTAGTATTTTTTTTTAAAGTTACACACAATGAGCCCAGGGACTCCTATCAGAGACCACCAGTGCAACATGTCCTGCTTTACTGGGCAACATCATTTTTTTTGGGGGGGGGGAGTCACTGTCAGGGTTTGAGTTTTGAAGATCCTTTCTGCTACTCTTCAAGTGGGGGAATTGCCTGAGGGGAACTGACCCTCCCCCATGGGATTAAAAGGGAGATATCTGCTTTTGTGCAAGGGCAAAATCAACCTAGGAAAAGCTTTGTGGAGTTAAGTCAAGGAGATAGTTTCAATCTAATTCTGAATGGGGACTCTCTCTCTCCCTCTCTCTTTGTGTGTGTGTGTGTGTGTGTGTGTGTGTGTGTAGCTGCTTCTACAATACAGAAAATACAGACATTTTGGACAAAATTTCCCTCCCACCAGCCAGAAATCTAAGGTGTTCAGAACTTGCTGTGCTAGCCATTCTCAAATACAATTCTTACATGAATACATTAAACTGATTACAATATAAATGAGGCAAGGAAGAAAGCATAATAAATTTCTGTGAATGAAACAGAGAAAGAAAACTTATCAAATTCCACCCTCCCCATAATCTTTTCAGCTGTCTTCTGGGAATTGAAAAGTCTTTTGGTCTTTACTTCTTCATCTCCTTCAGGGTTCTTTCATGTCTGCTAGGGTGGCATGCTTGGTTTGGTGGTAAGGCTGGTCAGTCAGTCTTGGCAGTCTGTCCCAGGCTTGGCTAAGTTTTTTTCCTCATGTCAGGTTTTATCAGCACGCAATCACCAGCAGCAAATTGAGAGTTATGGTTTGAGCTAGCAGTCCTTTGTTTCTGAGGTAAAAAAAAAAAAGAGGAGAGGCCAAGAATACAGTTCTTTACAGACATATCTTTAGTCTCATGTTGTGGAATATCACCCATTCTGTCCAAGTGTGGAAATCCAAACATTATTTCAGGAGGTAGACGATGTAAATTTCATGGAACATGACATTCCCACTGCCTGTATGATTGAAACACTTTTGCAGTAAGATGAGTAAATTTCCAAGACGGACAACTTGTGTTGCAAACAAACAAACAAACAAAATCTCATAGGGTAGAGCACCTTGACTCATAAGCGTTTAAAAATGCACTCAGGTGTAAAAGAGGGATGTAAGAAGAACAGCTTTTTAAAAAAAATGCAATTTAAAAAAAAAAGGTACTTTGAGTCAACACTCCAAAATATCAAATTCCATTCAGATGGAAGCAAATTCTCATTAAGTATGTTAAAACATTTACAAATGTAAGCAAAATATCTCAAAATCATTCCTTTTTATAGGTTTAATTAAGCATTTTAAACCTCAAAAATTTCAAGAAAAAAAAATCAAAATTGTATTCAGAGCAAAGAAATGTAACTGCATAATTGTTATATGCAGATAAAAGATCACAATAGTGAAAGGTAAGCGGAGCAGATCACCCATTTACTCCAAATTTCTCAGAAGAGAGAGGAAAAAAATGTGGTTAAAGTGAGGAGAAAAAATTTAGCCTCCTTTACTGACCCAAAAGGAAGGAGGGAAAGAAGGAGGGGGGATGCCCAGAGGCATTCACAGGTATCACTGGGGCGTTTCATACACACACTCATGGTAAAAATGAGCAGACACTCATTCTCCCCGCCTTTCCTACTTCCCTCCAAAGAATGACCCAGAAGGAAGATTGGGGGGGGGGGGGGGAATTCACACAGGCAATCACGTGGATCTCTGGATCCATTCACTTATCACTCCCTGGGGCATGGGGGACATATACTCACATTCATACTGCAATCAGACCTTCATGCTTGCTCATGCCAAACAATCATAGGTATTTCAGGAAGCTTTTTTTTTTTCACAAGCCACCAAGCTTCATTTTCTTTTATTAGAGGATCTCACCCTCCCTTCAGGTTTGGAAATGATAACACACATGCATACACACACATACCATTAAACAACCTTGTAACTGACTGCTTCTTTATATGAAAGGGAATCAAACTACATTCATACCAACTTTACCATCAACATACTCACATTTGCACTGCAATCATTAATTTCACATACAAAAATCCCATTTCATTCTTTCTTCATGCAAGGCAGTTATTACAATTACTTCAGGGAGCTGTACATAAGCCAATGAGCTCCATTTTCTATTATTAAAGGATCTCAACTTCCCTCCAGGTCTGGATATGATCACGCACTAGATTGTTAATGCCTGTCTCTGCCCTGGGGTGTTCGTTTCTAATTTGGACCTGCCAGCTGTGCTGGCTAATTTTTAAAGATCCAAATTCTATCTTGATATCCCAGCAATTTCTGGCATAGTTTTAAAGACCAAGATGTATGGAGACTTTCATTAACACATCGTTTGCATCTGGGTGGGGCCCTTGATTCATCTGATGGTGGCCAGAAAATCAGCAAATTTGTTGACAAAATCTAAATCAAAACTGCCTTCTGGAGGCCAGGTTTTTACTTTAGGACTAATAAGAGTAGGTTGGTCAGAAAAATGTGCAGAGGGTTTTTACTCAGGTTGAAGGCAAACCTTTAGTAGGAATTTCCTTCATTTCATACATGCACACACAAGGCAACACTCTCCTCCTCCCCCCAAAGGGAAAAAAAAATCTACACTCACCTGAAGAGTACAATCTTCTAGGGCTGAAAAACATGAGAACAAGGTTCCCTCCCCCCACCTATCTGTTTCCTGTTCCTGTGTAAGAAATGTATTCTGATTGGTTGCCAGACTCACATGGGCCCATGCAAGGGCAACCCTCTAGGCTGTTTTGAATCCAGGTTTGATTGAGTTTAGATGCCATGTGGTCAGTTGAGTAAAAGGCAATATTATCCTGCCTTCATTGCCATCCCCCCTGGAGCTGAAGGGGAGAACTCTTTATTATGTAAAGTGGACTAGCTTGGCCTTCTTAATGGCCCATTGATAAAGTGGGGATGGGCTGGAAGCTGTAGGAATTTACTCTGTGTTTAAAATGTGTTTCTCCCTTTTTCACATCCAGGAAAATATAATATTCTGCCTTATCAATATTTCCTAGGATATTTCATTTTTCTGGGAGAGGGCTGGGTGATAACTTCCTACAATGGGTATATCTACAAATAGTGCAACTTGGGGGTACTTCCTGCCTTGAATGGAGCTGTGTCTTTCTTTCTTGTTGCAGGCACAGTGATTCTCAAAGAAGTTTAACATCACCAATGTTTCTTCCTGTGAGGTTAGGCATGAAATTACATGTAAGTTATCATCAACTATTATTACATTAATTAGGTTAGGTTAATTTGATAACTGAGGTGATTACTACACCTTCCACAATCTCTTATAAACTAAAATGCTATGTTTCTACATTGCTGATACTAACCTACCCTCTTCCATACACCTGCTGAGACAGTCACTGTGTTTTGAAATCATAATTGTTATGCAGCCAATCTCTGTAAAACAAGGTTTAGTGAAATGTGGTAACCCCTTTACTGAGGAGGTGAATGCCCTCAATTCTTTCTTTGTATGTCTTCCCCAGTTGCTTACTGTTTTCAAATTTTAATTCTTCTCTTCAGGCCTTCAGTACTTGACCCATGAGAACCAATTCAGAATGGCTTGATAAAACTAAATCGTGACTAAAGTAAACCATGACTAAACATTTTTATTTTGTTTTTAATTAAGCAGAAAAAAGAGGAAAAGGGAAAAAAAGAATAAGAATAATGTACAGTAGGTATGTGAGAGATCGCCTTCATTTTGGGGGAGGGGGAGAGTTCACAAAAAAAGCAAAGGATTACTAATTAATTTTTTCTTTCCAATTCTGAAAAAACATTACGTCTCTTAGCAGCAAGAAAGTAGTGGATATTTTTCAAGTGTTGTACAGCCCTCAATTTCCATGTAGCAGATACTGTACGAAATTTAAAAGAATATGAGTATCTGAAAATATTAAAACCTTAAAACCTAAATTAACAATATGACTTCTTCCCAGAATATAACAATTATTAAAAATTGCATGTGTTTGAGTGAAACATTATTAGATTTCACATGATGGTTTACTTATTCATCTTCTGTGTACAAAAAGTCTGAAATATTGAGATATAACCAAAAATCTTTATTGGTATGTAGAGAATTGCAGCATTAATTTCCTAGATGGAAGGCTAGCTTGATAAATTTCTTCATTAAACACTAGAGCAAGAGAATTTAATTGAGCTCTGAATCAGCTCACAGATTCTACTTAATATGCTTCCTTTTTAAGCAGGTACTGGTGAGTTGGCAACTACATAGTAACAGACATAACTGTGTAATTTATATATGTAATTAAAATTAAATATCCTTAGTTAATGGATTCACTGCTTTCCAGAATCTGTTTTTTTCTTTTCCTATTTGTTGCACAAATGATTAATTTATTGTTCAGTTTGTTGCACAAACTGAAAAATGGATTGAATAAATCATATTTCATTGTGGGTCTTTCATGCAAACACAGCCATTTTCTTGGGAACTGACTTAACTAAATTTGATAGGAATTTCTTCTAGAGGCTCTAGAGGCTCAGCATATGAGACTGTAACTTGTATCATCCCTGACTATCTGATGTAACCCGGATTTTAATAAAAGATGCAGATTCCTCATCCATATTCTATACAAACCTACCAAGTGTTTGCATGATCTAAAAAGATCCTATTAAAATAATGCATTGACATAGAAAATTCTCTTCTCATCTGTAGATAATATGCCTTTGATCGTTTCTGTTGCAAAAACAAGTTAAATAAATTCAAACATTTGGCTCATATATTAGAAGCAAATTTTCTAGCTAGAATTTAGCTAAAATCCTGCTGGTTTGTCTAGTCTTTTAATGTTAATTTTAGACAGATTGGAAAATGGCTTTCTCTGAAATAAAAAAAGATATAGAGGATGATGGTATGTCAGTCACTGTCTCTCAACCCAACCTGCCTCAAAGGTTTGTTGTTATGAGAAAAAATAATAGAACAGACATTGTGACTTTAGCTCCTGAAGAAAAGCTGGTATTTAATCAAGCAAAGAACAATAAATAATAATATATAGGTCCTAGTATTACTGTTATGTAATTATTTGTAGAAATCCACAACAAGCTATGGAACTGCATACCTTGGCTCAAACATACCTTGTATTCTGAGAAGGTATGGTAATGTGAAAAACACTCACAGAATTATAATATATAAATTAATAGTATCCATCCAAATCTGATAGACTGCTTTTCCATGAAATGAACATGAAACCTCAATGCTAATTTTACTCCAAATGTCTCCTTAATCTGAAGTTCAAAGGAGATGACCCTTTTAGTGGTGGCTTCTTACTTCACTAAGTGATAGCAACCAGTTGATCATTTTGCAGCCAAGAAAACTATATTCATGTATTTGTGAACTCGGAAAGAACTGAACTCTACTCAACGTTGACTTTTACTTTTAACCTCAGTTATGATGGTTGCCACCTGGTCCGTTCATTAATGTTGTTTGGTACAAAAGACATTTCTGTTCTCCATACCTTTTTAACATCACTTCTACATTTATATTTTGCTAATACTGATTTGATGGTATTTACATTGTGACATTTTTTTGATCAGTCTATTTTCATTAGATAAAAGCTTTGCATGTGTGATACACTTCTCCTTTAGCCCTGGGGATCACTTATAATTCTTCCAAACAATGGGGCACACTCCAAACTAGAAGTGGGGAGAAAATAAGATATTATTTGTGCTGCAATAAAGCAATGTGTCATTTCTTGTGTTGTGATATCCACAGTCCTTGGAAAGCAAAGGACCCTCTTCCGTCAGCTGTACTGGAAGGCAGGTTTCAGAAAAACCCTTGCGCAAAAAGGATGAGTGCCTGTCAGACTGTGAACATCAAACTATTGACTCATATATTACTCTATTGTATCTCCTACAGAGATAAGGGGAGTGAGCTCTTAATATTCCACATCAGACCACTCTCCAGACTACTAAATGATTTTTATCAGATTCTCCTTCTGGCAGATAGAGATCCTAAGATGACACATACTGTGGTTAATTTTGCATTTGCAGCCTGCTGAATTCATTCTTGTCTAATGGGAAATTCATTTTAGATTGGGCTTGGATTATACTTTGTCAAGCAGAGTATTGCATAGATTTTATGGATTGCTTTTACCTCCTTTTAATGTTATCTTAGTTCGGTTCAGGGGTGAAATTCAGCAGGTTCTGACAGGTTCTGGAGAACCGGTAGCAGAAATTTTGAGTAGTTCGGAGAACTGGCAAATACCACTTCTGGCTGGCCTGAGAGTGGGGTGGGAATGGAGATTTTGCAGTATCCTTCCCCTGTCATGCCCACCAAGCCACGCCTACAAAAACGGTAGTAAAAAAAAATTGAATTTCACCACTGGTTCAGTCCTTCTGTTCATTGAATAAAATTGTCCTATATTTTATATTATTGTTTTTATTCTGATATATTCGATTAGTCTGTGACATACAAAGTAGTATTCACAAAGACACTGTGCTTTGTAAGGCATAGTTAAATTTAATGTTTTTCAGTATCACATCTAGACTGAAATTTAATCCTGGGCCTGAATGATATAGAAAAGGCATTGCCCAAATTCCAAAATTTCCAAGAGAAAGCCAATAATTCTAAAATCAGGAATTTCTACTGAAAGTGAATGTTTGTGTAGTGACTTTGCCAAGTGAATTAGCAGCCTTTGTGCTTCTTGCCTTTGTGGGTTTTTTCTATATAAACGCACACCACACTAATTCCTAACTAAGGCACAGTTTATTATTAACAACCAAGTGAATTGTTTATGTTACTATGGCTCTTCGGGCCACCTCTAGTTCAGTGGCAGTGAGGAAACAAGTAGAACGTATGGCTGCTTAAATAGGTTTAGTGACAATACCTCTAAGTTGGTTACATTGATTTTCCATGGTACTGCCTGCTTCTTTTAGTGTTTTTTGAACACAAGTGTCAAAACTCTTTTTTTTTTTTTTGAGAATCCACTATCTTGACCTCAAGCAGCAAAATTCTCTGGACCAGCCCTGGAGGTTGGAGAGTTAGCAAACTTCCTCATATTATTTCCAAAATCAGTTGTTTTGTTACAGTCCACTTTACATAGCTTGGCACTTTGGATGCTAAGATTCTTGAGGGCCAACCAATTTGAGTCGAGCATACAGAAAAAATCTGTCTTAATCACCTTGAAAAAGAAAAGAAACTCTCAGAAAATGCCAGACAGGATCACTAAATCCTTGTGTATCAGTTTGTATATCTAGCTGTTGGGAATCCTCAGAGAGGCAATATATCATTGGATATTAAGTATCTTTTCTACCTACCATGTTTCCCTGAAAATAAGGCAGGATCCCCCTGCCCCCATTAAAACATAAGCACTTGGCCTTCTTTTTGGGGAGGCCTTATCATTTGTGAGGGGCAGGAGGTGGCGAGTATGGTCACCTCATGGCTGCTGCTGTGTTGCAATATTTTCAGGCAGGTCTTATTTTCGGAGAAACAGGGTATAACTTAACATGGTACAAATATGTCCTATGAGCATCTTCTGTCTGTCACATCTTTATGATTTGGCCTGCAATTCATCCTCAACCAAGACAGGCTTCAATAAACTGGTGTCTTCCCCTGCCCTTTCCACACCCACCCATCTAACAAGATTTACAAGGTATGTGTCTCCTGTTGGAGGCAAAGTAGAATGCTCAGTCCTGCATGGGATCAGAGACACTTTCTGGATGCTTCAGAGTTCTGTAAGCATGGCCCCTTTAGTCTCTGGTCAGTTTTATCTATTATCAAGTTGGACAGTGAAAGCATGTGCTGATTTGTACAGGCGAGATAGCTATACTTCTTCTAGCACAAAATGTTTTCTTTCTATTCCTCAAGCATTTCTACTCTAGCTCTGTGTAAACAGCGCCCTGCTATAAACACTCATCCATTCTTGTAGGCTGCTTTTTGGAAAAGCACCTTTGGACAACCAGCAGCTGGTAAATTTATGGGGTGATCTACAATGGAAACATTAGAGCTTTCCATGGCTTAACCAGATTTACTAAGATTTAACACTATGGTCCATCCTCGTTTAACATGAAGCTGAAATAGTATAATCATGGGATCATTATGTTCCAAACAGAAAATGGAGGGCTCTGAATGGCTACACTTGTTGTCTGTATAAGGAAAGGGAAGGAAAGGGGGAAGGGAAAGGGGTCAGTAAAAGTGATGTTTCTGATTTCCGATGATATTATGTTAAAATGTTTTAAGTCTGAACTACAACAAAATGAGGTGTCAGAAGGGAAACATAGCTCAAGAAGGAACCGAGAGATGAGGCACCATTTACTTAGAAAGACCCAAATGGTTTCTACTGTGGTGGCTGACACGGTGGTTCGCCAGCTAATGAAAAGGAAGCAAAGATAGTGGGATAAACAAGTCCCTCGGTTTATGATAGGCTGCACACGCAGAATCAGGACAGCAGCCGTTGGCATCTAGTGCTTCTGAATGGACACGGACTGGCAAGTGTTATGTCAGCATTGTTTTGCTGACTTAACCATGCCAGCCCCGCAGTCTTCCGTTCCGTAGCTGCCTTTTAAGTCCTTCTGCTCAAGGCGGCATGTAATATAAGCCCACAACATCCGACATGGGGATAATATTATCCGACATCCAAGAGGCCATTTCAAATGAAAGCAATAGTGAAAAAACACCAGGACGGAAAATACACATCAACGGCTCCACCTCCCGGGCTGCAGCTCGGATCTCGGGGCCGGAGGGAGGCGCTCCGCGCTGGGGCCGAAGGAGTTAAGCGGCGGCGGAGGGTGCCGCTGCTGTTGCTGCTGCGGGGGCCGCCGTCGTTCGCTCGGTTCGGCGCCGTTCTCCTCTGCCCGGAGTCGGGGCTCGCTTTGCCAGTGGGAAAATGGCGACGGAGGGAACAAGAGGGGAGCCCGGCTCCAGCGGCCGCGAGGATCCAATGGCAGCGGTAGGCGAAGCAGCGCGCGTAGCCCTGCGGGGAGGCGAGCCCCGCTCGGCCGAGGCAGGGCAGGCTTGGAAGGGACGGGAGACGGTGTCCGGAGCCTTGGCGCCCGGCGTGCGGGGCTGGGGAGGCAGAGCGCAGGGAGCGAGGGAAGGCGCGCGGGGCCCAGAAGGGGCTGAGGGAGACAGCGCGCCGGCTTAGCTCGCACCGTCCCCGGAGGGCGTTCTGCCTCCTGCGCTTTTGGGGAGGGGAAGCCTCGGAGAACGCTGAGCGGGAGTTCCGCAGTCCCAGGACTGTCCCCCCCCCCCCGGCTTCGATCTCGGCAAGATAAGAGGATGGGCGCGGAACCCTGCCCGGAGCCGATCCTGGCCACTGCAGCATGCTTGGGGGGCAGAGAGCGCGCTCGGGGAAATATGGGCGGGGACCAGGGACCCCTCCAACCACCCTGCTTCGGGTGTCTTTCGATCTAAGGGCGGCCGGTGAGAAAAGGGTTAGGCTGTGAGACTTTCTTTCTTTCTCCCAGGCGGCTTCCCATTGTTTCTCTGCTGCTCTCTAGTAGGTCTGGCAACGCGACCTCCTACTTTCCAGTGGGACGCTGCCATCGACGTCCACAACCTGCCGTGCCCCCGGGGTGGATGGGTTATCGGAGCGTCTCAAGGAGCTCACACTACTGTCCCTTCTGGGGTTGATGATCGCCCTGCCTCCGCTTTCCATTCGAGTTGCCTTTCCCGCCCCGCCAAGCCTGGGGTATTGTGCGAAGCCTTCCAGATTTTGGAGCGCGGCGTTGCCTTTCAATCCCTAGCTTTTTCGAATGAGGATCGCTCCAAATTGGGAAGGATACGTTTAACAGGACGGAGGGCGCTCACTGAAGACTGACGGGGAATCAGCCTGCTCGGGCTGTCCTTTCTTCTTTTCCCCATATAACGTCAGGCACACATTTCAAAGTGGCAGATCTGGAATGATCTATCTTTTTTTCCTATCTTTGCTCGGGGCTTTCTCTCACGAGAATACAAGCTCTTTCAAAATCCCCCCAAATACAGATATTATTAGGCTTTGTCACTTCATCAAATATTCAGCTTGGTAGTCTTTCCCATCCAATACCCCTTCTCCATCCCCACCCCACCCCAATGTTCTAGGCATGCCCTTAATAATTCTATAATTCTTCCTTCAATTTCTAGTTCACTTGTTTAGCTGATATAATCTGGTGGCAATTCTATGGAACTGCAGAGAAAAATCCATGCTTTGATTATTCTCTAGACAGCTGTAAATCAAAAACCCCTTGTCAGCTGAGCAGCATGTGTTGCTTGTCCATAAGTTGGAAAAGGTATTTCTCACTAGCACTCTTTGAAGGAAAGTAGCAGAAAGTGAGGTTTTATCCCTCCATTTAAGGTTGTTCTTTGGAATTATTATTGCATTTGCTCCAGTTGGTTCTTTTCGGTAATTAAAGCAAAAACGAAAACAAAATAACCCCAGAGCAGCCTTTCACAGTCTGGTTCTCTTCAGATGTGTTGGAGAGCAGATTCCCAGATTCCTGTGTGGTCTGGAAATCTTGCCCTTGTAGCTCAAGACATTTGGGGAAGGCGGGGGAAGAAAATTGAGGAAATCTGATGAAAAGATGGTTATGGAACTTGACCTTTAGACAAAATCTCTAGGGCAATGAGATGATTAAAAAAAACATTCAAAAAGAAAAGTAGGTCACACCAGTATTTCCAGCACAAAGCACAGGAACATCAGGATGTGTATATATTCATTCGTACTAAAGACATGGATTTGAGAAACTAAATTGGAATGTGGAATCCACAATACTGATTGTTTGGGGGAAAATTTCTGGGGCTGATGTAAAAGAAATCCCAGTTTTAAGTTTTTTAAAAAATATAATGCACTGTATTTATTAGTTTTACAATACACATATTTTGATTAAAATCATTTAAATATTGCTGATCTGCTGAATAGATTCTGGGATAGCAATAGAGTTATCCTGCTGAATGGATTGTTCCTACCTAAAGCCAGGCAAGCTTCATAAAATAAATATTCAAGTACTGTATTTAGGAAAAGAGAAAAATGCCATTGAAACCCATGATCCATCTAGTCCAATCCACCTGACCTATCAGTGCTTTTTGTCTGCAGGAATAGTTTCACATAGAACTATTTCTTTCTGAGTCTTGCATGGAAATGCTTGTAATTGAACTTGGGATCAAAGTGTCCTATAATTAAACTAAGGTCCCTTTCCATATTGCAAAATGAATTAAACATATATGTAGATGACATTAGCAATGCACTATGAAAGTGGAAACATACTTTATATACAGAAAGTCAAGGTATGGCAATGAATTTCTACATGTACAAGGAAATGTTCCTGCGTATGCACCCACCCACATCCTCCCAGTATAAGCCTTCTGATCTGTTCTGGAGAGGCTTACCATCCTTTGGAGCCAAAGAATGGAGAATTTATCAGCAGTCAAGTATCATTAGATCCTATCCCTGGAAGGCTATTTATAAGCAGTTCCCTACTAAAAGGTTGCTGCTTTGATCAAGGAAGTCTTTTCATTCTTATAACTAGTGCCTTTAAATTAACATAAAAAGAGAGCCAGCTCCAGTCATAATAGCATTTTTTTAAAAAACTGGGAAGAGGCGACACATCTTGGACTAAGCCTCATTGCAATGAGTAGAACTTGTATCTCATTAACTGTACATAAGATTGAGCTATACAACAGTTACTGGTGTTTTATATTGAAGAAAAGCTGATTTCTTTATTAATAGGTAGATTTTGTACTGTTGGCTAGGTCTCATACTGTTTTGCAATTTAGCAGTTATCTTTCCACCATTGGGCTTTCAAATGAACTGAAATTTGACTTGGTTTTTACAGACTCCAAAATCTAGCAATATGATGTTATAAACGGGGGGGGGGGGGGAGCAATTGTTGGACAGCACCCTTCTTTTGTTATTAAAGTTTTGGGATAAGAATACCATTTTGAATTTGTCAGCCCTCAATGTTTTATTCTGGCTCCTGCTTCAGAACATATTAATAAAGGAAAAACCAAACAGAACCCAGTAAGTTTTAGCAACAATGTTAGCAGGCTTTTGCTGGGGGGAAAATGTATAGAATATTATGGAAAAATAACTCTGCCTTTGAATGTCAGCAGGAAATTTATGACTGGGAGAGGAGTGAAGAGGAAAGCTTTTTAATAGACATATTTGGGAATGAAGCTAAAATTCTTCCCAATCTATGTTTTCCTGAACTAAGCAAAGCTTAGTTGGGGTGGGTGGGAGGGGGTTTGCAAACCTTAGTATCTGCTTTGTTTCCATGGTAATACTAACAAGGGAAAAACATGAAGCCATGATTCACCCCTCACACCTACAGGAAGCTCTTAAGACACCTTCTCAGAAAAACATCTCAGAAACTGTCCTGGAGGGTTGATGTCCCCATGACGTTCAGACAGGCACAGGTTTCGCATTCCGCCTTCTCAAAAGGAACACAGGTTGGATGCTTTCCTGGTGCCTTTTTACAAGATATTAGGAAATCTGCAGCAGAGTGGATCATGAGATACAGTAGTAACTGGATTTTCTACAAGACAGATTCTGATTTTTACATGAGATGAGCAACCTTTGGTTTTTCAGAGGTTTCAGCATCCACAGTGTCCACTGGTCCTTGGCCATGTTGGCTGGCACTGATAGGATTACCTTCATGTGATTTATGAAGTCATATTTACTGAGTAGCAACGATGCTAATTATTACTCCATTGCATGGGAAAGTTCTTGACTGTGCTAATTCCACATGCCCTCCATGTGAAATTTGTTTCAAAAAATGTGCAAGCAACTATACGTATGCAGTGATGGTACTATGTGCTACAGATTTTTCAAGAAGCTTGTTTCTCTTGATTTCTATTTTATAATAAGAATATAATAATCTGCCTGAAACTACTTGTGAGCTATAGCTCAAGGATTGTTTCAGTCACAGCATTATATAACAGAGCTGTTGCTTTCTACAGTCATAGGCATTGTCAATTGATGCTAATTAGTTTACAGTAAATTAATTCACTATTAAGTTAATGCAGGTGCTTCTGGATTTTAACTTTTTCAAAGACTGTACAGATCTGTGAATTGCATTATTTTTTTTCAAATCTCCTCTTGGGAATCCATCCTTATTTTACAGATTCTCATGTGGTGCCTTCTCGTGGATCTGATTATATCGCAGTAAATTCTAGACATATTCTAGAACTCCAAAATATGGAGTGGTTTTATGTAGAAACATAAGAAGGGGATTTCTGGTCCTAAGTGCTATGTCTCCTGGTGGTCAGTTCCATGCACTTAGAGCTTTACAAGAATTAGCAAGAAAATGATAGTTCTCTGTAGTAGTGATTTATATTGCCTGTGATTCAAATGGTGACACACAGCAATCTAGATTAGAATCAATTATTGTTTTTTCTGAATAATTGGTCTAATTCCCTTTGAAACTAGTTTTAGGGGCAACATCACATATGATGGCAGCAATTTCCAACACATTCACAAGGAGCAGAGACCAAATTTTAAAGGCAATATTTCTCTCAACCTTGGCAACTTCAAGATAAGTGGACTTCAACTCCCAGAACTCCCCAGTCAGCATGGTAGCTGGAGAATTCTGGGAATTGAAAACCATGTAATTTGAGGTTGGCAAAGTTCTGAAACATTACTACAGGGATATAGAGCTGAGAATGTGTGTGTGTGTGTATATGTGTGTGTACGTGTGTGTACACATATACATACATACACACATACATACATACACATACATAGGGACATTGAGCTGAGAATATGTATGTATGTGTGTGTGTGTATGTGTATACATATATGTGTGTGTGTGTGTGTGTGTGTTGTATTTGTGCTGATAAATAAATAAAGGGAGACTAGTATATATATGTATTTGTGTTACAACCCCTGGTATGCCCAAATATGGGAGGGAGCTCACTACTCCCCCTTTCTGTCCTTCGGCTCATTACAGAAGACCATGCAGGCAGAAAACCATATTTTTATTTTTAATGTTGCCTTTTTATATTTGTGTTGTATTTGTGCTGATAAATAAATAAATACATACCTATTACCCTGGCCTAGCTGATAAGGAAGAGAGCCTGTGGCTTAGTGGCAATTACATCGGCCTAATATGCAATACAGCCCTGGTTCGATTCCCAGTAAGGATATGGCTAGCTGATGAGAGCTAAATAGCTTGAAATAGATCTGTACTAGTCTCCCTTTATTTATTTATCAGCACAAATACAACACAAATATAAAAAGGCAACATTAAAAATAAAAATATGGTTTTCTGCCTGCATGGTCTTCTGTAATGAGCCGAAGGACAAAAAGGAGGAGTAGTGAGCTCCCTCCCATATTTGGGCATACCAGGGGTTGTAACACAAATACATACCTATTACCCTGGCCTAGCTGATAAGGAAGAGAGCCTGTGGCTTAGTGGCAATTACATCGGCCTAATATGCAATACAGCCCTGGTTCGATTCCCAGTAAGGGTACTAGCCATACTAGCCATGATGAGAGCTAAATAGCTTGAAATAGATCTATACTAGTCTCCCTTTATTTATTTATCAGCACAAATACAATATACATATATACATACATACATACACACACACACACACACACACACACACACACACACACACACACATGCTATCCTGCAGTTGTCCTTTGCAAAAAACATGGTGAACAAGCTTTTTTCTATGGCACTTGTACTTTGCTTCACTGGGAAAGTCTTGATAAGTTTTCATGGTTTATTTAAATACAATTGGTTGCACATGTGAATCTTGCAATAATATGCATACAGTCCCTAATTATGGAACCAGCAGAGAGTAGTCCATGTTCTTCAGAAGAAAGCAAGACTTTTCATTCTTTTCAAAATAAAATGATAAAAATATTGTGATCTTATTGCCTCCTCCATCAGTGCCATCGCACATTTATGTTAGGTGTACAGTTACAGACTTTGTATATAATACATCTTGATTTTATGAAAGATGTCCTTGACACTTGGGTAGTATACTAACAGTGTATTTGAAGCATCTTGCAGACTGGGAATGAAGCTGACACCTATTTTGGATTCATTATAAAGTTGCACCATGGAAAAGCAGATGTGCTATTTTGATTTTACT
Organism: Natrix helvetica; assembly: GCF_964273705.1. Taxonomy (NCBI): domain Eukaryota; kingdom Metazoa; phylum Chordata; class Lepidosauria; order Squamata; family Natricidae; genus Natrix; species Natrix helvetica. The sequence continues at coordinate 61,792,993 of NC_138553.1, read as the reverse complement.
CTTGCTTTGAAACACCTAATTAGGTCAACTAGCAATAAGGGCTTTAGTTTGAAAGCTTGTACTGAACAGAATTGCATCTGCACAAGAATTGTAGGATAGGTATGGGTTAAGTATCCCATTTATGATTTATTTTAATACTTGCAAATAACTACCTAAAGGTTATATTCTGTAGATATGGGGCTATCAGCCTGCAATTTTCCAGGTTTTTGCAACTCAGATCTGATTTTTATATAAATCACCAGCAAACACGCTCTTGCATGTAAACCATAAGCACTTGTTTCCTAAATAATATGTTGCTGCACCTATTATTCTCAACCTTACTCATGCAATTCAGATAAGAATGCACTGAAATGCATTTGGGGCTACAGCTAATGGTTGCATATGCATATATATGTATATACCTGGGATCGGCTATCACAAACTGCAGATGGGAAACATCAGCAGATATTAAAATACTGAGTTTGACAGACCTGTGATTTGACTGAATGCACAGTATCTTTTTTGATGTTCTTAAAAATGACTGCGGTGCAGGAAGAAAACTCCCCTTTTCTACTTAATTGTCAACATAACAAGATAGCACAAAGCTGTTAACAGCCAATTTCAAGTGTTCAATGACCTTGAGAATATCTGTTTAATATTATTCATACTATGGTTTAACAATGTAAATAGAACCAGCAGAAGTATAAAAACGTCTTACTGAGCATTTTCATTTTTCTTCTAAAACCTACTAGATTTATACACAGGATTCTCAGATTTCTTATGAAGACCTTGCTGTGCTAAAAATTTAATATATTTAGAAGTTTCTAGGCAGGCTGATTCTGGCACAGATGTTATCCTTGTGTTACATTGGCACAGTGCTTGCTGCAAACATACTTTGATTTTTTCCCCCAGCACAGGTGAGCTTTTAATGATGCTCAAGAGCAGGAACAGACCTTCCCACAGGAAATAAAAGCTATTATAAATGCACCTACTTTCCTTTTCAAGAACTTTTATCTACCACCCATTCTGACAATTTCAAATCAGCTTCTTTTATTTTGCCACTTTTGAGGTCTTGGAAATGATTTGTCAAAGAACCTGGTGGAGAGCACTAGGAAAAAATAATATCCCCAAAAGAATAAGTTTTAAGAAGAAATGAAGAACTTTAGTTATACTTTTGTTCCTTTTAAGCAACTGAAATCTACTGTTCTGAAATTCAGAATAACAGAATAGACTTTGGAGAGAATTTGCAATAAACTTGCCCTACTCTAAATAATAACAAGATGGAAGCAAAGAAAATAGGAAAACTCTCTTTGATGTCATGCAGTTGTCTGAATTCTACAGTCCAAATTTGGTAGCTATAAGTATGTAGCTTTTTCATGGATATGCAGACTCTTTACCCATCTGAAATGGCTATGTTGATGCAGATTTCTAATGTGCAATCTGTCATTAATGTATCATATTAAATGAGCTGACCCAGACCTCTCTACACTAGAAAACTCTACATTACTGTGTAAATAAAACACATGTCACCATCCATGTACATGACTGCAATAAACTCCTTGAAGCTAAAATTGTTACTGAGCATGAATAGACTGCTGAGTGAAAAGTTATCAAAGATTATCATAATCTGCCATCTCAGTTAGAACCCCTGTCCAATATCAATAGCTTGGGCAGGACTTAATTGTCAGGTGAGTGCAGATATATTGTCATAAATTGTTGATGCATTTGTGCAGGTCTGTAAGGTTTGGCAGTGGAGTCACCAGGAGACATCAGGTTATTAATGAATACATATATATATATATATATATATATATATATATATATATATATATATATATATATATATATATATATATATATATATATATATATATATATATATATATATATATATATATATATATATATATATATATATATATATATATATATATATATATATATATATATATATATATATATATATATATATATATATATATATATATATATTTGTTTTCGTAGATTTTCACGGGTGTAGGTATGCTGGTTTTGTTGTATTCGGGTCTTTTCCTGTGTAAAGTTGAGATTGTCTTTGCAACGTTTCGGCAGGATCGCACCTGCCATTTTCAAGCGTGGGCTCAAAATGTGGGCTTAAAATGGGAACGGGCAGCTCCGTTCCCATTTTAAGCCCACATTTTGAGCCCACAGCTTGAAAATGGCAGGTGCGATCCTGCCGACACGTTGCAAAGACAATCTCAACTTTACACAGGAAAAGACCCGAATACAACAAAACCAGCATATATATATATATATATATATATATATATATATATATATATATATATATATATATATATATATATTTATTCAATTTATAAGTCGCTCCCTCTCCACAAAGGGACTCGGGGCGGCGTACAATCAAATATACAAGCATATGGCACGGAGGAGCTATACATAAAAACATTTTACAATTCATAAATAATAATAATAGCCACAAAGTTTAAAAAGCAGTAACAATAAAATTAACACCAATTAAAATACCCTAAAATGTAAAAATTTATAGTTTAAAATTGCCAGGGGGATTAGAGGGTAAAGTTCTAATTAAGCCAGGCCGGCTAGTTGGAACAGGTGGGTCTTGAGTTTCTTGCGGAAGGAGCGGAGATCAGTGATGGTCCTAATATCGGGGGGGAGGTCATTCCAGAGGACTGGGCCCATCACAGAGAAGGCCCTACTCCTGGGCGCCGCCCTCTGGCGTTGCTTAGTGGACGGCACCCGGAGGAGTCCCTCTCTGTGAGAACGAATCAGTCGCAGGGATGTATGGGGCAGGATGCGATCCCGCAGGTAACTAGGTCCTGTGCCATGGAGCGCTTTAAAGATGGTAATCAACACCTTGAAATGCACCCGGTAGACCACAGGGAGCCAGTGCAGCTCGCGCAGGAGAGGTGTTACATGGGAGTACCTCGTACCCCCCATAATTGCCCGCGCGGCCGCATTCTGGACCAACTGTAGTCCCCGGGTGCATCTCAAGGGGAGCCCCATGTAGAGAGCATTGCAGTAGTCCAGAGGGGACGTCACCAGCACATGAGTGACTGCGCGAAGGGCATCCCGGTCCAATAGGGGGCGCAATTGGCGCACCAGGCGAACCTGGTGGAACGCCCCCCTTGCCACGGCTGCCACATGGTCATCCATAGACAGCCAGGCATCTAGGAGGACACCCAAATTGTGCGCCCGCTCCACGGGGGCCAGTTGCTCGCCCCCAATGGCCAGCGATGGAATCAACTGGTTGAACCGGGGGGCCGGTAGCCACAGCCACTCCGTCTTGGAGGGGTTGAGCTTAAGTCTGTTGTCTCCCATCCAGACCCGTACGGCTTCCAAACACCGGGACATCATTTTGACGGCCTCGTTGGGGTGGTTCGGGGTGGAAATGTACAGCTGCGTATCGTCAGCGTACAGATGGTATCCCACCCCAAAACCACGGATGATCTCACCCAGCAGCTTCATATATGTGTTGAACAGGAGGGGCAAGAGGACTGACCCCTGCGGCACCCCACAAGTGAGCTGCCTCAGGGTCGACCTCTGCTCCCCTGCCAATGCACATTGCGTCCGGTCGGAGAGGTAGGAGCAGAACCACCGCAAAACGGTGCCCCTTACCCCCAGCCCCTCCAGCCGGCGCAGTAGGATACCATGGTCAATGGTATCAAAAGCCACTGAGAGGTCTAATAGGACCAGGATAGAGGAACAAACCCTATCTCTGGCCCTCCAGAGATCATCTACCAATGCGACCAAGGCCGTCTCTGTGCTGTGCCCGGGTCGGATATATATATGTTGTATTTGTACTGATAAATAAATAAAGGGAGACTAGTATAGATCTATTTCGAGCTAATTAGCTCTCTTCAGCTAGCCATACCCTTACTGGGATTTGAACCTGGGCTGTATTATATCTTAGGCAGGAGTCTTAGCCACTAAGCCACAGGCTCGCCTCCTTATCAGTTGATAATATATATGTGTCAATACCAACAAAATTTACTTTCCTGTTAAGTACACTTAGGTTTCTAGACATTAACTTAGTCCTTAGAATCAAAAAGCTTGTGAAATTTTATCTTTGCAAATGATGAAACAATTCAATCTACATTTTTAGTGCAAATCAACTTTAAATTATCCATCAACTCTTCCATTTGGTAAATGTTTCAATTGAGTTAAAATGTTTCATTTCATATAAGTTCCAGTGAAAATAGAAGTTAAAAGATCAAACTGTATTTAGAAATGTAATTTTTCAAATGAATCTTTTAAAATACGCAAACAATGCGAATGCCTTTATTTTCCTTCCGGAATTTTAGAAAATTTATAGAGTCCATCTTTCTGAAGCACTATATATTTTTAAGGATCTGTTTTCAATTATTTCATCACCAACTCCCACACAACTAAACAATCTTTCTTTTACATAGGAATGACATTCTAAACTAATGGCTCATTACAGTGCAAAGATGTTAGAGACAAATATGTTTCCCCTTCCCTCAAGTGATTAAACACTGGATTTCCTTCTACTCTTCCAAAAGTCACAAATATTGAATGGACCACTTAATAATCTTGGATGATTCTGATATTTTTACATAATCACCATCTTTACCCTGGAAATTGTTAGCTTTCTCCCAGCCACACTTCCTGCATGACCAGCTGGGAAGGGGCTGATGATGCCATGAAATCTTAGCAGACTTTTGTAACGCAGAAGTTTGTGCGATTCAGATACTTCCCAGAAAAAGTGGATGGTGATTTCTGGAATTTCAGAAATTGTGATGTTTGACCCAATGATGGTAAGTGTGCTGCCAAAATTACTAGTAAGATGATTTGACTGGGTTTTGTGTTTCTCGATCTTAGTAATTTTAAGATATGTGGATTCAACTTCTAGAATTACCCAACCATGTTGATTGCTCAGCCAGCCATGTTGATTGGGGGATGCTGGGAGTTGAAATCCACATATCTTAAAATTGTAAAGGTAAGGAACAAGCCAATAAGTTATAGGAACAAGCCAATAAGTTATAGGAACAAGCCAATAAGATTTACTTCTGGCTTCACATTATGAGACTATATTGTTTATAGAGATTACACACACACACACACACACACACACACACACACACACACACACACCCTGAGCATATGTATGTATATATAAGGGGATGCGGTGGCTCAGTGGCTAAGATGCTGAGCTTGCCAATCAGAAAAGTCGGTAGTTCGGCAGTTCGAATCCCTAGCGCCGCGTAACAGAGTGAGCTCCCGTTACTTGTCTCAGCTTCTGCCAACCTAGCAGTTCGAAAGCACATAAAAAAATGCAAGTAGAAAAATAGGGACCACGTTGGTGGAAAGGTAACAGCGTTCTGTGCACCTTCAGTGTTTTGTCATGCTGGCCACATGACCACAGAGACGTCTTTGGACAGCACTGGCTCTTTGGCTTTGAAATGGAGATGAGCACCTCCCCCTAAAGTCAGGAACGAGTAGCACATATGTATGAGGGGAACCTTTACGTTTATGTATGTATGTGTGTATGTATGTGTTTATGTATGTGTGTATGTATGTGTATATATATACACATACATACATATATACATACATACATACATACACTGCATGAATCACCATATTGCATATGTAAGGTAGGTGGCTATACAAATCAAATAAATTATAAATAAGTCCAATCAAAAATTGCAAAATAATATTTTTCAATAGATTATAATTGAAAAAAAGTAACTTAATGAAAAATATCTGCTCATACTTTTTTTTCTCTAGTTGAAAAGAAAATGTATATTTTGCAAGAGTTTAAACTTTCTAAACTTGCAAATATCTATTATGTGGTTTTCTCCAAAAAAAATTCTGCCAACAGATATGTGATCCTTTGGCTCTATGAAGCCTTCATATTTAAAAATATATTTAAATATAATTACAATACAATTTGCTGGATATTGGCATGGTATATAATGCTAATCCTAACCAAAATATTACTGTATTTCCACACTTACTTTAATAATATTCTCATGAAGATTTTTTTTTCTGACAAAGTAGATATAATAACTGTATGAGACTTTTTATTCTACTTTTGTAATTCAGAATCTGAAAAAATAGTCTTTTTAAATGTCATTCAGATACAGCTATATCACTCCCAAAGTTAGGCAAAAGACAAATTTCATACATAAAGGACTGCTCAAAGGATGTTCTTGATAAATATGCTTTTAGGCAGTTTTAAAATGTGAACTGCCAAATTTTTACAGAAAATAAATCCCTGGCTAACTATCTTAAAGTTTGCTCCATACATTCACCATAACATTTATCTTTTCCTGCTTGGTAGAAAGCTGATAAAAAAGGAAAAGAAAATTTGATCAATAGATTTAAAAAGAACCCCAATGGTAGTGAGCAACAGTGGACAGGTGGACAATTTAAGTTTAAAGATGTGTGATGAAATCAAATAGATAAAATGTAATCATTATTGTATATGGTGTCTGATCCTAATGTGAACAAGTAATCACCAGGAAATCAATCAATATGAATATGAGATTTAAACAACTCTTCTTCAGAATATTGAATTATAAATATCCTTAGTGAGAAAATAAAAATCCATTCAAAGTGTCTTGGAACTGGATTGATTTTATTGCAAGTTATAACTTTATTCTTATTTAACATGCAAATGGAATAATCTAGCAGTTACAAATCTTATATTCATCTTGAAAATAAAGACTTAATCAGACAAGATTTCTGAATATATTTGCTAATATAAAGAAAATAGGTCCCATGGAAAATGCACTACCTTACACACAAAGCAGAAGGTTTTAGTGAGCAAGATTTCTTTTTGTTTTGTTTTGTTTTGTTTTCCCAATCACTGATTTAGACAATTCAACAAATAAGTTTAAGACCGGTCTTGAGTGACTGTATAATTAGAATGGTGTAATTACATATTTAAATAAATATTTCTGGAATAGGCACTTTGGGGGACTATAAAAATGTAAAGTACCATCCAGGATTCCTCCTTGCTGTAAGCCAAAGTCAGAAACTGCCATATAGAAAGTCTGTAGTAAAAGGTCCAACCTTTTAGCATAGAGATTTTAAAAGAGTTCAAAATCATGTCTGTCTTCAATGACCAAGCAAAATATATGGCCACAATACGTCTTGTGTTTTCCCAACATGGCATGTCTTTAATGTGTAGAAAAACACCTTGGGTTCTATTTAGCTTCATAGTAGTTATGGTTTTTGAGATCTTCATGTAGCCAGGAAACCTCAAACTGCTTACCTACCTTTTAGGAACAGTGTGACTTGAATTATATATGTGCCTTAGACTCTCCTACATGGGAGATGAGCAGAGATTAGCTCCTGTATTTACTGAGAGTTTTATTGATGTTTTATTGCAGTGGGATTACTTGCTGTTTCTAGGAGCATTAAAAGCTAGATGTAAGACATGAATCAATCCAAGCTTTCCACTGTGGGGTGGATAGCTGTCAAAGCAAACCCATCATAATATATGACATTCTCAAATACATTGGCATGTATGTAGCCACAATTATTAATGGATAAACAAGGAAAAAGTAAAACATTCAAGTTGAGCTGAATCCCCGGTGAATCATTGCAGTTTCTTGATCATTTTGGAATTGTTCAGTTTCTTGCTTGCTGTAGTGCATATGCTTGACTCTTGTGGAGTACCTTACTTATAAATGAACCTTGTTGCAGGAATAATTTTATTTTACTACTTCATTAGATGGAACATCTTCGTAGAACCTCATTTATTTACTTTTATTTTGCAGAAAAGAGAATTCGATCTGGACAGCCTCAGCAAATCAGAATTGAGGATGCTTCTGAGTATTTTAGAAGGGGAGTTGGAAGCACGAGATCTCGTGATTGAAGCTTTGAGGGTATGTCACTTATTTATTTATTATAGATACATTTATCAGTCTAGAACAAAAAGTGTTGCTCAGATGTAGTAATGATTCTATTAATTATGAATAATTAAATTTCAGTAGCAGAATGATGGGTACTTGATGAACTCTGGAATTTTTGTTCAGGCTCCAGGATTGTTGGTATAGTGTTGAGGCAAGATCTTTCAAAAGATTATCCTGCAAGTTTGATTAAACAATACACTAATAATGAACACAAAAAATACTGGGCATGTTTTACTATGGTCAATTCCTTTGAGACTTATAAATTCAAGTACCATTTGGATTTTTTGAAAAATCTAGTGAGCTAATTTATCAAAATCTTGCAAATTACTACCAAAATAATTTTCGTATATACCGTATTTTTCAGAGTATAAGACTCACCTTTTTTCCTCAAAAAGGGGTTGAAAATCTGGGTGCGTCTTAAACATCGAATACAGCATTTTTTGCCTCCTGAAGCCCCACCCCTTCACCAAAATGGCTGTGCATAGCCTTATGGAGGCTTTCAGAGAGCTCCTGTGGGCTGGAGAGGGCAGAAATGAGGTTATTCATGCCTTTTTAAAAAAAAAAACCTGCCTGTTTTGGGGAGGTTTGCAGAGCGCAAAAAATTCCCTCCCCCTTTCAGAAAGCTCTTTAGTTAAAATGATTGATTAGAATTAGATTGATTAAGTGCTGTGCCAGCAGAAACAAAGTCTTAGGTGCTGCAGATTGTCAGTGATTTCTTTGTCCAGCACATGAATAAATACACCTGGAAACATCCTCCTACCTACCTACTCTCTCTCTCTCCCTACCTACCTACCTACTCTCTCTCTCTCTCCCTACCTACCTATCTACTGTATTTCTCTATCTCTCCCTACCTATCTACTATATTTCTCTATCTCTTTCTCTATCCCTTTATCTACCTACCTAACTACTCTCCCTCCCTCCCTCCCTACTATATTTCTCTCTCTTTCTTTCCATCTCTATCCCTCTATCTACTTACTTACTTTTTAAAAAAAATTGCCTCTTCAAAAACTTGGTGAGTCTTATACTCCAGTGCGTCTTATACTACGAAAAATATGGTAACTAAAATCTTTTTCACACCCATCCTCTTCCCCACCTCACTCCCTCTGGAATCTCTTCGGTAATGGCTTTGTTTCCCACATGAATTGCCTTAGTGCCGCCTCTGTATTTCCTAAATCTGTAGGCATTTTATCACAACCAGATGATTTTTGGGACTGGGGTGGGGAAGGGAAAATCTCTTTTTAAATGAATGGATAGAAACCATACATTCCATAGAGCAGGGGTGTCCAAACTTTTTTCAAAGAGGGCCAGATTGGATGAAGTGAACATGCTGGAGGGCCGAATATTTTTCTGAACATTCTTTGAACAATTACAATTAAATGCAAATGAATTATTTTATGCCAAGTTAATTGCAAATGGCATACTTTTCATTTCATAACATTAAGATCAACTGACAGCTGAGTTTTCACAATGTATTTTAAATAAATTTTAAAAAAAACTTACCTGCACTAATGTGAAGGGTGAAACTGAGATCTGTACTGCAGCAAATAGGCTCGGTCTGGTACAAAGGCAGTGGTGCCTTTTGATGCGCAAAATGTCACGCAGATGAGAGTCACTTAGTCTTGTCCTCACACGGTTCTTGTTAAAGTTCATAGTTCATCCCTTTATAGCATAGAGGGACAAAGAGTGAAGGTTTACTCTGGTTGCTACTAGAATGGCAACTAAAATTCTCAGCACCAACTACTGACAGTTAAGTTACTTCTGCCTGTCTATATGTGGTTGTTCCATCTTGATTAACTAGTATGGGCTGTGATGTCTTGTAGTTTTATATTTTATTTTATTATTTTATTATTATTTTTTGTTGACTCCTGGCAACTGCCTGCCCTTCAAATTTTTTGGTAAGATTTCAGAAGTGGTTTGACTTTGCCTGCTTCCTAGAACTGAGAAATTCTGACTAGCCCCATGTCACCCAGCTGAGTTTGTGTTTACATTGTAATCCCGACTCCTGGTTTCTAGCCTAGTGCCATAACCATTTCCCCAGACTGGCTCTCTATTCTGGACCGTGATAGAAACAGCTAAATAAATAGTGAGAATCCTGTGTAATGTTTCTATTTGCAGATGTGGATTTTCTGAACAGAACTGAAGGGGCATTTCCCCCCCCCCTTCCAGTCCATCATTTTTGCATCTCCTTGAATCAAATGGAATGTGTCCCATAGAAACGTTTGCATAACAAGATTCTATTAACTACTTGAAAAGATTACTCTAATTTAAATTTTAAGTGACATAATACTTCATTTGCCTATAATGGCTTTTCATATCCACTGATCTCTGTATCATTCCAATTTTAGTATATGTGCTGCTGAAGCGAGCACAGTTATCCACTGATCTCTGAATTCTCTGCATCAAGTATCATTATTTCACTTTTCCATACCTATTAGGTACAAAATAAATTTCTTCTAAATTATAATCCCTGTCAGATTGAAATCTTATGTTTAAAAAAATCCTTCCACATCCTGAATATTTCTGCATTCTTACTTAACAGAGGTATTCCATGACATTATCTGATTCTCTTCTGTTGTGAGTTTTTATGGGTTTTTTATATTTAATTTTGTGCAACCAAGCAGGCAACACAAGTCAATCACAGTCAATTTAGGAAACAAATGAATGTTTTTGTCAGTAAGTTATCTGCCAGTGAGAAGAATCCAGGGATGTGCGGTCAGGGGAGGCAGGGGAGGCAGAGCCGCACCGCTCTCATCATGAAAATTAAAAAAAAAAGGGAAAAGGGAAAAGGCGCTGAGGAGCCTTCTGCACACGTGGTCGGGAATGGGAGCGCTCCGTGGTCCCCTTCATGTTGACTCAGGAGTCAGGAAGGAGGGGAATGGGACCACGTGTGCAGGAGGCTCCTCTAGCCTCAGCCTCCCTCCTGCGCACGTCCCATTCCTGCCTTCCTAAGTCAACATGAAGGGGACCGTGGAGCGTGAGCCACGGTCCCGCGGAGCACGCTCTGTGGTCCCCTTCATGTTGACTTAGGAAGGCGGGGAATGGGACGTGCGCAGGAGGGAGGCTGGAGGGATTGCGGAGGAGGGATCGCGCAGTGTGAGCCGCGGTCCCGCAGAGCGCGCTCTGCGGTCCCCTTCATGTTGACTCAGTCAACATGAAGGGGATTGCGGAGCGTGAGCTGCTGTCCCGCGGAGCGCGCTCCACGGTCCCCTTCATGTTGACTTAGGAAGGTGGGGAATGGGACGTGCGCAGGAGGGAGGCTGACGTGATCACATTCCCCTCCTTCCTGAGTCAACATGAAGGGGACCGCGGCTCACGCTGATGACGTCACCAGCCTCACCAGCCGTAAAGCTCACCGCACGTCACTGGAAGAATCATATATGGCAATTTTTCAGACCTCAGAATATCAAAATGTAATAATTGGATGCGGCAGTTATATGTCATTCTGAATTTATCGGTATAAACAGTTGAAATTGTTTTGGAGTTATATATGATAATTTGAGATAAATCCCATGGGATGAATGAGATTTCTTCCTGAATTAACATAGAATTTAAAAAGGAATTTCTTAAACAGTTACTTCTATCATCTTCTGTAAAAACAACCTCAAAGTATACCTACGTGAATTGCCTTTTCATGAAGGTTTAATTTTGAACATATTATTGGTAAATGTGGGAGACTGTGTTGAGGAGATGGGGGAGAAGGATAATTCTAGATCAGTGTTTCCCAACCTTGGCAACTTGAAGATGTCTGGACCTCAACTCCCAGAATTCCCCAGCCATTTGCTGGCTGGGGAATTCTGGGAGTTTAAGTCCGGACATCTTCAAGTTGCCAAGGGTGAGAAATACTGCTCTAGACCCAAACAAGCAGCAGATGGAAGAGGCCCTTTATGGCTTATCAGAGAAACCAATTCTGAGCGTGTCATGAAAACAGTCTGGGAAAAAGAAATGAAAAAGCTTCAGAGACCTTAATGAACTCACTAATTAAAGAGAGCTGGAGTTTTCCTACCTCAGTCTTATTCTACACTCTAATTCTTGGCAGTAAAACAAATTAAAGAAAGTCTGTGTGAATCTTGCTTCCTGAGCTATGTTCTACAGTGAAGGGTTTTATAGTAAGATTCAGGGGAATTTTGCACTTTGGGGAGGCAATGTTTTCATCTGAGTCCCTATGAGTTGTGAGCTATAATTAGTTCTCAGTAAGGTTGCTACCATGTTTGTATCATGTTAATACAAGGGTATTGAAAGGGGGATGTCAAACTATCCAGTGTGACATTTAAACAATTTTCTTCTCACAAATATATAGGATTGTGGTATTTAAAATGATAGTTGTCACTAGCAGAGTAAACAGATTTTCTTTAGAGTCACTTTTCAGGGTTCAGGTGAGCTAGGTAGCATATAAATTTAATAAATTCGTAAAATAAATAATGCATGCTGTGAATAACTAGCACATGAATATAATCTATCTAAAAGACTTATATTGTGCCACAGCTTATGAGCCACAACTCTGGGTAATTGACCCAAGTGTTGGACCAACACTCTCCAATGCATCAATAAAGAAAATTTTCAAGCTGCATAATATTAGCACTATCCCAGTGCTAAGTAACAGCCAGCTTCTTCTAGAAGTCTAGGAGAGGGATGCATCGCAGAGGGGGAAGAGTGTTTCACAAGACATGGGCTGCTATGGACTGCCTTCTCCCCATAAGATGCAGATTTAAGGATGAACAAAATAACAGAGTTTGAAAGGACCTTGGAGCCCAACCCTCTGCTCAGGCAGAAAATCCTGTAGAGATTACAGACAATGGGTTGTCCAATTTCTTCTCAGAAACCTCCAGTGTTGGAATACCCCCAACTTCTGGAGGCAAGTCACTCTACTGATTAATTGTTCTCACTGCCAGGAAATTTCCCCTTACTTTTCTCCTTGATTAGTTTCCATTCATTGCTTCTTGTCTTGTATTCTTGTGCTTTGAAAAGTAAGTTGACCCCCCCCTTCTTTGTGGCAGCCCCTTAGATATTGGAACACTGCTAGCATGTCATCCCTCTAGTTCTTCTTTTCATTGAACTAGAATACCCAATTCCTGCAACCCTTCTTCATATGTTTTAGCTTCCAATTCACTAATCAACTTTGTTGCTCTTCTCTGCACTCCTTCTAGAGTCTGAATCAGTGGTGGGTTCCTCCCGGATCGCACCGGATCGCGCGCGCTCCCTTTCAGCGCTCCACCTGGCTTGCGCGCTCCCTTTCAGCGCTCCACCTGGCTTGCGCGCTCCCTTTCAGCGCTCCACCTGGCTCTCGCGCTCCCTTCCGGCGCTGAAACCGGAAGTACAGTTTTGCCCGGCCCTGGCGACGCAACGACGCCTGCCTGCGCTCCACCAGCTCGGCTGGGAACGGAGATGTTTCCTCAGCGGAGCGGAGCGCCTGAAAAGTCTTTTCAGGCGCTCCGCTCCGCTGAGGAAACATCTCCGTTCCCAGCCGAGCTGGTGGAGCGCAGGCAGGCGTCGTTGCTTCGCCAGGGGCGGGGCAAGACTGTATTTCCGGTTTCAGCGCCGGAAGGGAGCGCGAGAGCCAGGTGGAGCGCTGAAAGGGAGCGTGCAAGCCAGGTGGAGCGCTGAAAGGGAGCGCGCAAGCCAGGTGGAGCGCTGAAAGGGAGCGCGCGCGATCCGGTGCGATCCAGCAGGAACCCACCACTGGTCTGAATATCTTTTTTATATCATGCCGATCAAAACTGGATGCAATATTGTAAGTGTGGTCTTACCAAGGCATTATAAAGTTGTACTAACACTTCACGTGATCCTGATTCTATCCCAGTTAATGCAACCTAGGACTGTGTTGCCTTTTTTGTTAGCTGCATACTGCTGGCTTATATTTAAGTGATTGTCACTAGGACTCCTTAATGGAAAGAATCCAGTGTGTGCCCACCCTGTCTAACCTGGGAGAATACCCTCAAGGATAGGTAGTCCTGCAAATCGCCTTGGCCCATGCTATGAAGGGTTTTAAAGGTGATAAGCAGCACTTTGTATTGCACCCAGAAATAAACTGGAAACCTGTGTAGCTCACATAACAGCAGATTACTTGGTAGTTAAGTTGCTTGCTGTCTCCATAATTGCCAGTAGCATGCCTAACAGCTTATTGAGAATACTTGAATTTGTAGTCTAGCTCCTGGAAGGGTTCAGGTTGGTAAAACCTTCTAATAATGCATGATTATTTAGGCTGTACCAGCTATATATTACAGACTCCATAAGAAGATCCATAGAATCTCATCTGTTCCACTATATCTGTTATTAGTAGCCACAGGTCATACGGTGCCTGGTATTAGTAATAGCATTATGGGTATATTCCTTCATAAATCTAGTGGTCTCCGCTCTTCCTACTCAATGAATACAAGGTCCAAGTTTGCTGTAAAAGAGAGAGATGGAAGCAGATCAGTGATTTGAAAATATTTAATGCCAGAATTCCAGATTTAATAACTTGTATCTTTAAATGGAACTAGAAAACCTTTTGCTTGAAACTCTGAAATGTTGCCATCAATCTGTAAAGATGCTACTATGTTTTCCCCAAAATAAGCCCTATCAAAAATAAGCCCTGTCAAAAATAAGCCCTATCAAAAATAATAAGCCCTAGCTTGATTTTTACGTGTGCGCCTAATATAAGCCCCCCACCCCACCCCAAATAAGCCCTAGGTAAGACCCTGCCCACTCCATCCCACTGTCGGGTTGTATGAGGTGGGACAAGGCACGTTCGTAAAAATAAAGTTGGGGTCGGGGTGGAGCTTCCCTGGATGCCCTGCACCAGTTTACCTTAGGACTGCTGCAGGCAGGCCTCCCATAACCCGGCACCTGTCATACTGCTGCCCAACTTCTTCTGTAGCCGCTTGCATCTCCTTGCAGCCAGAGGCCGTGTGGCTTATGCTGGTGCTTCCGCTTGCGGCAGGAGGCCACATGGCACATCACATGTCGTGATCAGAGGCACTGGTGCAATGTGCCATGCGGCCTCCTGCTGTGAATGGTGGCACTGGTGTGATGCACCATGTGATGTCTGGCTGTGAGTGGCCACAGAAGAAGTGGGAGGCCTGGCTGCAGTGGTCCTAAGGTAAGTGGGTAAGACATCTCCCCCCCCAAAATAAGACCTGGTGCTTATTTTGGGGCCCAAAAGAAAATAAGGCAGGATCTTTTTTTCGGGGAAACACGGTACTTTGCTACATCTGATTTGACTTGCTGTTTCATTTTCTTAATACTTCATATAATCTAGTAGAATTTGGATAGAGAGATTGAAGCCATGCATAGATCTTACAATATAAGGTCCAAGCATGTCTTCACTTTCTCTATTCAAAGCATATCATGCTCCCCCCCTCTCTCTCTCTCTCACACACACACTGTCAAGCCGGCCTCCCTCAGCAACCAAGACAGAAACCACTTAACTCCATTTTGCAGAATTAAGAGTACTTTTACTGGTTATGAAAAGATAGCAGCTAAGCAAAGCAAGATCTGAGGCAAAAGCGCACGAAATCATACATATCAATATATGACCAGACCTCCTCCCCCTGGTAACCCTCATCCCAGTGTCCAATCTGCAAATCCCTTAGGTGTCATGTGAGCTCCATCTCCAAGGAGCATCATCGGGTTGGTATGCAGGATGGTTGGCCTTGACCGACACCAAGCACTAATCTCCAGCATGCATAGTAGACAGGGAGACCAAAACTCCCTTTCTACAATCTCTCCTGTACTTAAACTTTCTCTCCCAAATACCAGCCCCCCTCCCCATTTCAATGGCAGCCAAAAGCAAATAGCGAAACAAAGGCTCTCTCTCTCTCTCCCTCCCTCCCTCCCTCCCTCCCTCCCTCCCTCTCTCTCTCTCTCTCTCTCTCTCTCTCTCTCTCTCTCTCTCTCTCTCTCTCACACACACACACACACACACACACACACACACACACACACACACACACCACTTCTATAGGAGGAAAAAAGATCTGAGAAACTGGATTGGGTTAAATAATTGGACTAGTTGTTTGTGGTTTATACATATAGTGAATATTTTTTTTTAAATAATGAAGGCATCAACTTTATTTTGACATCTCGGCTTAGATAAGATTGTTGCATTTTCACTTCTAATTTCTTTTATTTTTTTACAATTCTTCAGGTGGCAAAAAATATTAGCATTGTTCTCTTAGCTTGATCCAATTTACTCTGTCATTCAATTTTAGCTACGTTTATCAATTAATGATCCAGATAGAGATGTACTTTCCTATTTGCATTAAAAACAATATTCAAGCAATGCTATTACTTAGGAAGTACCGTGTTTCCCTGAAAATAAGACAGGGTCTTATTTTCTTTTGACCCCCGAAATAAGCGCTTGGACTTATTTTCAGGGATGTCTTATTATTTTTGAGGTGAAGGAGGCGGAGAGCGTGGTCACCTCATGGCTGCTGCTGTGTTGCAATATTTTGGGGGAGGGCTTATTTTCAGGGGAGGGCTTATTTTAGCACATGCGCTCAAAAGCCCGATTGGGCTTATTATCCGGGGAGGTTTATTTTCAGGGAAGCAGGGCATTGCAATGCTTATGTAGATGTACATGGAGAAACATAGCCATATTATACCATTTTTTGTGTAAATGAAAGAGTGTTTTCAAATCTTCTCTGCTTGCTAAAATTAATAGGAATATTAATGCCATCAACTGAGCAGCTATGAAAATATTAGTGTTTAAAAATACAGAACCCTCTAAAATGGTTTGTGTGAAGCCTATAAAACACAAATAACTTGTCAGAAAATCTTTAGTTTTAAATGCTGTTTCTATGTCAGGCTTGAAGATTAACACAGCCCACACAAAATACACTGTGTTCCATAAATGGCGATGTTTCTCTAATGAAGCAGCATATGTATAATAACTCCTGAGAATTGCATATACTGTATAAAGATGCATTGTGTATACATCGTACATGGTTTTCTGTAGGTATTACATTTTATGCTTTATAAACCAGTCCCATTTTGTTTAGATTTTATCTTGTACAATTAGACAAGAAAAAATGTTTTATGACTACACTTTTTGGTGATGGTAGGAATACAAGAATATATAGCATTTTTTTTTGTTATGTTCATTTCATGTGGCCTTTATTTACATAGTATCTTAAAATATCGTTAACAAGTCTACTTATATTCAGAGGCTGCCTTTTGATATGAAACAGAATCTAATATCAAGACCACACTGCAAGGAGTTTCAAATACTTTGATCCTAATCCTGAAATGAAATGCCGAATCCTCGGAGACAATTGTGGAACTTTTTTCCTGGGATAATTGAGTGTAATTTGATTGACTGCAGCATAGGCAAACTCCAGAACTTTGTCTGATATTAATAGTAAAGTAAAAATGCTAAAGTTTTTGACTTTAGGTTATGTGCAAATTCCAATTTGTAAACTGGGAAATAATCTCAAAAATACACTATTTTTTTATTTTCTCTCCAGATAACAATTCTCCTTTTACTTATTTGATTTAACCACACTTCTGCGAGCACGGCTGCTAAGTGTGAAAAATGCTGTTCTGATAATTTCCCACCTCATTATTTAGAATATTATTTTTTTGCAGTTAGAAGTCCAGGTTGAATTTTCTGTGTTCTGCTATTTCAAAATACTTAAAAAGGCATTTTGCCGAGAGACAAAAGAGCAAAGGGCTGATTGAGTAGAAAGAAAAGGGAATGAAAGTCAACAGAATGTATAAGAAATTAGTCCAGGGGGTTAGGATTTTAGGGTTCCAGAAATAGCTTCTTATTTTTGAAACACAATTTAAAGAGGATGATTTTGAAAATTATAAGCTTGTTTGTGAAAATATTTTCAATTTTGAAGCCAAAGTTATAATGAGACTTTGTAATATGCATCACTTCTTTTGTGAAAAGCTAGAGAGAAATATAGAGAGAAGAATGGATTTCTTTAAAATCCATTCATTCTTCCTCCTTAATGAGACTACATGTGTTGAAGCAATTAAATAATTTGGTTCTTGAGAAAACAATTATGTATACCAAGAGCACTGTTAATTAAATATAGTAAAATTAGAATGCAGGGAACTTCACACAACAGATTAAAGATACATCCACCAATAAAGTGGCCTCAAACCTTTTTGATACCAGGTACCAGTTTCAGGGAAAACAATTTTTCCATGGTCCAGCAGCGGGGGGTGGGGGGGATGGTATCTCACGCATACCATGGCCCGGTTCCTAATAGGCCACAGAGTGGTACCAGCTCACAGACTTTGGGGTGGGGATCCCTGTAATAACATATATATGTACATGTGCATATGGGGACAGATGCGTATGTTAGGCTGAAACTGCATTTATGAAATTGCTTGGAAATTTGAAGATTTTTTTAATGAGAAAGACTAGCTTTTTCATCTGGAAAATGTTTTGGAGAAAACTATTTATTTATTTGTTTGTTTGTATTCCACCTTTATTATTTTTACAAATAACTCAAGTCAGGGAACATACTCATACTATTGATATGCAATGCTTGATCCTTGCATTTATATAAAAAGTGGAAAATCCTATTCTTATTCTTCATAGCTAAATTTATGATTTAAACCAGACTTATAATTAGAGTAAACTTTATTGTTAATATTTTAGATTTGAAAGACCATGTGCATTGAATCAGAAAATTAAAGACCATGTGCATTGAATCAGAAAATTAAAGAATGAAAAGTTATTACAATATACAGTAGCACTGCAAAATCCTGAACAAAATTTTTGAAAGCAAAATATTGGAATTATTTCTCTTTAGGAATCTAGTATTATTTTTAAATGTACTAGATTAGTTTTTCAAATTGTGGGAAGAAAAAGTCCAGTCCGGTTCCAAGCTGGGAGAAAGATGCTGGAAATAAAATGGAGGCTGATTGGAAAGAAGGACTCTGTTTATTCGGATGCCAGAAACGTCAGTGAGAGAAGCATGTTTCTGGAGCGGCTGACAAAATGTGTGAATGAGTGGATGGATCTTTATAGGTTTGGGAGGGAGTGTTTGTGTTTAAGATGTTCCAGGGGGTTGTGCAATAGTGTCTTTCACTATTTCAATCGTGGTGGGTTAATCCTATTACCTACTGGTCCTAAAGCAGTGGTCACCAACCAATCGTGGCCCACGAGAAAATTTTGTTGGTCTGCAGAAAAAGTATTTGCATTTTTTATATTGCACTAAATACTATTTATCTTTTTAAAAATTCACACACGAGGGAGGTCGCACGCTGGACCTTGTTTTCATCTCTGATCAGTGGACGAGTGATCTGGGAATAGGGGACATAGTTATTACGCCCCTGTCATGGTCAGATCACTCATCTCTCCGGCTTGACTTCCCTAGAGCTACCCCCCACCGCGGGGAGGCGGAACCAGACTGTCCTAGATGGTTCCGCCCCAGGCGCCTGATAGAACCAGATAGGTTCCAGACGGAGCTTGGGCCACTTCCTGTAGCCCTGACCCGCTCCCGGATGGAGGACCTGGTGGCCGCATGGAACAGTGCGGCTGCCGGGGCCTTAGACTGGGTTGCGCCTTTGCGGCCTCTCCTGCGGCAACGAACCACCCTGGCCCCTTGGTTTACCGAGGAGCTAAGGGTGATGAAATGCCACAAGAGACGCCTAGAGAGCAGATGGAGATCCTCGTGCTCCGAATTTGACCGAACACAGGTAAGAGCCTATTTACGGACCTACCTTGTGGCATTAAGAGTGGCCAAGCGTCGACATTGTGCCGCTCTTATTGCATCCGCAGACAACCGCCCTGCTGCCCTGTTTCGGGTAACCCGCTCCCTCCTGTCACAGAGGCCGCGGGAAGCCCCCTTACAGGGCAGGGCAGAGGAATTTGGGGAATATCTGCAGGACAAAATCGCTCAAATCCGGAGCGAATGGGTCCCCTTCAGTGGGCTAGGGGTGATGTCGGAGGCGAGTCTTGAGGGACCATTCTGGGAGGAGTTTGACTCTGTTGCCGCCGATGATATGGACAGGTTGCGTGGGCGACTGTGAGCCACTACATGTTTATTGGACCCGTGTCCCTCCTGGCTTGTACTGGCATCCTGGGAGGTTACACGAGGCTGGCTCTTGGGACTAGTGAACGCTTCGTTGAGTGAGGGGTCCTTACCGGCTGCCTTGAAAGAGGCGGTTGTGAGGCCCTTACTCAAGAAGTCTTCTCTCGACCCAACTGAGCTAGCTAATTACCGTCCCGTCTCCAATCTTCCCTTTTTAGCGAAGGTTGTAGAGTGTAGTGGCACAACAGTTCCCACGTCACCTGGAGGAAATCGATTATCTAGACCCACGCCAGTCCGGCTTCCGGCCCGGTCACAGCACAGAGATGGCCTTGGTCGCGTTGGTGGATGATCTCTGGAGGGCCAGGGATAGGGGATGTTCCTCTATCCTGGTCCTATTAGACCTCTCAGCGGCTTTTGATACCATCGACCATGGTATCCTATTGCGCCGGCTGGAGGGGCTGGGGGTGAGGGGCACCGTTTTGCGGTGGTTCTGCTCCTACCTCTCCGACTGGACGCAACGCGTGTTGGCAGGGGAGCAGAGGTCGACTCTGAGGCCGCTCACTTGTGGGGTGCCGCAGGGGTCGGTCCTCTCGCCTCTCCTGTTCAACACATATATGAAGCCGCTGGGTGAGATCATTCGTGGTTTTGGGGTTGGATACCATCTGTACGCCGACGATACGCAGCTGTACATTTCCACCCCGAACCACCCCAACGAGGCTGTCGAAATGATGTCCCGGTGCTTGGAAGCCGTACGGGTCTGGATGGGAGGCAACAGACTCAAGCTCAACCCCTCCAAGACGGAGTGGCTGTGGCTTCCGGCGCCCCGGTTCAACCAGTGGACTCCATCGCTGGCCATTGGGGGCGAACAACTGGCCCCCGTGGAGCGGGTGCGCAATTTGGGCGTCCTCCTAGATGCCCGGCTGTCGATGGATGAACATGTGGCAGCCGTGGCGAGGGGGGCGTTCCACCAGGTTCGCCTGGTGCGCCAATTGCGCCCCCTATTGGACCGGGACGCCCTTTGCTCAGTCACTCATGCGCTGGTGACGTCCGTCTGGACTACTGCAATGCTCTCTACATGGGGCTCCCCTTGAGATGCACCCGGAGACTACAGTTGGTCCAAAATGCGGCCGCGCGGGCAATTATGGGGAGTACTAGATACTCCCATATAACACCTCTCCTGTGCGAGCTGCACTGGCTTCCTGTGGTCTACCGGGTGCGCTTCAAGGTGTTTATTACCATCTTTAAAACGCTCCATGGCACAGGACCTAGTTATTTGCAGAATCGCATCCTACCCCATACATCCCTGCGACCAATTCGCTCTCACAGAGAGGGACTCCTCCGGGTGCCGTCCACTAAGCAATGCCAGAGGGCGGCGCCCAGGAGTAGGGCCTTCTCTGTGATGGGCCCAGCCCTCTGGAATGACCTCCCCCCCGATATTAGGACCATCACTGATCTCCGCTCCTTCCGCAAGAAACTCAAGACCCACCTGTTCCAACTAGCCGGCCTGGCCCAATTATAATTTTATCCTCTAATCCTCCTGGCAGTTATTTTAAATTTTAGGGTAGTTTTTAATGTTATTTTAATTCTATCATTATTGTGTAGATTTTATGAAATTGATTTGTAAGTTTTTATCCCTCCTCCATGTAACATGTAATATGTCCATGCAAATGTACATGTCTATGACGTGTTGACCTTTGATTGTACACCGCCCCGAGTCCCTTTGGGGAGAGGGAGCGGTTTATAAATCTAATAAAATAAAATAAAATAAAATAAAAAAATCATATTAGTGTTCCGTGACATTTAAAATTATGAATGTAGTGATTGCTGAGGTCCAAAAAGTTGGTGATCCCTATCCTAAAGATTTTAGGACCTTTAGGTCCTGTCCTTCTTAATCCCATCAATTGGAGCTGAAGGTGTTTTGTTTATGAATAGATTCACCCAGTCTTTCTTAATGGGCACAAAATACCATCTCTAAAGACATTGAGTCTTCTGCTGAAGGCCACTAAGAAAGGCTGGGGCTGCTTTTTGCCTTAAAAGAACATGTTTTCTCTATTTCTCCTTTGGGTAAATATTCTATCCTGCCTCTTTTCATATTAAGAATAAAGAATATTTTAATCTGTGGATGGGGGGCTTCCTACAAAATAAATAGCAATATTATTGTTTTTGATCTTTGTCCTTGATGTTCTATAAAAGTATTATGTACAGTATGCTTGGACTAGAGCCAGTATCTTTAAGGCTTTGGAAGAAATTAAATAGCAATGTAATAAAAATGGATTTTGAGTATTATTATTGGGGTCAGGAAGAAGAATTGTTTTGTACTTTTATTTCATTGAATTTTTAGAAGTGATTTTCTCTGTTTCATCCTTGTTAATTGGGTTAAATATGTAGTTGTTAAATACATATTTATATGTGTTTGATGAACAATTTATTATATGCTTTTTAGATGCTGTTTTTCCGAATCCATGTCATTTTTTTGTTTACAGATGTCCTGGATGTATTTTTTTTAATGCATGCCTTTCTTGATGGCATAAAAAAATTAAGAAAAATATTTGTTTTTAAAATGTAGTATTAAATAATTTTATCTGTTCCTCCTAGTCAGGAGTAATCATTTCATGGTAGCTGTTCCAGTTAGTCAGAATTCCCTTCGGTTTATTAATGCTGCCCCCCCCCTCTTTTTTTTCCAGAAGGCAGGTGAACACATAATGGGTTAGAATACTTTTGATTTCCCATGAAAGTTTAATGATTGCTGATTCTGCATTATTCAACTGAGAATATGGTTTTATTGTATTGCATTGGAGTGTTTTAATTTTTTAATGCATTTAATTATTAGAGGACATTTATATATTGTGTGTGCATTTGTATGTATCTATTGCATCCACCTCCCTTGGCCAATAAACCCTGCCAAGTTTCAGATGTGAATTTTGCTGAATCAACATAACACGGAAGCCAATGATCCTAATTACATATTATGCCACAATATGGTTTAGCAAAACATAGCCTGCCCTCTCTCTGTCCAGGTTGTGTTTCTCTCTCCTCCCCTGCAGTCACTGTATCAATTATCAGTGAAATATGAGCCCCAACATTTTTGTAGTGATGAGCATACAGTACTGGAATTTTGAGAGATGTAATGGAGGCTCTCAGAACATGGCGGCCACAGAAGGAAGAATTTCCTGTTCCCATGCAAGGTGTATAATGTCCACCTATTACGGGGAGCCTAATTACTTAACACTGGTTATGGGCCCAGAGTGTACCAGACGTAACTGAAAAAAGAGAGTTGGTGTTGATACGCATTACCATATACAGATAGCTGTTTAGTTTGTAAGTGTTTACTATTATGGAGAAGATGGCACATGCACCATCAGCAAATTTATCACTGATAACCCGGTTGGATGGAACAAACTATGTTTCCTGGTCAATGAAGTGCAGTCTACTCCTGCGTACTGAAGGATTGTGGGATGCTGTACAGAATCCACCGGACGTAACTTCTTGGGATCCAGATAACAAAGATGATGCCAAGAAGATAGCAGAGTTTCAAAGATGCAACGAACGAGCATTGTGTATAATTGGTCTAACGCTGACTGACCAGCAGTTAGTTCATATTCGTGGGGAGAATTCTGCAGCAAGATGTTGGAAGAATTTGAAGAAGATATACGTGTGTGACACTGTAGGTGCACATATACATCTTACCCGCAAACTGTTTAGGGCACATCTTCTGAAGGGAGGAGATATGTTAGCTCATTTAAACTTTATGAAAGGAGTTTTCCAAGAGCTACATGAAAAAGAACTTTCTCAGAGTTACATCAAATTTACATCATTTTATCATCACTGGATGAGAGTTATGATGATTTTGTATTGTCCCTCGAGGTCCTAACCCAAAATGAACTAACATTGACTGACATAACTGCACGCCTGTTGGAAGAGTCCAGAAGAAGGATAGAAAGAGAGCAACTGAGAGAGAAACCACCACAACATTAAGAGTCACCTTCAACTGCCTATACTGTTAGAAAATGTTTTTCTTGTGGGACAAAGGGGCATATAGCTAGATTCTGTAAAACTGCTAAACGAAAGAATACTAGAAAGGCTAAGAAAAATGCTAATGTTAACTTAGGTATCTCTACTTTGACTATCTCTAGAAATGCACCAATAAGCCATGATTCATGGGTTGTTGATAGTGGAGCATAACAGTGCATTACTAGAAATAAGAATTGTTTTATAAAAATGTCTGCCAGAAAGCAACATGTATCTTTGGCAAATGGTTGGAGGATGAAAGCATCTGGTGAAGGTATGGCAAGGTGTTCATTTGTAAATGAGCATTTATCCATGTTGTATATACCTAAACTGAAATTTAATTTATTATCAGTAAGAGCTCTAGTTAAGATTGGCTATGTAGTAACCTTTAGGGGAGATAAATGTCTCATAGAGAAAGCAGGTAAAATGGTTACTGCTAATTTAAAGAATGGTTTGTATGTAATGTCTGATGAAAGTGTAGTTAATTCTGTGTATACAAATGCTAAACAGCATGATGAATGCATACATTTGTTACACAGGCGCCTGGGGCATATTAACTTTAAAACATTACAACAAAGGGCTAAACTAGTGGAAGGTATTAAGTTGAAGCCATGTACTAAGTATTTGAACTGTAACATTTGCAGTAAGGGGAAGAGTAAGGCTAATCCTACAAACAGGCTAGATGGCTTTAAGACTGATAAACCTCTAGAAGTAGTATTTGCTGATTTGATAGGTCCCATGAAACCAAGTATTGGGGGTGCACGTTATGGGTTGAGTATTGTGGACCACTATTCCAGGTATGGGTTTTGTTAATGAGAGACAAGACGGAAACATTTCAACAATTTTTTAATTGGTTGAGATTTGCGGAAAGAAAGATAAAAGCTAAGGTTATTACTGTAGTTACTGTTAATGGGATGGAGTTTACAAATTATAAGTTCCAAACTATGTTAAAAACAGCTGGTATTGAGCATAAACGTTCTGCTCCTTATAGACCTCAACATAATGCATTTGTAGAACGAAGAGGGCAAACGTTAAAATCTATGACTAGAACCATGTTATCCAATTCAGAATTGCCTGAAACATTATGGGGTGAAGCCATGATGTGTGCTAATCATTTACTGAACAATGTTGTAAATGCTTCTACTGGAAAGGTATCATTTACTCGTTGGCATGGTAGGAAATCTGATTTGAGCTATTTGCACATGTTTGGAGTTCCTGCATGGGTGCATATTCCTGCACAGATTAGATTAAAGGGACAAACTCGTGCAAGGCAGTTAATATTTGTAGGTTATGACTCAAATCATAGATCTTATAGGTTCTGGGAATGTGGGACATTTTATGTTTCTCTTTTACTGAAACAGTAACTGAGGAGCCGAGTTAACAGTAACGGTTTATTCTGCTCAAGATACAAAGTAACGAACTTAACGGCTCTCCCTCTGACAGCCCTTTTATAGCTGAGCTGTCAGATAGTTAACCAATCAGCTTGTTTAACGATCCCCTCGAGCCTGCACGGAC
This sequence comes from Natrix helvetica, assembly GCF_964273705.1. NCBI lineage: Eukaryota > Metazoa > Chordata > Lepidosauria > Squamata > Natricidae > Natrix > Natrix helvetica. The sequence continues at coordinate 61,767,621 of NC_138553.1, read as the reverse complement.
GCAGGAGCCAATCCCGGGACACAACAGGACAATTAAGATCTATCATAATGCAAATGCAAAGTTTTTAGAGCATGTTGGTTGGGATAAACTGGAAATAATCAACAATGAGGTAGTAATTGAAACCCGAGTAGACAAAAAGAATGTATCAGGAATACCAGAAACGTGTAATGAAGGGAAGGAGTCTACTCAGAAGGAGGAAGTGCAAAGTCAGGAGGATGAGGGGAAAAGTCAGGAGGAAGTGATAAAGCAGGAGGATGTTCAAGATAGTCCACCTATAAGTCCTGAATTACCCAGAAGGTCAACTCATGTTAACGCGGCCACCAGATAGGTATCAGGCATCTGTTGCATGTAAGGTGGATGAGGTACTTGCTACATACAATGAACTGACAACCTATCCAATTGAGGATAAAAAGATAGTGCAAGCTGACATGAACAGTGAGTTTAAGTCATTGCAGGATTTGGAAGTGCTTGACAAGACTTATTTACCTTCAAGTAAACATGCAAGGGGAGGCAAACAGAAATATAAGAGTAAAACTGGAGTGGATAGGAAGTATGTGGACCTTTATGAAATTTAAACGCCGATGAGTTAGATGATGTTGATATAATAGGTTCTATGTTTGATAATGGATGCATTATGAATTGTATCTTGAATCTACATCATGTACATTATGTACTGTATTGTGTGTTAAAGAAAAAACAGAAATCATTACTGTGATGTTTATGGATTAAGAATGTGAAGTTGTATGTAAACCCAAGAGTGGAGAGTGTTAGGGATGTAACCCTAGGCTTGCCTTGCCAATGTATATAAGCTATAATTACATTACTGTTACTTTAAATGCTTAAGAGATTAATTGGTTAATTACCTCATGCAGCTATAAGAGGGAGCCAGAATGACTGTTAGCTCTCTCTCTGTTTTTGTTAGAAGCTGGTTGGTGTTTACTGAGGTATTGTGGTTTGTTACTGTTAGCTACTTTGTATGCTAGGCTGAATATTGATAACTGACTGACTGAACCCTGTATGACGTGGACTGTTAACCGGACTCTGAATATTTCTACATAGTAAACTACTATATTTTTATATTATTCAGTGTCTCTGTATGCTGGTTTGTGCGTGTTATTCCATATCACTCTCATTACGCTTCTCTGCATACTCACTCTCCTAAAGGGATCTTAATTACTTAACAGACATTATACACACAAACAACAAAATGCTACTGACAAAATATGCTCCATTTCTCAGTTAACCCCTTGAAGTTAAAGACAATTAATTTGTTTCAGAATTTGCTCAAGGCAGAACTATAATGGAACTCAGATTCTATGTATCTTATGATAAACTCCAAATTTTTGCTCAGAAGAAAGTCCCGTAATTGACTACCAGAGATAGGTTTCTGCCTCCAAAGCCAAGCAATATACCTAGCCATGAAAACACAGAAAAATATGTGACAACATTAACACCTCCCACCAACAGGGAAAAAACAGCCAGGTAAAACATGCCTACATACCTATCTACAGTACATAAAATCTAGACAAAACATCCTATCCTGTTTTATACCAAATACTATAAAATTATGGAGCATTTTGAACATTGCATTTAAAAAAAAAAAAAAACTACACATAATAAGAGATGCACAGCACAGCCAAAATTCTTCCTTTGTTCTCCATTGCCTTGAGACTTTTCCCACAATCAATCTGGAGTTAATTGTCTAGTTCATTGTCTTCTGTCCACCAGCATACCTTTTTAAAGATAGTGGGCAAATTTTGAAAGATGGGGGGTTATAAGAAACCAAAGGTATTCTTCATAATACAAGTAGCATTTGTAGCATTCTATCCTGCCAAGAAAATCAGGTGCACTAGAAAGCCATGAAAAGGGACATTCCTAGAGACAAATAGGTGTCTATAGTTCCTATGTTAGATTCCCAGATTTAGGGAATCACAAAGGTTAGATGTTACGAGTTTGTCACAAGGATGTTACTGAAAATAATAACACACTTTTCTTGGTGGACACATTTAATTGTCAAGCATAGAGTAAATGAATTGCCAGTTTCAGCCATGGCTATAGAAACGTAAGGAACATAAATAAATACCTGTATGTCTGTGTGGTTGCCATTTGGCACATTCTAACATAAATTTAATAAAATAGCCCAAAAGTCAGGGGTGGAATTATGGAAGGTAATTATCAAAATCAACTAAAACATTTTGTCCTTTTGGTTAAGTTTACATTAAAAAGTTTTTCCTCCCACAGCAAAATGGCATTAATTTGCAGTTATTTTTGCTTTGGTTGTTTTTAAAAAAGATGTCTTTGTTATTAAAAGTCAGAGTTTGTGTAGGCAACAAATCACTGCCTAAACTCAAGTTAAATAATAGGCTCTCGGGAATTTGCTCAGAATATCACTGCGTTTTAAAGCAGCTCGGGCAGACAGCTAGGGAAATTATTTCAAAACATGTGATTTGATTTCTAGAGCTGAAAGTTCTCACATGACAATGGCCTATAACTGAATAGATACTTGAATTTGTTGACCTTGGTTCAGTTTATTTGGTAGCTGGAAATGCGATGCTTCCCATGTAGATTGCTAAAATAATCTTCAGATTCCTCTATTGAACTTTTTGAAACAAGAGATGGCTCTGTAACTAAGAGTCACATGGCAACCTAAACTCTAGGTTAGATCTGGAAAAAAGTTCCCAAATGTCATCTTGTCAATATAAAAAATATTCCTTTCTACAGGTAATTCCCGAGTTATGACAGTTCACTTAGCGACCATTCAAAGTTATGAACTTAATGCCCCAAGTTTATGTTTATGACAGAGTCCCAAAATTACTAATGTTGCAGCATCATGACAGTCGTTCACACTTACGAACAACCACAGAGCCTCTGCAACATTCTCCCTGTCTATCCCCACCCCACCCCCAACCGGGTCTCTACAGGCACCAGGCCTACGGATATTCACTTTGCGAAGATCTAGGGAGCTGTCAGTTTCTTGGGCTGTTTGGTGCTCCAGGCTTTCGGTGCGTTGGCAGAGAATGAAGGCCTAAAGTACCGGAAGATCATGTGAGATCAGAAGTGCAAGATCTCCATTCTCATCAGCAAAGGGTTGAGGAGGCCTTTGCTGACAAGAACAGAGACCAAAGGGGATGTAAGCAGCCATCTCAGCCTCAATTCTCATCAGCAAAGGCCTTTTGCAAAAATGACCAGAGCCTATAGGGATATAATCTCTCATCCCTGTAGGCCTGGGCAAGCCTTTGCTCCAAGTGAAAGCATGGCAGAGAGGCTGAAGAGGAGACAGCTTCCTTGATCATCAAGAGCTGCGTAAGTGACCCAGTCAGGTAGGATGGGGGGGGGGGAGCATGAAATATCTCAGTGGGTTGAGGAAATCACTACACGCCCCCCCCCCCCCGCCATGGTCTTCCCTACCTTGAGATACATTATATGCACTTAACACCCCACACATTTGGTTAGCAAATGCATGGGCGAAAACAGAGAACGGTCATGTTTGAGTTGTGTGATTCACTCCTACGAATCCTTGGGTTATGAATGTAATTGGCAGGCTCCATTACATTTGTAACTCGAGGACTACCTGTATTACACACTCCATCCACCCAAAACATGTTATTCAAGCACAGGATTACTAAGGAATAGGAAGAAGCTTTGACTTCCAACTGAGCACTCAAGTTTTCTTTCTTGCTATTAATAAAGGAGATACTTCCCTTTTTCCCCTTCCTTCCCTCTCTTAGTCATAAAATGTTATTTGAACAACCAAGATTCACAGAGCCTGTAAAAACAGTTTTAGTTTCTTCTTTGGTAGCCACCCGGTTTCATGATCATCCATCACTCCTGTCAATTGTGGATATTGCAGCAACAATTGACATTCTCCAGGTACCCCCGGCTCAATTGGTAGCTCTTTTCTAGGGATGATGACTACTTCAAAATAAGCATAGAAGTGTTGATGATAAAGAGTGAAAATCCTGATTAAAAAGCAAGCTGCAAAACAGGCCTTCAAAGAGCTCCTTGCTAGCTACCAATTATATAGTTAGTCCTCATTTAGCAACCACAAGTGAGTATGGCAATTTGGTCATTAGGTGAAGCAATCACTAAGCAAAACCATGACTTTCTACTTTTTCATATAAATTTCACATCTATGAATGGTTGCTAAACAAGGCAGTTCTGTATGAGAACTATCTGCACAATTAGGAGGAAGTAATCCTGTCCATTTTGTTTAGTACAATTGTAATTTCTTACCAATTGCAAATGAATATACCAAGATCACAACATGCTCTAACTGAGTTTCTATTTTAAGATGTTCTTTTATGGAGGGCAAGCATTTCAGTCCCTGGCTTTCATTATCAAAATTTAAGAGTAGCGAGTTAGAACATTGCTTAATAGCTCTCACCTTTGCCAGCCAGTATGTTCTGCTATTCTGGCAAGAGATGATGCTTGTTGTCTATCCTGACAGTTTGGAAAACTGCTTTAGACTGGTAAGGCAGGAGCTTGGTGCCAAAGCTATGAGGGACAGGAGATACAGCCACTGTCAAGAAAAGAGCCTGATTTAAAAAAGACTGAGTCCAGGCAGGAATGTGAGATGAGTAAACATATCAGACAAATGTTTGTGGAGATTCTCAGTCAACCAGGTCACAGTTGTCCTAAGATGCTTTTTCAGGAGGCAACTGGACTTTCTGGTTTTTTCTTTGAAGACGTTTTGCTTCTCATCCAAGAAGTTTCTTCAGCTTCTGAAAAACCAGAAAGTCCAGTTGCCTTTTGAAAAAACATATCTGGGAATATCAGATAAATATTTCCCTAGTTCTCAGGAAGATAAAGAGAGGGAAGGGGAAAGTGCATTCAGACTTGTAAGAGCTTGATACTATAGCTTTACAATAAAAGTACTGGATACATGGCATTGAATATCAAGCCTGATCTACAACTTGAGAACTAATACTTATATTAGTCTTTCCAACTCCTGTATGGAGATTCCAGAATTATACTGGAGACTGTCTACATAAAAAATGTGTCCTCTAATTATTTAGATGAAGGTCTTCAGTTTAAATTTCAATATAACTTTAATCTATTTTTATGAAATTTACCTACATTGGTAAATGAAAAGAGCATACATTATGTTTGGGATGTGTCTATGAGTAACTCCTGTCTGCATTAGAGATCGTACAAAGACTTAGAAGAATGGGGTAGAAAAAAGGATTACCCTTGTGCTGGATTATTATGCAAAGAAATGTAGCTGTAGTCACCATCAACATTCATATCCATTTGTTGCTGTTTGAAAACTAATGAATAGTTTAGAAAAATCCTTCCCTGTCTTCAGTGGCTTTGTTATAAATTTGAAATTGGTCCTTTCGGAAGCATTTCAAAACATATCTCAATAAATTAATGCATGCACACATAGAGGGAGAATGAATATTGATGCCTAGACAATCCTGGGACCTGTTGGGTCATTCTTTGAGAAGTAGTACAGTCTGATGTAACCATAATTAATATTAAATGTTAGGCTAACCATATATATATATATTTACACCAATGCTGGATGTAACAACAGATCCTGGATTTTTTTACACATTCTTTCGGTTAGCAGATTTTAGGTACTTTAATTAAAAATTGTAGGCTAAGTTTGGGGGGGGGGTTTACAAACGAACAAACAGACAGACAGACAAACAGACAAATACAATGACAGTTTTAATAGCAGACAGTAGCTGTAGAATGCACTGATTTCGGGATGCACATAATACAGTTAGGATCTTTGTCGGATGAAGCCAAGAATGAAAAGTGTCTAGTTTTTACAGTCTTTCAGAGTACAAACATTACATCTTGAATAAGTTATATATGAATATCTTGAGCAATATCAGTTTTACTGATTGAAATCAGAATTATACTGTACATTGGATCAGGAAGCTAAGAAACAATCAGCTTAGTAGCCCAAAATACTGCTTTAGTCTTTGATTTGAAAAACGATACGATTCTCATATTGAACTAATTAGATTTTTTAAAATTCAACTAGAGTTTTCTTTTCTTCCATGGGCTGCATTTTCTGTTGACTTAAGTCCGTGAATGGTGTCCCCAGTACATATTATTTAATGTCAGGCTTTCTATAGCTGACTTTTTAAGGCACCTGCTGCAATTTAATCTGTGTTCTTGGGCAGCCAAAATTACTCATGAACTTTGCTTTCATTCTCTTCTCATTTCTAACTAGCACCTGCCCTTTGACAGAGGCTACTACATTAGGATGGAGGAATTGATTCGAGCAAGATACAAGGGTTTATATGCATATAATTGAATATTCTTTTTCCAAGGCAGTGCCTATCTGTCTTTCGTGATGTACTAAGAAGAATTCTTAAGTCAAATTAAATTTGAAATAACTTTGAATCTGGCAAATTATGCCTAACCAATTTTAGTGTTACCTGATAGTAAATAGAGCAATTATCTCTTGTGATAATGAAGATGAAATCTAATGGCAACAATGGAACTTGAGAATCCCACTGAAATCAATGATACTTAGGGGGCTTCACTTTTTATTTTTAAACAGTATATCAATTTTAAAATACAAAATGTCTTCCACAAGTACTTGCTAGTAAAAAAGGGGGGGGGGAAATATTTACAAAATTAATTATTATTCAAAACACAGTAGACGATTCTCCTGGAAGTTTAGCAATAAAGGATATAATTTACTCTTTTATTCAATTATCCTTTGAAAGTAATAAAACTGCTTTAAGCTCATAAATGAAACTAAGGAATAAGGGAAAGGCATCTCTCCCTAGAATAATTCTTGAAACTTTTTATTGCCCCAGTGATAGCAATTGCCTATCCTATAGCACTTGCCATGTTCACTGGTGGAAGAAACAGAGCAGAGCATCAGCAGATAGTTTGAAATGTTGGTCTTCTTTGAGTAAAAACAAGTTATTCTTGACCTATGTTGGTCCCACCCTCTTTATACACATAATTCCTTGTACATCTTTGGAATTCAGATAAATGCATTACTTACCTTAAGACAGGGGTGGTCAACCATGGCAATTTTACAACCTGTGGACTTCAACTTCCAGAATAGTGCACATCATAGTTGCCCACTCCTGCTTTAAGGAGTGCACTAAAACAGATACCATCATCACGTGAGAGGGATCTTGGAGTTCTAGTGGACAACCATTTAAATATGAGCCAGCAGTGTGCAGCAGCTGCCAAAAAAGCCAACACAGTTCTAGGCTGCATCAACAGAGGGATAGAATCAAGATCACGTGAAGTGTTAATACCACTTTATAATGCCTTGGTAAGGCCACACTTGGAATACTGCATTCAGTTTTGGTCGCCACGATGTAAAAAAGATGTGGAGACTCTAGAAAGAGTGCAGAGAAGAGCAACAAAGATGATTAGGGGACTAGAGACTAAAACATATGAAGAATGGTTGCAGGAACTAGGTATGTCTAGCTTAAGAGAAAGAAGGACTAGGGGAGACATGATAGCAGTGTTCCAATATCTCAGGGGTTGCCACAAAGAAGAGGGAGTCAAGCTATTCTCCAAGGCACCTGAGGACAGAACAAGAAGCAATGGGTGGAAACTAATCAAGGAGATAAGCAACTTAGAACTGAGGAGAAACTTCCTGACAGTTAGAACAATTAATCAGTGGAACAGCTTGCCTCCAGAAGTTGTGAATGCCCCAACACTGGAAGTCTTTAAGAAGATGTTGGATAGCCATTTGTCTGGAACGGTATAGGGTTTCCTACATAGGCAGGGGGTTGGACTAGAAGACCTCCAAGGTCCCTTCCGACTCTACTATTGTATTGTATTGTATCATCATCATCATCATCATCATCATCATCATCATCATCATCTCATGGACAAAATGAATAAACAATATAAATTTAATAAAGAAATAAATAAAATATTAAATAGATGACAGTTCTGGGATGAAGTTGCTCCATAGTGCTCATCTGGTTTCTCTTCAGAGTGTATAATTGTTTTGCACTATTTCAAAATAGATAAAATTTATTTATTCTGCCCTTGGGATTTGAGAATGGGTGTTTTATACCTCAGCAATAGGCAAACTTGATTGATGCCCAGATTGGTCAAATAGAGCTTGGGAATTCGGTGGAGGACTAACAGAGATGCCTGGGTCATCTGACAAAAAGGCAATGACAAAGCATTTTGATTTCCTGCCAAGAAAACTACATGGGCACAAACATGTATTTACCAAAAGACTTTGTGTTTGTCTCAAAAAAGTATTCACTTTTTAAGTCATGGAATAAAAATCAACTGGTTGATATAGTGAAAGGCCATGTTGCAACCATTTCAACCCTAGTCAATGATTCCAAATTATTGAACTCATTAGATGCATTGGAAGTTGTTCTCCTCAAGTTAAAGAGAAGGAAGTGGTGATATGATAAATTTATTCATTATGGAGAGGGGTAATCAAGAAGTATCCTTCCCATAACATCATAGTCCAGTTCATTTAACAGTTCCCAAAGTGTTATCTGTGGATAAGTCCTTGATTTGTATTTAATCCTGTATGCAATTTTTCTCCTTTGGCTGTCCTAGCAGCTATCTTCTTAGGGTTTTCAGGCAGCCTAGCCACTGGGTGTGAGAGTAGGTTTTCAACACCACATGCTTATGAGAAATAGGGAAGGATTCATCCTGCAGGTTTGCTGTTGCAATAAGTTACTCCTGGTATATATTTCTCTAGATATGAAAAAGTATAGCTGTGACAATATCTCATGAAAGGCACTGATTAATGATCTCCTGGATTGGTAGAGGGGAATGTGAACTCTAACTCACATCAGCTCTAACACATTTAGAAGTATGGTTTATTGATGCAGTGGCAGTGGGTTGAAAGAATGTCTGCAATTCAGCTCCTGAAATGTCAAGCACATATGTAAATGTCTCCTGAATACATGTACATTACTCATAGTTTATTTTTGGTTCCTCTGTAATGCAACTCTAAATTGCTTTCCAAGAAAACATGATATCAAAACAGCTGAAAGATTGCTTTAAAACTGTTGTTTACATTTTCTCCTCTCAATCTAAATAATATAAAAACTGAATAGCTAAGAATATTTGATTACTAAATGCCAACCCCTAAGGCAATGATGGGGAACCTATGGCACCTATGGAACCTAAGTGACTTCCGGTTTGCTCAGAGGGTTGTTTTGACTACTTTGGAGGCTTCAGGGAAGTGTCCTGAAGGTCCCTGAGGCCTCCGGAGAGCTTCCGGGGGGGTGGGGGAGGCTGTTTTCGCCCTCCCCATGCTCCTATAAAGCCTCTGGAGCCTGGGGAGGGCGAAACAAGCATGCAAAAATGGGGGGGTCTCGCCTGTAGTGCGTGCATGCACACTGGGGGGTCGCGCATTGCATTATGGGTGGGCACGCCTGCACACAACCCCCCTGCGCTCCCCCCACTTATGGCATGCAAGCCAAAAAAGGTTCGCCATCGCTGCTTTCAGTTTGTTAAATAGGAAACATAGGTTTGTTAAGTGTAATCTGGTAGACAATGGAATACTCTGGATAGTAATTTAATAGACTTGTTTTCTGGCAGGGCTCTTTGTACATTTGCTCCAGGTGTATATCACATAGTTTTTCAACACGAGCAATTCTTATATCTTTCCTTTCCTTTCCTCCATTCCCCTCTTCCCATTCCTGAAACAGCTGGGTGCTTTATGAAAATTAATTCATATATTCCTCATAGTATCGGGACCAAATTATAATATAAACAAAGTTTTATTTAGCCATATCATTTAAGAGATATTCCATTCCGTTCTGTTCCTTTCTTCTAGTATTTTTCATTTCATCTCCAATGGTCAGTGTTCTGTATCATCTGGGCACATTCAGTCTGCATAGGCCTGCGATGGCGAACCTTTTTTGGCTCGTGTGCCATAAGCGGTGGGAGCGCAGGGGGGGTCGTACGTGGGCATGCCACACCCATAATGCAATGCCTGACACCCCCCCCCAGCGTGCATGTGCGCATGACAGGTGCGGCCCCCATTTTTTCAAGCTTTTTTCACCCTCCAGAGGCTTTATAGGAACCTGGGGAGGGCAAAAACAGCCTCCCCGCCCCCGGAGGCCTTCCGGGAGCTTCAGGAGCTTCCCTGAAGCCTCCGGAGCACAAAGAAACAGCCCTACAGGAAAACCGAAAGTTCAGTAATGGAGTTCTGGTTTGCTCATAGGACCAGTTTAAGCCCTCCAGAGCCTTCAGGGGACTAAAAACAGCCCTTCAAACAAACTGGAAGTAACTTCCGGTTTGTCCTCTGGAGCCTTCAGGGAAGCTCTGTTTTTGTCCTCCAGAGCCCTCAGGGAAGCCTTCAGAAGGCCCCTGAAGGCTCCAGAGGGCTTAAACCGGTCCTATGAGCAAACCAGAAGTCCGTTCCTGAACTTCTGGTTTGCCCATAGGGCCGTTTTTTTGCGCTCCGGAGGCTGACAAATTTGCCTTGACAAATGGCTCTGTGTGCCACCTGTGGCATGCGTGCCATAGGTTCGCTATCCCGGGCGTAGGCTATTCTGGACCTTCTTTCCTAAAGAGGTTTTGTTATTTTGCAAATTTGGTGATTTCCCCCCCACCCCTAAGCCTGCTGACATTTGCCAATACTATAACAGAATATGAATAGGCTATTTTGGTTATATAGACCTAAATGAATACTGTCATTGAATTTGCAACTGGAAGAATGAATTTGCCATTTGAGTATAGAATATAGACTCAGGTTTATAGGAAAGGCAAAGATCTAATAAGTGTCAAAGTTGACATATATTTAAGGATTATGAGATCATCTGTCAAGAACTCTGAGTAAGGTTTCAGGAATTATTGTTCTCTCCTTTTCCTTGCTTTGCTTTGTATTGTATGAACGGATGTTCAGGCAGTAAGGCCAGTTTGAGTCTTTTTATTTTATTCAGAGTCAAGAAAATAACTTACGGTATCTCTTGATAAATGTTATTGGTACAGAAAAGGCAAAATGAGAAGCTTCTGGATGCTTTACACAAAAAAACAAAATTTTAGAATTTACTTTTCCATTGAGATAATTTAGAAGTTTCCTTTCATCAGTTGGCATCCAAATATATTAGACTTTATTTTCCATTTCCAACCAATTCAGGTGCTGCTGTTAGAATCCACCATACTTGTACAACTTTAATTTGGCAAAACTAAGTTTCCATATTGATCTAAATCACCTTATATACTTGTGTATTCTGGAAGACTTAAATTTTACTTATTGATACAAAACGGAGCAAAATATTTTAACTTTTGACACATTGAGGGATATTTTTGAGTAATGGACTCAAAAGTTAATTTTTTAAAGAGTATCTGCTTCTATAGATGGTCCATAGTTTAAAAGATGTTATGAAAGAGTAACATGTTTTACTGGACAAGGCTGATCAGAAAGTGGATTTAAAAATGGCAAGTATGGAAAAAAATTGCTATATTGAACATACAAAAGAAAGTGCCTGATGTCTTAATGTTTAAAAGGAATATGCTAATAACAAACCAAGAGATTGTCCTGTATACTTTTTTAATATTGGATTTACAAGAGACTTCTTAGAGCATTGAAGAATTTTGTTAGAAGATATAGGGGGAAAAATTAAACGACATCAGGTTCTAGAATATTTTATAATATTAGACCAATATTATAAAAAATAAAAGGAGGGAATTTAGATATGCTGTTATCTCTGTCTTAACAAAAGTCTTAATAGACTTTTGCCGGTCATGAATAAAATCAGGACTAAATTTTTAAAGGAATTTTTTATAGATAAGAGATGTAGGATAACGGAAGAAAATATCTTTTGAAATATTTTAAGAGAGTGTGATAAATTACTAAAATTCTTTATAGTTATGAAGGGTCATTTATTTATGTATTTCTTTTCTTTTTTCTTTATGATATTCTTATTTTTTACTTCTATTCAATTTTTCTATTTTCTTTTTCTTTTCTGTATCTTTTCTTCTTTTAGTTTGTAGTTTTTGTCCTTGCAATTGTAATTTTTAATAAAATCACATTTTTTTATTGTAGATGTAATGTGAGGAACATATTTTTCTTAGACGAGCTGCATTTGTTGCACAAGCTGTATTGGGTGCCAGTTTGCTTCTGGGTCCAGTTCAAAGTATTGATTATGACCTTTAGAGCCCTACGTATCATCGTGTTAGCTTACCTAGGAAGAATTCCAACTGGCAGTATCCAGACAGAGAGCCTTCTCTGCTGTTACCCTCACCCTGTGGAACATTCTCCTCCCATGTGGGACCCCAATCTCCTGACCTTTCAGAAAGGCTCTGTGGCCTTACATGGTGCTCACAGAAGAGCATGCAGCCATGGGGATGATTAGCACCCTGAAAGCCCTCCTCTTTAATTGACTTTTGATATTAATTTTTAATCCATCCTTGCCTTTCTAAATTGCAAATTTCATATACTGTTTTTATGTTTTAATATATTTGTCTTGTACATTGACCAGAGTCCCTCTGTGAGGGAACTGATTGATTTAAAAACTTTGATAAATAAAAATAATAATAAAAATAACATTATTAAAACCAACAATTTTTAATAAAATAATGATATCAATAATTATCCATAAAGTTAACAATTAAAACAATGTCCCTGTATAATTGTATGCTTGTTTTTATTTACCCATCAATTGTTTTGCTATTAATTGTTATGGAGCTTCTTGTACAGATTTTATACCTGTCACCTGATATACGGTCATTCATACCTGACATGCAGAATTAGATTAATGGTTTATCTAAGACCTACGCTATCAATGGTCAGTTCAGATGATAATCTTTCTGAATTAGAGTTTAAGAGTGCAGTTCATTTTATGTAGATTATCAATATGGTTCACTATATATCAGGCTCTTCCTGATCTTTAAATGCTGTCATCTATTTTCTTTTAATTATTTATTTTGTTCTACATGTTTTTGCTGACCATCAGGAATCTTTAAATGCATTTGACCAATCATGTCATTTTATAGGGTTCATTACTTTATCCATGTCCTCTTGGAAGCTAATCCCGAAGAACAATTTGCCGATAGTGCCTTACATGTATTAATTTAAATGAAAATGTCGATCTGATATGGCTAAATTGAGAAATATGCAGTGTCAATGATAGTATTGTTAGCTAGTTGTTTTAAAGTATACAATTTTGGTGCAGGAAATGCAGCTGTGGACTTGCGGGATATAATATTCATTTGAAATGTGTATATAATATTAGCCGAGATAATGGAGAAAGAAAACAATCTGGGTGCAGCCAAAATAATTTATTGAAAGTTTGACAGATTCTATTAGACATTTAGTTGATTAAAGCATATTAGATAATACAAAATTGCAAGATTTACTGATTTATGGTTGAAATGCTGGTATTACATTTAAAATGCATTTTTTAAAATTCTGAATCTTGTTATTGATAATTTAGTTTGCTTATTGTGAATTTCCTTAAATACAGTTTTCTTTGGGGAACAGTTGCATTTAAACTAAAATCTAATCCGAGTTGGGACTTTTCATTTCTCTAAGGAGAAAGATTGTGTAATTATGATTTTAAAAATACAAAATCAACATTAAAAAAGAATGATTAAAGAAGCATAACCTGATTATTCTTATTATTTCCATTCTTTAAAAAAGCAAACTTTTTGAATAAAGGAGGTTTCCTTGGCAACCACTATTTCAGCTAATTCTCCAGTGATATCATAATTGTATATGTAGCAATATTCTGTTACTATGGAAACAATGGAAAATGAATATTGAACAAATAAAAACAGTTTATTCATGATCAAGATTCCTATAAAAACACATATTTCAAAATTAAATATTCAGAGCAAATAAATTGATATTGTATGTGTTTGTATAATATAATCTCTAGAAAATGGTCTCTGATTTTCAGCTATTGCAAAGAGAAATACTGAAATCTAATATTAGTTCTCTTGGATCCACATGTTCTTCAAAAATTTATTTCCTGGTTATTCTTCCTTTATAGCTGTGCCTCATCTGAAATCTCAGTTTGACCCTGAATTGTAGGGTAAGAGCAAGATGGAGATGAAGGTTTTCTCTTTTTTTTTTGCCTGTTCAAAGTATGGATCTTCTCACAGCTTGTTCCCAATAATTTTAAATATGTGTTAGGCTACAATTTCCAAGGATTTTGACTTAAACAATCAAGGCTAGAATGTTGTTTAGAAGATAGGTCAGGGCAATACTGGTAGCAATAGGAGGGGAGGCAGACCTCCATAAAAACATTATACATAGTCCTCGTTTAGCAACCATTCATTCAGCAACTGCAAAATTATGACAGCACTGAATTAGGAGAACAATGACAAGATCTTGACCACTTCACTTTACAGTGTTCCATAGTCACAAGACAGCAATTCAGGTACTTGGGAATCATTGTGCAATTACAATGATCACAGCATCCCACAGTCATATGATCACCAACCTTCACTGCTGGCTTTTGACAAGCAAAGTCAATGGGGAAGCAATAATGTAACATAATGTTTAAGGATCACATCTGGAACAGTTGTAAGTTGGCATGGTCACAATTATTCACTTTATGATTGTGTTGCTTCATGATGGAGTTGTCAGTCCCAATCAAGATTGCTAACTTAACGTATTTTTCGGAGTATAAGACACACCTTCCCCCTCTAAAAGAGGCTGAAAATTTGGATGTGTCTTATATACCAAAGTAGCCTCGCCCACCCTTTGCCCTCTGCCTCCCAGAAATTTATCTCCTTGCAGCAAACGGAGAAAATGGGGCTTGCGGAGGAAGCAATAGGCTATGGCAATCCCTGCAGCCTGAAACAGCTGATGATCGGGAGGCCGGTGCTGAAATCAAAAGTGAAACTTGATGTTTGCTGCACAGAGGTAAATTGCTGGGAGGCAGAGGCAGAAGCAGGTTTTTTTTCTTGTGCTAATCAGGCTGTTTGTTGCAAGGAGCTAAGTCAATAACTATAAATGCTTATAGAATGTTCAAATTATTAGACTTATTTTTTTAGATTGCTTTATTATTCTAGACAACTGAACAAAATGAAGAAACTTTTAAAATAAATGCTTGATCTGAAGAGGCCTAGTGCTGTTGTATTTTCTTTTAAACAGCAGAGAATAATGTATACTTCCAGAAAGCCAAATCAATTTTAACAACATCTGTACAAGTATAGTCTGAAATGTAACACCACAAACAGTGTATATCTTCTGTACTGTTTGCTGTTTGCTGCAAGGAGGAAAATTGCTGGGATGCAGAGGCAGATTTTTCTTCCCTTGTTTTCCTCTCCAAAAGCTAGGTGTGTCTTCTACTTCGGAGCATCTTATACTCAAAAAATACAGTATATGTGTGAGGCTGATGGAATGCAAATTTAAGAAGAAATGGAAATTTCTTTCTTTGAAAAATTTCTTTCATATCACAAATATGTTTTAGAGTCGTGCTGGCACAGTGGTTAGAATGTAGTACTGCAGGCTACTTCTGCTGACTGCCAGCTGACTGCAATTTGGCAGTTTCGAATCTCTCCAGGCTCAAGGTTGACTCAGCCTTCCATCCTTCTGAGGTCAGTAAAATGAGGACCCAGATTGTTGGGGGAAATATGCTGAATCTATAAACCACTTAAAGATGGCTATAAAGTACTTTAAAGAGGTATATAAGTCTAAGTGTTATTGCTATTGCTAAGGTCACAATAGCATGCTACATTTCTGCTAATTTCATATTTATTTTATTTATATGAAAAATTAGATGCAAGATATATGAGTGGGATAGTCCTGTCTTCAGACTTTGTGGTGAAGGGCAGAGGAGTTGTTGTTGTTTTTACTTCATTCCATGGGAAACTTTTAGTAATGTCATTCCTAATGCAAAATAGAGAATAGAAACTAAATGATTGTAGAGCTACTCAGAATAGATGTAGGTCAATTTCTTCCAGAAATACCCAAGAATAAAACTTTTCCAAAATAGTACAATTTTGCATTGAGATTCCTAGATAAATAAGATCAGCAAAGGAGCAAATCAGTAGCTGCTGCCCTGCTTCTCATTTGTTTTTGTTTTTTTGCTCTAAAGGACAATTATTTATCAAAACTCATATGAATAATACAATGAAAAAATATACACATTCAAGTTTATACATGAATGTGATATCTTTAAGAACTACTGTATATTCTGTGCAGTAAATTGTGTATGTGAGGAAGACATTAGTCAAGTTTGATGAATCTTTTAAATGTATAATTCTAACTGTATAATACAGTCTTCAGTAAGAAAAATGTATTTCTAGCTGTTTGCTTATTCCATGACTAAAACAACTCTGAAATAGCCAGACTACATAAACTATATACAGTATGTGCTTGTATAATTATAAATGTCAGGACCTATGAATAAAATACTCTACTGTTCTTTCTCTCTTATAGTATTTTTGTCTAGTATGTCAGCAACAAAATCAATGTGCTTTCTAGTTGATGGGAAACATTTCAAGGTTTTTGAAACACAAGGTGCTTGTGACTCATGTAAAACTGATTTTTTAATATGGCCAGTCGAAGATACCATTACTATATAAAGACAAACTAAATATGCATTCACTAGAAAATGTTCCTTAAGTTGTTTGCAAGGAAAATGTTTAAGGAAGCTTCCAGTGAGTTCTAAATTGGTATGTTTATCTTGAAGGAAGTATTGGGTTTAGACCTTGACTTCCAAAGAAAGGAACATTTGAGTATTTTTAGGAAGGCAAAGAGTTTTTAGAAAACAATGACTCTATTTTCTTAATGAAATATGACCTGCTTATAAACTTATAATTTATTTTTAATTTATTAAAAATTTATTTTTTAAAAATCGTAAGATTGTATTGTTGTGCATGCAATTCTATAGAAGGGAAGTACTTGTGTAAATGCCTTGGATTTAGTTCCTAATTACACCTGATTGAAAATATCAAGAGGCTCATATGTATTTTGAATGGTGGAAGCATCTTGGTGGTGGGATGATAGAAGTGAAGATGCCCACTGCATAGTAGAAGATAACTGAAATAATTTATTCCACTTTCTCAACTGTGAGATAGGAGGATGAGGATGGTAGACATGTATGTATGTATGTATGTATGTATGTATGTATGTATGTATGTATGTATGCTGGTTTTGTTGTATTCGGGTCTTTTCCCGTGTAAGATTGAGATTGTCTTTGCAACGTTTCGGCAAGATCTCACCTGCCATCTTCAAGCTTGGGCTTAAAATGGGAACGGAGCTGCCGTCTTTCTGTAAATCTTGGTGGGACGGGATGGGGTGCTGGCTTTGTTTCAGTAAGTGGAATGATTGGTTGTGTGGTTGTATCATGATTGGTAGATTGGTGCTGATTGGTGCTGGCTGTGTGTGCATTGTTGTTTTGTATTGTAACGGCTTGGGTGGTGGGTGGTGTTCGTTTGTTGGCTATATATATTCCAACTATACCTGATTTGCACCCATTTTAAAGCCTTATTTCCCAAGGTTTTCAGAAAACATACATTTTCAGCCAAATTATTTGTGGTAGCCATGACTTGCAGATAAGGTCACAGGACCAATAAAGATGTGAACTGTACTTGACATAGTTTTCTCTATAGCTACTATACATTGTTATTGTGCAGTTAAGTAGCCTCCGTTATTTGTCACCTCCACTCTTCCCTGACAATATTTCTAAAATGAGTTGTGTCACTGTCTCATCAATATTTTTTCTTATCTGAAATCTGCTTGAATAGATTGTATGAGTTGGTTTAAATCTGAAACATCTACATATCTCCAGACTAGTGTATTTATCCACCAAAATTTACTTACATGACTCAAAGTATTTTGTTTCACTTGCAATCGGAGATCTACTGTAGTACTATGTTTTATGCAGACTGATCTCTCTCTTTCTCTCTCCCCCTCTCACTCTCTGAAAGAAATTAAAAATTGCCCCACTTTGACCTTCTTTGGTATAACAGAGAAATGAAAAACATTGCCAAGCTTTCAAGATTTTCTTATTAAAGCCTGTATTAGTAGAATTTTGCATTATTTGCTTGTGACTTCAATTTCCTGACATGGCCTCCCTTGAAGTAATCACATATATTTATATACCGTTTGTTCCACACTGAATGCTACATATTCCAGTGGCATTTGATTCCATTTTTAAAAAAATTACCGGTTAGAAAACAATCATTTTTATATCCATAAGACTGATTAAAAAGCACTGCTGCCTCTATTCAACTTAAACATGCCTATCTTCTCTTCGTGAATACTCTTAAAAGTCTTGGTTCTATGAGGGCACAGGAGTGCAAGTTGTGTAGCACTAATTGGTCAATCTCTCTAATGTTAGCAAAAAAAACTTGGTTTGCAAAATTTAAAAATGAAGGAAAACAATAAACATTTTTTATGAATACAGTATGCAAAAAGGGAGGCAAATCTATTTGCCCCAGAAGCCAATTGACTTTCATAAGCACTACTTTAACAAAATCTTGAGAAGATTTTTGAACACTTATTATTGATATTTCTTAAAAATCCCATTTATAAAATAGTGAGTTACTCTCTGTTAATATTTACTTTCTGTGCTATACTTCAAAGGAATGACATGTTATAGAGATAACTGGCACAAAACATACATATTCTAAAATGTGTTGATTTATTATTAAAGACTCTGAAATAATTTGTAGTCATCTAAACATGATGCAGGATGCTGATTGCTTCACAGCAGCAGCTTTATGTGGTTGTTATGTCTGTGAATATATAATTCAATTATCATTAATTATTTGTGTTTGTCTCTTAATTTAACATTTCAGGCACGAAGGAAAGAGGTTTTTATCCAGGAACGGTATGGCAGATTTAATCTTAGTGACCCATTTTTGGCTCTGCAGCGAGATTATGAAGCAGGGGCTGGTGCTAAAGAGAAGAAGTCTATCTGTACTAACCCGCTCTCTATTTTGGAAGCTGTTATGGCGCATTGCAGAAAAATGCAAGAGAGGATGGCAGCTCAGTTGGTTACTGCAGAAAACAGGCAAAAGAAGGTATCCTTTCTCTTATTTTCTTTTCTAGATGTTTACTAGGAAAATAGGATATATATTTTTTACTTATGTCAAAATAGACTTCTGTTTTAAATGTATTTTATTATTGATGGTGAAATGCTAATAGAAGAACGTAAAATACTAGGGTTGGAAAAGACATTGGAGGTCTTCTAGTCCAAACCCCTGTTCAACCAGGAGACCGTATATATTATAGACAAATGGTTGTCTAGTCTCTTCTTTAAAACCTCCATTAATGGATATATTGCCTTTCCTCCCAGCACACACATTTCCACCCTCAAATTCCATCCTCAATGGTTTCCCTTTGAGGAATGACTGGTACATAATCTCTACAGTTCAGGGCAGAGTAACGCCAATTCTAGTCCAACACTATAACCCTGACTCCACGCTTTAGTTTAACTGCCTTTGGCAAGAAGAATTGTTTCTTCTACTATTTGTGGATAGGCAGAAAACACATAAAATTTTATAGGTAGCCATTGAGTTATGACACAATTGGGACCAGAATTTCCATTTCTAATTTACATCTAGGAAGATAATCCTACTGAGATAGAGAACTATTATCTTTCACAATTATAGATGGCATGTTACAGGTAGTCCTTGATTTACAACCACAATTGTTGCAATGGTCATGTAAGTGTGAAAAGCAGTCATAAATCACTTTTTTTCAGTGCAATTGTAACTTTGAATGGTCACTAAATGAATTGTTGTAAGTTGAGAATTAGCTGTAGGGTATCCTTTCAAGATTGTTCAGATATAATTTTATTGCACAATTCAGCATCCCTAGTTAGTAGGTCATACCAGATATACTTCATGTGAAAGACAAGGAGTATCCTTTTTGTGAATAAACAGGTACTACTTGCTTACTGAATATTTTGATAGCATAACGGTTGAAAAAAGACACTTTTGTGACAATCCTCACATTTATTACCATTGTAGCATTTTGTGGTCACATGATTGCTATTAGGCATTTCACAACTGGTGGACATATATGACAATCACAGCCTCTTACAATCATGTGATCACCATTTTTTATGCTTCACGACTGGCTTCTAATGAGCAGAATTAATGGAGAACATGGAAGTGAAACTACAAGTTGGGATCATGTGACCTCTCAATGATGAAAGTGGAGGTGCAGTCATAATTTTGTTGTGGTCATGTGATGTTTTTTCTTAAGTGACTTGGACACTTAGCAATGGAATTGCCAGTTCTAATTTTCACTAATCGAGGATTCTCTATACTTATAGCCTAATATGTGATGCCATTCTAGTGCTCTTATGCTACAAAGGAACAAATCACATTTCCAACTTGTTGCCCTTTAAATGTGTTGGATTACAATTCCAATTAACAACTTTGATTGCTTATATAACACCAAACTGGTGTTGAATCATAGCAATCAGACATATTTTTTCCATGAAATTACCAATTTATCACTCAAAAATCCCATCATCATTCAGCATTGATCATTAGTGTAAAGGTGATGGTGATACATTTGGACAACCATCTTTTCATGATTTCGGCTCTAAATCTTAGAAAATTATTGTTGTAAGTTCCATATCCAGATACCTTTCAACAAAGATGTAGGAAAGCAAAATACCCTAGAGAGTTAAGTTCTTTCTTCTGAATTAAAGTTTGGCCTTGGATTTATCAATTCCAATTTTCCCACTTCTTTCAAAGGGAAAATTAATGCACAAACAGGAAGAAAATCCATTATAGTTTGTGACTGACATCCAATCCTTAATTTAATAAACTGAATGTTGAAGAAACTAACATTTTTTTAATCTCAGTATTAGAGACATTATCCCTTTCTTTATTCTAATTCTAAGATTCTACCATTATTGAAAGCAAATTAAATCATGCTTTTTGCTGAAGTTTTCATCCTTTCACAAATGGAATTCATGTAGAGCACATGTGATTATTGAATTTATAATCTGTATTCAGGTTGCAGCTCTCAATCTAATAACAGTGTTGGAAGACACGCAGAAGGCAAAGTGGCTGCTTTTTGGACCTCGACTAAAGTCAAAGCTTTGCTATAAACTTTCATAGCTTTGCTATAAGCAAACAACTAACAAAAACAAAATATTTCTTATATAGCTGCTGAGGGTTGACAACTCAACATAAGCTCAGTTGTGTGACACCTGAAGCCAAAGTATCTTTGGACTTTATGTATATTTTGCCAAGTTACTAAAGATAAACATGCTTAACACAGTGTTTTGTATGCTTGCAAATAGCTGCATTGCAGTTCTACTAATAAAGCAAACCCTCAAATAGCTAACATATCGAAAATAACACTTTTGTGCTTCTTTGAATGAGAGAGAGAGAGATGGTGGGAGGGAGGGGGGAGAGCATGCAAATAGAGGGTTTCTGCAGTTTAATCTAGACAGGTTAATATTAGGACCCATTTATATGAAAGCAGGAAGTTTGAGGATCCTTGCTGAAAGTTTGATAATGGGTTGATAGGTAAGAAAATGTCCAGGTCTTTTCCAACCTGTTTAAAACAGTATGTATATTATGGAACAGTGGGAATTATATCAAAACATCTGGCAAGATCCAGGTTGGCAAGAATTGTCCCTGATGGGATCAGATATTTAATCAAAATTCTCTATGACAAAAAGAAATAGAATTAATTCCTTCCCTCCCTCCCTCCCTCCCTCCCTCCCTCCCTCCCTCCCTCCCTCCCTCCCATTGATTTGCTGCCTATCTCATTTCAAAGTGACTCTGGGTGGCTTATAGAATTAAAAACATAAAACCATAAGATAAATATTTCTGAAGTGATAAAAATGGAATTACAATCAAATATAAAATCATGCAGTATAAAGATTGTTTGGAGGTGGGGAAACTTGTAATGTAATTAACCAGATTCCCTACATGGATTGCCCCTCTTGCTATATAGGACAGACAGGGAAGAAACCAAATTACATGAGCGAGTGGTTAGATGAGGAGAAGTGATTGATAACCTCACATTGCAATGAACAAGGACATGCATTCAATTCCACAGCTACTAAGATTGTTGGCTGAGCAAGTACAAAAATTGCCAGAGAAATTATTGAAGTCTGGGAAACACGCCCTTTGTCGGTCAACAGGAGTGCTGATTTATCACCAGTTTACCAAATACTTAGGAGCTGAGGGCACAGCAGCACTAGGAAACAACAATCAATGATTTAATAACTGGCCATCAACACCCCAGTCAAGAACTAAAAGCCACACACAACCAGGCATCACATAAATACTACACGTAAAACAGCCCAGTGCAGACATCCTGGAGATTGAGAAGTTCCCCGAGGTTGAGCTCCAGCATAAGTGCAAAACTTTGGGAAGAATAAATCCTTGGTTTATGTCTTGTTGTTTTTCATATCATTTTCATTCACAACCCAGTCTGTGACCATTTCACAATATAGTATGTTAAAACAAACCACTGGGAAAAAAGCAAAACTAAAATAGATTGTTCTATGCAGCCTATTCCATTTTTCTTTTCAAATTTCATTTTTTAAATACATTATTTAAACATTATCAAAAGCTATCTGTCCTCTTTTCTTCTTCACCTTACACAATGTTCTGAGTTATGTAGTGCAATATGATTTTAATATATTTAAGTGGCTTGCAAGATGCAGGGTAGTAATTTTTGAAGGGTTAGTTTTCTACACATGAGAAAGTTCACTTTTATTACTCGTACTTGTACTGATGCTGCTATCTTTCATCCCATCTTCTGTCTTACAAACATTTGTGAGATGTTATGAAAGTGTCACTCCACAGACAGACTGACAAATCTAGACGGACCCCAGAGATGATGCTGGCACAGGCACACTGACTGAAAATTTCATTGGAAGGGCATTATCACGGGGGTGGCAGGATTCAAAAGGCCTCTTGCTTCCTTTACATGACACCAATAAAAATCAATCCAGTTTCAGTAACTCTCATTTTCATTTTTCACATGAAATAATATCCTTTGTTCATTAAGAAAAGAATACATACAATTTTTAATCCTACTTTATAACTTACTATATTATGTATACTCCATTTTTAATTAATTTGTGCTATCGAGTTGGTGTTAGCTCTTAGCAACCATGTCAGTAACATTTTTTACACATGATCTATTCACAGCCACACTTGTCAAGTCTCTTAGCAGTGCAGCCATCACTATTCTAATTGAGGTCATCCACAGCTGATCGCCTTCCTTGGTACCTTCCACCTTTTCTTGCATTATAGACTTCTCAAGGGACTCCGGGCTTTGCATAATGCATCCAAAATACAATCATTTGAACCTAGTAATCTGTGTTTCAAGAGAGAATATTGGATTGATTTGCTTTATTATCCATTTTTGGTTATCTTGGCTATTCAGGGGGAGAGAGGGAGTGAGGGAGAGAGAGATTGGAGCAAGATTACAGAACTGGCTTCATGCCAATGGCAGAACTAGAATTTAAGATCTTTCAGCAGTCTTCTCCAATACCACATACCAAAGCATCAATATTATTTCTATCCTACTTCAAAGTCAAACTTTCTGTTCACCTGAAAACCTGGTGCTAGGAAAATTCTGTTCTTTATAGATACAGACATATCATGGTATCTGAACAGCTTTTCCAAGGCCTTTATGGCTACTTTACCAAGTGCCAATCTAAGACATACTGTAAATATATTTTGTCACTCTGTGTGTGTGTGTGTGTGTGTGTGTGCATGCGTGCATGTGTGTGCGTACATGCAAACAAATCCCTGCACTTTTCTTGACAAGATTACAGAAGTGATTTGCCATTGCCTCAGAGAGAGAGAGAGAGAGAGAGAGGGAGTGAGGGAGAGAGAGATTGGGGCAAGATTACGCAACTGGCTTCATGCCAATGGCAGAACTAGAATTTAAGATCTTTTGGTTTCTAGCCTGATACCATAACAACTGCACCAAGTTGGTTTTCTTGACAGGGGTGTGTGAAACATAAACAGTTGTCTGGAGTGGCAGTTGCGCTGCCATGGCTGCTTTCTTTACTTTCTACACTCTATGGCACTTCTCTTTAAGATCATCTTCTGAAGGTCATCTTCTTGTGCTCCACCAACAGAGGAGTGGGAATGACTACCAAGAAATCTTTTTGGTAGTGCTTCCCAGCTGGCTTGCCTTTTCTATGTTGAGCAGGAAGCAGATGAACCAAAATCTTGCCCTTCATCTCTGGTAGCAACATGCCATAAATGCTCCCCGATGCTGTTTCTGGTTTTATTATTAATTAAGTAGACTTAATGTGGAAGGTCCTAGATTCTGGAGCATGAAAGTGGAAGAAAACACTGCTGGTTTTAAAATTTCAAACCCAAGGTGTTTCCTATATCTAAGCATTAGACATTCCAATATATCATAATGCCGATGAATGTTCAATAGAAAGTTTTTGTGATTTGTTATCCCAATGGTAAACATTCTATCCTAAAGACATTGTCTCCTGAGCAAGGGCATGGGAGATCTTAAATATGGCTAGGTTGAATCTTCAAGTGGTCTCAGATGCACTCTAAAGCATATGCACAGGAAAGTACAGGACAGGAAAGTACAGTTAAATAATTTAAATACATAAGGTTATGGCTGACAAAACATAGTTTTAATTTGATAGCCCTTTTAAGAGATGCGTAGGATTTATCTCTCCTTGATTATGTGTTTACTCTTGAACGTTTATTAGAGTCATATTTGGCATTGAATTGAATTCATTGACTTATTTGCTTGTGGGAACAATTACAATGAAATTCGAAAATATGGGAATTACACTGTGCCAGCCGACAAACATGCCTGCCAACTCTAGCTTGTTAGGAAAGGAGCAAATCAATGTCTTGATTCAGATACCCTGCAAAAAAAAATCACTAAAGAAACTTGCATTTTAGAGGAATAATTTGTACCAGCAAGATAAGCAAACTAAATATTTGAGCAGTAGGACAGCAATATATTTTTTGACCATTTAAATGTTGCTGTGTCTGAAATCTGTGATACTACTTACTGTATTTGAAGGAGAAATAAAACAGTTTTCTAAGGATTGAGTTAATGTGAAGCTTTACCTTTATCTATTTTAGTTCTTTGCACCCACCCAGCAATGGTTACAATAATGCAAGTTTCTACTGAGATTCCCAAGCTTCTCAATGTGAAGCATTGATAAAAATCATAAGAAAATTGCAGGTACTGTAGTTCTTGAGTTACGACCATTCATTCAGTACTCACTCAAAGCTACAGCCATGCTGAATGAATGGTACTTATGCCTATTCCCTGAAGTTTGTTTATTTATATCTTGGTTTTATCCTATTTTCCCTATTACAACCACCCTATGCAGTGGGTTGGGCTGAGAGACAGTGAGTGGTCCAAAGTCACCAAGCTGGCTTTCATCTCTATGCAGGACTAGAACTCACAGTCTGGTGCCTTACCACTACATCAGATGGCTGTCAAATTAATTAGAAGTCATGGTTGTTACAGCACCCTTGTGGATGGGTATGTGATCCAAATTCAGGTGCACTTATATCCACAGGCGCATTTCAATCCCTCCCACCCACCTATCTTCCTCCCCACTTCTGCACTCCTCCCCAGTTGCCCCTCACAATCTTCTTGCTTTCATTACTCACCAAACACACCTGGGCACCTTACTCACAAAGCACTTGCTGGCCATGTGAGGCCTTTTTCCTGAAGTCATATTTGAGGGGCCAGGCTAAGGACACCCCATTAACAGTGGGAGCAAAAACACAGCAATGGTGGGTGGGGCCGTGGAGAGCAGGGCAGCCAAGGCAGAGTGCAGAGTGGCGAGGGTAGCTGCAAGGGGGGCTTTATGCTACATTGTAGGCTGGGCTGAATTGAGCTGGGCTGGGGCTTTGGGTTGGAATGGCTTGACTTGAGGTGGGGCGTTGGCTAACAGTTGGTGGGATTCAGTTAACAATAGCAATGAGGAATGATAGGATTGCCATTACTAAATAAGGTAGTCACATGATCTCAAATTTTATGACCATTTCACTTAGTGGCAAAAATTCCAGTCCCAATTGCTGTCAAAACCTAGGACTACCTGTACTTTTGTTTGTGCCCCATCACACTTACTCATATGCTCTCACACTTGTGAAGGATGATACTTCAGAGATTCTGATGCCTAACACGACAAAGTAAAAGGTAATTGACATGCCCCTCAAAAAGCATAAGGGTAGAAATCTATTATCGAGTGTCAGTGCTGGGAGAGCTGTTAATTGCAGCGAGATATAATAGTGCCATGATTCTTATTACGACAGTAGCTTTCTGAGAACTGGAGTAGCCATGTACATCTATTTTATCTGGAGCTATAACTTAACAGTCCTGGGAAAACTCCACCACTTGAGAGACTTCTGGTAAATTCCTAGCAATATGCATTTTGAAACACTACTGAAAATATACATTTACAGTATTGGTTTGAATAGTACATTTTAAAACATGTATTAAATCAAAATAGTAAGAAAACACACAGAAAGAACTGAGACATGAACAAAGGCAAATATGCATGTCTTAGGATAATGTTGCAAGATTTTATCTGGCTTGGTCACCAGGACCAGAGATTTATTCCTCTGAGCTTTTGGACTTCTGCTGGAGTTTGCAGCTGAGATCATTTTTTTAAGTTTTGTCCTTGCTTATATCTTTGAACTTTGCTGGAAAACCAGCAAAACCAAATCTTTCACCCTCATTTAAACTTAAAATTGACTATTGGCAATTGTTATAATAGTTTGACTATTATTCAGATACCATTACTGCTTCTGAATATGCAGTAACATACTTTGAATATTTCTTGTGGTAATGAGGCTATTCTGCATTTCTTTGTAGTTGGAAATGGAGAAATTGCAGCTACAAGCCCTTGAAATGGAACATAAGAAGCTCTGTGCTCGGCTGGAGGAGGAGCGTGGCAAGAATAAACACGTTGTCCTGATGCTAGTGAAAGAATGCAAACAACTATCCAGCAAGCTGGTAGAAGAGGCCCAGAAGCTGGAAGAAGTCATGACTAAATTTGAGGAAGAGAAAAAGAAAGCCAGGGAGTTGGAGGAATCTCTGGCTGTGGAGAAACAACGGAGCACACAGATGGAAGCCCAAATGGAAAAGCAGCTTTCTGAGTTTGACACAGAGAGGGAGCAGCTGCACGCCCGCCTCAGCAGAGAAGAAGCTCATACAAGTGACCTCAAAGAAGAGAGGGAGAGAATGAGAAAAACAATTGAGCAGCTCAGCAAGGAAAGTGATGTGAAACTCCATCTTTCTCTTCCACGAAGGAATAAAGAGAGGGGCTTCGTTTCTGTCGCCACTGGAACAGAGGGGCCCATTTTGAGGACGCTTTCCTGCCAGACAGATGCAGTATTAATAGACAGTGGAAATGAAAGTGTTAGAAAGTTGCCTTTAACAGTACCCATAAAGCCTTCAAACATCCACCCTTTGCTTTCAGGGCACGCAAAAGTGAATATATCCTCCAATGCAGCATTTGTGAAGCCCGTCATTGACAGGCATTCATCCTGCAGCGACCTTCTTCTGTCCCCTGTAACTTCAAACCTATCTCATAGTCAAATACGAATTGAGGAGAATGGACCAGTGGCTTCAGCTGACTTAACAAGTCTGCCTTCCCCATTTCCAGATCACGTTGCATCCTCTCCGGCTCCCAGTATTGCACCCCAAAGCTACTTACAGGCATCATCTGTCCCTTCCCCACATTCTCCATCTGTTAGCACTATGGGGCATCAAGGTCTGAATCCACGAGTCCAGGCAGCCAGATTTCGATTTCAATCCAATGCTAATGATCAAGATCAAAATGGAAACACGACTCAAAGCCCTACAACAAGAGACGCCTCACCCACAAGTCGAGACAACCTAGTTGCCAAGCAGCTGGCTCGGAATACAGTCACCCAAGTCCTTTCAAGGTTCACGAGTCCTCAGGGCGTGGCACCTGGACGTCCAGGAATGTCACATTCAATGGATGTTGGCACTTACCCTCCCCCAATTAGCAGAATGAGTTTAAAGACTCCCAGTGTTTCGAGGATTGACAGAGGAAATCCCCCTCCTATTCCGCCCAAAAAGCCAGGCCTTTCACAGACTCCATCTCCGCCACACCCACAACTTAAAGTAATTATGGATAGTGGTCGCTCCCCTAATGTAGGTGCCAAAACTGAAGGCAAACTCCTGGTTTCATCTTCTTCCTGTTCACCTCAAGGAATCAGGGTAATAAATGAAGAGGTTATGTCTAGGTCCTCACCACAGCTGCCACCAAAACCAACAATAGATTTATCTGTGGCATCTGCAGGCTGTGCCATTCCATCCATGGACATGCCTCAGGTGGGTGCCTGGCCTTCCCCGTCCCCTGGACTGAGCCAACCTGCATGTTCTGACAGCTCCTTTGTCATTCCCACCACCATTGCCTGTAGCTCTTCCATAAACCCTCTTAGTGCTTCATCCTGTAGACCATGTGATTCAGACAGCCTCCTGGTAACAGCCTCAGGTAAAGGGTGATGTACCCACTAAACTCCTTCCTTTTTTTTTGATTGTCATATAAATATATATACATATATATTTTTCTCCATAGATTCCTTTCCCCTAAGATTTTCTTTTGCCTTTTTCTCTTCCTTCCTTCCCTTTTTCCCTTTCCCTGTGTCACATTGCACTTCCACTTAATGCCTACTAGGTTTCAGGAGTATGGGAAATTCATTTGTTTTCTGGATATTTTGTGCAGCCAACTTTTTTCTTTTTTCAAGGAAGTTGAAGAAATATCTTAGAGGCATTGTCTTAAAATTAGAAGTATTTTTCACGTGTTGTTCAGTATTGTAGTATTTGGGGGTGGGGGTCTGTTTGTTTAATACATCCCTTTGCAGTTCTTTCCTCCGTAAGAATTGAAGGTACATTTTCAAAATAACTCTCAGTGCAAAAAAAAAAAAAAATAGGCCAAATGAAGAGAAAGGTCAGAAAATCCTTTATTGCTTTTGCTGCTCACCAGTCTTTGCTTCATCTTTGTTAACTGCTTCATCTGATAAAAGAGAGCTGCCAAGAAACAAAATGATTGAAACATTTATATCCTGCCCTTTTGGAGAAGTAGTACTGCTCCTAGTCAGTTATAGCGTTTAAAAATGACAATTTCATAACAATAATAGTACAAAACAAATTGGCCAAAGAGAAAAGGTCAACTGTTCTCTACTGTCTGCAATAAATCTTCATCAACTGTTAAAAACAGCAAAGGAAGGGAAGAGTATATCCCCTGAATGGCATACGGTGGGGATTTTTTTAAAAAAAATGAAAACACTTCATTGGTTTTATGGTGTGTTTTCTCTGCTTTTCGGTAATGCTACTGATTTAATTTATTTCTATAGCATTCTGCTATAGTCACTGTAGTTCCCAAGGGAGAATTGCAGTAAGGGAACCAGGTGGAACCAGGCTGCTCTTATGCCATTAGTGGCTTGAAAGATTTCTGAAAGATGCTGCAAACACTGGGCATTTGCTTGGTAGCAAGGTTCTTATATGTTGAGAATCATGCAGCCCTGTGTTACATAATACAGGTGGTCCTTGACTTACAACCACAATTGAGATCAGAAATCCTGTCGCTAAGTGAGGCAATTATTAACTAAATCACACTTGACTTTATAACCTTTTTCTGCCTAAGTGAATCACTATAGTCATTACATGAATCACACGGTTATTAAACACATATGGCTTCACTGTTGACTTTACTTGTCAGAAGCTGGCTGAGAAGGTCACAAATGGAGATCACATGACATGGGACACTGCAACCATCATTCGTCCATGCCAGTTGCCAAGCTCCCACTTGACCATGAGGATGCTGAAATAGTCATAAATGCAAAGACCAGTCCTAAGTCACTTTTCTTCGGAACCACCATTGTAACTTTGAATAGTCACTTAACAAATGGCCATAAGTCAACGGCTTTGAGCTGAAAGTCACGTTTGCAATAGCTAGCTACCTTATTGTGTGGGTCCAGAAGAGTCCCTTGGGGATTACAATAAAATAGAAGCTATCTTGTATATATTTGTGACGGGGAAACTTTCTCTATCAGTGGTCTATTACAGTAATGTAATTTTCCAAATGAAAATCTACAACTTTAAGAATATAATTCTATAGTTTAGCATGATATAAATAGCACTAGCAATAGCACTTAGACTTATATACTGCTTCATAGTGCTTTTACAGCCCTCTCTAAGCAGTTTACAGAGTCAGCATATTTTCCCCAACCATCTGGATCCTCACCATACATATCACTAATTTGCTCATGCTCACTACGCATCCAGCTCTAATCCTCAAAACTTTGGTATATCAGTTCAAATAAGGATCATTCCTCTTATGGAATTATTATTATTAGAAGAGTAAATTCTAATTATAATCTGGAAAGTAGTGATGCACAGCAAAATGATGGGCAGCATAACTCTTTAGCACCTAGGATTTGATGTGACATGGGAAGAATCCCTAAAATATGCAGAATTGCTCTAATATTCATCTAATGTATAGGAATAGAACATTAAGAAAATATTAAGTCATAATTACACACTTTTTTCATGGTGGGGACTTTAGAAGCAAAGCAGGACTTTTGTTTATAACAATCAGCTTTTGGTTGAATGAAAATGAAGCAGGAAAGCACTTAATTTTGTAATAATTTCTAGAGATAATTTAATGTCACGCTTACATTTTCAGTAAGGACAGACCATGAACAGGTATGTGCTGTGCTTGCACAAGATTTCTACATCCACCTTTATGGCTGGAGAAGTGCTAATTAAATAATTAATATAAAACTGAGTGGATGACCTGATTCAGTGTATTATACATTTGGTTTCTTACAGGCTCTTTGGGAAGATAAAGCAATAAATTAAATAGAATTAAGTTAAAGTTTTCTTCTGTGTGATTACATTTGGGGTCCCTGTTAAGATTTAGCAACATTTAGAACAAGTCATAAAAGAAGTTGCATTATTTTTAAGAATCACTGTATACAGTGCTTAGATCTATAATTCAGTACTTCTAGAAATTTATTAATAGCTCTTCAGAACAATCTACTGAAAATGGCTATAAATTATAGCCCTAACTAGCCTTTGCCATTATATTCACAAAATCCTTATACTTCCAAACATTTTTTAGTGTGCAATTTTCTGAGAAAATACTGTTTTCATTTGCCTGCCAGATATTTCAGGCTTACCTGAAAACTAGTTTATCAGCTAGGTATATGGTTAGTTTAAAATTTATTAAAAGTAACAGTTGATTTCAATTAAGCATAATTATTTTCTCAGTCTAAAATGCTTTAAAATGTTTTTTGTTCTAAACTCAGTGTAAAGTCTTAGCACTTCATTAAATGATCTTCAGCTGAAGGTAGATTGTTCATTCTGAAAGGATCTGTTAGATTAATCACATAACCATAGTTGAACCTATTGTGGTTATGTTTTGCCATATTTAATGTTTTGGTAGTTTAATAAGTCAATCATATTTTTGAGTAATTGCTTCTCTAATTTCAGTGGTAAAAGCAGAGTTAAAGAGTTATTGGTCTGATTTGTTTTGATAAAGCCAGGACAGTGTAACTTCTAAAATTCCTATTCAACAATTAATAACCAAATGGTTCACATATTAACCAGGCCTCTGGGGATATAAAATACTCATATTGCATAATACTGTATTTACTTTTCATGCGATGATTGCAATTCCACGTGGTTGATTTTTTCCCCTCACTTGTGATATCATGTGAATTAGGGGTTTTGCCCAAATTCATGAGGAGAGGAAGGATATTCTGTATTTGTGTGCACTGAGTATTCTCAGTGACACTACTTAAAGAAAGTGAATCTGGCATAGGACCACATTTGCTCTTTATGTCGAGTGTGTCCAGACACATTCTGCTGCACCCCCAAAAATAGCATATGAAGCTATTTGAGGCTTTGCTTCACTGATCTACAATAAATGAATTGCTTTCTCTCTAGTCTTTATCAAAGCTATTAATTATCTAGGAGAAAATGGGGGGGAGGGAAGGAGAGATAGAGAAAGAAAGAAAGAATTTGTAGCTCTTTACAGCTTTGTGAACAGACTATCACCTTTAGAATTTATTGCCTATAACTCTTTATGGAAGATGTTTTGAAGATTAGCATAAAATTTCTTAAAGCCAATATTTGCTAAGTTTATAAACAAAAAAGATAAATTTTATAATGCTCTGATCAATTGAATTTCCCATGCCCTGAGCTTATATTTTCTTTTTTCTTTTTTTAAAACATCCTTTCAATCAACCTACATGATTCCATGTGGTTTGTTTCTAATATAAATAATTACAGGGAAGTTTGGTAATGAATTCTTTATTAACCATCTCTACAAACTGAAGCTGATGCCAGAAGCTGTTTTTTCTCCTTGTTCCTTTCATTCTTCATCACTGCATGCCCAATTCTCCTTTCCAGATGCTTTATGTTTACTAACTTTTGCATATAAAGCTGCAAAGCTTATTCATGTTTCCTACAACTCCCTCAGTGTATTCAAAGCTCCTTCTTGTTGATAAGATATTTGAATTTAGCATGGATTGAACATTATACTTAATTAATATGCAGTGCGACTATTACTACTTGATTTTTAACTACTTAATGTTGTTTTAGAAGACTTTTTAAGGTCTGTCATGGGGCTGCTTCATTCATGTGCCCCTACATTGAATTCAGGTTTCCTTTAAAATATATGTGTGTGCTATATTTTGCGTGCAGCAATCTACCTGTAAAGTTTCAGGGTTTTTCCATAGATACTGCATTTAACATTGGAATCCTATTAATTGCAAATAAGCTTATAAAGAAGATGAAATGTAAGCATTGGCAAGAAGAACAGTGCTGTATAATTAATAACCACATAGCCCATAGTACTCAGTTGATCTTTAATGAATAACTGTGTTCTTGAAATAGAAATATTTCCCAGAGCTTTACTCTCAACATTGTTTTATGTGTTGTCACTACAGATAGTTCTCAACTTATGATGACAATTGGGACTGGAAGTTGTCCTAAGTTGTTGTGGTTGTAAACCCAGTTAGTCCCAATTTTATGACAATTTTTACAGTGATCATTAATTGAATTCATTTTCCCCAATGGTGTTGTTTGTCATTTTTTGTTTCTGGAAATCAGCAAAAAAAAAAAAAAAAGGCCGCAAATTGCATTTATGTGACTGAAGGATGCAGTCTGCCATAAATGCGAGCCTACAAGCACTCAAATTGTGCTTAAGTGATTATGGGATCACTTATGGGTGCAGTAGTCATAAGTGTAAATCACTTTTAAGGCCATTGTAACTTTGAACCATCATTAAGCAAATGGTTATAAGTTGAGGACTACCTTTATTACAAACCCATGCTATCATTTGATTGCCATAGTTCGCAATTGTGTTGAATAAGATATTGATGCTGAAAATTTATTTCCTTCTCCTCCTCCTCCTTTTGGTATTTAAAGAAAAAGCACCCAATACTCTAGGGAATTAGGAATAAATTCATCATTAAATTCAGTCCATAAAAATAAGTCTTTAACTCTGTGGTAGACTGTGAAGTGGTTAGTTTTCTATCATATATCTGCTTTGACTTATTGCTAAGAATATCATCATAGCAAGAATGGGTTGCTTCCACAATAATCATATTACCTAGAATTCATCATCCTTGTTTATTCCATTTTAAGAAAAAAATGAAATTATTTGTCAAGTTAGTATCCACCACTATATTTTCAGAACCAAACTGGGTTGCTTTGCGACAAGAATAATAAACACAAGGACTCTATTGTACAAACATAATTTGATGAAGAGGATAAAAGTTACAATTATTGTATAATTGTTTCTATTATTTGTACTTTAAAGAGTGAAGCATGGATTACAATTTGGTATTTAACATGAAGAAAATAGCTGATTCTCTCCACAAAACTGGCCTCAATCGATCAAACTGAACAATTACAAAATTGAGACATATTCATCAAAGTTCTAATTAGTGATCTATCAAGGGAAACAAAATGGTTGAAACTACAAAAGTTGTTCATCTGATTGTTTTGCCTATATTCTGTTTCTTATTGTTTTCAATTATTGTGAATGATTTTGATAGAAGCTTTTAACAATTGCTTGTAGTTTTGTAGATAAAAGAAATCTTGTGAAATTCACATGATATGGTTCTGTATTGTTTCCTTTCCTTGATGAAACACCAAACTTTCTGTGATGACCTGCTCTGCAGGAACTCGGTGCTTCAAAACACAACATATTTATGTTCAGAAAAGCTAGCCCTTGGGTAAAGGAATCATTTGTGTCTTGCCATGGATACTGCAACCAAGAAGCCAATTATCCTTGTTACCGAGAAATCTAAGTTGGTCTCCTTCTGCCCCCAGCATCAATCATTAGCCTGACCTTGAGATCTCTGTTGGAATCTTGGCTTGGGAATAGAATTATCTTCTTTCATTTTTTTAGTAGAATAGCTTTCTAGAAGGAGATCCAGGATGGCATACATTAATTAGGAACAAAAGTAATATTTGTAGAGAAAATAAGAAACTATTGCTAGCAGTGTAGAAAAGTTTGATTACAAGGCACCCCTCAGGGTGCTGATAGCCTTCTTGCTCATTTTCCTGCCTTTTATTTACTACTTTCTTCTTTGTTTACCTTTTTTTAACCCATCAATGTGTCTTGCTGTCTATTTAAGTTTTTAGTGCCTCCCTTTTGGCCCACTAAATATTATCCAAGGCCAAAGAGACCTACTATAACTCCACTATCAAGAACCAATGTGGGGAACTATGGCCTCTTTATGACTTGTGGACTTTAACTTCCAGAATTATGGCTGGTGTAGGAATTCTGGGAGTTGAAGTTCACAAGTCACAAAAGGGCCATATTTCCCCACCCCTGATATAGAGGCTGATTTTATATGCATTTTGTATCTATATATTTGAAATTACTTTCAAGCCCAATCTTCTTTATTTTGGGTAGACAAATCTGATTATTACCATTGTAAATGTGCCATCTTTAATGAAATTTACTAATATTTCATAATGGAATGGAAGCCTAAATATAAATACATTGAAAAAGCTCTACTTGGAAATTATTAATAATGAATTGTAATATCGATATGATATTAAATTGTTTTCTACATTGATATTACCTCCAGATGTTTGCAAGGAATGATGGTGATTGAAGTTGAACATACTAGGAAGACATCCTGTTGTGGAAGATGGCCATACATAATGCTTTACTTAAAAAAATTAATGACCTCTTGGGAATAGAATAGGAACAGTTTATATATAATGAATATTCTTCAAAAAAGAAGAGACATTCCTTTGTACTTACTCATTTTTAGTGAGCAGTTCACAGTTCCAAGCTTCTTTATTTTCATTCCTCTTCTCTATTTCCTTTTGCAGCCTTTTGATCAAGGAAGAGTTCACAAAGTTTTCCGCACCATATACAGCAAACTTCATGTCCTTAATAAGCTGTCCTCTAAAGCTGTTAACCTCTGATACATGGAATGTCTAACCAAGATAACCTTTATGATTTTCTAAAGTTCTGCTCTGTCAGTTGCCTTTCTTAAAGGATGATGTGGACCTTTGCCCAGTAATGTTTTATGACATTTACTAATTGTGCACTGTAGTATTCTTTTTAAAAACATCAGAAAATTTGCAATAGTGCCATTAAAAATGACACTACAGAGAGATTAGACTACCAGAAAAACAAGTTTGCATCAATGGGCTTTCAATTGTTTCTTCTGAAATGCAAATTTATTTAAATGTTATTTGTAAAACATGGTATTTCAGAGTTTTTAAGAAGGGGCATAATTCTGTGTGAAATATCTCACAGTTTTCCTGCTAAATTTAGCTAACTTTAAAGTTGGAGAAACTTGCTGTTCGTGTGTGTGTGTGTGTGTGTGTGTGTGTGTATGAAGTTTATTGATAGCTTCCTTGTGCTCATAGAATTACTTTTTCAGTTTTAAATAACAATAAATATAACCTTTTAGAGCTAAGCGTGACTTTAATTCTGTTGGGATGCTGATTTCAAATAACACAACAGCTGATCTCAGTTTTTACAAAGCCAAAATCTCAGAGTTTTCATTTGTTGAGT
Source organism: Natrix helvetica (assembly GCF_964273705.1). Classification (NCBI taxonomy): domain Eukaryota; kingdom Metazoa; phylum Chordata; class Lepidosauria; order Squamata; family Natricidae; genus Natrix; species Natrix helvetica. The sequence continues at coordinate 61,731,712 of NC_138553.1, read as the reverse complement.
ATCATGTATAACTTGCAAAGTGTGCAGCATTAACTTCTTGTGTGTTCTCTCTAACGGATGTTGCTTTTAACTCACAGGCTGGTCTTCCTCCCTAACCCCCTTATTAATGAGTGGTGGTCCTGTTCCCCTGGGTGGCAGGTCCACCCTTCTTCACCAAGCTGCTGCCCAGGGAAATGTCACTTTATTGTCAATGCTGCTTAATGAAGAAGGTCTGAACATTAATGATTCCTGTGAAGATGGCTGTTCTGCCTTGTATTCTGCTGCTAGGAATGGACATACAGGTGAGGCATTTCTCAGAGATTTTATTATATTGGGCCATTATCTAAATGCCGTTTTCAAATTAGGAATTTATATTGCAGTTCCAAATAGTATGAGTAGTAACCTATAGTCTATAAGCGACATATGCCCCCAGAGGGGTTTCTGCAGGTCTCAAAGCCATCAAAATTACATTGCTGAAATTGGTGAGAAATCACTGATTATCAGCAATGTAATTTTACTGTGTATTTGTAAAAAAAGAAAGTGTGTTAAATTTCCATAACAATTATTCTGTGGTCCTGCAAAAAAGACATGATAAAATCTTATACAACCATTGTACAGGCTGTGTAGCTCCTCTTCTAGTACCATGAACAGCTCCAGCTGTTTAGCATCAGGATTTTGTACGTAACACCAAAAATTTTGCACTTAGCATTGGATGTTGCATATAGAGATTTATTTCAAAATGTTTCTAGCTTCTGATTCAGACTGGTGTGAATTCTTCATCAGCAGTGCATAAAGGAGACTTAGCAAGTAATTTAGTGGTTCCCTAGGCCCACAATGGCTAAGAAGGAAATAACCCTCACAACAAACATGGATATTTGTTGGGAGCAGATCGACAATCTATCTAATCCAGTATCTTGTTTCCCACAGAGACCAATTCTCTGGGAAAATCTTAAGCAAGGACAAAACATAGTAATCAGTAAGAATTCTGTATTTTGATGCTCTAAAACAGCCATTGTAACTAGTAATCTTCTGTATACTTTTTCTTTATGTGTTTGTCTAATGTCATACGCTAAAGGTCTCTATTACATCTTGTGGCGGAAAATTTAATTGTCAGGAAATCTCCAATCCATTTTGCTGATGCCTAAATTCTTATGGCAGTGCACATAGTTCATTAAGGCTGCTATAAAATACAGCATGCATATTTATTTATTTATTTCATGAATTGATAGCTGCACAATACCAAATGGCATTCTGAGTGGGACATATCCCGGTGACCTAGGAGTTAGTCGATTAAGTTTCTCAAAACCTCTGAAGAATTACACTGCAGGAAATTTTAAAAAGCAAAGACTTTTGGAGCTGGCATTAAACTTAATTGTAAATTATTCCTCCTCTTCCCATTTTTCCCTCTATATATTTCAACTCATAGATTGTGTAAGATTGCTGCTGACTTCAGAAGCACAAGTTGACTTTATCGATAAAAACGGATTTACCCCCTTGTGTTCAGCAATCGCTCAGGGACATTGCAAGTAAGTAATTTGCCAATTATATCTTTCTTTTCTGCCAAACAAAATTGCATATGTTCTTTAAGTTTCATTTTTGGGGTGTATAAATTTTGTGAGTTGAATTAATGCAAAGAAATGCTTAGCCCTCCTATAATTCTTCCTGAAGTATGCATTATTGAGATGATTTTTTAATGATTATGCTACAGGGAACTCATGCCTAAAATTGATTTTTTTTAAAATTAGAGATGGACACCTCTTTACCTGTCGGCTACTCTTTAAAAAAGAGTAGCTTTTTTGGTACCTCTTTCTGGACTTATGCCATGACTCCATGGAATTAGGAAAAAAAACATGCTTGGGATAAGCAGGTGGCAAAGGCTGCAACCATATCACTTTTCTCTTAGTGCCTCAATAACTGAAATGTATTTTCCTGAGCACCGCCATTCCCACATAGCCAAGAAGAAGTCAGGAGTTCTTTAAGGAGCAGTCAAAAATAGAAAAAGGAGGTCCATCCAGACACTGCACAACATTAGTTTTTTATATGTGCAGAGACACATTTAAAGGTTGTAAATCCCTCTCCACCACATAGTTCACATTCTTGCTTTCATATGTATATAGAAAAGGGAAAATTGGGGTACTACTGTACTTTGTTTTCTTCAAGAGCATCTCTAAAGTGAAGCTTTATATTGATTTATAGTTTGGTTTTTCTTGACAGCCTCATAAGACATTTCTTTGCAAGCACAAATTAAGATGAAATGAAAAACATGGGCAGTTACTGGTAGCCAGTGAAGAAATTGCATGCATAGAGATTTTCCCTTTGAATCTTCAAAACTAATCTGCTTAGAAGACAAAACCTTCTATCAACTCCACTTAACTGTAGACAATTAGAATAGAACAAGGTGGGATATTTCATTTTCTGCCACACCTGAAAAAAATTGTGTAAAAGTTTAAATTGTTTGCAAGAGTGATGGACTGAAGAAATCTTTAATCTTTTAAAGAAATTAATAAAGATGAATATTTGATATCCTCGGGCTAGAATTGTTATTGGTATGCTTGCTGAGAAGCAACAGTGAGAACTGGACATGGAACCACTGATTGGTTCAAAATTGGGAAAGGAGTCCGGCAAGGCTGTATACTGTCTTCCTGTCTATTAAACTTATATGCAGAGCACATCATAAGAAAGGTGGGGCTAGATGAATCAAAAGTTGGAATTAAGATTGACGGGAGAAATATCAACAACCTCAGATCACCGCAGATAATACCACTCTAATGGCAGAAAGTAAAGAGGAATTAAAGAGCCTCTTGATGCGGGTGAAGAAGGAGTGTGCAAAAGTTGGCTTGAAACTCAGCATTAAGAAAACTAAGATCATGGCATCCGGCCCTCTCAATTCCTGGCAAATAGATGGGGAAGAAATGGAGGTAGTGACCGATTTTATATTCCTGGGCTCCAAGATCATCGCTGGGGACTGCAAATTAAGAGATTATTGCCCCTGGGGTGGAAAGCTATGGCAACTAGACAGCATTCCTTACTTAACCAAGGAACTGGGGAAGACCCCTTGCAGGGTAGGGCTGAAGAATTTGTTCAGTATCTGCAGGATAAAATTGCTCAGATCCGGACAGGCTTGGACTCTGACTGGGTAGATTCGGGCGAGCCGACGGGGATGAATCTTGAGGAGACAATCTGGGATGAGTTTGACCCTGTGACCCCCGAAGGCATGGACAGGATTATGGGGAGACTCAGTGCTGCCACTTGTGTGCTGGACCCGTGTTCCTCTTGGTTAGTTTCGGCTTCCCAGGAGGTGGCACGAGGCTGGCTCCAGGCGATTACCAATGCTTCATTGAGAGAGGGGTTCTTTCCCACCGCCTTGAAGGAGGCGGTGGTGAGGCCCCTCCTTAAGAAGCCTTCCCTGGACCCAGCTTCTTTAGCCAACTATCGTCCGGTCTCCAACCTTCGCTTTGTAGCAAAGGTTGTCGAGAGTGTGGTAGCACGTCAGCTTCCCCAGTACCTGGATGAAGCTGTCTACCTGGATCCGTTTCAATCGGGTTTCAGGCCCGGGTACAGCATGGAGACAGCATTGGTCGCGTTGGTCGATGATCTCTGGCGGGCCCAGGACAGGGGCTGCTCCTCTGTCCTGGTCCTATTAGACCTCTCGGCGGCTTTTGATACCATCGACCATGGTATCCTACTGCGATGACTCGGGGGGTTGGGAATGGGGTGCACCGTTTTACAGTGGTTCTCCTCCTACCTGTCGGATCGGTCACAGTTTGTGTTGACTGGAGGGCAGAGATCGACCCCCAGGTGCGTCACTTGTGGGGTGCCCCAGGGGTCAGTTCTCTCACCCCTCCTGTTCAACATATATATGAAACCGCTGGGCGAGATCATCCGTGGTTTTGTGGTACGATATCATCAATATGCTGATGATACCCAACTTTTCATCTCTACCCCAAACCACCCAAACGATGCCCTCGACGTGATGTCCCGATGCCTGGAGGCTGTGCGGATCTGGATGGGGAGGAACAGGCTCAGGCTCAATCCCTCCAAGACTGAGTGGCTGTGGTTTCCATCATCCCGATTTGTGCATATTGTTCCATCTTTGATGATAGGGGGAGAAATTTTAGCCCCCTCAGAGAAGGCTTGCAATCTGGGAGTCCTCCTGGATATGCGGCTTAGTTTAGAAGAACACCTGACGGCCATGACCAGGTGGGCCTTTTACCAGGTTTGCCTGGTACGTCAGTTGCGCCCCTTCCTGGATCGGGATGCTCTGTGCACAGTCACTCATGCCCTTGTCCTTTCTCGCCTGGACTACTACAATGCTCTCTACATGGGGCTGCCCTTGAAGAGCACCCGGAGGCTTCAGCTGGTCCAGAATGCGGCTGCGCGGGTTGTCATGGGAGTACCTAAGTGCTCCCATGTTAACCCCTTTTAGGCAGCCTGCACTGGTTGCCGGTTGTTTTCTGGGTGCAATTCAAGGTATTAATTATGACCTTCAAAGCACTCCATGGCTTAGGCTCAGGGTACCTGCGAGACCACCTACTGCCACCAGAGGCCTCCCACCGTCCAGTACGATCCCACAGAGTTGGCCTCCTCAGGGTGCCGTCGGCCAGACAGTGTTGGCTGGTGACCCCCAGGGGGAGAGCCTTCTCTGTGGGAGCGCCTTCCCTCTGGAATGAGCTGCCCCCGGAGCTTCGCATAATCCCTGACCTCTGGTCCTTCCGACGCGCCCTAAAAAGTTGGCTTTTCCAGCAAGCCGGCCTGGCCTGTTAATGTTAATTTTAATTCATTTTTTAAATGTATTGTTTCATAAATTCGATTTGTTTTTTTGGATATATATTTAATTTCTTTTTAACTTTTGGGATGTGTGTTTTTTAATGTTGTACGCCGCCCTGAGTCCTTTGGGAGAAGGGCGGCATATAAATCCAATAAAAAACAAAACAAACAAAACAAGCATACTAAAAAACAGAGACATCACCCTGCCAACAAAAGTGCTTATAGTCAAGGCTATGGTTTTCCAAGTTGCAATGTATGGCTGTGAAAGTTAGACCACAAGAAAGGCTGAGCGCCAAAGAATTGAGGCCTTCGGTCTATGGTGCTGAGGACTTCGCAACTAACAACATGCTTGCTAACATACATGTGTAGGAGATAAAGATGAAGTATCTACAGTAAAATGCATAATTCTTCTGACCCTCAGAAGGCATTTATAACCTCAATCATCTCTTCCGTGGGGTGGAAGCAAGGGCAGCTTCTTCTTTTGTCTGCCATGTAGAAGGAGCCATCCATCTGTAGACTGATTTTGCTTGGAGTCTAACTAGACAGGGTGGTAAAGAGAATCTCTTCTCTAAAATGTCTACAATATTAATTAAATCATTTATTGACTTAGTGAAAGAAGTTTTCTTTCTTTCTTTCTTTCTTTCTTTCTTTCTTTCTTTCTTTCTTTCTTTCTTTCTTTCTTTCTTTCTTTCTTTCTTTCTTTCTTTCTTTCTTTCTTTCTTTCTGCCTTCTTCCAACCTGAGCAGAATATTAAAACGGCACAGACTTTGATGGTGATTCTGGTTGGTCTATCACTGCAAAACTGTTTCAACAAATTAACAAGACCATAGCAACAGAAAAGGCAGCATTGCAAAGTTGTGAGCTCAAATGTTCATTCATGTTTGCCCTTTCCAGCTACGTATGGGCCCTCCCAACTCTCTCTCTCTCTCTCTCCCCATATGATGGGCATGAAGTAATGGATTAACTACTCCAATTTCAGCCCATGACAGAGTCCAATAGCATGGAGATCAGGGAAAGGGATGGGAAAAAATACATTGCCATAAAACATGAGAGCTGCAGTGTTCATATAGGGTGAGCACTATTCTTCAATCTACACCTCTCAGTCCCTCTGAAATGAATTCTATGCCACAACTCTAGAAGGATTTAATGGGCTCATTTCCTAACCAATAATAATACATTAGATAATGGGCTATCATCAGGCTATGCCTCGGTTACCCTGATAGAAACATAGAAGCAAAAGGCAAGTAGACATTATTTTAAAGCAGACCTTTGCAGCAGATCTCTTCTAAATGATTCAGCATGTCTCTTCACAGAAATCTAAAAAGTAGAAGACATTTCCAAATTTCCCTGTAGGCCTCAATCTGATTCAGAAGGCCACTTAATGAGGCATTGATCAAGAGCCATGGTGGTTCAGTGGTTAGAGTGTAGTACTGCAGACTACTTCAGCTGCCTGCCGGCTGCCTGCAATTCAGCAGTTCGATTCTTACCAGCTCAAGGTTGACTCATCCTTCCATCCTTCTAAGCTCAGTAAAATGAGGACCCAGATTGTTGGGGGCGATATGCCAAGTCTGTAAACCGCTTAAAGAGGCCTGTAAAGCGCTGTGAAGCTGTATATACTGTAAGTCTAAGTGCTATTGCTATTGCTTCCTTTTTAAATAAAAACCAGACAAAGTCACAAGAAAAAGTCAACAATAAGTATATCAGCCAAAGAGCTTTCTGTGCCCCAGGCTTTCACAGCTATCTCTTCAAGTTATTGGCCTGCTCATCTATCTCATGTTCATATAAATATCAGGTACTTTCACTTGGACTCCAACATCATAGATAAAGGAGACATTCTCTAGTGATCAGAATAAAAGGATTAGGTCCATAAGCCACCTAAATTATAATAACACCCTCTACAAATTTATTGTTACAGTAGAACTATTAAGAGCTTAAATTTCCTAGAAGGATTAGTGAATTAATCCTACAAGCACCCCACCCCCCAATGTACCTTCTTATTTCTTCCTTAGAATTGGCTAAATAACTATCAAAAGCATATGAGAATTTGGTAGTGAAAAGGAATAAGACAATCCAGCAAAAGGACTATACAATAGGAACCAAAATTTAGTCTTTGTGTTAGAATCATCCAGACCTTCCACTTGGAATCACCAAACTTAGATATTCTTCATTTGAACATGTAGGCAAAAAGTACAAGCAATCTGCCACACAACTCTGCCACCTTAAAGCACGGGTGTCAAACTTGATGGCGTCACGTGACGTATCACAATGTATTGTGACTTTCTTGCCTTTGCAGAGCTGGGGTGGGCATGGCCTGCACATGACGCATCCGGTCCGCAGGCCACCGGTTTGACACGCCTGCTAAACTCTGCTTGATTGGAAACAGTGCAAGGCTTTCAGCCCAAGTGCCAGACATTCTCAATGTGGTGTAGCAGTCAGCAGCATGTCCACCAATTAAGGTTCTGAACACTTCTCAAGTGTAGCCCAGGCAGAGTGCATTGTGGCAGTCACTTGAGCAAGAAGATATCTGGGTTTCTAGAGAGCAGTAAGAAAAGAAAAGGGAGTCACAATCCAGCCACACTAACAATTTTCCTTTGTATCATATTTTCCAGATGTTTGGAATTATAATACTCAGAATTTTCCCCCAGGAAGGGCATGTTAAGGGAAGGGTTCCTGTTTACAATGAAACAAAGTGGAAACTTCACAGTATCAGATTTGCCAAAGCAGAAACTCTGTCATTCATTATAACTTTCTGTCAAATACCACTTTGCTCCTGCTCTTAAAAATAAATTCTGAGGCTGGGTGAGTAAGTGGGTAGAGTTGGGGTTTTCCCCCTCTTTAAATACAATTAAACTTTTAAAAATGCAATTAACACTAACAGCATCATATTATTTCTGTTAAGGCAGATACCTTCCAAATATTTAAACTAGAATACCCATAAGCTTCATCCAGCATAATTAAAAGACTTCCAAGAATTATTGGAATTGTAGTTTTAAATATCAAGGGGCACACAATTTGTTCATGTGTTTGGCAACACAATGAAAGACTATGTATGTATTGTTCAGCCAATCTGTGTCTCTGACATAAATAGAGAAAAATTTCTCACATCACATTGCAATTATTGTAATAGATGTTTTAGAAGTGTCTCCTACTAAACTAGAATTACAACACTCAAAGGTAATTACTATATGTTTTATCAAATGAACCTGTAGATAAGTTACAGTCCACCTTTATTTGTATACATATATATAAGTATACTTATTGGGGCAATAGAAATGCTTACCATATTTTTCAGAGTATACCTTTTTTCCTCAAAAAAGAGGCTGAAAATCTGGGTGTATCTTATACACCGAATACAGCATTTTTTGCCCCGCCCCTTCACCAAAATGGTGGTGCATAGCTTGTAGCAGGCTTTCAGAGAGCTCCTGGGGGCTGGAGAGGGCAGGAATAAGCAAAAAACGGGCCGTTTTTTGCCCCACCCCCAGCCGCCAGCTACACTCTATAAGCCTCCATAAGGCTATGAATGCAATTTTTTTTTTTTACAAAAAACGGGTTAGGGTTAGGGTTAGGGCCGTTTTTGCTAATTTGCCCCCCCCCCATCTCCACTAGGATCACTCTGCAAGCCCCCCAAGGCTATTCATGCCTTTTTGTAAAAAAGAAACGGGCCCGTTTTCGCAAACCTTTTGTGAGGTTTGCAGAGTGCAAAAAATTTTTTTTCCTTTCGGAAAGCTCTTTAACTGATTGATGAGAATTACATTGATCAAGTGTTGTGCCAGCAGAAACACGTACCTATCTACTGTATTTCTCTCTATCTCTATTTCTCTCTATATATCCCTCTACCTACCTACACACACTCTCACTCTCACTACCTACCTACTGTATTTCTCTCTCTCTCTCTCTCTCTCTCTCTCTCTCTCTCTCTCTCTCTCTCTCTCTCTCTCTCTCTCTCTCTCTCCTATCCCTTTATCTACCTACCTACCTAACTACTCTCTCTCTCTGCCTACCTATCTACTGTATTTCTCTCTCTCTATTTCTCTCTCTATCCCTCTACCTACTAACCTACCTACTCTTTTTCTCTCTCTCCCTACCTATCTACTGTATTTCTCTATCTTTCTATTTCTCTCTCTCCATCCCTCTACCTACCTACCTACACTCTCTTTCTTCCTACCTATCTACTGTAATTCTCTCTCTCTCGCTTTCTCTTCCTCTATCTACCAACTACTTTTTTTTAATTTGCCTCTTCGAAACCTTGGTGCGTCTTATACTCCGAAAAATACAGTACTTGCTATCATTCTGTCCAAATTATTCTAAGCTTAAAAAAAAACCAGTGGACTTAAAGAAATGTAGAATAGTGTCAAAAAATGTTATATCAGCAACAAGTGACTTTATACTTGCCTTTCTCAGCAGAAAGCATCATACTTCTTGCTCAATGGATTTCTCTATCACTTTTAAAAGAAAGCATTATAGAGCAGGGGTGTCAAACTCAAGGCCCACGGGCCAGATCCAGGGCATGATGTGGTCAGATCTGGCTCACGGGGTCATCCTGGTCTACTCTCTGATATATTGAAAAATCCTCCTTCATTCTGAAAAATTCTTATATATCTTTAGGTCCTTTGATTAAGTCTTGCTATAATAGGTGCTTTTTTCCGTTTTATGCATGAATATTATCTCATCTTAATTTCAAATTGGTTCTAGTTCTTGCTCTGCTGATCCCTTTTCTACAGGCTCAAACTTAAGTTGCTTTTTAGTTCATGGTATAAACACTTCCTTATAATTAAATCCAAAGTGGGGGCTGCAATGCTGTGTGTGTGTGTGTGTGTGTGTGTGTGTGTGTGTGTGTCTGTCTGTCTGTCTGCCTGTCTGTCTGTCTGTCTGTGTGTGCACATCCACACAAACACACATTTATCACCAGTGTAAGGGTTTTTAACCTATGGTCCATGGACTCCTGGGTGTCTATGGATAGATTTCAGAGGATCCCTGAACTAGCATGGGGAAAAAATAAATTTTGATTTTTTATTACTTTATGTATTTAAATATATATTTTTTGTAAAAAGCATTTTATAGATTTGACCAGATTTTCAAAGAGGTCGATCGGAGAAAAAGATTAAGGACCCCAGTGGATCCACGTAACTAAAAATAATCTTTGAGTGGTGCAAAAATTACAAATACGGAGTAGAAATGGATTTAGATCATTTGAAATGTATTTATAGTTCTTACATTACATAATCGGAAGACAGTACAGTTATTTAACAAATGTTTGTGAATTCTTATCCAATAACTCAGCTGTAATCACTTCAAACTGAGAAACCAAGTAGTAAGGCTGAAGTATTTAGAGCTCATATTGAAAAGATTCTGGAAAGGGATTTGGCTTAGGCATCAGAGTTAACGTCTGTAGAATTGCCATATGTGGACCTAAAGTGAATTTTTCCTCTGTGCCAGAGGAATTTGGGTTTTTTACCTGTAACATGTGCTTTATCATTCTTTCTTTAACTATCAGAAACTTATAGGCACAACTTGTCCATTCTTTCATATTTGATACTCCCATACTGAGCACTATCTGAGAAAGACATGCAAGTAGCAGTGCCACTATCTTCCAGAAAACTCTTTTTAATCCAGCTATATTTTTTGAAATTTGGATCAGACGCGGTGGCTCAGTGGCTAAGAAGCTGCACTTCTTAATAAGAAAGGTTGGCAGTATGGCAGTTTGAATCCCTAGCTCCACGTAACAGAGTGAGCTCCCATTACTTGTCCCAGCTTCTGCCAACCTAGCAGTTCGAAAGCATGTAAAAATGCAAGTAGAAAAATAGGAACCATCTTTGGTGGGAAGGTAACAGTGCTCCATGTGCCTTTGGCATTTAGTCATGCCGGCCACATGACCAAGGAGACGTGGATAGCGTTGGCTTTTCGGCTTTGAAACGGAGATGAGCACCGTCCCCTAGACTTGGGAAAGACTAGTACATATGTGCGAGGGGAACCTTTACTTTTACCTTATTTTTATTTTCAGTGTTTGCCGGTTAAGCAATGGAAGGGCTGAGAGACAACATTGTTGGACATTAATTGGCCTTAATGGAGCTCTGCTTCCTGCCATAGTGCACAATAACCAGTTGGAATGAGGAAGCTTGTCTACAATGAAATATAATTCAAAGATGTGCCAAACAGCACTGCTTGAACATGTCAGAAAATGTTATTTTAGATGCATAACAGAAAAAGACAACAGACATTGTTTTCCCAGTGAGCTGGGTGCAGAGCAACAATGATGCTGTGTAAAAGTGCCCTTAGGGCAATGGCCCATTCTTCCACAGGAGAAGCTGGTCAGGTGGACTAACTGGATAAGGCTTTTTTCCAATATTCCTACATTATTTATTGACAGGAAACCTATTTTTTCTGATTATATTTTGCAGAAGAATTGGGCCAAAAATTCCTTCCTTCTTCAGCTCATGAGGTGTCCTCAGTTTTCTTAAGCTTATGATATTTTAAACAGCCAAGAATATTAGCAATATGTAAAGCACAAATAGATATCATTTAAACTCAAAGGAATATGCAAAACACATAGTAAATGTAACAGGCTGTCTCAAAAATTTTTAAAAATTGGAAAGAGAACCTGTGATTTAAACATGGTGAGTAGGCTTGGGACTATATGGCATAAGCCATGGTGGCACAGTGCTTAGAATACAGTACTGCAGTAATACACTTCTGCTGACCGCCGGCTGCCTGCAGTTTAGCAGTTCAATTCTCATTGGCTCAAGGTTGACTCAGCCTTCCGAGGTCGGTAAAGTGAGGACCCATATTGTTAGGGGCAAAATATTGAGTCTTTAAACCACTTAGAGCTGTAAAGCACTGTGAAGCAGTATATAAGTCTAAGTGCTATTGCTATTGTTATAGTATTTCCTTCAAATCTATTTTGAAGGAAATAGGATTCTATAGAAAAATAATCCATAAACGGTATTATTTCTTTGAAGCTGAATTTTATCAAAGTCTGCTTCTCTTGAGGAAGTATAGTTGAACGTTTTTAAGGAAATTGGAAAAAGTACCCAATTAATTATTTTGGAACAACAATGAGAAGCAAAGAGTCTTGAATTAAGGACTGTTTTACTCTCACTTATTCATTTATATTAAATTACATCTGTCTATGAAAATGTTTTTGTAAGAAATATTGAATATGGATGTTTAAAATTCTGTATCTGCTTTTACAATTGCAGTCTCCCTTATATATTCTTGCAAACTGTGTGTTTTTAAGTATTTGCTCCTGTGTAGTTTTTGTTTGTTTGTTTGTTTGACGTTCTTAATTTATGCTTGCTTCTTATATCTTCTAGGTGCTCTGTTTGTTTGGAGTTGAATTGCTCTGATTTATTTATGTATTGGATTTATCCAGCTAGTTTATATAACTGATCGACCCAGTTTAAATGTGTGCATGCTTAAAAAGATTGTAGTTAAATGACATTGTAAAGGTCAGGTGTTTTTCCAGACCTTTTCTTTTTCCTAATCAGATTTTGTCTTTTTTCTTTCCTTAGATCTGCAGAATTATTAATCTTGTATCATGCCAATGTTAATCATGCTGCTGAAAGAGGAGAGACTCCTTTACATTTGGCCTGTAGAAATGGAAATATTGAATGTGTTAAACTTTTATTGGAAGCTGGAGCAGGTAGAAGCGCAAATACCTCTGTAAGTCTGAACTCTTTTTCAGTCAACATTTCTGTTGAGATGTATCTAATTTTTGTTGGTTTGTTTTTTAGACTTATAACCTCCCTTTTGTTCAGGAGTTTAAGGCACATCTATATAGTACTTTTCTTCCCCATCATAGGAACCCTACAAGATACAATGGGCTGAGAGAGAGAGTGACTGCTAATAACCTAGCAGACAACTTTGTCTCCCAAAAGTAGAGAAGGGATCTAGGCGATCAGCCATATTGGACTTAATTCTCACTAACAGAGATGAAATGATAAGAAGGTATTGAAGCTACAGGAACCTTGAGGGAGGGGGAGAGTAATCATGAAATATTGGAATTCAACATTATTCAAACACAAGCAATAGAACAAAGTCAAACTAGAGTCTTGGACTTTAAGAGAGCTAATTTCAATAACCTTAGAGAGTTTGGGAAGGATTCCATGGATGAGAATCTTCAAGGGGAAAACTTGGGGAAAACAACAAGAAGCTTGGGAAACTTTGAAAAGTGAGATTATAAAAGCCCAGTGTAGCACAATACCAAAGAAGAAGAAAAATAGCAGTTGTCAAAAGAAACCAGCATGACTGCATAAAGCACTCTCTGATAAATTGAAAGACAAAAAGGAGAATTATAATAAGTGAAAAGAGGGGCACATAACTAAGAGAATATCAGCAAATAGCCCAAGCCTGCAAAAATGAAGTAAGGGAAGCTAAGACTTAAAATGAACTAAGGCTTGCGACAAAAGTAAATAACAAAAAAAGCTGCTTTCAATATGCAAAAAAACAAGAAAAAGGTCAAGGAAACAACTGGTCTATTAATGGGAGAAAGTGGCAAGAAAGTTGAAAAGCAACAGGAAGGAAGCAGTACTGCTTAACTCGTTTTTTGCATCCATCTTTACACAAAAGGAAAAAACAGTCCAACCTATCTAAAACAGTACCATAAAAAAACAGATTAGTAATACAAGTTAAAATAGGCAAGAAAATGGTAAGTAAACACCTTTCCACCCTAGATGAGTTCAATTCACCAGGCCCAGATGGATTACACCCCAAGGTTCTGATGGAACTGGCAGACATGATCTCAGAACCACTGAATTATATCTTTCAATGATCCTGGAGCACCAGGAAACTACCAGAGGACTGGAAAAGAGCTGATGTAGTTCCCATCTTCAAAAAAGAAAAAAAATAGATCCAGGGGACTATAGACTTACCAGCCTGACCTCAATACCAGGGAAGATTCTGGAAAAGATAATCAAGCAATGAATCAGTGAACACCTAGAAGCAAACAAAGTAATAACCAAAAGCCAACATGGGTTTGTCAAAAACAGATCATGCCAGACAAATGTTATTGCATTCTTTAACAAAGTGACAAAATTAGTGGGCCAGAGGAATGCTGTGGATATAATTTACGTTGACTTCAGTAAGGCATTTGATAAAGTAGACCATAATCTATTACTAAATTAAGGAGAAAAATGTGAGTTATACAGCATCACCACCAGATGGATTTGTAACTGGCTGACCAACCGCACTCAACATGTAGTCCTTCAATAGAACTGCAGCTACATGGAGAGAGGTATGCAGTGGGGGAGCCAAAGGCTCCATTTTAGGCCCAGTACTCTTCAACATCTTCATCAATGATTTGGATGAGGGATAGATGGGGAATTCATAAAATGTGCAGATGACACCAGGCTGGCAGGAATAGCCAACACTCTAAAAGATAGTTTACAGAAGGATCTTGACATACTTGAACATTGGGCCCTACCTAACAAAATGAAATTCAATGGTGAAAAAAGTACGGTTCCACATTTAGGAGGAAAAAACAAATGTACAGGTATAGTATAGGTGGTAACTGGCTCAATAGTAGTAACTGTGAGAGGGTTCTTGGAATCCTAGTGGAAATCACTTAAATATGAGCCAGCAGTGTGCTGCAGCTGCCAAAAAAAAACCAACTCAGTTCCAGAGTGCATTAATATAATCAAGATCACATGAACTGTTAATGCCACTTTATAATGCCTTGGAAAGACCACACTTGGAATACTGCTTCTAGTTTTGGTTGCCACAATGTAAAAAAGATTTTTAAGATTCTATAAAGAGTGCAGAGACTAGCAACAAAGATGATTAGGGGACTAGATACTAAAATATAAAGAATAATTGCTGGACTTGGGTATGTCTAGTTTAATGAAAAGAAGGTCCACGGGTGACATGAAAGCTTTGTGAGTTGACAAAAGCAGTGTTTCAATATCTCGGGTTGCCACAAAGAAGAGGGAGTCAAGCTATTCTCTCACCTGAAGGCAGAACAAGAAGCAGTGGGATGGAAACTAATCAAGAGAAGCAATTAAGGAGAAATTTCCTGACAAAACAATTACTCAGTGGAACAATTTGCCTCCAGAAGTTGTGAATGCTCCAATACCGGAAGCCTTTAAGAAGAGATTGGACAACCATTTGTCTCAAATGGTATAAGGTTTTCTGCCTGAACAGAACGTTGGACTAGAAGATCTCCAAGGTCCCTGCCAACTCTGTTATTCTGTATTCTGTTATATATGTACTCATATCTACTCTACTCACTTTAAATACCTGTTCCATGACATTTTTTGAATAAAAGAAATATTTCATTTTTATATGGCAAACCTTAAACTAGGGGTCCCCAAACCCCAGGCTGCGGCCTATTATTGGGCCACGGCCTGTTTGGAACTGGGCCATGCAGCTGGCAGGCAAGATCATGCGGTGACTATCTTGCGCTTGCCCATGAAGCTCCCCTCACGTAAGCAGGGCCCATTCTCAATCACAAGAAACTATCCCCCCACCAGCTGGGCCGCCAAGCCAGAAAGGGTGGTGATGGCTACTTTAAACAAGTTTTAATTGGCACTTTCCCCCCAAGATTCCTGAAATAACTATCTTTCTTATTCTCATGCTTGGCAGCTATAAGATAAGAAGTGACATTGTTCACAATGTTTTTCTGTCATCTTCATTTGCATGATTTCAGTGTTGGAAGAGTTTTGCTTTATGTTGGCAACAAAATCTTGGACACGTCACGTCACATCACAATAAGACAAGGGCCTTTTATCGCTCTCCCCTTGCAGTTTGTCTAAACTTTCCCTACCTTTATTTTCTACATGGAGTTACCCATTTTGTATTATGGACAAGTGAAGACATTGCCACACTTTAAAGCCATATTCACAAAGGACACAATGAATAAAGATGAATCATGAATCGGATGAACTCTTCTTCCATTGAAAGGAGTATGTTGCACTATACAATATATAAAGGGATCATCTGCTTTAAATATCCATATTCTCCTCTCCATATAGTATATGTTTCTATATCTACGCACAAGCATTCAAACATGTGCATATGTGTAGGTTGTGGCTACATTGACTTTCATGGTAGGCTATTGCATTTCACAAAGTAACAATATATATCGTGCAGACTTGATAGAATCTGACTTTGCTGTATGTTATAAAAGTATGTATGTATGTATGTATGTATGTATGTATGTATGTATGTATGTAATGCAATGTTTAATCTTACATATATGAGTGTTTTGTTACATGCCATGTTAGATATTCAGAAATAAATCCACTGATTTCAAAGCAGATATATTCAGGAATGGTTTTTTTTTCTTCAAAATTCAAGTGCAATCCCTAAATCCAGGGATAATTTTAAGGGATATACAGTATTATTGTTTTTGCCAAGAGTTTTTCTTCTCTATTTCTATAGACGTGTGTATATGCACACACATATACCAAAAGAAAAAAGAAAAAAGTTCCAATTGTCTCATTTAGACCTTTTTGCTTACCTGTTTTTCTTTATGTCCTGTCCTCCATTTCAAAACCTGGGTATTCTAAAGTATGATATCAATTTATATAATAATCAGATGCATATTATTGATAGGTAAATTAATTTGCACAAGCATAATTTAACATCAAAATCCCATTACATTTCCCCAGCTGAGCCATACCATTTAACAAGCCTGACAAATTTCATGAAAAAACAGCAAATTCTTAATGATTTCTTTTGTTTTTCATGCATTTTTAATATCCAAGAAAAGGAGAGAGATGTGGTAAATTATGCTGCAGATATCAAAAAAAGTAATGACATGGAAAATGTATGTGGTCAGTCATGCTGTTAAAATGTAGTATTGTTTTTTATTCACTTCCATTGAATTTCAGTCAAATGGTATAATGAATAATTATAGTTTTAATTACTTTGGGAGATAATCCACAAGACATAAAGAACTGTTTGAAATGGATCTTTAAAAGTAATACCAGTTATCAATATTATTCTTTCATCCTTTATTTGTAATTGCATTTGTGACAGGAGAAAAAAAGCTAATTGGCAAAACTATTTCCCGATTGATCTTGACCACTTGACACCTTTGACTTTGTTTGAAACACAAATTGGTACAGTCAGTTGCATTTTGAAGAAGCAGGTTGCGCTTTTTTTTCCAGAATAAGGAACACTGGAAAATACTGCAACTTGTAATTTGCCATTTAAGGGCATTAGAAGCCTTATTCTGTCAGCTGAAATGTACTAATTGGGAAAAGGGGACGGATTAGTAATAAAAAGTGTAAGATTTACGTAATTTGAAGAGAAGCCAGAGTACAGTAATAAAATAAATATATGCATTCAGAGGTTGGTGTTTAAAAGAAATGAATCAAACAAAATTAAGGTTTGAAAATTATTTCCAGAGGAATTGTACTTTCTTTGTGCTTTGTGCTTTCTACATTATGCTAAGGTAGAAAAAGACTTCTGGCACTGCATAGTGCCAAAAAATAAGCATATACTTATATAAATATATAAGATTTGCAATAATAATAATAATAATGTTAACAACAACAATAATGATTAAAATATTGTGAAAATGTCCAGTTCAGAAAAAACCAACATCTCTTCTACTGATGAAAATCGAATCCAAACTAATATTCACCCATGTAAAGAAAAAACTTTGAACTTTTGGGAAGAACTGTGGGAAAACCCAGTGGAACACAACAACACTGCCTCCTGGATCAAATATATTCAACAACAAACAACACAAAACAAGATGGAAAATATTGTAATAAAAGCTGACATGGTGGCAAAACAAGCAAAGAAGATCAAGAACTGGAGTGCATCTGGCCTGGATGAACTGCATGGATACTGGCTAAAACCTGATAAACCTCCATCATCGCATGGCCACTCAATTTAATCAAATGCTTCAAAATGCAATAAGCGAAGAATGGTTAACAGCTGGCCGAACATACTTGATAATGAAAGATCCAGAAAAAGGCACAGAACCAAGCAACTATCGCCCAATTACTTGTCTGCCAATAACGTTCAAACTTTTTACAAGGATACTGGCAAATTCAGTATTCAGTCATCTGATGGAAAACAGTTTGTATCCAGTAGAACAAAAAGGAAATTATAAAAAATCAAGAGGAATAAAAGATCAGCTGCTCATAGACAAAATGGTACTAAAAATGCAAAACAAAGAAAAACAAATTTAAATATGGCGTGGATTGATTACAAGAAGGCATTTGACTCATTACCCCACAGCTGGATTAACACCTGTCTGGAAAACTTTGGAATCAGCAAAAATATCTGTACATTTTTGAAAGCAAATATGCAAAAATGGAAAACAGTTCTAACAACAAATGGGGAGAACATTGGTGAAGTCAACATCAGACGAGGAGTCTTCCAAGGGGATTCACTTTCACCACTACTGTTCAACATTGCATTAATTACACTGGCAACAATCCTATGAAACACAAAATTGGGATACCAAATCACCAGCCAACATTGCAAGATAAACCATCTACTATACATGGATGACTTTAAAATGTTTGTGAAAAGCCCCACTGAACTTAAATCAATACTCAACACAGTATTCAGCAGTGACATCAAAATGAACTTTGGGCTTGAAAAATGTGCTATATTATCCATGTGGCAAGGAAAAATGGAAAAACCAGAAGAAATAGAACTGGGAAATGGAAATATAGTGAAAGCATTAGCAAAGGATGATGGTTACAAGTACCTAGCATATTGGAAGCAGATAACATCTTGAATGGAAAAGTCAAAGAGTCAATGCAAAAGGAATAAATCAGGAGGGTCCGCAAAATATTAAAATCAAAGCTGAATGCTGGAAACATAATTAAAGCCATTAATACATGGGCAGTTCCAATGATACACTACTCGGCTGGAATCATCAACTGGACTCTGGCTGAACTGGAAAACGTGGACCGGAAAACACGCAAACTTTTGAATATGTACTACGCTTTACATCCACGAAGT
Organism: Natrix helvetica; assembly: GCF_964273705.1. Classification (NCBI taxonomy): domain Eukaryota; kingdom Metazoa; phylum Chordata; class Lepidosauria; order Squamata; family Natricidae; genus Natrix; species Natrix helvetica. The sequence goes on along the minus strand of NC_138553.1, from coordinate 61,713,043 downwards.
GACACCGACAGGTTGTACCTGCCAAGAAAAATAGGGGGCAGGGGGCTATTGCAAATCCATCAAACTGTAGAAGAAGAAAAATGAAGTTTGAATGATTATGTGAACCAAAGTTCAGAAAAATTGCTGCAGGCTGTGAAAACAGAGAACAGCATAAAAATAACAGAAACAAAGGCAGAATATAAGGAAAAACAGCTGGATGACAGATTAAATAGATGGAAAACCAAAGCTTTGCATGGACAGCACTTGAAAAACATTGAAGGAAAATGTGATGACAACTTGACATGGACGTGGCTTTAAGATGGGACATATCAAGAAAGAAATGGAAGTTTTAATACTGGCTGCTCAAGAAAAGCACTACAAACTAATGCCATGAAAGTGAAGATACAAAAATCCACTGACAACCCAAACTGCCGACTTTGCAATAACAAAGTCGAAACTGTTTCACATTTAATATGTGAATGCAGCAAAATTGCACAAACTGATTACAAAGCTAGACATGACCGAGTTGCCAAATTAATCCACTGGTCATTGTGTAAAAAATATGATTTACCTGTATCCAGAAAGTCATGGGAACATAAAGTGGAAAAAGTTATCAAAAATGAGAAGGTGAAGATCTTGTGGGATTTTCAAATACAAATGGATCATCATTTGGAGCACAACACACCAGATATCATGGTTGTAGAGGGCCTAAGTGATATCACTGTTCCTGGAGATGCCAGAGTTGAAGAAAAAGAACTAGAAAAAAATCATGAAATATCGTGACCTGGCCATTGAAGCTACACGGCTATGGATGAAGCATGTAACAGTGATACCCATTGTCATCGGGGCACTTGGCACCATGTCCAAGAATTTTACAAGATACGTCAACAAATTGCAGCTTCCTGCAATAACACCAGCAGAACTGCAAAAAACTGCATTACTCGGAACATCTTATATTTTAAGAAGGTCCTTGGTTGATACCTGGCAGCAAACCGTATTAACAGTTAGAACCAGTCACTGGTATTTGTAATGTATTTTTGAATGTTCAGTTGGCTGAGTTTCATGTTTAATGAATAAAGTATATAATAATTTTAAAAAAAACATCCACTTATCCAAGGTCTTTGGGAAGGACGGTGGATAAAAATACCAAGTCCAGTCTAAGCATCTAGCAACCAACCAGAATAATAATAATAATAATTTAAATTTATTAGCCGCTCCCTTTCCGAAAAGGACTCGGGGCGGCGTACAATGGAGTAAAAAACATATAACATTTACATAAATCCATGACATACATAAGTACAAAGACACACATGTTCGGAGGAGGTTAACAGATACAATACATAGACAATTAAAAACCATTAAAATACCCTAATTACAGAACCCCATGTACAATCCAAATTCAAAATGTTAAAAAACAGACAGTCCGGAGGAGTACGAGAAAATTACGGTTGAGCCAGGCCAGATAGTTGGAAGAGGTGGGTTTTCAGTTGTACACGGAAGGAGCGGAGATCGGAAGTAATCCTGATGTCCCGGGGGAGGTCATTCCACAGGGCTGGGCCCATCACAGAGAAGGCTCTGCTCCTGGGTGTCGCCCCCCGACACTGTTTGGCGGTCGGCACCCGGAGAAGTCCCTCTCTGTGAGAGCGGATTGGTCGTAGGGATGTGTGGGGCAGGATGCGATCCTGCATGTAACTAGGCCCTGTGCCATGGAGCGCTTTAAAGATCATAATCAAGACCTTGAAACGCACTCGGAAGACCACAGGAAGCCAGTGCAGCTCGCGCAGGAGAGGTGTTACAGGGGAGAATCTAGTCCTCCCCATGATCACCCGCGCGGCCGCGTTCTGGACCAACTGTAGTCTCCGAGTGCATCTCAAAGGAAGCCCCATGTAGAGAGCATTGCAGTAGTCCAGGCGAGACGTCACCAGCGCATGGGTGACTGTGCGTAGGGCATCCCGGTCCAATAAGGGGCGCAATTGGCGCATCAGGCGAACCTGATGGAACGCCCCCCTTGCCACAGCTGTTACATGGTCATCCATGGACAGCCGGGCATCCAGGAGGACGCCCAAATTGCGCACCTGTTCCATAGGGGCTAGTTGCACGCCCCCAATGGCCAGAGATGGAAACACCTGGTTGAACCGGGGCGCCGGAAGCCACAGCCACTCCGTCTTGGAAGGGTTGAGTTTCAGTCGGTTGCCATCCATCCAGATCCGTACGGCCTCCAAACACCGGGACATCACTTCGATGGCCTCATTGGGGTGGTTTGGGGTGGAGATGTATAGCTGAGTGTCATCAGCATACAGATGATATCCCACCCCAAAACCACGGATGATCTCGCCCAGCGGTTTCATGTATGTGTTGAACAGGAGAGGCGAGAGTACCGAACCCTGTGGCACTCCACATGTGAGAGGCCTCCGGGTCGATCTCTGCTCCCCTGCCAACACACGTTGCGTCCGGTCAGTGAGGTAGGAGCCAAACCACCGTAACACGGTGCCCCTGACTCCCAGCCCCTCCAGCCGGTGCAACAGGATACCATGGTCGATGGTATCGAAAGCCGCCGAGAGGTCTAATAGGACCAGGATAGAGGAACAACCCCTATCTCTGGCCCGCCAGAGATCATCCACCAATGCGACCAAGGCCGTCTCCGTGCTGTGCCCGGGTCGGAAGCCGGACTGGCGCGGGTCTAGATAATCATTTTCCTCCAGGTGGCGTGGGAACTGCTGTGCCACCACACTCTCTACAACCTTCGCTAAAAAAGGAAGGTTGGAGACTGGACGGTAATTGACTAGGTCCGTCGGGTCCAGGGAAGACTTCTTGAGCAGGGGTCTCACCACCGCCTCTTTCAAGGCGGCTGGTAGAGACCCCTCACCCAACGAAGTGTTCACTAGGACCAGGAGCCAGTCACGTGTAACCTCCCAGGATGCCAGTACAAGCCAGGAGGGACACGGGTCCAATAAACATGTGGTGGGTCGCAGACGTCCACGCAACCTGTCCAAATCCTCGATGGCAACCGAATCAAACTCCTCCCAAAGCGGACCCTCAAGACTCGCCACGGGCGTCTCTACTGAACCACTGAAGGGGGTCCATCCCATCCGGATTTGAGCGACTTTGTCATGTAGATATTTCCCAAACTCCTCTGCTCTACCCTGTAAAGGGGCTTCCCGCGGCCTCTCAAACAAGAGGGAACGAGTCACCCGAAACAAGGCGGCAGGGCGGTTATCTGCAGACGCAATAAGGGCGGCGCAATGTTGACGTTTGGCCGCTCTTAATGCCACAAGGTACGTCCTCAAGTAGGCTCGTGCCTGTGCTCGGTCAAATTCGGAATGAGAGGATCTCCAACGACTCTCTAGGCGTCTCCTTTGGCGTTTCATCACCCTTAGCTCCTCGGTAAACCAGGGAGCCAGGGTGGTTCGTCGCCGCAGGAGAGGCCGCAAAGGCGCCACCCGGTCCAGGGCCCCGGTAGTCGCACTATTCCATGCGTCTACCAGGTCCTCCACTCGGGGGCGGGTCAAATCCACAGGAGGTGGCCCAAGCTCCGTCTGGAACCTATCTGGTTCCAACAGGCGCTTGGGGCGGAACCATCTAATACCTTCCGGTTCCGCCTCCTCGCGGTGTGGGGTAGCACCAGGGAAGTCCAGCCGGAGAAGATAGTGATCCGACCATGACAGGGGAGTAATGGCTAAGTCCCCTATTCCCTGATCACTCATCCACCGGCCTGAGACAAAAACAAGGTCCAGCGTGTGGCCTCCCTCGTGAGTAGGGCCCTGAATTAACTGGGTCAGGTCCATGGCTGTCATGGAAGCCATGAACTCCCGAACCCCCTCAGACGCTTCTCCCATCGACGGCAGATTGAAATCCCCCATCACTATAAGGTTGGGGGTCTCAATCGCCACCGATGAGATCAGCTCAAGGAGTTCAGGCAGGGCCGCTGATGTATAGCGAGGAGCCAGGTATACTATCAGCAGGCCCAACTGCCTCCCTGGGCCCCATCTCACAACAAGGGACTCACACCCGGATGTCTGTGGCACGGTGAACTCTCTCGGCTCAAGGTCTTCCCGAATAATCACTGCTACCCCGCCGCCCCTCCCCTGGGCCCGAGGCTGATGAAATGCTCGATAACCTGGTGGGCACAATTCAACGAGGGGTAAACCTCCCTCGGAGCCCAACCAGGTCTCGGTTATTCCTGCGAGGTCCGGCTCCCCCTCCAAGATAAGATCATGAATGAGGGGGGCCTTATTAACAACGGACCTCGCGTTGCATAACAGCAGTCTCAGGCCTTGGGCCTGTGGAACCTGACCACCTAGTATGCAGGGGTTGGTACAAACGACCGGGAATGACCAAAAACCCCGGTCTCCCAACCGACTGCGCGTTCTTAATGTGTCCTCGCACCTGCCCCTCCCCACGACCGTTGGTATCAAAGAGCCCTGTAATGGAATGTTATCCTCCCTTTCCTCACCCGCTCCATTCCTTCCTCTTTCGACCACACCTAATTGCCTGGCTCTACTATCACTCCTGATCTGGTCCTTCCCCCCCCCACCCTTAAAACCCTTTATAAATTTTAAAAAACAATTAACTAAAAAACCCCTTAAAGCACGCTTCCTCCACCTCTCTGGGTTAACAAACCCGTCCTCGAGGTGGGCCCTTGAAAGGGCTGGAGGCCATAGCTGCGAGAGGGGGGACTCTCGCAGTAGCAGCAGGTCTACTCTCGAGTAAAGCATAATAAAGGGCCAGCGCTCATCAAGTGGGTGCTGTCGATGTTAATGTAAGTTAGCCAAAACCACATACATCCAGATGAAACGGATGAAATAGTCCTGGTAGAGATAGGCAGATGGAAATAGTCCACATCGTAGATGAAAATGATGGGTTAATAATAATAATAATAACCAGCTGGTGAATATGGAAGCTTGGGCTGGAACTGAGACGAAGGCCGCAGTGGGTGGTAGAAATAGGTAGCCCTAGATGAATGAGGGGGGTTGTAATCGCACGGGGGGGGGTACAGGGCAGCCCTCCGCACAGGCCTCTGATGTACCACTAAGTCCATGGCCTGTGCTCCAGCGCCTCTGTCTCCGTGGCCTGCCTTCAGCGCCAATCATTGATAGTCCTCGATCTGTCCAACAACCCTCGGCCGTTTTTGGGCCTGGAGAAGCGTTCCGACCTCCCCACGGCCTGCCTGTGGCCTACCTTCTGATTTTTTTCCACTCCCTCTGGCGCCTCAGGCCTCGCTCCATTTTCCTTCTTCCCTCCGGCGCCTCGGGCACCATCCGGGCCTTATTCTCCTCTCCGCGGCCCTCCCGCCGGTCTGAGTTCGCCACGACCGGCGCAATTCGGACCGCTCGGCTCTCGGCTCGGCTCGGCTCTCCGCTCGGCTCTCCCACGACTCTCGACTCTCCCTTGGCTCTCCCTGAGTCGCTGCCATCCCGTCCCGGCTCCTTGGATCCTGATTCTGATCGGCGCCGCCTTCCAATCGTTCTCCGGCCTCCTCCGCCCCCCCATTCAAGGCCTTGCCGCTTCTCCGCTCCGCTCTGCTCCGCTCCGCCCCGCACCAGCTGGTGCGCCATCTCCCTCGCTCCTGCCCGGGCAACCAGGCAACCAGACGGGCCAATTCGGGTCCCAGGCAGAAGGCAGGGTGGTCAGCCAACAGGAGTTCCGACCCTCGGGATGAAAAAGAGGGTCGGCAGCATCCCCAGCCCGAAAGAGAGCTCCGCGTGAACGGAGCTCAGAGGTAAACCTCCATTCCCTCCGGAAGCTCCTCCTCCATCCCTTAATAAATTAAATATCTGACAAAGTTCCACTAATGACTATAATTGTCTTACCGGTGAGCTGCACAATGGAACTATATGTATAACTGGCAATGAACAAATCCCAAAATTTATTCCACTATCAAGAAAAATATGAACCATATAATAGAACTTACAAAGATTTTATCCAATAAAGAACCATAAGTTGGAAATCTGGCCCAATTACATGTGATCTACTGGAGCCCTTCTTGAACTGGTATTATTTAGAGATTAAATGCAGTTTCTAACATTTCCAGCCAGCATGGTAATGAATCATCCAGATATTTATCCCTACATCTGGCATTAATTTTGCCCAGATTAATGTGTCTGTTTTGCCTCTGAAACTGCTACAAAATTAAAAGGTGATGCTTGGGAAGAAATATAGGGGGTTTCTTCAGGGACTTTTTATACTTTCTTATCACTTCAGTCTTGTGTATCTCACTAATAGAGGTGAACCAGGAGAGTTTATCACCTCCAATGCCACATTTAGATTTAAGTGAGGATATGAATTAAAATACTTATTTTGGTAAATACTTATTTGGGTCATGAGAATTGCCTTTAAAAAACAGAACCAGCATATATGTTATAAACCAGGGGTGTCCAAACTTGGGAACTTTAAGACTTGTGGACTTCAACTCCCAGAATTCCCCAGCCAGCATGGCTGGCTGGGGAATTCTGGGAGTTGAAGTCCACAAGTCTTAAAGTTCCCAAGTTTGGACACCACTGTTATAAACGGTTATATCTGTAACTATAATAGTGGCAATTTTTAAAGAAGCTAAAATATATTTTATACAGGGACATTTGAAAGATCATCACACCTCATATTTCTAGAAGTTAGTGGGAAGTGCATAAAATAAAGCTGAAGTTAAAGAAAACAAATGCAAAATGCATTTCTCCAAACAATAGAAATTGCTATAGTAAGCATACTGTATATTTTATGCCTGCATTAATGTTCCCATGTAGTGATGGTTTTTGTACATTTCCTAGGAATATAAGATATTCTTATCAATGAGCTTCCTGTACCATGCTTTTTTAAATATGAGTTTGCTTCATACAGCTAAAAGCATCCATTGCACTCATTCAACTCATTTTGCCCTATTTCCTTAATGTATAGTCGTTTTTTCTCTCTTTCTAAAAGCAGCTAGTGCTATCACTAGGGTCAAAAAGTCAGATAAAGCATTTTCTTTTCTGATTAAATTCTGATATGTGGAAGGTAGTAGTAGAGAGTCTTTACCAAAAGTATTGCAAAAACGTGAGTTATTAAGAAGAGAACAGTTTAAGAAAATCTGTGCTTATTTGTGCATTCATGCATGCATGCATTCATTCATGATACCAATTCATTTATCTAGGATGCTGAGCTTGTTTTACATTTGTTTTTAATTGATCTAGGATGGCTGGACTCCATTTCATGCTGCTGTTGATGCTGATAATGTTGATTGCTTGAAGTTTTTGATGTATTATGGAAAATCAAGAGATGGAAGCATTGAGAGTGAAGCAGATGCTAACAACATCTTGAACTTAGAGTGTGAAGATTTCTTTAGCCATAAAGCAAAGCCCATTGTTTCTGCAGATCTCATCAACCATGTGAACAAGGATGGTTGGACTGCAGCCCACATAGCAGCGTCAAAAGGCTTTAAGGTCAATTTGTTTATCTAGCACATTGTTTAGGATATTGAGCAATCAGATTTAAATGACAATTGTGCTGGTACGCATGGCTGATATATTTGAGGCCAAATTTTATCTTAATTTTGGATGCTATTTAAAAAGGGGACAAGGTTAGTTTTGGGAATAAAAAAATATGAATATGTTGCCATGAAGATGAAGGAGAATGTAAACCAGTTTTAAGATCGGAATGATGGTTGAGGTAAATATCCTGCATTATAGAATTCAAAATTATCTAAACAAAAGACAAACATGAACATTCTTTACAGATTCATTGTCACCGAAGGAAGATAAAGCAACTACCTATTAATCTAATTCATATATTTGTATTCTAATAATTGTGGCCAATGTTGTGCCTTGTGGAACCAACAATAGGGATTGCTGGTTTCCTAATCGTTGGTTTATATTAAGATTACTTTCTAAATTCTATGCTATTCCTTATCTTCTAAGGGACATAATAGAAACATTTTAGCTGGGCATAATTGGAAATATTAAATTTCCATAGATCTTGTACCAGTATTGCCCCTTCACATTCAGTGTCCTAAAATAGCCAGCTCAAACTGGTGTGCTACTTGGCTGATTATATAAACTGCAATGGACTCCCCAGTAGTAATGACTATCTTTATAGATGGTGAAAAATTGCCTGGTTATAAACTGACTTGTTTCCAACTTAAAGCAAAATAGTCCTTAGACCTTAAAGCTGATAAACCTTTATCAGATTTATTACAATCAACTCATTGGGCTTTTGGCAGGAAGATACATAGATTCATCTATACATCATCTTTCCCCTCTGAAATAAATGAATGCAGAGGAAGACTTTTTCAAATCCGGATGCTGTGACATATATTTTTTCCTATTCAGTTATATCATAAAAAGCCTGTACCATGGTCTTCTTCAACCCAGTGCTTTTTGATAAACTCTATAATTTCTATCATTCTCCAAAGTTCACTTTGTATATTCACCCTTTAGGAATAATGGGGCTTGTAATCTAATCCAGTCTATTTATTATCTGCATAAGTATTAGGTATGTTTTGCTTGTAATAAAAAAGAAAACACTTTGATGTGGGTGTGGGTGAGTGTGGGTGTTGTTGCAATATGCTTGTCCAAATAATTTCATGGAATCTCATGGTGCAAAATGTCTGAAGCAAAGCTAGTTCTTTTTATATCTAACTTATTTCAGTGATGAGAAGCATTCATTTTAAAAGGCTATAAAAGCTGAATCCAGTTCATATTGATCCCTTCTAACCTTCAAACTATATTGTTATTATCTTTCCAGAGCTGCCTAGAAGTTTTATGTAGCCATGAGGGACTGGAGGCTGAAAGAAAAGATAAGTGTAACCGAACACTACATGATGTTGCTACTGATGACTGTAAACATCTTCTAGAGAATTTGAGTAAGTTAGCAGTCTTATATGAGTACCTGAATGTTTCTGTAAAAACCAAACAAAATATTTCTCTCTATTTCTCTTCTCTCTATGACAATAGAGAATGTTCTCTGGTAGAAAGCCTGAATGAAGGAATGGTTATGGTATTGTCCAAAGACTGGGTCCAAAGAAACAGGGCCAGTGAGTGACCATGGCTCAGCCATGGTCATTCACTGGTCCTGTTCCTTTGAGATGTTGACTAGATCTTGTGGTTGTAGAAAGATTGTCATGACACTTTCAAATGATATAGTAGTCTTTAGAGATTAAATGTAGCCCCAAAGAGATCTAATTTGTTTGATATTAAATCAGGCTTCCCCTAGTCATCCTTATCCAAAATACCAATGGAGAATAAATGCCTCTTATCTTTCCAAAGATCAAAAGACCATCCTAGGCAGATATGGAGCTGCTTTAGCAATTACTTGCTGGCATTGTTTGGGCTCCTTCTCAAAGCCAGGTGGGAAATAATGAGACTATGAGACTGTGAAAATATAGATAAGATGCAAGCTCTCCATGATGGTGATAACTGTTATCATAGCACCACTGATGCTTTTATTTGGAGGTGCTCTGGCAAGAGAAAAAAGAAAAGAGGGGAGGCAAGAGAAGTAAATCTTCGACAGGAATGTTGGAATGGCCTGGGTTGTTCATATCATGTGAAAATGGCCAAGGAGAGAAGCTGTGCCAGTTTCTGTTTATCAGTCCAATCTACTTTACAGAATTGTTTTGTGAGAAAAGTTGAAAATGTAAAAGCTCTATATGCCATTGGAAGCTCCTTGAGAAAACAGGATGTAAACCTCTCCATCTCTCTTTGGAGATGGTCTAAAATATTTTTAAAATAAGGATGGATTTTGTAAATAGAAGGTAAAATATGCTGTTGCATTTCAGATATTCACCATGTAATAATTTTTATGGTGCTTGCACTCATTTCTCTTGAGCCATCTTTGTCAGAGATTTTCAGACTTGCCATAATTTTTAGCCATACATAGTACAGATTGAAGGCACATTAGAGCACCGTTGATTATTCATGACATTTAATCATTTTAGCACTAATCACTTACATTCTTTTATGTTCCTTTGACAGTAAAGAAAAGTTGTATAAATCGCTCTTATTATTTCATGCCAAATTTGTATTTTCTCAAGGTAATTCAGTGAGACGATATCATTATTTCAATTTTGCAGACCAATCTTATACTTGTTTAGAGTTTTCCACTGAGACTATTCTCTATTGCATTGCTCATGGCTTCTTGCCAGTTTATAATCATGTTACTCAAATGCAAACGTGAGATGCGTCCTTTGAAAAGACTGGTACTTCTCTTTTCCCAGGGATACTGTTTTTCTGTTATCTGGAATTTGGACTTTGGAAAACAGTCAGAGAAAATTCACCATTTATGCTCTTCTTGTAGTCATCCTTGTGACCATTGTGGTTTGGCAGAGCTCCAGTGTTAACCCCTCTGTCCCATTTAAAAATTGAGCTGCCTGAAATAGCATATCTAGACACCTAAATTTTTCCCCAAGGCACTCTCACATGGAACTTTGAATGGGAGGGTTAATTACATTTTGAGCCTTTTTACATCAACTGAGAATTGACTTATGCAGCAGCAAAGTATCTTCAAGCTTTTACCAATTGTAGCAAACCACAATAACCACAATAAATTTCCCTTTTTGTTCTCTTTAGAGATGAAGAGTGTACGTGTGTGCGCGTGCATGTGTGCGTGCAAACAAAGGCACAGGCACATATGCATGCTGCCATATAGGGCAGCTTATTAAGAAATGATCAGTAGAAATACATGTATATTTTAATAAGAAGTATTCTAAGTATACATATTTTTCGTTTGGGATTTTAAAAAATCCTACTAATTTTTTTGAATTTGTTCTTAGTTGTTAAGCCAGCATTTTTCAATTAGATGACTCGCTTATATAAATTGGATGACAATTATCATAAATACTAGATGTGCTCTCTGGGGATTGTAGGATTTGTAATCCCAATATATTTGAAGGATGCCAAGTGAGGGAAAGCTGATATGCAGTAGGGTAAAGTTATTATTAGAGCAAGAGCCTTCACAAGATGTAAAATTTATGATTTGGCTAGAATCATAATAATACGGTTGGATATTCTTGAAATTTAAAATAGGGAAAGCAATGGCCTTCCTGGTTTTTCTTTTGTACAAAGATAAAGATAAAAACCGATAAAATACAAGTAATATGGATAAAGGTGGAAAGAGCTGACTAAAAGTAAATAGATACTTTAAAAGATAAACTCTCTTGAACTGAGCTTGATTTCTATTAAGGGGAACATATCCATGCAGTTTTGTTTATATTGTAGCTATTGTCCTTCACAGATATATTTTTTTCAACTTCCCATTTTAGCCTACATCCCTGAAGTTTTCCACAATAGGTGAGGCTAGATAGGAAGGAAAAGGACAACAAGAATCTACCAATCAACCAATCACTGCCCTGATTTTGATTTGAAAAATCATTGCTTCTTTTGGAGTCATATTTTAATGTATTTGCAGAACTAGCTCTTGAATCCAGGAATGAAAAGCATTTGAAAATGTACTAGTAAATGCTATGCCTCTGTTGCAGATTTTTTCAGTTTTCTAATTCTACCTAAACAGATGCTTTTAAAATTCCTTTACGGATTGCTGCAACCCAGATTGAACAGACTTGCTATGGTACAGATGATCTTGATATGGAAAATATTATATGGATGTTAAATATACGAAAACAGACAACCTGGGATGATTTTTCCAAAGTGGTGACTCAGGCAGTGACAAACCATTTCCAAGCAATCGTCTCTGATGAATGGAGAAGCCTGGAAGACTTGACACCTAATAACACCACAGAAGTCAGCATCGGCCTCACTGAGAACAGTATATTATCCATCAAACTGGGTAAGCGCTGGTGTCTTGCAGATCTTTCACATGTAAAAAGTAAAGCTTGGGTAAAGCTAAGCCAGTGACAAGAAGCTAGTAGAATATAAAGATTGTCTTCAGATATAGAACTCAACAGAGAACTCAAGGAAAACTTGGCCTTGTCTATTATTTCCTACATCTAAGTCAGGTGTGTCCAAACTTGGCAACTTTAAGACTTGTGGACTTCAACTCCCAGAATTCCCCAGCCAGCAGAGCTGGCTGGGGAATTCTGGGAGTTGAAGTCCACAAGTCTTAAAGTTGCCAAGTTTGGACACACCTGATCTAAGTGATAATAAACCTACACTATAACATCACATTCTGCTATAATGTTAATATTTGGCTTTTTAAGAAAACTTACTGTCTTGTACTAGCCCAGTCATTGATTTATAAAGCATGATTCATGTTTTAGTGTGATATATGAAACCAACTGTGACTTATTCAGCGCACACATTTTAATATAATGTATCTACCCTGGTGTGTGATAATGCATCCTTTCTCCTGCCCTCAGTATCTGGCTTATTGGTTTATTTGGGAATTGATTTGAATCTGTGTTAAACCATGATTCCTGCTGAGCATATCAGAAAAAATTAGGAATTGGAATGGAGTCATTGTTTATTTTGTTTGTTTTTATCCCATCTTTATTATTTTTACAAAGAACCAACATGACTAATACACTCAACACACCTTCCTTCTCTTACTTTCTCCACAACAACAATTCTGAGAGGGTTAGGCTGAGAGAGAGAGTGTATGGCCAAAAGTCACCCAGCTGACTGTCATGGCAAAGGCAGGACTAGAACTCAAGTTCTCCAGCTTTGTAACCTGGTGCCCTAACCATAGCCCAAGCTGGCTCTATTTCTTTTCCTCAGTGAAGGAGAAAGAATTGACAGGAATTCACAAGTCTAAAACTTTCCTTGAAGTAATAGAAGTGATAGATTAGTTTTGAATTAGATATGGAAAGGACAGTGAAGTTCCTTTACTTACCTTTTACTTCAAAAATCAATTTATTCCTTTGTGATGTAACTAAATAACATCAAACACACTGCACGAGGTACATCCCTTCTGTCAACATTCTTTATAGAAAGGTATACTGTAGGAATGAATGTAAATTTTTTCATGTAAAAGGCAGAACAGGTTTCAGTTTGATTAACTGCCAATACCTGCATTTGAGGGACCTAAATTCTTTCTCAACTATAATTCTTCTGTTAAAGTAAAGTTGGAACAAATTATTATACATATCACAAATTGCAGTCCTATTTAATTATTATTGTAGGAGTCAAGTTATCACTGATAAAGCATGTAGAATTTATACAATTCATGTGGTCTGTATGCAAAATGAATTTATATGTATTGTCTCCTGTAATTTTTTTAGTTTGCATTAATCTTTGCATAATAAAAGATATGAATGCCAAATTATAAATTAATAATAGTTACAATAAAAAGCAGGGTAGAAACGTCATTAAATAATATTTACCTTTGTTTGCAGAAATCCAACAATTTCAGTTATCATTTTTTACCTGATCTTTATTTCAATTTTCAAATATGATGGGGAAAATAATGGACTGTTTAATCCTCCTTAGTTGTATTGTAATATAAAAGTTAAAAGTTATAAAAGGCAAATATAAAAGTGTGTGATGTATTGTATAAATTGCATCACAATAGAACTATTATGTGCTGTGGGCATGCCTCTGAACTTCTTTCTTTCTTTCTTTCTTTCTTTCTTTCTTTCTTTCTTTCTTTCTTTCTTTCACAGGTAATATTTCATGGTCAATAGGTCAGACTTTTCCTCAGCCGCCTTGGGAATTTTTGAAAAGCAATGAGGTGGAATACATCATCATAACTTTACTTGGTAAATTAATTTATTTCTGTTTATTTCAAGGCAGTTTGGATTAATTAATTTAATTAAAACTACAGGTATAGGTGAACACTATGTATTTACAGTAGTGTGTAATTTAATACTTAGCCCCTCCTAACCTTGAAATTGCATTCATTATTTTTTTTCCTAAAGGTCCCCAAGAAGGATGTCTGCACAGTGTGACTTATGCATCTATGATCCATCTTCAAACATTACAGAATTACCTCAGGCTGGTATGGAAATGCTTGATTCTTCTTAACAATATTACATTTCTTTCTGACTCGCCACTTCTATAAATAGGCTGAAATAAAATCCTCTAAAATACTCTTATTTCCTACCTAAGCATTTGAGAAAAGATCCATTGAGATCTACTTCTGTCAGGACTCCCTGACATAAATGAGAAAAAGAGAATCAGGAGTTTGGCCACTGAAACAAACTAATTTCTTCCTCTGGAGTATCATTTATGGCAGGGATGGGCAACTATGGGTTCTTTATGACCTGTGGACTTCAACACCCAGAATTCCTGATCCAGCTGGCTCAAGAATTCTAAAGTTCGTAAAGGGCCATAGTTCCCACCCCTGATTTATAGCATTAAGAAGCAGATTGTTTGTGATAAAAAGTAATGGCAACATTATATTTAGCTTTAACTGTTTGAATAACTGTGACTGGAATTTGTGACATTTTGAGGTTGGAAGGTTGTGTCTACTTCTCTCCCTTTGGCTATGAAAATTTTATTTTTCCCCCTGGTTCCATTCAATTGTCTTGGAGAAAATCTATATATGCGGTCACTAGGAGTTCATGGGACATATCAGTCAATCAATCAATTCATTTCATTGCTTAGAATAAATTGTGAAAAGAGCCATTCAGGAGAAGCAGAAGCTTTTTCCTGGATATTTGACTTTGATGAACTTACTCTAAATTACTTGTTTCCTGTGTATGAATCAAAACATTAACCTATCCCTAATATCACCAAGACTGGTGATCTAGCATGGCCTATATTCAGCTACAACTGAAGTTTAGATTATCTACATCTAGTGAATCACAGATTCCCCACCTCTGCTCTAAGAGTATTAAGAAAACTGTGCTGGATCAGACCAAGATTTGAGGCAGTCTTTTTCTAACAAGGTGCTTTAGTTAGGAACCCACATATACCAGCTGTCCCCATGTTCTGCCACAGAATATGAAATCATAACACACATGACATCTATAAGGCAGGAATTCTGGATTCTGCAGGGAGCGCAGTGGCTCACGAGGTTAGTGTGCTGGGCTGATGATTGGGTGGCTACCATGGGACAGGATGAGCTTCTGTTACACACTCCAGCTCCTGCCAACCCAGCAGGTCAAAAGTGACCAACTGCAAGTAGATAAATGTCTACAACTTAGGTAAGCAACTTAATAGGGACTGAAGTGATGGCAGCAGTGATGTTACCATTCAATCCTTTCAATCCAGAAGTTCTTCTACTACAACTGTAGTAGTAGTACTGGAGCCTGCAGTTTAAAGAGGGGGAAAGAGTTCAGTAATTTAATTCAAATTGTCCCAGCTCTAAGTGTAATCTGTCCATTTTGATGTTTCTATTGGCATGAAAGGATATGTAACGGTACATCATGGGAGTGTAACATGTAACAGTAACAGAGTTAGAAGTGACCTTGGAGGTCATCTAGTTCAACCCCTTGCTCATGCAGGAGACCTGTACTAGTTATTCGAACCACTGAACTGCCAAGCTTTCTAATCGACAAGCTCAGTGTCTTAGCTTCTGAGCCACCTAGTCAAGCGAAGTGATAACTTAAAACTTTATTGGTAGATTCCTTATTCCTAGAGCTTCCCAGCAAAAGATAATTATGTTAGGCTTCCATCAATCAGGCTGAATCTCCTAACATACTCCTAAAATCTTATCAGCTTTGTATCCTTGGCTCTTCAACTAAAGGAGTTGACCTGTTTACAGACACTGACTATTATTTTGTTTAGTGCTCAATTTCTGATGTTACAGGAAAGTTATTTTGCTAAAAATTAATAAGCTGTTTCCTACCAACATTCATGAAAAACAAAAGATGAATGCCATCTATTTAGTCTAAGCATGAAAGCTAGCTAAAAATAAGGAATCCACCTACCAGATGGTTTAGAGATCACCATTGTTCAATGCAAAAGGAAAGGGAAAGGAAGGGGTTTGTTGAAGGCTGAAATCGTATTTTTACTTTCCTGGTAATAAAAACAACTGAACTCTACTTTTGAATATGAACTTAGACATTTACCCCATAGAACAATATGTGTGTGTGTGTGTGTCTGTGTTTGTATGTCTATTCATTTTGAAACAAACCTGCCAAAAATACCATCTCTTAGAATTGCCTATTGTACATCAATATTACTGTGTTTTTCTCCTAGGTGGAACAATATCATAATATTATCTTTCATGGTCCAGAAGGAAGTTTACAAGACTACGTGGCTTATCAGATAGCCCTGTGTCTAAAGGTAAGAGGATAAAACTGCACAGCATTTGGAAAAATGAAAGAACATACTATCAATATTTATTATATTTGTAAATTTTTGACATAGCACAAGCAACTGGCTGCAGGATTCTGCTGTGATATAGTCAAAGTGAAGATAGATGCTGATTTATCCAAGAAGCAACTTGCAGAAGTGTTCATCAACAGTGGTATGAATTATTTCTGACTTTAAGCCGTATGCTTATTGGTGTTTTCACTGGCAAAGCTACTTTTTAATTTAGAAAATCTTGGAGTTACAGTATCTAAAGTCCAGCAAACTATAAGAGAAACATTTTTTTAAATTGGATTGTTTCATTGGGGGCATTGATTCTTTATAGTATGCTTTTTTTCCCTAATGATTGAGATGTGTCCAGGGTAGGGAAAACAGTAGATTCAATAGATTCATGGCTTCTCTCTAAGATGCTTTGTTGTGTTTTCCCAGCATGACAAAAATTTCACCATATGGGGCATGTGTATCCCATATTTATATGGGACACGGAGGGCTATTCATTGTAAGGCCCTCCTCTCTGTGATCAGAACTTTTCTCAGATCATTTTCTTCCTGATACTGATAGGCCACCTCTGAAAAACCCGTCTCAAAGGGACTTCCCAACGATTTGAATATGACAAGCCATGGAGGCCAACAAGTAATTATATGAAAGTACACTCCATTCAACACCATGGAACTTATTTCCAAGAGAAATCGATTACATCATAAAGCAATGCTTTTATCAAAATATTTCAAAATTAGAAAAAAAGAGAGACAGGCACAATGAGAACTATTAGTACTTTTTCAGGGATACTCATTAAATGTAATTCGTGAACTGTTTTAAAGAGTACAATGTTGAAAACATTGTTTTGGTTTTTCATTTATATATTTATTTTATATGGACGTTAATTTTGAGTCCCCTTGTGATGGAATATCCAGTGTGTGTGTGTGTGTGTGTGTGTGTGTGTGTGTGTGAGAGAGAGAGAGAGAGAGAGAGAGAGAGAGAGAGAGAGAGAGGGAGGGAGGGGAAACTGGAGAGCTTGGAGTCCTTGCAGGGAATGAAGCAATGGAGGCCAGATTCCCCCACCCCCCCACCCCCCAAACTGACTATTGCCAAGAGAATATAGCCAATGTCACCAGATTGATGTCAGATGCAAGGAATCACCATGAGCTGATCAGGGTTTCTTCTTTATTGTTGCCTTCCTATTTACAAGAATCTCAGCAGATTGAGTATATTTTCTTGGGAACAGCCAGATAAAGGCTTCAGGAATTATCATGGGGGCGGGGAGAAGCCTGGTCACCTGTCGCTTCATTCCCTGGAAGGATTCCAGGCTCACCAGTGTTTTTTATTCCTCCCCCCCCCCACTTTAATTGGAGAATTTACCACACCTCTATGTGTCTTTTCCTGCTGGTAATTCATTATAATTAGAATAACAGACTTTTTCAGTGTATGGAGCAACCATATAATTTTGTTCATGTGCTATCTTTAGAGCAATCATCTGTCCTTCCCTTTTTTACTCATCATTAAATAAGTATCAGCTCTTCATGTTTTGTAATTCACGTTGTTCCATCCCCCCAAACATAATGAGAATACCCTCTAGGCATGTGAAATGGGCTTTCTTTTGCCAGACACAATGAACTCTTGTATATTTCCAGGTTGCTTGATTCCAGTGAAACAGCCTTCAATAAACAACAGAATCATTATCATTTTAGAAAATTTAGAAAAAGCCTCACTATCAGAATTACTTGGGGAATTTCTTCAACCTCTTGAAAATCGTGGCTTGGATAACCTCTACACTATAAAGAAAGGTATAAAATGCATTATTTCCTTTAGATGGGTTGTAATCAGGAGTTGAAGAGAAAAGAAACATTAAAAGAATAGGATTCCATTTTTTTCTGTCTCCTTCCTATAATGATTTTTTTAACTCCTTTAATTGATTTACATTTAGATTGTGATTCTTTGTACTAGAACTATATAAACATATTTTAAAATTATTTTAGCCAATGGAGTGTCATATGCATATTACTTCCACGAGAACTGTTACGTTATGGGGACCATTGCAAAATCTCGGCTTCAGGGCTCCGACTTGATGGTTCAGCAACATTTTCTCTGGGTTCAGCTAAGATGGGATGGAGAACCAATCCACGGCCTTCTGCGGAAATTCTTGCGAAGGAAGGTTTTAAGCAAGGTAGGAATCTCACATATTTACGTTTGAGACAGTTGTTCACAACCAAATATATTTCACATGATTACTAAAGTCAGCCTCACATTATGTCAAGCTTCACTCCTAGTGATCTCATGCACACATCATTATGGCCAAGTAAATTGGTGCAGAGATAAACTTTTAGTTTTGATGGTTACATTTTAGGAGTAATCACTATCAATAGGTAGTAATTTTCTAGAGCCCAGAGGCAGACTGTACACCATGCTTTATCTTTTTTGAATAGCATAGCTGCAGACGAATATCAGATTATGATTCATCAGTGATATTGTCAAACTATGTTAAGCGGATACTTACTGTATTATTGGATTGTTTCCAATGAAGTTATTGTTGCTTTTAAAAACAATTCCATGTTAGCTTATTTTTTATCCTGATTCATAGTCAAACCACAAAATAAAAGATTGTCTCTAGGCACGTTATTCAAAACCTACTGCAGTACAGTATGTTTTCGGTTTGGGTTTTTTTGTAATAGAAGAGAATATGTGTAGTTCAGGGTTGAACTTCACAGTAAGTTTTATGCTGACTGCAGACCTTTTGCTAATAAGGAGAGTTCCAAATCCTCAAGTCTAGCCAGTGAGAGATGGCACATCATCTTATCTTCAAAGTATAGTCATAAATATTGCTACTTAATAGAATGAGTGGGAATGCCAGTTCCTAGTGCAAAAAGGATGCTCTTTGGCCTGCACTATTAATCAGACTTGTTCCTCAAAAGAAGCCATGTCTGATTTACAGCGATTAGGAAGGACATTAATATTTGGAAATCCCAAGATTGTCTCTTCATTGCAACTGAAAGTTACTCTTAAGTTTGTGTTTTGCTATTTTAAAAAGTAAGCTAAGCTTATTGTGATTATAACACTTACATTCCCCACTTTAGAATGCTCAGAGCCCACATATTATTACAATAATCACTACAATAGTCTGTATAAAGTAGGCTCAATATGAGTCATTGCAATAATTTGCAGTTTGAGACTGAAGTTGAAATTTCCTGATTCTTGATTCAGTTTCGTACAGAATGGGGGGGGGGGATCTTAATGCAAAATTTAAAATGTTGTGGCATCACAATGCTTGCTTCAAATATGGGACAAGGATAGCAATGCTACAGTAGTTCTTGGTCTCGTAGTTGATCATAAGCAAAAAACAAGCCAGTTTGTTCTTCACTTTCCCCAATTTGATTAACAACCATTCTCCAACCTCTCTCTTTTTGTACTTGTATTCCTTTAACGGACTATTCATGAAATAGACGGGGGAGGAGAATTGCAGTAGTATTGTGTGCCATCAATGGGAGAGGAGGTACTTGCACTCCTCTCCTGGTTGGAGTTTTTGAAGTAGCCATACTCAGATAATTGAACAGGGGATAAAGGATAACTAAAGGGGGGTAAGAGTTTTCTTGGATAAACCCCAACTTTTGAGTCAGAAAATGCAGACCAAAATAGATGTTTTTCAAAACTAGCATAGACAATGGCATCCCAGGAATGTCTAGGTAGAGGAGCTGGGCTTTCCAGCTGAGAAGAATCTCTAAAGGCCATTGACATACTTCTTTTCACAGTAAAGGTAGCTGTATTCTGTAATAAATTTGCAGCCATGCCCAAAGTCTTTGTATACTGTAAGTTAGTTAGCCCCAATAGGAGCCGTAAGCCTTCTGGAAAAATCAAGTTTAGGTACAATTTAACTTAAATCTGCAATATTACCATATTCTTCTTTCATTTAAAAGACAAATTCTGTTTTACTAAAAAGAATACTTCTGTCTTAGCCTTTACCTAGAAAGTGTGTATGTGTTTGTGTGTATTCAATAAGATCAATTTGAATAAATTGTGGATGTATATTCAAAAAGCTAATCTCCTTAATTCACAATGCCTGTTCCTGCCTGTTCTACTTTGCTGCAGAACTATATGTATTTTAAGGCCAGATGGGCATAACAATGCTAAGTACATTACCTTTTTAAGACGGTTGTTAGTTTTTTCTCCTTTTTGAAAGGAATTTCCTTTATAGCTGTTGCTTCAAAGCATGATATTATACCTTAATTGAATACTTAGGTCAAGTTCTTCTGCCATATTTTGGACTTTGTTTCTATCTCTATTACATCTCTCAAGTGCTCTTGATTTTGTACAAATGTTATCATTAAAATGAGCCAAATCAGACAAGGATATGCACGGGCCCATCGCTGTAGCACGTTCACAAGGCAGCACATTCAAAACTGAATGAATAATTTTAAGTTCTTAACAGCACCTGGCTGATAGCAGGTGAAAATGTATGTTTCTGGCAGCTTATTAATACTGTTACAGATTTAAGAGGATGCTACTTTATAGGAGACATAAGATTATTTACCTTGAAAGTAATAGTGCTCTTATGTAGAAGCTAATTAAATTACACTTAAATTATTAGTTTAGGGAGATGTCACCAGACGTGCAGAGGAAGAGATTTAATTCTTTATTGATAATCATGGATTGGCTCATCAAAAATTGAGATCTGGGCTGTAGAATTTAAATTAATGGGGTTTTATATCCTTCACATTGATTTGTCTTAATCACTATAAAATATGACTTAACAGGACTTTTTGAGGGAAGCCTTGAGTAATGGTGCATGGTACCTGGTCTTCCACTGATGATACTCCCAAGTACAGTAATAGGAGTACCATCAGTCACTATGAGAAATGTAAAAATCCTAGAGCCAGTACCTTAGAGTGTTAGAAACCTGGTAGTTGATCCTCTCTGACATGCTAAAGCTGATCCTACTTCTCAGTGCCAATTCATATATCCTTGGACAAGGATATTTGGAGAAGGCCTTCAGGAAGCAATGGTCTATAACTGTGATGGCGAACATATGGCATACTTGCCAGAAGTGGCACGCAGAGCCGTTGCCCTTTCTCTTCCAGGTTCCAGTGCACCGGCCAACTGATTTTCACATGCATAGGTGCACCAGAAACTGGAAGAACAGCTGTCCAGTGCGCATGCACACACCAGAAGATGACGGGGGCCAGATGGCTGTTCTGGGGCCCCCAAGCTGTGCTCCGGACTGCGAATGCACCACAGGCTGGGGCAGCTCAAGAAGGGCGACTCGGGGGGGGGGGAGCCCTGGTGAGTGTTCCAGGAAGGCTGGAGGAGAACACAGTTCCTTATGCATGGAGACACACCGGCCGAGAAGCGGTCACAGTCCCTTGGAAGAAGCGGCAGGAGACAGGGGGTCTGCGTTGGCTTTTTCTGAGGCCGAGAAGGGGCTCTGGCTTTCCAGTGGAGGGAGGCAGAATTCCCTGCCCAACTTTTTCTCCCTGTCCAGGGCTGTGGAAGCAGGTTCTCAGTGGGGATGTCCCGCCACCCCGACAGGGACCAGTGGGCAGGCAGGGAAGCATGAGGACCCCAAAAATGGAAGGTGGAGCCAGCGCATGCATGCCAGACAGCTGGTCTTCATGCACACCAGAAACCGGCAGATCAGGTGGCATGCACGCACCCAAAAACAAAAGATTATCTGGGTCTTGGTGTACGTGCGCGCACGCACATATGCTCCCATTTTGGCACTCAGTGCCAAAAAGGTTCACCATCACTGGTCTATAATCTTTTGTTAGTCATACCTACAAGTTCACATTTCTTCTTAGAAAAAATGCTATGGACTTGCATACTTTTAAAATTGAGAAGTCTGAACAATTGAGCCAATGTAGCATATTCCACAATGACATATACATAAGTAGCTCCACTCCCCCATTATATTGAGGCAATCTTACTTTCCTAATTAAAAGACTGGATTTTTCCTCCTCTTTTTGCATTAAACCATTTTTTTCCTGTTGTGACTATTATAAAGTTATCTTCACCTCCATTTGGGCTAACTCTGAACCAAGCTCATTTGTGATCTGAGCCAATAGTTTTACAACTCAACATGTGAATGTCTGAGAATTTTTTTTACCTCATCAAATTAACTATTTTCTCTGGCAACATTATAATGATGTGATTAGACAAAAGAGTCATTAGGAAAAATGTTTCTATCCCAAATGCCTGTTATTTTTGCCCAAATCGTCATGTGTAACAGTCACTTGCCCCAAGATATCTCCATAAGGTGGTTTAAACAGCACATTCTGCAAGTTATCATTTGTGTAATATTCTATCCTGTTTCCTCTTATGACTGCATGTCAGTTGTAGGAAATCTGTGTAGCAAACATTTCTGTAATGATTCAGTGGGAATGTAGCACAATAGTTTCCTATAATGTTGACAGGGTGTGTTTATTAGACTCTGCTGTTTCTGGATCCAGTCCAATGGGATACAAATTGCCACTGAAATGTGTCAGAACCTGTCTTTGTACATATTTTGCTCATTCTTAAAGGGCTTGTCTGGTTCTCCATTTATTATCATTGGCAGAACCAACAACATACTTGTAGTTTCAGCTATATACATATAAATGCAGATAGTCCTTGCTGAACAATTTGTTCAGCAACTGTTCAAAGTTACGATGGCGCTGAATGAATGGTAGTTAAGACCAGTCTTCAAAGTTATAGTCACATAATGAAAACTCAAGCACTTGGTAGCCTGCCTACATTTACAATTGCAATGTGTGCTGCAAATCTCTCCCCCTGCCTATGCCCCCCATCTTTGCCCTTTTGACTAGTATGCACTCTACCCTTTATCTGCCACACCTGCTGCCCTAAGCTGAACTTTGCTATCTTCCACTGCTGAAGAGGCACACCCAGTTGAGGCAGCTGCTGGCCCTTTGCGAGGTAACTTTAAAGGTTTTTGATCTACGATGCACCATTTCACCCAGTTAAAGGTTGCAGACATAAAAGTATTAGTAATATATAGATTGTGAATCCAGTTACCATTATCTAAGGACTTCCTTTTTTAGAACATACCTATACAAATGGCAGAAGGTGAGCTGTATAACGCTATAGTAGCTAAAAATCAGAAGATATCTGATAATATCTTTATAGAGTAATACCATAAAATTCTAGCTGCCTAGTGAGATAGTTGGCAAAGGATAGAATAGAGTAGGGTAGGATAGGGTAGGGTAGGGTAGAATAGAATAGAATAGAATAGAATAGAATAGAATAGAATAGAATAGAATAGAACTCTTTATTGGCCAAGTGTGATTGGACACACAAGGAATTTGTTTTCGATGCATAAGTTCTCAGTGTACCTAAAAGCTATAAGTGATCAATCATCATCGTCGTCATAAAAATGCATTCATCGTAAATCATAACACTTAGTGATAGCCATAGGATACTAAATAAGCAATCAACATAAATTATACTAGGAAACTAAATAAAACAATATAAATCTGAAAGATACAAGCAACAAAGTTATAGTCATAAATAAAAAAGGAGATAGTTAATAGGAAACATGAAAATAGTAATGCAGCCTTAAGGAATAGTTTGACAGTGTTGTGGGAATTAGCATCTACCTCCCAGAAATATGAAATATTTTGGGAAATATTAAAAAGGCAGAATATTATATTTCCCTAAATGAGAAATGGAGAAACATGTTTTTAGAGGCAGGAAGTAGCCCCAAGTCTCTCTTAATAGCCCACAGCAGTTGCCAGTACGTAAGAGATAAAGTACTTATTGAAAGAAGAACACAAGGGCCATCTAGATGGCCCTATTCATAAGCAAAGCAAATACTGCAGGCAGAGGTCCATTCAACACAGGCTATTTCAAAATTGCTTGCAGAAAAGTTTGACAGCTAACAAAGGCAGAGTAATAGGATCAAAAGCAGCCCCTCACCCAAGATACAACACAGGACGAAAGCCACTAGGCACAATAGGAATTGTCCAACACCCTTTGAGAAGACAAGCCCCTTCATTGCGCCATATCAGAGCAGTCCAAACTTCATCTGGGAGCTCAGACTAACATGCACAAACCAGTATACAGAGACACTGAATAGTATAAATATATAGTAGTCTACTATGTAGAAATATAAAGGTATTCAGAGTCCGGTTAACAGTCCAAGTCATACACGGTTCAGTAATTCAGTTATCAAAATAGTCAGTCTAACGCACAAAATATAGCTAAACAGTAGCAAACCACAATACCTCGCAATACACCAACCAGCATCTAACAAAAACAGAAAGCTAACAGCCATTCTGGCTCCCTCTTATGGTTGCTTGAGGTAACAAACCAATTACATCTCTTAAGCATTTAAAGTAACAGTAAAGTAATCATAGTTTATATACATTGCCAAGCCAAGCCTAGGGTTACATCCCTAACAGAACCTGTATATGTTTTCCACCTATGGGAGTTGTCCTCAACTTATGACAAGAAGGGAGCTCAAAATCTGCATGATCAGTCATTACAGTTTTAAATCAAGTCTCCACATGACTGAATTCAATTTTACAGTCGTTTTTGCAACAGTTATTAAGTGAATCACATGGTGGTAAATCCAAATGCAGATTATCCAGTGGCTGTTTTTTCCCTATTTTTTTAAAATTTTGCCTTAAAACAATGAAAATATTTCAAACTGCAATCGTCTAACCATTGGATGCCGCAAAGGATTATAAATTTGAGCTTCCTGCCAACTACCCGAAATATGATAACATTAGTGTAGGATTGGTGTGACTGTCGTAACTAAGAAGACAGGTCATAAGTAACCCTCACCCCTTCCCCTTAGTTATCAATAAAGTTACTTTCATTGATGTATTAGTAGGTGGTTCCAGCCTGACAGATTCTCCTGGGAACATCTGGGAAAGCCTGCTGGACCATCCAGCTGTAGAGAAAGAAGTGCCTCACAGTGTTGCCAAGGTGTCTTGGAGAGTAATTCTCCTTCCCTTGGCCTCTCACACAAATATTACTAGCAAAACAACCTTCCTAGAAATTCCTCAAGTGGAATGAGAGGAAAAAGACCACCACCACCCTTCACTCTCTTTGGCTCCAAGAGGCAGTTTATTTGAAGGTGGAATCCCAAGAGCTGCGGGAGATTCAAATTCATGTTAATTTAGTTTTGCTACTTATATCGATCCTGGAATGATGGTTCCCACAGTAGAGGAGCTAGTTCAAGAAGAGTTGCCTGTGTGGGTCCAAGTTGTGTGAAATTGAGAAAGAAAAGACATGTTTGCTCATTTCTGAGAATTAAGAATCTCTCCGCCAAAGGATTTCTGGGCCCTTACCTTCAGAATAAAAATGAACTGCTCTGTGGTGGGAGACTGTTGAAGAAGACTTCTGAGCGTGAGGCCAAAGGTCTCCTCCAACAACTTCTTGTCCACCTGAAAGGAAACATAAGAGATGGTGCTATTACTTCGGGAGAACATTTTCCCATCCATGCAACCAGAAAGGAAATCCCAGAAATGTTGGTTAAAGTGGTACCTCAGAAACATCGTCCTGTCCTTCAAGGGAAGCCATCCAGTACAAAACAGAAAGGTCCATCAGCAAGGATACTATCGGTTTGTCCATTGTTGGTGTGATTTTGCTGTGGGACTAAAAGAAGAAAGACACATCAGTGCCCATGTTAGTGAGCAACTCTCAGCTTCATTTTTCCATAAGAATGGGATAAGCTGGTTCAACTGAATGGCCTTCCCCTTCTTACTCACTGAGTACCCCGAACAGACTTTCCACACTCACTACAAAAGAAACCAAAGTCTGGCCTGAGATTGTACATTTCTAACAAGGCAGCTAATCTGGTTGCGAAGCTGTGGTCCTGCAACAGAGCCTGCGAGGAAACAGAAGTGGAGAGAATCAGAAAATTCAAGTTCAACCAAGTTGCTCCAGAACTACTTCTTCGTCCCAGCCTCTTTTAACCTGCTATGCTGCTGCAACAGCTCTCAGTTCAGTCCACAGGAAAATTGTCCCCATGTTAAGGATCCTTTGGAGCTTTTGCTAAACCTTCTGATAATTCATAGTAGCTTTCCTCCTCTCTCTTTCCTTCTGATATCTCCCCATCCTCCTTGACTGCCACCCATTAACTCCTCCCCCTTCCCAACACATTTTTATTTCTGGGCATTGGGGCCCTCATTTGCGCACTTTTCTTAAGGCGAAACAGTGCAGTGATTGCACTGAAGACCTGAAACTGCATTCTCTATATGCTCCCTCCCCAGTTCCCAGTATATAGATTTGAACGTTCCCAGAAGAGTCTCATGGAAGCATAAAACTTGTGGAAAGTTAATGTGGATTCAGAAGCTTCATGAGGAGGGATGCTTAGGGGGTCAGGAGCCATTTGGTTCTGCCCAGCCCCTAAGTGCAACCTAGAATATAGGAAGGGGCAGAAGGGGCTCCTCTAGATGCTTACATGCCACTCCTAAAGGAGCTCTTTCCCTTTCCATCCCCTTCCAATCCAAAATGTTTATTCACCATGCTGCTCCACTTTGTGGAGTTCCATCTGGATAATAACTTTGATCTTCCTTTGGCCAGAAAGATTGCTAGAGACCTCCAAAGTCAAGTTTGAAAGACTTGCTGGCCTGGCCTTCCTTTTCTTTGTCCTCAAACAGCATTGGAAGACTTTCCTACATCGCTCTCGAAATCTCAGGAACCTAAGAAAAGGAACGGAATGGAATGGAGTAAATACCCATTTTCAGACTCTTACCTGCTCTACCTGCTCTGTTTCTGGGACAGGGAGAGCATTTGGGCAAAGACAGAAGCTCCTTCTGTGTAAATCTCTGTGAAGGAGCCCAGTCCTGAGGGCATCCCTTCCCTACCTTCCCCCTCTCAGTTTCCCCATCCTAGAGAAAAGGCTCACGGACAAACCTTCCACCTCCCAAACAGAAAAAACGTTGAGAACCTCTTTAGAACAGCCTTTCTGAAGACCTACTTACGTCTTTGAAAACATCTTCGCTTTCCTCAGTGACCACTGGCAGTTGGTGACCTTTGACTCTAGATGGAGTCATACAGTCAATAGAATTCTCAGAGAGGTGAAGGCCGCCTTTGGGATCTACCAAAGATGACCTGCTCCACCTTTTCTGCATACACTGTTGGCAGCCAAAGATCTCTAGGAACCTACTAACAAATCTCTCAAGCTGCCTGTCAATCATCTTTTGGTACAGAAGCCAAAGCCTCCCCTTTTTATATAGAAGCTCCATTAAGCTCCCTGACTAAGCAAGGCTCACCAATGCAGCTTTTGATCAACTTCCAGTCAAAATCAGTTGTGTTGCAAGCTCTCTCTGTCTGTCTGTCTGTCTCTCTCTCTCTCTCTCTCTCTCTCTCTCTCTGTGTGTGTGTGTGTGTGTGTGTGCGTGAGAGAGAGAGAGAGAGAGAGAGAACTCTGCTGGGTCTAGAGTCAGCTCCCTGTGTTCTATCTGCTTAGATGCAAATACCTTTTTCTGCATGCCAAACTATTTTTTTTAAGTTTTATTGATTTTCTGTTGTTTACATTTTGTTAGTGGTTAGTAAACATCATGTTGTCTGGGTTATTTTATTTCCTTAGCAATTTACATTACATTTTTATTCTTCACCCCTTTTTTCCAACCACTGGTAGAATGAGTTCCATGTTTGGTAATCTGTATCGTCTTTCTTTTTAATCTTCAGTGTAAGTCTGTGCTTTAACACAGGTCCACCATATGTGGTAATGTATCCCTGTTTTTTGGTTACATGTCCAACATTTGCTAGACATATTTTTAAACATTTTAGCTAACCTAGCAGGTGGTAAGTGCCATCTATAAAATATTTTCTATAAGTTTTCCTTATAAGAAGTTGCCATTGTTAATTGATAGTTTCTTTCTCATAAGTTTTGCAATTTCTCTAATTCTATATTATATCTAAAGTTTTTTCCCCACTATATCATTGTGTCTTTTACTTGTCCATCCTCCATTTTCTGATTTAGTAAAAAAAAAAAACCACGATATTTTTAAATTAGTTTTCAACAGAATTCAACAATATCTCATCAAAGGCAACTGTCTCCTTTATAAAAGCTGTTCATGTTCATGTCTTTATCATATCTAGATTGTATTTTCAATTGAGGCCACCATGATAACTTAATACCCTAGACTTCAAGTTCTTGCATAGATTTTAATTTCTCTTCAGTGTCAAAAATGTCTTTATATGTCACAATTTTTTCAAACTTCACCAGATTTGGTGAACATTTCCATCGTTGAGAGCCATTCTGGGATTCTCAAATAGATCTTAGCTTTTATTTTTTCTCAGACAAATAGTGAGTATCTTATGTAGTTATTTTGAAAGTATCTATGAATTTTATTCTTCTCATACCAAAAGAAAGCATGCCATCCCTGTTGTAGATCATGTCTTTCTAAATATAATAGTTTTTTGTGTCTGAGGGTTATCTATTCTTTTAGCCATGTTATAACACATCCTTGGTAATATAAAAACCAATCGGGTAGTCCAAATCCTCCATTTTCTTTAGATTCTTGTAACATTTTCAATTTAACTCTTTTTTCCCTTGCCAAATAAATTTCAAGATCAATGTGTTCAAATCATCAAAGAATTTCTTTTCACTGTTTGGAACAGGAAAAATAGTTTTGGTAGGATATTCATTTTTACAGTAGCAATCCTTCCCAACATTGATAGATGTAGATTATCAATTTTTCCAAATCTAATTTTATTTGGTTAAATAATTTCATATTATTATCTACTTTTATGATTGCACATCTTGCTGTTAAATATATTGTCAGATATTTAACTTTCTTAACTATTTGAAAGTCCACTGTTTCTTCCAGTTGTTCTTTTTGTTTCTGTGTGAGGTTTTTGACTATAACTTTAGGTTTTTTCCTCTGTTTATCTTCAGTCCTGCTACTTCTCCAAACTCCTCTATCTTTTTTAATAGTTTAGGAATTGTCTCCAACAGTTCTTCTGTAATGAATAACAAATCATCTCCGAACACTTGTAGTTTATATCTTTCCTCTCTTATCTCCATTCCTTTAATTTCTGGATCTTGTCTGATGTTCCTGTTCAAGACTTCCAAAGTCAATATAAATAGTAAAGGTGATAGCAGATATCCTTGTCTTGTGCTTTTCTTTATATTAAAATTCTCTGTATAGTCCCCATTTACAATTACTTTTGTTTTTTGTTTATGGTATATCGTCTTAATTACATTTATATCTTTTCCCCAAAATCAATGGAATTTAATTGATGTATCATAATTGCCAGCTTACATTATCAAAAGCTTTCCGAGCATCTAAAAAAATTGTTGT
The DNA here is from genome assembly GCF_964273705.1 of Natrix helvetica. Taxonomy (NCBI): domain Eukaryota; kingdom Metazoa; phylum Chordata; class Lepidosauria; order Squamata; family Natricidae; genus Natrix; species Natrix helvetica. The sequence continues at coordinate 61,683,708 of NC_138553.1, read as the reverse complement.
CATTTGTTTTGCTTGGTGTATTTCATTTTATTTAAAACAGAAATCCAATAAATATTCAGATAATTAATGCATCCATGGTAAATATAATTAAAAATCAATACTATAAGACACACAGAGTAGCAGCAGCAGTAATGGTAGAAGTACAACAAATATACAAGAATAAACAATGTTGAATTATTTTTTAAAACTTAGCAACAATTAACTATTCATCAAATAAATATTTTAAAAGAAAGAACTTCTGGAACATGAAGAAGGATTATGCTACCTTTGGTTACAAAGCAGTAATTGAGAAACAGCACCTTGTGCTTGAGTTTTAAATTTTGTGTCATCTTTTTCTGCATTTAGGGTGGGGACAGGGCAAGAGCAAATCATTTTGAATTTAGAACTATTCCTCTTTGGGATAAATACAGTATTTGTAACGTATTTTAAAGGAAGATATTTGTACTGGTAATCACAACTTGAAGCTAATTATCAAACAGTAAATTCCCAGGTGCTAACTTACTCCCAAAATCTTTTTAAAATTGTTATTTCCTGTGATTTGCAATGCAAATGGAAATTTCTTACTTTCTTTAAAGAGCAACATAAGATTATCATAAAAAAGTAATCATTTGTTCTATTCTATGTAGTTCAGGGGACAAATGCCGCCTCCTTGTGATCCTGTGTGCAAGATGGTTGAGTGGACTCTTACAGTGTGGGATCAACTGAACTCATGTTTGTCACGGCTTGGTGCACCTGAAGCTCTTGTTGGGCCCAGACATTTTCTTTGTTGTCCAGTGATGCCTGGTCACAGTCATGCAACAGTGAAGTAGGTCTTTTATATAATTCCTATTAATGCCATCCCATCCTTTAAAACATTTTAATCTCCAGTATGTTCCAGCCCTCTAATTAATCACTCTTTGCTCAATCATTAACGTGGTTAATATATTACTTTTGCCCAGGTAGAAATAGTTGGTGCTGGGACTGCGGAAGCTGCTGCTTGTGCAAAACCAGTTCTGCCATTGCCTGCTGCAGTGGATGTGGTCGCTCCATCAGTCACCGAGGCTGGATGCGGCTGATTGTCAGACTGGGAGGCTTGGACAAGGGCTTTGTGCGCCTTGAGGGTCTCGAAAGCCCCCCCGCATAAATTTGCATGGACTTTTTCCAAAAGTCACCAACAATCAAGAGTGGTTCAAAGATACCTAATTAGCTAACTAACTATTGGTAACTAACTAACTAGCTATTTGTCACTAAATATTATTAAAAGTATATTAATCAACATATACATATATTTTAAGGGTATCATTCAGTATACATTTATATGACGTGTAAAAGATAACCAAAATAAGATAAGGTAAGGTAACATTAGGTAAGATTATTAGGTAAGAGGAGAGGAGAGGAGATAAGGATTTTAAATTTCAATATTTATATTTAATTCTATTTTCAGAAAATTAGAACTCAGCATTCATTAATTCATAGCTGCTATATGGATAATAAGTTCCATCATTTTAGGAACTCCCCCAAAATATTTTTTTTTTACTTTTATCATTGATTAATATATATTTATTAGTTTTTGAGGTTTGTGCAAATGCCAATATAGGGTCCTTAGACAAAATTCCACAAACCACAAATCTTAGTTTTCTATTAGAGGGTTTTTTTAAAGCCCTTGCAGCAGAGTGTATCATTCAGTATACATTTATATGACATGTGTAAAAGATAATAAGATAAGGTAAGGTAAAGAACCACTCTTGACCACTTGTGATCCCAGAGCTATATACAGGTTCCAAAATCTAATAATCCAGAAGCCATCTAAAACTTGCTGCTGAATTTTATCATTTATTTTTACCCCAACATTTTTATTCTTACAAACAATCTCAAAATATTAAGTTTTTAATACTAGTATATAATTTTTAAAACATTTAATAACATTCAGTAAAATTTTATTTATTATCATTTCTTCTATGCCGCTTCCATCATATGACTCTAAGCAGCTTACAATGCAATTACAATACATCAAAATTATTAGTCATATTAAAATATTGACTAAGTTTAAAAAAAAACTAGGATCACTGTGCCAGACTGGATCAGATGGGTAGGGTTGAGATAAGCTTAACCAAATCTCTGACAGAACAGATGTTTCTTAAGCTGTTACTTTTTAATATTCTCAAAGGGAAAGCATAAAATACTAGGAAGTAATCATACTAAAACATTTAATTACTTTAAATCAAATTCTAGCTTTTGCCTGATCTTGTTCATCAGAGATGAGTTGTGGTCCTTTGCTCCAAAGCGCTGGGCATTTCTGCCTTCCATTAGTAAGATGGATAGTATGGTGAGCAAGTCCTGCTTACTTTTGGCCATCATAGCTAACATTGCTTTTAAGACTTTCGAATGGATTTAATAGCTGAACTGTAGCATACAGATGGCTGTTATCAGAAGCCTCTCTGTCAGCCTCAATTCTCAGACTTTAAATTTGGGATAAGGATGGATCTTTTGGGAATTTTTGCTCTAAAGATGAAAAATTATATTTTATGCCTCAGCATGTTATGGAAGAAAGAAAGTGGAAAAAATCACCTTAGTAAGGATTTTTCAAAGGTGGTGAGTGACTGTCAAAAACAGTATTCTGTTTAAATATTTATTTTCTTGATAAATAAAACAAGACGCTAAAAATAAACAAGCAGAAAAATGGCTAAGCATGTATTTGTCTCACAAATGTCAGCATTGCTGATATATTAAGCTTCAGGGGTGGGTTACTACCGGTGTTGATACTGGTTCACTTCCCATGAACGTTAGATGTATTTAAAAGTTCTAATATATCAATGCTTCTCTTTTTGTCTTTAATTCAGACTTTTTCCATTTCAATTTATAAGCTGGTCATGAGGAATATTTTGAAACACAGCCAAAAGGAGCTTTCTTAGAGGGATGGTTAATGTAACCGCTTGCCTCTATCTGTCAGAAGAAGGCTTATGGTTTTGTTAAGACTAGTAAATCTATCACAGCATAAGCTTTCAGCAGTGCACTTCATTAAATGTAAAATATTTTAGCCCAAGGTATCTCTTATAATGATCCACAAGCTTAGTTATGAAATAAGGAGTTATAAACACTGAGGTTGGAGGAAAATTAAATGCAGGAAGTACAGCGTTCAGTTTAACTCTTCTCTTTGTGAAGAGAATTAATTCCCTGTTTGTGAATTAGGGAAGGCAGATTTGTTCAAATGCAACATACACAACAATTTTTTTTGCTCATTTCTGCCCTCCCCAACCCCCAGGAGCTCTCTGAAAGCCTTCTACAAGCTATGCATGGGCATTTTGGTGAAGGGGCGGGGTTTCAGGAGGCAAAAAAATGCCGTATTCAGTGTATAAGACTTTCAGATTTTCAGCCTCTTTTCTGAGGGAAAAAGGGGCGTCTTATACACCAAAAATACGGTAAGATTCTACCTTCACCGTAGAAATGCTCTGATTTACCTTGACTAATTATTCTTTTCTTGACCTGCCCACCTACTTCACAAATTAATGATTACAGGAGGAAAAAAGAAAGGAGTGCTGTGTATGCAGCCACCCGAACTACTAAATAAAAGCATCCAATCAGGGTCAATCACCAGAGGTTTAGTATTCAGAGCTTTCGGACTCGTGCTGGAGCCCATCCTCAGGCAACCTTTGATGGAGAGAAGCCACAGTTGTTAAGTGAATCATTGCAGTTAAATCAGTAACTTGGTTGTTAAGTGAATCTGACTCTTCCATTGACTTTGCTTGTCAGAAACTTGCAAAAGGTGATCACATGACCACAGGACGCCACAACAGTCATAAATACAGGCCAGCCGGCAAGCATCCAAATTTTGATTGTGTGATTATGGGGGTGCAGTTGTTAATGTGAAAAACGGTCATAAGTCACTTTTTCCAGGCCCGTTATAACTTCAAATGGTTACTAAACAAACTGTTGTAAAGTCAAGTATCTGCCTTCATTCGTTCTAAATAAAAGTTGGAATATAATTCTTTTTTTTTTAATGACCAACATATTCCTTTTCTATAATCCATTGGTTTTACAGCCCAGGCTTTTTTTTTGTGCCAGTACGATGTCAGAGTTCCCTTCCCCTTCAACAGCTTTGGACAACTAATTCCTTAGCAGTTCGAAGAATCAGTGCTTTGAGTCAGATAACATTTTGATGCTGATTTATGACCCCAAACTGCAACTAATACTTTGTCAAAATTATGCTGCTTCTTTGAGTACTTTTTTTTAGTGAATCTCACTCTTGCTGGGAAAAATAACAAAATATACATGCTGCCACATTGAATAAACTACTATAGATAAAAGCATTGTCATTTGAATAGCAGACTGCTGGTTAGAGCTGTGTTAGCACTACCCTTTTATTTATATTTGCACCAGTATCTGGAAATGACAGTTATCTCTTCGTCCTATTCTTTTTCCGTTCTGCTTCAAGGTGGATGTCAAAATTGTGGAATGCCATTATTGCTCCCCGAGTTCAAGAAGCAATTCTCTCCAGAGCTTCTCTCAGAAGACCACTCACACCTGGACAAATGGCAGTCAAAAAACGTCCAAGCCAAGGGCAGCAGGCAGTAGTGAAAGCTGCACTCAGCATCTTGTTAAATAAAGCAGTTCTGCATGGATGCCCTCTTCCCAGATCAGGTAAACTGTGGGAAATGTGTAAATCTCTGGAACATTTACTTTTGCTGTTGTGATCTTTAGTTTTCTTTGTATAAGCTTTTTTTTGTTAATCCTTGGGTTCATGAGCTTAGAGTGAAAGTAAAGCCAGAATGAAACTAAGTGGGAAAAATACACTTTTAAACAAAAGACTTAATACCTTGACAACCGCACTGCACTTACTTAATACTTTGGCAACCACATTGGACCACTGTATTGTCACCTGCTTCTTTCATTTCCATTGTTACAGAAATGGAGTTGTACATTGCAGATTTTAAAGGAGGAAACTTTCCTCTCTCTATGGTATCAAACTATAAGAATTGCACCAAGAAAAAAGGAGAAAATGTTGCTTGGAGAAAAGCAAACACAAGTCCGCGTAAGAAGTCACTCCACTCATCAGCCCAGTCCTGGAGTAAGGTGGAGGGAAGTGCAGAAGGTAAAATATTGGTGGAAATTGAGAGGCAACAGGGATAATTTATTTGGACACTTGAATGAAAACTCATTGGCATTTAAAAAACCCAGTTAAGGGCTTTCATTTTTTTTTACCTTTTTTATCAACTCTGCTTAAAGTAACTTTGGAACATAAATTTTCATACTTGTCCAGGGATAGTTGCAACCTATTCAAAGATTAAAAAAAAGATGGGCATAAAATATGAGTTTCTGACTTACAATCCTTTCTCTCCCATAGGTATTAAATCAAGTAATATATTGAAGGAAAATGGGAATAAAGTATCTTCCTTAGAAAAAAAGTAAGTTTTGTGTTTGCATGTGATGTCTGGTCCCTCCTCAAGGAGATTTCAGATTATAGTTTTCTAGCCATTGAATAAATCAATACATCGTACTTGTCACCTAGTGTATGTTTCTCCATTATTGCACGGAAATTATAGCAGTCAATACCCCGTACACAATTTTAGTATGATGGCTGGATTTTGTATTTAAGACCATGTTCTCTTTTGCAAATATAAAAATCTTTCCAATAGTGCTAAAATATTGCAAAAAAATTTAAAAAATCAGTGGGGAAAATGTGAATATTTTACTGTGAATATCATATTGGAAAATTCTACTAAATTAAATTCTATTCTATTAGTATCCCAATATTAATGTATGAGTGGGGGCAGTTTTAGAGATTCTTTGCTTGGGCTATTTATTGATGGCTCGTGTGCAGTTTCTTGATTGGAATATTGTTTACTTGATTGTTGGTCTGAAATTCCCTGGCATTTTTGGACTTGGCCTGGTCTAGGATTGTCACATTTTCCCAATTGAAACTATGGTTAAATCTATCTATATGTTGTGAAATTAAAGAATTTTTGCCATGTCTTCTGACTGCCTTGGTATTCAAGGAAGCATTCTCCCAGTCTTTTTCCTGTTTGTCCTACGTAGTGGTTGTTGCAGTCCTTACATTGTATGTTGTGGATGACTCTTGTTTTTTCTTCTGGGATTGTTGGGTCTTCTGATCTGCTTAGGATGTTTTGAAAGTCTTTAGTTGGCTTGTGTGCTACCCTGATTCCATGTGGTTGTTGTAGTCTATTTGTGGTTTGTGAGATATTCTTGATGAATGGCAGTGTAATTCATTTTGGTGTTTGTGTTTGTTTTGTTGAATTGATTTGAGTGGTCAGGGATTTTTTGATAAAGTTGCGTGGATATCCATTTTGCTGGAATGTGTTGTATAGATGCTCCATTTCCTTTTTCTGCTGTTCTGTGTTGCTGTAGTGTGTTTGGGCTCATTTGAATAAAGTCCTTACACAGCTTGTCTTGCGGAAGGTTGAGTTGTTGCTTTGGTAGTGGAGCACCTGGTTAGTATGGTTGGTTTTTCTGTTGACTTGCATTTCTAGTTTGCCATTGTTGTCTCTGCTGATCAGGATGACCAGAAACGGTAGCAAGTTGTTGTTTTCTTCTTCCCTAGTAGATAGTTTTAGATATGAATAAAGTATGTGCAAACTGTTTTTTTCCAAAATATTCCATTTGGATTGATAATCAGCTACTGTATATTTCATTTCCATCTGAAATAGATTTCTATTTATAAACTACTAAATATTTTTGTGAAGTCCTTAGTGATCTCTGGGTTTTGTTGTTTGCTTTCAGACATTTCATTACCTGAGTAGATAACATCATCAGTGTAGTGGGTGTGTGATTTGCTCTCTGGCACTCACTAGAACTGATGATATTACCTCTGATGGAATGTCTGCAAGTGAAGAATCAAGCTAAGACAGCACCAAGGACTCCACAGTTTAACTCTGAGCCACGTATATTATCTTCGAATGGTATTATTTTGAAACCTGTTTTGAAAAAACAACGAGTTCCTTTGAATTGAAATTCTTTCAGCCAACTAAAAATCGTCTCAGATTGGGTTTTTATTACATGAATCTAATTAACTTACCCTGTATACTTTCTCTATTATAAACAACATCTTCTTAATTCCATTTTATAGATTGTCATCTGATATCTTTTCCAACATATTTTTTTCTTCTTCTTTTTTCTTTCCAAGGTCTCCCGGAGATGATCCATTAAGTGTGTTAAACCTGGAGCAGAGACTGACTATTGGTTCAGATGATGAAGTGGATTTTCTACAGGAACTTCAGAGTATTTGTTTAAGCAAATCGGAATCTGACATCAGTAAAGTATGCATTATTCTCTTCCACAAATAGTAGTCAGGTCTAAGTTTCTCTATATTCTATTTTCTTTCCTCGTATTTTTGGGAGGGAGGAAGAAGAGGCAATAGCAAAACACAATGCACCTTCGCTATCAGCAATCCTGAAAACTGGATAGTAGAGTACGGTGGAAGTACTTACCTGTGAGAAATTGCCTGTCCCCAAAATGTCTTTGTATTATTTCTTCTGGAGCACCAATTGAACAAAACTAATTACCTCCCGAAGTTAATTGCCCCTTCCCTCTTTTCAAGTGTGTGTCTCCTCCTCAGTGTTTCAGATTTCATTTTGCATTGCATAAATTAACTCATGCTCAGACAGATGTCATCATGCAGAAAGTTTTAAACATTTAAATAGTGATGACAACCAGAGGTTTTATATTGGGTTAAGATTTTGTTTACAAATTGCATTTGTCATATGGCGAATTGGGGAAACCCAGATATGTGTGTCTCCTCCGTGTTTAGATTTCATATATATTGTCTAAATTAATTTACCCCACAATGAGGAGACTTTCCAAATGTCACTAACAAAACTCTTGTGAGGTTTTTGTGCTCCCTGAGCTTGGTTGTTTTCTTGCAGACATTTCATTATCAAACTAGGCAATTTTATCAGTGCTAAAAAGATTTCTTGCCAATGTCATGGATTTATTTGGCTGGAGCCAAAGTTGCAAAACAAAATCTGAATCACAAACTTTCTCACCCAAAGTTTGAAAGACTTTACTGAATAAATATAGTAATTTGAAAAGGAAATATTGGCTTATCAATGTTATTTAAACATTACATTTTAAATTGATAGAACATTTAACATATATTTATGAAAGGCTAGGAATACATTTGGTAATTCAAGACAAAAATGTATAAATCTTTCATGCAATGGTGTATTTTAATACAGTATCCCTATGAGTATATTGTTGGTAAGGCTTTATATTTTAAGAATTCCAATGTAAGAATGATCCTCCCCTCTTCTTGCCTTATCCATTTTTCACAGATAATAGATTCAGAGGATGAGTTGCTTCTGACAATCAGCACTCCTCAGAAGGATCCAGTCTTTTCAGCAAACGTCAGGAATACAAACATCACATCACAGCAGGTACATATGAAGCTGCAGGTCATGTGATAGAAGTTTGCAGTGCATGTTCAGCTCTTTACATTTGAAAAAAGTACGATAGTTCTGAGCTAAACTGAGCCTATGTTATGGGTGAAATACAATAGTTCAATCCCAGTTAATAATCTAGTAATCCTATTCAGGATTAATTGCTATTTTTAAAGGTTTTAAACAAAGTCCTATAGCTATAGCACTTTATTGCAAAAATTTAATAGATTATATAATTGAGGCCAAACTGTCTCCATTATAGAATCACTTACTATCATGTATCTATAACAAAATTATGGAACGATTAGATGAAATTGGCCTCGTATATTAGATGTTTTCTATCAAGGAGACAAGAAAAAGCATTTTAAAAAGAACATCTTCTGAAGAAAAGAGTTGAGCAGCTCAGCATTTAGAGGAGAACATTGGTTTTTGGCCATTGAAATACACTGGTGTCATGCAGTGAGCTTTCCAGATGGCTGCTATTGTCATGGAAACCAAGAAGACGTAAAGGAAATGACTGCCTGAACTGAAGGAGGAAGGCTAATAGAAGATGTTGAGTTGTTGAAGGGCTTCGCTGTCTTATCGAACCTCCCACACACACTTCCCGGCCCCCCCAATTCTTATCTGGAAAAGAGGGCAGAAGGAGACAAGCAGAGAGTCCAACTTAGAAACATTTGCAAAAAAAATCCAAAACACCGAGAACATCTGAAAGGCTGAGGCCTTTATGAGATTCTGGTTTTAGGCAAACAAGAAGATCCAGAGGAAATTGAGAGAAAGGTTGTAATTTAAAAAAAAGCAGGCAATGTGCAGAAATGTTCATCAGTGACTGAGCTGGTAGATGTATTCTGGAATTTTGCATTATTGATTTGTTTAAAATTTACATATCTTATAAACTGCTTCAGCTACAAATACCTCTAAGCATCATATACAGTAAAGGTAAAAGTTCCCCTTGCACATATGTGCTAGTCATTCCCAACTCTAGGGGGAGGTGCTCATCTCCATTTCAGAGCCGAAGTGCCAGCGCTCTACGAAGAGAGCTGCGTGGTCATGTGGCTAGCATGACTAAACACCGAAAGCACATGTAATGCTGTTACCTTCCTACCAAAGATGGTTCCCATTTTTCTACTTGCATTTTTACATGCTTTCGAACTGCTAGGTTGGCAGAAGCTGGGACAAGTAACAGGAGCTCACTCAATTACGTGGCGTTAGGGATTCAAATTGCCGAACTGCCGGCTTTTCTGATCAACAAGCTCAGCGTCTTAGCCACTGAGCCACCATGTCTCTTTACATATACAGTACTCCCATGCAATGACAGAATGAAAAAAAGAGAGTAATAGACAAGCTCTTGGGTCATCGTTTCAGCTATATTTATTGACCAGATTTCTCAATGCTTTCAACAATGGCAACACTTCTAATGTACTTGAAAAGTTCTTAAAGATTTAGGGAGACATTTAGAGATGGATCTGCCTTGAAATTAGCCCTTACTGGATAGCACAGGCAAACTTTAGCACAGGATATATTTTATGATATTTAGTCTTATGTCATAAAGTGTTTTAGGATCATTTTTATGTCATAACATGCTTTATAAAATTTACCAAATGTCATTTCCTTGGAAGCCCTGGGTTGCAGGTTTTCTATGCATTTTGTAACTTTACCCATTTGAAGTAGCTTGGTCATGAGAACATGGGTTTTAGAAGAATATAGATGTCTATTGCAAGAACCAAATGGAATCATTCTTCTCTTATGGCATACAGTTCCCAAAACAACATAGATTGTTGCTTAGTGTGGTAGGGAGACTCCATCTCTTAAGTCAGTTCCTGAAGGATTTCTGAAATGGGCCAGGTCAGGAGAATTTTCTATAGCCCTACAGGCTGGGTGGTCATTTTATCTCAGAGTTCCAAAGGAGAAGAGCACCAGTGGAAAAGTAAGGATTCCCGTCCTACTGTCAGTGACTTGGAAATTGATTGTTATAGGGACAAAGGAGAGATTCCTTTTAATTCTTTCTATTCCACTTTTGTATTATTTGTGAGATGCTTAGAGCCTTTGGGGAATTGAACAGCAATACAATACAATACAATACAATAGTAAGAGTTGGAAGGGACCTTGGAGGTCTTCTAGTCCAACCCCCTGCCTAGGCAGGAAACCCTATACCGTTTCAGACAGATGGCTATCCAACATCTTCTTAAAGACTTCCAGTGTTGGGGCATTCACAACTTCTGGAGGCAAGCTGTTCCACTGATTTATTTTTTCTGTCAGGAAGTTTCTCCTCATTTCTAAGTTGCTTCTCTCCTTGATTAGTTTCCACCCATTGCTTCTTGTTCTACCCTCAGGTGCCTTGGAGAATAGTTTGACTCCCTCTTCTTTGTGGCAACCCCTGAGATATTGGAACACTGCTACCATGTCTCCCCTAGTCCTTCTTTCTCTTAAGCTAAACATACCCAGTTCCTGCAACCGTTCTTCATATGTTTTAGTCTCCAGTCCCCTAATCATCTTTGTTGCTCTTCTCTGCACTCTTTCTAGAGTCTCCACATCTTTTTTACATCATGGCGACCAGAACTGAATGCAGTATTCCAAGTGTGGCCTTACCAAGGCATTATAAAGTGATATTAACACTTCACACATGATATTGATTCTATCCTCTGTTGATGCAGCCTAGAACTGTGTTGGCTTTTTTGGCAGCTGCTGCACACTGCTGCCTCATATTTAAATGGTTGTCCACTAGGACTCCAAGATCCCTTTCACAGTTACTACTACTGAGCAAGGTATCATCTATACTGTACCTGTGCATTCCGTTTTTGTTGCCTAAATGTAGAACCTTACTCTTTTCACCATTGAATTTCATTTTATTAGATAGTGCCCAATGTTCAAGTTTGTCAAGATCCTTCTGTATCTTAAGCCTATCTTCTGGAGTGTTGGCTATTCCTGCCAGCTTGGTGTCATCTGCAGATTTGATGAGTTCCCCATTTATTCCCTCATCCAAATCATTGATGAAGATGTTGAAGAGTACTGGGCCTAAAACAGAGCCACTGCATACCTCCCTCCATGTAGATGCAGTTCCATTGAGGACTACACGTTGAGTGCGGTTGGTCAGCCAGTTACGAATCCATCTGGTGGTGATGCTGTCTAACCCACATTCTTCTACTTTATCTAGTACTAGGTTATGGTCTACCTTATCAAAAGCCTTACTGAAGTCCAAGTAAACTATATCAACGGCATTCCTCTGGTCCACTAATTTTGTCACATTATCAAAGAATGCAATAAGATTAGTCTGGCATGATCTGTTTTTGACAAATCCATGTTGGCTTTTGGCTATTACTTTGTTTGCTTCTAAATGTTCGCTAATTTGTTGCTTGATTATTTTTTTCCAGAATCTTTCCTGGTATTGAGGTCAGGCTGATAGGTCTGTAGTTTCCTGGATCCATTTTTTTCCCTTTTTTGAAGATGGGAACTACATCAGCTCTTTTCCAGTCCTCTGGTAGTTCCCCGGTGGTCCAGGATCTCTGAAAGATATAATTCAGTGGTTCTGAGATCTCGTCTGCTAGTTCCTTCAGAACCCTGGGGTGTAATCCATCCGGTCCTGGTGATTTGAACTCGTCTAGGGTAGGGTAGATTTGAACTCATCTAGGGTAGACAGGTGCTCACTTAGCATACATATTGCTAGGATAAGAAGTCCTGCTTGGGTCCTTCACCATGTAGGACTTCAAAGGTGTCAACCAGCCACTTTGAATTGCATCCAGAAACATTTAGTTCTGATCCAGATAAAATGTGAAGAACCTTTGAGTACTGGATCAAATGTAGCTTTTCAGTAGTCTTCAAGCATAGCTCCATATAATCTAAGAGGTGACCAAGGTACCAATGACTGCAAGCAGGGCTTTCTGATGCAGGATGATCATAGCTGATGGGAGTTATGCAAAGGCCCCTACTAGTCATGGTGACACCTGCTCAAATCATATCTCTGAGTTCAGAAGAAATGTGCAGATCAGCTGGAGACATTTTATGGAACTTTTGATAAAATTGCCTGCTGTCATCTTTAAAAATATCTCCCACCACTGCTGCTTAAACTGAAGAAATTAAAACTCACATACAAGGAACATTCCATTAGGACAGCCACAATAATCCAGTCACTGCTACTTCAGAAAATATAACATTTCTGTTCATTTGGAGGGAAAGTGATGCTCCCAATACAATATCTGAATGATTTCTTACCCAAACAATATGAGATTAATACAATTCCATCTTTAATTTACAGGTGTCATGATCTCATAATAACGAGATGACAACTATATAATTTTTGGATATATTTAATTACTACTGCAGTAGTGCTTCTGTTACTGCGTCTACTGTAGATAAAAATTAGTTACAGTGACTTACTTGCTTAAAAAGAAATAAAATGTGTCTGAATCATGTCCAGAATTGTGCTCTGATGCAAAGAAATCTCAGCAGCATTTAGCAGCTTTCAGCTTTTCCTTGTGAAGGTCATGCATTTATTAGCAGGTTTCTCTCCAAATTAGAAAGCCGCAGGCAAGCTTTGAAAGAATCTGAAATACAGAAAGCAGATGGCTGAACCTAGATACATCTTCCATCTTGCTTCTTCAAACATATTCTCTACTTGAAAGATGGCAAAAGAGCGGAAGAAGAGACATCCTTTCAAAAATATAAATAGGAATATTATCCTCCTTTCCAAGCTTCAAGATATGGTGGAAAAGAGAATCAGCATTATCTGAAACCAGCAGAAATCCTGTTCATTTCCTAATAATTTATATATGAAACTAAGCAAAATGTATTGCAATTCTTTAAAGTACAGATTTATACCTGCTACATGTTTCTGGATTACAATTCCCATCAAATCATGTTAGAATGTAATATATTGATTCACTATTGCCATTCATGTTTTCCCATTCTTTCTTCATCTGTGGTTTTTCTACCATTGTAGAGATAACATGAGAAGCATTAGGATTCAAAAACATTAAGGTGACCTGTGAGTTACAGAATGACAGGGAAAGAAGCCAGACCTTATTTTTATTTGTTTGTATCCCACTTTTATTATTTTTACAAAATAATTCAAGGGACCTATTTTCCTCATAACAACCCTATGAAGTGGTTTGGACTAAGAGAGGGAGAGAGAGAGAGACTGTCCCGAAGTCACCCAGTTGGCTTTCTTGGCTAAGGCGGGAACTATCCCATTAGTTCTCTATTGTTGGTTTCCTCACATTTTAGACAACCCCAAATTCCAACCAAATCCATAAATGGAAGTTAGGAACATTCAGGGAAATGATTTCTGGTTATGTTGGCTACAGAAAAATTATATATAATTATAATTAACTGCAGGACCAGTTTGTTTTTATTTTTTGGTTGGACTTTTTCAAAACATCGGGATGCTCCGTTAGGTGAGTCAACAAAGATTGTATCTGTGTGTATAGTTTTTAATCAGATACATTTTTACAGTTAAAAAATAAACACAAAAATATAGAAAAGGGTAAGAAAGAAAAGACATAAAAAAACATTTTGAGAACCATAGAAAATGAAGCAAAAGGAAAAAAAATAGTTAAAGATGTGGTTTCTAATCTTCTTTACAGCAGTTATAGATTTGCTTGGTATCACTTTTCCCCTTCAAAATTATTTAACATACTTTACTTCCCTCTATATATGTTCTGTTTTTAATTTAGAAATCCAAAAATCACCACTTCATTTTTATCCTTTTTCAGTTAAAATTTCGCAAAGGGCTTTCAGTCGTTCATAAAAGTAGTTGTTCCCTCCCTAAACAAACAAGTCATTTCTTGTCAAGTCACTTAGCCATTTCTGCAATTCTACCATCTTCACAGTCTATTCCCCCATTGTGGATACTTCTGTTTCTACCTTTGTACATATAACAACTTGCCTCATTTCATACATAAAACTAATCATAGATAAGTCTTTTCGAATTAATTATCCATAGTAAGAAACACGTTGGTTTCCTCTGAATGTCGGTTTTGCAATTTTCTGAAACATTGTAGGGGTGTGTGTGTGTGTGTGTCCCAACCTTGGCCTCTTTTTTTTAATATTTTTTTTTAATTTTCAAAAACAAACACAACACAAAGTATCCTCCTTCTTTACATACTGTAGAAAGTGTATCAGTTGGTTACAAAAAACTTTCGTGCATCTCTTCCACAGTCATCAACCATAATTCATATTAACTCAATTATTTTAACTCAGATATTTATACATATTACCCTCATCATATCTCCATTTTCATTTGACTACAATTGTTTAAACATCCTTCATCATAAAATATATCAAGATTTAAAACATAACCACATACTGGCATTTCATTTGCTATATCTAAGATCCTCCAATAACACTGAATCCTTATGTCCTATTCCAGCTAAACATCCATAATATTTAGTAACAAAAATCTAATCCTCCTTTCCAAATCACTGTTTGCAATTTACATCTAGTTTCCTTATGTTGTACCCATACCTATATATACGTTGTTATCATTATCCCTCCTTTATTTGACTGTATCCTATATCATAACATTTCCCCCCTAATAATCAAAACTTAACTTAGTTCTTTTTTATTAGCCTTTATATATGACCAAAAAGATTTCTAATCTTCTTTTCATGGGTACCATTCAAATATTCATATCCAATTATTATTTATCATAACAATACATATGTATATATTATTATCATTATCAATTATTTATTAGACTATATCTATTATCACTAAATTTCACTAAGTTTAACTAGTTTTAAGTTATGCACTTCCATCTATCAACCTGTGTCTTTCCAGTAGCAAAACAGTCTCATGTCTTCTGCCATTTGTGGTATCAGTCCTCTAATCATCTCCTTAATCAAATTTGTATGGACTCCTCTTAGCAACTCATTGCTTATTAAATCTCTTATGTAATTTCAATGCCCTTCTTCTGTTTCCTTAATCAGCTTATCTTTAATTGTCAGTGGTGTTATCAATGATGTTGCTAATAACATTTCTCTCTTTAAATCCATAAATTCTTTTGTTTTTTCTTCTTCTGTATCTTGCCATCCGGGGTAGAGTTCCCCTCCGTTTAATTCCTCTTTCAGTGTTCCACTCTTTCCATTTCCAGACAAACCAATCACCATAGATATCAGCAGATTTAATTTCTTTATGGTCATTTTCCTCTTCGGTTTTTAAGACACTAACCTCCACTTTTTCCACTTGATAAACATCTCCAACTTCTTCATCATATTTTACTGTTAGATGCTCTAGGTTTTCCAACTTCTTCTCCATTCTCTCAAATGTATTTGATAATTTCTGAATTTCTAACAATATCTTTTGCAGGCTTAAAATTTCTTTCTGCTGTTGAAGTTGTGCCATTATCTCCAGCTGACAAACACTGCTGCTCTGGCTTGCAAGGTGTTTACAAGATTAAGCATAAATTCATAATAAGGTCTTCTTTTCACTTTTCTCTGGTTAAAGATATACTTCAAAAGAACATCTGTATGCTTTTCTTCTTATCACTCTCTATAAACAAACAGTGAGACCGTGAAGTGCCAAGCCAGAGTAATCAGTGAAGAAAGTAAGAGTGTTTTGTTTCCAATACACAAACTTCCAGCCTCCGAGTAGCAGTGTTTTTCTTTCCCTCTGTTGTTACAATTTTCTTTGTTTCCTTTTGTATCTTTTTTATATTCCAAGTTTAAAAAAAGTCAAATTCTTGAATGAGTTAGAGAAGAAAGGGGAAAAACACCCACAGTAGTGAAAAAGGAGAATTTTAGTCCATAGGTTACAAAGAATAACAATAAAAGAAAAAATAGAAGAAGAAAACTTAATCCATTCATTTTAAAAGGCTTGCATAAATTCCATCCATGAACATAGCATTTAAAAAGTAAGATAACCCACTGTCCAAAACCATTCAAAGCTTAATTCCGCCACTTATTTCTTTTGTTCTCAAATTTAAATTAACTTTAAGTTTTTTATAGGCAGTCTTTTTTACAACGGCAAAAATTCCTCACCTGCTGGAAACACTTTCTCTTTCTATATCCTTCTGTTTTGGAGCCGTCCTGACTTCATCAGCCTAATGGCTAGATTTTTTATCGCCGGCTTGAAGAACTTCTCTTGGATCCATCAGGGACTTTGCAATGTCCCTGAGATCAGCAAGACGTATTCTTCCTGTTCACCATCTCTGCGGGATGGTTTAGGTCTGATTGGACCATCCAGTGGCAAAAGTATTGGCTGAGGTCTCAGAGCATCGAGACCGCACGTCCGTATCGTTGCGACGTTGGCTCCTTCTCCAAGTAACTGTTTCTCAACCTTGGCCTTTTTAAGACTTATGGACTTCAACTCCCAGAATTCCCCAGCCAACCATGGGAGTTAAAATCTACCCACCTTAAAATGACCAAGGTTGAGAAACACTGTCTTAGATCATTCTTTTCATGATATGTATATCAACACTACATTATTTTATAAATGTTCTTTCCAGAGTTATAACACAACGTTATAAACATTTCTGATGCTTTGCATTATGGAAGACCCTTAATGCCCGTCACATAGGAGCTCTTACCATCCTTGGCTTGCTATCTATCACCAAAGAAACCTCTCACATTTCACTGATTCAGAACATCAGTAAAAAAAACTTTGTGTGATTCAGGCTGCTCAATCAGAGACTGATGTACTTTCTTTGCTATTGTTTGGGCAAATGCATGTGATGCTATAAAACATTATTCTGTTTGCAGGATGAGAATCCTGGGGTCTGTCCTCTCAACAGCAGCAGCCAGTCTGCGGAATGCAGCAACCATAAATCCAAAAAGGAGTCTTTCAAGAGTGGCAGCAGCAGCCGCATTTCAAGAGTGAAATCTTTTCTTCCTGTGCCCAGAAATAAAGTCAGCCAGTTTTCTCAGAACATTAAATGCAGCAGCAGCAGCAGCAGCAGCAATACAAGGCAAACAGAGGCAATCTGTGACTAGAAAAAAGAAATTCGGAACATGCACACACCCAAAAAATGCAAATAAAGATTTGTTTCCTTTTCTGTCTTTCCTAATGAGTTATCTTGAAAAACAAAACTCATCAACAGGTGTAAATAATTTTTAACATGATTTTCTCAGTTCTGATACACCCATGGGACCACAGTTTTACTTTTATGCGAACAAGCTGTTTATAATGAAAATATTATCCTGTATTATATTGATTGATCTTTAGAAGTAAATGGTGATAGCTTCATAAACGCTTTTTTTAAAATCTGAAAATGCTTTTCTGCTTAGTTATAATTAAGAGATCACCACAGAAAGTGTGTGTGTGTGGGTATGGGTGTGTATAATAAAAATTTAAATAAATATATTGGATCTGATCCAGAGATACCTGTATATACAAAAAAGTAGTACTCTATGGAATGCTTCGGTGGAAATGGGGTGCTTCCACTGAATACAGAAGCAGATAACTGGTTTGAAACAAAAGGTTGTCTATCAATATCCCATTGTTAGTGTAGCCAGTTGTAAATGTGCATCGTTTTACATACTCCAAGATTAGTATGCAGGTCCATATTGCTGGTCTGTATTGGATTTCCATCTAGTAGGTCTGATGTAGATTTCTCTGCATGGAAAGCTAAGCAGTTTGGTCTGCTTTTCCTCCTCCCCCCCCCCCCATATCATGAGATCCTGTAAAGTGTTTCTCATGAATAAAGTCTATTCTGTGCAACATCCCAATTACCTACGAAGAGGATCACTTCATTAGGACAATAAAGTTTTATCTAGTTATATACTGAATTTCAGTGTTAAATTTCATACTTTGGGTTGCACAATTCTGTACAGAAGTGGCTTAAAGTTAATATATATATGTCCAAGCAAAAAAAAAAACGGGTTCACTTTCTGAAAAATGGATGGCATGTGGCAATAATGGGAAGAACTGAGACTACAGTCCAGTTATTTTCACTGAGAAACTGCATTAAATATTCCAGTTACCTGTACTATTGGATAGTTTCATTTATGTTTGTTGTTTGGATTCTGTGTCCTTTTTCGTTAAAAGCAAAAATCCTACAGCCATCCTTAAGAGTAAAGTCTGATTATTGATCTTGGGATGGGGTGGGGAAGGGCTAGAGAGAAATCTCCCTTAAACTCACCTCTAATTATATCATTCCCTGTAATTATTATGGAAAGTTCCTCCTATTTTCCCAGTATTGACTTGCCAGGAATTTATGCTATTTTACCCTGAAAATTTTCTTCCTTGTTAGCAATACAGCTACACACAATCGATAATCAAGAAAGAAAGAAGCTGCAATAACTTGGGAAATGAAAAATTTACCTCTTTCTTACATGTTGTCTGAAATGACATTTCACCCTGGGGAAAACTTCTGTCCTGCATTCTTTTCCCAGAGTGCATTTTTTCAGTATTCATAGTGGACCCTCGTATTCCTTCTTCCAGGGATATCTTTATGAAAGACAGAAATGCCTTAAGAAAAAGGTTACCTGAAAAATTGCTAGGTACTGACTGACAACACTCTAAAGCTATTCAACCCAATATCTTTGCAAAAGCATTTGTAAAAGTCAAGCAGTTAAGTTAAATAATCTGGAATTTCATCTGTCATGCCAATAAAACATTTTGTACTACAGTTTCTGCAATACCTTTGTTTTTGTATTATGTGTGTTTGGGTAGTCAGGTTTTTTTTTTTTCTGTCTCCATATGCTAAAGCTGGAATTTGACACTAACTTTAATTTTTGAATGCTTACTGCTTTCTTATTTAAAAGCAGACTGAAACAACTTTATACCCCACAGGCTGCAGGGGAAGGTTAATTAGGGCTGAAAGCTGTCGAGTGAGGCTTGGGCTAATTTGGAAGGATTCTTAAGATAAAACCAGTCTTGACTTCCAATAAACACTGAGCTTTCCTCCTTCCACAAAAACATTTTCATGCACACCTGGTAGTCAAATGCATTCCTGGAGACAATTGGAACATGGAGACAAAGGGGGATAATTCTATAATCCTTACATTAAGAAGATAGAAATATATCAATACTGCAAACAATATTGAATGAATGAAATTGTTCTCCCCCTAGTACTGATCCATTGCTTTGGATAAAATTCTTAAACGATTTTGTCAACAACATGGACAAGATTCTGAAGTCCACATGTGCTTGAAGTGTTCCATAGGTATTTTTCCGCTATACTTTTATACACCTTGGTGTTTCAGAGTTATGCATGTAAGATAATTTCTAATAAACAAAAAATTGTTTAATATGATTGGGTTACGTGTGTTGAAAGTTGCCTTTGGGTAATTCATACAATATGAATTTTGAAGAATTCAAGCTATTTAATAGGTTCCTTAAGCAAAAGCAATAAGCATGAACCTGTCTATGGAGATTCTCTGTCAGCCAGGTCATGGTCAAAGAATGCAAATGACATACAAGGAGTATAAATGCTTCCATTCCCCACCATCCAGTCAGAGCTGAAGAAGCTTGTTGGATGAGAAGTGAAACATCTTCAAAGAAAAACCAGAATGTCCAGTTACCTCTCGAAAAAGCACCTTTGGGATAATAAATAGTAGATAGTAGAGAAAATGAAAAATTAGTTAAACCTGACTTACATTAATGAAATGGAAATGGCTGGTGCCATACAGCCAAGATTGTAATAGCTTAGTTATTAGTCCTAATGCATCCACTTCTCATTTAAATTCCTGTAAAAAAGAAGAGCATCTTTCTCTCTATACCAGCCTGGAATTCAATCTAGTCATTTTCTTGAGTAAGCTCATCATATCAGTGATTGAAACTAACAAGTTATTTTTTGGTAACTTCTGCTACTCTACACTATTATTGACTTAGGGTGACTTAGTCATTAAATTACTGTTATCTGTCAACAGGCCCTTTTAAACACAGTTTAAAAGTATTCAGGCTGTCACAATTCCAAGATAATGTGCTTCTGTTAACATCTAGAAAGTTATCTAAATGAAGAAACACAGATTCAATATTGTCAGAAAGATGTCACCGCCCCAGTCCCTTTTGGAAGAGGGGGCGGTCTATAAATATGAATAAAAGTAAAGTAAAGTAAAGTAAAGTAAAGAAGTCTGAACCAAATCACAGGTAATAGTAAGGTTGCTTCAGGTAATTTAACATTTTCCACAATCCTATGCAATTGGTCTCTGCATCTGGGAGTGATGGGAATGGTAAAACATTTGGAAGGCATCAGTTGTTTATCTCCCTGACTGTAGTCTTGATATGGTCTTCATCCTAGGCTCAGTGTTTTTTTAAATTAGTTTGCCTCTCATGCAAGCTCTGACAGAATGTGAAGCTCAAATATTTGAATGCCCACTGTGTTCTCAAAATAAATAATTGCTGTGAACAAAATCAGCACATATATCTGGTCCCAAATTGACTGTTGTTCAGAAATCTCTACACTCTGGCAGCTCAAATTCCTGAGAATACAAGAGACTATTTGACTAATGTTTTTCTCAGTTTGATATGAAGTGATGTATTTGATTTTTAAAAGATGCCATGCATTGGTGTATTAACCACTAAGCAGACTAAGTACATGCTTAGGGCACCAGGCCTAAGGGAGGGGAGGCACCACAAAGTTGAGAAACAAGAAAAACCAATGAAGATTTGTGCAGTATGTACAAAGGAGGGGCACCAAGTTTTGTCAGTGTATAAGGCACCAATGAGCCTTAATCCACCACTGATGCCATGCAATTCTTTTCCCAAATATGTAGAAATGAGCATCACTATTTGAAGGGGTTTGGAGTGTTTCCAGAGTTGGATTACATTATGCTGTCCCTCTGCCCTATTCATGGAAACGTACATGAGGTCTGCCATATTCCTTCGGTAGATCTGCACCCTTCTTGCAAAAACAGTAGAGCTGTACAAAGCTTTGTGATCAATGGTAGGCATCCTTCAACAGAAAGCAGCTTCTTGGATAGATATGACTTAGAATTGCTGTTCTAATTTAATTGTATCCTCTTCATTCCTGTTAGTTTTTGCTTTCTTAAAATTTGTAATAAGTTTTTCATCCTTGAAAGAAAAGTATTTCCCATGTCTCGTCGTGCATTTGGGATTATTTTTCACAGAGCAAAATTCAACATTGTGCATTTGTTTTACTGCTGGGATTGGTGGTGTTGCCAAAAATAACATAGTTTAGTCATAGTTTAGGTTTGTTCTCTCTCTTTTTCCCCATTTCCCAATTTTTGCATATATTTCTATCACATACACATCACAAGAATAACTATTTATTGCAGGGGTGTCTGCAGAATATGGTTATAAAAGTGAAAATGGCTGCCATAAAGGTATGATTGAAGCTTTGCCTAATTTTTCAGTGTGCTGTACATAAATACAGCTGCAATGTTGGCTACCATCTTGACTTTTATTTACTATACTTTGTGAATGCCTCCACACATACAGTACGTTTCAGAGCATTTCAGCTATGGAAAATCTCTTACCATTTGCTTACACTGTCTTTATAGCAACCTTTTTCAAAAGCCTTTCTCTCTTTGCTCCATCTCAATCTCTAAGTGCTACCTTATGTTTTAAACTGAATGCAAGTAGTCAGTCTTCGTTTAGTGACTGCCTTGTTTTAGTGACCATTCACAATTAAAGGTGATGAAAAAGTAACTTTACCACCACTCCTTACATTTACCATCTTTGCAGAAAAGGAAAACAAAAGACAGCTGAAGTAACATCATAAGCAATTTCACTTAATGACCACTTCACTTAATGATGGAGTTGCCGGTCCCAATCAAGGTTGCTAAATGAGGACTACCAATAGATTAAATAGGATATTATATCAGCACTGTATAATTTGTTTTTTCTTTGCGTTTTATCAATCATCATATGGATTTTATCACTTACTACAACCTTCTGTTTTATGAAGATGAGGGAAGTCATCCCTCCTAGAAGAAAGAAGTACTTTGAGAAATATTTAAAAGGACAGAATATTATTTATTTATTTATTTATTTATTTATTTATTTATTTATTTATTTATTTAATTAATTAATTAATTAATTAAATTTGTTAGCCGCTCCCTCTCCACAAAGGGACTCGGGGCGACGTACAATAAATAAAACACATATTATAAAAATTACACATTGTACACATTGTACAGAGGAGGTATAAAACATAATACAATATTATAATAACATATAAATATTAAAATAAGTTAAATTAAAACCCCAATAGAGATTATAAGTTTAAAAAATTGCCAGGGGGAATAAAATGGAACTATGGTTGAGCCAGGCCTGCTAGTTGAAAAAGGTGGGTCTTGAGTTTTGAACGGAAGGAGCGGAGGTCGGTGGTAATCCTAATATCCGGGGGGAGGTCATTCCAGAGGGCTGGGCCCATCACAGAGAAGGCCCTACTCCTGGGTGCCGCCCTTTGGCACTGCTTAGTGGACGGCACCCGGAGAAGTCCCTCTCTGCGAGAGCGAATTAGTTGTAGGGATGTATGGGGCAGGATGTGATCCCGCATGTAGCTAGGTCCTGTGACATGGAGCGCTTTGAAGATGGTAATCAATACCTTGAAACGCACCCGATAGACCACAGGAAGCCAGTGCAGCTCGCGCAGGAGAGGTGTTATATGGGAGTATCTCGTACTCCCCATAATCACCCGCGCGACCGCGTTCTGGACCAGCTGCAGTCTTCGAGTGCATCTCAAGGGAAGCCCCATGTAGAGAGCATTACAGTAGTCTAGGCGGGACGTCACCAGCGTGTGAGTGACTGTGCGAAGGGCATCCCAGTCCAATAGGGGGCGCAATTGGCACACCAGGCGAACCTGGTGGAACGCCCCCCTCGCCACGGCTGCCACATGGTCATCCATGGACAGCCGGGCATCCAGGAGGACGCCCAAATTGTGCGCCCGTTCCATGGGGGCTAGTTGCTCGCCCCCAATGGCCAGTGTTGGAATTAGCTGGTTGAACCGGGGGGCCGGAAGCCACAGCCACTCCGTCTTGGAGGGGTTGAGTTTGAGTCGGTTGTCACCCATCCAGACCCGTACGGCTTCCAAACACCGGGACATCATTTCAACGGCCTCATTTCAACGGCCTCATTTCAACCGCCTCATTGAGGTGGTTCGGGGTGGAGATGTTCAGCTGTGTATCATCAGCGTACAGATGATATCCCACCCCAAAACCACGGATGATCTCACCCAGCGGTTTCATATATGTGTTGAACAGGAGAGGCGAGAGGACTGACCCCTGTGGCACCCCACAAATGAGAGGCCTCAGGGACGACCTCTGCTCCCCTGCCAACACACGCTGCGTCCGGTCGGAGAGGTAGGAGCAGAACCACCGTAGAACGGTGCCCCTTACCCCCAGCCCCTCCAGCCGGTGCAGGAGGATACCATGGTCGATGGTATCAAAAGCCGCTGAGAGATCTAATAGGACCAGGATAGAGGAACAACCCCTATCCCTGGCCCTCCAGAGATCATCAACCAATGCGACCAAGGCCGTCTCTGTGCTGTGCCTGGGTCAGAAGCCGGACTAGCGTGGGTCTAGATAATCATTCTCCTCCAGGTGACGTGGGAACTGTTGGGCCACCACACTCTCTACAACCTTCGTTAAAAAAGGAAGGTTGGAGACAGGACGGTAATTGGCTAGCTCCGTTGGGTCCAGGGAAGGCTTCTTGAGTAAGGGTCTCACAACCGCCTCTTTCAAGGCGGCCGGTAAGAACCCCTCGCCCAATGAAGCGTTCACTAGCACCAAGAGCCAGTCTCGTGTAACCTCCCAGGATGCCAGTACAAGCCAGGAGGGACACGGGTCCAATGAACATGTGGTGGCTCGTAGTCGCCCGCGTAACCTGTCCAAATCCTCGATGGCCACCGAGTCAAACTCCTCCCAGGATGGTCTCTCAAGACTCGCCTGGGGCATCCCTCCTAGCCCACTGAGTGGGACCCATTCCCTCCGGATTTGATCGATTTTATCCTGCAGATATTTCCCAAATTCCTCTGCCCTGCCCTGTAAAGGGGCTTCCCGCGGTCTCTGTGAAAGAAGAGAGCAGGTCACCCGGAACAGGGCAGCAGGGCGGTTATCTGCGGACGCAATAAGGGCTGCACAATGTCGACGTTTGGCCGCTCTTATTGCCACAAGGTATGTCCTTAAGTAGGTTCGTACCTATGTTCGGTCAAGTTTGGAACGGGAGGATCTCCATTGGCTCTCTAGGCGTCTCTTGTGGCGTTTCATCACCCTTAGCTCCTCGGTAAACCAAGGGGCCAGGGTGGTTCGTTGCCGCAGGAGAGGCCGCAAAGGCGCCACCCAGTCTAAGGCCCCGGCAGCCGCATTATTCCAGGCGGCTACTAGGTCCTCTATCCGTGGGCGGGTCAGGTCTACAGGAGGTGGCCCAAGCTCCATCTGGAACCTTTCCGGTTCCATCAGGCGCCTGGGGCAGAACCCAGAAATTATATTTCTTAATATAATATTTCTCTTAAAAGAGAAATAGAAATCTTAAGGGAGACAGAAACTCAGCTCTAGTTCCCTGCCCCCAGCAGATATTTGGTCCCCATTAAGAAAGACTGGGCCACACTATCTACAAGACAAAAGACGGTCAGCCTCAGGAGATGGGATAAGCCCTCACTCAAGATCCAAACCAGTACAAAGCCATTAAGACACAATAGGAATTGCCCAACACCCTTTTAGAAAACAAGCCCCTTCATTACATGATCACCTTCCAAGCTTCAACCAACCTGGGAGCGCAAGACAAACATGACCCCACATGGCCCCATGGGAGTCTGACAACAGCCAATAGAATACATGTTCTTGCACAGGAACAGGAAGCTCAAGTGCAAAGCCCAAGAGAAGGTATAAAAGCCACCCTCTCTCAACTCCATGTGGTCAGGTGCCCAGAACCACCCATGTGCTTCTGCTTCATAAATAAATGGGCTCTCTTTCCAATCAGCCTCCAGCCTCCATTATGTCTCCAGTGCCTTTCTCCTGGCTTGAAACTGAACCAGATATTTCTTCCAACAAAGACGAGTATTACATTTGAATTTTTTCTCTTTTTGTTCTTACAGTGTATTACTTCATATTAAGCAATATTTTTATCATTTTTCTGGCTGAACAGATGCAGAGTTTGATTCCTTTCCTTTGGTTCCATGAATGAAGGAATTATTTCTTTCCAAAATCTGAATAAAACCCTGTGGCTATACAACCTTGTAATTTGTAATACCTGATAAGATTAATATATTTTTTAACAGACCTTTTTCCAGTGGGTGCACATTTTCCTGTGGGTAAAGATGCACAGTGAAAAACCTGACATAGCAGTGTGTGCTCCAATTGTGAATTAATTCTAGAACGTGTCTTAGTGCAATGAATGCTCAGGAGATGCATTTTGGCAAAGCAAGCCAAGGCATTGAAAGAAGACATCAGGAGATCCCTTTGTGCCTTATTACATTTGCTGGCAATGTTACCTAGCATTTTATCAGAGCCTGAATATTCTGCGCCAGAAAAAGACAGGGTTTAGATGGATTACTTAAGCTGGCCTTCAGGATGTAATTATTCTTCTGAAAACACACTTGGGATTTGTTCTGCATGTTGCTCGCTTCAGGCTGGGCCTGCTTTGTGTCCTTTTGCCTCAGACAACTTCTTTTATCTTCTCCTTGGTTACATGATTCCTCCAACTGCCGCTGTTGCAGTGATCAGTATGGATTCTTAGTAACCAAAATTTCTCTGACAGCTGTTTTCTGTATCAGAACTTGCATCCCCTGATGGTGCAACAGATTTTCTGAACCCCATTTCCTAGCAGCTGCAGCCAATAGTTCGATGGCATCAGAAAAGCACATGCTTCACACCTGAAGCCTTTCTTTTCAGTACTGTAGTGTAGGCATAACAAATAGTAAGATTTCCACATTTTGTAAAAGCATATTAGGGTATCTTCTTTCTCTTTTGTTGCAGAAATCAAGAGATAGGACTGCGAGATCAAGATAAGCTTTATTTTGGCCAAAAGTTCCAGACAGAGATAACAATTTCTAACATCTGGACAAAAACCTATAGAAAAGGCAGTTTCTTATATATCTTTCTAAGAGTAACGTACACGGAAATGCTTAACTTCACTTCTTATTGGTTACCTTGAGGAAAGAGCCTTATAAGTAGATAGGGTCTTACTACTCATTTTGTCTTGGGTCATAGGTATTGAGTACGTGTCTCTAAGCGACCTTTAGCTGATCCTTGTGATCTTGTGAGAGCTATTGAACTCTGCATTTAGGCACTCGCTTCCTGTTCTTTTGCAAGCTGCAACTCTGCCTATGTGGCCTTTTAATACAGAAGTAAAGGGGCCCTGAGAGGCTGCCCAGCCTGACCCAGTAGGTTTCACACTTAATGCCCAATTCTCACTTTACGTCCTACTTTACTTTGGTTATAGGAAACTGCAAATAGACATAAATCATACAATATTTAGATTGTAGATTATGAAAAAATGAAACAATTTTGTAGGCGGAATCTTTAATAAGCTTTTGTGCTGCAAGCTTCTTTTACCAAATGAAATGCACAGGTATTAAGAGAGCTACCACATCTGGGCCACAAAGGCAGATACAGAAAACTAATTCTAATGGTCACCCAGAATCTTTGAAACTTAGATCTGATAGGTGTGGAAGTAAATATATAATTAGATTGCAATTGATAAGTACTTTTCCATATACAAGTAAACTGTGCAACCAGGTTTGTCTAAAATCAAGATACAAAACACTTGTAATAAGAAATATCTGGAACAACAAATAAAAAATGTATCAGCTCTTCGGCACCATCTAGTGACAAGAAAACAAAACGTGATTACCCTGCAAGTTATATATAAAATATAGAGATTTTTTAAATAAAGGTTTTGGTCATATATTGGATGCTGGTAGACTGACAATTCAGGAATTTTCATTTAGCACTGTTCACTTGAACAGTGTCTCATTTAATTTTTATTATGATCATATAACAGAGGTTATAAACAATGCTTTCAATTTATTAACATATGCTGTGCAATAATGTCCGTGAACCATTTCAATCAAAATTTTTTTAAAGTGCCATGTTGGCATAGTGGTCTTTTGTACCACCTGATTATAACCACAGCAGCAGATGGTTAAGCCTGTTACAAATGTTACCTAGTATTTTTATACTGATAATATGGTCACAGATCAGTAAAAAAGAATTACATTTTCTATAATCTTCATTTAAATCTGCAGTGTATATGATCTGCCAATTTATCTATGCACCACAAGCATATTCAGAGCAAATAAAACATGGAGGGTTGGTGTCTCTGTTATAGTCTTGTTATCCAACCAGCTTTTTAAAACATGCACTGAATGGGTGGGGCTCAAATACTGTACTTAAATAGCTGGCAGCTTAGATATTTATTGGGACCAATTTCTTTTTAATAGAATGACTGATCAGATGTTTCTGGGGAGCCCACAAGCTAAGCATTGAAGCAATATTTTTTTTGCTTATTTTCTAGAATTCTTCGTTCTTCTAAAGGAGCATTTGGAAACCTTGCTCGGGAGAATCTTTGTGCAGCTCTGGCTGTGTGACAGTTATAGATGTTTCTGGAATAGAATGCCCTGGCAAGAGTCAATCATAGCCTGATGTCCACTTGATACTGCAATGCTCTCTGTGTGCATCTACCTCAGAAGCTGCAGGTTGTAGAGAATAGGTTGGCCAGAATGTTACAAAACAGATCAGCAAAGAAACACCAATGTTGAAGTCATTGTGGTAATTGCTGGTAGGCCTTTGGACCCAAATAAAATGCTACTGATTGCTTAAAAAGATCTATAACATAGCACCAGGATAGGTCAGGAACTGCCTTGTGACACTGCTGATCTGATCTTAACCCTGGTTACAAAATCAAGATTAGGGCTAAACTCACTGTAGAAATAAGAAATGAATTGGTCTCAAGGTGTTGCATTACACAACCTCATTGATCAGGATCAATGTCATTACTGCACATTAAAACAATTAAGATGACAAAAATAAGCAAAATGTGTAATGCAGCAGTTAGTAGCTAGGATTTTCATTACAGATTTTTCTCTAATTGTATAAAAATGTAAAATAAAAACAATCATGATAACCCTTTGAATTCCAATACAATTTGTAATACATTTTATTTCTAAAATATAGAACATTTTTATTAAAGGACTGCCACAGTAACTTTTAATAAAGTTATGAAATAAATATGCTAGAGAAATTTCAGTTAACTATAAAATAGTGTGGTATAAAAGATCACAAAAGTCAAGTAATTTTTTTTCTTTCCACTAAAACATTACAAATTCTAAAAATTTAAAACAATGTTAAATTTAAAAAACTGAAAACAATGCCCAGACTCATTTTGTTGGCTATAAAAACAATAAATGCTAATTGCTCCTGATCCATGCACAATAGAGAAATAGACTAGCAGTTAACCCTTTCTTTTACAATGGTTATGAAGCATCAGCTACTGTATCTTACAGGAGCAGTCTAGCAAAGGGGTACACAGCACAACTTGATGTCTTTCATCTCATATAGGAAGATATTAATCTGACAAACAGAATGGACCAAATACCAACAAAGTTGAATTATTACAGAGCAACACAAATGCAATTCATGAATTGCATCTTCTTATTTTTTAATTCATATTTTCCTGGCTATTATAACAGATAATATATTTAAAATTAAATATAATTTCTATCACATGAATGGATGTAACTTTGTTTTTTTAAGTTATTCAGCTTTCATGTATTTGATTTACAAAAAACTGTATACCTTTCAATCACATTTTTCCCATGTCCTTTTCATACATAGGAAAAACAATTTTAAAATCCCTAATTAAATTTATGTTCTTTCTAATATTTAAATGCCCAATTTTGTTAAAAACTAAGAGCTGCTAATTCCTGTATTTATGTTAATCCAGAACATAAATGTTCATTTTGGCTGACATATCTATAATGTGCACAGCAATAAAGACAGTTCATGACCCCTTTTGCAATGATTGCAAAAGGTATATGCTTTGTCCCTGGTCTGTTTTCTGATAAAAAACAACAACAACGACAGACCTTTAGAATCAAACTTGCTTATGGATTTACTGTAGATTAAAATACAAGTGCAAACTATGCTTGTTTTGTATGACATTCACATAGTGTAAAAACATGTACTGTGATAGTTAAAAATTCAATTTATAACTTTAAAAACTTGATTATCATTCTGATCATCCCATGTCTGTAA
This sequence comes from Natrix helvetica, assembly GCF_964273705.1. NCBI lineage: Eukaryota > Metazoa > Chordata > Lepidosauria > Squamata > Natricidae > Natrix > Natrix helvetica. Next base: position 61,654,250 of record NC_138553.1, on the reverse strand, counting down.
AAAGAAGATATTTCATGAAAAAATTCTTTGGGATCAGATCTAACATACATGTCCTTGATACTTAATTTGACCCTTGCATTGTAAAGCATTTTATGCAGACAGATCACACATTCATTAATTTAAATTCCTAAATCTGTTCTTGTTCCGTCATTTTTAGTCTTGTTCTTTCTGCTCCCATTTGTTCTGATATTTTTCCTCAGAACAATTCAAGGAAACTGTTTGCAACAGCATCTTGAGGCATCTTCACAGACGGGTTTCTTGAATGTCTTCCTCTGTTTCCTCTGGCAAAGCACTGATTTGAGGCCTTGACCTTCGCTTGCTTGAGTCCCTGGGATAGAGCATGGCTCTATCGGAAGAGCTGATTGCTTGATGGAAAGAATGATTTTCACTCAGAAGCTTCTGTATTGATTTATATTGCTTGACTTTATTTTCTTCTATGACCTAATAAATGAGAATGAGAAAATAAAATTTAATTATGAATTGATATTTTTAGGAATCAACTGCTATCTTACAGAACGACAATAATCACCAAATTATTTATTGTATTTGCATTCTTCCCATTGTGCAAGAACATTATTTCATAGCTCTAGAAAATATACATTTATATATTACACAGAATGAATTAATAACTGCCATAAGTAGGCATCTTGGACTATAATTGTAATAATTCTGTAACTAACTAGGAAATAAGCAACATTAAAACCAATGAGTTTTTAAATATATATTTCTATCACTTTGTTGACAATTATCTTCAGATTATTTCCAAAAGCCAGACACAGCATTTTTTCCATTCAGCCTGCTGTTGTCTTCTTCCTCCTCTTCTTCTTCCTCCTCCTCCTCCTGCAATTTTATTTTATTTGAGCATGGTATCTACATTATCCATAAGCTAAAGAATATTATTATAGTAGACTCAATCTTCAGAAGGACTTACTGGTCCATCACATACTAGTTTCCCTTTTCCACCATATGTTGAATCTCTCATAAATTATGGGTTGTGCACATAACAACATTGCATATTAATATGCAGTTTTACTGCAGCTAGTTTTTACTGCAGCTAGTGCCAACTTGCTTTAAGAGAAGAGGAACAGGGGCGGAGGGGAAGGGAAAATGGAAAAAAATACAGTCAGGAAGGCTTTTTCACTGTTACTCATGAAGAAAATTTCCGCAAGCTTTTCTGCTGACATCACCTTCAAAGAGTGACTGTGCCACATGACAGGTGGGTAGCTGAGAACTTCATTTGGAGGAGACTGTTGAAGGCCCTGACAAACATGGTATCATTGTTAAATAATACTTTTGCAATGAAGACAAATTCTTCTCCCTTTCTGCCAACAATACTTTTATGTGTTTGGGTGCAATAAAGGAAGAAAAATGGTGGGGAAATATAAATAAACATTTGGAATAGGTATACATCAAAGCAATCAACACACAAACATGTTTGATTTATAATGTTTTCGCTGTGAATAAAAGTATGCATGAAACAAGTTTATGAAACAATATGGGCTGTTTCTCACTTATACGTAACATGTTCTTGCTAGCATAATTGTGCAGTTGAATTATAAGGTTTTTTTTTAAGGAAGGCTGTGTTCAGGACAGTTAGTGCTTTAATACAAAGCATGGTATTTCTTTTTATGATTTCTTTAAAAAAAAAACAAAAGTATTTTGAAGATCATTAGTTTCAAGCCAGCACCAGTAGCATTCAAACAAAATTGTTGGCTATTTCACTTTTTGTTCCAGATTTTCAATTCCTAGCATGCATAGAAATTGTTGTTTAAAAATATTGTTTTGAAAAAATGACTATTTAGTTTGCCTGGTAAACTGTAGAGGGAGCAGAAAACAAAATACTGCTTAGTTTCCTATTGTTATTATGTCATATTCTCCAGTTTCTTCTTCAGATTTTGGCCTGAATTTACTTGTGTGTATTTGGGTTTTGCCAGCTTGGCCTTCACCCTTTCTTTCTCCCTGGAAGAATGGAAGAAGAGGAAGAGGAAGCTGATTTTACCAATAACACTTAATTTGTAATGTCTTTACATCTATTAGTTCAATTGTTATGATGTCAACTTGCTTTCACAATCCTCCAGATTGCTGGTTGCCTGTTATGTAAACTGCCAACTTTCCCAATATGCTGTATACCTCTCTGCCTGAAACGGGTCACTCTGGGAGGAGGGATGCTTAGCTTGGCACACAGGAGAAAGAAATCCTTCCCAGTTCTTCCTCTTCTATAGAGAACTACCTTTTACCTCTTAAGGGTCTAGGCAAGAAGCAACATACTGGGGCTAGCAAAAGGAGCTACATTAGATTGGTGAGTCTCTAATTAAAGGTTGTAACATATTAAAATCTGGAAACTCCAGAGAAGGAAGCAGAAAAACATTTACTATCAAGACATATTTATCTCTAAATATTGAGTAAGAAATCTGATCTAGAAATACTATATTAGATCACTTTTACTCTGGAATGTGTGTCCCTGATTTCTATTGTTTCTGATGCATATTTCCTCTATAGAAATTCAGTGGTTGTAAACCTTGAATAAAAGACTATGGTTAGCTCAGAGTTTTGTTTCTCCCTTCTGCATTATCCTATTGGAGTTTCTGTTGAAATGCTATCTAGAACGTTCACAGCTCTCTATCGTTAGCTCCTCTACTATTTATCTGTTTGTCTATGAGTATCAAGACTGAAGCGCACTTGCAAACATTAGCACTTTCAACTTGCCAAAGAACTAGTGGGGAGGGAAAGGCAAGATGGAATGCAGGCTCCAGACTTCAAGCAGATGATCTGTGAGAACCAAGGACACATCAGCAGGTATTTGCCAAGACCAGAGACTTTTCTCAAAACAAAATAATGACACTCAATTGGACAATGTGACCTGCTTTAATTGGGGGGAAGGAGGGGGGAGAACCAATATTGCAACTATGTGGGTTAGTTAGAGCTGGTTTTGCCTTCTTCAGTGCTGAAATGATGTACTCAAAAAAGTTTTGCATTCAAACTTTGGAAGATCTCGAAGGTGTTTGCTTTGATTGGGTTCATCAGTTGGAACGTTAACAATGAGTACTGTACATAAAGTTCAAAAAAGAGTTTTATTTTTCTTTTCTTTTTGATTTCTGTTTTTCTGAAAGTAAATTAATTCTGTCTAGATGTGGAAAGGCTGATCTATTTTTCAAGCAAGAGAAGATGCTAGTCACATGTCTCATGTTACGAGCCAGGCGGTAGACATAAATTTCATTTTATTTTTGGAGATCCCTTCCGATCACTGAAGGCGATGGATGTTGTTGTTCGCTGTTCGTCTCTCTGGTGGGCTCCTTTTAGTAGCACAGAGGGTCTCGGAGGGGCCACCTGCCATAGGGCAGCTTTCTGGAACCCCCGGATTTGGCGGTAGCCAGCGGGGGTGTTTCCAGCCTCGCCCCAGGAGCCGGGGAATGGAGGGGGGCATGGAACAGCATTTGGCTGTCTGCCCTTTCGCTGAATGGGCTCTGGGAGGAAGGAGTTAATTAAGGAGGAGCGGCTGGAATGCGGGTGGTGAGAGATCCATCCTAATCTCCTTAATTATCGTTAACGGATAAGCAGCAGACTATTGTAAATTCGTGTTCAATCTATTTGAAGCTGGAAGATTAGAGGGGGGGTTTCTTTCTCTTTACCTCCCTCAGACAAAGCGGAATTTGAATTATCTCTTTCTATATCGGAATGGAGAGAGAATAAAGGCTTACTTGTCACCTGTATTAACTATGTGAGAAAGATTTACATCACAACTGCAAGAGGTGATTCCTGAGCTGTTTTCTTAAAGGAAAAAAACTTTATGGAAATCTTTGTTCTTCTCCCTGTGAAAGGAGGAGCCAAGATGGCTCCCCTCCGTCTTCGTTTTTGTACTTACAAATGAAATCTGCCTTTTGAAACTACCTTTGAAAAAATCTCTGGCATTGTATTATTACCCCCTCTGAAGGACCCCTGGACCTCTCCTGTTATGTGGTCTTCCTGGATTTTGATTATTTGATTTTTCCCTTTCTGGTGTGCCTCCGTGCCTTGGAACTGTGATGGAGAACTAACTTTTCACTTTTGGATTTGCCTGCCTCCTTGGATCGGCACAGCTGCAGACTCCACTGACGCCATTTCTTTGGTAAAAGATTTATACCATCTCTGAACTCAGATAAATGGGGCCCAAAAAACCACCAATAGGCAAGTCATTCTCGGCTCCCACATTTGCCACCTCCAGCCCAAGTATGCATCAGATGAAAATTACTTCATTGTTACAACAAGAAGGGACTGGAGAAAGCTCAAAAGACTTATCTGTTACCCAAATGTTTCAGGAAATTATCAGGGGTCAAAATGAGTTGAAAAAAGAGGTGACAGATCTCAAAGAAGAACTCAGAGGTGTTCAACACCATATAACAGAAAACAAACAAAGAATTAGTGTGTTGGAGGAGGGGGCGGCTGGGTTGGGGGAGGAGGTTAAGGCAGTCCGGAAGGGGAATTTAGAATTGGAAAATTTTATGGCAAAGATAGAACTTGAAAGAATGACCTTTTTTCTCAGATTCCAGAACCTACCAGAGACAGAAAATGAAGATCTTAAAGATATTATGAGTACAATTTTAGCAGAATATATTAAGAGAGACAAAGAACAGTTCTGGTGGGATATGGATCTGGTTTACAAGATCAATTCAGCATATGCTAGAACACATAATGTTCCAAGGGAGGTATATGTTAAATTTCTTAGGAGGACCACGAGGAATGAGGTACTAGGGGCTCAAGGGGGGGGACCACTAAAATATAAAGACAAAGAAATTACCATTCTGAAGCAAATTCCGAAAAAAGTAAGAGAAAAAAGGAGGAAGTACTTCTCCTTTTCGAAGAAATTATATAATAAAGGAGTTTGGTTTAGATGGTTATTGCCAGAGGGAATGTTGATCTTTTGGGAGGGAAACAGAATTAGAATTAATACAGTGTGGGAGGCAGAAGCCTTCATTAAAAACACAGTTCTCTCCTAGAGGACGAAAATATGGGAGGTAGTGAAAAAGGTAGAAATGTACAAGATATGAAGGAGGGAGGGGCTGCGGCTCCATCTGGGGACAGGGAGGAGGGAGCAATATCGAAAAGGCTCAGGTCACAAAAATAAATGTATTTGAAATATTATTGTAATTGTTGATATACTAGAAAGTGACAAAAAAGAGATGATTGAACACATGGTTGATATAATGTAGAACAAGATTCTGTTTTTGCTTATCTTTTATACGTTGTCTTTAACATTGTAAAAATTGTGAGATTTGGAGGGATTTCTACCACTAGCACGGGAGCTGCCAAAATTTTCTATGTACCCTTTTACCTTTCCCCATAAATGTTTAAAAACCAATACAATTCTTTAAAAAAAATAAAAAAATAAAATTCATTTTATTTTTATTTGCCTTCCTTTTCTCTACTGACTAGTAAAAATAGGTTATACAATTCCTACCTATTTTACACACCTGCGGTTAAGAAGGAAGATGCGAAGTAAAGATGTGTTCCTAGAAGAGTGGCTTCTATTAAGCAGCTATACCAAGATAGGACAATTGAGCCCAGGATGTATAGACCCAGAGTGCTTCTGAGAGAGAAAATGTAAGGCCTCAAGCCATTTGTCCTAGAGACATAACTTTGCTACTTCAATAGCGTTCGCCACAAGGCATTTTTCACATGTATTGGATCCACATTGACTAGCAATTCTGGAAATTCTAGTCTGGGAGTGTCAAGTTGTGGATTGCTGTCTTACTGCTTGCTATTAGTTGGAATCCAAAGAAGATTGAGTTTTTCAAACTGGCATTTATACAAACACAATAAACCACTTCAGAGATTGTGGGGACTATACATAGTAGTTTCTGACACTGAGAGAGGTAGTGGTAGCTGTAAAAATAAAACGAGGTAAAAATGCATTGGGTGCAGTAAATTCTTTTATATCTCTTAGGATTTACTTTTTTAATCACCACTCACCAAAAATTGCTGGCATTCTAGCAGAGCTTCTAATCTATGTTCTGATAAAATCACTGTACAGTTTGCAAATGCTTGCTTGAGCGTCTTTTTGATGACTTTGAAGGTCCTGAAAGAGAAACATTTTTTAATATGTGAACAAAGGCAATATAAAAATGTGGTCAGAAGCCAAGATTTTTAGCAGACATTTTTACAATGTTTGTCCACTTTTATTATATTACTCTATGGTGGATAAAGTTCAGATGCAATATCATAATGATACAAATAGATAAAGTTAGGCCTAACTAGTTACTAAGGTCACTTTCATAGAAAAACAAAACAAAATTAAGTGTGTGCTTATTTTATGTTCCTGTATATTTTTTATTTCTTGCCTTAGCCAAAGAAAGTTAGAAAAAGTTAGTATTTGCTACAACAAAGAAAAAAAAACAGGCAATTAGTTAAATTCGTTTAATAGTCATTTTTTCTCCTAAAGCAATTGCAAGGACTATAGTCACAAAACTACAAGAATCAAACAACTATCAAAGATCAAACAACATTACCAAGCTGTTTCCTACAGTTTAGTGGAAAGTTGCAATAATTAAATTAGCTTACATCATTGTACATCTATAGTGTTTTTTATAACAAGAGAATATTGCATATTACCCTTTATATTACATATATTGCATTATATTGCAGACTGACTGAATTCAACAATGTACATGGGGATATCATTGGATTATGTGAAACATGATGACATTGCAAAAATGTAGTTGAACTTGATAGAACTGGGCATCAGAGGTACCAAAGATGGATGATGGGGTGGAGTTGGTTTTCTCAACCAAAAACTTAAAAACTCTGTGGTACAGTTTGAAAGTATATCAAACAGAGCAGCCCAATGTATCATTCAATTGGACAAACAATACAAGCTTATGCACTAACAATAAACTATAGTGATGATAACATTGAAGAGTTTTACAATACTAATGGTGACTTTAATGAAAGAATAGGAAGAACAATACCTGGGGGAAAAGTGACTGGTCCGTATGGAAGTGGTGAATGAGTTAATAGAGGTGACAGACTAGTAGATTTTGCTGAAGGATGGAAACTTTATATAATGAAATACAAGAAAAAGGCTAACAGAAAATGGACATAGAAGAGTCCATCTAGATCAGGGGTGTCCAAACTTGGCAACTTAAGACTTGTGGACTTCAACTCCTAGGAATTCTGGGAGTTGAAGTCCACAAGTCTTAAAGTTGCCAAGTTTGGACACCCCTGATCTAGATACACAAGTGAAATTGACTACATCAAGTCAAGTGATAAAACCATATTCTGCAATTGTACTGAGTGACGTCAATTGTTTTAATGTTGGAAGTGGTATAGAATAGTATGGGCTAAAGTGAAGATAAACTGAAAACAGCATATAAAAATGATAAAGATGTCACAAAACAAAAAACAAAAATAAAGAGTGATAAGCTATTAGAAGAGACCAGCGATTTTGAGATTAATCTATCAAATTGCTTTGCTCTATTGCAAGATTTGGAAGACATGAACATTATGGATCAAAATGAACAAAAACAGCCTTGAATTTGCTACTTCTACAGTACCAATTGAAAAATACTTTGTACAGTAAAATATCTCTGATGAAACTATTGATTTAATGGGGAAAAAAAACAGTGCACAATGAAGAATACTGGAAGTTTCACTAATAAAGTGGAATATGTTGAACTTTGCAAGACCATAAGAAAATGTATCCAAGAAGAAACACATTAGTTTAACATGAAGCTTGTGAAAAAGATAATTGTAAAAAACCAAATATTAATTAATAGAGCAAAATGCAAGTTTAGAAATACAAGAAAGAAGTATTTTGTGTTAAAACGTGAAGATGGCTCTGTGTGTAGAACAGGACAGGAAGTATTAGAAATAATTGGAAAATTCTACTGAGAGCTATACAAAGATCAAGAGTAACAAATTTGTTCATAAGTTACAACACCCACCCACGAAAGAGGAAATGCCAGATATCCTAGTGGAGGAAGAATCAAGTGCCATTAAATCAATTTAAAATGGCAAAGCTTCAGGAAATGACTGTGTTATGGTTGAAATGCTGAAAGCTGGCAGTCACAATTTACACAAGATACCAGCAAAACTATACTCGAGGTGCCTCAGAGATAAAAAAAATACCCAATGCATGGAAAAATTCTGAAGTGATTTTTATGCACAAGAAAGGGACCCAAGATGATTTAAAGAACTATTGCCCAATAACCCTTCTTTCAGGCATCTACAAGGTTTTCACCAAGATAATATAAAAAAGAATATTGAGAACATTGAGGGATGCACAGCCAAAAGAGCAGGCAGGGTACAGAAGTAGCTACAGCACAATAGATCACATCCAGGTTGTTCAGCAAGGAGAAAAGGTGCCTTAATGATCTTAAAGTGGAAATCAACATAGAAGAAGGTGTGTGACAAGGCGACACAATAGCATCTATCCTTTCCTCAGCCTGCTTTGAAGAAGTGTTTTGCAAACTAGAGTGGGCAATAGATGGAATAAAAATCAGTGGCCTATTTAAATCACTTAAGATTTGCAGCTGGTGTTGTTCTTTTCTCAAAAGATTCAGAAGAGCTACAAAGACACATACAAAGGCTACACAAAGCAGGAGAACCATTTGTTTTAGGTTTATTTGTTAAAAATAAGCCTAAAAAAGGCTCAGGTTATGTTTAATAAATTCACCAAAGAAAGAAAGAAAAAAATTATACCTGGAGAAGAACAAGACATAGTAGACCACTACATATACCTTGGTCAAGAACTCAATGGAAGGTGGTACCATAAAGGAAATTGAACAGCATGTTAAATGTGGTTAAATCAGGCAAGCTAAGTATAATTTTCAAGAACAACCTCCCCCATATCTGAAGAGAAAAGTTTTTGATCAGGGTGTGCTACCTGCTCTAACATATGCCGGTGAAACATGGGCACTAACTTCACAATCGATACAAAAGCTACAAATGGCACAAAGAGCCATGGAAAGATGCATGCTTGGCATTACAAGGCAAGATAGAAAGACCTGCACGTGGATTAGAGAACAAACAAAAGTATACGGTATCAAGAGAGTAAAAGAATTGAAATGGAAATGAGCTGGTCACATAGCAAAACGAACTGATGGCCGGTGGATTAAGGTAAGGTGACCAACCGTCCTCCTTTAGGGAGGACAGTCCTTCTTTTGTAAGTTCTGTCCTCCCTCGAAAAGTGTCCTCCTACATGTCCTCCTTTTTGATATTTGAAGGCTAATCTGTTGCGCGTTATGTGACGTATTTTATTAAACAGTTTTTAATGGTGTTTTTTTTACTTCATCGCAAGTATATTGAACAGATATTGAATCTTGTGTTGAATTTTTATCTAAAGAAATGCTAGACATTAAAAGAGATGACAATTGTCTCTTTGAAGAAATTAGAAGACTGAATGTATATTTAAATTCTGAAAAATTAATACAATGGGAAAATCAACATGTTGAAATTGATAAAAGATGGGTGGATATTTTCAGCCATTTCAAAAATGAACATACTCCATGTGAACATTTATTTATACTTGTTCAATTTACGTTGTGCTGCCCTGGAACTAATGCAGCAGTTGAAAGAGTTTTTTTCAATTGCCAATGATTTTTCGACAAGTGAGAAATCGAGATTGAATGTTGATACTCTAGCTGCAGGACTTGCCGTAAAATTCAATATGAAGGATATTTCTTGTTCAGATATTTCCAATATATTGTTAGAAGATGATACATTGACAAAAAATATTAATTCAATGGAAAAGTACTCATTTAAATAATAATTAACAGGCATGTAAGCATAATTACAATATAAAATGTTGCAAATGTTTTTATTATGCATATATCATATTTTAGTGTATTATTGTTGCAATGAATAAAATATTTCTTTTATTTACGATATATTTTTTCCAATTTATTTGTCCTCCTTTTCATTGTAAAAAAGTTGGTCACCTTAGCATTTTGGACAATAGAACGTGTTTTGTCCTCCTTTTCATTGTAAAAAAGTTGGTCACCTTAATTAAGGCATTCATAGAATGGATCCCACTTGATAAAAAGCTTCCACGAAAGAGACCTAAAACAAGATGGCTCAATGACATCAGCAAAAATTGTGGGCCCAATTGGCAAAAGAAAGTTCAGGAGAGTATTGATTAGAACAGTGGTTCTCAACCTTCCCAATGCCCTTTAATACAGTTCCTCATGTTGTGGTGACCCCCAACCATAAAATTGATGTCTCGGTTCCTAAGCCCATCGAAAATATGTGTTTTCCGATGGACTTTGGCGACCCTGGTGAAAGGGGTCCCAACCCACAGGTTGAGAACCACTGGGTTAGAAACATGCAGAAGAGGCCTTCATCCTGCAGTGGATAGACAATGACTAAAATGGTTGCATACTGGCCTTTATTGTTGGGAATTAATACACTATTTTAAAGCTTGAAGCGTACCAAATATTACTTCTGGGCCTAACTAAATAGAAGTTTAGCTTTAATACTTTTATACTTGTTCAACTTCTGCCTATCATCTAAATGTTAAGGATGCAATAATAATCCTGTGGCTACCAGCAGCAAGGGGCATTAGAATGGTGATGGGTGCACTTTGAAGATCTGAAGAATCAGATTGGAGACAGATTATCTTGAAAACAGTCTGCATGATCACTAAAATCGGCACCAACTTGATGGTACACATTAAATCAAAACTCTTCCAAGCTCATAGCAAGAGACCAATTCAACTAGCAAAAAGTGAAAAATGAATACAGCACAAAATATAGTACTTCTTTTTAAGGTAGAGGTAACTTACAAGTACCTTAGTTATACGATAAAAAAGCTGTTCATTGCCTGGGCCTTAGATGTTTTTTGAGATGTAACGCGTACTTAGGTCCTGCTCTTTTGAAGACTTCATATGGATCCCAGGGGTCAATATGAATACTGATCTTCCATGCCATATGTCTACTAAATTTACACAACTACATCACCCATCCATTATAATGCTTTTAGGCAAATACTTCAGTCTAGTGCTACCCAATCTTTCATTCCAAATCATGACAATGCAGTATTAAGATCAGGTACTGAATCTCTGTAGGTTGTTTTCAGATAATAGTAAATTTCATTCCATTGATCTATTTATTTAAGATGCGGTTTTGTGTAATGCTAACAGCATTATTAACATTGCAGAGAGTCGTCATATATTTTATATTTATTCTCTAGATCATTTAAGCATTATGTATTCAATGAAATCAGTGCTAGAAGAAGGAATTGCAAGATGGTATCCAAACTGTTGAAAGCCATTTTTACATTGAACTATAAATATCATACAGTTTTTAAAATAAATTCAGTATGTACTTTTGTAGTGTAAAATTCTGAATGCAGGCAAATCAGAACCACTTCATTATAGCCAATACCGTGTTTCCCCGAAAATAAGACAGGGTCTTATTTTCTTTTGACCCCCGAAATAAGCACTTGGCCTTATTTTCGGGGAGGTCTTATTATTTTTGAGCTGCAGGAAGCGGCGAGCGTGGTCACCTCATGGCCGCTGCTGTGTTGCAATATTTTGGGGGAGGACTTATTTTTTGGGGAGGGCTTATTTTAGCGCATGTGCTCAAAAGCCCAATTGGGCTTATTATCCGGGGAGGTCTTATTTTCGGGGAAACAGGGTATATGCAAATATAGGTAATCCTCAAATTATAACCACAACTGAGCCCATAATTTATGTTGCTAAGTAAAAAAATTGTTAGTGAGTTTTGCCTCACTTTTATAACTTTTGTTGCCACATTTGTTAAGAGAATCACGGCAGCTAAATTAGTAACACGGTTGTTAAGTGAATGTGGCTTCCCCATTGACTTTGCTTGTCAGAAGGTCACAAAAGGGGATCACATGACTAATATTGCAGCTGTCATAAATGTCCATTGTCAAGCATCCGAATGTAAATTACATGGCCATGGGGACACTGCAATGGACATAAGTGTGAAAAATGGTCATAAGTCACTTTTTCAGTGCCATTGTAACTTTGAATGGTCACTAAGTGAAATGTTGTAAGTCAAGGACCACCTGTAGAGTATTTTTGTGGTACTTACATTGGATCAAGATGAGCACTTGGTTCATCAAGAAGAAGAATTTTAGCTTTACTGAGAATTGATCTGGCAAGACACATCAACTGCTTATGTCCATGGCTGAGGACATAGCCACCATCAATAAGAACAAAATCAAGCTGGCCTGGGAATTGCTCTATTACAGATTTCAGTCCAACCTGAAAGCATAACAATTGGACAAAGAGAGGGGAGAAAAAGAAACATTTTGTATCACACAAATGGGTTTGTTTTATTTCAACAATTAAAGCCCTGGAGCATTATTCATAGAGCAATGTAATACTTCATATGCCACATGAGATAAAGCTAGTACAAGGTATTGACACAAAACCTTTGGGGGACATGGAACTCATTTAACATATTTGGAAATTAACACAAAGGTACAATTTGTTATCTTAATTCTGACTTTGTACTTCTGGTGCCAATTTCTGGTTTATTTGTGCTCTGCACTATGGAGTTTATAATTCATCTGGACTTGGTATCTTGAGTTATAGAAATTCTATTTTATATGCTGCTTCATTCTATACCTCCCTAACTATAAAAAATAAACGTGGCTTGAAACAGAAGTACTCTCACGGCAAGGAAATGTTTGTTGCTGGCGCTTTAACAATTTCCCCTTCTTTGCATCTCTCTCCAAGGATTCATTTCCCTGTTCAGTTCCCTGGATTCACCTCAGTTGCAGTTTTGCCATGATTTTTTTTTAAAGAGACATAAGGGGTTTATATCTGTATCTAATAAGGATTACTTGTTAAATACAAATCTTTAGCCTAAGCAACGTATGAGAATAATTCAATAGATGCAATTCCATAATTAGGCATAAAACCCCAGTTACACAACTTTAGCATTCGATCATTTCCTGCTAAAATCTGTTTGGCAATACTCCACCCATGTACTTTTATATACTGTATATTAAGGAACCAAGTATTGCTCTCAACAGTTCTTCTGTTTCCATACTAATAAAGTTTTAGTACTGAAAAAAGTGAATATTAACTGAAAGATTGACAATAGAGAAAAGGATATTTATACAGGGGAGCTTGGCAGAAAGGTTTACCAAGTTAACAAGCCTTTCTGGGGAATGCTAACAATGACAGAAGTGATGTTTCAAGATATTCCTTCTTAAAGCTGAGAGCAGCCAAATATTGAAAAGGACAGGTATGCCCATTTTTCTCTGTCCCATTTTGGTTTCTACCAAGTCCAGCCCAATGGTGGCCATGGCCACCCAATGCATATGCAAAAAGAATACACAGTTTCAACCACCTTTTGACTTTTTTTGACTCCCTTGCAGATGTCCCTGCTGCTATCTCATGGTAAGGAAAATAATGAGGTTGAGGTTCCTTTGGCAGTCTTAGATTGTATAAAATTCTTCAGTCTACCAACTGAACATGCACAAAAAAGGCCCTATGATGAACAGAATGACAGCTGGCCATAGAAACTGGGGGCCTTAGAAAGACTTATATTGGTTTTCAAGAATCATATGCAGTTCTTCTCCCAACCATATCTTAGGGAAAAGAGGGGTGTAAATCCCACAAACAAAACAAAGAAACCCTGTCCTAACTGGAGCTTTAAAAAAATAATGTTCAAAAGTGATGTTTTCATGTTTCAGAGTTCTGTTTGGTTTGATTTCCATAGACATTCTGGTAATCCTGAGTTTCTATTTCAATTGTAATTTGAAGTTTGCTTCAATTTTGATAAAATGATGGGAAATAACTTTCTGCTTTCTTTCCCTTGTTCCATCCAACCACTCAATTTTACTTGGATTTCTTGGTTGTAATATGTCTCAATGATATACCAATCATTTTGTTATCTGCTTTCATGCTTATCTTTTCATCGATGCAGTCTGAGATTATGGACAATCTGCTCAAGGCTATCTCTCAACACTTATTAAATTATGTACTTATAATATGATACTATCTATTCGTTGGATAATGTTCTAATCTATGGTGGCATTTCAGTTCCAGGTACTCTTGATAAGGCTAAATAAAGATTACTGAAACAAACAATGCAAAGAATCCATTTCACCTAGTGGTTAAGGCACCAGGCTAGAAACCAGGTGACCATGAGTTCTAGTCCCACTTTAGGCATGAAAATCAGCTAGATGACTCAGTTCCTCTCTCCCAGGCCAGCCCACCTCACAAAGTTGCTGTTTTGGGAAAACAGGAGGAAGAAGGAGTTATATTCACAGCCTTCAGTTCTTTACAAAAAATAATAAAGATGTGTTCTAAATAAATATTTATAAAATAACCTCCTAGTATCATTTCTGTAACCCTTACAGAAGATCCAGAGAAGATGGGATTGGATTTTTTTGTGTGTCTATTTAAAAATATACTTTTGAGTTGGGATAATAGGTAAATAGTGTCCTTAAAAGGTACCATTGTAGCCTTTTATTATCCCCAAAGACTGGTCTCAAAATAATCCCCAAACCACTAAAATAAAAAAGTCACTTGTTTCCAAAGAAAACATTAAAAATGTTTTATCACCAGATGAAGCCATTACAATGTAAAATATTACACCCTCGATTGATGAAGGAAAAAGATGCATCTTACTTTGTGTGTGTGTGGTTTTACTTTAACTTCATTAAAATAATAATGTCAAAATTAAAACATAATTAAATAAGTAAAGTGAAGGTATCAGTTTGTCCCACAAAGACATGCGGCTGTCAAACCAAGATAGCTGTGCATCTTTGGTCTCACTTCAGTCTTTTTTCATGCTTAGTTTTAGAGCAGAAGTACCTATGATAGCCTTGATAAATTATCTACACTTAGCAGTTAAGGACACTGAGCTAGAAAGCTGACAGCCTGCGTTCAAAACCCTAGCTAGCACCATATGACTGGGTGAGTTCCCATTATTTGCTCCAGCTCCTGCCAACCTAGCAGTTTGAAAGCATGCAAATGTACCACCACTTAGAGTTAGATACAATTGGACAGGGAAAACCTTAATCTTTACCTTTAGGACTTAGGGTGTTATAATGAAAACTATATATAATTTTCAAAAGTACAATAATATTTTGTTTTTCTGAATCTCAGTATTCAGTGGTCCAAACTATGCTACTTGTGGGACTGCTGAATAGATTGGGATTGATATATTTGTTTTTTGCATTTACATGCCACTTTTCCTCTTTGATAATTCAAAAACCCATATATCTGGTAAGATGAGTAAAGTTTCCTTTCAGTCATACTACATGTGATTTTTTTTTAATTATGGCCTTGTAGTTTTCTTGGTAACAATGCAAAAATGTTTTGCCACTTCCTTCTTGTGGTTTTTTTTCTCTTTAATTCCAAGTCTATAGCCCTGGTGTACCGTAAAGGACTAATTAAGTCTGATTCTCTTTAGTTTCCAAGCCCAGTCAAGATCCTCCTAACTCTAATCCTTCTGAAACACATGAAAGGAATCTCTAAATTTCATCTTTACCACAAACCTGTAAGATAGACAGAGTTGAAACAGAATGACTACTTCAAGGTCATCTAATAAACTAAGTAAATAAGAACCGAATCAGTATCTGATTCAATTTCCATATCTTAACTACCACCACATTATCCTACAAATATGCCCCAACAATTGTAGATTTTTTCCCTTAAGATGCTTTTGTTTCACCTCCAAACACTGGCTGAGACACACTTAAGTTGTCCTTAGTTCTTCTGAAATAATAACAATAGTATTAGCAAAAGCACTTAGACTTATAGTGCTTTATATCACTCTCTGAGCAGTTTATAATGTCAGCATATTACCCCCAAACAATCTAGGTCATTTTACTGACATTGGAAGAATGGAAGGTTGAGTCAACTTTGAGCCGGTCAGGATTGATCTCCTGTCTATGGGCAGAGTTAGCCTGCAATACTGGTTTCTAACTATGTCGCCACTACAGTGCCTAATAATACAAAATCTATTGTGGTTTACCACCTATTACATAGGAAATGAAGTAGTTGCAGGTCAATGAATGATACTAGTGTTTACTGGCCATTTCAAATTGATGCAGTAACACTCCACACATACATGCACACTCCCATCTTGGCCATTCTGTTATTGTCTCTCTAAAGAGATTAACATAGATGACTTCTGTTGGTGATCCATATGAACTGGCAGATAGCAAATGTACTGCAAGTGCTTGTAACTATTTGGACCTTATTTATTTAGCAGAAGACTGAAATAAGAAAACAATGGACAAATGGGAATACCCCTCCCATTTGGAATGGGAGGGAAGGTAAATTTTAAATAAAATGCCGCTTGATTCATGTTATCAGCTTGATTTATGGTAAAATGAGTAATAAGAGGAAAGGAATCTGAGGCTTAAAGATGGTAAATAAAATCCTACAGACAGAACTGCTCTGTTCTTGCTCAGAACAATAATTGGTAGATGGTTTTCCTGTCAGCTAGTGATGGGCAGAACTCGTCATAGAAGGAAATTTATTTTCAGATGAATCATGACAAATATACTGTAGTTTTAGGCCTAGGAACTCTTTCAACACCACTGCACCTGTTCCACTGTTTTGAAGATTATTAGAAAACTATAATCAGTTCACAAATTCCAATTAAGGTCACTGTACATCATGACTTCCACTCTATTTCCACCCAAATGCTGATGTTTTTTAAAGGCATTTAAATCTTTTATATTTCAAGGATCACCTATCTACATCTACCTTTGGGCTAATTTGTGAACGGCTATCATCCTGGCACATTAAGTGGTAAAGAGATGCTTTAATAAAGAGATGTCTTAATTAAGCTGTGCATAATTTTTTGTGTGTCTTCTTATTTTCCAAAGACTTAAATGTTTTCAAAACATTAGCATGTTAGCTGTCTTTTATATAACCTTTCACAGCTTATTATATACAGTATATTCAAATCAGTGGTGGGCTGCAGGCAGTATGCCCTGGTACGGGCATACCGGAGCCAGCCCGGAGCACTGGATACCGTTCCAGTATGGTGCTCCGGAGGTCCCACCCATCTGCCCGAGCTCCTTATCTGTGCTTTAAAGCTTCTGCACTACCTTACACATGCATGGCGCATACAGCACCTGCGCGATGCTCCACGGAGCAGCTATCTACATCTGGAGCATCATGGAGCATCATGGAGGTGCTAAGTTGCATGTGTGCGCATCCATGAATACACCGCCAGCCCCGTCCCAACCATACCAGTTGGAACGGGATTTGAAACCCACCATTGATTCAAATGTACAACTCCAGATGAATTCAGCTGGAGAATGATATAAAACATATTATAAAATAAACATTAGAAAAGTACATTAGAAAAATTCAAGAAAAATGTCATTTTGAATATTGTTTTATTTCTAACTTTATACTAGTCATGGAACGTACTGGAAGAAGTAATTTACCAAAATGTAATATGATATCTAGAAGTGCTTAAACATTTTTAAATCTGTTAAATTTTTAAAAGCTTCTACTGAACAGGATTTCCAGATTTTGTTGTGTAGGAGCATACCTTATGATAGTTTATTCAGAATTCTAGTTTTGACTTTCTATCATGCTTTGATTTTACTCATTTCTGAATGTATCTTCACAATCAGAGCATTGTACATTGACCCAGCTCTTTGCCACATTTCCAAATCTAGCTTCAAGTTCAAACCCAATAAACAAACAAATGTAGGATATAAAGACAATGCAAAAGTAAAACAAGCAAGAGTAAATAAACCCACCAAGGCAATGGAGATTCTAATGTTGTAAACTTTCGAACAAGCAAATAAAATGATTTAGTGATTTTCCTAATTATATGTGTAGTTCTTTTATCAAGGGAGTGCACATTGTAAGGAACAAGGAGGAATCTATTTTATAAACTGTCAGATAGGTGAAAAGGTTCTTGGGGCGAGTATCTTCTCCTATTTATATGTTTGCTTATTTATGTGAAAATTGTGATCCGTGTTTCTAAAATGGATGCTCACTCATGCGTACATTATAAAGATCTTGCTTAAGAGTTAAAGAACATAGGTGGGCATTTCCTACCTCTTCAGCAACATTCCACAGTTCTTCATCACTCCATTGTCCATAAGGATCCAAGTTTTTTCTAAAAGATCCAGAGAATATGAACACTTTCTGTGGAAGCAGAAAAAAAAATGAAACAAAAATATTGTTAAAAATAATGTCACAAGCTAAAAATAAGAAATAACTTTTCATTTTCTTTGAATTAACAAATCAGGTACTTAAATTTGTTAATAGTTTTCCTTTTCCCAAACAATGACAATTTTCTAAGAAGTACAACCAGGGATTTGTTTCCTTGAATAAACACTATAGATAAACTTTATGAAACATATCTAATAAGTACCACAGAGTTCACTGGTGGTTTTCTATTTTCTATTCTCAAAATAAATGAAGATGTTTCAGTCCCCTATAGTTTTCATTTTGTACCTATATCATATTTATATACTATCTAGAAATATATAGGACATAATAGCACAGCACAGCACAGCACAGCACAGCATAGGATAGCATAGCATAGCATACTGTACAGTACAGTGGTGGATTTCAATTTATTTTACTACCTGTTCGCTTGTGTGTGCACACTCATGCAATGCTTCATGTGCAGAAGCGTCCAGGTGGGTGGGTGGAGCCTCCTGCCACCACCACAACCCGTTCACCTGATCTGGGGCGAACTACCAGAAACCCACCTCTGGTACAGTAGAGCAGGGTAGGATACAGTACATGATTATGCTATAATTGGCTGATTTCTGTAAACCTGGCGGCTAATCAGAGTCAAGATTCATAAGTACAGTACCTTTAGATACATTAAGAAGAAAAAGAAATTCCAGAAGATAACAACAGCAAGTTATTACCATACAGCCAAGACAACTGCTTAGGCATGCTCTTGAAGTCACAAAAGTTTCAACTTGAAGATGACATTACCTATTCAGCTTTATTGGTTTTAGGTAATAAATTACTTTGTTAATTATTTTAAACAATAAATAATTAAGAATCTAGTTGGCATAAACTATTGGGTCATTTTGTGATATGGTAAAGTTTTACTTTGATTTCTTAAATTTGATCTTCCCTACTAAAACTACTAAGAGTTTCCTTGGCAAATAAAATGGAAGCTGAAACCTTTGCTCCTTCATTGTCTTCCCTAATTCCAGCAATTAGGTTGGGTTGAGTTTCCATAAATTTAATGGCTTTTCCTGTGGCAATGCATTATTGGCAACTTTAACTTCCAATCAGATCACCAGCCCAGGTATGCTCAGTTTTAGGAGCACTAACCTACTAATCTTAGCACAGAGGCAGAGCCTTCTGTATTGCGGCACATCAATTGTGGCATTATATCCCACAAGAGGCCCAACAGGTCTCCATCCTCTCAAACTGTTATGGTTTTTTATTTTGCTAAGTTTTTGCTTTTTGTCATTCCTGTTCTTTTTTTTTTCTCCTGCATTTAGTTGTATACTTGGGCACTGGGTGGGATGAAAAACAGCATGTAAATAATTATATACTATATATAAATACTACATAAATAAAATGGTAATTTTTACTGAGGAGGGAGGCATGTTTGTATTTGTCACATTAACATTTGCCATTTGACAATGATCTTTAATCAAGCATGTACATATTCAAAGCACTCATTTGCAATAGCACACTTGCAAATCAAAATCTATGCCTGTTGGCTTAATTTAATGAGCTTTATTTTTCAAGTATAGATGCATAGAATTGTAGCCCTAGATTAAAACAGCTTTCTAAATTCCCCTCAAGAGAAAGGGAATGGTTCAAGGCCCACAGACCCTGCTCAACCAATATCACATACCTATCCAACATCAAGAAACAAACACTTCGTGAAAAAAATGATAGGAAGGCCTTTCTTTGATCTCTGCAGGAAATTCAAATTATCCTATGGTTCCTGAGAATAGGTCCTAAGAAGTACAGAAATTCAGCACTGATGATAAAAGAGAAATGCTTGAAACAAAAGAGCACATGTTCTTCTTTATTAAGTTTGTATGGAGCATCTATTCCTAGTTAGAGGAAAAATAACTTGCCTGAGGCAGGGCCTGTCGATTAAGATTTTTGTTGTCTTATGCTTCTGTAGGTTTCTTTAACTTAATGGAATTAGCCGTGTTCTCTATGGTATCAGTTTCTCAAGATTAATGGGTGTGGTTGTACAAATATAATAGAGAAACTATGTCTGGCATAGTTTACACTTGGCTAGGTTTGTGAAGATCAATTAAATAGTTTGGAATCCTATGATGACCATGAAATTTAACCGAACGAACCAGTTTGGGTTTTTTTTAGAAAAGGAAGCAATAGCTTCATAATACCTACAATATCTCTTACCAATAGTTATCTAGTATGCATGAGATGATGTATTTTGCTTTCCCAAAAGAGATGGATTTCCTAATTGCACTGCTCAGTTTGCAAAAGGAGACCTTGTAAAATAGTCCACAGTTTCTGTTTTGAAATGTTCACATTTTTAACATTTATATTATCGTAAGTTATATTTTGTAACATTTTATTCTTGCTACAGCAATTCTAAGGAGAAAATCCCTTTTTCATTTCCTTTGTTTTACTCAAGGCTATCTTGGATTTTAGAAAAGGCCAAGTCTAGTTCCATAATTTCTTTCTTCCTTGTTCCGTTTCCTCTGAATTTACCTACTTACTTTTTCATTGTTGTTCCAATGTATGTCAGTAGCACTGCATCTTTCTCCAATTATGACAAACTATTAAGTCTCTCAGATGGAGCTTAAGTAAGATTGACCATTACCTCAGCACAAGCATATATCATTTAAATTCTTCCTGTTTGCTCTCTTTAAGATGTTGGTTATGGTTACATGCTTGTATCTCATGCATGCTGTGAATCATTATATCTAGCCCTTGATTGCTGTTAATAGTCCAACCTTTTTGGCCACTAAAATCTAAGCAAGATGTGCCCTCTATTATTGTTTCTATGATTTCCTCTCCTTTGTTTGCATTGCCTATTTGATTTAGATTTATTTATTAATCAATTTCTAGGCTGTCCAACACTAAAGGATATATGCAAGAGGTATAAAATAAACAATAAAAACTAATAGATAACGCCAACCAAAGGGAACAAAGCCAAACATTTCTCACCAGCAAAGAAAAAATAGACATGCCCACAGACTCATATTAATTCAAATCCTGGGAGAAAATCCAGTAGTAAGGTAGAAATATGAAAAATCAGTATTGGTATGTTCTAGGAAGTGAGAGCAGCAAGTTAAAGAGAGAGATGCCTATGCTATGCTTCTTACAATTTCAGAATTTAAAATAAAGTACTTATTTGTATTATTTTTGGTTTTATTACTGGTTTTTGCTCTGCAAATTTTCTTAACACTTCATATATGCAAATTAGAAATAAGGGCCATTTGCTCAATTGGCTGAACCCAAGGCAATGAGTTACATAAAGTTTATCAGAATTAAAACGCCATATTTTTATATCCTTTTGTACCAAGTATAACTGCATTTCAATCTTCAGTGAAAAGATATAAGTGTAGTGTAATTAATTAATCATAATCAATCAGCTATAGAACTAAATAATGTCACCATGTAAGTCTTCGAACTAATTATCCACTAATATTTGAATCAGTTGTTCTGTGTCAGGTTGGAGGGAAATGTTGAATGACATATTATAAGATTCCATAATAGGTCATTTATTGTTCAACATATTTGTCAAATGATTTGGATTAGAAAATATTATCAAATTGGCAGCGACACAAAAATGGGGGGAATAGCAAACGGCTTAGATGCCAGTATCATGATTCAGGAGGATCCCTATAAACTGGACCAATAGGGAGAAATTAACAAGATAACTTCCAACAAAGAGAAATGCAAAAGTTTATATTTTTAACATTAATATTATTCCCTGCAATGTAGAATCCTGAAGATCGTAGGACTTCTTGCTTCATAATTCAACAGTGTCCTTTATAGCCTTTTATTCATGTTTGCTCAAAAACATTGTATGAAATTTGATTGTATCTTCTCCTTTTAATTAATTCCTGTATTCTATTCAATTCAGTTTATTGTTGTTATAGGCCATTTCAAGCAAAGTGCTCTGTAAAAATGTGTGTATGTGTGTATTTAATCTATTTTAGTGGGTGATAAATAAAGTTTAAGACAAAGTTAAAATATATTTATAAAACAACCTAACTAGCAGTTTTAAGTGAGATCCAGGATGCAAACTACATTAAATTGTAATGTAGACACTAAAATTTTACTAAGTATGATAACATCTAAAATTATAACAAAGTCACTCCTGTACTTGAACATTTCCTTTCAGTTCTGGGTATAACTGTTAACATTGCAAGCTAATCTTAGCTAATCTCCAAATGTTAAGAAGGGTTAAAGTAGGTGATTACTTTGAAGGGGATCACTAGAAATCTCTCTGTAAGAGAGGCTAAAAAAATTGGATTAGAATATATATGATTTTCACTGTACTGAGTTAAATTATGTCCTATTGATTCATGTCATACTGGAGAGGAGGAGAAATGCTGTGGATTAGAAAATCCTTCAGCCCAGAGGTGGAGAGAGAGATGTTTGTTGTAATTTTGATTGTAATTTATGAAATGAATGGCTTATATTCAATCTTATCTGATGCATCTTTTGTCTTTTTGCTGAATTTTCACCTGATTCAGAAGAAACATGCAAACTATGTCTCCGTGAAAGACAGTTGTTCTTGTGTGCTTCCTTCTCTAGTCACATACTTCAGTTTGTCCACTTATTTTCTACTGTGTCATGATTTCCAAATTGGGAAAGTTACAATTTGCATATGTATTTGCCTTACAAATAGATTTAGTTTGAACTGCATTTCATCTTCTTTATCAACAAAATATGTGCAATTAGATTTTGTCCACTTTGATAGTATAGTGAACTGTGATTTAGCTGAAATTCAAACATGTATGAGCCAACCAAAGCAATGAGGTAAAAGACACTGCAAATTCACAACTGTATCAAGCAATTTATATTTGCTCCCTGTATGTCTCTTAATGAAAAATCTTAATATTGAAATGCAAATGAAGGTTTTATATGAACAAAATATATTGATAGGTACACTTGGTCTGGTCACTTTCTCTCAGCCTTAGGAGGGAGGCTGTGGCAAGCTACTTCTGAAAAACCTTGCAAGAAAACTATAGAGATTTGGCCAGGCAGGCTCTGAGAATTGGAAACAATTGAATGGAAGAAAAAAACATTCACAAACTGGTACAGATTTACCTGAGGTATTACTCCAAATGCTTTTCTCCACTGCTGTACAGGGACTGTGTTCCATGAGACACCATCAATCTGCATATCTCCTTCTGTATTCAAGATTCTTAATAAAGCAAAGAGCAAAGTACTTTTCCCTGAGCCAGTTCTTCCTAGAAGGCCCACCTGAAATATTGATTAACATAAAATATTGAAGGAACTGGCATTCATAAATTTGGTGAAATTAACAAATTCAGAAATTAACATTTAAAAATATATTGTTGGATCTTCTGTTTTATGGTTTTTGGTTGGATAAGGTTTAAATTAAAATATTCTTACCCTTTGTCCTGAATCTATTGAAAAGGAAATATTTTCTAACACTGCCAATCCTCCATCTACATATTTAGCAGTAAGATTCTTCACTGTCATTTGCCCACCAGATGGCCAGATGTTTTCTTCCTTTGCATGCACATTCTCAATGATGACAGCATGAGAAAGCTCCTTATTTTTTGATGCCAGTAAAGGTTTAGATTCTTCTGTTGGCAGATCAATGAATTTAAATACTCTACTCACTGACCGCATCTGAAAAACCAGAGAAATTTTATCTTAAATGCTATGCTTTCTTTAACATATCTCTTGGTCAAACATGTGTAGACTGATATCACAGAGAAAGTATGAGTGAGAACATCAGATGTTAATACGTTTAACTGTATATTTTGGTATTCAAATTGTGAGTACAGACTATTTGAACTGACATTTCTTTTTTCCCAAGCCAGTTCCTTCTTTAATGATATCTTCCAGACCTTTGGAATTCTTGGTTACTGAAAATAAAGCACTTCCACACTTTTAGAGTCCCAAATTCGGGATGCCATGGTATAGATGGTCATTTGATAGCAAAAAGCTATGTAGTAACTCTATATTTCTTTGCAGTAATTTAGTGGTGAGCCTCATTTTTGCAGTCCACTTAGGATAGCCTAACACTGCCAGCATTTTACTTCCTAACTCAGTTTCATATCCTTGCTTGGAGATGCTTGTTACATTCTATTGTAAACAATTTTTCAGAAATGCTGAGATTTGGAATGTTCCTACCATATATAGAAAAACATAATCTTTTTTCCCCAAAAAATTTATTTTATTCAAAAGTAACTTAAAATACAAAACTCAAAAAAAAAAAAAACCAGAACAAACAAAACAAAGGAAAAAAAACCCACAACACATTGAAGACGTTAAAAAGGTGCAAACCCCCCAATGCATAGATACACATTATCCGCCCAATTGAATACTGATTAATATATTACTACAATATTAATTCCCACCCCTTGCAAAACAGCCTCCCCCATTTTTTAAAAAAAGTGGTAAATCTATTTGCAAATTATTGGTATGTCTCTATATACTATATTAATGACAGAATAATTAACAGGAAGAAAGATAATAATACAAAAGATGATATTAAGGTTTCAAAACTCTGTTAACAAACTGTTATTGTAAACTACTCATAGAAAATTTACTATGGCATCTTATCTATCCCAAATCATCCCAAAAATTAAAAGTAATTCATCCTGGATCAAATACCCATGCTTGCTTCTTAATCTTTTATCAATTTTTGTCTAATTAAGTATAATAGATTTAGTTTCCCTAATCAGTCTATCTTCCACCAAAGTTCAAATAGAAGTGATTTATAGTTAGGTGTAAGTCCTTTTGTGCATCTAATTTGTCCAAAATTAAACGTCTCTATATGTCATCTGATCCATTGTTGCTCTGTGTAACTTGATCAGGCAATTAAAAAAAACACAGAAGCAGAAGGAAACAGGAAAGGCATTTTCTGGATATTTCAATCCAAGGTCAAAAAAAAAAACCCCAAAAGAAATAATCTCCAAATATTTTGCAAATTCAAAAAAATAAAGAAATTCAATATTAATATAAGTCAAATGAAAGACTTTACCATCCCCCCAAACCCAAACCCACACCTTGTTTCCTTGCAGCAAGAACTAAGTTTGTTGAAAACAACATAAATAAAAGTGAAAGCAAAAGAAGAAAGAATGACTAATGTCCAGCAAGGAGTTGAAACAAATCAGAATTCAACCAGTAATCAACTTTCAAAAGCAAAGAACAAAATGAAACACTAAATTCAAAAAATGAAAGTTAATAGTTTATGTGTGCGATATGCCCAATGACTTCCCACATAGGTCCACAGCTGTCCAAAAGTCATTGTGGGTCATTCCTAAGTGCTCCCATTCAAATCCTGCTACAAAACATTGCCAAAAAACCTGGCTCTGGCAGCAAAAACAACAGATTGTGGTGTTAAGAGAATAATTTGGGATTTCTTCAAGCCAGGATAAAGCAAGAACAAACCAAAGAAAATTGAAATCCAGACATACTGTGCAAAAGAGGATTTTATTCTGAAGAACAAAAGCTTTGCTCTTGATGGTAGGCTACGGAGAAAATGGGGCACAAGAGGTTGGTTTTATAGGAGGACTGGTCCTTTGTGTGAATTTGGGGTGTGGTTTGTGTATCTGTTGGTTTCAAAGTATCCTTCCTAGGCAGTTTGGGATGCCGCTGCTTTGAGCTTTGATCCTGTGTGAAATCCAGAAAAGGTAGATTGCCTTCACCCTCAGATATGCAGATTCCATCCCTGGTGTCTCCCCCCACCTCAAAAGAATTCCTAACTCCCCGTGGAGCCAGTGAGTAGCCAAGAAAGGGGGTGGGGCTGATTGGAGGCCTTTTAAGTTTCTAACAGTGGGTAAGAGAAAGAAAGTCCCTTACCATTCAGCAGCCAACTTGGGAAGGAGTTATTTGTAATTTTTTATTCATTGATAATAGAGTTAAAATATGTAGATGCATATTTGTACTATATTTAATTCAACAGTAATGATACTTAAAACATAGCTATTATGCTGACCTGTTAATTCTAAGAAAACAATATGAGCAATTCTCATGTACATCATAAAGTACATTTTATGAGAAAGAATCCATTCATGGTGGGGAAATAGAGGAAAAAATTGTGGTTAGCTAGTTGCTTTTCTGATAATCTGTTTCTTATGCAATGGAATGTGAAAATAGCAGGCCGGATTTAAAGACCACTAATAAACTTTTTTCAGTACAAAATGCAGCACTTGCTATCTAGCCCTAGACACAACGAACATATTACACCTGTGGGGCCAGTTTGAATTGAAGCTGAAGTTCATATAGCCCAGAGAACTGAGGTAGAAATCCAAAACAATTATTTCTTTCTCTTAGAAGCTCTGCAAATATAGGGGAATGGATGTACATTCAGAATGATTAAATGTAATGGATGACAACAGCAGAGTAGTGACAAACAGGTAATAGTTACATAGTTCTAATTGTGTAGTGTTGATAACATGGCTGCAATGGAGGTCTACAGAACTATTTATTAATTTATTCCACTGAGAAAGCCATTTCTCTGTGCATCAGTGCAGTGGTCAGTTTTTTGGCAGGTAAGGGTTATTGCAGGTATATGATTCCTGTGTTGCAACCTCTGCATTGGCTTCCATATACTGTACATTTAAAATATTGGTTTAATTTACTAATCCTACATGGTTTGGGTCCCTGGGACCTTCAGAGCTGATTCTTCCAAGTGGAATTGACTGATCCAATATGCTCTTGAGTTTTTTTTTACTAGTCCCTCAGTTTTGTGGGGTGAAAGTCTAAGGGTCTGCAATTAGTGTTTTTATACAATAGCCTCTATTCTATGGAATAGCTTACTCTGAAGTGAGCATGTACTTTAATGGTTTTTCATAAGTGGTAAGGCCAGAATCGTTCAGGTAGGCTTTGGGAGAAGCTAGGAAGATTTTCTTTGTGATGGAAGGTCAAGCAAATCTGACGAAAGCCAAGGAGGAGCCCTGTTACAGAAAATATGTCTTAGTTCAGGGCAGATGATATGTGTGAGGAAAAAAATTAAGACTAAGTCTGATTAGATAATTGCTTTAGAAAGCATCAACCCTTTAAGGTAGGCCAGTTAAGGAAGCAGGTCCAGAAAGAATAGTGACATTGTGGAACCTTGAAAACCTGATAGAATTTTTCTCTTGCCCTCTTACAAAGCAAGGCAATCCTGAGCAATTAAGCTCTGGCTACATCCATCTGGCCGCGCCCGGGAGCTGCAGAGGCAGAAATGTTGTTGGCGCTCCCGGATGACGAAGCCACGAAAGTGACTGGGGAATGACGAGAACCTTCCCCCAGTTGCTTTCGTGGCTTCGTCATCCGGGAGCGCTGACAACATTTCTGCCTCAGCAGCTCCCGGGCGTGGCCGGCCGGATGTATGTATGTATGTATGTATGTATGTATGTATGTATGTATGTATGTATGTATGTATGTATGTGTGTGTGTATATATATATATATATATATATATATATATATATATATATATATATATATATATGTATAATAGTATAGTATACTATACTATACTATACTATACTATACTATACTATTGTATTGTTATGTTATGTTATGTTATGTTATGTTATGTTATGTTATGTTATGTTATGTTATGTTATGTTATGTTATGTTATGTTATGTTATGTTATATTATATTATATTATATTATATTATATTATATTATATTATATTATATTATATTATATACTATTATTTCATGAAGAGAGGTGAGGCTCTGCCTCCCTTGCCTCCCCTGACCGCACGTCCCTGTTCTACCCCTTAATAAAGAGGAAGATCATTCCAGAAATGCATGTGATTTTTATTTCCTGACTTTACCAGCCTCATAGTGCTTTAAATATTGGTTTGATAGATCAATTATTGTTACATTCTGAGTTTTAATTAATTGCTGTGTTTTATTGTTTTGTTATTTATTTATTCAAGTTATATGGCCGCCCAAGTGACTCTAAGCAGCTCGCCACAGTTAAAAACAACAATGCTTTTATATTTTTTGTATTAACTGCTAGTAATCTATTACATGCTTACAGAGGTATATAAAATAAGTAAATATGAAACCTTCCAAATTGAAACAGTTCCCTGACATGAAAATTAATCATTTCCAGCAGTGCTCTTAAGTGCAACTATGCAATTTTGCACATTGATGTCCGTAAAAATAAAAGGTACAGAAGACTTAGGATGTGCTAAAAAATAATGCATGCAATGATGAAAAAGCAAATTTAAAGAAAATATGTGGTTTACAAATCAATATATCAATACATACATCTTCAATTATAAAATTAACAATTGCATATTCTACAATGTAAGTTATTTTATAAGCTTGCTAAATTAATATAAAATATTTACTTTCTTTTTTTCTATTCTTTAATTATTATTATATCTTTTATTAAAATATTTACTTTCAAAGAAATGTTTCATACCAAACTGTCTACATCGATGCTTGTGTTAACAGCCCATTGCAATGTTCCCATAATGTTCATGGCTAATGTAAGAATAATGCCGACTCTTCCTTCCCCGCTACCTATAAGTAAAAAACATGTATAAAATCCCAGCATAAAACATAGTGTGTATATGTGCTACCATGTTTCCCTGAAAATACGACAGGGTCTTATTTTCTTTTTACTTACAAAATATGGCCTCGGGCTTATTATAGGGGAGGGGTTATTGTTTTGGGGTTGCCGGGCGGCTGCTCCCTTGCGAACTGTCTCCTGAGGAGCCGGGCACAGCCTCAGGGTTGAAGCAGCCATGAGGTGACCAAACTCACAAGGAACCGCCTGGCAAACCCCCTCTCCAGCCGGGCAGAGCACCATTCACTGACTTAGGGGGTATCCCTAAGGCGCCAAGCCACATGGCGCTCTGCCCGCTCCCCAGCTCCCGCGGCTTGCACATTCGGGATATCTCCTAGGTCAGTGCAAGGAGCTCTGCCCGGCTGGAGAAGGGGGTTGCCCGATGGCCTGTTCCGCCCCCAGCAGGCATGCCTCCTAGCCTCAACATCTCTCCCTGCAGCAGCCGCCACTGCCACAGGGCTCCGAGAATAATGTCTTCTCCAGTTCCAAACTCCCAAACTCAGCTGCCGAGTCTTCCAGCAGCAGCCGCTCTAGGAGTGCACTCTGTGGTTGTGAGCTGGCTGCTGGAAGACTGTCTGGAAGACTCTCTTACAGAGAGTTCCAGCAGCCAGCCTACAACCATAGAGCGCACTCCTAGAGCGGCCGCTGCTGGAAGACTCGGCAGCCGAGTTTGGGAGTTTGGAATCGGAGAAGACATTATGCTCGGAGCGTGGTGGTGGCAGCGGCAGCTGCAGGGAGAGCTGGGCCCGGACATGTTGAGGCAAGGAAGCAGCCGCCTGGCAACTCCCCCCTCCAGCCAGGCAGAACACCACTCCCCAACCTAGCGATATCCCGAAGACACCACTCCCCAACCTAGCGGTATCCCGAAGGCGCCAAGCAATGTAAGTGTTTCCCCCCCGGCCCCTGTGGCTTGTCGCCTTCAGGATACCGCTATGTCAGTGAGCGGTGCTCTGCCTGGCCGGAGGGGAGGTTTCCAGGGGGTCTATTTTCGGGGGTGGGCTTATATTTTTGCCCACGCGAAAAATGTGGCAAGGCTTTAGTTTCAGGACAGGTTGTATTTTTGGGGAAACACGGTAGCTTGCAATTATACATATAAAACTCATGCACACCTTCATACATGGGTAAAACTGCACAGAGGGAAAGAAAAGTGATATCAGCTCATTAGGGCAGCCCTTAAATTTAGAGCAATCATTCTTGCAATGGGAAATTAGCAGTAACAGTTTCACATACACATGGCCAAAAAATGTTAAGTGTCTCATTTGTAACAGCTGCTGTGTCGTGGAACAGCCTCCACTACCCCAAAATATGGCAGACTCTGATATTTGTGGCCTTCTGGAAGTCCATGAAGACGTAACTCTTCATCCTAGTGCTGTACTGAGATGTCAGATGAGTCAATTCAGAGTTCTGGCTTGCATCATGGGTTTGTTATATGCTGCCTGTTATTATATAGCAGTGACATGCGGTGAGGTTTATGGCTGGTGAGGCTGGTGACATCATCAGTGTGAGCCGCGGTCCCCTTCATGTTGACTCAGGAAGGCGGGGAATGGGACCACGTGTGCAGGAGTCTGAAGCTGCCTCAGCCTCCTGCATATGTGGTCCCATTCCCCTCCTTCCTGACTCCTGAGTCAATATGAAGGGGACGACGGAGCGCGCTCCGCGGGACCGCGGCTCACGCTCTGCGGTCCTTCATGTTGACTCAGGAAGGCGGGGAATGGGACCACGTGTGCAGGAGGGAGGCTGAGGCTAGAGGAGCCTCCTGCACACGTGGTCCCATTCCCGGGCCACGTGTGCAGAAGGCTCCTCAGCGCCTTTTCCCTTTTTTTTTATTTTCATGATGAGAGCGGTGAGGCTCTGCCTCCCCTGCCTCCCCTAACCGCACATCCCTCTTATATAGGTAGTCCTGAGATTTATAACAGTTTGTTTAGTGACCATTCAAAGTTACAATGGCCCTGAAAAAAGTGACTTATGACCATTTTTCACAGTTATGACTTTTGTAGCATCCCCATGATCATATGATCAAAATTCAGATGCTGGGCAACTGGTTTATATTAGTTGCTGTGTCCCAGGGTCATGTGATCATCTTTTGCAATCGTCTGACAAGCAAAATCAATGGGGAAGCTACATTCACTTAACAATCAAGTTGCTAACTTATCAACTGCAATGATTCACTTAACAAATGAGTCAAGAAAGGTCGCAAAGTGGGGCAAAACTCACTGAACAAATGTCTTAGTTAACAACAGAAATTTTGGGCTCTTGTGGTTGTAAAGTCAAGGATTACCTATATTGTGATTATTTTAATTTTGTTTTGGTGTTCCCTTGATAAATATTTCATGATATTGGTTTTTGTACACTGTTTATGTATGCAATATAGGCAGCCGTAACTATTCTATATAAAAAAGTAAAATAAATATCGGTAAATACATTCGTCATTTTTGATTAAATTTGTCATTGATTAAACTATCAGTATATAATGTCCATTAATTATTTAAATCTGCATATATTTTTCTACATGTAACATGTATTACTCTTTTTCTCTCTTTAATATAAAAGCAAAGATATATATATATATACCTGTAGTAAAAATAGAAACAAAGGTCACAACGATGAAGAAGATTACAAAAATCATTTCTATTCTCATGTGAAACCAACGTAACGTAGATAAATACAGGAACCAATTCGCTGTATGCAAATTTAGAGCTTTATGGAATAATGTTTCAAAATATGGTTGCCTTCCATAAGCTCTCAATGTCCAGAGTCCCTTTAAGCTGGTAACAAGATGTGTGAAAATTGGACTTCTAGCTATAAGTAATGCAAACATGAAAATAAAAATAATACATGTTTATTATTTCTTTAAAAATGAATTGCATAAAGATTCAAACATAACTAATACTTGTGTTTCCATCACATAGATTCTTGACTAGTTGCGTCATGTCACGGAACATTAAAAATTGTATGTAATCCTCTGGTGACTATTATTGTTTTGATACTATAGTCCTTGATAATACGGTTTTTAATATATTTATTTTAATGTTTTATATTATTATGTATTTGAAATTATACAATTGTAAATTGCTAAGTGTTCTATGTGAGACAATAATCCTTTACTAATGTAAACTTCCTATAAACAGATAAATATACCAAATTTATTTTTATCTCTGTTGTAGTATAATTATGTGTATGGTTCTCTTTCTTTCATCATCAAATTTAGCATTCCCAGATAAGCCAGGGAAATAGGTATGTATTTGTGTTACTTTATTTATTTTTTATGTATTTATTTATCAGCTTTATTATTTATTTATTTATTTATTTATTATCAGCACAAATACAACACAAATATAAAAAGGCAACATTAAAAATAAAAATATGGGTTTCTGCCTGGATGGTTTTCTGTGATGAGCCGAAGGACAGAAAGAGGGAGGAGTGAGCTCCCTCCCATATTTGGGCATACCAGGGGTTGTAACACAAATACATACCTATTTCCCTGGCTTAGCTGATAAAGGAGGAGAGCCTGTGGTGTAGTGGCTAACAAATCTGCCTAATATGTAACACATCCCAGGTTCAAATCCCAGTAAGGGTATGGCTAGCTGATGAGAGCTAGATAGCTTGAAATGGATCCATACTAGTCTCCCTTTATTTATTTATCAGCACAAATACAACACAAATATAAAAAGGCAACATTAAAAATAAAAATATGGGGTTTTGCCTGGATGGTTTTCTGTGATGAGCCGAAGGACAGAAAGAGGGAGGAGTGAGCTTCCTCCCATATTTGGGCATACCAGGGATTGTAACACAAATACATATACATACACATACACATACACATACACATACACATACACATACACATACACATACATACATACATACATACATACATACATACATACATACATATATATCAGCATCTGGACAAGCATTGAATATTTGTAGAGAACATTATTCAGAGAGATGAGATCTTAAAATAGGAGTTGGATGAAAACAACAGAGAAAATATATTTTCATTTTATTTGTAACTATATTAGATCATACCTTCAGACTCCAGTTGTTTTAGTTGTTGAGATGTGTGCAGAAAGTATGCTCTTAACATAATGAAGGCTCCTATCACAGGCACAGATGCCAGGAAGATATAGGGTTCCATGAAAGAGACGACTACTATAGCACCAATCACAATGAGCATTAACTGCAGGTTGAAAGAAAAATACTACTGATATAGCAAACTTTCCACAATATTTTACAAGTTATGAGGAAGTCATTTTGCTAAGATTACTATGACAATATTATCCTCCTTCCATATGATGCCATTCAAATGTTTTGAATTACGATTCTAGTCTCTGTAGTCAGATCAGTACAATTAGTCCTTGACTTACAATCACAATTGAGCCCAAAATCTATATTCTTAAGGGAGACATTCACCTCATTTTATGATCTTTCTTACCATAGTTGTTAAGTGTATTAAAGGTAAAAGATAAAGGTTCCTCTAGCACATATGTGCTAGTTGTTCCCAACTCTAGGGGGCAATGCTCATCTCCGTTTCAAAGCCAAAGAGCCAGCGCTGTCCGAAGACATCTCCGTGGTCATGTGGTTGGCATGACTAAATGCCAAAGGTAACATTGTTACCTTCCCACCAAAGGTGGTTCCTATTTTTCCACTTGCATTTTCACATGCTTTCGAACTGCTAGGTTGGCAGAAGCTAGGACAAGTAACAAAAGCTCACTTCATTATGCGGCACTAGGGATTCGAACTGCCAAACAGCCGACCTTTCTGATCGACAAGCTCAACATCTTAGCCACTGAGCCTTCGCGTCACTTTAAGTGTATTACTGAAGTTGATAAGATAACCTAGTTAAGTGAATCTGTCTTTCCCATTGACATTGCTTATCAAAAGATTGCAAAAGGTGGTCACATGACCTTGAGATACAGCAATGGACATAAGTATGAACCAGTTTCCAAACATATGAATTTTGATCACATGATCATGGGGAGCCTACAAAGGTTGTACTTTAAAAAAAATGATCATGTCACTTTTTCCAATGTTGTAACTTTTAATGGTTGCTAAATGAAATGTAAGTCGAGGACTATCTATAATTATACTCCAAAATATCTGAAGGGCAATAACAGATATTTAGCAATTTGAGTTTGTTTTCAATGTCCCTTCTCTTGAAATCTAATTTGGTCACTGTATGGATCACTCAGTCTAGACTTCTTACATTTTGATATAGATCCTAATGATTTATTTCTACTATGCAAAATTACACAATTTGCAATCTTGTTAGCACAAATCTTTGATGCCTTCAAATATTTTAATGATTTTCAAGATCACCGTTACAATTCCTGGAATGTTTGAACTGAGAGAGTATATACTGCTTTCATATATAACAAATCAAAATAATCATGCATTTATTTAAAATTAGATATTTATTTTAATAAAAGGCAAAAGATTTATATGATTTGAGGAGGACTGGAGGATGAGCTGTTGCTAAACAGTCAGACATTAGTTTGTAAAAATCTATTCCCTGGCTAGTTTATGAAATGACATGACATGAGTTGTTGCTAAATTATGAGATCCGAACAACATAGAATTGGTTATAACCAAGTCTAGGCTGGTAGCAGGAAGATGAAATTTAATAACAATAATTTTATTGAAATATTACATTTATTATAAAATAATTAGATTATTTTATTCAGCCAAATGTACCCCTCAGTATAGATAAGAATCCTATTGGACAGTAAAATCACCACCAAGTCATAATGGCAAATATGCGGAAATCATGACTGAATTCTGCTTTTATACACTGTTGTTGTAGTGGGTACATAAATATATAAAACATGTTGTTTATAATATGAAATATAACTGAGTACCCAGATTATTGGGGTCAATGTACTGTCACTGTAAACTGATCAGAGTGTTCTATAAAACAGGGGTCCCCAACCCCCAGGCCACAGCCCACTACCAGCCCGTGGCCTATTCATTATTGGGCCGTGCACATAGCTTGACTTGCACAAGCGATGGCCTGGTTCCCCTCCTCCCCACCAGGCCACCAAGACATAAAGGTTGCGGACCACTGCTGTAAAGCACTATGAAGTGGTATATAAGTCTAAGTGCTATTTCTATTTCTGTTAGGGCCAGGGGTGGGTTGCTACAGGTTTGCCCGGGTTTGGGAGAACCCATAGCTAATGTTATGGCCGGTTTGGAGAACCTCCAAATCCCACCCCACCACAACTCTCCCACCCCGCCCCAACCCTCCCACCTTGCCCCTCCCCCTCCCAGGAGTCTCTACGCAGTCTGTTTTGGATGCGAGATAAGTGCAGGGCCCGCATGGAGACTCAGGGTGGGCAAAAAATGGGCCTCCTGGAAGTTCTTGAAGTCTGGAAATTGGCTTGTTTCTGGCCTCCAGAGCCCGGGGTAGGCAATTTTCGCCCTCCCAGAGGCTTAAGGAAAGCCTCCGGAGCCCGGGAAAAGCAAAAATGCCCCCCCCCCCCCATAGTGCAGGAGGCTGACTAGGCCAAGCCCACCATGGCCACCCAGCAACCGGGTAGAGAACCCGTTGCTGAAATTTTGAAGCCCACCCCTGGTTATGGCACATGTTTTCCCTTGCCAGAGTAGAATAGAATAGAATAGAATAGAATAGAATAGAATAGAATAGAATAGAATAGAATAGAATAGAATAGAATAGAATAGAATATTTGGGGGGGACCTTGGAGGTCTTCTAGTCCAACCCCCTGCCTAGACAGGAAACCCTACACCACTTCAGACAAGAGGTTATCCAACATCTTAAAGACTTCCAGTGTTGGAGCATTCACAACTTCTGGAGGCAAGTTGTTCCACTGACTAATTGTTCTAACTGATGTGTATCACCTAGAATCAGAGCACATTTCACCCATAACAGTATGCTATGACAATCAGATCTTTCCAAAAGCTACAAAATGAAGAAAGTAGTTGTCTTTACTTTTGTCTAAGGAGCTACTGTTCGGTGGTTTGCTGAAAGGTATTTTTAGGGACAAAAAGCTCAGGATAATCCTAACATAAATGAAGAATCATGATTTATGCTGTCTGAATTTTTGCAATATTTATCATAACATTTACAAACCTGAATGAGGTCAAATATTGTAAGTGGCAATATGTCATCCAGTATTGCTATATCCTTTGAAAACCTGTTAAGTATTCCACCTTTATGTTGAAGGGAAAAATAAGTTAATTATCAACTGAATATTTTATCAATATTGGTTAAACTAAACAATGAGCTTTTTGAATAACTAAAAAGCTAAAATTCTACTTAACATTCCCAAGCTTATTTGCAGTATATTTAAGCATATAGTACTGATTAATACTGGATTAGTTTACATTTAGATTAGCTATAAAAAGATTTATATACTAATTTAGGATGATGAGAGGACATGTACCTAATAATTTTAAGATTTTCACACACGGGATAACAATTCACATAAGTAATGCAAGGTGGCAAACATACATAATACTCTTTTTTTCTCCACAACATCCCATGAGGTGGGTTGGATTGGGAGAGAGTGACAGGCCCAAGTTACCCAATCAGCTTTCATGCCTAAAGTAGGACTAGAACTCAGTCTCCTGGTTCCTTAACCACTAGACAGAACTGGCTCTATCTACTGTATACTGCTATGTCCTTCGAACTTAGGGCAGATTATAAGCAATATAAAATGAATAAATATTTGACACCATAGATGAGTTTAAGCAAGCATAAGATTTACCAATTGTTTCCTTATCACTTAGTCCACTTATGACAGCGTTCAAAAATAATTGCTTTCATTTTTATCAAACCTCACTTGTGAAAAATGTGCTGTGCAATGAAGATAAGTTCTGTTTACTTAATTTTTAAAAAATTGAGCTTGCAATGACAGAATGGGACAACTTGGTGCGGCCAACTCAGTGCAACCAATTCACTGCTGCCAGCTGGCTACCAAATCACCTCTGCCAACTCACATCATCAAGTTGTTGCAGGACAATTCAACACAGCCGATTCAACACAGGGACAATTTGCCATGGGCAGCTGGAGAACCAGCCATGTGGGCAAGCGAGTGGGTGGGCAGAGTGGGAGCAGCCAGGGGCTTCCCATTTTCACACGCTTCCATTACCACTGCTGCCACCGCTGGGCTGAGCTCCAGGCTGTTTGGAGTTCTGGCCATTAGACGGCAGTGACAGTGTTTGGGCTGTTTGCCAGGGGTAGGCAGAGTAGGCGGGGTAGGCTGCAGGGAAATGGTGGAGGCCTGGCATTTCCCATTTTCAAACACATTTTGCCACTGCTACGTCATGTTCCTCCCATTCATTCACCTACCCACCCAGTTCTCCTTCCAGCTGCCCATGGCAAGTTGTCCCCACAGCAAATTGGCCATGATGTTCTGCAACGACTTAGTGGTTGTAGTTGGCAGAGGCAGTGGTGAGTTGGCAGAGGCAATTGGTAGTGGTGAGCTGGCCGTGCTAAGCTGGCTGTGCTGAGTTGTCTCATTCTGCCCTAAATGCCTAGCAAATGCCTTTGCTATAAATGCTTTAAGATACCTTTGTTGCATTTTAAATTCGCCACACTTATACATACATGCTGCCCAATATGCTACATAGCATGAGGGGATTTAATGCCAATGCTAATATATGCAGACATGTGTGAAAGCTGGTAATGGACCTTGGTTAAGAATTAATGCCTTCTATTCTTAAATATCCAGAGTACATACTTTATTAAAGATGGTCTATCTCCAATATTTTTGGAAACTGATTATTGCAACTTGTTTTGAGAGTGTTTGCAAATTTTGAATGATGGAATAAATCACAAATGTCTCCTTTGCCTAAACTCAATATTACCTAAGCATGTAAAAATTATTGCAATTGCATAACTTTTAGTTACCTGCTTTGAGTTTGTTGAAGGAAGACATAGGCGCCTGAAGTACTGCATGAAGCATCTTGCGGTGAAGTGTTTTAGAAATTGTTATAAGAGTATGTACTAGGGGTATGCCTCTAAAGATCCCCAGGGCTAGCAAAGTATCTGCCACCCCTACATAAATGTAGAAGATATAAAAACTGCTAGTGTTAGTAACAATAACTGCACTGTTTCCCAATACTTCAGAGGAATGGTTGTTTGTTGATTCTGTTGTATTTGGGTGAGGCAAACGAGCAGATCTATAAAATATACACAAGCACATACGTTTATAGTCATATATAAATTTACTGTCACATACTGAATTTCATTTTTTAAAACCATGATATGTCATACTAGCATTGAAATTACAATTTAATAGTTTCTGAGAATGCTGTTTTGATAAAATTGATTGTTTTAAAGGGACATGATTTGAATGTATGATTAAGTATTTGAAAAGGAGCAAATAATAATGATTACAAAAGCAATTTTGATGTCTTATAAAGTTAAAATAAGACATCAAAGTTGTTCTTGTTAGCATTATTCCTCATTTATTATTATATTACCACACTTGATAAAAAATATTCCTATCCAAAAAAAAGACAACAGGAAAACTGCTATTTATACATTTACATAGGAATAATCCCACTGAATTCACAGAACACATTTTTAGTAGACATCTGCAGGTCATCTTTGAGAACAATTGGAAAGGACAAAAACCTTTAAAAGTGCAGAATTGAACTGTAGCAAATAATAATGAATTATCCATATAAGATTAAGCAAGGCCTGTATTAAAAGTGTTACCGGTTAATAGATTTTTTAAAAATGTAAGTGGCAGCCAAATGAAAATT
The DNA here is from genome assembly GCF_964273705.1 of Natrix helvetica. NCBI lineage: Eukaryota > Metazoa > Chordata > Lepidosauria > Squamata > Natricidae > Natrix > Natrix helvetica. The sequence continues at coordinate 61,615,890 of NC_138553.1, read as the reverse complement.
TGAAATGTAGGAATAAATTAAAGGGAGTCCAATTGGTACCCAAGGAGAATCTTGAAATACAAATAGCAGTTTTATCATTTTATGGCAGGGAGAAAAAGAGAGAAATTCAACCTTCTCAAAAGTATCATTAATATCACAGAACAAGCTATGCATTAATTATATTTATGCATTTAATATTATGACTAAAAGATAAAATCTTTGAGTGGAGCTCAACTCCTGGTGACTCCATGGGACATCCATGACAATGGAATGGAAATGGTTTTCCATTATCATCTTCTGATATCTCTTTTTCAACTTCCTTGCATCGCCTGTTCTGGGCATTTACTAGCATACCAGCTAAGTAGACCATGCTTAGCTTGTTGAGATCAACCAGCAACATGTGCTGCCATCTAACTGGACATGATTACTTTGGCTGATAATTACTTTGGCTTTAAATATTAAAACTAAGTCCCATTAAAATGTTAGTTACATAACATAAACAAATCTTCAACACTGTGCAATAAATACTCACTCACTGAAATGCCATACCCCAATCAGGGAAGCAACCACCTAAAAATAGAAAATTGATAGTTAATTCATACTTAGACATCACATTAAATAGATTTCCCAAGCATTCTATAAAATGTATAAGTTCACATATTGATAGTAACATGTATAAAGTCAGCCAAAGGTTTTATGCCCAGTGTTACTGTGTTTATAAAGTGATCAATTATAAAACAGCACTGCCAAACTACAATTTAATAATTCTATACAAGAAAATTATTTCAGGTGCTGTTATTCTATTATCTACGGGCCTGTTGAAGTGCCCCTTGAAAATTGGATGCATCTGTCAATTTCCATTTCACTCAGTTCCCATTTTATTTCTTCCTGTTTCCATATTAGCTTGATGGTTTTTTTAAAGAATAAAAGTGTGTATATGTTTTCACATTTGTTTCTCCCAATGTATACATTTCTGTATTTTATTTTCTCTATGTATATTTTCCCAATGCATATTAAGTTATGTATTTATGTAGATCACTCAATTAAAAAGTTACAGTATCAAAATATCCTAGGCTAACATAGTGAAAATTTACATTTGAGGTGGTAGCATTTTGGTTTTAATCTGTTTAATGGTTTTTATAGTTTTTTTTTAAATATTTATTGCTGGGAGCTGCCAAGTTTTAAGATGGACAGCCATACAAATATTTTACCATAAATCATAATAAACTTGTAAAATACAAGAATCATTTGGTAAGTTTTTGTTATATAGGTAGTCCTTGCTTAATTACTTTTCAGTCAGTGACTGTGCAAATTTAGGACAATGCTAAATGAAGGGAGCTATGACTGGTCCTTGAAATTATAGTGATTATGGTATCCCCAGTGAAGGCTGCAAAAGGTTTTAGGGAAGCTTTGTGGAGACCTCATGAATACCCTGCAAAGGTCCAGCAGGTACCTCAACCAGGGATGTCTCATTAGAAGAAAACGGTGAAAATCAGCTGAGGAGGACATGGGATGCAGATGGCCGTGGCAAAGTAGCCAAAAGAGCAGAGATAAAGGACAAAATGGGTGGGGAGGGGAGACTTGAGGTGGAGGTGAACACAGCAGAGAAGAAGTTTGGCTAATGACCAAGGAAGGAAATTTCTATCATTCCTTTTTTATTAGAGTCCTGTTCTTCTATACATCTTGTACAGCATTTACGCAATGAGAAAGCTTTTCTTTACAATTGTCATATAAGCAATTTTGTAAAGTAGAATTTATTATTATAATACTCTTACCTCAATTAAAAAAACAAAAAAACAAAAAAATAATACAAAAATCATTTTTTTGTGGATGCATATATATCTGAAGTATGTATTCCATGAAGTGACTGCACTCATGGTGTCTGAATCATCAAAGAAACATTCCTGGCAAAATAATGGAGAATACAATTAGACTGTTCTATATAATTTCTTATTTGTACTCTATTGGTTTCATCAGTATAAGCCTAGATGCTATTGCTATTGGTTTTCATGAGAACTCATATTAATGAAATATACTTACAATTTCAGTTTCCAGCTTTCTTTTAGACAATAATGTGCTTAAGAATGTTATTTTTACCCTCTTATTCATTCATATTCACAGCTCTTTAAAAGAGAGTGGAATACTTCCCTTTGAGGTTTCTCCTGATGTATTCTTATTGAAACAGAATTCCTATTCAGGATCAATTACTTTAAAAATGAAAGTACACTTCCAAATGCAATTTCCCCTAATGTACCCTTTTTTGTACATGTTTCCTTAATAAATGTATCAGAATATTAAACTAAAAGCTAATGATTCTTTGAATTAGAAATATTATCTTGCAATACCAAGCTGGGTATTCAAGAAACAGGGCCATATACAACCATTTAGCTACAATAACTTGGAATATATACCTTTAAATCACCTTCATTAAGTTCTTCAGTTATTTCTACCAGACTGCCCCGAGACAAACGCCTTGCATAGATGTCTGCTTCAGAAGGTCGTTGGATGACTGATATGCTGCCTTTTTTGTAAATGCTTTGATTTGGATGAATTGATGTTCTGGTCATTAAATTAAGTACAGATTGTCTTCTCTGCCCTACGAATGTGGGTCCTGAATTTAATACATTGCTGAGAGGCAGAATTGCCTCCCCTTGTTCAGCCTCTGGCACTAAAGACAACCTTCTTTCTACTGCTTCTCCGAGACCTTCTTTCCTACCATTGACCTGCAGTGATGGTTTTCGCATGAGAGAAAACTTGCGGCTAGAATTTAGTGCATTAATTACAGAGGTCTTCCTTTTCTCAGTAAAATCTGATGTTTGTTTAAAAGATGTTTTTTTCATGTCATTTCGTGAAGCCATGCCATCATTATCAATAGAGAGACGCCGCAGTGTTTCAGTAAGAATGGAGTTTCTTCTTTCTGCACTATAGTGCTCAAATCCCATCAGCTCAGAACTGAAGTTGGGTTGCTGACTCTGAAGTTCAGAAAATGTTCCATAGAAATAACAGCATCCTCCATGGAGAATCAATATCTTGTCTGCTTTCTTTAAGTGTTCCAACTTTGAAGTGACAAGAATTCTAGTTTTATTCACAATAAGCTTGCAAACGCAACTTCAGAAAAAGAAAGAAAAATGCAGATATGAAGTTAGGTACTACATATTGATGACTTTATCATATGAGTGCTTTCTAATTCAAGAAAGGTATCCTACATTAATTTAGATGGCAATAAAATTAGAGGATTGAAAAAGAACATTTTTTTCTAGGGAAATCATAATTGTGCTGGATATCTGACTATGGGTAATCCTCAAATTACAACTGTTCATTCAGCTATCATTCAAAGATATAATGGAACTGAAAAAAGTCACTTACAACCAATTCTTGCACTTAAAACTGTTGCAGCATTCCCATGGGGATGTGATGAAACAGTGGGCAATTGGCAACCTGCACATATTTATTATATTTGTGGTGTCCTGAGGTTATGTGATTGGCATTTACGAGCTTCTGACAAGTAGTCAATGGAGGAAGCTGGTTTACATAATAATTGCATGATTCACTTAACAGCTGCAGTGATTTCTTAACAACGTTGCCAAAAATGTTCATAAAATTGGGCATGGCTTACTTAACATTTGTCTTGGTTAGCAACAGAAATTCTGGTCCCAATTGTGGCCATAAGCTGAAGAGTACTTGTAATATAATTCCCAATCCTACATTGCATTTTCCATTAAAGAATTCCTACATTGCATTTCCCATTAAAGAGTGGCTCTTTAGGTAGACATTATTTTAATCCTCCAGTGATTAAAGTACTGCCTATAAACTGAGCAATCATGAGTTCTAGTTTCACTTTAGGCATAAAAGCCATCTGGATGACTTTGGGCCAATTACTCCCCTTCAGCCCAAGCCAACTCCCAAGGTTGTTATTGTGGGGAAAGTATGATGAGGAAGGAGTATGTTTGCCACTTATAATCATTTATAAAAATAATAAAAGCAGGATAAAAATCAAATAAATAAATAAATCCATCCATCCTCGTGTTCCTTGATTTTCAGTGTCTTTTTAATAAAGTCAACCACAGTATCCTACATTGGCTGTGAGGATTGAGAATTGGGAAAATCCTTTTATGGTGATTCTCTTCATGTTTAATAACTACATGAAAGCACTGAATGGGGTCACCCACCATTTTATATTTTGGTATCAGCATGAATATGATACCCAATTGTATCTTTCAAGCCTAATCTATGCAGTTCTGGATGTGGGAGGAAATGTCTCATGGATCAACTAGACCATTCAGAAGCTTCCATTGGTCCAGAATGTACTGGCACAGGTAATCTGGGCATCTCTTCATGCAGCTATGTGACATCTCCACTTTGCAAGCTGTACTGATTTCTAGTATACTTCCAGGTATGATTCGAGGTCCTGGTTGTTGCTACAAAGTCTAAACTTCCATAAGGCTAGGTTACTTGAGGGACTGCCTATCTCCCATGTTTTCTGTATGGACCAAAAGACTTTGCATACTCCAGGTATTCCCCCCATTTTCCGAGATCCATGTGGTAGTATTACTGAAGGCCTTAAAGACTTGACTATTTCCTCAGGTCTTGGATTGTGGAATGTGTTTTGTAGATGTTTTAGTGTGGTGTCCATGTGTAGATCATCTTGTGTTGCATTTGTATTTTAAGTTTTTTTCAGTTTTGCTATATTGTGAATCACTCAGACTTATTTGGTAATCAGGTGGAGCTTAAGTCAAGTAAATGTATGAATGAACAAATAAATATATTTATTGCATTTTTTTGAGTTTTCCTAAATATAGTCTTCTGCAGACTTCAAGTGATTAGAAAAATGAAGAAACAATGCACCAATGGCAGGGAGAGGGGAAAGGGGGGGGGGGATGAAGGAAGGAAGGAAGGAAAAAATAGGCAAAAATTAACAGTAAAAAAATAGCAAGTTTCAAACTAAACTTTCTGCATGTCAGGAAAGTTTTACAATATTATATTGGTCAGAAAGAGAAAATGAACCTGGTAATCACATTCATGATGGGTAGAGGATGAAGTCAGGATAATGGCATCCATTTCTGCTCTCCAAAAATGATTGTTGGCCTATTCTGGACATGAGTCAAGCTAGCTATGAGGATAAGCCTTTTATAGCTCTATTTCCTTTTCTATTCTGGTTCTTCAAGAGAAGGAGTGTGATGGAGTTCTTTACCTGGATAGCACAGTAGTATGAACCAAATGACTAGCAACAACTGGCAGCCAGACTACATTGAAGAATTGGCAGTTAACAACAGTTGGCAGCCAGACATCTTTGTAGAACTTCCAGCTCTCTAAATACATGGCAACGGATAAACAAAATAGGCCTAACAGGATATATTGAGGCTGGTTTCCAGTGAGGCTTAAAAACCACAGCTGTGTTCATCGACCTAACTTCAGTTTACAATATCGTGTGGAAGATGTGGGGTCTTGTCTCTACCCCTCAGTGTGACTGTGGTGCTCCTCACCACAGTCACATTACCACATTGTGTCCAATACATAATCTGGTAGTGTACCACATTATGTATCCATATATGTGTCCGAATGTCCATCAAGTGCTTACACTGGAGATAACTCCGGTCCCCAAAGGCGACGGACATTGCTGTCCACTGCTCGTTTCCCCGGTGGGCTCCTTTTAGGAGCACAGGCGATCTTGGAGGGACCACCTGCCGTAGGGCGGCTTGCTGGAACCCCCAGAATTGGCGGCAGCCACAGGGGGTTTCCAGCTTCGCCTCAGGAGCCGGGCAATGTGGGGGGTGCATAGCACAGCTGTGTGCCTTCACCGAATGGATTCTGGAAGGAAATAATCAATTAGAAGTTGCAGCAGAAGTGCTGGAGGTGAGAAGTTTGCTCCAATCTCTTTTAACACCATTTAATTGATGAGCAACAGCTTTTTGCAAGTTGTGGATTCAATCTATTTGAAGTTGCAAGATTGGAGGGGTTATTTGTTCAACCCCTTCGGATAAAGCGGCATTTGGACTATCTCTCAATCTTGGAATGGAGTTGAAGAGTAAAATGTTGAATTACTCACTTGTACTAACTATGTGAGAAAGATTTACATCACAATTGCAAGAGGTGATTCCTGAGTTGTTTTAAAAGCTTTATGGAAACTTTGGATGATTTGCTCCCTGGTTCCCTGTGAAAGGGGGAGCCAAGATGGCCTGCTTCCGTCTTCTTCTTCGCTCTTATAAATGAAACTAGCCTTTTGAAACTACCTTTGACGAAATTTCTGGCTTTATATTATTATTACCCTCCGAAGGTCTCCTGGAGCCTCTCCTATTATGTGGTCTTTCTGGATTTGGATTATTTGATTTTCTTCTTTTGGCTTGGAACTGTGATTGAGGATTAACTTTCACTTCTGGGTTTGTCTGCCTCCACGGTCTCACCAAGCTGCACATTCCACAGACGCCATTTCTTTTGTATAAGACTTACATTCATCTCTGAACTTAACAAATGGGGTCCAGAAAACCACCTCCTGGCAAGGCAGCCTCGGCGCCCACTTCCTCTACATCCAACCCAACAACTCAACAGAAAAAAATGTCATCATTTTTACAACAAGAAGGAACTGGAGAGAGTTCAAAGGACTTATTTGTTACCCAAATGTTCCAGGCTCCTATGAAGGGACAAAATGAATTGAAAAAAGAAGTGGCAGATTTTAAAGAACAGCTCAGAGATGTACAGCAGCAAACAACAGAAAATAAACAGAGAATTGGTGTGCTGGAGGAAGGCGAGGTTGGGCTGAGGGAGGAGGTGAAGGCAATTCAGAAGGGGAATAGAAATTGGAAAATTTCATGGTAAAAATGGAACTTGAAAGAATGTCCCTTTTTCTCAGATTCCAGAATCTACCGGAGACAGAAGATGAAGATCTTAAGGATACTATGTGTACAATCTTAGCAGAATATATTAAGAGAGATAAAGAACAGTTGCGGTGGGATATGGACTTGGTTTACAGGATCAATTCAGAATATGCCAGAACACATAATGTTCCAAGGGAAGTACACGTTAAATTTCTTAGGAAGACCACGAGGGATGAGGTTTTAGGGGCCCAAAGGGGGGGACCACTAAAATATAAAGATAAAGAAATTGCCATTCTTAAACAAATTCCGAAAAAAATAAGAGATAAGAGGAGGAAGTATTCCTCCTTATCAAAGAAATTATATAACAAAGGAGTTTGGTTTAGATGGTTATTGCCAGAAGGAATGTTTATCTTCTGGGAGGGAAATAGAATTAGAATCAATATGGTTGTGGAGGCAGAGGCCTTCATGAAAAAACATAGTGCCCTCCTAGAGGACGAAATCATAAGAGGTAGTGGAAAAGGTGACAATACACAAGATATGAGGGAGGGAGGGGCTGTGGCTCCGCCAGGGGACAGGGCGGAGGGAGCAATATTGAAAAGACACAGGTTACAAAAATAAATGTATTTGAAATATTATTGTAATTGTTGATATATTAGAAAGTGGCAAAAGAGATGATTGAACATATGGTTGATACAATGTATAACAAGATGCTGTTTCTGCTTATCTTTTATCTTTTGTTTTTTTTTCTCTGTAAAAGTTGTGAGATTTGGAGAGATTTCTACCTTTAGCACAATGTAGCTGCCAAAAATTTTTGTACATCCACCTATCCTTTCCTATAAATGTTTAAAAACCAATACAATTAAAAAAAAGTGCTTACACTGGCCCAATGTCTGATTTTTTTCAACACAGACCACCCTGTCCTTGAATGTCTGGATGGACTGGACATTAACATTTGAACTACTATAAATCCATGTATTTGCCATACGCTAAATAAATAAATCTTCAAGAGAAAAGTACTCCAAATGGGTTTTTTATCTGCTATGGCTCTTACGTTTGTAAGTGATCAACAAAAGAAGTGATTATATACCAGTAGGTTTATAAAGAGGATTAATAGATCTTCAATTATCTTTTTCAGGCCCAGTTACACAAGCATTTGTAAAGGATGGTGATTATCTGAATAAATCTGATAATGCTAAATTACAAAGGAAGTTCAACAAGCAGAAAATGTTATCATGCTTAATGGACTGACTAATGTGCACAGGTTAATATAAAACATAAATATTCAGATTGGAATAATGAATTGAAAATGAATACAAGGACTTATAAGAATTGGAGCAGTTGTTTGCTTTTATTCATAGGCCCTTAAATAATTTTAACAAGTACAAATTTCCGAAACTGATTTTTTCTATTAGATGTTTTTACTGGATGCAACACTGCTCTCCATAAATCATTTGCTATCTCCTTGTAGAATATCATTTTATCTAGTAGTTAGCCAAATATATAAAAACATATCCTACCTTTCAAATATTTCTTTCTCTGTTAACATGTCTAAATAACCAAAAGGAGAATCCAAGAGATACAAATCAGCATCCTTATACACTGCCCTAAATAGATGAGAAAGAAATTTAGTTAGCTTTCATTAAGATATATGCTAAAACCTAAATACTGTTTTGATTAATTATTTTGCTTTAATTAGAATCTTGAATTATTGTTATATGAGATAAAATATATTTAACCAAAGCAAATTATTTCATTCAATTAAACAAGAAATTGGCAGTTATAAAACTTTAAAATACAGGAATTATGTAATATTAAATTTTAATTTTATATATCCATTCATCAAAAGTAAGTTCCATTAAACTAAATGGTACAATATTCTGATTTTACAAATCAAAATATTTAACATGTATGTAAGGTTACTTCCCGTTAAGAATAAGTAAAATGTAATTCTATTTATTAAAACCCACATACAATTATTTCCACTCACCTAGCTAAAGAAATTCTGGCTCGTTGACCTCCACTGAGAGTTATTCCACCTTCTCCTAAAACTGTGTCATCTTTCTCTGCAAACTTTGAAATATCCTGTTGAAATATTGTATAAAGATCTTAATTTTCCATTTTCAGAGCAACATTACTTTTCAACATACAGCATCTTAGGTAAAAAAACCAAAATGATAAGTTTTCATAACAATGCTCTTGTTTTAGGCTAAGAAGATGTATAGCAAACCCCGTACAATCACAGCAATGTTATTATCTAATTGGGTAATAAAACATTTGCATGCAAAAACCAAGCTTGGAAAACACCAAGGACTCTACAGTTCAGTTCTTTTTTTTTAAAAACAACGTTTTATTGGTTTTTTAAAAAAATTTTACAAGGAAAAAGGTAGTGGGTAGATACAAATTTTGACGGTTGCAATGTGCGGTAGGTGTCCCCTCCCTCCATACTCAAGGTATACATTTGCAAAAAAATTCATTACTAAATAGTTACATATAGTCAGCATGTAAATTCAATTAATAAATTCGGTCAACTTATGTCAAACAAGTTTTCTTGTTCATTTTTGTGATCTGAGTTTTCTCAATGTCGCCCCATCTCCCCCCGCTGGCAGAGCTCCAGCCCCTCCCGTGTCCTGTGTATCTGGTGTAGGGTCATCTGGTTTTTCTAAGAGTGTTTTGTTTTTGTCCATAAAGGCCTGTGCCTCTATGGGTGTATTAATTCTAACTCTTGTGTCCTCCCAGAATACTAACATACCTTCAGGCATCTGCCATCTAAACCACACCCCCTTCTGGTATAGTTTCTTCGCTAACTGCGAATAACTTTTTCTTTTTTCCCTTACTTTCTTGGGGATCTGTTTTAGAATGGTTATATGCCTGTCCTGATATTTCAATTCTTGCCCCCTTTGTGCACTCAGAATCTCATCTCTTGTACTTTTTCTGAGAAATTTAATGTGTACCTCCCTGGGTACATTATGTTGTTCTAGCATATGCTGAGTTAACTCTATAGACCAGGTCTATTTCCCACCCCATCTGTTGTTTCTCTCTGTGAATGTATTCAGCCAAAATACTTGTCATAATGTCCCTTATGTCTTCATCATCTGCTTCCACCACATTTTGAAATCTAAGATAAAAGGACATTCTCTCAAATTCTTTTTTCATCTGCTGGGTATCAAGATCTTTGTTTCCCTTCTGCATCACCTCCATCCCCTCCCTTATCTCAGCCATCCCACCCTCCAAAAGATCCAGTCTCTGTGAGTTTTTATTAATTTGGGCCTCCACAGTTCAGTTCTGAGTTACACATATTTTCTTCTTTTGAAAATATTTTTTTCACATGACTGAGCAAGAGCCAATGATTATAATAATAATAAAATACCTCAGAGTAAAACTCATAGATAAAGGTAAAGGTTCCCCTCGCACATATGTGCTAGTTGTTCCTGACTCTAGGGGGTGGTGCTCATCTCTGTTTCAAAGCCAAAGAGCCAGCGCTGTCCGAAAATGTCTCTTTGGTCATGTGGCCGGCATGACTAAACGCCGAAGGTACACAGAGTGCTGCTACCTTCCCACCAAAGGTGGTTCCTATTTTTCTACTTGCATTTTTACATGCTATTGAACTGCTAGGTTGGCAAAGCTGGGACAAGTAACAGGAGCTTACTCCATTATGCGACACTAGGGATTCGAACTGCCAAACTGCCGACCTTTCTGATCAACAAGCTCAGCGTCTTAGCCACTGAGCTACCGCATCCCATAGACCTTAATAAAATGTCATAAATAACTCATAAATAAAAACTATAGAAGACCAAAATAAAATGAAGTAACTCATTTTTAAATTATTATACACAGGTTTCAGGTTAATGTAGGTTATAATAGGCTAAATGACATAGGGCTTCTAATGAAATAATGACAATTGTAAGGCAATCATTACATGAAAATGTATGCTCAAACTTTTTTCCAAAAACATGTAGCATAAAATTTGTTTTGTTTATAGATACAACATAGCAACAAAACATTATTTTGTTAGCAATTGTAAATCTGAACATTATCAGTACAGTGAATTCATTGTTATTTATTTCATTTTGTCAACATTCACATCACTTCAAATTTGCATTAGCCATTAATAGATTACTTGTATTTAAATTTTAGCTAATGGGACTCAACATAATATTTCACCCTTGAACTTTTTTGAATAGGATAATACTCCAGCCCTATTTATGGAACCATCTGGGACCTGCTAATTCCTTCCTTTCATTACAATAACAACTTGTTTTTAAACTTTGTTTTCCTGCAATTCAACAATTTCTAAACCAGAGAAAAAGCAGTTCTGTTCTCCCACAATGCTTAGTTTATTAAGTAGGCTTCACGTGATACTTGACAGATATTCTTGGCAGTATGCTGGTGTATAATAGCTAATGATCACTCCTAGGCACATTCTGTTTGACACTTTCATGGAATCCCAAGGGGCTGATGAATCAGAAACTGCCTTTGAAAAAGTCTTGGACTTCTTCCCTGGAACTAATGACATAGGTGAATGACTTTTCCTTTAATTACATTTTCTACTGATTTGTGATATTTCCTGGATTCTTTTTGTTTTCTATCTGGCATTACATTGATAACATTTAATATTCATTTAGTGACAAAGTCAGTAATTTCACATGAGGTTCTTTAAAAACAGGCTTTGTTCTTAAGAGCCTGGTTTTAATTAAACTCTAGAAATATGTTCCCTCTGAAGTTCTGCTACATTGCCTCATAGTGACCGTTTGTGGGAGTTGTAGGATGATGGCAGCGGTGAGGTCAGAACTGTTCCAAAAGGGATGAATGAACAACAACGAGAATATATGGCAATGTATTTCCAGCAGGGTCATTCAAGGCATGAAGTTTATCTCAGTTGCCCAGTTGCCCAACTAAAAGGGTAGGCACTTATAGCAGGCAGAGTTGATAAAAGAAGCTACTAAAGCTGGGTGATCATTTTAATAACATTAAAGGCATCATTTCATACTGTGTAGGAGAAGGCAATCATAACTCACTAAGATGGAGGGGCAAGATAGGTGGACTCAACTATAGCAGTGATACTTGCATTGTTGGAAAACCTGAAGGCTCAGCTTAGGGAATGATATATATGATGACTAAAAGTTAATACAAGCTTGCTAGTACATAATCAATGAATCAAATCTGTCAATTAAGAATAGATAGATAGATAGATAGATAGATAGATAGATAGAAGATAGATAGATAGATAGATAGATAGATAGATAGATAGATAGATAGATATTGATAAACTGAACAAGCCTGATTATTATTGATTTAGTCCAAGTCGTTTCATTTTCAATAAAACAAGCCAACAGTTACTATATTTTTTTCTTTCCACATTCCCATATCTGATTTTTGTAATCTGTGTAATGAAAAAATCAGCACCTGAATTTCAATACTTAAAGACTCACTGAGTACACAGTTAAACATTGTTGTTTATCAACTGCTAAAGATTCCCAAACCACAATGTATGTTTACCAAAGGTGTGTGAGTAGAGGTTTCAACATGACTTTAGTGCTGATCTTAACACTAACACTCTTGCATAACATAAATTAGAGTCATAAATTCTATTTCAAAGAACTGCAATTTAAGTCTGTTATATACTAACAAGACAATGTTATTCAGTTAAACAATTTATTATGGCATTTTGTCATCTGAAATATTTACCTATAATAGTATAATTACTTTGCAAAACTAATATACATTCTGGATTACCCAAAAGTATGGTTGCTCACACAGCTAAGTTTATAACAGCCTTCCTGTACCAGGAAAAGCATATTTTACCGGTAATTCAGAATTTTGCTTTTTACAATGGCCAACCAAAAGCCCTGAGATGCTTGTAGGAACATGATGGAGATATAGACCCATTCCCAACATTACATTACAACTGATTGAAGGGATGTTGTCTTTAATACAGAGCTAACATTAACTCTTAAGAACAAGTAGTCTTGATAGATCTGAAATTGCTTTATACATTCCCTTTGAATGGATTAATATATTCACACTGCACGTAGATTTTTGTCTTATACTAGTGTTTTCATGTTTATCAAAAATAAATCTTAACATAAATGGAAAATAATCCTAATAATCTGTAGAGTAACAAGCTGGAATATCCCATTGTGATAATTCTATTGGGATCAAATATTATATGTTATTTAATAGAATTATGCACACATTAAGTTAAAAAATCAAACTATAATTACTAACCAATCAATATATTTTATAAAATAATATTTGAAGTTAACAGATACATCCCTCAGGATTGAACTGGGGTATCAATGAAATTGGTAAATAAATACTGTAAACCATAAAACAGTGTACAAGCTACATACATAAGTTAGCAACATGAAAAAATGCAAGATAACACTGTAAGGAATTTAATACTCAATTCAATCTGGAAATGATAAAGGGAAAGCTAGTATGAAAATTCTAGGCAATGAATAAAGAATTTTTTTTAAATATTGACAGTCTATAGATTAATATTAAATTTAGGGCTCCAGAGCCACATGCCCAAATTGGCTACAGGAAAAATAGAAAGGTGTGGACAAAGGGAATTAGAGAAGGAGAAAGGGAATTTGCTGTATGACTGTATTCATGACAAAACAATTTTTCAGCATATTTTCTCACAGCAATTTAAACACAGCTTAGACTTTTTTGTAGTCTAGTTTAAGCTTTAAAAAAACACAATCCATATTCAAGAAGCTTTACTCATTAAAAATACAGCATCAAAATCACAAAACTACAAGAGTAGTTCCTAACCATTTGAAAATGTGTAACTACAAGCTTCAAAACTTTTCCTGTGCAAAGCTCAAAAGTTTGCAATTGCTGTAAAACTTCAGTTAGCCCATTAAGAGTATTAACCCTTGTTTACTAGTCATAGATGTATTTTTAACAATTCATATTCATAGTAAGCACAGCTGTTGTTTTTATTAGATATCTGTATTAGAATAGAAATATGTCCTGATTATGAAAACCCTTCATATGGAAGCAACCACTATTTCTTGGGTTTAGTCGATAAATTAAAGTTCAGACACAAAGAGGTAACTTAGAAGTTTAATTTAATTTAATTTAATTAGCACTTCTAGACCGCCCCCTCTCCCAAAAGGGACTCGGGGCGGTGTACAGTCCATATCAAAAACATCATACATAAAAACAATTAAAATTATTAGATGGATAAATACATAAATATATAAATAAGAGGAGGATAAAATAGACAGAACTGTAATTGCTAAATAAATAATTTAAAATATACAAAATTTAAAACCCCAGTGTCCTATAAAATTAAGTCCCCTAAAAAAACAGTAGGAAATATATATGCCAGGAGGTGACGTTAAGAATTATGCCAGGCCAGCCAGTCGGAACAGGTGTGTCTTCAGTTTCTGCCGGAAGGAGCGGAAGTCAGTGGTGGTTCTAATGTCGGGGGGGAGGTCATTCCAGAGGGTTGGGTCCATCACAGAGAAGGCCCTACTCCTTGGTGTCGCCCGTTGGCATTGCCTAATGGACGGCACCAGGAGAAGCCCCTCCCTGTGAGAGCGAATTGGCCGCAGGGATGTGTGTGGGAGGATGCGATCCCGCAGGTAACTAGGCCCTATGCCATGGAGCGCTTTAAAGATGGTGGTCAAAACCTTGAAACGCACCCGAAAGACCACAGGTAGCCAGTGCAGCTCGCGCAGGAGCGGTGTTACGTGGGAGTACCTAGTACTCCCCATGACTGCCCGCGCGGCTGTGTTCTGGACTAGCTGCAGTCTTCGTGCGCGCCCCAAGGGAAGCCCCATGTAGAGAGCATTACAGTAGTCCAGGCGAGACGTCACCAGTGCATGAGTGACCGTGCGTAGGGCATCCCGGTCCAGAAGGGGGCGCAATTGGCGCACCAGGCGAACCTGGTGGAACGCCCCCCTAGCCACGGCTGCCACATGGTCATCCATTGACAGCCGGGCATCTAGGGGGACGTCCAAATTGCGCGCCCGTTCCACAGGGGGCAGTTGTTCGCCCCCTATGGCCAGCGTTGGAGTCAGCTGACTGAACCGAGGTGCCGGTAGCCACAGCCACTCAGTCTTGGAGGGGTTGAGTTTGAGTCTGTTGTCCCCCATCCAGACCCCGACGGCTTCCAAACACCGGGACATCACTTCGACAGCCTCGCTGGGGTGATTTGGGGTTGAAACGTACAGCTGAGTATCATCAGCGTACAGATGGTATTCAACCCCAAAACCACGGATGATCTCCCCCAGCGGCTTCACATATGTGCTGAACAGGAGGGGCGAGAGGACCGACCCCTGTGGCACCCCACAAGTGAGTGACCTCAGGGTCGACCTCTGCCCCCCTGTCAACACACATTGCGACCGGTCGGAGAGGTAGGAGCCGAACCACCGTAAAACGGTGCCTCCGACTCCCATCCCCTCCAGCCGGCGCAATAGGATACCATGGTCGATGGTATCAAAAGCCGCTGAGAGGTCTAATAGGACCAGGATAGAGGAACAACCTCTATCTCTGGCCCTCCAGAGATCATCAACCAGCGCGACCAAGGCTGTCTCTGTGCTGTGCCCGGGTCGGAAGCCGGACTGGCGTGGGTCTAGATATTCGGATTCGTCAAGGTGTCGTGGAAATTGCTGTGCCACCACATTCTCAACAACCTTCACTAAAAAGGGAAGGTTGGAGACTGGACGATAATTAGCCAGCTCCATTGGATCCAGTGAAGGCCTCTTGAGCAAGGGCCTCACCACCGCCTCTTTCAAGGCAGTTGGTAAGAAGCCCTCACCCAATGAGGCGTTCACCAGGCCCAGAAGCCAGCCTCGTGTCACCTCCCAGGATGCCAGTACCAGCCAGGAGGGACACGGGTCCATTGAACATGTGGTGGGTCGCAGCCGTCCATGCAACCTGTCCAAATCCTCGGGGGCAACAGAGTCAAACTCCTCCCAGAATGGTCTCACAAGACTCACTGTTGACAGCTCGTCCGGCCCACTGGAGGGGGCCCATCCGCTCCGGATCTGAGCGACTTTGTCCTGCAGATATTCCCCAAACTCCTCTGCTCTACCCTGCAAGGGTGCCCCCCGCGTCCCCTGTGACAGGAGAGAGCGGGTCACCCTAAACAGCGCAGCAGGGCGGTTATCCGCGGACGCAATAAGAACGGCACAATGTCTACGTTTGGCCGCTCTCAATGCCACAAGGTAGGTCCGTAAATAGGCTCTTACCTGTGTTCGATCAGACTCGGAGCGTGAGGATCTCCACCTGCTCTCTAGACGTCTCCTATGGCGCTTCATCACCCTTAGCTCCTCGGTATACCAAGGAGCTCGGGTGGATCGCTGCCGCAGGAGAGGTCGCAAAGGCGCAACCCGGTCCAAGGCCCCAGCCACCGCCGTATTCCAGGCGGCCACTAGGTTCTCCGACCGAGCGCGGGTCAGGGCTACAGGTAGTGGCCCAAGTTCCGTCTGGAACCTATCCGGTTCCATCAGGTGCTTGGGGCGGTAACAGCTTGGACAGGCTGGCTCCGCCTCCTCGCGGTGGGGGGTAGCGGCAGGGAAGTCGAGCCGGAGACATGAGTGATCTGACCATGACAGGGGAGTAATAACTAAGTCCCCTATTCCCAGATCACTCGTCCACTGTTCAGATACAAAAATAAGGTCCAGTGTGTGACCGTCCTCGTGTGTGGGGCCCTGAATTAATTGGGTCAGGCCCATGGCTGTCATGGAAGCCATGAACTCCCGAGCCACCTCAGATGCTGCTCCCGTCGATGGCAGGTTGAAGTCCCCCATGACCAAGAGCCTGGGGATCTCAACCGCCGTCTCTGAGATCAGCTCGAGGAGCTCGGGCAGGGCCGCTGATGTATAGCGAGGAGCCAAGTATACAATCAGCAGGCCCAACTGCCTCCCTGGGCCCCATTTCACACCTAGGGATTCACAACCGGGTATCTGAGGAACAGTGAACTCTCTCGGTTCCAGACCATCCCGTATAACTACCGCCACCCCACCACCCTTACCCAGGGCCCGAGGCTGATGGAATGCACGGAAACCCGGTGGGCACATTTCCACGAAGGGTAAACCACCCTCGTGGCCCAACCAGGTCTCCGTTATCCCTGCAAGGTCCAGCTCCCCCTCAGAGATCAACTCGCTAATGAGGGGGGCCTTGTTGGTTACGGACCTTGCATTGCAAAGCATCAGCCGCAGGCCCTGGCTCTGTAGTTCCTGACCACCTAGGCTGCGGGGGTTGGTACAAACGACCGGGCGTAGCCAGCAGCCACGGTCTCCCAACCGACCTTGTGATCTTCTCTTGTCCTCGCATCCCCCCCTCCCCGCGACCGATGTAATAAAACAACCCTCTACCGGAATAATTTGTTCCCTCTCCCCCCCCACCCCGCTCACTTCCCTCCTGGACTCACCTGTTCGACTGGCGCTGGCTTCCCTCCCGGCCTGGTTAACCCACCCCCCCTCCCTGGAACCCCCTAAAAACAATGTAAAACATTTGACTAAAAATCCCCTCAGCTTCCGTTTCTTCCACCTCTCGGGGTTCACAAACCCGTCATCAAGGCAGGCCCTTGTAAGAGCCAAGGGCCATACCTGCGAGAGAGGGGCCTCCCGCAGGCGGAGCAGGTCTAACCTTGAATAAATTGATAGAATATTAAAGCCCAATTGGGTAAGGGTGCTGGTGGTAAAAGTCAATAGCCGGAGGGCTAAGGTCTTAATGGGGAGCTGGAGGCTTTAGTATCCAGATAGTACTTGGAAAGAAGGCGGGGGGGAAATGTTCAAATATTCCCAAATAGTGGAGCAAGGCAGAGATGTCATAAAAATGGGAGACAGTCTAAGGTGGTTGAGGATAGATATAATTATAGATGTGGGATCCTTAGTGGGTGGGGGGGCATTCTGGGCCCAGCTGTTTTTAATCTAGGCAGTCAGTCAGGCCCATCCATAGCCCTGAAACGGGCCTCCAGTGGCCTCTGAAGTTCTAGGCCATCCCCAGCCGTTGTTTTAATTCTTCTCCTCACTTCTGGTTCCCCAACACATTCATCTTGGTCCCCTATCCGGCGCCTCAGTGATCATTGCAATTTGG
This sequence comes from Natrix helvetica, assembly GCF_964273705.1. Classification (NCBI taxonomy): domain Eukaryota; kingdom Metazoa; phylum Chordata; class Lepidosauria; order Squamata; family Natricidae; genus Natrix; species Natrix helvetica. The sequence continues at coordinate 61,598,041 of NC_138553.1, read as the reverse complement.
GTAAAGCTCTCAAAAATTATAGGAAGATTCTCCAGGTTCCCGGGAGCATGGGAGCAGCCAGGCTACGGCCAAATGTCATAGAGGAGTCCCTGGCTGCGGCTCTTTCCACACCTCCGACGCTGCAGCCATCTCCCTTTGCCGTTCCCGACTGCCTCCCTGATCTGCTCACCTCTCCGGTGCCTCCAGTGCCTCGTTGTCTTCTCTGGTGTCGTAGGGTGGCTCTGGTACCTCCGGTGCCACCTTGTTCTCTCTGGTGCCGTTCTCTTGCTTTTTCCCATTTTTTTTCCCATTTTTTCGCAACGCAGTTTAAACTTCGCGCCTTCGCGCCGCTGCGCGCGCCGCCACCATTACCTCACGGCTTCCTCCTCAGCCGCTTACAACCGCTCCGCTCCTTTCACTCTCCGATCTTCTCCGACCAACCCTGGTGGGCTAAAACGAGCCCAAAGCAAGCCAGGGTGGTCGGGCTACCCAATTCTCGGCCCTCCGATGACATGAGGGCCGGCTGCAACCTCCTACCCAGTCGGGACGCTCCATGGTAAGCTTAGGAGCTTAGGAAGGCGACCGCCATCGCCGGAAGCTCCTCCTCCTAGTAAGGCCAACTGGATTGATTGTGAGTTAGGATTGATTGTGAGTAAGGCCAACTAGATTGATTGTGAGTTAGGAAAAATTCTATTCTATTCTATTCTATTCTTCTATCTACTCTATTCTACTCTACTCCACTCTGTTCCATTCCATTCATCTTGGATGGGTAACTGTCATTCTGTTTTCTGTCTACGTGTTAACTGAAATTCATCCCACTTGGAATATTTGGATACTTTTATTATATTCTCATTAGAACCTATGTTAATTTAAGTCCTAAGGTTTAAATGTTTATTCATGTTGTCCTTCCTTTTTTCTACTTCCAGAAACACTTTAAGATGAGTTCGCAAAAAGAAAGCACCCCTTTAAGAAGATGTTGGATAGCCATTTGTCTGAAACAGTATAGGGTTTCCTGCCTAGGCAAGGTCCCTTCCAACTCTGCTATTGTATTGTATTGTATCCAAATAAAACCTATTTCACAAAATAATAAGGTGATTCATAGTTAAACAGCACACACCTTTAAGTTTTCCCAATTCTAGCTCAAAGTATTTTTGTACTGAAACCTATATACCACATTTCTTACGCACAAAATCAAAAACTAATAAAGTACTCCACCCTCTAAAATATGCTTTCATTCCACATTACAGAATGAACATTTTCTCCTGATATCTCAGACCTAGAAAGTTATGTAAACTATTTTCTTCTGCTTTCATAAGTGCATAATTGCATTTGATAAAATGCGGTACCTGACACATCTGTAATTGCTCCAGAGAAATTTGATGATAAATTTATCAGGAACAGATTGCACACCAGTCAACCTTTCAATGAATAAATGCCTTAATCCAAAATGCCAAATAACTGAGGTATGAATGGAGGAGAAATTACATGACCACTCACTTGACAATATATAACATGAATGACATTCAAAAACAGGATATTTCCAGAACACATTTAAATATGACAACACTATCTTGCAGGTGTAATACATGAGCAAAAAAGGAGATGGGATAGTGCTGGATATCACACTGTAAACATTTTGAACTGGTATTTCCAATTCCCAAAATATACAGCAGCTAATCTGATTTTCTACATGTATGGCTTTATGTGGATTATCAGATGACATCAGAACTATAAGATGTCCAAATTGTACAGCACTATAAATGAGTTTTGTATTTATTTATTAATAAAATTTATATGGTTGGTAAACTCAACCATAGTGACTCTGGACGGCTTACAGAAATAAATCCCAATACAAAAGCCAATAAACTCCCACCGTTCCTGGCCCAACTATTAAACCAGCCCCATGATTGGCTCCATATCACCATGGGATCCCCAGGTTCACTGACAAAACTATGTTTTCAGGGGCTTTTGAAAGATGTCAAAGTGAGGGCCATTTATTTTTGCACGATGTTCCATAGGAAGAGTGCTACCGCAAAGAAGGCGCTTTTTGACTCCACCAGATGGAGCTCCTTAAGAGTGGGGACTTGAAACATAGCATGCCTCTGCATTCTGGTTGATATAACTGTGAAAAGATAATAATTGATCTCAGGCCATGTAGAGCTTTAAAGCTTTAAAGCAGGGCTGTCAAACTCCCAGCCCATGGGCCAGATGCGTCACTTGCTGGCCACGCACACACCCAGTTTAGCGAAGGGGAAAAAGTCCTGATACATTATGTTATGTCACCATGATGACATGAGTTTGACACCCCTGCTTTAAAGCCAACACCTTGAATTGGATCCAGAAGGAAATCAGCAGCCAATGTAGCCTCTGTAGAAGAGGTAACAGATGTGCAAATCTAGATTTTCACAAAATTGAGCCACCACATTTTGAGCCAATTGGAGTTTCTGGATACTTTCAAGGCCAGCTCCATATAGGGTATATTGCAGTAATCAAAATTGGTGGTGACTAAGGCATGGATTACTTGTAAGCAGGATTATTAGTCCAGGAAAGGACATAACTGATGCACAATCCACAGTTGCTCAGAGACCTTCTAGCCATGACCACCACATGTTTCTACAATTAGCATTGTAGTGATACATGAATCAGGCTCTGTCTTTGAACCTTTGATTTAACATATTGAAGTTTTTTAATACTTTTCTTTGCGGACCGTATTCAGCAACCAAGTGGCATGCATTTGACTTTGTGAAATCGTTTACTTATCACTTTTGGTAGCAGGATCACAAAGCAGAATGCCTGACAATAAGGTTTATTCATGAAACCGTAATATTTTAGTATACTATAAAACACAACCAATCAATTCTTCTTCAGGTATGCATATTAATTTCTTACAGAATATCATATAATAGCTCAGAGTAATATTTCTTGATACTACTTCTTTCAGATCATACTTTTAATTAGCTATACTTAAATATAACTATATATTTCTAAAAATGGGGTGTTTGTTTTTTTAAAGTAACTTTAACTGTAAGTTCATTGTAATTTAGAAATATTCATTTCTTTATTTAGAAATATTTAGTCTACTTCTGAGTAGATTGTTCTATGATCTTAATACACATTGCTCCATTTATAAGATCAGTATAAGAAATAAAATGGCCTTTGTTCAACAAAAAATATATAGCTACAACAATGAAGTGAATGTATGGGGTTCATATAGCCTTATTCTAATTTATAGACATGTTTTAATTATTTAAATGTTACACTGTATTCCCTATAATGTGCTACAATTAATTTTAATTATATTTTGTCTTCAAATAATTTTTTTATAATCATGAAGAAAATGTAGAAGATTGAAGACTAACCTCTTCTAACTGACAGGCTTTGATGACACTCTTATATCGGTATTCATCATAAGAAACACCAAATATTATGTTTTCTTTAATTGTTCCAGGCATGATCCATGACACTTGAGGGCAAAAGGAAATTCTTCCACTGTGTTTGATTTTACCTTCTAAAGGTTCCAACTCTCCCATGATCAGCATTAGAAGAGAAGTCTATTATTGAGAATGTTAGCAATAATTAATATTTGTTCATTAGGTCTGTACAACATATACATTGTTCTACTAAACTTAACTGTTCTTATTCTGCTATTTTTAGACTAATGGGACATACCAAAGTCAGATTTAATTGTTAAAACAATATCAAATAAATGTTTAAATGTCTGCTTAATTCTAGCAGAGCTCAAAATGTACAATTATTAAAAACTCCGGAAAAACAGTCTAGATCAGGGCTGTAAAACTTGCAGCCCGCAAGCCAGATGCATCATGTGCTGGCCCTACCCAACGCAAAGGGGAAAAACGTCCTGATAAATCACGTGATGCCATTGTGATGACACGAGTTTGACACCACTAGTCTAGATAGTCTAAAGATTCCTCTCACACAGATGTGTTAGTCATTCCCGACTCTAAGGGACAGTGCTCATTTTTGTTTCAAAGCCGAAGAGCCAGTGCTGTCTGAAGATGTCTCCATGGTCATGTGGCCGGCATGACTAAATGCCAAAGGCTCATGGAACACTGTTATCTTCCCACCAAAGATGGTTCCTATTTTTCTATTTGCATTTTATTTGCTTTTGAACTGCTAGGTTGGCAGAAGCTGGGACAAGTAATGAGAGCTCATGCTGCTATGTGGCACTAGGGATTCGAATTGCCGAACTGCTGACCTTTCTGATCGACAAGCTCAGCGTCTTAGCCACTGAGCCACTGCGTCCCTCTGGTCTAGATATTAGCATCTTAATTGCAATGTTTCAACTTTAAAAGGCAAAAGTAATGTAAACTCTAAATCTGGTGCTTACGTGTGCCTTTTAAAAATACAATTGATTAATTTTAATATCATTATATAAATAATCTGTGCTGGTCTTGCATTTCTTGATATTTATTTGAGCATGTTATTTCAATACTAGTTTGAAAAATCTTCAGAAAGCTATGGAATACATATTCCAAAATCAAATACCAAGAATCTACTTTAATTGGAAATAATAATCTACTAGCAATCAGCATATATCAACAATTGAGAATATATGTCAAAAACAAATGCAAGCACCAAAATCTGATTTCCTTAATTCTTTGCAGAATTTACTCGTTTTGACATTCTTAGCATGGAAATAAATATGAAGTCAGGCATAGTATGAAAAACTATTGAGCAGAATAAGAGTAAAAAAAAACATGTTTTAAGATGAATTAACATGTTTATATTTTAGCAATCAGAGTTTTTTTTTACCTTGCCTGCTCCAGTAGATCCAGCAACAGCAAGCAGTTCTCCCTTTTCAATCTTGAAGTTGATGTCTTTAAGGACAGGAGTAAAATGAAGAGTGAAATTAGTGAAGAAGAGACCACCATTTGTTGATGATATCTTATTATTATCGTTCTCCTGTTTTGTTTTTGTAAAGATCTCTCCACTTCCCTGAAAAAAAAGAAAGAAAGATAATCCTTCAAATTGTGAAAACCAAAGAGTAATGTTTGATTATACCTGACTTTACATTTTGGACATTTGTCATATATAATGTTCCCACCTCCTATTCTTATCACAATAATGATATTGTAATTATTGGTGGTTTGGCTGAGAGACAGTATAGCCCTCTGCCATTCTAGAATTTTTCATAGATATATCAATCCTTCTAATATTTATTTCATATCCCTTGTCCATTTCTTTATCCCATTAAAATTATTTCATTTGTTGTTATTTTCAAAATATCTGGCATATCTGAATTAGTAGTTAGTTTTACAGTGAGACTGTACCGTGTGTTTGTTTATATATGCTTTTTTAAAAATGCTGTAAGTTCAATTATCTTTTGATCTAGGATAGAATCCTCCTCCCTCTATAAACTCACTGCTGGCAATTAAGCAATTTTGCAGCACATTTTTTAATTCATCTTATACTCTGACATGGAGAGGTTTGTAATATAATAACAATAATTCTACTTATTAGCATTGTTAGAATGCAAATCATTTTCTTTCAGTAATAATGAACTAGTTGAAGTAGCTCCAATTGCTGCTACATACTAATTTGCCTATTTTTATACTATTGCCAAAGTCATTAAATATTGTCATATTTTAAGGATGAAACTATTCTGTGAGTGGTGTCAGCCTTCCTAGAGTGTGTCATGGTGTCATGCAACATTAATCAAATTGTAGTATTACCTCATCCCAAAAAGCTGTTACTTTATCCAGTTCAAGGCCCGTGGTTGTTAAATTATATTCCAGTGTTTTGTATTCTTCTTTTTGCAAAAAATCCTGTAAATTTAATTGTGAGAGTTTTAAAGACAAATATAACATACTGAACTTTGGATATTTAAATGCTTCTTTTTTATTTTCCGGTTCTCACACCAAATAATGTTAATTAAAAGTTGAAAATGAATAACTATAAATAGCCTACCTACTCCAATGAAAATGTACATTGAAAGCTGTGCTATGATATGGTGGGAAATGTCATTATATAAAATGTTATTATATCTGAATTCTTATTACTTCTTAAGTCAAAAATATGAACCAGCCAAACTCACCTCTATTAACCCAAACTATGCAATAGTTGCTTCCTATTACAATAGTTGGACAAGTAATGTGCTCTATTTGGGGCTATCTTTGAAGAATAAGGGAAAGGGGACAGGACATGGTTGAAATCTTTAAATATATTAATATGAATAAGGTTCTAGAAAGCAGCATTTTCAATATTAAGCAAAATGACAGGTGGAAAGTTCAAAAGTAATGTTAGAAAATTTTATCAGAGAAAGAGTAGTGGGGCTTGGAACCAGTATCTAGCAGAGGTAGTGGGTCAATTCATCTGAGTTTAAACATGCTTGAGATAAACACATGACCATTATCTGACAAAAATATAAAAATTTTTAAAAAAACTCAGAGAAGACTCAATGAACCACTAATTCTTTTTCTGCTGTCAATTTTCTATGTTTCTATAAGGGAAGCTACCATTGGAATGGAAAGAGGCAGCATAGGCAGCAATTATTTTCTCCTTAACAAATGTATGTGGCTACCAATTTTAATGAAATAACTCTGGGCAGTTAACAAAACACATGCATAAAAATACCACACTAAAAAGTCATGAAATAACAGAAAATTTAACATCAACCAAAGTTCTCCACCAAGTGCTCTCAAAATACAGAACAGGCCACAAGTACTGGTCTCAACTAGCATGGTGATCTCTGCATTTGAGCTAGGTCTTAAGACTTTCCAGAAGACTGACAGGGTTGAGACCATCTGAATCCAGAGATGAGGCTGTTCCATAGGGCAGACACTAGAAAAACTAAACACACTGACGGATTCCACTAGATGACATAGTTTCACTGAAAATACCTGCAATATATCTACTCTGCCATAACTGGTGGGGTAAGCAGGCTTTAGGACCCATCTGTGAGACAATATAATGGGTATGGTCCGATATATTTAGGTCAGCTCTGGAAGATCCATTGGTTGCCTATGGCCTTCTGAATATGATTCAAGGTGCTATTTTGTCACTTACAATACTCTGGGCCCTAGTTATCCAAGACACAATTTCCTTGGGCAATCATCTACCTATCCAGCCATATACTATATAGCATCAACTCTCTCCAAGTCCAGTACTGTAATTTAATGAAGCCTCAGTTCTGGGCTTTTTCTATCACTACCCACATCATCTGGAACACCCTCCTATGGAATTTCTGTCTGCTCAGTTAAAACTAGTTTTCCAAATAGCATTTAATAAAAGTCAGTAAAATAATACCCTAACATATTTTGTATGATAAATTGGCAAGATAAGACACCACAAAATACTAAATTATAACTTTCAAGGAATTAGGTTTAGATACTATACCTGTATCTTGTTTATTGTTCCAAGAGAATCATACCATGTCTGCACTGCCCAAGGGAACTGTCTAGTGACTGTCATTCGAAGAACAATGCAGTATGATATGGTAGTAAATATTTTTCTAAGAATAATTCCATGGCTCAGTGCATATGGAAGGACAGCCAAAAATACCACAAAAAAACCAGAGAAGAAGAAAGCTGAACTATTGAAGAATCTCACATAAGCAGCTTTTCGAGTCAGCTTCAGTTCACTTCTGTAAAATGATAGGCAAAAACTGAAAATCCAATACAAAAATTAAATTCTACATCTAGTATTGCATAATTCTAAAATATGAAGCAATTATGATTGCAAATAAGAAAGTTTTGACAGTTACACTAGTTTGGAATGTGTATTGGAACTATGTTAAAAAATGCAGCTGACAATCCTTCATCAAATTATATTTTACTTAATGTGCATCTCACCCTCCCTTTGTCATTGTAGGTATAATACCTAAGTTATCCCTTTTTATTCATAACAATTAAACTGAGTAATAGAAGTTGACAAAAAGATTGTCCAGTAAGCTTTAGGGCTAAGTGGGAATTTTAAATTCCAAATTTTTTCCTCAATCCTATAGTTTGCATGAATCAATATTTTAACTGACTGCTGCTACAACAACACTGTATCTTCTAAGTCACAGGGCAGCTCTATAACTTCAAATTACACTGAAACCATCATTTAGATATACAGTAGTTGGCAGGTTATGACATATTGCATTTGGTACTGCATCTGTTTTGCTATCAAAATGCTAGGGATTTTAGAAAATCATATAAGTCAAAGAATCTATGAGTAAGGCCAGAATAATTATTTTCTCTGTGTAAATATGGGTATGTCTGTGCTATGGAAGAGTGATACACTATAAAAGAAATAAGAACAATGAAAGCAACTTCCCATTTCTTTTGTCTTAAAATTTATTTTATTTTATCTCTAATATGGCTTTGAAAAGATTCTAGAGCTAAAGTTTTCAAACTAAATACTGCCAAATAAAATAATTCAAGCATTTTGAAAAATTATCTCCTTGCATTATTTCTAGAAAGAGGAGTCTTGAAATACACATTAACTGGAGAAGGAAAGCATAGTAAATGTTTTCCCATTAACTTGTTAGAATGCAAGGGATTTTGTGCAACAGTTCAGGAAACAACAAAACTCCTTATTAACATAAGTCCAGACAGAAATATGTGCAGTAACATAAGAAAGAGAAAGCAGTATATTTTGCTTTAGAACAGCTTTTAGCATAATGCTGTAGTAATAGGAAGTTAATCATTCAAAGAATTTGTATCATCAAGGTTGAATTGAGAAGAAAAGCTCTTTCCCCAAATATTTTAGTACTCTTGAGTTGATATAACCAGTCAAGCACTAAAGCAGACTATGAAGAGTTTTAGAAAAAAATTTGCAGAACTAAATATCTGACCAAAAAGACAGCAAATCAAATTCACTCTTGATATTTGGAACATGATAACATAGGAGTGGAACATTCTTTGCCTCAGGATTATGCCTAAACCAGGTACAATTAAGTGATTTTGATTTGGTTTCCATGGAGAGAAATGAGTCATGTACTGTAAAATGTAATATTGTTATTCTAAATAGCAATAGCTAGTAATATATGATCAATTGGACACTCCTCCATTTAAATAATCATCAGTACTAGTGAATCACTATTGGTGAAATATAAATTCATGGACAATTTGGAAAAAGTAAATGAGAAAGTTAAATACAATACAAATTTGAAACAAGAGACTGGTGTTTTAATGACTGAAAATTAGAAATGGCTATTACTTTTTCTTTTTAAAAAAACAATTTAATGCTGACAATGTATACATCCATTAAAACATTTTTGATAAATATCAATTAGACCCTCACTGCCAACACTTTTCTATTTTTATTCTGAACTCTGTTTATTCCTTTCATTCTTAAATATTGTATTGCAATATCACACTTTAAAGGTATTCAGGATCTTTAAATTAGATTGAATTTCTTTTTCCTTAGAAGATTTATTTAATCTCGTAGCAATTTTAGCATTCTTTCTATTTTCTAAAGAAGTAGAGTCCCTAATAAATTTTAACTGCAGTTATTATTTATAATTTGTACACTGTGAACCAGATACTAAGTCTCCAAGTTTTCTTTTAAAAAAAACAGAATAAAATGGCACACCCAGTTCTACAATAAGTTCTGCAAAACAAATAATAAACTATTTATTAAAGAAAACATAGAGTAATCATGCAATGTTTATGGAAATGACGCATATTATTCTAAATAGCAAATAATATAGTCCCAGATATAAAGTCTGAGAAAAATACCTATTCACAAATATGGACTTTTATTATTTGTCAAACGTTTTCAGCACAGGGGTAGAAGTAACATGAATGTGAACAAATGATTATTTTCTGCTTCATTGACATTTGGGGTCCTTTTAAAAATAAAAATCCTGTCAAACAATATAGTTAAAAAAACACCTTAAAGAAAACCTAAAAATATGTTCCCTAGAGTAGTGGCTCCCAACCTTTGGGGCACCAGGGACCAGTTCTGCAGGGAGAGGTTTTCCAGTGGACCAGAGGAGGCTGCCTGCATCCCATGGATGGGGCTTCGCTTGTTTGCGGGGCCCAGTTTCTGGAATGTCGCAGCCCAATGCCAGTCCATGGACTGGGAGAATTGGAGATCCCTGCTCTACAGTTTCATGACAACAGTGCCTTAAAAGTCAGCTGGCCTTCAAAAAATTAAGGAGAGAAGGAAATTGGAAACAGGGCTCAAGTTTAAAATGTTTCCATTTATATCATTATTTTTTAACAATCCCAGAATAAATTGCATATGGCTAAAGTTTCATTTTGTTCTGTGCATTGGAGTTTCAGATTATATGAAATTCAAAACATTTCTACACTATCTGAATCAGGTGTCCCCAACCATGGGCTGTTGGGCCACCACTGGGCCGCTGCTTATTGGGAACTGGGTTGCACGAGAGGCAGCTGGTGCACATGAGTACATGTGCAACTCAACTTGCAGTCCAGCTGTGTGGCATATACATGTGCACTGGTCTGCTGCTTGCACGACTTGAGCTGCTTAGGCACAAACATGTGCTCCAGCCCGCTATTTATGCAGTCCGGTTCCACTCTCCCCCACTCCAGCTGGGCCTCCACGTGGCAAAAGTTGGGGATGGTAATCTAGATGACCTATTAAAAGATGAGTTCTATTCATTATATGGCTGATTTCCAGATAAAAATATGAGAGAACCAGGTGTGACTCCTGGGTAAAGTGATTTTTGCAAAATTCTTATTCAGATGGGCCATTGTAACATAGACAAAGACAGACAGCACATCCGGTAAAAATAATTGTTTGGATCAGCATGACCCAGCAGTTTGATTACAAGGATAAAGTGGCAATTATTATCTTACAAACTAAACTTTTATCTCATTGTTGGGTTATGCAACATATATGCCATGCATGTAAGATGGGCAAATATAAATACTTACTGTCGCAGACTTTCAATCATATTTTCCATTGCATCTTCCCAACAATAAGCCTTTACTGATTGTATATTCTCTATCATTTCTGAGGTAATTACAAGTCTTTCGTTGATCTTTCCTGCTCGCTGATCTCTGTAGATAATTATGTTCTGTATTTAATACTCATCATACTGAAAATCTGGTAAACACTGCACACAATATACTACTGGCATCAATAAGGTTCATTCCATAAAATAGAAGTGTACAGAAAATTGCACTTGTTTGTTATTCTGGTAACAAGTTCCAAAAAATTCTTAAAATGTCCTTTGACACTGTTCAAATGATTCTCCAACAGTTTTAAAAAGCTGCATTGGTATAGATCTGCCATTATGTAAAACACAATGCAAAATATAGAGCTAAAAAACAATGATTTATTTGAGAACAGTAACCTTATGTATATATGTAAAAAAAACCACTACCTTGTGTGTGTTTCCACTAAGTCAGTGAAATGTTTTTTTCTGAATAACATGTAACAATAAACATTTAGAAGTATATTGAACACCATGTAGAAATAGCAAATAAGAATAGCACAAGTATAAGTTTTGTTGTACCTATGGGGAAGTATCTTACAGTACAGCAATCACTCATGCCCCTTGCCATTTGGAAGATGAAAAAGCATGCAAAGTATGACGTAAGCCTTAAAGTAGGCCTTGCTTAATTTTTTAAAAAGATGCAGGGGGGATCATCAACTATTAATACATCTGTTCTTCCTACCTGTGCCACAACATTTCCTTTATGGGTTTAAGTCTTTTTGCCCCACAAGAGGTTAAATATACTGTAGTTGTTAGAAGTCAAAGAGTTACCCACTTAAATAAATTTTGTTCTTTATTTCAACCACTTCCAGTTTCTCAAAGCATAGCTACTGGAATCAAGGAAGGAAGATATACTGTATTGTATCATGTCAAGACAGGACCACTTGTTTGACATTATTCCTTTAATTACAAGTATATAAATCACATATATATTGTATGTGTTGCCCACGAAACAGAGTTAATGATACAAATATTCTTGGTCAGGCAGATACAATAGACAAAATGCTCAGCTGTTGAAGAATTTCTAAGATGCTTCTTCCCTTATAAATATGGTCACCAATTACGCATGTCTTGCCCACAACCAGACTTCTGCCTATATTTTTCTGCTCCATGTTGAAGATAGTTTTCTGGCTTCTTTATTTAAGAAGCTTTATTTACGAACCTTATTACAGCATTCATTCAGCAACAGTTCAAAGTTACAGTGATGCTGAACGAAAGGATTAAATCCTTAAAGTTATGAGCATTGCAGCACCCATGTGGTCATGTGATCAAAATTCAGGCACCTTGTAGCCTACTTACACTTACAACTGCTTAAATACTTAAAGTCTCCCTATCCTCCTAGCTTCCCCCATCTATGCCCTTTTGGCAGGCTGCATTCTGCAGTCTCTGATGCCGTTGCTGTGTTTCACCATCCTCTTTCTCCCACTGCTGACCAAGCATACCTGCCCCAGCCTTTCAGGAGGCATCTTCTGGACGTGTGAGGCTTTCTTCCCAAGTTTACACATAGTGGATCCTCAGGAGACCTGGGAGAGATGGCCTGATGTAGCCAGAAACTGATTCATGAAGGGCATAGGTGAGGCATGCCTCAGTAGCAGCAGCAGCAAGAAGACAGCGAAGGCCAGCTGGGGCAGCAAAGTGCAAGATGGCAGGGGGATCAGAGTGCAGTGTGATGTGGACGACTACAGCTAGGACTACCTAGGTTGGCTGAGCTTTGCACCATGCTGCTTGTGCAGCTGGAACTTCCCATGCTACAGAACAAGGGCTTCTTGTTGCTCCAGAGTGAAAAGAGGCTGCTTGCCTCCATATGAGGCAGGATGCAGGGTGGCCAAAAGGGCAGAAATTGGGGGGGGGGGAAGGCAGTTGGGGAGAACTGCAGCAAAAGCAGTCCTTTATCTTATAAGAACTAAGGCTCAAGGTTGGGAGGGACTAAATGTGGAATGGGTTAGATTGTGGTGGATCCTCAGTTAATGGCTAGTGGAATTCAATTAAAGACAGTAACGGGGATTGTCAGGATTACCATTACTGAAATTGGCTGAAATTCAGGTAAATTTGAGGACTACCACTACTTGAGAAAACTACCCATGTATGCTTTGTCACCTGTATTTCATCATCATTCGTCCTAGATAGGCTTGAAAAAAGACAACAAGAATCAAGAATCCAAGCCCACAAAATGCTGATGCCTGCAACATCTCCCAGAGAAGCCCCATCAGCAGCACAACTTGTAAAGGTGCAATCCATACAAAATGAGCCAAGGCCGGACCCTGAAAGAAAGAAAAAATCATAATGAAAGCACAAGGAAACTATACTTAGAAAGCAACATGGAAACTGGTAAGAGTGGCATGTTTGTCCAATTCAAATTCCTTTGAAATATCTTGGCTGTATATTCGGCAATGTTGAGCAGCTATTCCGTTTCAGATGGTGTTTTTCCATGCAGCTTCATGTAAAGGCAGTGGAATAGGCTGGCAGATGTTTTTAATGTTTGAGAGTCATGATCTGGCTTATTCAGTATTGTTGACAGAGGAGTCAGTGCAACAACAAACAATAGCGGTGATAGTGGCCATATCCTTAAAAGATTCCTCTCTTATATTAACTTCTCCCTGTCTATTACCAGCAGTAATGTTTTACACTGTGCCACTGATCTTTGTACAGATCTTCTCATATTTAATCAGAGTAATGGGTAAGTCGTAATACCTATTTTGTTCCTAAAAACACCACAAGCTGGAGCAGATAAATCTGCTTTTGTTATTTCAAAATGTGGGAATAAAAGCACAGAATTTTATCTAAGCCGGACTTAACAACCTGGTTAAAGGTGTCTTGGGAGTGCAACTTCAACAACTTTCAGACTGCTGAAATAGAAAATTGTATTCCACAATTTCATAAACAGTTATAGTTTCTTCTAGCAGAAATCTCAGCAGTGAAGTACAAAATTCTTTATGGTGTGGCCACTTTAGTGAGAAATTATATCCATGCTGCTCTTGTTTGTTTTGACCTCAGCCTGAAAAAGATTTTATTGACCAATCAAACACTCCCTTCCATAAGCATAGCGGGAGGAGGCATCTCTCTCTAAGACTGTTAACTATTCCTTTGTCCCACTTAAAGTTTAAGCAATTTAAATGTCATCCACAAAAATCAACAAATAATTTTCTGTATTTTCCTACTGCTAGTAAATTACTGCTAGCCAAGGAAAACAATAACACTAGGACAATGGTGGGTTTCAAAAAAGTTTAGAACCTATTCTGTAGGCATGGCCTGTTTTGTGGGAGTGGCTTGGTGGTCATGTGACTGGGTGGGAGTGGTTTGGCAGTCATGTGAACGGGTGGGCATGGCTAACTTGTAAAATGTGGTGAAACTCACTTAACAAGGCTCTTGCTTAGCAACCAAAATGTTGGCCCAGAAACTCTGGCATTTGAAGTGTGCAGGACTTAAAGCTGTCAAGTTACAAGACCCTTGCACCCCTAATCCTTCACAACCCCCTCCCCAAAAAACAAAACTTTATTTTTAAAGCATTTTGCACCCAGGGAAAGTTGGAACCAACCACCAGCCACACACCACCTCCACTGACTTTGAAGTCATTCTCTTGCTGACAAAACCCCTCAGATCTCTTCACCTGTGCCCCTTCAACCTCCCATCCATGGAGGATACGCAGTGGTCCTCCTGGAGGGGCAGCCCAGGGGCACTTTCCCACACCCCCTGAATAACGCGTAGGCTAAGGAAAATGAGAGGGGAGAGGGGAGCTGCTCTTTTTTTCTGCTTCTCGGCCCGAAACAAAGCAGTGGCAAGGAAGGAGTCTCTGGTGGCTGCAGTGCAACAGCAGCAGAAGTGGCTGTGACGGCGGAAACACAATCCCAGGAAGACAGTTCCTGGCTTCGGACAGGAAGTCCAGTTGTGGTCTTCAACTCCCAGAATTCCTCCTTCCCTTGCTCAGCTGCTATCGCCAGGGTGCCTCCAGGACAAGCAAGGTCTTGGGAGAGATTTTCCCTCCCCCTCCAGAGAGCCCCATACCAAAAGAGAAGAGGGGGAGGGCTGGTTTGAATGTGAGTGAGCGGGCAGTTAAGTGGCCCACCTTCTTTGCTCATTTGGGCAGATGGAAAAAGAAAGAAGGCATGTGATAGCCGAGGGTGAAGGTGCTCCCCTTTGCCCTTGGTGGTGGGGGTGCTTTATTACATGCTCCCTTTCTTTCTCTGCCTGCCCAAATGAATGAAAGAGGTGCCGGCCCCAAACCACCCGCTCACCCACATTCAAACCAGCCTGCCCCCTCCTCTCTCCTGGCACGGGCTCTCTGGAGGGGGAGGGAAAGTTTTTCCAAAGACCAGCTTCTTTCCTTCCCTCCTGTGGCTGGCAAAACAGACATTTTCACAGCGGCAGCTGAAGCACAATCCCGGGCAGTCAGTTCTGGCTCTCCCTTCTCCAAGCATGTCCCGTTGCTTCTGGAGCTCCTTTGCTGAATCCGGCATGGCGGTGATTGCAAGAAGTGGCTGCCAGTGAAGCTCTCAGCGATGGCAAAAGCCCACCTGGTTGCTTCTGGAGGGGGCAGCATTCCCCCCCCACCTCCCTGGCCGCCTGCAGCTTTGGAGCCTTGGCTGGAAGGCAAAGGAAGTAGGTGGACGGGGCAAGCATGGTGTGGTCGGGCGAGGCGAGCGGCGAGTGGGCAGGCAGAGGGAGCGAGCGGGGGGGGGCAGGCCAGGGGAGGGAGTGTTCCAGTACAGGACCTCTGGAAGGTCAGGTACGAGAAGGCATGCTAAATGTTACCAAACGGTTCGCCCATACCCGTGCGTACCCAGAGACTCATCCCTGCAGTAGGACATGTAGCAAATGTTCCAAAAGTAAATCAATACTAAAATAGGGGAATATATAAATATAACATAGATACATCCAAGAGATAAAAGTTATGGATTTAGTATTATATATCCTATTCTCAGAGTTTATTAATAGCTTAAGAAGTCACTTCAAAGAGTAAGAATAATGTAATACAGATAACTTGGATCCAAGAATTCAGGCAAGTGTGGTGTTGTTAGCATACATAATAATTTCCTTTGATTGGTTTTTTTCTGCTTTTTATAATTTGCTTAGGACAATTCCCTTGCAAACCTAACCATAACAAATAATTTACTTTAATTCCAGTAGTGTTAAGCACTTTATAATGGATTGGAACTGATTCCTTCTCCTTCAAAGAATTATAATGTAATATATGTAATAATGTAATAAACACATGATTGCCAACATACTTCATCAAATTTGTTCAGATTGTTCGAAAGGAGGCTAACAAGTTGTCCAGTACTTATGTTATCTAGGACTCTGCTTGACAGTTTTAAAATCTGTAAAACAGAACAAAAGAAGTTTATCAACTAACCATATATAATAGCACAAACAGAAATAAAAATAACATCAGTGGATGCTAACATTGTCTGTGCAATATAATGTTTATGTTTTATTACAAACACACTTTCCCCTATTACATGGTTACTCATAAATATTCACAATATTCAGAAGAGTTTATAAAAAATTTCAATAGATCCTGATTTTATCATCATCAATCATCACCTAAGAACTACAAATTATGAATACTATGAGGCTCCTGCCAGGAGGAAATTGAAAACAACGTTTCAACATCAGCTACAGTTAGGTGGCCTTATAATCTGGGAATGAAGTAAAAGCTATTTCATTGGGACTTGTTCTTTAGAAAATATTTAAGCATATTTTAAGTATAGTTAAATGTAGATAAAGTGTCAGACTCACAAATATCCTACCTCTACATTTTCACTCTGATTCTCTCTTCAGTTTGCAAAAACCATGCAAGAAATTGCATCTGAAGTGACGAAATTCTAATTTGCACTTAATTCCAAACTAAATTCACCTTCTTTTTAAACTATACTTTCCAGTTACGATTTTTTGAGTAACTGAGACCAGTTTTTAGTTCCAAATTATTGAAATTTATATTTTATGCTTGTAATTGTCAATTAACTGTATTATTATTTATTGTGCATCCATTTATGGGAAAGGAATCGATAGATTTTAAAATAAATAAGTAAATAATAAGTTTATACCCTGTTTCCTCGAAAATAAGACCTCCCTGGATAATAAGCCCAATTGGACTTTTGAGCACATATGCTAAAATAAGGCCTCCCAAAAAAATCAGCCCTTCCCAAAAATATTGCAACACAGCAGCAGCCATGAGGTAACCACGCTCACCACCTCCTGCACCTCAAAAATAATAACACCTCCCAAAAATAAGGCCAAGTGCTTATTTCAGGGATCAAAAGAAAATAAGACCCTGCAGTAGATGCAATAATTAGATTGGAGACTATTTTTATTTTAATTTCAGATTCTTTTTGCACTTTATTATATTTGTAAGAAATTAACTATACACAGATACAGGGGGGGTGTTTTAGATTTGTGCAATAGGATAGTTTATATGTAATGGTAAATTAATGTTGTCATTCTTGGCTCATTAGCTACCTTCTTTCCTAGCATATTCAGATTTTCTCCTTGATGAGGCAAAATTAGTCCTTATTGCTCCATGAAGGCTTCATTCTACTTACAACTGTGGAAATTGGATGATGGTCCTGTAGCTTATGTAACAACTCGTACTTTTACTCTCATTTTCTCTGTTACTATTGATTTCAAAGAAATATTAATTAAATCTTTGTTGATATTGCACAATAAACTAAGTGTAGATCATCAAAAAAGAAATTCTTCTTGCTTTCATTACTGTAGCAATGTGAGGCCATAGTACAGGGGTGTCCAAACTTGGGAACTTTAAGACTTGTGGACTTCAACTCCCAGAATTCCCCAGCCAGCATGGCTGGCTGGGGAATTCTGGGAGTTGAAGTCCACAAGTCTTAAAGTTCCCAAGTTTGGACACCCCTGCCATAGTATGTTATTATCAATCTCCTATGCAGTTTAATTACTCTTGAATTTCATTTAACCAAAATAGGAAACATACCTTTTTGTAAATTAAACTAAACATGGCTATCCTTATTTGCATTCCAATGTGATGAAGGCCAAATATTGCTGGGTGGAGAAACAACATCCGTACAATGAAGAGAAGACAAAGTCCTATGGCTAAATAGTAGGCTATTGATCGTTCGAGTGAATTAGAAGGATCATAAGAAGCAATTATTCTTCCCAGTAAAAGAGGCTGCACGGATTTAGTAACTTCCTGTGGTTAAAAAGAAAAGTCAGATATTTTTGTCAGGTTTTTTGAATAGCTAATACACATGAGCACTTATTTATTCAGCATATTTGAGCATGAAGAATTACAACCTTATCTTCAGACAATGGGAAAATGGATACATGTCACAGACTATATTATGCTTCCTAAACTACTAACGTCCCTCAAGAACAGAAGGGAAAGAAAATAAAATTGAGCAGCTACCCTAATTTGTTCCTAGTTATGGAATTATAGGGGGAAAGTAATGTTTGTCTTTTAGCTCAGGGAACATTCATACCCATGTGTCTGTTTTTGGAACTAATGAATGCAAAATTGCAAAGTTGTTCAATATTCTGTAGCATACAATATTGTCCCTTTTAATAGCCTTAAGATCCATATATTGCTGAAAAGGGAGCATCTATCTAACCTGCACTTTATTGTAGACTAAAGAATATATCTAAATAATTATATATATTTTAAAAATTATATTATTTGTTATACACTTTCCAGATTCACTTGTTTGTGTTAGTAAGATGGATGGTTATATACATTCGTTTAATAAATAAAATAATGACTTATAATGACAGTGAGAGTTATTGGGGAGGATAATAGTGAATATTTCAGGGGATTAAGCTTGAGCATGACGATTTTTTTTTCTACAATGAAAATTGAAGTTATGACTCTGAATTACTGAAAGGACTATAATTACAAGAACCATACTGGTTAGAATTACAAGTCTATTAAGGGGTATTAAAGATTACCACAATAACAACTGTGGTAACTTTGGGTTGGATTCCCTATCTAGTTGCAGGAAACAAAAATAATCCCATTCCTCCAAAAGACTCTGCTTCTAGAAAATATTCATTATAATTTAATAAATCTTTAGTAATTATCATATCCTGCTCTTTACATAGATTATTGTTAATAAATTCATTTTCTATTTAAATGGAGAGTGAAACAAATGGGAAAATTCCACCTTTTATAATCCTTTAGCATTATTACAATATACAAAAGGATGGAAAATCTTACTAATAACATTTTTATTAAACAATGTTAATAGTTCCCAGATGAAATTTTAAGTATTTTATATGAAATGAGCATATAGCATACAATTAATTTTGTTAAAAATACATTGGAAGAATGCCATTAGGAGATATATCACGTGAGGTCACAGTACCCTTTGTTTACTGCCCTTTAAATAACCTGAGGTCAACATTATAAATTGATTTATTTTTATTATGTGTCGTCATTTCCTAATGGGTCAGCATGAAAACACTGGTATCCATATGGGTTTTTTCAGAAATGAACTGAAACTGACACTCTGAATCACAGAGCTCCTGTTTAAGTACTCACATTGTTTTTCATGATTACATATAATTTTAGAAAAAGACAAACAGAACAGACTTATGTTTGACCAACAGAGCAATGTTTTTAGTACACAAGGAGGAATATTTATAAAAGAACAATTAAAAAAGAATTGGGCAGGTGTGTCAATGCATCCACATTTAGGATCAAGACTGTTTTTATATACAACATGTATATATATGCAATGAGAATGTTAAAGGACAAAAATTAAAAGTTAGTGATTAAACTCACAGTTGGACAATGGAAAGAACATTTTTCAGAACTAAACAGAGTCACAAAACATTGTGACTTGTACAGAAGCTGTCATCAGACCAGAAACTACAAAGGGCAGGATGGAGTAGGGTTTACAAAAATTAAATGAAACACTGTGGCCATAAATGTGTAAGAAAAGGACAGGTATGAGGAGAAAGATGACAATCTTCATATTAATAATCTTAAGATTAACTTTAAATAGAACACTTGGTAAAAGTTCTGAGACAAATCACATAACATAAAGACCTTTAACATGGAAGAGCTTTATAGCTCCCGCTGCCTTAAGAAAGTTCAAAACATTTTTGAATATCATCCTGGCAGTGACGTGCGGTGAGGTTTATGGCTGGTGAGGCTGGTGACATCATCAAATTATCATCATGAAGGGAGGACTGTGACAACTTTCTCACTCTGGGTGTGTGTGTCTCTCTCTCTGTCTATCTGTCTCTGCCTCTCCCCCCTCTCTCTGGGCAGCTCAACATGATTAAGGTTGTTCTGCTCCTCCTTTGCGCTTCTTGCCCACGGGCACGCGCTGCCCTCTTCTCTCTGATAGAGCCCATCCGTGGGGGAGGGATCCCCCTCGCATTCCTCGTCTTCCCGGATGGGCTGCGGACCAGCGGAGCCGCTTCAACCAGGCGGCTATCAGCGAGAAGAGGGCAGCGCGTGCCCGTGGGCTTGTGCAACAGCCAAATCTTTACCTCCTGTTCTTCAGCTGCTGCACAAACCCAAGGGCACGTGCTGCCTGGTGCTTGCTGAATCCGGCGCGGCTTCAGAGAAAGAAGGCGTGCGAGAAAGCCCCCCCCCCGCCTGAACGTTTGAATAAAGGAGGCTGCTGCACAAGCTGTTGTCCTCGGCAATGCGATCTCCTTTCGTTCTCTGCTGCCTGAACGAGTGAATGAGGCAGAGGGAGAATGAAAGGAGATTGCGTCAGGTGGGGGGAGCGAGACAAGCATTCTGGACAGAAAAGATGGATTTCTTCCCCACCCCAATTGGAAACGAGGCAGCTGTCAAAGCAAGGGGCTGCCCTGCTGCCCCGTGCTTTGTTGGGCAAGTCTGGGGAGGTGCTTTGCTGGCGGACAGGCCACGCCACGCAAGCTACTGCCACCCTGCTGCCCCGTGCTTTGCTGGGCAAGCAAAATACCCCAGGATCACGGTGGCAGGGACAGCAACTCCTTCCGCTGCGCTGCGGAGAAGAGCCAGAGGAAGGAAGGGAATGGGACCACGTGTGCAGGAGGCAGCCCTTCATGTTGGCTTAGGAAGGAGGGGAATGGGACCACGTGTGCAGGAGGCTCCTCAGCGCCAGCCTCAGATCAGCACAGCTGCGGTCCCCTTCATGTTGGCTCAGGAAGGAGGGGAATTGGACCACGTGTGCAGGGGAAGGGGACCGTGGCTCGTGCTGATCTGAGGCTGGCGCTGAGGAGTCTCCTGCACATGTTGTCCCATTCCCCTCCTTCCTGAGCCAACATGAAGGGCTGCCTCCTGCACACGTGGTCCCATTTTCCTCCTTCCTCTGGCTCTTCTCCACAGCGCAGCCGAAGGAGTTGCTGTACTCGCCACTGTGATCCTGGGGTATTTTGCTTGCATGTGCAAGAAAGAGATGAAAGAGAAAAGGGGAGAATTTTTCTTTTCTTTTCATGATGAGAGCGGGTGAGGCTCTGCCTCCCCTGCCTCCCCTGACTGCACATCACTGCATCCTGGGCACCCATTTTTTTGAACTATTACCATCTGGCAGATGGTACAGGATAATAAAAACAAGGACAAATAGGCTGAAAAACAGCTTCTATCCCAGGGCAGTAACTATATTGCATTCTACAGTATAGTGCAATATTAATGCAATATCGGGTTCTCAATTTTAGTTATATAGAATGTAAAGAATGTGAGTTTGTGTTTTTATTTTTATAGTTATAATAAACTGAAGATGGCATTTAATTTCGTTGTACGATGTGCAATGATAAAGTAAACTAAACTATAACTGCTAGAGAATGCAATGGAATTCTCCGTATCCTTAACTCCGTCTTCAGTTGGTTAAAAAAAAATCACATCTCTGTGCCTCTGCCCTTGTACTTACTAGTTATAGCACATGTGTAGAACTACAATTTGTATTTTACTACTGTTTGTTATGTGATCATACAAAGATAGCAATGTGTTTTCAGATTATTGTTA
The DNA here is from genome assembly GCF_964273705.1 of Natrix helvetica. Classification (NCBI taxonomy): domain Eukaryota; kingdom Metazoa; phylum Chordata; class Lepidosauria; order Squamata; family Natricidae; genus Natrix; species Natrix helvetica. Next base: position 61,576,220 of record NC_138553.1, on the reverse strand, counting down.
CAAAGTGATTTATAGATTTTTTTACAACAATGAACAAGAAAAGGCTACACATAATACACTTTAACGATTAACAAAGAAAAAAGCTGTACTATTTCCAAATAAGAGTGTTAATACTTGCTCTCTAGTTGTTTTTCTTCGATCTGAAAACAGAATTTGTGTATTATTTGCAACACAGCTAGTGATATGGACAAGCTGAAATCAAGCTCTCCAGGATATCCATCTATGAAAGAGTTGTTCTAGTTAAAGATTTCTTTGCAAAAGTGCAAAGTCTGAATATAAAATATGTATTGTAATTTCTAACTACCTTTGGTAATCTTTGTAGACACACTTGGCATTATTAATCTTTGCTATATTCTCATTATACTTGTGAGCGATAACAATATTGGCAGCATAGGATAATTCATACTGTACACTAGCCAGATGATGAATAGAAATTAAGCATGTCAGTTTAAGAAAATATTATTATCCACATTGCTGCAGCTGTAAAATTGCACTACAATACAAAAAGTGAGAAACAACTTAGGTTTGGTGAAAAAAATTCTTTTTGAGCCTTCTGAGTTGAAGTTTTAAACCTTCTGAGCCTTCTGAGTTGAAAGCAAATTCCACATCTAGCATATCTCAATATTTTTTAAGAACATTGATGACAAACATGGAAGTTTATTAAAGAATTCTGACTCATCTTTTCATACGTCACTTTGTTTATATATTTGAATTCTGAAGCAAACAAAAAGTATCATTATTTACATAGTTCTAAAATCACATTTTAACACTACCAAAATAACTTTATTTAAAATTCAATTAAATTGTAATTATTTTTAAAGACATAATTTTGGTATGAAATCCATATGTACAATTATTGATTCCATGATATTTAAAGACTTTTTGAAGCATCAATATCTCCATCAATTTTACAACAGGTTTTGTTACTATCTTAATAAGCACACATCAGACACACATAAAAATGGTTATAACAACTTTCTAATTCTTTATCAGCCTATGGACTAAAGCTTAATTTAGATTAAACTTTTGTCCAATCTCTTTCTACATGTGGTGAAAGAGCAGGAGCATATTTCATATTTTTAAGCTTTCAGTTGTTTATATATCAACATTAGATTTAATCAGTTATATGTACCTAAATTCAAATGTATATAACAAAAATGACAAACAAAAAGTTTTCAATGGAAGGAATTGCTATATTATATGAAAAATTCAGTTAGAATATCAATCTATCTATTATCTATCTATCATCTATCTATCTCATCTGTTTCCCATGGTATTTCTCCTCTCCGTACCACAAATGTAAGACAAAAAATAAGTTATGTATATGGGGTATATAGATGCTAATACTGGTAATAAACAATCTAAACAATATGAACCTCCACTAAATATGAAGAAATTGGATCTATATTCAAGGAACACATGAATTCTAATGATTAAATAATTCTAAAGTATATGTACAGTATAACTAAGCTCCAGTAAATTTCCTAAAGGTACTTAAAAAAACAAAAAGACCTTAGCTTTTAATGTAAATGGGCATATACGTTTGATAAATAAAATAATTATGAAATTATGGCAATGATTAAAATTATGCTACTCTTATAATCCTACTTTTAGTGTATTATAGAAAAGAGGTAAACTGTAAAAATATCTGAAAATAATTCATTTATTTTTAATATTTTATAAGAAAGAGATAGTAAATTTGTAGCCTTCCTAATATAGGATTACAGTTGCCAATATCCTGGAACTTCAATATCTTGTCTAGGACTAATAGATACTTTAAATTTGACAAAATTTGATATTCCATAAGTTTCCCACTTCCAATAAAAAAATTGGCTTAAATGATGTGTGTGTATTATGCATGCTCATTTTCAGTTTTATGTCAGGTGATAAACATGAGAGAAATTTTCTACTGTACATTATTTTTCATGCTGATTTGATTGCAGAATATCAGCAATCTTAAAATATTTGTATTTGGAACTATATTAATAAGCATATTTTAATATAATTAATTATTTCAATGTTTTACTTCATTTGATCTTTGTTGAGCCAGACTTGATTCCTGTTGCATGTATGCATGCATGCATGCATACATGCATACATACATACATGCATGCATGTATACACTGCTTGTCCCAAAAGTGCTTTTTCAAGAGGCAACTAGATTTCTTTGTTTTTCTTTGAAAACATTTTGCTTCTCATCCAAGAAGCGTCTTCAGCTCTGACTGGATGGTGGGAAATAGAAGGATTTATAGCTTTATAGCACCTTTGAGACAATCATGACTGAAAATTTCTATAGACAAATACACTGCTTAGAATTTCTTATGCATGTTACAAAAGGATATAATATTGCAATATGTTAATCCGAAATAATGGGAAACTTACCCCTAAATATAGTATTATTCCATACAACATAAATTTCCAGAAGAAGCACCTTCTAAGAGCATTGATGAGTTTGGGTTTTTTCTTTGAGGCCAATTCTCTGTCCCATTCTCTGAGGAATAAAAAAAAAAGAACATTGAATTATGTGGCCAAATAAACCATTCTTTGGCCCAGCATAGTTCATTTCGCCCAAAGATATCCCAGGAGATTTAGTTAAGGAATCTATTTAATTCAAAGCTCTGCAAAGACCCAAGGACCTGATCCTCTGTGACATGATAGCTCAATAAAAGTTAAAGTGTAGCTCAGTTAAATATTTGGCAATGGAAATACTTTGTTACACATCATTTTGCAGAAAGTTAATTCATTAAAAAGGTCACAGTGTATGTTTTAAAGAAACCTGTTGTACTTCTCCAGACCACTAAATAAATAATAGGCATATAAAGGGTTTGGATTGCTTCCAGTACTAAGGGAAAGAAAAGGAAAAAAGACAATTCAATTCTGTTTTGTTTTGTTTTTAATAAAGCATGTCAGCTAACATTGAAAACCTGTGTAATTCAACTTTGAATGATGCATTTTTAGAATCAGTTTTAACAGATAATACAATTATTTATGGAATATAAAGTAATCACAACATTTAGATACTGATAAAATGGAATTTGATCACTTCTTAACTACACTGAATATAATATGGGAATTAAGTAATACCAAAAAGCAACTGATGTGACAGATTATACTAAGGCATTTTTTCAAAAGTGATTTAAGACATTACTCTGTCATAGTGTAGCCCAGTTGCTGCTGAAGACATGTAAAACCATGACTTAATCACTGTTATTTACAGAAGAGTCACATAAGTCTAGGAGAGACTAATGCAGCTTTATGGAGAATTTATTTCAGCTGCATCTTTTAAAGAGACCACTAGAACTTTCAATGGGATAACCATTCTAATTAGGGAGAAATTTCAGAGTATCGAATCCATGCAGATTTTTTTTCCAGGTCCAGCAGATGGTATTAGATGGGGTTATAATTGATAGGATGATTGCTTTGAGCTACATCTGGGGTGCAAAATTTCAAATAATCATCAAAAGTTTCTGTTTGTTTTTGGTGCTATGGATTCTCCAGAGTTTCACAGCCAAATTTGATAGTTCAAATAAGTTAGCTCATTAAAAGCTGATTATCCAACCACAAACATGTTGCCTTAAGCCTTACGCTTTAACATTCTGTCTGAACTATAATATGTCAACCAGGAGGCTCTGGTGCAAAACAGAGATCTCTAAGGTGTATTTCCTTGATGTATCAGTCCTTTTTATGCCAAAAGCATCATGCTTCTCAATGTATATTCATTGTTTCAAGTAAATAAAGTAAAGTAGTTAACCAGGAAACGATAAAGTAAAGTAACTAACCAGGAAATGATCTGATATTAAAATTTTCACTCTGTGGGAAACCTGTGAAATATTTTTTGTACAAGATAAATGTTTTTAGTTGAACATCAAATCTCCACAAAACAAGTTGTTCATTTGGTTATGCAACTCCAGTTCTCTTACTAATGTAACAACAAGAATTCAGGATGTTCTGTTTGTGATCAGAATGACTCTAGTCAACTTCCATTGAAAAAGGAGTAACATAATAGTAAATTACATAATCATAAGATGCTGATCTTGTCGATCAGAAGGTCGGCTGTTCAGCGGTTCGAATCCCTAGTGCCGCATAATGGAGTGAGCTCCCGTTACTTGTCCCAGTTTCTGCCAAACTAGCAGTTTGAAAGCATGTAAAAATGCAAGTAGAAAAATAGGGACCACTTTGGTGGGAAGGTAACAGCACTCCATGCGTCTTCGGCATTTAGTCATGCCAGCCACATGACCATGGAAATGTCTTCGGACAGCTCTGGCTCTTCAGCTTGAAGAGATGAACATGACCCCCTAGAGTCGGGAACGACTAGCACGCATGTGCAGGGGAAACTTTACCTTTAATAATAAATACTCCGATAAATTTTAAGTAAACTTAAATTTTAAGTGACTTCCGGTTTGCTCGGAGGGTCGTTTTGACTGCTCTCGGGGCTTCAGGGAAGCCTCCTAAAGGTCCCTGAAGCCTTCAGAGCACTTAAAATGACCCTCCGAGCAAACCAGAAGTGACTTCCGGTTTGCTCGGAGGGTCATTTTGACTGCTTCGGTGGCTTCAGGGAAGCCTCCTGAAGGTCCCTGAAGCCTCCAGAGGGCTTCCAGGGGGGCAGGGGAGGCTGTTTTTGCCCTCCCCGTGCTCCTATAAAGCCTGTGGAGCGAAAAAAGCATGCAAAATGGGGGGATCATGCTTGTAGTGCGTGCATGCGCACTGGGGGTTGTGCATTGCATTATGGGTGCAGCACGCCTGCACATGACCCCCCTGTGCTCCCCCCACTTATGGCATGCGAGCCCAAAAAGGTTCGCCATCGCTGACCTATACTGTACATGTGCATTTCATTTCTCCTGCCTAAATGTAGAACCTTACTCTTTTCACCATTGAATTTTATTTTATTAGATAGTGCCCAATGTTCAAGTTTGTCAAGCTCCTTCTGTATCTTAAGCCTATCTTCTGGAGTGTTGGCTATTATTGCCAGCTTGGTATCATCTGCAAATTTGATGAGTTCTCCATTTATTCCCTCATCCAAATCACTGATGAAGATGTTGAAGAGTACTGAGCCCCAAAACAGAGCCTTGGAGTACTCCACTTCATACTTCCCTCCATGTAGATGCAGTTCCATTGAGGACATTGAGTGCGGTTGGTCAGCCAGTTATGAATCCATCTGGTAGTGTTGCTGTCTAACCCACATTCTTCTACTTTATCTAGGTCAGGCTGATAGGTCTGTAGTTTCCTGGATCTATTTTTTTCCTTTTTTGAAGAGGGGAACCACAACAGCTCTCTTCCAATCCTCTGGCAGTTCCCAGGTGCTCCAGGTCTCTGAAATATATAGTTCAGTGGTTCTGAGATCTTGTCTGCCAGATCCTTCAGAACCCTGGGGTATAATCCATCTGGTCCTGGTGATTTGAACTCGTCTAGGGTAGACAGATGCTCACTTACCATTTTCTTCCTTATTTCAACTTGTGTTCCTAATCTGATTTTTGTGGTAATGTTTTTGATAGATTGGACTGTTTTATCCCTTTGTGTAAAGACAGATGCATAAAATGAGTTAAATAGTTCTACTTTCTCCCTATTACTTGTCACCTTGTTGCCACTTTTTTCCAGCAATGGACCAATTGTTTCCTTGACTTTTTTTTCTGGTTTTTAACATGTTAGAAGAAGTTTTTTTTGCTATTTTTTACCTTTGTCACAAACCTTTCTTCATTGTGAGCCTTAGCTTTCCTCACTTCATCTTTATAGGCTCGGGCTATTTGCTTATATTCTGTCTTAGTTATGTCCCCCCCCACCTTTTCACTTTTTATACTTATCTTTTTTGTCTTTCAATTTGTCAGAGAGTTCTTTATGCAGCCATGCTGGTTTCTTTTGGGAGCTGTTATTTTTCTTCTTCATTGGTATTGTACTAGACTGGGCTTTTGGAATCTCATTTTTCAAAATTTCCCAAGCTTCTTGAGTTGTTTTACCCTTGAGGATTCTTATCCATGGAATTCTTCCCAAACTCTCTCTAAGTTTATTGAAATTAGCTCTCTTAAAGTACAAGATTCTAGTTTGACTTTGCTGTATTACTTGTGTTTGCATAATGTTGAATTCCAATATTGCACGGTCACTTGCCCCCAGGGTTTCTGTGGCTTCAACACCTTCTATCATTTCCTCTCTATTAGTGAGAATTTAGTCCAATATGGCCGATCCCCTTGTTCCCTTTTCTACTTTTTGGGAAACAAAGTTGTCTGCTAGGTTAGGAACCTGTTGGATTTTTCACTTGGTGCAGAGTTTGTTTCCCAGTTGATGTCAGGGTAGTTAAAATCCCCCATTACTATTGTGGTGTGCTTTCTACATACCTTAGTTAGCTGACTAGCAAAAAGTTCATCTACTTCCTCTGCTTGGTTGGGTGGCCTGTAGTATAGACCTATGGCAATGTCATTTCCCCCAACCTTTAATATTGACCCAAATGCACTCAAGATAGTTCTCATCATTGTTGTGCTCTCTTTCTGTAGAGATGTAGTTATTTCTTATATATAGTGCAGCGATGGCGAACCTTTTTTGGCTCGCGTGCCACAAGTGGGGGGAGCGCAGGGGGGTCGTGTGTGGGCGTTCCGCACCCATAATGCAATGTGTGACCCCCCCAGTGTGCATGCACACACAACGCGTGACCCCCCCCATTTTTACATGTTTTTTTCGCCCTCCTCAGACTCCAGAGGCTTTATAAGAGCCCGGGGAGGGCGAAAAGAGCCCCCCGCCCCCCCCAGAGACCCTCCGGAGGCTTCAGGGACCGTCCAGAGGCTTCCCTGAAGCCTTTGGAGCGCTCAAAAGGATCCTCCGAGCAAACCGGAAGTGATATCCGGGTTGCTCGGAGGGTCATTTTAAGTGCTCCGAGCAAACCGGAAGTGACTTTATAAGAGCCTGGGGAGGGTGAAAAGACCCACCCGTGCCCCGGTTTGCTTCCGGTCACTTCCAGTTTGCTCGGAGGATCCTTTTGAGTGTTCCGAAGGCTTCAGGGAAGCCTCCGGACGGTCCCTGAAGCATCCGGAGGGCCTCTGGGGGGGCGGAGGGCTCTTTTCGCCCTCCCCAGGCTCCTATAAAGCCTCTGGAGCCTGGGGAGGGCGAAAAATGGCTTTTAAAAAGGTGAACTCAGCTGGCCAGTGTGCGCATGCGCGCTGGCCAGCTAACAGGGCAGCGCCTCGCGTGCCCTGACAAATGGCTCCACGTGCCACCTGCAGCACGCGTGCCATAGGTTCGCCATCACTGATATAGTGCAACTCCACTTCCTCTTATTTGGTCTATTTCTTTTAAGTAATTTAAATCCTTCTAGCTGTATGTTCCATTTGTGGGTTTCATCTCACCAAGTTTCTGTAATGGCAACAATATCGTATCTACCCTCATTTACTTGAATTTCTAATTCACCCTGTTTATTCCTCATACTCTTTGCATTGGTGTACAGACATTTGAATCCATTTTGATTGACCCTGTGTTTACTGTCTACATAACTTGTGTTATGTCTGACTGCCCCTATTTTCTTGCCACTTGTATGATTTGTGCACATGATATGGCGCTCACTATTAAATGCTTGGTTTTGCTTGACAGCAGGAGTGATAATCTTACTCGCACAAACATCTATGTTACATGCACTGATAACCCTATAGATTTTAGATTGCTGGGGACAGAAATATGCTGTATCAATTAATTCTCTGTCCCGGCTGTTCAGTTTAAATGTTTATCCAGAAAATCTGTGAATTTAATGCCAAGTAACTCAGTCCCTTTCTTGGATGGGTGCAAACCATCTCTTTCGTACAGTTTTTCATTGGACCAGGCATCATGACTAATACAACCAAAGCCTTCCCTTTTACACCACTCCTTTAGCCACACATTAAACTCTGCTACATTCTGGCCCTTCCCTTTTTGTTCCTTATATACTGGTAAAACCTCTGAAAAGATAAGCCTACAACCTATACTACTAAGTTCATACCCCAAGCTCTGGAAATCATTCTTCACAGAAAGTACATCTTTTGGGGACAGATCATTTGTGCCAAGATGTATACTAGCATCAACGTCACAGTCCTTACTTGCATTCTTAACTATTTTAAGAATACGCCTAATTTAATTAGCAGAAATTCAAAGTAGAAAAAATCCATGCTGAATAAATATTATTTGTATTTATCTTAGAGTCATTAGTTATAACAATACGTTTTGATCAGAATTGAAGAGGTCAGACCTACTGATCTTAGATTTATTAATGCAATTTGGTTTCTTTTTCATACTGTCCAGTCTGGTTCTTGGGTATGTACGAAATTTGTTTTTGAAACCATTTTAAACAGATTTTGGAAGCTTTTCTTAAATTGTACTATCATAGATTATAAATCACAATCCTCCTCATAAGTTTTGATGGTATATTAGAAATGATTTGTTGAAAAACTTTTCACTGGACTAGGATTCTAAGGGTCTTTCAATTTCCAAGTGACTTACAAACATAATTGGAAAGAAGGCTATTTTCAAATAAATTTCTAGAATATGTATATGAAAATAATTACTTTAAAGACCGATTGCTGCAATCTAAGTATTAATGCCTGAGCAAGATTTACATTTGAACATATGCCTGAGATTATATTGTAGAGCAGGGGTGTCCAAACTTGGGAACTTTAAGACTTGTGGACTTCGACTCCCAGAATTCCCCAGCCAGGCTGGCTGGGGAATTCTGGGAGTCGAAGTCCACAAGTCTTAAAGTTCCCAAGTTTGGACACCCCTGTTGTAGAGAATCCGTTTGATGTAGTGGTTAAGGCATCAGGTGGGAGGCTTGCATTTTAGTTCTTAGGCACAAAGTTAACTAGGTGACTTTGGGTCAGTCACTTTCTGTCAGTCCTAGGAAGCAGGCAATGACAAAACACTTCTGAAAAACCTTGCCAAGAAAACTACAAGGACTTACCAAGCAGTCAGCAGGAGTCAAGGTTGGCTTGAAGGCACATGGACATAAAAAAAGGATTATAATGTACTTTAATATTTCTGAAATCAGCACTATATCAATTATGATAGCTGGCTGACTAAAATGCAATTTGTATTAAAGGTAATAAGCAAACAGGGCCTTGGACCTGAACTGAGGAGAGTCTATTTCTAAATTCCACTCCACAATTTATTGAGTAACAATTGGCCAGTTTTTCTTACTCAACCCAATCGCCTTTACAGAATTATATTTCTGAAAATGAAATAAGAGACCACTAACATATGCCATGTAGAATATTCAAAAGAAAAAGTAGAAGAAAAATAATAATTGACACATAAACAACATTATACGCTTCCAAATATGTAATACATACCTTTCTAATTTTTCAGAGAGATTATCAGCAGAATCTGAAGCAGAGATTTGATAAATATCTGATAATTCCAGACGTTGTCTATAGCCCTTTTGCAAAATAGGCTTTGTCCATCTGCAAAATAATACAAGTGTTTTAAAATCAATCTACACATTTATATAACATATGACATAAGTCAGTTTTTAGTTTTCTTTTTTTATAGCTTCTCCTAGCTCTCCAGAATCACATGATGATTGCACAATCATGCATGTTGGTGTAATAAATAAATAAATATTAAGATGCAGAACAAATCTTGCATAATTTGTTGCAAGTCCTCAAGGGGAGCCCATGCATTACTGATGTTATATGGTCAACATAATTTTCAAATCCAGTGAATGTTTAAATCTGTGAAATCTGAGAAAAAAAGAAACTTAATATAGCACTGAATGCATCCAAGATCCTAAATATATCTGTAAGTATTATTTGGATCAATATGTTTAAACTATCTACCAACATTTATAAAGCATGATTACAACATAGGCTCATTTCTTACCAGTTAAAAACAGAGCACAGTTTTTATAAATATATACCATTAGCAACCATAATGTATGCTTATGATGCCTTATTGCCATAAACGTAGAATTTTTTTGAACTTGATCTCATGCTAGAATGAAGCATATGTAAATAATGGAACTGCCATGAAAAAACTATTTCCAAGAGTTCCTGGTTCACTTACAATACTTATTAAGATATTTTGAGTAACCAAAACCCTTGGACATAACAGAATTTCTATTTTTTTTCCTTTTAGGCTTCTGGCATAGAGTTTTTAGAAATCCCTTCAGCTCCACAAGTTTCACAATTCCATTGCTTTATGCCAGGGGTGTCAAACTCAAGGCCCAAAAACAGTGAAGGATCGGCCTGCAGTGCCTTTGCCAGTGAAAACGGAGCTCAATTTTCACCTGCAGAGGGCTGCAGGAGGCTGTCCCAGTCGAAAATAAGTGACGTTGAGCTGGCCATGCCCACCCCGGTTACAGCCCCAAGGTCAAACACAACCCTGATGCACCCTCAATGAAATTGAGTTTGACATCCCTGCCTTATGCCATTGATTCTAAAACTATTTGCTTCAAAAAAAATGGTGCATGGTTTTTACCTACATCAGCGAAATGTTAAATTGAAGGCTCAAATACATCCACTCGCTCATGAAGTTTGAGTGTGGAAATCTGCTATCGTTATCTTGGTACAACTACTGCATAAACGTATGCTGTAAATAAGCAGTTTACAATGGCTCTTCTCAAAATTAAATCTTTTCTATGTTAATCTTGTCTATAATAAACTGCTCTTTATTTATAGCAATCTGACTTTCCTTCCATTTACTATATATATATATAAAATATTGCAATTAGATAGATAGATAGATAGAGATAGAGATAGAGATAGAGATAGAGATAGAGATAGAGATAGAGAGAGAGAGAGAGAGAGAGAGAGAGAGAGAGAGAGAGAGAGAGAGAGAGAGAGAGAATTGCAATATTATTTTCATATATAAATGGAAACAGCAACACTTTTAGTAATGTAACATGGTTTTCGTTTCTATTATTATGCTTCTCTTTCAAAGTCGTATAGGGAAGCAAGCAAGGTGTTCATTACCTAATTTTGGATTTTAAATATATAAATAGTAGCCAAAGGCTGCAAGGGATTGTAGGAAGCCGCACACAGTCCTAGAAGAATGAAATATTTTGAGGATTAATTTAAAAAGGAATAAAATATTTCCCCTAAAAGAGAAATAAAAAAATCTTAAGGGATACAGAAACTTGAGGGAGACAGATACTGAGTTGGGGCAGCTTTTAGAAATGCCGATTTGGTAATCCATTACTCCCTGCAGCAAAGTCTGAAACAAAGACTTTGTTTAGAATGAGCCCTCATTCAAGATCCAAACCAGGACAAAGCCATTAAGCCATAATAGGATTTGCCCAACACCCTTTCAGAACACAAGCCACTTCATTGCATCATCTCAGCAGTCCAACCTTCAACCAAACCTGGGAGCTCAGACAACCTATAAAAGCCAGCTATGACCCCTACATAACCCCTACAGTAGCCAACAGAATACAATATTATTGCACAGGAACAGGAAGCTCAAGTGCAAAGCTCAGAGAAGGCATAAAAAACCCCCACTCTCAACTTCATGTGGTTGGCTGCCCAGAACTATCCATGTGGAAAGACAGTTTAATGATGAAGCAAAACCATCCATGTTGTTCTACTTCATCATTAAACTATCTTTCCAATCAGCCTCCAGCCTCCATTTTTATTTCCAGTGCCTTTCTCCCAGCTTGGAACTGAACCAGATGGATATTTCTTCCAAAAGAATGAATAAATAAGATTTAATGTATCCATTCTCCCTAGAGTTGGTTATAACAGTCTTCTTGTTGAAGCTGTAATCTGTATCTCAGATGGCAACATAACAAATTAATTAAGATGTTCACCAACTCCTTCCCAATGTTCCAGGCACTATTCCACACCTAAGGAGAACTCTTCTTGAAAGTTATATTGCCCTTGGGAACATGTGAAGGACTTTCCGATCATCACATTCATACCTGATCAACTCCAGGTTCAGAAGCAGGGCATATACCTGAATAATTCACTTTTCCCCCAAAATATTTTATCAAGAATTACAATTAGAAACAATACAAACTAATAAAAACTACCAAAAATTTAAAAATACAAAAACTGTAGAAAGAACTTGTCTTACTAACAAGTAGAAGCAATTTTGGGATCTTACCACCATTTCACCATTCTGGGGAAACCAGATACAACTCATTTTCTTTTTTAACCTTGATCAAAAAAAAGCCAATCTTGTATTCCTTCCTTGAATTTTTAATAGTCTTACCCCATCAAAGCCTCTTTATTTATTCATCTTTACTTTGAGAAGGGGCACCTCAAGGATCTTTCATAACTTTACCATACCTATTTTGAATATCCATTACATAAAATTTGTCCTTTTTAAAATCACTCCTCATAATTTTTTTCAGGACTTCCTCAGACTTCTCTTGTGAATCCAGAAAGCAAAAGTTATCCAAATAATTTTTCTGATTTAAAATCTGTACATTTCTTTAAACAGTGAAATATCTATCAGTTCTGTTTGTATATGTAGAATAAATTTCTCCATCTCCTCTTTAATTCACACAATTAAGTCCACATTCCAATTAATTTCACACTTATCAATTGTAGCTTGTTTATCTTCTGTAACTTCATTGACACAAGATCTATCATATCAAGTAATTCAGAAACATCAAAGATTTTTGATCCAATCTTTCTTAATGAAATAAATTTATTATCACCTATCTTCCTATAGTGTCAAACCTCCAAGGTCCCACTATCATGTTTCTTTTTTTAAAAAAAAACACCAAATAATTACTATTTTCCACAGGAAAAAATATTCTAATTAATTCAACTCTATAACTGCAAGTCAATATGAATCCTTAGTCCACTGTTAACTTTCTAAAATCCATATTTCATGCATGCTTTCAATATTTAATCAAAAAAATAGCATTTTTCAGAACTTTAAAAATGTTAACTCCAACTATTTCTCAAAGGGAAAGACAAATCACTTGATGATTACAATAAATTTTCCATCTTAATAATTCCAAAACAGAAAAAACCCTCCAGAAACTGATTAAGAAATGGAGTTCATTTGAGCTTTTTGTCTTTAAAAAATAGTATTATAAGTGTGAATTTGGTGGTGTCTCTTGACTCCCAGCCAACCACAAAACAGCAAATTCCTATGGTCTTCTCATAAGGAGTGGCTGTTTGGAGCCATATGGGTTATCTCAATGATCTCTCCTTCCTCCAGAGATATTTTGGCACTCTGGACCAAGCATCTAGCTGCAGTTTGCCTAGAAAGTGCAGTCGCAATGCCAACAGATCACCATAACACTCACCAGAATTTGCTCAACAACCCCAATAATTTGCAAGGCCAAAAATGTTGGTTAAGCATTTAAGAAATGAAATTAATTTAATTTATCAATTAAATTGTTACAAAAAAGAGCATTACAGATATGGTTTAAAAAAACTATTTAGTATCTTGTATTCGGATACTATATGACAGAGTCAGTATGTGCTACTGGCTAAGGTACCAAGGTAGAAACCAGAAGACTATGAGTTCTCGAATCAACCTTAGGCACGAAAGCCATCTTGGTTCCATTGGGCCAGTCCTTCTCTTTCTCAACCTATGTTGTCAGGCTCAGGCAACAAGGAAATTGCAGTTTTTATTAATAATTAATTAATTAATTAATTAATCAACTGCTAAAATTATATTTATTTATCTGTTACATACAAGAGGTCTTTCTGAATCAAGCAGTTTCCTAATATGCCAAATGCTATATTGGCTGGGAATTCTGTGACTTGCAATCCTTGCCCAGTTGGACAGTACAGTGTTGAGAAAGTTTGCCAGAAAAGCAATCCAAAATGTGGAAGCTTCTGAAAAGAACTAAAAACATGCATCAGTACCTCCTCTTCCTAAATGCAATTTTATCTTTCAGATAAGAAAACTCTGAACATTTATTTCATTTCCATTGATAAGAAAAAGATAAAGAAGTAATGCAAAACAGAAATGTTCCAGTGTAGTACACATCCTGAATGATTCTGATTTTACTCATATGACTAAAACATTTCAACAGTTTTTAGAATGATTATAAATCATCCCAGCCTATTTCATATCATATTTGGGGGAAATGTTTCTAATAAACCCTATATGTTTAATTATTTTTATTTAAAATGTGATTAACATTTTCCCAATATTAAAGAAAAAAGATGATGTGACTCTTGTATCATTCTAGGAAAACACCATGTGAATCTCAAAGATTGTTCTTTGAATCAAGGGGTGTTCTGTTTTATCTTATACTTCTTAAGTACAGCTACAGTGAAGAAAATAATATATAAATAATATATGTCTTCATGCATGCCTAACCAACAAAAGTTACATTGGAATACACACACACACACACACACACACACACACACACACACACACAGAGAAGCACATCTAGTTCATTTTCAACTTTAAAGAGGACATTGGCATGGACTTATTCTTGAACAAAATTGTACTCAACTAAAGAAAATTAATGCTGCACAGCTTTTTATACGAACACATTTATGTTTATCTAGCCACCCAAGTCATATTATTTGCAGATAAAGTATATAGCTTATTGCTGAAATAAAACTCGGTAGATAAACATAGTCCATTGTCTAAACTGATCTTAGGTACAAGCAAACATTTGCTGCTACTATAACTCAATGTAGTAATAGGAAACAATTCATTCTTACTTCATTGGGAATGGATTAGGAGTTTGAGGTTAGCTACCATTTGTACATTAAATAGTTTTACCTTCTATTTCTTTCTTTGTTGCCACAATATGTAAGCATAGACTTTCCCAATGGTAATATTTTTATATGCCAAAGTACATTCTAAGATGCATGTGATTATATCAATATAAAGTAGATTCCTTTCTTGTACATCTTGTAATTCATCTTCTTGATTTCACTCCTGATGAAAAATTGTTTTTGCTTTTCAGATTCATTGTCTAATAGAATGACAATTAATCATTACTGAATAACATATTCAGTATGATTTTATAATGACTTCCAGCTCAGTAGTACCAGAGGATCCCAGCACTAAATGAGATAGTATTCAAAGTTAGACATTTTATTTTACAACTATAACATTCTAAAAATATGCACTGTTTTACCCTGCGGATCAGTGGAAACCAATGGAAGAGATTAGATTGAGACAATACTTTGAAGTCCCCAAAGTGTTGGGGAGGATTCAAATTCAAGCTACTGTAATTGCCCAGGCTTTCCACTATTTCAAGACCAATGCTTCTACCTATCAATCTATCACTTTATGGAAATCCAATATAGTACATATTCCTATTTACATGAGCTGATCATGTAATGGTTAATTATTTATCAAATTTTGCTACTGCCCATCTCACACACAAAGAACATATTTCCCTACACTATCACATTGCAACACTATTCCTGGGCTACCAGAATTCTACAAATAATTTTGAAATGTCTCTTTGGTACCTTGGCTTCAAATTATTTGAGTGTGGCTGGTAGGAAAATTTAAAACCATGGCAGCTCAATAAGTTTCCATTTGCAATAGCCACTGTAGTAAGTTTGGCAACTTACATTATTACCCATAACAAGCAGATAGACATCTGTTCAAATTTTATGAAGGCATATGGATTTTCATTATGAGTCTTCGTTATGACTTGAACCCTAACCCAACCCTACTTCAGTGGGGCAGCAAAGGCAGTTGAACTAAAGATCTCATTCCCTCATGCAAGGCTTTATGTACATCCTCCATTCAGAAAATTCTGGGCTGGTAAATAAGCAATTGGCTCTTCAGTGGGTCTCAAATCTTTAACCAGAATAGCCTTTTCAGTAAGTAAAACTAGATAGAGTGATATAATTAAATTCGATTGTCTAAAAATTGGTAGAGCACATATAATCATCAAAGCACAGAGAGTACAGGCATCTTGGAATGCTCAGTTTTATTATTCCAAAAGCCCAGACAAGATAGTGCAACTCTGACTTTATTCTACTAATAATAATTTCTTATTTTGAACACAAAGAAGTATAGGTGGTCCTCAACTTACAAATAGTTCATCTAAAGTTACATCACTGGAAAAATCCATTTTTGAACCCCAAACAAAAATTGAACCCTTCAGTACCGAGTACTGTACAACAGCACCTAAGAAGTATATTTGTTTTTATAAAACTTTACAAACAAAAGAGTTACTAAGGACATCAGCATTCCTCATTTTAAAAAATATATGTCAAACAGAATAAAAAAGGTATCTTATTGTCAAAATTTGTGTTTTTTTGCAATATTCTGGATCTACATTTTGCTTGAAAATGAAATAGACAGGAAAGAAATGCAGATAGTCTCCTTGACTTATGACTACAGTTGAGCCCAAAATTTCTGTTCTTAAGTGAAACATTTGTTAAGTGAGTCTTGCCCCATTTTATGACCTTTCTTGCCAAAGCTGTTAAGTGAATCATTGCAGTTGAAAAGTTAGTAACATGATTGTTAAGTGAATTGTTAAGTGAAAAGTAACCATGAAAATAAAAAGGATAAATAACTAAAGGTCAGGTGATAAAACATTTGAAAACATTTTAAATATTTTTTAACTCAGTTAAGGTGACCAGTTAAACTTCTAATTTTCATGGCAACTTAGACTCTTGCTCTAACATTACTGGCATAATAACATAGCAACTTGAATTTGCAGCTTAACCAAGTGTACAATAACAAGCTGGACTTGGTTCCAAATCTTTCAGGGTGGAATGTTCCCATTCAGCATTTCAGACAGTCATAGCATGCAATATTCATGATATCCATTTGCTATACTTCTCCACCCAATTGGTATTCTGATTTTGCCATAACTAAAAATTAGCCTATTCATTCGCACTTATCACTTATTTTTCTGAATTTTTATAAATCTAAACACATAAGAACTTCTTAATCACTCCCCCTTGATTCCATATCTATCACCTAAATTAATTATTGTGTATGGGATTGTATGTGTATAGTGTATACACTAAAGAAAGGTGGAATTTGTGTATCTCCAAAAACCACATATATGAAAATTGTAACACTGGCATTTTGATCCACTCTATAAGGTTTAAATTCAACCCCAAAACTGACACTAATGGTAACTAAAGGAATTTAGATATGGGATGTGGATGTAATTGCACAAATTCAAAATGACATTTTCTGTTTCAAAAAAGTCACAGAAAAAAATAATGAAACCAGTTTGCCTATCAAGAAAAGAATGTGGCATGATTACACCATACCATACAAACATGGTTGATAAGAGCACTATGCTCTTATCTTTCAAAGGCACTCTCAAAAGTATATCTTTATACTACACACGTATTTAAAAATTGTTCTGCATTTAACAAAGAATGTGATACTAATTATTAACACATTTCTTTCTCCTGTCAAGTGCAACATGATTTCTTGGAATCAATTACAAAACAATAATCTAACCTATAATTCTCTCAAAACAACAATTTTGAGTGGTCAACATTTTAGGATACAATAAGGTGACCCAAATTAAAACAGAAGTTTCTACATGATTGCTGGACACTCTAATATATGGCAAAGACATAATTTAGTCAAGCTCATTGTTTCTTTGACACAACTCACTATGGAAGTGTCCATATTCTTATGGGATGTTTTTCTGATTTCCCAATTTAATCCATATTCCTGCGATTTTCTCTTCCTCTCATCTATTAACCAAGCCCAACTCAGTTTATTTTTCAAGTTCAGACAAGATCAAATAGATCTTCCCAATGCACTTAAAGGTATATTGTACATTTTTAAATTAAAATTATAGATTCCCTTCTCAGCCCTATGGGGGTTATGCGTCTTTCTCAATCACAGGTCTTCTATAAGATGCCTTGGAGTCTGAAGGTTCTGTTCAGTACCTTGGCTGTTCCTAGTATTGCACTATTCTATACAAGAGCTCTCAGGTTGTTCCTAGAATTGTGGGTGCCATTCTTCCAGCTTAGCAATCATATCCTCAAATGCTCCTACCACCCCACAGGCCACCACCCAGACCACTCAGGCCTTTACTTTCCACATCTTCTCAAGTTCCTCCTTCAGAATCTGATACTCTCCAACTTCTCATACTCCTTTTTGTGATGTTGCTGTCACCTGGCACTGCCACATCTATCACCACAGCTGTCTTCTTGTCTTTGTTTACTACCATGATGTCTGCTTGATTGGCCAGTATCTGTCCATTTAGATCTGAAAGTTCCATAGGATCTTAAACCTGAATTCTCCATGATCTTCTGTGGAATCTCACATCTGGGCTTAGAAGGATCTAGACAATACATTGTACAGATGCTCCTGTACACAATGCCAGGTACTTGGTTCTGTCATTCAGTATATGTTGTTCCTGCCTGCATCTTACATCCTGCCACTATATGTTGGATTCTCTCTAGGCCTCTCTGTATAGTATGCACCTTGGATCCTGTCTACTAATCCCTGTTTCTATAGATCTGGTGTTTAGTGCCAGTTTCTATGCTGCTATAATGAGCATCTCAGTGCTGTCTTTTAGCTAGCTCAAGACAAGAGAATCTGGAACTATACAATTTAAATTTGTAGGATCTATGAAGATAGATAGAGATAATGTCTTAGCTATCTCCACTGGGCTACCCCTTCACCGAAGCATAAAAATATACTTCCTATACTTCCTCCTTCCTATAATTGATTTTTCTTCTACAGATTTTCTGAGTAAGGAGGACAGAAAATCTTGACAGATGAGAAGAGGTTTTAAAACTTTTGGCCCAACAGAATCACACAATGTCATTCAAGCAGACCACTCCAGTCTATCCAGAGTCTAGGGGGAAAGCCTTCAAGGTCCATTTGAAGGATCTTGAAATGAGAACTAAAATAAAATAAATGGGGAAGAATAGGAGAGGAAGTGGTAGACAAGTAGAATGTATTGCATTGCACTAGTATATGATTTCAATAGTATATCTGGGCATTTAAAGGATGTCTTCCTGAAACAATTGGCTGCTGTCAGTCGTTTGACAGTAATAGTGCTGTTATTATGGACACATACTCAGGAAGCTTAGAAGAAACAAGGGTGTTATATAGGTAAAGAAGGAAAACAAGTTCCACCTCTTCTTTTCATTATTAAGTAACCAAATACTCTTTATAAGAATGATACTAGCTCCAGTGTAAATACAGCATTGTCTTAACTCTTATTTGCTTTATAACTTTTTTTCCCTTTTAAACATTTCCTCCTTTAATCAATGTCTTTGGTTCTGTTTGTTCAACTTTTCTCAACTTCCTATATCAGTAAATGAAAATACAGAAGGTTTTCTTTTTTTCTGTGAAGATGTCTCAAGACTTTTACAATTCCTGTCCTTAAGTACAATGTTTACCTACCTACTCCATGTAGGGCTATAATGTTCCAATAACATGCTAAGCAACAAACTTTATGTAATTATCTTAAATTGAGAGTCTTGGTAAAATGTACTGACTTTTCTTTTTCTTAATGTTGACAAATATGCTTGAAATAGAAATAGGTGTGTTAATATTATTGAGCGTGATATTTGTTCTCCAGGAATTATTTCTCTAAAGTGTCCCACAGTAATAGTTGAAAAGGTATGCTGAGTAGTTACAGCAACCTTTGTCCTTCTTGAATAAGCTCTCTTATCTGTGCTTGAAATTAGGAACAATAGAACAACATTTTACTCAGGCTTTAAAATAGCTTTCCCAAACATTGTACTTTGCTTATGTGCTGGAGCTGCACTTCTCAGAATTCTGGGAAGTACACTTCAATATCTGGAATATGCTAGGTTGGAAAAGTTAGTGTAAACTGAATTTTGCACACCTGCTGGTTGTTCCATAAATTGAAGAAAGATTGGTACTTCCCAGCAGTGATATTCCTAAATCTATGTAATTCATATCACAGGTAAAAAATAAAGACTTCATTTGCACCTGGAAGGCTCAGTAAGGTTATTTTAGAACAGCTACCATCTCCTAAGTAACAGCAGCACTGGGTGTTTTTCAAGACAGCGCTGTCTCCTAGCAAGTTCAGCACAAGTAATCTTGCACACATACCATTGTGTGTGCCAGAATGCTACCAACATTATCATTTTCCAACTATTATATCCAGCAACTACACTTTTCAAATACTCTACTTTATTCCAAAACTGGTGTGGAGAATCAAAATAAAGAGCTTCCAAACCAAATAACACCAGATCATTGACATACTTTTACATATATGATATATTATATATAAGGCTTCTAAAGAAGAACAATGGTCTTTCTACATAACCATTAGTTAAAACATCTGCAGCATATTTGCACCACTACGTGAAAGTCCTTGTGTCTGCCCTGGATCTTCAGGAAATGAAAAATAGGAAGAAAAGTCCATCAGATTAACCAATGGAAAAGCGGGAATATCAACATTCCACCTAGTTCTCTGAAACCCACCTTTCTTATTTCCTTACTGTATTTTCTTGCACTATTTAAAAAAACAGGGAGTGGTGCTTACTGTGGGAGCAGGTGACAAATATATATCTTACAGTAATTCTGATTTCAACATGAAGGAAATCCAAGAACTCAAGAGAGATAAGAATTTTCATCAGTTGCTAATGCTGTAATTCTTCAGAAGTACCCTCAGCCTAGCTATATGGAACCTGCAGATTATTATGAGTATATGGGAGACCCAAGATTGCATCAGTTTAGAAATGCAATAAAAAAGTTTCAGAACCAGTGGAGAGCAATAATTATTCCTGTAAGAGTTTCTATCTATGCTTTCTTTTGCAGAAAGGTTCCTATTGCCTAATCATTTTTCTGTCAACAGCTACATTCTCTATGAGGTAATCTGTTGGACTCCTCATTTTAGGCACAGCACAAATAATCAGTGGTTGAGTTAGAGTAAAAAATACAAGGGGATGCACATTATCAATAGGCAATCTCTTTCTTCTGTTTCTGATATTCTTTTCTTTTCCTGTTAAAGAAGCAGTTTGCCAGGATGGATAAATACCTCTCACGAGAAGTCTGGAGTGCAGGTAGCTTTTAAATTAGGTCATCATCAACTTTTTAAACTATGTGGGGGTCACAGTTAAGTACAACAACTTTAAGGATTTTATTCTATCAACTTATAGTATTCATTTTGGGACAAAAACTAATTGACCACAACCCACTTTGAAGCACGTGCAGAAGAATTATATTTATATGGATGGATTTTTTTACAATACAACACAATACAATACAATAGTAGAGTTGGAAGGGACCTTGGAGGTCTTCTAGTCCAACCCCCTGCCTAGGCAGGAAACCCTATACCGTTTCAGACAAATAGCTATCCAACATCTTCTTAAAGACTTCGAGTGTTGGGGCATTCACAACTTCTGGAGGAAAGCTGTTCCACTGATTAATTGTTCTAACTGTCAGGAAATTTCTCCTCAATTCTAAGTTGCTTCTCTCCTTGATTAGTTTCCACCCATTGCTTCTTGTTCTACCCTCAGGTGCCTTGGAGAATAGTTTGACATTTTAAATATCTTAAATGATAATAAATGAATTCTCAAATCCATAATTCACATATGTACTTTGTTTTAGTCTAGATTGGTTAATGTAACATACAGAACTAATTACAGAAATAATAAAAAGCTTAGAGAAAAGCAGGCATCTAAATGCCTTGGAAATATTTATATCAAGCTTCTACAGATAAGAGCTTCTCCTGCAGTGCTCAGCAAGACATCTTTTTAAAATGATTCTATTATCCTCCATCTATTGCAGGTCTAGAGAAAAAAAATCAAAGAAGGTTCTTTAATTAATAGATGCTTTCAATACTGGAATGCTTCATACATAATAGCTTGAGGAGCTGTGAGTGAGCAAGAGCCATTAAAAACTATTTAATATGGAGAATTGGTAGGGATAAATTGGTGCCAGGGAATTATGCTAAACCATTTACACATCACACTCAATCAGTTTTTTTTTACTACAGTATGATTTATTACATGTTACAATTGGATAGGTTCAAACAATGAAAGTTTCCTTTGAATCAAGCTTGACTCCTGGTGCCTTCATAGACATATACCATGTAATTCGTTTAGCAACAATACTGAAATGTTTTGTTATTGTACTCCTTCAATATATTTATTAATTTTACTTCCCAGTCTAATCTATAGGCCTTTGATTTATTAGTTGCTTATTATTCAATCTTTCTGACCATTTTGAGCTCAGTTAAGATTGATTACAAAAGATTTATCACCTACCATCCTAAACACGGTAAACTATAAAGCATGGTTTCCAAAACCTCAATAGTTGGGTTCACATAATTTACAAACCAAAGAGATCAGTGGTGTGAATCCTGTCTCAATGTCTCTAAGTCAAATTTTCATTGGGTTGATTGGCTCAAATGCCAAATAAAGTTAGAAATATCACCGTCTCCTGGGTATTTGCATAGGCATTAACACATAATCAGAATGACTTATATTGATTATATATATTGCTGGCCTCACAATAACATCACATTAAATTCATTTTTTTCAAGTGCCATATGAAGCTCAGTATATTTCAATCAAGCATTTATGAATCAGTAGAAAATCTCATGCAGATGCTATATGAAAGTAAGGCTGCTGAGGATTACATGGACTGAAACAGATGGCATATCAATTCTTTTCAACTGCATAATATTCTATGGAAAGAATTCTCTATCCAACTATTTCTACACAAGAGAACAAAAAATGTTACTCAAAGTTCTAGCTACCAGCATCCTTATCACCTCTTAACACTTCGTTACTTTGAGCAATAAGCACTGTAAAGTAAAATCAAGTAAACGTAATATTTTCTTTGTGTACATATTCAGTGAAAACTTTCAGTTATAATAATATAGGACAGAATCATTGGGGTTTCACTTGAAATTCCATGACTCTAATAGCAATTTTAATGAGCATCATTCACTAAGAAAGGCTAGAAAGAATATTTTGGCACCTTAATTCTGCCAGAGTTCAGTATCTACAAAGCTATACATACATTACACAGACTTTTTTTCATGCAAAATGTTATTCTCCTTCAGTAATGAAGTACCAAAGATTATATAACTAAACTAATATATGAGGATATAATACTAACATACTAGGGTTATAATTTGTTTTTCTAGGAGCAAAACATGTTCAATGTGAAGAGTAATAATAAAAGATAAACTTTGATAAAGCTTGTATATACATGATATTCTCACAACACTAACCACAAGTATTATTTTTACCTCCAGAGCTGCCAATTATTTGCATTGTGTTATAGAAGAACAATCCAATGAAAATATATTCGGGTGAAAGATCTTTTGTCTGTTTATAAAATTATACAGATAGGTATCCTGGTGGAATCCATTTTCAGAACAAACAGATGTATGTATCATTATTCATTTCTTATCACATGTATTTGTTGGCTGAAGACATAAGGACCTACAGTTCACAGATAGAATGCCTACCTTGCAAGCATATGGTATAATGTCATGGGGAAGACAGTAATGTCCTCCTGGGAAGACAGGAGGAGCAGTCACAAACTACGTAATGACAAATAAGAGTCAACTTAACAAGATACAGAAGGATGAAAGAAACAATGTAATCTACAAAATCAACTGTAACCATTGCAACCAATTCTATGTGGGACAAACATCACATCAATTAAAAACCAGGATCCACAAACACTAGCTGGAAATCAATTGCCACGATCCCAAATCCTAAATCTCTATCCACGCCAACACAAAACAGCACCAGTTTGATTGGAGCAACACAGAAATCATAGGCCATGCTACCACCCACCATGCTTGTGAGTTCATCAAAGCCTGGCACACCACAAGCAATCCCATCAACAGATACATTAACCTACAATCAGCCTATGAACCCCTCAGAATCCAAATCAACCACACAGCCAACCTGAGACAGCATCAACCTCAAGCAACCCAGACAACCCCCCTCCACACCAGCAGTTCCCCTCCCAATGACCCTGACCTGATGTAACCTCCTTATCACAAGACCCATCACAAGACTCACTGATGATTCACACCTGACCCATCACAAGACCCTCACTTGACACACCCACACCTGAAGCCCTTATAAATAGAAGAACATTGACACTGATAACCCGTAAACTCCACTGAAGATGTTACCTAGCCTGGTAATGAAACATTCAAAAATCAACCCACAAGCTTGGACAACCATCACCTTCAAGAGTGAACTTAGCCTACAGAAGCAATACGAAACTCAGAAGGGCCTCTTTCTAGTTTCTTGACTGTAAAGTCGAGGGGGAGGGGGGAGATATACTTTTATATTTGCAAGACTCTGTTAATTTAATCTTATAATTAAATTAGAGCTAGTACTTCTGGGTGTCCTCCTTATCTGGACTTCTGATCATATGACAAAGCTGACATATGGTTCCAAATTCAGTATTAACGCATGCTAGGACTAGGAAGGACCTCTGCTTTTAAAAGATAGTGTTAATAATATTGCTTCCCATATTAAGGTAAGGTAAGATTAAGGTACCATAACTGGGCTGCAATTCGAGACACAGTGCCCTCAGAAGAGGAGCTGGTGTTGATGGACTACAGTGACCCCGCAGTTTCCCAGGATGAGAGCCCATACACCAGAAAGGGAGCTGGTCAGACAAGAGGCAGCACAGTCCAGAGATAGAAAGGAGACAGAGGAAGAGAGTAATGATGATTACTCCCAGGTTATATCTGTTAGGGTTAGAGTAGTATAGGTTGAGTCTGGCAAGAATCTATCTATTGTGTGTATGTTAAATAAAGAATTGAACTCTTATTGAATTGCTCTTCAACATGCTTCGGGCTCAGCCTGACATGCAAGATATGGCATGATCAGTAGACAGTAACAAACAGAAATTTCTTGCTGTTTGCTGCTGTTCCCAATGTTTGCAATTTTAAAATGATATTTCTGCACCAAATGCCAGGAACGTATGATGCTCTGGATTGGACCTCTTCTTTCAAGTCTCTTTATGCATACAGAAAACTAAGGCTCTTATTGGTGCCTCTCTTTGGCATATATGCTATTCTTTTCCCCATGCAAAAAGATTTTTAAAAGTGTCATGGAGTAATACTATTATTCAGTTGATCTGTGTAGGCACTTCAGTTATATTGAATTGTCTTCACTTAAGCCCTTAAGACCAAATATGGATTTCTTGCAGGCCAATTTGGAACTCAAAGTCAGAAACTTCCATTCCAAAGAAAATAAAAATACATTTGAAAAAGGCTGGAAATCTAAGCAGCAACACTATATTTGGTTTGTAATGCAGAAAATCCTGAATTTAATAACTAACATCATCAAGTAGAAAAACTCCTGCTTGAACTGTTGGAAACTCACTGCTGGGAATATAGTTTGATCTGATAGAAGGGAAGTGTCTACATGCCAGAAATACTTGAAAAAGCCAAGAGGGAAAACAGACTTGTATTCAAAAGGTTTGATCAAAAGGGGATGGCAGCAAATAGCTCTATGCTACCATCTAATAGACACCTAATAGACATCTAACAGGATTTTTGTTGCCAATTTTGAAATTATGGTGGGAAAAATGTATGAAGGGGAAAAAACCCCTAACTTTTTGTCTTCAATCTAACATTCAAGAAAAATTGCATCTTTTCTTACATTTAAAAGATTAAAATGGGGAAACTTAAAAAAAAAAGAAATAATCTGTTTAAGATTACTACCTTATGCTACATTTAAATGTAACTGACCACCCCAAAAGAATGCAAATACATTTCTGAAATGTTAAAGAAATCTTTAAATTTTTGTATTATTATTATATGCTCCTTAAGTTCTATATACTAGAAATTTGAATTACCGGTAATAGATTTCCTTAAGTTCTGTATTGTTATAGTAAACTATTAATATTGTATGATATTGAGAGAGGGGTCAGCAAAGGTCAATAGAATTTATTTCTCCTGTTTATTTTAGTAAAAATGAAGGAAGAAGGCTATTTTATTGCTTTAAATAAATATTATAGTATTGCAGAAGAAAACACCAATTCAGTCATACCAGTACTTTGATTTAATTTGAATGAATGTGAAATTGTATTATGAATTTAAATTCCAATATCTTTGAGCCCATGGAGTTCAAAAAAGATTGTATATAGAATTAAATGGCTATTAGTTAAACATTAATTTTAAATTCATAAATATTCATTTGGAAATTACCCATCCTATTACTGTGTTTCGAAACCACAGTTTTTAAAAATTATAATATGGATAAGTGAAATAATGGCCTTTAAGAAGATATCCCCGGAGACGACTTCCGGTGGCCGAAGGCAACGGACACGCGCGTCCGCTTCTCGCTGCTTCGGTGGGCTGCCCTGAATCCTAGGGGGAGCATAGGGTGCCTTGGAGAGGCACCCTGCCGAAGGGGCAGCTTGCTGGGACCTCCTGGAACGGCAGCGGCCACGGGGGGGTCTCCAGCCTTGCCCCAGGAGCCGGAGAGCATAGGGAGCGCGCGGAATGCCACCGCGCGCTTCGCCGAGCGCAGTCCGGAAGGAAATGATTAATTTGAATGCAACAGCTGAAGCACGGTGAGGTGGGGACTCTCCCTGGGTCTTTTACAGTTTATTACTCTATTGATTGATGTGCAGTTTTTTCTGGGACTTTGTTTCAACCTGTGGAGGAGTTAAAATTGGAGGGGGGAGGAAATTTCCACCCCCCTTGGAAAAGCGGCACTTGGAAAATCTCTCCCTTGCAAGGGAGAGAGAGAAAGTTTAAAAAGTTTAAAATACTTTCACTTCCCTTAATTAATGGGGAAAAATCTCTTTTTTTCTCTTTTGATTACAACTGTGAGAGAAAGGATGGCTGAACTGATTCTTCTCTAAACTATGCATGGGAATCTTGATTTTGTTGTTTCCTGACCACCGGTACTGGCTGAGCCAAGATGGCCCACTTCCTCTTTCTTCTTTGTCTTTGTGCATGAGACTCCTCGCTTGAAAAACTTTGTTGCCTTGAACTAATTTCCACCCCAGAGACCTCCAGGAGCCTCTTCAAATAAGTTTTTTCCCTGGATTTGGAATATCTTGATCCACCTATCTGCTTTGGTCTTGTATTAAACGACTTATTCTCCTTTGGATTTGCCTGTTTGGTGGTCCCTACCGGCTGTGCTTTCCCACGGACACCATTCCTCTGTATAGAACAATAACTATCTCTGAGCTTCATGATGGGTCCTAAGAAATTACCGCCTGGAAAGGCCTCATCGGCCCCAACATCTTCTACATCCAGCCCCATTGCTCACCAGTCACAACTGGGATCTTTTTTACAACCTAAAGCCCCTGAAGAGAGTTCAAAGGATTTGTCTACTCAGCAGATGCTTCAAGCCCTCTTAAAGGGACAGGACGAAATGAAAAAACAACTGCAGGACTTAAATGATCAGCTCAGAGAGACACAACAACAAACCACACAGAATGCGAAGAGGATAGGTGTACTGGAGGAGGGTGCAGTTGGAATGAGAGACGACATAGAGACAATCCAAAGGGGGAATGCAGAATTTGAGAATCATGTGATAAAAACAGAATTTGAAAGGATGTCTTTTTTTCTTAGGTTCCAGAACTTGCCAGAAGTTGAAAATGAAGATCTTAGGGAGATTATGACCACAATGTTAGCAGAATATATTAATAGAGATAAACAACAGCTTGGGTGGGATATTGACCTGATTTATAGGATTAACTCAGCCTATGCAAGAACACATAATGTTCCAAGTGAAATTCATGTCAAATTTCTTAGAAAAACCACAAGAGATGAGGTTCTAGGAGCTCAAAGGGGAGGACCATTAAAATATAAGGATAAATAAATAACCATTCTTAAGCAGATCCCAAAGAAAGTAAGAGATAAGAGAAGGAAATATTCCTTCTTAGCAAAAAAATTATACAATAACGGGGTTTGGTTTAGGTCAGTGGTTCCCAAACTTTTTCAGTCCACCGCCCCCTTGGTGCTACAAACTGATCCTCAGTGGCCCCCACCCAGTGGTGGAATTCAAATTTTTTTACGACCGGTTCTGTGGGCGTGGCTTGATGGGCGTGGCTGGGGGAGTCATGTGACTGGGTGGTTTGCATGAAGGAATAAAGATAGTAACAGTAAAATTCAAAACTGTAACAATTAATTGCACATTTATTCAAAATCCAATTTAAAAACCTTTGTAGTTAGTTAATTCAACAAAAGTGTTGAACATGATCCAGTGATACCAGGTTTTCAAAGTCTGGTAGTCATTTATCAAGAACCTTAGTAACTAGTAACTTAGTAAACTTAGCAAAATTTAGTAACTACTTCACTGTTCGGTAAATTCTTAATGTGATGGAGGGGCTTGATGAAGTGATACCAGTTTCCCAATGTCTGGTTTTAAGTCACTTAGCAGGAGTCTTAAATCACCACATTCAGTAAACTGGAGTCATTTTCTTTGCTTGGAGACCACACTGAAGCCATGTTCCACCAAATATGATGTTGGAAATGCAACAAGGAGCTTCTTAACCACTGTCCATAGTGCAGGATAGCGATCAGAAATTTCTTTCTGTAACTAAAACTCTTGGTACAATTTCTTGAACTTTGGCTTCAGCTCAATGTCACCAACATTTGCTTGAATTATTTGATGAGATTATTGCATTGTACCTAGGGATTCCCAATATGGAAAGTGAGAATGGGAACATTTTAACAGATCTATATGTTCTTGGGTTATAATTTTCACTAAAGAACCATGGGGATGAAAAGGGAAATATAGGCAATTGAGTCCAATCCCCCTCCTCAACAGTTTGGAAGAATAACTCTAGCAAAATACAGCCTTTTACCTCTTTGGGGAATCATTTATTATTATTATTATTATTATTATTATTATTATTATTATTATTATTTATTTATTTATTTATTTATTTTTCCCAATACAACTCATGCAAAGGGTCATCCACAACTACATTACATTTTCCACACTCATATTTGTGATTCCTTATAACTTCTTTAAACTAAACATTTTTAGTACAAATCAACGCATTGACATATACATCACTAATGCAGTTTCCTATCTCTTCCATTGACATAATTAACACCTTATGTATTGAATACAAGTATATCAAGTATAGGTTAAACATGAATTGAATAACATCTAATTCAAATGTATAAGCTGTGAATTTATTATATAATCACAGGCAAACATTGCACTTATGCCTAAGTCCTCTACCCATGCACATTATAAGACAGATAAAACTATCTTAGCTGGCTGTTGTAAATATTACTCTGCTAATTCAACAAGAAATGCTACTGCATGAATTCTTAATGCAGAACACAACTAAAAGTGATTTTAGCAATTTTCTTTCCAAGTTAATTCAAAATGTATATCCAAATGTTCCTCTTATTTTTTCCCCAAGCACTAGGGAGGATTATATTCAAAACCAGACACTTTTGCTGTGTGTGTGTGTGTGTTTGTGTGTCTGTGTGTTTGCTTTCTTCTGGTCTCCAGAATCAGAAGGGCCGGTTGGGACCCCCAGAGGTCATCTAGTCCCATCCCTAGAGAGGGCCGAGGGGCGGCGCCTAGGAGTAGAGCCTTCTCTGTGGCGGGCCCAGCCCTGTGGAATGACCTCCCTCCGGATATTAGGAATACCTCTGACCTCCGCTCCTTCCGTGTAAAGCTCAAGACCCACCTATTCCAAGTAGCTGGCCTGGCTCAACTATGATCTAACTATATCGCTCCTGACGGGTTTTTATTTGGGTAATTTAATTGTATTCATTTATTTAGGGGTTTTTAAACATTGTGATTTTAATTGTTTTTATTCATCAGCCCACCTCCTCCTTGTACACGTCTTGGTATACGTCTTTGTTATATGTATGTCTTGTCTAGATATTTATTTTATGTGTTTTATTGTACGCCGCCCCGAGTCCTTCGGGAGAGGGTGCGGCTAAGAAATAAATATTTATTATTATTATTATTATCCCAGACAACGCCTCCTCGCCCCACATTCCCCAGCCCCACCTCCTCTGGGAAGGCTCCGGTGGGTGGGGGAATGCAGAGCCCCTGCAGAGAGCCCCTGCTCCTCTCCCTCACCCTTCACTCTTACTCCCTCCCTCTCTTCGCAGGCCGAGCGGCCGCAGCGTTACTGGGACGGTGATCATGAATGTGCTGTCGCCCAGGGAAGGGGAGGTCTGGCCGCCAGCAAAGGGCTTCCGCCGAGGCACCCCATGCAGGTAAAATAGCGAGCGAGCGAAGGAGGATCAGGCAGGGCACTGAGGCCCCTTCGCCTCCCACTTTGTCTTGATGAGGTCGCTGCAACTTCCGGGCGCGGACAGACTGAGGTATCCAAAGTGGCCCGGGCGGGCGAGCGGGCGAGCAATGGAGGATCAGGCAGCTCTCTCGCTCGCCCGCCCCCTTGGGCTTCCCCACCCGTCCATCCGCGCCCGCAGCTGCAGAGACCTCATCAAGACAAAGTGGGAGCGAAGGAAGGCGAAATGGCCTCCCTTTGATCACTCGTTCCCCCCGCCTGTCCGCACTATGCTAGCCCTGCTCTCACTGATTGGCTGGCTCACCAATCGTCCCGCACACCTCTAAGAGCCCTATCTATAGAAAGCCAAGCAGAAAAAAAGTTAACTGGGTTTAGATAGGGCTCTTAGAGGCGGGCGGGGTGATTGGTGAGCCAGCCAATCAGTGAGTGGGCAGGGCTAGCATAGTGCAGATGGGTGGGGGAAGCAAGCAATTGAGCAGCTTCTGGATGGGCGGGGGTGAGTGAGCAAACTTGTTCTGAATAGCTCGCTAGAGGAGGCCACCTCCAGCACTCCTTTGCCGCCGCCTTGCCTCTTACCGCCCCCCTGCTGCCCCCCTGGCCTCTTACCGCCCCCCTAAGCCATCTCACCGCTCCCTAGGGGCGGTAGCGCCCACTTTGGGAACCACTGGTTCAGGTGGTTGTTACCAGAAGGCATGTTGATTTTTTGGGAGGGCAGTAGAATTAGAATTAACACAGTTGCAGAAGCAGAGGCTTTCATGAAAAAACACAGTGTTCTCTTAGGTGACATGGGGGATGCTACACAAGAAACAAAGTAGGGAGGGGCTGAGGCTCTGCCAGTGGACGGGGGGGGGGGGAGGATGCGACAACAAGAAGACTCAGATCACAAAAGTGAATTGAAACACTATTGCAAATGTTGTTACAATGTACCTAAAGAAGTGATAAAAAGTAAAATGATTGAAACATACTGATGATTTTGTGTTAAACTTAAAACTGCTAATATCTATGTAAATGTTCATAACTTTCTATTTTTCTTTTTTGTAAAAGTTGCGAGACCTGGGGGGGCTTCTCCCCCCCCCCCGCATGATGTAGCTGTAAAAATGTTCCACAACCTCTTAACCCCTTTTTCCTTGTAATTTTTTTTTAAATCAAGAAGATATCCCCAAAACATGCTTGCAAATAACTGTGAAATCAAAAGAATTCAACTGCCATTTTAATTTTCCAGTAGTAATTTAGAAGTTGAGATAGGGAAGGAAAAATTACAAGAAATAGATTTGTTCTCTCCTACACAAACAAGGCTTCTTAGCGGACTAATCTTTTCATACTTCATACTGGTTGTATCCTGCTTACCTGTAACCCATGATGGAAAAAAGCTTGTTTAATGTAAACAATGAAAGCTGCAGAGAATGGAGGGTTTGGGCTACCGTTCTGCATCATCCAATCTTAGCAGGCCAAGTTGTGAATCAAAGTTTAAAATGAGGATAGTTGGTTGCCACCTAGTTGTATATTGTTACATAGCAATTGCTAATGATTATGAAGAAGCTGGAACATCAAGATAATATTGTAAAAGATTTTAATATATTAGGCTGATTTTTTTAAAAAAAAAACATGTATATATGAAAATAATCAAGCCACACATGGTATAAGGTTTATTACGTAAATGCATTGTTTGTACTCTTTTAATGTTTACATATTTTAATTGATTGCATTGCAAAAATAAAGTTAACAAAAGAGGAATTGTAGACTATAAACATACTTCATCCATTAGCATCAGCCTCTCTATAGAAGGAGTGTTCCTGATTTAGATCACCTGGTTTATAATAATAATATCTGTTTGTTGTTATCCAAGGAGTGCTCTTAAGTGAACTTTTACTGCTCAATGATCTATGAAAATATTTGCATACTTCCTATAAGTATAAACTACTCAGAAGTAAATACCCTGTATTAGTCAATTATTGCCAATTACAATTATATAGCTCATTGGTTAATAATTCTAGAGAAGAGATAAGGTATAAACCAGGTATGTGAAGTAATGAGAAATTGGATGTTAGTCAAACAAGCTATAATTAAAGTAGTATAAATTGACTTAAGAAGAATAGATGTGGTGATTATCTCTTGTCCTATGAACAGAATGGAACTCATCTTATGCTAAGCAATCATTTTTTCTAATGATAAGCACTTTCCTTTAGAAATAATTTAATACAATACAATAGCAGAGTTGGAAGGGACCTTGGAGGTCTTCTAGTCCAACCCTCTGCCTAGGCAGGAAACCCTATACCGTTTCAGACAGATGGCTATCCAACATCTTCTTAAAGACTTCCAGTGTGGGGCATTCACAACTTCTGGAGGCAAGCTGTTCCACTGAATAATTGTTCTAACTGTCAGGAAGTTTCTCCTCAGTTCTAAGTTGCTTCTCTCCTTGATTAGTTTCCACCCATTGCTTCTTGTTCTACCTTCAGGTGCCTTGGAAAATAGTTTGACTCCCTCTTCTTTGTGGCAACCCCTGAAATATTGGAATACTGCTCTCCCCTAGTCCTTCTTTCTATTAAACTAGACATACCCAGTTCCTGCAACCGTTCTTCATATGTTTTAGTCGCCAGTCCCCTAATCATCTTTGTTGCTCTTCTCTGCACTCTTTCTAGAGTCTCCACATCTCTTCTACATCGTGGTGACCAAAACTGAATGCAGTATTCCAAGTGTGGTCTTACCAAGGCATTATAAAGTGGTATTAACACTTCACGTGATCTTGATTCTATCCCTCTGTTGATGCAGCCTAGAACTGTGTTGGCTTTTTTGGCAGCTGCTGCACACTGCTGGCTCATATTTAAATGGTTGTCCACTAGGACTCCAAGATCCCTTTCACAGTTACTACTGTTGAGCAAGGTACCACCTATACTGTACCTGTACATTTCTTTTTTCTTGCCTAAATGTAGAACCTTACTCTTTCCACCATTGAATTTCATTTTATAAGATAGTGCCCAAGGTTCAAGTTTGTCAAGATCCTTCTGTATCTTAAGCCTATCTTCTGGAGTGTTGGCTATTCCTGCCAGCTTGGTGTCATCTGCAAATTTGATGAGTTCCCCATTTATTCCCTCATCCAAATCATTGATGAAGATATTGAAGAGTACTGGGCCTAAAACAGAGCCTTGGGGTACTCCAGTGCATACTCCCTCCATGTAGATGCAGTTCCATTGAGGACTACACGTTGAGTGCGGTTGGTCAGCCGGTTATGAATCCATCTGCTGGTGATGCTGTCCAACCCACATTCTTCTACTTTATCTAGTAGTAGGCTATGGTCTACCTTATCAAATGCCTTACTGAAGTCCAAGTAAACTATATCAACGGTATTCCTCTGGTCCACTAATTTTGTCACTTTGTCAAAGAATGCAATAAGATTAGTCTGCCATGATCTGTTTTTGACAAACCCATGTTGGCTTTTGGCTATTACTTTGTTTGCTTCTAGGTGTTCACAAATTCGTTGCTTGATTATCTTTTCCAGAATCTTTCCTGGTATTGAGGTCATGCTGATAGGTCTGTAGTTTCCTGGATCTGTTTTTTTCCCTTTTTTGAAGATGGGAACCACATCAGCTCTTTTCCAGTCCTCTGGTAGTTCCCCGGTGCTCCAGGATCTCTGAAAGATATAGTTCAGTGATTCTGAGATCTCGTCTACCAGTTCCTTCAGAACCCTGGGGTGCAATCCATCTGGTCCTGGTGATTTGAACTCGTCTAGGGTAGACAGATGCTCACTTACCATTTTCTTCCCTATTTCAACTTGTGTTCCTAATCTGATTTTTGTGGTGCTGTTTTTGATAGGTTGGACTGTTTTATCCCTTTGTGTAAAGACAGATGCAAAACATGAGTTAAATAGTTCTGCTTTCTCCCTGTTGCTTGCCACCTTCTTGCCACTTTCTCCCAGCAATGGACCAATTGTTTCCTTAACTCTTTTCTTGTTTTTAACATGTTGGAAGAAGCTTTTTTTTTGTTATTTTTTACTTTTGTGGCAAGCCTTTCTTCATTGTGAGCCTTAGCTTTCCTCACTTCATCTTTACAGGCCTGGGCTATTTGCTGATATTCTGCCTTAGTTATATCCCCCCCTCCACTTTTTGTACTTATCTTTTTTCTCTTTCAATTTGTCAGAGAGTTCTTTATGCAGCCATGCTGGTTTCTTTTGGGAGCTGTTATTTTTCTTCTTCATTGGTATTGTGCTAGACTGGGCTTTTGTAATCTCATTTTTCAAAATTTCCCAAGCTTCTTGAGTTGTTTTACCCTTGAGGATTCTCATCCATGGAATTTTGCCGAAGCTCTCTCTAAGTTTATTGAAATTAGCTCTCTTAAAGTACAAGACTCTTGCTTCACTTGGTTCTACTACTTGTGTTTGCATAATGTTGAATTCCAATATTGCATGGTCACTTGCCCCCAGGGTTCCTGTGGCTTCAACACCTTCTATCATTTCCTCCCTGTTAGTGAGAATTAAGTCCAATATGGCTGATCCCCTTGTTCCCTTCTCTACTTTTTGGGAAACAAAGTTGTCTGCTAGGTTTGTTAGGAACCTGTTGGATCTTACACTTGGTGCAGTTTGTTTCCCAGTTGATGTCAGGATAGTTAAAATCCCCTACTACTATTGTGGTGTGCTTCCTACATACCTTAGTTAGCTGACTAGCAAAAAGTTCATCTACTTCCTCTGCCTGCTTGGTAATCTCTTGAGGGACTCAACAGCAAATAGAGTGTAACAAGCAATGGACAGGATCAGAGTCATAAATGGAGGTGACACAAAAAACCCTTCCCCCCCCCCTTCTATTACTCTTCTGTTTCTCTTTCTAAATCACACATTGGGATGAAGGAACCAAGATCTTAATTAATCTTTTGAAGTTAGCTTTTGAATTTGGGCCAGTCTCTGTCGATTGAGGTCAAGGATGCAGAGTGCCCACTCCTACTTTGTCTTTTTTTAATCTTATAAAGTCTGCCCTGGAAAATTAGGTAACCCTCTAAATGTGATTAGCATTATTTTTTGCCAAGTCACTTCCGGATTGCTCGAGGGTCGTTTTAAGCGTTCCAAAGCCTCCGGACGGTCCCTGTAGCCTTCGGAGGGTGTCTGGGGGGGGAGGCTCTTTTCGCCCTCCCCAGGCTCCTATAAAGCCTCTGGAGCCTGGGGAGGGCGAAAAATGGCTTTAAAAAAGGGTGAAATCAGCTGGACAGCGCGCGCATGCACGCTGGGAAGCTGACAGGGCAGCGCCTTGCGTGCCCTGACAAATGGCTCTGCGTGCCACCTGTGGCACGTGTGCCATAGATTCACCATCACTGATATAGCAACATCAGCAGGAAATCTTAATTTTTTAGACCTTGGAGGATTTGGATATGATAAGCCTTAGGACATATGTCCCTGGTATGATACTTTTCAGCAAATCTAAACTATGCTATCAAAACATTGATCCTGATCAATTCTGGTGGGTTGGCCTGTTCCCAAATATACAAAGGGGTAAAAGTCAGTCCATGGTGTCTTTGGCTCATGGATTGTCCATTTTTGTTTTAGAAGATGTATACCTTGTCATCCTGACTTAGAAGAAGTATGCCTTGTGTACCTCACATGGGAGGAAATTCATTATTCCAGATAAAGCGTCCATTGCCATATACCAGGGGTGTCCAAACTTGGGAACTTTAAGACTTGTGGACTTCAACTCCTGGGGCTGGGGAATTCTGGGAGTTGAAGTCCACAAGTCTTAAAGTTCCCAAGTTTGGACACC
Source organism: Natrix helvetica (assembly GCF_964273705.1). Classification (NCBI taxonomy): domain Eukaryota; kingdom Metazoa; phylum Chordata; class Lepidosauria; order Squamata; family Natricidae; genus Natrix; species Natrix helvetica. Next base: position 61,540,446 of record NC_138553.1, on the reverse strand, counting down.
CCTGCCATATACCTTTTTCTGTATTAGTATCCTATATTATATACATGTGTATAGTGAGTAAACAACTAGATTAAAAGACTTCATCATTTCATAATGATGAACCAACCCTAACTGCAGCAACTAAATTCTTGTCAAACAGATAGGGAAAAATCCAATTTCATTTCCCCATTTTTCCAATCTTCCGATTTCTGCATCAGGGTTAATACTTTTCTAAATCAATCAAAAAGTTTATTTTCATTTCCCCTGGTACAATTTTTTTTAAATATATGCATTTTGTGCAAGTTATGCTCTATAATATAATACACTTCTGCATTGCACTTTTAATACACACCTTGCATGAACATTCACTAATTAAATGTTTTTTTTAATTATTCTGAGATTGCTGAAGCTCAGAATATGAAGAAGTAAAATGTTGAAAGTTGGATACTAAGTCATATATTGGTCAAAAATGGAAAATGTATTAACATCATATTAGCATATCTTCCTTTTTTTTTGTCCTTAAGATAATACAACATACTTGCTATATATTCATAACAATTGAATGCCATTCTTCCATTCTATTTCCATTTAGTGGAAGAGAAGAAGTGGGAGAAGGTTAAATCAAGAAAAAGTGGGAGAGGGTTAAATGCTCTCCAATTTTAAACTATATCCCCAATATAACCACAAATTATACACATTAAGAAGATATTTAGCTATATTTAATCTGTTGTTCATAAAGAAAAAAACAAGATCAATTATCTTTTCCCTTCAATGTGGCTGTGTAGAGTAGATATCCTAATTTTGTGGGGACAGAATTATAGACAATAGGCTATATGCTATACTTGTTTTAAGTTAATAAAGGTGTTACCATTAAGTGCCTTATGTCACTGTCTGTATCTTTTCTACCAATAGAAAATCCCTACCTTGAACCTGGCATCTATGCACAGACCAGATATTTAACAACAGACCAAAATGAAGGAAAGAGTCTTTGTCTCTGCACTTACGTGCAAAGAAGAAAGAAAAAGTTACCTGGGAAGTATAATTTGGAGCTGAAAATGACTAAAAATTATCTGAATGTAAGAAGAGCCTGTTGCTTCAAATCAGAATCTCATCCAACCCAGCATCAATGAAGTCTATAGGCAGCTTTAAAAGCATTTTAAATAACATACTGTCTCTCATACAGAATGTAATATATAGTTATCCTAGCCTTATTGTGTTTGTCCAATCCTGTTTTAAAATGATGTATGCAAACCCAAAGTGATGTATGGACATCAATTCTTAAATTAATAGGGTAATATGCATAGTGGACATTGTGTTTTGTCCATCCTGAATCCCTGTTTTGATAAATGAAAATCACAGACTTCTCTCTTTCTCCATCATATAGTCAAGTAATTCTTATACCACAAAACATAGTCAACAGTTTGTGTTGGCTCTGAAAATATGCATGTAAGACTAAAGGGGATACCCAGTATTGCCTGGTCCATCATTTTTATTTATTTGTCTCTTACATTTATATCCTGCCATTTCAATCAAGAACTCAAATGATACGCATAATGCTTCTACTATTTCCTTTATAAATCTGTGATATTGGTTGAGTTAAAGAGAGTGACTTCCCATACGTAATCTAGAGCATTTCCAAGACTGACAGTCAATTAGACTCTCAGTGACACTCCAAGACCTTAACCACCAGATCACACTGTGTCCTCTCTGGTCTTTATGAAATTCAGCAGATCTGATTTTAGTTAGAGCATACATTATATGGAAAACCCAAGGACCTCCACCTTTGGCTTTATGATGGAAGAAAGGTGTACTGGAAGCTAGCATATTATTGAGAAATATGGTAATTTATTAATAAACACTAATTAATAATTAAGGGATGTGGTGGCTCAGTCACTGAGCTTGTTGATCAGAAAGGTCAACAGTTCAGCGGTTGGAATCCTTAGTGAGTAACGGAGTGTGTTTAGTCAATGCCGGCCACATGACCATGGAGACATCTTCAGACAGTGCTGGCTCCTTGGCTTTGAAATGGAGGTGATCACCGACTAACACATATGTGAAAGGGGAACCTTTACTTTTACCTTTAGTTAATAATTGTTATTATATAATTCTTCATTAGTTGCATTAGTTGCATTCAACACTGACTACTCTGAGCTCACGTTTTTAAAAGCTTAGTAGTACCTCCTAGAGGCTATTGCCCGCTTCTCCCTGGACAGTGTTAGGAACTTCAACCACAGAGTTGCTTATAAATCCTGCTTCACGAGCAAACCATCCTCAGGAAGAGTTCCCCCCCCCGTCCCCCCGCTTTCTCTCCCATCGGAAGGCGGCACGAGGGCATCTTGCCTGCCAAAGGTTACTTGACTGATCTGCTTTAAATCGATTTCCCTGGCTTCGGGGCGAAATTTATGAGCCTCGTAGCTGAGGAAGCGTTGGCGGGCATTCAAAGGAGCGCTCTGTGACCGGCGCAGGGACAAAAGTGTACAAAGGAGGGAGAAAAAGTACAGAGGGCGGGCGGGGGGGAGTCCTCCTCCTGCTCTCCCTCCTGGAACTACCCAGCATTTCCCTTTCCTTCTGCCAACTGTTTTCAGAGCTAATTACTGGCATCTCAGGCAGCGGTGCGCGATGGTATTTGCGCGAGAGAAATCCAAGCAGGAGGGGACGGGAGGGGGGCTCACTTCACGGCTTTCCACTTGACTCCAATCATTAATACCCGAGGGCTACAGGACGGTTATGAACCATTTACAGCAGGAGGAGGAGGAGGAGGAGGAGGAGGAGGAGGAGGAGAGCAACCATAAGTGCACCCTTTTCCCAATAAAAATGAGCGCTGTCCTGAGGCTCGCCTCTCCCGCGGTCCTTCCAACCTCCCGAAAGGAAGTCCCCCAAGGTCTAAGGCGCAAACGTCACCCTCCGGCAGGTGCTCAGAGCTCAGCCTCGTACTCCAGTTCCCGAGCGAGGATCCGCTTTCGCCGGTTTGCATTTCTCTCCCTCCCTCCCTCTCGCTCGCCCACCCGGCCAGTAGCACGTGCGGCTCGGCGGCTCACCTGAAAAAGAGTTTGGAGAAAACGTTCGCCTTCTCCAGAGGGGACCTCTGCATGGTCCCCCACCGGCGGGGCTGCTGGGCGCAGCAAGCAAAGGCAAAAGGAGGGACGGGTTTCCCTTCAGCGGACTGCGCTGTGGATAGTCTCGCCTTCCCCCCATAAAAGCGGGACAAACCACAGTTTGCACCGCTGTTTCCTACCTTATCCGACTCTGAGGTCACCGCCTCCCTCCTTCTCCTGCCCCTCACCCCGCCTCTGCAAGCCGGCCCGACTTCATAAGCCGGCCCTCCGCTTCACGCCCGGGACAACGCAAAAGGCCCCGCTCTCGGCGCGCGCTCCGAAAGGCGCTCCTCGCGCCAGGTGCCTCTCGCTCTCCGCCGGAGGGCGCGCCCTCACTCCGCGCGAAGAAGCCACCGTTCCCTCGGCCGCCTTCCTCCCTCTTTCCTTTCAGCCTGGCTTAGCGGTCGCCGCAGCCTCGAAAGAGGAACCGGGTTCCCTGAACTTTGTGGCCGCCGGTGGTTGCTTCCCTCGGCGGGGTAGCCGGCAGCCCGCCGTCTTCAGAAAGCGCCTCTTTTCAGATTGAGCGAGGCTTCCTGGAGTCGTTGCGCTACAAACAGGACTAGATGTCGGCCGTGCACTAAATGTCGAGGCTTAGACTAAAACTTATCCAGCGGCAGCAATAAGGAACGCGCACTCGATGGCCGATGCCGTGGCGTCTTGCTAGATACGTGTACGCGCCTGGCACCTGGGTTTTTGTTTTTTTTCCATAAAGTTTCAGGTGCCACCCTTTCCCGCTTAGCTGCTGAATTTTGAACTTACTGGAGCATTCGTGCGTCATGCTATGTTGAGCTAGTGTTACTTTTGGCTTTTAAAAAAGCTGTTGTGTGAAGCAGCAGCCCATTTAATTTCGGGTAGTGTTTGACCTGTGTCCGAACCGAGAAAAATGGTAAAGGCAGCTACCCTGTTAAATGCATGGCACGAATGTAGCTTGCTGGAAGGGATTTATGGTCCTGGAGCAACTGTGCTTCTTTTGAACGTCTTATGTTTTCGTTTGTGTGATGCAAAGGTTCACATCACATCCATTTCCTTATGGAGTCACTCCACTAAAATTTATAGTGGCAGCTAGTTTTTATATAATGGTAAAGTCCTCACTTTTGTTACATAATGAAGTGAGAATAGGGCACATTTTTGTCTTCCTATACCAGTTGATCAAACCCTAGCTTGGAATGTTTGCTCTGAATGACACCAGGCATCTTCATTGGTGCATCAAACAGGTGCATCAAACACATTCAGCCAACTGACAAGAGAGCCCTCTCTATTATCCTACCCACCCATTCCCTGCTCACTTTGTTTTTTTCCAGGCAGAGTTAATTATACTCTGTGAGAACAATTTTTAAAAGTGCTCTGTCAACTGGGTCCGAAATGATGCATGGTTCCTGAGCATTATTTACCTGGGTGGGGTAGATGGATAGGGAACAGTCTCTTTGGCTAGCATTGCAGTGACAGGGAAGAATAAAGAGTTGCTTTGCATCTGAAGGGAGCCACTGCCAGGATCCAAGAAGGAAGTCTTTGTAGAACTGATTGGTTTCTTGAGGGAAAAAATGGTCAAAGGAAGGGAGTCTGCAGGCTTCATTGTGATTTGCTACCAGCCCATAAAAAAACACCTGGTAAAATACACAAAGCTTTATTATCTACAATGAAATATATGGCCTAAGTATCCGTCAGTGGCTCACATGTATGGCCAATTCACATTATGATATGATCTTCAACTGTATGATAACACTGCTTATTGAATGGCTAGTAGGTGCATGTTAGGTTATGCAATCATAGGTGTGATTTTGCCAGTCCTGTCCCCAATTATTAAATTGCTTATCCAGCTATATAAATGCCTGGCATCAATTATTTTGCTACATCAGACACATGAGAGTTATGGGTAGTACATTATACAATCAGATCAGTACTGAAGATCTCAGAGGTAGCTCATGTAGCATAGAAAAAGGATAATTAAGATAATTTATTATGTATGGGCTAATGGGTGGTAACAGGGGACGCTAAGGTGTCTCAGTAGCTAAGATGCTGAGCTTGTCAATCAGAAAGGTTGATAGTTCGGCGGTTTGAATCCCTAGCACTGCGTAACAAAGTGAGCTCCCGTTACTTGTCCCAGCTTCTGCCAATCTAGCAGTTTGAAAGCATGTAAAAATGCAAGTAGAAAAAATAGGAACCACCTTTGGTGGGAAGGTAACGGGGTTCTGTGTGCCTTTGGTGTTTAGTCATGCTGGCCACATGACCATGGAGACATCTTCAGACAGTGCGGGATCTTCGGCTTTGAAAAAAGATGAGCACTGCCCCCTAGAGTTGGGAACGACTAGCACATATGTGCTAGGGGAACCTTTACTTTTTTAATGGATGGTAGGAATAGTGAATCCAATGGGAGGTGAGTAATCTGGTGTGTATGAGGCTTGGGCTGGGCCACAAAGTGGGAGACAAGTACATGTGAGCTTTGAGCCTAGTTAGGGGACCCTGGAAAGGTCCAAGCTCAGCCCAGGTAGAGGGAAACCATGGCTTACCAGAATACATGAACTACTATTGCAACTGGATGGGAATTACTCTGGTAATTAAAAAGAAGGTTGGATGTGCATGGAATGTATTTCTTCTTAGGTATAACCAACAAAATTGTAGTCAGTATCTATCCGCTTTCTAAAGCAAACTGCCATATATTTTATTCATCACAACCCTCTTTTATTTAAACAGCCCTGTTCTACCCCATCCTCCTTATCCAATTCCAATAACCAGTGATCAAAGAATAAAAGATGGGAGAGTTGCAAGAGATATTGATATAATCTAAGCAAAGCAGAAATCCAGTACTGTGACATTCTCAACTGATGGTCATCCAACCTCTGTTTAAAGAACAGAGGCAGCAGCAAAGAAGAGTTCCCCACTTTTGAAGGCAGTTTCTTCCATTATTGAACACCTTTTATAGTTATGAAATGTCCTGCTGTGTTTCTTAATTCTATTTTCTGAAAGACCTTTGAAGACTTCTGCATAGTCTTCTGTCTGACTGAACATAACCAGTACCTCCAACTTTTCTTGCAGTCTTTTGGACACACTCCTACTTAACAATGGCCAAAACTGAAGACAATATTCTGAATGATTTGACTAATGCAGAATAGAAAGGAATAAAGATTTTTCTTGATCTCAACACTGTCACAGAATTTATGTAGGCTAGGATTGTATTGACTTTTTCCCCCCAGCTACATCATACTGTGGCTAAGTAGCTTCTAATCCACCAAGGCACATAACAGTAGATTTTTCTTTCCCTGCACTATTTCACTTCAATGAACCACTTTAGGTTAAGTGGGATCAGTAATAATCTATTATGACTTTCAGTCAACATCAAGACAAAGATCTCTCAGAATGGAAACAAGTGAGACCAGGAAAGTAATAGCAGAAATATATTACTGAATAAACTGAGAAAGGAATTCGGGAAAACAAAGACATTTGTTTTCATTTCTGGGTGAAGATCTGCCTTCCCACAAGTTTTAAACTCTTAATCCATATGATGGTGTGCCATAAACAGCAAGAATATGCCAAGCATTTTTTGACATATATACATACATTACCAGTGGTGAGTTTCCATTTTTTTTACTACTGGTTTGTGCCCACGTGCAATGCTTCTGCACATCTGCAGAAGCGTCCAGGCAGGTGATTAGAGCCTCTCGCCACTGCCACTACTGGATCTCCTGATCTGGGCGAACTGGCAGAAACCCACCTCTGAAACATACATAATGTCAGCGTTCCAAATACCATGCAAAAGTAAATCAGAGTCCAGAACAGAATCATCCTTAAAGTTCCAATTTAATAATACAGGCATGTTGGCATTATGCTATGAAATTTCAACTCAAATGTACATCCTGTGGATTCACCCAGTTGAAAGTTCATATCTATCCCCACATCCCATAATTCATCACATGTTCCAATCATCATCTTCCACGCTGGCATCTACACCCCTCTGCTTCCGGTCAGGTGTTGAGGTGCGGAGACAAAAGATGACCTTGAGCTTCTAGGAAGAATCACAACAATACATTCCATAATCCTACTCCTTTCTATTCCCCGCTCCCAACTACTACACTAATGAAACACATAGGAAATTATAAGAAAGTGTGGCAGGCCAAAGATTCTTAAAGGAACCTCTGCAGGCCTGACACATAGGTTTATTTCTGAATAATGTGTGGGACTATATTGCACTATAAATAAATTAAAAACTAAAGCATTAATTTTATTTTATATCATTATAAATTAATAACACACACACACACACACACACACACAAAAACACATAATTATAATTTTAACTGACATTAAAATATTAATACTATACACACATATATACATATATTCTATTATTACACTATAATAATGCATAACAATTTCAGAGTATTTACTTTTATACTTCCAATTCCTGATCAATAATAATTAATTTCAAACAAAAATAGATCTTACAACTGCATTGGGAATGAGAGAAATAACATATTTGATCTTGATCAATAAAATAAGTGAATCACTGTTACTAAAGACCCCGGATGGCAGTTTTTACTTCTGAAGCAATAAAAAATATGAGATCTTAAGTAAGTCCTATATTCAGACAGAATTATTTGTCTGAATATCACCAGCTGCCCATCTTTATATGAAGAAAAATACTGAACACAATAATAAGGAATTATTTCTACTGAATAACATTTTTTAAAAATATATTTTTTCTAGTGGTCCAAAATATATTTCTTTAGCTGCGAGAATGACTTTCTATGCACATTTTATAAAAAAATGATCAACACCAATTTTTTTTAAAGTATAATAAACTATGATGCTAATCCCTATATGCAAATTGAATCCGCTATTAGCTCCTATTTGATCAAATAAACTGCTTAAATTGGAATTGAATCTTGGAATGTGGCTGGGTGTGCTGAAACAGGTAGATTTAATTTATAGTTTATTACTGGATTATATCTTAGTTTATTTTGAAATATTTAATCAAAATTTCAGAGGGGGGCATGAAGGCTCAGCAGTTAAAGATGCTGAGTTTGTCACCTGGAAAACTGACCACCTGGATTGTGTGACAAGGTGATGTCTTGTTACTTGTCCCAGCTTCTGCTCACCTAGCAGTTCAAAAGCATGCAAACATAAGTAGATACATAAATACTTCAGTGGGAAGGAAACTGAACCTTGGTGTAAATTCATGCTGGCTACATGACCATGGAAATGTCTTTGGACAACACTGACTCCCTTGGCTGAGAAACAGAGATGAGTACTACTTCCTAGAGTCAGCCATGACTAGAAACGGGAAAGTTTTACCTTCATCTTTAATCATAAACCCTGGGCCATTCAACACAGAAAATTACTCCATTGTGCTTTCTATGCACATTTTATAAAAAAATGATTTTGAAGAAAGTGTTATCTTTGTTCATAATATGATTAAACCAAATACTTGGCTTAAATCAAGAGAATACAAATAATGACCAGAATAAATTTTAGAGAATATGTTATCCCAAAGTGATAAATGCATTTATAAGAACTACAAATAATTTCAGGATTATTTTCTTCATAAGTGAATTTACTTTGGTAACACAGTGGCATTTTTACTACTTTAAGGATTTCTGAACATGTTCATTTCATGACGACAATGTTGGTAAATAATGAAAACCTTATATTTCAGCCAATACAAAGTCTTATATTAAGTAAAAGGAAATGTATCCTTTTCAGATAAATTTGTAAAAATAAGAAAAGTTGGTTAACACAAAGAAACTTGTTACCTTTAATGTCTCAAGGAAATCCAGAATGCCAAAGATCAACAAGAATTGTAATATTATCCTGTCTCACTTTTTAAAGTGCTTTGTATACATTGTATTAAAGTTAAAATATTTACTGGAAGTACGTATTGACAGCAGAAGTTCAAGAAACAGAAAATCAAGAGGCTTATGAAACTTGAATTTATATCTCCAAATTTATTATTTTTTAAAGAGTTGTTTACTTTGAAACTACAAGATTAAGATGATTCCTAGCTGAACACACCTATCAACATTAAAGTATATTGAGCCTGAAATCAAAGGTTATTTGGCAAGTACATTTTTAAATCTTCTTATGGGGAAATTGATTTATTTTTTATTTATATATCAGTGATGGTTAACTTTTTCGGCACCAAGAACTGTAATTGGAGCGTGTGCGTGCATACCGGAACCTGGAAGAGAGCAGCTGGCCGGTGCATGTGCCCACAGAGAGGGCTCTGTGTGCCTCCTCTGGCATGCATGCCATAGGTTCGCCATCCTTCCTACAGATATTCCTTGACTTACAACCAATTGGGGCCGGAAATTCTGCCTTTAAGCAATGTAGTTATTAAGTGACTCCTACAACCTATTTTGTGGCAGTCATTAAAAGAATCTGACTTCCCTATTGACTTTGTTTCTGAGAATTTCCTGGGAAGACTATAAGTAGTGAACAGCACATGACAACTGTTTTAAATACATGCCAATTGCCTGAATTTTCATCATGTCACCATGAGATGATGATGGTAAGTATATAAGCCAGTTTTTTTTCCAGGGTCATCATAATTTCAAACAGTTGTTAAACAAGTGGTCATATGTTGAGGACTACCTCTATTTCTCTGAAGAAAGAGAGAATGTGTCTGTATGTGTGTATGGGTTTATATGTGTGTACACACATATGTACACAGACATATACATGGCATACTTATAAATGTATGCACACACACACACACAAATGTACACATAAATACACATACCTGGAGCAGAATGACTCTTCCTAAAATAACAGGAAATTATAAAAGCTAATAAAAGATTCTAAGACTACATATATGTAAATAAATAGCTATGGGGAAAGATGATTTTTAGACTTCCTGAACAAATCCATGTCCCTGGTTTGTCAAGTTTTTGGAGGCCATGCATCTTATAAGGCATGGGTGTCAAATACCATCGTGACACAGGCTAGATTGTGATGTATCATTATATTTTTTGTCTTTGCGGAGCTGGGGTGGCCTGCGTGTGATATATCCAGCCCGCAGGCCATCAGTTTGACAAGCCTGTTACCATTATAACAGAAGTAAAACCTCCTAGCTACATAGGAGTTTTTAGTTAATTAACAGTTAATTAAACCATTGAATTGGTGTCTCGGATAATAATCAGAGTATGTGGGGGGGGAGGGGACAAAGGAAAAAGACAATCTTCCCATCTCCATCCCTGAAGCATGGATTAGAATGTCAAAGAAACAAATTTCATTTAAATTCAGAGAAGTTTAGCAGATTGTCAACTTTCTCTTTAGCTATAATACAATAGCAGAGTTGGAAGGGACCTTGGAGGTCTTCTAGTCCGAAACCCTGCCTAGGCAGGAAACCCTATATCGTTTCAGACAAATGGCTATCCAAAATCTTCTTAAAGACTTCCAGTGTTGGGGCATTCACAACTTCTGGAGGCAAGCTGTTCCACTGATTAATTGTTCTAACTGTCAGGAAATTTCTCCTCAGTGCTAAGTTGCTTCTCTGCTTGATTAGTTTCCACTCATTGCTTCTTGTTCTACACTCAGGTGCCTTGGAAAATAGTTTGACTCCCTCTTCTTTGTGGCAACCCCTGAGATATTGGAATACTGTTATCATGTCTCCCCTAGTCCTTCTTTTCATTAGACTAGACATACACAGTTCCTGCAACTGTTCTTCATATGTTTTAGTCTCCAGTCCCCTAATCATCTTTGTTGCTCTTCTCTGCACTCTTTCTAGAGTCTCCACATCTTTTCTACATCGTGGCAACCAAAACTGAATGCAGTATTCCAAGTGTGGCCTTACCTGTAAAGATGTTTTTTGAGCTAGTGACAGACCACAAGCCTTTATTGGGGTTACTAGCAGGTGATAGACAAACTCCTGTGATATTATTGCCTCGCATGTCCCGTCTTCCTTGCTGCTTACAATTACAAACTTGTCTATCAGCCTGGGAAGCAGGTGGGGCATGCTGATACCCTAAGCCATTGCCCCCTGCTGGCATCCAGGGATGATCTGGATCCTAACCCCCTAGTTTTACTGATTGAGGCCCTCCCGGTTCCCTTGACAGCCACAGACGTTGCCACTCATTTGATTAGGGACGCTACTTTGGCTCAGATTTTAGACTGGGTAAGGAGGGGTTGGCCGCAGATGCCAGTTCCCTCACAGTTCCTGCCATTCAAACACAGGCAACATGAACTGTCGGTACAAGGGGTTGCCTGCTGTGGAGCCATAGGGTGGTCATTCCCCCTCAATTGCGGGAACCTATCCTCCACTGTCTGCACGAGGGGCATCCTGGGATAGTGAGGATGAAGGCCCTCAGCCGGAGCTACGTGTGGTGGCCTGGTTTGGATCAGGATATTGCACAATGGGTGACTAGGTGTCAGGAATGTCAGCAGTCCAGGCCAGCTCCCCCTGCGGCAAAACCTAGGAAATGGGAGGACCCCAAGACTCCCTGGGCTAGGATCCATGTGGATTTTGCAGGGCCGTTCCACAGCCAGATGTTCCTGGTAGTGGTCGATGCATACTCAAAGTGGGTGGAAATCGTCCTAATGTCATCGACCACTACCGAGGCTCTCATTAGGGCGTTGCGAAGGATGTTCGCAACTCATGGGTGCCTGGATGTCCTGGTGTCAGATAATGGCACCCAATTGACATCTGCATCTTTCCAGATGTTCCTAGCAGGTCACAGTATCCATCACATTCTGGTGGCCCCTTACCATACCTCCAGCAATGGCATGGTTGAGCGGACGGTGCGATCTGTTAATAGGCTAGGGCCAGGGAATTGGCAGGCCCGAATTGACAGATACCTGTTAGTGCAGCACACAGTCCCATGTCCCCAAACCAACCACAGCCCTGCAGAGCTGTTAATGGGCTGCCGCCTCCGGACTAACCTAGATGAACTTCACCCCAGCTACTGCAATGACAAACCTATTGTCAGCGATAACCCCGCCAGGGGTTTCGAAATGGGGGATCTGGTTTTTGCATGGAATTATGGGGGTGAGCAGAGGTGGTTACCGGGGTGCATTCTGCAATTAACAAGTCCCTGCTCTTACAGGCTTGGCCTAGGCGATGGGCGCATTTGGCGCCGCCACATTGATCAGCTGCGACCGCGGATGGCCTCGACACCGACGCCAGCTGATCTCTTCCCAGTTGGGCCGATAGATTCCCCAGTTACTTTGGACACCTCCGTTGAAACTCAGCATTTCCCATCCCAGCAGTCCGGTGTTCCGGCACCAGACTTATCTGAGCCATCAGAGTCGCATCCAGAGTCGCCTGGTGGGGAGTTAGTACACTCGCAGGCAGTTCCCCTGGAGAAGCCTCCTCCTGCCCTTCTACGGCGTCAGTTCAGCTGAGCCAAGAAGATCGGACTGCACGAGCAGGCGGGCTGCATATTTGCAAGATCACGCTTGTATCTGACTGGTGGAGAGGGGTGTTATGTCATGGCTTCGTCTCCGAGGCTTGCCATTGGTTGAGACACGTGTGTGTGCCAGAGCGGGAGAGTCTCTGTTCTCTGAGTGGCTAACCGCAGTACTGCCTGCATGTAAATTGCTGTCAAGCAGGAACTGTTCTTTATCTTGGGTTCTGAGTTGCTGTTGTGTTAGCTGTTTAATAAAGCCATGTTAGTCGGGGCTTGCCTCACCTCAGTCATTGCCACCCATCGAATATAATACTCACCATTTTCTTCCCTATTTCAACTTGTGTTCCTAATCTGATTTTTGTGGTGATGTTTTTGATAGATTGGCTGTTTTATCCCTTTGTGTAAAGACAGATGCAAAAAATTAGTTAAATAGTTCTGCTTTCTCCCTGTTGCTTGTCATCTTCTTGCCACTTTCTCCCAGCAATGGATCAATTGTTTCCTTGACTTTTTTCTTGTTTTTAACATATTGGAAGAAGCTTTTTTTGTTATTTTTTACTTTTGTGGTAAGCCTTTCTTCATTGTGAGCCTTAGCTTTCCTCACTTCATCTTTACAGGCCCGGGCTATTTGCTGATATTCTGCCTTAGTTATATCCCCCCCTTTCCTCTTTTTATACTTATCTTTTTTGTCTTTCAATTTGTCAGAGAGTTCTTTTTTTTTAAAATATATTTTTATTGTTTTTACATTTAAAACAATGCAATGCTGCGGGGTCAGGGTGATCATATATTCACATTATGTACAGCTGGTTTCAACCATTAACAGTTATTCTACTTAATACATTGTCTGTCCTTCTGTTCGATCGCCATATATACATTTGTTCCAGTCTTGTCATCTTAACTTATGCCAGTCATAAAATCTATTCCATACCTCAAAATATTCTGATTCCCCTTTATTTTTAAGTTCCAAAGTGAGCCTATCTGCTTCTGCACAGGCCAACACTTTTCTGATTATATCTAGCTCTGATGGTGTATTTTCTTTTTTCCAATGCTGTGCATAGGTTATGGGCGCTGCAGTCAGTATATGTATAATTAGATAGAGTGTATCTTTCTTAAACCCCTCCGGTATTATGCCTAGGAGAAACGTTTCTGGTTTAAACATAATTTGTTCTCCCACCATTTGTTCTAACCATGATTGGATCATTTTCCAATATTTTTTTGCCTCATTGCACGTCCACCACATATGGTAGAAGGTGCCTGGTGTTTTTTTACACTTCCAGCAATTTGGGGCCAAATTTTTGAACATTTTAGATAGCCGTGCTGGCGGGAGATGCCATCTGTAGAACATCTTGTAAAGATTTTCTTTATACGCCGTAGCCAATGTTAATTTCTGATTAAATATCCAAAGTTTTTCCCACTTAGCCAATTCCACATTGTAACCAAAATTTTTCGCCCAGGCGACCATGTTTTCTTTGACATGTTCTTCCTCTAGTTTATATTCCAACAAAAATCTATACAGCACTTTGATCAGTCTGTTTTCTGTCTGTATCAACAGTTTATCTAATATTGTGTAGTCTTTGGCAATACCTTCGTTCTTCCTATCCTGTGCATACCTTGATTGTATCTGTAAATAAGACCACCATTCTACTTGTATTCCTTGTGATGTCAATTCTGCTCTAGTTTTGATGTCCCCCTGCCTGTTCAATAGCTCTTTATATGTGACTATAGTTTCCATGTTAATTAAATTTGGGTGTATGTATGCTTCCATCGTAGATAGCCAAATAGGTATTTTAGTATAGTGGTCATGTTTAATTTTATTCCATATGATTAACAGAGATTGTCTAATGTAATGTCTACTAAAATATTTGTGTGCAGATCCTTTTTCATACCAGAGGAAGGCATGCCAGCCTGCTTGGAGGTCATGACCTTCCAATTTGAGTAATCTTTTATTTCTCAGCATTATCCATTCCCTTAGCCATGTTAATATAGCCGCAGTATAATAGAGTTCCCAATCTGGTACACCAAATCCTCCCTTTTCCTTAGTGTCTTGCATAGCCTTAAGTTTTATTCTTGGTTTTCTTCCCTGCCAGATAAATTTCGAAACCAATTGACTGAAATCTTTAAAGACACCTTTTTCTAATTTAATGGGTATGTTCTGAAATAGGAAAAGAAATTTGGGTAGTATATTCATTTTTATAACTGCAATCCTGCCCATCAGGATAAAATTGGGTGTGTCTTATATTCCAGAGTGTCTTATAGGGCAAAAAATACGGTATCTTTTTTGTCTTCCAATTTGTCAGAGAGTTCTTTATGCAGCCATGCTGGTTTCTTTTGGGAGCTGTTATTTTTCTTCTTCATTGTTATTGTGCTAGACTGGGCTTTTGTAATCTCATTTTTCAAAATTTCCCAAGCTTCTTGAGTTGTTTTCCCCTTGAGGATTCTCATCCATGGAATTCTTCCCAAGCTCTCTCTAAGTTTATTGAAAGTAGCTCTCTTAAAGTCCAAGACTCTAGTTTGACGTTGTTCTACTACTTGTGTTTGCATAATGTTGAATTCCAATATTGCAGGGTCACTTGCCCCCCAGGGTTCCTGTGGCTTCAAAACCTTCTATCATTTCCTCTCTGTTAGTGAGAATTTAGTCCAATAAGGACGATCCCCCTTTTCCCTTTTCTACTTTTTGGGAAACAATGTTGTCTGCTAGGTTAGGAAACTGTTGGATCTTCCACTTGGTGCAGAGTTTGTTTCCCAGTTGATGTCAGGGTAGTTAAAATCCCCCACTACTATTGTGGTGTGCTTCCTACATACCTTAGTTAGCTGACTAGCAAAAAGTTCATCTACTTCCTCTGCTTGGTTGGTTAGCCTGTAGTATAGACCTATGGCAATGTCACACACACACACACCCCCCGCCAACCTTAATATTGACCCAAATGCATTCAAGATAGTTCTCATCATTGTTGTGCTCTATTTCTGTAGAGATGTAGTTATTTCTTATATATATAGTTTAAGGTCAAAAGAACAAGACTTTATAGCCTTTAATAGTTGTAAATTGCTGGGGAATAAAATTCCAAATTCCAGAAAACCATTCAACTGCTGGATCTTCTTCCTTTTTGGCATCTGAACATTCTTTCTCTCTTACGTTTCGAACTGGAGAAGGGTCGGAGAATGCCCTTGAAATCACACTAAGCCTCATGCAAAGCACCTTCAAAGTTTTATGTCAAATCATTTGCTATTGACAGCCTCTAAGTTAAAATACTCTTTTCTCCAGGAAAAAAAGAAATGAAGGGTAAAGACACTTGAAAACCAGAAAATATCCTTTTAACTGGGAACAAAGATAAACAAACATTGTCAGGAAATTCTGGGTAGATTGTTCCTCAGAAGGTTGTGGTACTCCTGAGATTTATAAAGTAACTGATTTCAGTACAATTTTACATTATTGCCATATTGGATTTTGCTGGTTATCTCTTTGTTATTCAGTTGTGTACATATTTCCTAATCTTCCTATTTTTGAGATTTTATGACAAGATCTTCAAATTTTTGCTTTCTTATTTTGGGAAATTGATCTGTCTAAGATGGGGGAATGATAATAGAGCTTGTAAGACGTAAATAGAATAGAACAGAACAGAAGAGAATAGAACAGAAAAGAATAGAATAGAATAACAGAGTTGGAAGGGACCTTGGAGGTCTTCTAGTCCAACCCCCTGCTTAGGCAGGAAACCCTATACCATTTCAGACAAATATATAACAGAGGGTTCATAAATCTTCCTATAAAGTCTGTATCTATTCTCTTCTTCTCAACTCCTCTGGGTTAAAGAATAACTATGTGAAAGTGAAGAAAATTATCCATTTACTCCATACTAAACAACTATATGACCACTTCAGATTGCTGAAATGTAATTCCCACTTAATTCAGAAATTAAGAAATATATTATTTCTATATATATATATTATTTCCTTATGCATTTTTATCATGTAATATCATATAATATGACCCTTACTGATTCACGTATACACAAAGTATGTAGCGGTACATTGTTCTCTGGTGTCGGACAGGAAAGAGAAAAATCATTATACAATGCTAATTTACTCTATTATTCCAAATGATACATTGGATAAGTCTATTACGGTATCTGTAATGTTTTATGATTACATTCTTATATCAAAGCACTTAGATTTATTTTATTTTGTTGTACCCATCACATGGTGCTCTTTGTTTTAATTGTTCATGAACAAAGATCTTGATTTTACACTATATTCTTATTTACAAAAATGGTTCCAATATTAATGTTTTTTGTCTCAATATTTTATCTTCAAACTTAATGTAAATGTTGGCAGATACATGAGTCATAGAGAGAGGACATGGTAAATTCAATCTCCCACCCAGTACCCGTTTAATATTAATCAACAAGACAGAAACTACTTTGAATCTACATAAGTTAAGTTTGTAAACGTCTGCCTTACTTTTCATTTTTCTTTCAATTCCCTATTTTCCTCTATGTGTAATGATAAGTACGAACTTAAGTTACTATTCAGTACATCAGGTCAGAGGTGAAATTCAATTTTTTTTACTACCAGCTCTGTGGGCGTGGCTTTGTGGGCATGATGTGGCTTTGTGGGCGTAGTTTTGTGATTGTGGCAGGAATAGGATACTGAAAAATCTCCATTCCCTCTCCACTCCAGGGAAAGGATACTGCAAAATCAACATTCCCACCCCATTCCAGGGGCCAGCCAGAGGTGGCATTTGCTGGTTCTCCAAACTACTCAAAATTTCTGCTACCGGTTCTCCAGAACCTCAGAACCTGGTGGATTTCACCCCTGCATCAGTTACATATAAAGGCTGATTGTTGAGTTCACATTTAAATTTGGGGAGCAGCAAAGTTTTCATGACTGAAACTGAGAGTTCTTCAAAATGGATCCACTATTTTCAGCATTTTTTCCCCAAAATGGGACAACTTGGTGTGGCCAGCTCAGGGCGGTCAGTTCTGCATGGACAGCTTGCTATTGCCAAGTGACCTATGCTAACTCATCACCGCCAAGTCATTGCAGGACAACTGAACACAGCCAAACTGACATGGAGACAATTTGCTGCAATTCACTGCAAATAGCCAGAAGGAGTGCTGGGTGGCTTGGCAAGCAAGCAGCTGGACAGAACGCAGTGCGCTGGAGGCCAGGGGCTTACCATTTTCACAAACATCTTGCTGCCACCATTGCTACAGCACCATGCTACAGGCCTTTTGGAGTTTTGGTTGTTCGGCTGGCAATGGTGAATCAGGCAGGCAGTGCAGAAGCGGCAGTGGCAAGGGACGTCCCATTTCATACACCCTGCTGCCACAAGCTGTTCAGTGTTTGGATCATTCGGAAGCAGCAGCAGTAGGCAGGATGGGTAGCAGTGGAATGTATGAAAATGGGATGCACCCAGCCTCCATCACCACTCTGCCACCATCCCCAAATGGCCCTAACTCCGAACAGCCCGGAGTTCAGTGCAGCAGCAGTGATAGAGATGGGAGTGCGCTTCTGCTCGCTCACTCACCCAGTTCTCCCTCTGACTGCCTGCAGCAAGTTGTCCCTGCATTGAATGGACTGTGTTCAATTGTCCTATGACAACTTGGCAGCAGTGAGTTGGCAGAGGAAACTTGACAATGGGGAGCTGGCTGTACTAAGTTGACGGCGCCTTGTTGTCCTAGACACGTGATGGCGAACCTATGGCACGCGTGCCACAGGCGGCACGCGGAGCCATTTCTGAGGGCACGCGAGGCATTGCCCTGTCAGCTCCAGTGCGCATGCACCCGCTGGCCACCTGATTTTTGATACTTTTTTTTAATCTCCGGAGGATTCCCTGAAGCCTCCAAAGGGCGAAAAACAGCCCAATGCAAACCAGAAATGAGGAGAGGGCTGCCGGAACGGGGAAAGACAAGCGGCAAGGAAAGAGGCTTCTTTCACTCATGCTGGCTGCTCTGTTCCCCCTCCCCCCTGCTACTAAAAAGGATCCTGCCCGATCGCTTGAATCCACAGGGAAATGAGAGAGCTGCCAGCACGAGTGAAAGAAGCCTCTTTTCTTGCCGCTTGTCTTTCCCCCGTGCTGGCTGCTCTGTTCCCCCCTCCCCCCTGCTACTAAAAAGGATCCTTGAATCCACAGGGGAAATGAGGAGAGCTACCAGCAGGGGGGAAAGACAAGCAGTAAGGAAAGAAGAAAAGAGGCTTCTTTCACTCAACGTGGCTGCTGTTGCCCTTTTCTCCATTTCAGTGCTAGGGCATCGAGGTTGCCCCACCCACCATCGTCCAGGTCCTAGCTTCTCCCAAACATTTCTTTGCCTACCTGATTTCTAGCTCCATCGCGTTTCTTGCCATCGTGTGCAGAGAAACAAAGTTTGTGGGACTAAAACAAAACTTCAATCAATTACAACTTAGGGGGGGGGAAGAGGTCTCGCAAAGTTGGAATTGATTGATTGAAAGGAGTTTTTTTTAGTCCCACAAACTTTGTTTTCCTGTCCAAAACGGCAAGAAACACAATGGAAAAATGCTAGGGAGGGGAAATTAAATAGGCAAAGAAATGCTTGGGAGAAGCAAGGACCTGGGCGATGGAGGGGTGGGGCAGGCTCCATGGAGTGGTGCTGAAATGGAGAAAAGGGCAACAGAGCAGCCACCTTGAGGGGGGAAAAGCTGCTTTTCCTTATTTCCTTGCTACTTGTCTTTCCCTCATGCAGATTGTTCTCTTCCTCATTTCTCTTTGGATTGCAGCAACCAGGCAGGATCCTCTATGCTAGCACAGGGGAGGGGGGGAAACAGAGCAGCCACCTTGAGGGGGAAAAGCTGCTTTTCCTTATTTCCTTGCTGTTTTTCTTTCCCCTGTGCCAGCAGCTCCTTCATCATTTGTCTATTGACTGTAGTGCCCAGGATCCTCTTTAATAGAAGGGGAGAATTTAGCAACTGGACTCACACCTGCCATTGTAAAAAGGGCCCAATCTTTACACAGGAGAATGATAAGGGAAGGTTTTTTGACACAGGAGCACACTTGAGCATCCTCCCACCCCCACCCCAATCTCTGCCCGTTAGTGGCAGAGCAACTTCTCCCCTCACTGGGTGTTATCCAAGGGGAAGCAGCCAGAGCAGGGAGTGTCGAGGAAGCCTTGTGCAAAAATGCACGGTCCACACAGGTGAGCGGGGACATTATGTTATGTGGGTCGGCACTCGAGTTCGTGTGATAGCGCGCACGTATGTGCTTTTGGCACCCGAGGCGAAAAAGGTTCGCCATCACTGTCCTAGACCCTTTTTTTCCTGTGGTTTTGGAGAAGATATTTTGATTTGCCTTTTCTAAAAAAAAAAGTGCTTACACTTTACTGTAGGTTTTGGGGTGTTCTACAACTCAAAATAGTCAAAAACTATACTGTGACTTTTCAACAATTGCCAAATTCAGGTGGCAAGATAACAGGAATTAAGACTATAATAAATAAATTAAAACGAATAAAGCTTGGGGGATATATAACTTGCAAAGTTTCTTAAAAAGCTTTTAAAATGGATGAATGGCAAAAAGTACCACTGGAGGTAGTTATACCTCCATCTTGTCATGATGGAGGTATAACTACTGGTATAGCTGAGAATTTGATTGGAAGAAGAAAGACTGGTAAGCTTATTGTTTCTTTGCTTTTGAAAACAGAATGCCGGATTAGATAGTTCTTTTGTCTGATGAGGAATTCCCACAAGTTAGTGGCTTTGTCTTTTATTCTATACTAAGTGTGCTGGTGTTATTTTCTACATAAATCAGGAATATACAGTATTTTTGAATATGAGAATTAAAAAAGTAAGGAGAGATGTTAAACCAATACAGGCTTAGCATCACAACATTAAGGATCATATTGGTTAAATCAATTTCCTACTATATTTCTTCACTTGGTAAACTATCATAGGTAAAAAATCTTACAACATTTTACAGCTCTTTGAATAACAACTAGTTTTTCTTTATCATACTTTGAGTGATGAGCACTTTGTATTATAGATACAAAGATCAAGTAAACTGTCAGCTAAGACATTATAATGTAGTAGTCTCTGACAATTCATTGTCAGAGCATAATAACTTCATTCTTTTCAGCATATTTTCTGCTGCTGCTTTTCAAGTTTTGGTTTTGATCCAAATTCTGTCAACTTTTCAGACTGCAGTTCTAGAGTCTCCACCTATACAAGGAAATTCTTGTAAAACATTTTTAATGTTTTATTTCACACATTTTGTACTCTGTATTTCTCTTTTGCCTAAAACTATTTCTACTTAGTTTCATGATTATGCAAAAGTCCTTTTGAAGTTTCCTGGGGTTTCAAACTAATCTTACCTTACTATTCAAGAAAACCCAGTCCCAAAGTCCCACCAGACAATGAGTTACACCATTCTTTGGAGGGTGGCCTAGAACAGAATGTCACTCATTGTGCTCTAAGCATTCCTTAAATGTGCACATGAGTTGTTAACAGTCACAGTCTGAAAATATAAGGACCTAAATTAATACGTTTGCTGGTATCGGCAGTTTTTATGCAGCTTCTGCAACTAGGCAGCAAAACCCTGGCTACCAAATCCTGCATAAATTCACCAGGAAAAAAAAACAAAACAAAACAGGGCAAACAGGTTTACTGTATAGCACATTACAAGGACTCCCTTGGTAGTTGTCACTGGGATAAATTCTACATACTTCTGTGCTTATGAAGAAACCTTCAAAGAGCACAGCAAAATAGAGTTCATTTTGGGAATGTTCCAAAGTTAATTTAATATGGAAAGATTGCAGTTGACATCAAAGGCCTTTGAAATGAGCCCTTCCTGAGGCTATGGAGATGATAGACAAGTACCAAATAACCATTTTGTCTATATTCTGTTCTACAGAAAAAGGATAATAGAGGAACTAGTTCTTCATATTTCCTATTCTAGTCTCTCAGCATACCGACTTCCAGCCTAAGGAGAGACCCATATTTGCCTGCACAGGGCCAAACCCTTATGTGATTTTCTTTAAAAATTTGTCCTGTTCTTTTAAAAAATGCAAATAACATAAGATTGGTCCTGCAGGGGAATTTCTGAATTCCTGTTTTTTAACTTCCAGGTATCTATATTTAATATTCAGTGTGTTTTTATTTCTGAAACCTATCAATGTTATCTGAAAGAATTTCAACAAATCTGGTAAGAAAATTCATTCTTTTATGTTGCTAGTATTAAAGGGTTAGGGTTAGGAAGCTGGTTTTCAGAGGAAAACTCCATTAACAATAACAATAAACTTCTCTGTAATTAAAATATTATCTTGGGGGAAGTGACTATTCTTTGGATCAGAGCAGAGCAGGAAATGATTTTATGCCTTAGTTTAGTTTAGTCCTCAAAATGGTAACTTGATTTTATACTTGTTTATTTTATTTATTTATTTATTTATTTATTTATTTATTTATTTATTTATTTATGTATGTATGATGTATGTATGTATGTATGTATGTATGTATGTATGTATGTATAAAATGTATTGGCCATCCATCTTACCACAGGGTAACTCTAGGTGGTTTACAGTTATATCTAAGTTAAAACATAAAAGTTAAAATCAAACATTAAAACCAAAGGCACATAGGGAGGGCAGAGGGCAGAATGGGTGGGATATCTGATCTATTATTACTCAAACCAACTCCATTATGCTGTTCCCCCACTGGAATTCTAAGCTGAGTGGCGAAGCCAAGTCTTTATGAAAAGATAAGAGGGTTGGGGCCAACCTCATATTGGTCGGCTGGGGCAAGATGTTCCAAAGGACAGGAGTAATAACAGAGAAGGACCCCTGGACTCCGCCAGCTGGAAAAATTGGGTTGAGGGGATCTGCAGCAGGCCTCGTCTGTGGACCAAGTAGTATGGGCCAATCTCAGCAGGGTAAGACGATCACTCAAGCAACCTGGAACCATGCCATGAAGGTTTTAAAGATGATCACCAACACTTTGAATTGCACCTGGAAGCAGACTGATAGCCAATGCAGCTTGCAGAGCAGTGTGATGCTACAGAGACCAATCTTGGAGCACCAAAAACTACCCATGCTGCTGCAATCTGCACCAGATGTAGCTTCCGAATGATCTTCAAGGGTAGCCACATGCAAAGCACATTACAATAATCCATTTGTGAGATGACTAGGGACTAAATGACTGAGTGCAGGGAATCCTGGTCCAAGAAAGGATGCAACTGTCACAGAATACAAAACTGTGCAAAGGCTCTCCTAGCCGCAGCTGCCTGTCGCAAGTCCAGAAGAACCCCCAAGTTGTGAACCGGGTCTTTCTTGGGCAGTGTCACCCCATCTAGATCTAGTCCCAGATCCCAGAGCCCTGCATACCCATAGCTATTTGGCCTTACCAGAGTTCAGTGAAAGCATCCAGACCCCGCAGCTTCCAGGCACTGCAAAGCGGCAGCCAGCATCACTTGGGTCAACAAGAGTGGAAATATAGAGCTGGAATACATCAGAATACAATATATACCACAATCCATGGTGACGGATGTTCTCACCCAGCGATTTCACATAGATATTGGAAACGAGTAGAGAAAGTACCAAGCCCTTTGGGATACTACAGAATAGCAGCCAAAAGCTGGACCTCTCACTCTCAATCAGTATCAATTGGGACCTGCCACGGACAATGGAGTTGAACCAGTGCAGAACTGTGCCCCCAGTCCCCTGCAGCCATCCCAAAAGGATACCATGGTTGATGGTAGTAAAAGCCGCTGAAAGATCAAGGAGAGTGACGATGGTTGCACTACTCCTATCTCGCTCTTGCCAGAGATCATCAACAAGTGTGACCAATGCCGTTTCCGTCCCATAACCAGGCCTGAATCCTGACTGAAAGGGGTCCAGATAATCAGTTTCATCCAGGACCCTTTTCCACAACCTTCCCTAAGAATGGGAGGTTAGAAACTGGATGAAAATTGTCCAGGCAGATGGAATGTTTTGTTTTTTTAAGGAGGGGGCGAACCAGGACTTGCTTAAAAGCATTCGGAAATATCTCATCCTCTAGTGACGCATTAATCACTGTCTGGACCTATCCACCAGTCACCATCGTGGAGGCTTTCACCATCCAGGAGGGACAAGGGTCTAACTGATAGGTAGTGGCACTGAGAGTAGCAAGGGCCCTGCCCACTTCATCAGGGCCAACTAGATCATTCCCAGATAATAGGGCAAGAGCTCTCTCCAGGCTATCTCTACTACAGTATGCTATTTGTATTGTATATCTATTTTACTCCCACCCACCTCCATCCCGTTTAGCAAACTTACAATGCAAATTTTGCTTACTAATATTTATATAGCAAGCAGTTTTCAAAAGATCTAGGCTTCCTTTCTGATAAAATCATTTAAACACCTGTGTTCTGCATAACAACAAACATATTCAAATAAAGTACAAGAACAAAGCAGGAATTTGTTCTTTTCTTCCTACACCCTTCCATTTCAGTATGGTGATTCTGCAAGCTTGCTTGCAGGACAAACAGGCCAGTGATTTATAGTTCAATACTTTGCCTATCAGTAAGTTGTTGGGCAGTTTTTTTCATTTCAGTAATGATTAATTTTTCTAATGAACACTGTACAGTCAATGAAACTTTAAGGACAAAACATCAAGATCACTTTGAGGCCTCCCCTAACTTGTCCTTCAACTTCAAGAATTATTAGTTGGGAATATTAGTAGTTGCAACCCCACACACCCACGGTGTGTACAAAGGAAAGACTATTCTCAATGAATACAGGTAGTTATCTACTTACAACCATAACTGGCCTCAATATTTCTGCTGCTAAGCAAGACATTTGTTAAGTGAGTTTTGCCCCATTTTACAATCTTTCCTGCCAGAGTTATTAAGTGAATCATTATGGTTAAGCTAATAAAACAGTTGTTACGTGAATCTGGCTTCTCCATTGTCTTTGCTTGTCAGAAGGTCGCAAAAGATGATCACATGACCCTGGGACACTGCAACCATTATAAATATGAGTCAGTTGTCAAGTGTCTGCATTTTGATCATGTGACCATGGGAATGTTGCAATGGACGTAAGCGTGAAAAATGATCATAAGTCACTGTTTTCAGTGCCATTGTAACTTCAAATGGTCACTAAATGAACTATTGTAAATTGAGGACTACCTGTATGGCTGCTTCTCCAGCTGCCGGTGATATCAAGCCTTCTAACCTTCATACTGGTAGTAGCCAGCTTTCAGATTTACAGGATCTATTTTATTTTTGTTAGAGTCCTATATACTTCCAAATGTTTAGCATAAAAATTATATCCTTCTGTTCCCCTAAGTGCAGTGAAATTTGCTCTGATGTTTTTGTAGTGCATGCCCTCATGACGTTACCTTATCCCTGCTGCATAGTGGAGACAACTTTGACTGTTTTCCTTTCCCCTTAACATACTTTTTACCATGGACACAATGTGGGATGCTTCATCAACGGTATTCTTGATGTTCTAGTCAGGGGACAGAATTTTTGCAACAATTATTACACTTTAAATAGATATGGGTAAGGCTAGAGCTAGGTATTGCCTCCCTCTGGCTATTTTGGTCTGGGCTTCAGGAAAAACCAGGTGCCTGGCTTCCTCAGAGGCATTGGCTATGCAATGTCTGAAGTGCTTCTCGGATCCCGAGGAAGGTTCCTTATTTAAACAGACCGAGTCCACTTTTGAAACAGTACTAGCCCTGTGCATAGCAAAGGCTGATTAAACAAGGAAAAGAATTCGGTTCTGCTGCCTTTCCTGATTCTGTCACCAAAAAGTGCATTGCAAGGGTTTTGTGTGTTAGAATTTTTCACTCTTTTTACTCCTTTAGTGAGTAAAACTTGGAAGAGCATTATTTTGTACATTCCATAGATCGTTTCCAGATGATTCTAGGCACGGCTATTCGCTGCTAACATTGCTATTCTCTTGAAGCAGCAGTTGAGGATGGCACTAGCTTTTTATTGGTTGCTTCTACTTGGTTCTTCCTAGGCCCTTCCTTAGGGCCAGGCAGACAGTGGCATAATCTGCAGCTCAAAGCACTTGCTTTCATTTGCTACCTATCATACACTAGGAAGCATAACTGGTCCTTCTTCTTCTTGATATCAGGTGATACTTGGTGGAAGTGAAGCCAGAGGAATTCATTTACTGCCTCCTTGATCTGTCCTGCATTAAAACTGTTAGGACAGCATCAGTCAAGCAGAGTAGGACTTAGACATCATGACAACACAATGCTCTGCAAAAATCCAGAATGCCACTATTGTGCAAAAGGACACCGAAACCTTAACCATTTATTCATTGACTGGATTTTGCATCTGAACTATGTTAGCCCATGTTTTTGTCTTGTATTTTCTTTCTTACATTATTTTAGTTTTGACAAGACCAATTTTATTTACATACAGCTGGTCAACACTTTTTTAAACAATAGCCAGACATGTGTCTCAGCTATTGAAATTAAGTAATTAAGTTGTAATAGGGCCCCCTGAAGATATAAGATTTTCAACAATAATTAAAATACTACATGGACTGCTAAATGAAATCACAATAATTTGTGGGCTACTTACTGACTCAAAATTAAAAAAGTATCTTGCAATAATTTTACTGCTCAATATCTTGTTAATGTCAGTTACAGCTGGTAAGTATGCAAATCATGATCTATAGGCATTGCAACTAGTTTGGAAATGTGTTTTTAGATTCATTTGAAAATGATATTATAATATCTTTATATCAAATATATTAGTGAAAAACTCAGCATTTGAACAAACTTTGTAATGTAGATGCCCATGGATCAGTGGACATCTTGGTAAGATACCTGGAAAAAAATATGTTCATTAACCACACTACCTGTGTCTCTTCTAACACTGAGGAAACAGAGTTATAAATAAACTATGTTTATTTTATTCTGAAAATAAAATTAACCACTACTATGATTAGCTACTGACTAGCCTTTGGTTAGTTCGTTATCTAAATATCTTTCAAGCAATTTAGGTGAGTTGCAACAACTATCACACTTGATTATACCTTGCATGCTTTTTTGTTATCTGATTAATGGTGCATATATGTTTGCGAATTAACAACCTACTGAAAATCCATGCTCACAGACCAACATTTAAATTTTACAAGCAACCACACTCCTGCACACAAGAGGAGCTGCACCCAGACCATTTTCAAAAGAGCCAAAACACACTGCAGCACCGAGTCATTAAGAAAAGCAGAAGAGAAACACCTTTTTGATGTTTTCCTCCACAATGGCTATCCAAAACATTTCATAATACGATCCTTGTCATCCAAACCCCGACAAAATACACAGCCAACCACAACACAAAAAGAAGTCCTGCCATACAACAAAGGAACATCCAAAATGGCTGCCAGAATACTGCAACCCCTAGGAATAATGATAGCTCACAAACTCACACTTACATTCAGAAAAGAGCTATTTAAAGTCAAAGACAAAATACAGAAGGAAGACAACAGCAATATAGAATACAAAATCAATTGCGACAATTGTAACCAATTCGAAGTGGGACAAACAGGAAAGCAATTGAAAACAAGTGTTCTTTAAACCTCAACTAGCAGTTAAATTGCATAATCAAAAATTCTTGCTCTAAAACCACATTGATAATAAACAACACCAGTTCAATTGGGAAGGAACAAAAATCATTAGCATGCCAGCACTCGCCACACACATGAATTTATTGAAGCCTGCTATTCTACAAAAGGAGCAATTAACAAGCATATGAATACGTAAGAAACCAGATCATTCAAATGACAAATGAAGAAGAGAACCAATCAGCTGCTCAGAATTTAAATATAGATCCAAATGAACAAGCAATCTCATAACCAATTGACCAAACTGGCACACAAGACATTTATCAGCTAAGAAGAATACGACAAGAAAATCCTACTGATGGTATTACCTAGTCTGGTAACAAAACGTTCAGAAACTAAATTGAAACAAGTTTGGAGAGCAAACCACTGCTAAAATCCAAAACCTGAGCTGCAAGTATTTTCTATAATTTCATAGATCTATAGTTTCTCTTTATTAATTCAAGACATTTTTCCATAGCCACTTCAGCCCTCCCAAGTATCTTTCTATCTGCCATTCACAAAAGATGCTTACTTAAAGATGTAATGTCCTTGCTTCAATGCTACTTCTTGAAAAAGCTTTCCACTGCTCTAGCCGAACCTCTAAGCACAATCTATCAGGTATCCCTCAGAACCAGCTCCTTGCTCAACCCTATGGTCATTAGCCATTGTCATACCTATCTTCAAAAAGGGAGATCCTAGCCTAGTAGAAAATTACAGACCAATCTCACTGTGTTGCGTCACCTGTAAAATCATGGAATCAATTATAAACCAAACCAGCACCCTCCACTTAGAGACAAACAACATGCTTTCTAACAAGCAGTTTGTTTTCAGAAAAATTTGTCCTGTAAACTGCAGCTCCTACACTGCCGAAACATTTCGACCACAAAACTTGACCAGGGTAAAGCAATAGACACAATTTACATAGACTTCTGCAAAGTCTTTGGTTCAGTGGTACATGACAAACTTATGTTAAAACTAAGCTCTTACAGCATTTCCAGGTCCCTGCACAAGTGGATAGCCATATTCCTGTGAAACAGGCAACAAGTAGTCAAAATAGGGAGTGCCCTATCAAACCCGGCACCAGTTAACAGTGGTGTCCCCCAAGACAGCATTTTAGGACCCACACTCTTTCTTCCTTGCATAAATGACCTTTATGATCATATTATAAGCAGCTGCGACCTCTTTAATACCACCCACAATGCTGCTACCCTACAAAGCGACCTTGACTATGTGTCAGAATGGTTGCACAATTGGCAACTCCAAATCTCATCTAACAAACGCTCTGTCCGACACATTGGCAACAAAAATCAGAACACTAAATACAAGCTGAGAGGTTTTGACCTTGTAGACCACCCTCACTCTGTCAAGGATCTAGGAGTACTCATCTTAAATGATCTAAGCCCCAGAGCTCACTGTAACAGCATTGCCAAAAAGGCATTAAGTGTTGTTAACCTAATTTTGCGAAGCTTCTTCTCCGGTAACATTGTACTACTAACTAGGGCATAAAAAACTTTTCCCAGACCAATTCTTGAATATAGCTTGTTTGCCTGGAATCTACACTGTTTATCAGACATTAATACAATTGAGCGGGTCCAGAAGTATTTCACAAGAAGAGTCCTCCACTCCTCTGCTCACAATAGAATCCTTTACGGCAGCAGGCTTGAAACTTTGGGCTTGGACAACTTGGAACTACGCTGCCTATGGTTTGACTTAAGCATAGTACACAAAATTATCTGCTACAATGTCCTACCTGTCAACGACTACTTCAGCTTCAACCTCAATAATACATGGCCAAACAATAGATATTAACGCAAGGTAAATCGCTCCAAACTTTATTGCAAAAAATACAACTTCAGCAACAGAGTGGTCAATGCCTGGAATGCTCTACCTGACTCCATTGTTATACCCTCAAACCCCCACAGCTTCAACCTTAAACTGTCTACCGTGGACCTCACCCCATTCCTACTTCCTCTTCTCTTCTACTGTTATGGGCTCCTTGGACATGAAAATCTCCTGCTTCTTCCTTGCAAATTTCTTACCAGAAATCTACAGGAAGGTTTTGAAGTTTTGCTTCATCACCATTGCCATCAGGTACACTGCCTGACTTCTGCATAACCTACATCAGCCATAGCATTTGGTCTTTAAACTTCCATATTACTTTTTTATATTATGTGTTGCATTTCATTTTTATTTGGTCTAGAACTATAAATTAATAAAATAAGCAAAAATACTAACCTTGCTAGAGATGAACAAGAAATGTATGCATATTGCATCACTCACGTAATGTGTAAACATGACTAATTCCAGATCTTCTTGGACTTTTCAAAAATGGCTAGAGCTAGCAAGAGCTAGAATTCAACATATGAAGACTGCAGATGCAAGACCAGTGATCAGCCACTTACTTTCAATATCACTAACATATAGTTTTTTAAAAAAATGATAAACCACATTCAGAAAGTATACCATGCAATAAACTGATTTAATTAGTTCTGTTGTCTACTTTTGCACTCAGTTCATATGGGCAATTTCTGGATTTCCAGAAACTGCTTTTAAGGAACTGTAGAGTTATTCTACAAAGCACCAAATATTTTGCAGGAAGTAAAATAGTTGTGCAGCAAATAGTTAGTTAACCTGCAACTACTTTCAATCTTATAAAAGACAAACACCATTTCCATTTTACAGGAAAACTTAAGAGCTAAAAAAATTAGCCTTTACAAAGATAAACTGTTGTGAAACAGCCAACAGTAATAAAATAGAGATGGTACTCTGAGGATTAGATTTGAATTTGGTAGAATCCATAGATGCAATAGTTTTATGTACAGGTAGTCCTTGACTTACAACCATAATTGAGCCCAAAATTTCTGTTGCTAAGTGAGACATAATTTTCAACTACAGGTAACCCTGGACTTACAAGCACAATTGAGCCCAAACAAGTGATATTTGTTAAATGAGTTTTCCACATTTTACAATCTTTCTTGCCACAATTATTAAGTGAATCACTGTAGTTGTTAATAACACGATTGTTATTCTCCATTGTCTTTGCTTGTCAGAAGGTCGCAAAAGATCTCCTGGACAGTGCAACCATCAAAAATATGAGTCAGTTGCCAGGCATCTGAATTTTGATTATGAGATCACAGGGTTGTTGCAATGGTCGTAAGTGTGAAAAATGGTAATTGTAACTTCAAACCGTCACTATATGAACAGTTGTAAGTTGAGGACTACCTGTATAATATTCAGCTATAATGCCCAGAGCTCCATGATTAGATAGTATGAACTTTACAAAGATCCTGTGCCATACTGCTGATTTACAGATATGATCATATGGTATTTTGAACACACTTTGGTATAGGCATTCATAACTGTCTCATAAATATTTAAAAATGTGAAAATTCCACTTATTGAGGATAATAGGTTTTTCCCCCAACAATAAATCCCAGTTTTTGTGCAATTTAGAGAATCAGTTATGCTACTTGATTTAAGCATATTTTCCTAAGAAAATATGCCCTCTCATACAATTAAATGGTACGTTTATTGGTGATGTTTCTAATAACAGAGGAAAAATGTTGCTATTATCAAACATGCAAATTGATTAATGGGTGCATTCATGCATTTTCAAATCTAATCTTTCCAGATTGGTTCTGTATAAGACCTATTGTCAATTATATGTGGATTCAGCACAAATAGAATAACTGCCAGATTGGTTTATGTTCCAGATTTGTGTAGGGTCACTGACTGTACTTGTTCTCTATTAAAATGTCTCTTTTTATATAATATACCCAATGTAACCTTTACTTGAAATTGTAGAATGTTTATAGGTCTGAGCCCATAAGTATATAATTTTTAAAAATGAATAAATAGGTTACATTCTGCAATTATGGTAACATAAAAGTTATATTTCATGATGTTAATTGTTTCAAGAGAGCAATTTTATAATCAATACAATCTAACTTGAGAGAGTATTAATTATATTGGAGAGAAAATCAGAATATTTACTATTCAGTATAATGTTTTGATTTTTTCTCTCTCAATAGCTACATGGCTAGGTCATTAATTTGTACATGAGGAGCTGAAGTTGATTAAAAAAATATATTAACACAAATTTGTCAGAAAGGAGCCAATGTCCTTTTAAAATTAAATAGAATTAATTGCAAAAGATTTTGAGAAACTTTTTTCAATCTTTTTTGAGGGATAAACTAAAATTAGGAGGAGCTGAAAGCCTGAGAATCTTTTTTTTAATAAAAGTTTTTTTTTTCAAAACAAATACAACACATCCTTCTTTACATACTATAGAAAGGGTATCAGTTGGTTACAAAAAGGCTTAGGTGCATCTCTTCCACAGTCAACAAACATAATTCATATTAACTCAAGTATTTTAACGCAGATATTTATACATGTTACCATCATCATACCTCCATTTTCATTTGACTATAATTGTTCAAACGTCCATCATAAAATATACCAAGATTTAATACATAACCACATACTGGTATTTCATTTACTATTTCTAAAATCCTCCAATAACACTGGATCCTTATGTCCTATTCTAGCTAAACATCCATAATATTTAATAAGTTTTCTAATCCTTCTTTCCAAATCACTGTTTACAATTTACATCCCATTTCCTTATGTTGTACATATATGTATGTATGTATGTATGTGTGTATGTATATGCTGGTTTTGTTGTATTCGGGTCTTTTCCCGTGTAAGGTTGAGATTGTCTTTGCAACGTTTCGGCAGGATCTCACCTGCCATCTTCAAGCGTGGGCTTAAAATGCTTAAAATTTTAAGCCCACGCTTGAAGATGGCAGGTGAGATCCTGCCGAAACGTTGCAAAGACAATCTCAACCTTACATGGGAAAAGACCCGAATACAACAAAACCAGCATACCTACACCCGTGAAAATCTACGAAAACATACATACATACATACATACATACATATATATGTTGTATTTGTACTGATAAATAGGCATACCAGGGGTTGTAACACAAATACATACATACATACATACACACACACACACACACACACATTATCATTATCCCTCCTTTATTTGACTATATCCTGTATCATATCATTTCCCCCCCCCCCTAATAATCAAGGCTCAAATGAATCTAACAATTCTTTTTTTATTAATCTTTATATATAATCCAAAAGAATTTCTAATCTTCCTTTCATGGGTACCATTCAATATTCATATCCAATTATCACTTATAACACTACACATTGTATACATTATTATCATTATCAATTATTTATTTAACTATATCTATGTGAGTGTATAACAGTAATAGTAGATTGGTTCAGGCTTTGCTGAAGCTGAAACGCAAGTAGGCCGTGAGAAAATGACCTTTAAAAATGCTTGCATAGGATGTTGGCTAACTGCAACATTTAACTATAACTGTATTCTTGTTACATTATTTGATAACTGTTTTCTTGTTATTTGTGGGAAATTACTGAGTGTACTTTTCTTGTACGTGCCTATCTCCCAGCCGTTGTAAAACTATGCAATAAAGGGGTTTGTGCAGGACACGTCAGGAGGAATGTAGCATTACACCCTCCGAGCATTCTGTGCTTGCCTCCCTCGAGCAAACTCTTTGTGTGATGTCTTGAATTGCGGTATTCGTCCACGCGTGGACCCTCCAAATTCCCGGTGAGGACCGGGGCTCGTTCTCCCACCCAAGGGAGAACCCTGAAGACCCAGACAGGCGAATCCGGACTCGAGTGTGTCGCAAACCTTGCAGCGACATCTGGGGGCTCGTCCAGTCCTGTCTTGGCGTCTTCGTGGGCACGATCGTTGTCTAGCGGTGTGCTCTCCTTCACTCCTGTGAACTTACCCGGCCGGACGCGCCACTGTGCACACGTAAGTCATGGGCTCCTCGGGCTCTAAAGTTTCTGCTCATCACCGAGAGGAACTTTTCGCTCCTGTGAAGAGTGCTAATTGTATCCAAAAGATTAATGACATCACTGTCTATCCTCTTTCTAAATCTGCCTTCTCCCACACACACCCCCCTTCTGTTTCCTCCTCTGAAAAACACTCTTTGTATGTTCCTGTAAATGTTGATTCTCCCCTTCCCTATCCTTCACCTACGGCTCCCGATTACCCCCCTCCTCTCCCTTCTCCTTCTTCTGCCTCTTGCCTCCCCTCTCCCTCCCAGGGCGGTCACGTTCCTCCCTTCTCCGTTCTCATTCCTTTTCCCTTGACTCCTCCGATCTCCCTGTCGCCTATCCTTTTACCTTTGTGCCGGGCGTCCCCGGCCCCCCTGTCCATACCAACATTGAACTGCGTGTTTTAAAAGAATCTACAAGCATGTGCACTTCGCCCTGCCTGAAACACGTATAGGTGGAAAACTCTCTCAGTATCTGGTCTCGCACCTAAAGGCAATGAGAGAGTTAACTGCCTCCTGCCTTAAAATCTCTTCTAATGGGGGAAAAACACTTCCCCATTTGAAAAACAAGGAATTAATTGGCCTTCTGTCTTAATCATGGCAAACTCACTAATAAACTAAAACAATTGGCTGATTTTAAAAATAATGGGAAAGTCCTGCCAGTGATATCAAAAAAAGAATTTGATTTACCTTTTAAAATATATTTGGTAGATATGATTAAAGTGTGTCAGGACATAAGAACATCTTCTCATAAAACTAATTTGTTAGTAGCTGCTTTATTACAAGGCAGCAAACCTCAAGGAAAGTGTTATTTTACAAGGGAGTGTAAAAATCCAAGGAGGGGCATGTCTGTAACATCTCGCCCTCTCTTTCATCAGGGATCAAAACCCTAGTATGGATTGTAAATTGCCTTGGAAAAAAGATACAACTCTCGCTTCCCCTTTTCCTGACTTTTGCTTTTGCAATCCTCCCCCGCTGTGCATTTAATTTCCTTTGACTTACCGTTTTTTGCATCTATAATGATAGTGTGTAAAATTAATGTGGTAAAAGAAATGTAATTATAGGTGTGAATGGGTGTGTATGTAGTTAGTATTGGATGCTTGAAATGTAAGGTACGTTGGCTGAAAAAGCAGAGCGTGTTGTGTTAAAAGAGCCTGTCGTTTTAACAAAACATTTTTTCCTTTCCTCTCACCCCCCTCTTTGCCTTTGGTGAGAAGGCAGGAGGGGGGGGGCTGTGTTCTTTTCACCATTTTTTTTTCTCCTCTCCCTGCGAGCCTCAGAAAGGCGGGGTTGAGGGTGATATCTGATGCCTGCATATTTCAGAGTATACTCAAACTATCTTAATTGTTTGTTTGATTTTTGAAGCTGAGTTTTTTCTCTTTTATGTTTTTATGTTTGCGCGCACTTTGTATGCTTAACAGATGTCACTCTGTTTGTTTAATTGTTTGTTAGTAGCACTGGTTGCTGTCCCTTTTAGAATTTTAACAGAGATGACCTAAAATATACAAAATGCAGTCAGAAAGAATGAGTAACATTTTTGCTAGAATCCAGATCAGTTTCACACGGACATTTAGATCAGATATTGGAGCCAGAAAAAGGTTATTTTGTATATAGATGGGAAGAGAATGTTGTAACAGGCATCTGACCTAAACGTGGGAAAAAGATGTGCTTTGTTGAATGGACTGGAGATGTTGCAGAAACAAAAGAGAGGAAAAAAGCAAGTCGTTAAGGACAGTTGAAGCTACAGCAACTGGTCATTGCAAGAAAGGATTTCAGTAAGTGAAAGAAAGTTAGAGATGTTTTTTCAGAAAGTCAGAGATATGTTTTTTCAGAAAGTCATAGCTATGAATATGTGAGGACTTGTGTATGTGAGGACTTGTGAACTCTGGCATATGGATGATTCAATACCTTTTCTTTGCCCCATGGAAATATTTCCATGGATATTTATTCAGGATTTATTATGGCACCCCGCAAAGGGGTGTGATCAACCACTGTATTTGTACCTTTGCAATGTTGGGACGCCCAATTGAACTGAAAACAGACAATGGCCCTGTTTACATCTGTACTGCCTTTGCAGACCTTTGTGACAAGTGGTCCAACACACACACAATTGGCTTGCCCTGCGGTTCTCATGGCCAGGGAATTGCGGAGCGAGCTAATTAGACTCACTAACATGCCCTGAATAAATCAAAAGAGGAAAAATGCCTCGGCCTCCCAGCCATGCAAAAACAAACCCAATCCTTGTTTATTTACTTTCAATCAATTGAATTTTTTCACTTTCTAATTT
Organism: Natrix helvetica; assembly: GCF_964273705.1. Taxonomy (NCBI): domain Eukaryota; kingdom Metazoa; phylum Chordata; class Lepidosauria; order Squamata; family Natricidae; genus Natrix; species Natrix helvetica. The sequence continues at coordinate 61,505,328 of NC_138553.1, read as the reverse complement.
GACCACTTATTGGAGGCATTTTCAACAAAAGGCAGGTTTGCCTCTCCCTCTGGTATATTTTTACCAGACAAAACACCGATTCCTTTAATTACTTGGGGACATATATGGAAAATTTGCTTTTTACATGTTTAATCTCAAAACCTAAACTTTACATTTTAGAATGGTTACATTTGGCTCACACCCCTAGGGCTTCTATTACTACCAAAGCCCTACAAATGGCTCTTCTTATTGAAAAGGGGAGGCGCCGCACTAAGGCACTGATGGGAATAGAGTTTTGTTCCCTTTATGTACCTTTTAAATTAAGCCAGTGGGAATCTTTGTTTCAATCTTCAGATGCTTTGCAAAGTGCTCTGGAGGACTGGAATGGCAATGTCTCCTGCCATCTCCCTCCAGATCCAAGAATTCAAGTCCTTAAGACTGTTCCTATTTTCTTTACTACCCCTGTCGCTTCTTCTCCTATCAAGGAGGCTCTTACTGTGTTCACTGATGGCTCAAAATCAGTGGGCGCTTGTGCATGGCAAGATTCTGCTAACCAATGGCAGACTCGCCAAACTTCCTTACAGCCCTCTGCCCAGCAGGCGGAGCTGTCCGCTTTTAATCTGGCTCTGTCAGTATTCCCGAACCAACCTCTTAACATCATTACTGACAGTTTATATGTTTTTCATTTGGTGTCTTGCATCTATGATGCATATATTTCTCCTTCCACCCCTGCCCCATTAATGAAGCTTTTTTTACAGCTCCAGGATCTGTTACACCTCCGCACCCATCATCTGTTTGTGGCACATATTAGAAGTCATCAAAATTTACCTGGTTTCCTCTCTGAAGGGAACCATATGGCAGATGAAGCCTGTAAGCATGCTTCACCAGTCTGTCTGTTAACTCTGACAGCTGGAGAAAGCCATGACTATTTTCATCAGAACAAAAAAGCACTTGTCAAGCAGTTTGGCATCACACATCAAGAAGCCACTGCAATTATTCAACAATGCCTGACCTGTAGTCTCCAGGCTGCTGCTATCCCACAGGGCGTAAACCCTAGGGGTACCTCGGCCTGTGAGACATGGCAAATGGATGTGACTCAATATTCCTCCTTTGCCCCTTGGAAATATATCCATGTTTCTGTGGATACCTATTCGGGTTTTATTATGGCTACCTTGCAAAGGGGGGAAGCCTCAAAAAATGTTATCAACCATTGTATTCGGACCTTTGTGACGTTGGGAGCTCCAAAAACATTGAAAACTGACAACGGCCCGGCCTACACCAGTTCTGCCTTTGCACAATTTTGCCACCGTTGGTCAATCGTTCATAAATTTGGCATACCATTTAATAGCAGAGCTCAAGGAATTGTTGAACGGGCCAATGGTACCTTGAAACAAGCTCTGGACAGACATTTGGGGGAAAATGGCCTCAGCCCCCCCATCTCTCCCGGCGTTACAGAATGTGTTGAATGTTTGCTTATATTCTTTGAATTTTCTAAACTTGACTGGATCTCCTGCTTCTACTGCGGCCTCTCGACACTTTTCTTCCCCTCCCCTCCCCTCTTCTCGTCCACTTGTCTATTATAGGCATCTACCTGATCCTGCCTGGAAGGGTCCTGTTCCACTCATCACCTGGGGAAAAGGATACGCTGCAGTACAATTGCAGGATCGAGTCCTCTGGGTTCCGGCTCGGTGTGTCCGTCCGTGTCACCTGACCCCCCAAAAATAAAAAAAGGAGGAATCTCCAGTCAACGAGGATGAAGACGATTCGGCTTTTTCTCTCACTCAGCTGTTTCTTTCTTCCTCTTCTTTCTGATCCTTTTGATTTTTCTTCTGACCCCTCACTTTCAAAATTTTCTGACTCTTCCTTTCCTCCTCCCACCTTCCTTGAACGGCCCAGCGCATACATTCGTGTGCCTCACTGCAGAGTTGCTGCACCACTAGGAGGCAAAGCTGAACTGACCTGTAAACAGCGATATCCAGTGATACATCCGGCTAACTGGTACTGGTTTAAGGAAGGAAGAACTATCCACTCTTCTGATACTACCTATATTGTGTCTTCTCCTTGTTCTACTTCTCTTCTTTTCCTTAATATTTCTCTTCAGGACTATGGAATTTATAGGTGTGCTTTAGACTTCCCAAAACTGAAACGAGACTTTGGAATGGACGTTTCTCTCTTGCACCCCTCTGAGATCTCCCATGTCCGCCACCGGCGTGCCCTGCAGGAACGCCCTATCAATCGGCATCGTCCTGTAAACTACACCTGGACTATTTTAGACTTTCAAAGAAATACCCTCCATTCCATTTCTAATCGAACCTTATGGCCTTGGTTCCCTGTGCTTTCCTTTGACTTTGCTGAAATGCTGGTTGGCGCTCATGGCTTTAAACATAAGACTAAATGTGATCCTTCCCCCCGAGATGTTTGGAAGATTGGCCCAGGCCTGTATATTTGCCCTGGACATCCCACGGACCTTTCCCACCAGGATAAATGTGGAACCTACTTAGACTATTATTGTAAGTCATGGCAATGTGTGTCGACTGGAAAGATTTGGTGGACGGCTCCCTATATCTCGGACTATATCAAAGCAGTATTAGGCCCTGATAGTAATTTGCCTTGGAACTCATGTGAGAATTGGGCCTGTTGTGGTGTTCGCCTTAACCCCATGACTGTCACCTTTACCTCATATGGCAGAAATCTTCCAATCGCTGAATGGCTTGCAGGGAAGCAATGGGGGGGAAGGTCAAATGATAACTCTGACTATTGGTATCGGGGCCATCCAGGTAATGTTTTCACAATTCGCCTTACCAGGACTGTAGAAACGTCTCCGCTAGTAGGCCCGAACACGCAACTCAGTTCGCCTTTTTTACAGCCCTTGACATAAAAGGACAACCCATTGGTGACCCTGGTCTCCTCCGCTCGAGATGCCCTTGCGGCAGCTGGTACCTTTCCTCACAATGATACTAGGTGTTGGTTGTGCATGTCTTCCCAACCTCCCTTTTATGAAGCTGTGGGATCTGCCCTACCCTTTACCAATAGTACCTTAGCTATCACTTGTCGTTGGTCCAATTCCTCTATAACCATATCCTCCATTGAAGGTCAAGGTTGCTGCCTTGGAAATGTACCCTCTAATTTTTCTCACTTTTGTATTAATGCTTCTACAGATTTATATCATCAATGTATGGTTTATTTGCCAAAATCTCGGATGTCCTCTTCTATCCAGTCACTTGATATTCACGGGGGTTGGGTAACTTTGTTTTCTTTCCACTCCAATGCGGATCTTTCATCTTATTTCAAAGGATATTTTTTTATCCCCTCCAATGGTTCAATTTGGGCCTGCTCCACTGGTGCTACTGCATGTGTCAGTGGAGACATTTTATATTCACAAAAAGCCTTTTGTATTCAAATTTATCTCCTCCCAAAAATAACTGTCTTTTCTGATAATGACTTTCTTTCTCGAATGGAAACACCTCAATATCTCCCACGAACAAAACGTGAGATAGTCACTACTATGACTCTGGCCTTGCTCCTGGGCCTAGGAGCCACTGGAGCAGCAACAGGCATCGCAGGAATGGTTGTGGCTGACCAACAAGTCCAAAAGCTCAGTGTTGAAATTGATGCCGATCTCAAACGCATTGAACAATCTATGGTTGCTCTCCAGAATTCCCTTACTTCACTATCTGAAGTTGTTTTACAGAATAGAAGAGGATTGGATTTGTTATTTTTAAAACAGGGGGGCTTGTGTGTAGCTTTGAAAGAAGAATGCTATTTTTATACCGACAGTTCAGGCATTGTACTCGATTCTATGGCAGAATTAAATACCCGACTGAAAGACAGAGAGACAGAACGCACCCAGTTTCACACATGGTATCAGGGAATGTTTAATTTTTCCCCATGGCTTACAACTTTGCTTTCAGCACTCATGGGTCCCTTGATTTTAATCTTGCTTGCTTGTGCCATTGGCCCTTGCATAATGGGAAAATTGCTTCACTTTTTACGCACTCGCCTTGGTGATATAGATAGAGAAGTTAGTGCTACTCGAAAAGATTTAAATCTACTGCAAAACTTGTTACCCTCCTCATATGATACTTGCAAACAACCATTGTTGACATTTTCAGATTTAGACTCTGACACAGAAAGTGATTTTCAGTTCCCGGATAAGGTGAGTGGTCCTTCTCGCTGCCTACCGGAGGGTGGGTCGTTAGAGGAATGCCTAGCCTTAGAGGGATACTGACCTTTCTTAAAAAACAAAAACAGAGGAGATGTGAGTGTATAACAGTAATAGTAGATTGGTTCAGGCTTTGCTGAAGCTGAAACGCAAGTAGGCCGTGAGAAAATGACCTTTAAAAATGCTTGCATAGGATGTTGGCTAACTGCAACATTTAACTATAACTGTATTCTTGTTACATTATTTGATAACTGTTTTCTTGTTATTTGTGGGAAATTACTGAGTGTACTTTTCTTGTACGTGCCTATCTCCCAGCCGTTGTAAAACTATGCAATAAAGGGGTTTGTGCAGGACACGTCAGGAGGAATGTAGCATTACACCCTCCGAGCATTCTGTGCTTGCCTCCCTCGAGCAAACTCTTTGTGTGATGTCTTGAATTGCGGTATTTGTCCACGCGTGGACCCTCCAAATTCCCGGTGAGGACCGGGGCTCGTTCTCCCACCCAAGGGAGAACCCTGAAGACCCAGACAGGCGAATCCGGACTCGAGTGTGTCGCAAACCTTGCAGCGACATATCTATTGTCACTAAATTTCACTAAGTTTAACTAGTTTTAAATTATACTCTTCCATGTATCAATCTGTATCTTTCCAGTAGCAAAACAGTTTCATATCTTCTGCCATTTGTGGTGTCAGTCCTCTAATCGTCTCCTTAATCAACTTTGTATGGACTCCTCTTAGCAACTCTTTGCTTATAAAATCTCTCATGTGATTTCGATGCCCTTCTTCTATTTCCTTAATCAGCTTATCTTTGTCGGTAGTGTTATCAATCATATTGCTAATAAAATTTCTCTCTTTAAATCCATAAATTATTTTGGTTTCTCTTCTGTATTTTGCCATCTGGGGTAAATTTCCCTTCCATTTGATTCCTCTTTCAGTATTCCACTCTTTCCCTTTTCAGAGACAAACCAATCACCATAAATATCAGCAATTTTAATTTCTTTATATTCATTTTCCTTTTGATTTTTAGGATTTTAACTGCCACTTTTTCCATTTGATAAACATCTTCAACTTCTTCATCATATTTTGCTGTTAGATGCACTAAGTCTTCCAACTTCTTCTCTATCCTCTCACGTGTATCTGATAATTTCTGTATTTCTGAGAATATCTTTTGCAGACTTAAAACTTCTTTCTGCTGTTGAAATTGTGCCATTATCTCCATCTAACAAACACTGCTGCTCTATCTTAGAAGATTAAGGGAGGATTAAGCATAAATTCACAATAACATTTCATTTTCACCTTTCTCTGATTAGAAATATACTTCAAAGGAACATCTGTGTGCTTTTCTTCTTATCACTCTCTATAAACAAGCAGTGAGACCTTGAAGTGCCAAGCCAGGATAATCAGTGAAAAAAAAAGTGTTTCATTTCCAATACACAAAACTCTAGCCTCTGAGTAACAGTGTTATTGTTGCAATGTTGTAATTTTCTTTGTTTCTTTTTGTATCTTTTTTGTATTTCAAGTTTTAAAAAGTCTGATTCTTAAATAAGTTAGAAAAACACCCACAGTAGTGAAAGAGGAGAATTATAGTCCATAGGTTACAGAGAATAGAAAAAAAAATAGAAGAAGAAAACTTAATCCATTCATTTTAGTAGGCTTGCATAAATTCCATCCATGAAGATAGCGTTTAAAAAGTAAGATAACCCACTGTCCAAAACCATTCCAAATTTAATTCCGCCGCTTATTTCTTCTGTTCTCCAATTTAAATTAATGTTAAGTTTTTTATAGGCAGTCACTTTTAAAACAGTAAAAATTCCTCACCAGCTGGAAACACTTTCTCTTTCCGTATCCTTCCGTTTTGGAGCCGCCCCGACTTCATCAGCCAAATGGCTGGATTTTTTGTCACCGGCTTGAAGAACTTCTCTTGCATCAATCAGGGACTTTGCAATGTCCCTGAGATCAGCAAGACATATTCTTCATGTTCACCATCTCTGCGGGACGGTTTAGGTCCGTTTGGACCACCCAGTGGCAAAAGTATCGACTGCGATCTCAGGGCATTGAGATCGCATGTCGTCTCGTCGTGACTTCGGCTCCTCCCCCAAAGCCTGAGAATCTTTTTTTCACTAGTTATAAGCTTTAAGTTTTCAAAAGTTTTATTTAACGTCTTTCATTTCATATTATCATTTAATAATCCTAGAACAATTACACTGTTGAGGCTGAGAGGGCAAAAATCCAAGACTGAATAACAAATGGCACATGTAGCCTGTTCTAAATAGTTAAACAACAAATAGTATTAAGTAGTAGGAAAGAGTGTTTTGATTATTTGTAGATTATTTTGAAGATTTTAAAAGTACAATATCTATTTACTTGAATATACTGATTGACAATGTTCTAATGAAAGAAATTGGTAAACAGTAATGTAATATTAATGGCATTATATACATTCAGAGCATTGTGTGAATATACAGCTGTTGCTTGTTATAAATTAGTTTAGGTACAGAATATGATTTTATGTTTTATAATATCTCTATAAGGGCTTACTACTGAATTCATATTTTTTTTGTAAGTGTAATTATTTGCTGAAAAGAAAAATAGTTCAGTAGATTTTGAGCAGAGTTTGTAACTGGCTGTAAAAGTTATCTTAAGACTGCAGAATGATAGATGTAAAGAGACCAAATGGTCAATTAATTTTACTATGTGTCACAAAGCAGAATAAACCAAACAATCTGGATCACAGTGTGCCTAAATGAAAGAACAGGTGCATTGCAACAAGAAGTCTACAAAGCAACTGAACAAATGCCTAAGGAAGCACAAAAAGCTACTTACACCAGAACATAATGTACACCTGAGGGAATTTTTCTCTGTTTTTAATTATGCGATCCCTTCCCATGTAAGATAAGAGGTAAAGTTATGCCTGCATGGTCTAAAAAAAATTGGTTTTAGAATATTGGAAAATTCTACTTGGGCTTTGTCAGCTTCAGAGAAACATTTTAGCTTCCCCTCCTGTAGTCTCTCAATTCTGTCCAGTATGTATTTGCCATCAATAAACTGCAGGTATAGCAAGTGTTCCTAGCAATCATGTTGTAATGATGAGTTTTAGATTATCAGTGGTCATTCCCCTATGTAAGGATAATGGACCAATTAAGATTCAGGATCTGCAGCACCTTTTAGAAAGAAAATACGACATAGGTAGTTTGCTAACAGTGCAACTAATCAGGAGAACAAATAGAAACAGAAATAGTTTGGGGGAGGGTGGGGAGGAAAAGTCAACCATACATCCTTATAAAAGGATGTGGTGAGTAAACAGCAATGGTGACATTCCTAGATATACGTGTGTAATATAAGATATGATAATTACATACATTTCAAAGGGAGCCTTGTTCAGTTTCATCTGTTACACTAGTTGGTACGCTATTCCTAGAGCTGAAGTTGCTCATGACATTAACTCATGCCCTCATCCTCTATATCCATGATGGTAAACCTATGGCACACATGCCACAGGTGTCACACAGAGCCATTTCTGAGAGCACGCAAGGCATTGCCCTGTCAGCTCCAAAGCACATGCGTGCGCTTGGCCAGCTAATTTTTGGGCTTGATTTTCAGCAGTATTTCGCCCTCCGGAGGCTTCCTTGAAGTCTCTGGAGGGCAAAAAACAACCCAACTCACAAACCGGAAGTTCGGGAAAGGATTTCCGGTTTGCGTGTTGGGCTGTTTTTTGCCCTCCGAAAGCTTCAGGGAAGCCTCCTGAAGCCTTGGGGGGGGGGAGAGAAAAACGGCCTAACGGCCAACCCGGAAATCCTTTCCTGAACTTCTGGTTGGGCCATTTTTTGTCCTCCCTAGGCTCCTAGAAAGCCTCTGGAGCCTGGGGAGGGCAAAAAACGGCCCTATTGGGCCCAATGGAAATCTGAAATTGAGCTCTTTCTGACCTCCAAAGGGCTTCTGGGGGGGCCTGCGGGGGAGGCCGTTTTTGCCCTCCCCAGGCTCCAAGAAAGCCATGTGCGCATGCACAAGGCAGCGGGGGGGGCATGCACACATGTGCAGGGGGCACGGGGGGCATTAAATTATGGGGTGGGCATGCACGTGCATGTGATAGTGTGCACGTGTGCACACACTATAGTGTGCACGCACATGATTTTGGCACCCGAGGTGAAAAAGGTTCTCCATCACTGCTCTATATGATACATGGGTTTGCTTTTGAACAATACCTGGAAGTGAAAATTGCTATCCAGATTGCTAGGTGAGAGTACCCCCAATTTTGCAGGTACCATAAAGAAACCAGACCGGTGGCTAAGAAAGTATTGGATATAAGTGACTGAAAAAAGTGGATGAACCAGGAGATGGAGACATGCCACTAGAGCTGAGCAACTGATTTGAAGCCCTCGACATGTAAGATTAGTTCCAACCACTTGAGACAATTCTATCATTTTGACTTAGTTTCTAATAGCAGAAAGGATTACGGTTAGTACAAACTCCACAGAAATCAATCATATGAAAGCTTTTCACCAGGGAAAAGAAAAATGAATAGTCATGGGGATTCACTGTTTTAAAGGACAGAAGCAGTTAGGTACAGATCAGACTCAAAAAAGGAAAAATGAGTCCAGAAAACAAATTTTAACATCTGTGACTAGGAATTAGAATAGATTGTCAGGTGGTGCAAGCACTTAAAAGAAAAGGTTCTCGGGAATTAGCATAAATTTGTCAAGTCATTTCTCTAATTTGGTAGACCACAAGAAAACTATACCTATATAATGTCCCTGAGTTTAGTAAACTCAATCTGTCAAAGTGGTATCCTTGAAGATCGTTATAACTTTAATTTTGGAAAGATACAAATGGACTAAGGGTGTAGTTAAATTTGAAGTAAGATTTTGGAAATAATTATAAAAAATCCTTCCCATGGGAAATGTTTTTGTTTTGACTTTTAAAAAAAAAACATAAAATTTTAAAAATTGGGTGCTAGAGGAAACTAAAGATTAAAATGATAGTAGAGAACCCATAAACACAGCTTACAATTATAGAATGGAGAATATTCTAACTGGACATATTGGATACTTTGAAAACTGGATTGAAAAGATAACATTAATAGTGTTAGTGTGAAGAAAACAAATAATGCAAGTGGCACTGCATTATAAAATAGAAACACTGAAACACTAATTGACACATGTACCTTGGTCTCAGGAACACTTATCAACATTCTACAACAACGTTTCTTTTATCTTCTTTTTCTTGAAGATAGTAACAGTAGAAGGGTGGAAAAGTAATCTGAACCAGTAGGAACCCACCTCTGATTTTTAGTCCTGCATTTTAATTCCACAAGACACATCCGTCTCTATGGATAAACTGTGTATAAAAGATGTTATGGGACAGGAACAAGTTTTACCTGACAAGATTGCAATTGAGTTGAAAGTAGATTTACAAATGACAGACAGACTACAAGAATGGCATGGAAAAAGATGTCACACTGGACATACAGAAGAAACCAGCTGTGTTTTAATGATTAAAAAGAATATACCAAGAGAGCGATCTGAATAATTTTGCTATATTAGATTTGCAAAAAAGGTTTAATGTTTTGAAGAATCTTGTGAAAAGGGACAAAGAAAAAAAGAAAAATAAATCAAATTCAGTGACATTATTTGAATGGACTAAATATTATGAGGAGTCCTTCCTAAATTTCTTTCTCTGCCCTTTTACTGAAGACTTTCCTAGGTAGCAGCTCTTCCTCTTGCTCCCCAGGTTCATCTACACATTCCCTTATATAACCCTCAGTGGACTTTTGTTCACATCAGGACTAAAGTGACAGTTACTTTATAACTTTGTCTATAGATAAGGCATGGGATATGGGAGGAGAGATCATCTGTTATATTTTAAGAGGAGATAAGTAACTAAAATTGTTTATAGTTGTGATGAAGGTTGGAAGTCACATACAAACATTTTTTCTACTATATTCTTACCTTTCTTTTCTATTTCTTTTTACATTTTTCATTTTTTTCTCCAACTTCTACTCTTTACTTCTATTCTTCTACCTTTCTTTCAGATTTTACCTTGATTGCTGGATATAGTTTAGGGTGGTATATGATGGAAATAAAGTATGTGTGAATTAGGAAAATATCATTACTTGTGATAATGTTAATGGTGTGTTGGTTAGACATTGTATTATCATTATACATATACTTTGGTAATGACATGAAACCATGATGGTATCTGAGATCTGAAATGGTCTGCAGTGAATGATGGAGTATATGATGAAAGAAGGAATATGGGCCAGAAAAGTAATACATCAAAGATCAAGACTGTGACATTTGAAAGTTAAAATAAACTACTACACATTATCAAAAATGCCCTCAAACGAGAAGAAATAGATACCTTGGGAGAACCAAAAGACTAGAAATGAACAGAAAAAATTTAAAATATGTGAATGGTATTAGAAAGATATTGAGTGGTATTTTGTGAAGAATTAATTTGTTGAAAGAAAATATACTGGGCATAAGTATGTGCTTCTTCCTATTTGTAATATGTTAGGGAGAGTTAAGTGCATTAGGAGAAATATAAAACTAATTTATAAGAGAATGGGTTATGGTGAAACAAGGAAAGCTAGAATAACAGCAAATATTTACTGAATTAATTTGACTGATATAGTGTGACCTGTATGAAATAAGCTGGGTTTGATCATAAAGAAGGTGGGTTTGATCATAAAGATAAAATGAATAAATATAGAATGAATAAATGTAGAATAAGTCAGAATTTCAAAACAAACTATGAAGGAAGAATAAGTAGATTAGGGAAGGAGATCAGGAAGACTGAGAAAGTCAAGTTGGATGTAGTTGATGAAATTCAAAAAAGAAAGGTGACAATAAGACAATGTATGAAATACATAACATTATACTTACACAAAGCTTGAATGGCATGTATTTGCATTTAAATGACATGAGTATTTCAAGCAGGATTTTGAAAAGAAATTATGATTTCTTCCTTTTCTTTTATGATCTTTTTCTGCATATTCATTCAATTCTCACTTTAATTCTAACTTTTTTCACATAGTACAAGCAAGTCTCCACTGACATCTGTTGACTAAGATGTTCAAAACCAAATGATTTTCATGCTTTAATTAATTTTAGCTAAAGGATGAAAATGTCAAGGATGGGCAAATAAGAAAAGTTTCTTTTACTGAGGTGAAAAAAATTGAATAAACATTAAATATCATTTATCTTATCTACTAATTTTTCATTTTGTAACTAAAGATCAAAAAACAAAACAATAAACCCTAGAATGAATTACATTTTATTTAAAGTTTTAGTAACAAATGCTTCTGTTTCGTGTCTCACCTCATATCTTATGGCATACTAATTGGTTTACTCTGAGATTTACCTAAATCACAAGTATGTAAATGTTCCCCCCTCCTCTGAACTAAAAGATTATTAAAAATTTATAACATTTTATTTATAAGAACCGTTGGCAGACAATGGAGACATTAAACTCTTGCAGTGAATACATGGACATCTGCCAGGTCTTCTGCAGAATGCCAGTTAGAATACAACGGCCAGTTCCAAGATTCAGTCAAAGTAACGTGTAAATCTCATTTCAGTAAAGTATGCATCAGTAAGCACTACTGATGCAATAGTACATTGGAAATACTTGTGCTGATTTTTTTCAAGTAATATATATTGTTCAAGTGATACATCATATTTAGACAATGTGGCCCTTCCTGACACCTGTCACTATCAGATAAAAAAAATAAACATTCGTTTAAGGAATCCTATATAAATAGGATTGTATTTCATTAAATCCATGTTAATCTCTTTGAAATCTGCAGGTGCAAAATAGGTTTAAATTTTATTTTAAAACTTATCTCATTTTTTAAAAAAAAGAATTAAAAACAAACACATTTTTCTGCAGAAAAAAATCTTATAATTATAATTAATTCCAAAATCTTATTTCAAATTTATCTGGACTCTTAGATAATTTCTAAGTTTCTAAAATCAGATTTTTAATAACTGTTTTGCAGTTAATTAAAATAAGTCTTTAAACTTGTATTTAAAACATCTCTAGCAGATTAAAGGAAACCCAGCCAGTGTTGTAATGCCTGTTGACCCAAATATTCCTGATAGCTTCAAGTATTTTCAAACTGTCAATACTCTTATCTTGCTTCTTTTTTAAGTCCATTTGTATCACTGCCTCATGATTTTTTGTCCAAAAATATATTAACATGAAATTTTAATTCTGCAACTTATTTATTTTAAAATTTTAAAAATTCAACAACTGCAAACATCCCAGTTGGAATGAATGCTTGGATTAATGTGGAGAAAATAGGAAAGAATACTGTATTGTGTATGTTCAGCCACCTTCATAGTTACTTATAAAAATAACAAAGGTGGGATTAAAAAATTCATACAATAAACATTTTCTGTTTAATAAGTTGGAAGGAAATAAAAGATGGGATTTATTTTATCCTTCTGTAATAAAATATTCAATTTCTGGATTGAAGCATGCTGTCCATAATCTAATGGAAAATATTAATCACTGACGAGTCACATTTACCACAAAGTGAGCTAACTGGATACAACGCATTTGAGTTACACCTGAAGAAACATGCTGAAGATTGTGGATTATTGCAAATACTGTCCCATGAAATTTCAAAGTGAGTAACAACTCTTTCAAAGCCGTAAATCTGGGCTCGGTCCCAGGCCTGGAGTTGATGTTCAACAGCACGTTTTGCTTTGTTGGTTTTGCTGTTAGATTATTCCAGTCTGGGCCTTCCATTGTTTTTGTGTTTTCTCTTAATTTTGCAGGCGCTACAGATCCACTGGAGTTGGACTGCCAAGCAGTCCTTTCTACAGTATGTACATTTAGAACTAACTCTCATTTTGCTTTCAAAAAATTTTAAAAAATCACTACATCGACACTTTTAAGTCTCAGTGAACTCGGGAAAAGAAATTTTCATTGCCATCCTATACACTCACGTCAGAAGTCTCAGAGAAGTAAAGACGGTTTTGTCCCCCGTTAATGCATCAAAACACATTCTAAAACTTCGCCAGTTCGACAGTGGAGCCAAGTACCCCAAATGAGGGTACTACTATCTTCCCCTTCACCGGACGCCTTTAAACAGAAGATTATTAGGTATGCTTTACTTAGGGCAGTGGTCTTCAAACTTGGCAACTTTAAGACTTGTGGACTTCAACTCCCAGAATTCTCCAGCAGCCAGCATAGGTGGCTGGAGAATTCTGGGAGTTGAAGTCCACAAGTCTTAAAGTTGCCAAGTTTGGGGATCCCTGACTTAAGGGTGAAAGCAGCTCTTTCAAAGTTTATGAGGCTATGGCCTCATCTATTAGAACGAATGCGGCCCAAGTAATGGAATCAGGAGGATTCCAAAAAGTTTCTCCGGGCTTTCTTTTCTTTGATGGGACACGTGACCGCAGAGGCCTCCTTCACGCTGTGCACCTTCTCCCGCGTCCGCGTTTTTCCCCCCGCGCCTGCGCTTGGGCTGGCGAAAGCGTTAGGGTGGGACGGCGTTTCCCTAGAAAGCGGCTGTGCGCGAGGGTGTGGGGGGACGGACCGTGGGAAGAGGACAAGAGAAATTGAGGTGCGGGCGGATGGCTAACGGCACGAATTTCTGCGTTGTACCCGGGGGAGACGAGAGCAGTGAGAGCGACGACGATGGCTGGGGTATAGGGTTCATGTCCCAGGCCCAGGTGAGAGGCGATGGCGGCCGAGCAGGTGCAAATTAAAAGAGTGATTCGATTTCCTTGGGACGACCAAGGCGCGTGCTTAAACCAGGCAGCCTTCCTCACCGCCTTCCAAAAACTTTGTTGTAGTAATACTTTTGAAAAGGTGAAGTTAGAACGGAAAAAATGAGTAAATGTACATTAGTCCCAAGGCCGTCTAGTGATCTTCATGGGTAGAAGTTCCCCATTTCCTAATTTAATATTTATAGCAGCTGATTTTGTTATTTTCTGTGTATTTATTTGACAGGTGCATGCTAATTGTGAATTAAACCTGATGAGCATGTTTGACATCCACATGTCATAATTATGATAAATGTTTTGGAGTCCAGTAGATTGTAGGTAAATGATGATCAGTCATTTACCCTCAAATTTTCTGAATTTGTACAATACATATGTATAAGTATATATGTTGATAATACTGGTTGCAGTAATGACCAATGTGTTGTTGTATCAATTCAAAGTTCCAGACTGAAAAACCTAAATTACACTAGTCCAACTATTAAGTTGATTTTCTCAAATTAGATTTTTTAAAAAATCTTATGATATGGGAGACTGTGCTGTCTTAAGCATTTTTATAAATAAATCACATGCTGTACAGTAAATAAGCAGGACTCTGTAACCTTTTAGAGGATATCAGTAATTCCACATATAATACTAATGAAACATTGTAGAGAACAGTTATGACAACAGGAGGGATTCCAATTGCAGTGGCTATTGGTTGAAACCAATGATAAACCAGGCTTATAGTAGGACATTTTAATTAAGAGCCAGTTAGGTGTAGTGGTTAAACAGCAGGCTAGAAACTGAGAAACTGAGTTCTAGCCAGTAGGAGCAGTCCACTGAGTGGCCTTGGGCCAAACACTTTCATCTGTGGGAATGGCAGAGGCATTCATGAAATCTTGGCAAGAAAACTGCAGGGACTTATCTAGAAGTTTACCACAAGTAAACATTGACTCAAAGGTTGTGCCCTCCCCCCCTCCCAAAAAAAATGGTAGGGAGAGAATTCTAATGGCATTTGAATCTCATCCCTATTCTCTCTTTACAAATACTTGCCAGTACATTTTGATTAGCTAAACAAATATTTTGCCTTAATCTCTTTTCTGAATGTATACAAGTAATAGCAATAGCACTTAGACTTATACTGCTTCACAGTACCTTAAAACCATCTCTAAGCAGTTTACAGAGTCAGCATATTGCCCCCAACAATCTGGGTCCACATTTTACCCACCTCGGAAGGATGGAAGGCTGAATCAACCTTGAGCCTGGTGAGATTCAATCAGTCATCAGAAGTGATGACTGCATTCTAACTGCTGCGGTGCACCAACTTTTTTACCACACACAAAAAATACAGATGTACGTAGATATGTTAGTGGTTAAAAAGTGGTCTTAGAAGAATCAAATATTCTTGAATCCATTTTTTAAAATGTTTGCTTGTGTTGTAACTCATGAAGCAGTTCATATAGTGCTTCTATTAATATTGAACTAGTAAATTTATGTATTGTAGCATAAACCTCTTCTTTGTCTAGTGTTTAGATGAAATCTCGCACATCCAGGATAAAAGTGAAGTTTTCAAAAAAGCATTAACTGCTGGAAACTTGTCTGTCATTGGGGAACTTTTAAATACAGGTATGACAAATGAATATCAGCTAAATTTAACACTTTTTGAAAGTTCGGCCTTTAATGGATATCTATAGTCCTTGTCTGGGCACAGAATAATGTAAGATTGTATTTAGTTAAATACTGTATAAGGTCTTACCACATTCTTTTTCATCAAATTTGATTTTTGTGTTTATGAAGGTCTCATTGACAAACAGCTGTCTTCCGGCAAGAGCAAATAGGTTAGGACCAGAAGAGTCAATTTATCCCTTGGTGACTATGAAGTGAGATTTCAAATAGGTTAATAATAAAAAAAGAATAATAAATACGCTCCAAAAAGAAATAATAGAATTAACTTTTATTCCCTTAGTTGGTAAGAAACTGAACTCCTGAACACTTCATAATGGAAATGAGCTACATATTATGGCAATCAGAAATATTGACTATGAGACATTAGGCTAATGACCTACCTTAAAAATATTAAAGAATTAAATTGGTTCATACTTCAATGTTCCTGTTTTGACAGACTTTTTATATGGATAATTGAATGTCTTTTTATATGTATAATAAAAGTGAATACTTGTGATAGTGTGCTATGAATGTACATACTGGTAAATTACAGTTAGCAACATAATTTGTATGAAACAATGTAGGTTTTGGCTTAATTGTATAAATAAATATTATAATGGCATCTTTTTTACTTTGTAAAAAATAAAACTATAAAGGGCATTATACTTAGTTATATAGCAATATAAACTTTTTAGATTTTGCAGATACTACAGAAATCAAAATTTATTGGTCTACTCATTTGGTTTCTATGATTTGTAGCAGATTGGTGAGTGAAGAATAGAGCAATTGGTTATTTATTATTTAATTATCAATCACCAATGTAAATCATAGTTGCCTGAACCATGAGATGGGTGGCAAATAAAATAGGTAGAAAACAGACAGATTGAATAAAATAAAATCTTGGTGGCATAAAAATATTTAGAACTGGCTAAATGTAGCCAGCATTATGCAGATATAAGCTACCCAAATTGGGAAATATTAGTATAAACTATATCAGTATGTCACAAGACAATCTGACCCATGCTTTTTTGTGGCATGCTGTATTTACATGCTATGGAGTGGGGTATTGTTTTGGGGGGAACCTATAGATATTAAAGGAAAAGGCTGGTCTAGGATAGACAGATATTATAGAAATGAGAAACGAGGTTTTTTGGGAAAGGATTGCATCATTTGCGAGCATCATTGGGGAAACTGAATAGTGGTTGTGTTTAAATAAACTTCTATAATAGAATATATATTGTAGATTTGTGTTTTATTAAATGCATATATAAATATTACAGGCATAAATGTAGAATCTAGCCTTAAGTTTGGATGGACTCCCCTCATGTATGCAGCTAGTGTTGCGAATGTGGAACTTATGCATCTCCTTCTAGGCAGAGGTGCAAATGCAAGCTTTGAGAAGGGTGAGTTTTTATAAATGGACCATTTCAAGGATGTAATCCTACGCGTTCTGTATAATAATAAACATAAATGTTTATTTAAAGAAACAGTGACTCTGACACTTTCTGAGTCCCTTGTAACTTCACAATTGTTAAATGACCAATTGTAAGTTGAGGACTACATGTTGTCATCTCCAAAGTAGAGGTAGCAAACTTCCACATACCAATTAAAGGAGAGCAAAGCCAAGAGCTTGGTCTATCTCTACCTTCTGTTTAGGTGCACCCCAGTAAGGTCTTATTGACTAACATGAGAAATAAAATTCTAAGATGTGGCTTGGCCCTGATTCAACTGATCTGTTTTTAAGTTTTTGGAAATCTAGGTGTGAGGCGAACATTGAAAAATTCATTTTATAATTCAGTGCCATGTTTGTAATAAGTATAGTTTTTTGTACAGGTAGTCCTCGAGTTACAATCATAATTGAGCCCAAAAGTTATGTTGCTAAGTAACACATTTGCTAAATTTGCCTGACTTTTCTTGCTACAGTTATTATGTGAATCATTGCATTTGTTAAGTTAGTAACATGGTTGTTAAATGAATATGAATTTTCCATTGGTTTTACTTGTCAGAAGGTTTCAAAACTGATCGCATAACCCTAGGACACTGCAACTGTCATAAATAGGAACCAGTTGCCCAGCTTCTGAATTTTGATGGTGTTTTCCAATGTGTTTCTTAACAATTGCTGTTTAGATGGTTATTCAGTATTGATGGCTGCATGTACTGCATCTGGTTCAGAAGAACAGATTTTAAAGAGTGTAGAACTACTGCTTTCAAGAAATGCGAATCCTAAGGCTGCATGCAAGTAAGCACTAATATATATATTAAAAATACATTTTAAAATGATTGCTGAATAATTCAGCTAATTAACTAATAAAGTATTGCATTAATTAATCTTTTTACTGGGTATTTACTGTTATCTTTGTTAGACCTTTTGTTTTTTAACACTCACTCTCAAGTTCTTTTGACAAATGTTTGACTATTTGTAATGCATTTATATGTAATATACAATGGTGGGATTCAATTTTGTTTACTACCGGTTCAAATTTTTTTACTACCAACTCAGTGTCACTCCCACCCAGTCACATGACCCAGGTTTTGTGGCTCCCTGTGTTTTCTGTGGGAAATGGGTCATGTGACTGGGTGGACGTGGCCAACTTGATTGGTCTCACCCTTAGGAAATGTTTCCGTAGTCCAATTCACAATAAAATAGCACTGTTTCAATATTTAGAATAGAATCGAATAACATTGGCGGTTGATTTCCCCAGGCTTATGGTCCTGGGGGATTTCAATCTGCCTTCCATTGGCGAGACATCCGAGTCATCTCGGGAGTTCATGGCTTCCATGACAGCTATGGACCTAACTCAGTTAATTCAAGACCCCACCCATAATGGGGGACACACGCTCGACCTGATTTTTGTCTCTGGGCAGTGGATGAATGATCTAGATTTAGGGGATATTTCTATTCAACCCTTGTCATGGTCTGATCATTTCCTCATCAGGCTTGACTTCCATACAGCTACCCCTCACCGCAGGGAGGCGGAACCGACCAGATGGTTCCCAGGCACCTGATGGACCCCGAAAGGTTCCTGATGGATAATAATAATAATAATAATAATAATAATAATAATAATAATAATAATAATAATAATAATAATAATAATAATAATAATAATTGATGAATGGTTGACAACTGGAAAAACATACTTGATTCAGAAAGATGCAACTAAAGGAACAATACCTGAAAACTACAGACCAATAACATGCTTGCCAACAACCTTTAAATTACTCACAGGCATTATTGCAGATAACATTATGGATTATTTGGAAACAAACAACATCTTGCCAGTAGAGCAAAAAGGCAACAAAAGAAGGAGTAGGGGCACAAAAGATCAGCTCCTAATTGATAAAATGATATTAGAAAATTGTAAAAAAAGAAAAACGAACTTGAATATGGTCTGGATTGATTATAAAAAAGCATTTGACTCATTGCCACATAGTTGGATCATAAAATGCTTAGAAACAACTGGCATTAGTAAAAATATTACATCCTTCACTGAAAAGGCGATGAAACAATGGAGAACTGAGTTGGCAGTAGGGAATGAGAACTATGGAATGGTTAATATCAAGCGAGGAATTTTCCAGGATGATTCACTTTCACCTCTTCTCTTCATCATTGCGATGATCCCACTATCAGTAATCTTTAAAAAAATGAAATTAGGCTACCAAACAGCCAAAGAAGCTGAAAAAATTTCACATTTATTATATATGGATGATTTGAAACTCTATGGAAAGTCAGAAATAGAAATCCAATCACTGACAAACACTGTCCGAGTATTCAGCACCGATATTTCAATGCAGTTTGGCATGGAAAAATGTGCCACTGTATCCATAAAAAGGGGCAAAATCACTACATGTGAGGGAATTGAAATGCCCAGTGGCCAACTAATTAAATGCAACGAAAATGAAGCCTACAAATACTTAGGCATTTTGCAGTTGGATAACATCAAACATGGACAAGTAAAAAATATTGTCAGGAGAGAGTACACCAACAGAGTTAGGAAAATTTTGAAATCTAAATTAAATGGTGGAAATACAATCAAGGCCATAAATACCTGGGCAATACCAGTTATAAGATACACAGCTGGTATAGTTAACTGGACACAAGCTGATTTGGACATTTTGGACCGAAAAACAAGGAAACTAATGACAATGCACTACAGTTTACATCCACGTGGTGACACTGATAGACTATACCTGCCCCGAAAATCAGGTGGCAGAGGATTATTACAAGTGAAGCAAATAGTTGAAGAAGAAAAACATGCACTAGCTGATTATTTAAAAGAAAGTCGAGAACATCTATTAATCGAAGTAAAGAACAAAAATCTACTGAAGGCCCAACAGACGAAACAAGAATACAGAAAAGATGTGATAAAATCAAGAATGGAGAGTTGGCAGAACAAAGCCTTACATGGTCAATTTCTGAAAAAAAAAAAAGATAAAGTGGACAGTGAAAAAACTTGGTTATGGTTAACAACAGGTATATTAAAGAAAGAAACAGAGTCACTAATCCTGGCTGCGCAAGAACAAGCTATCCGAACAAATGCCATTAAGGCCAAAATCGAAAAATCCTCTGATGATGCCAAATGCAGACTTTGCAAAGAAGTTGATGAAACTGTTGACCACATACTCAGCTGCTGTAAAAAAATCTCGCAGACTGATTATAAATTGCGGCACAATTCAGTAGCACAAATGATCCACTGGAATTTGTGCAAAAATTATAATATTAAAACAACAACAAACTGATGGGAACATAAGCCTGAAAAAGTCACCGAAAATCAGATGGTCAAGATCCTGTGGGATTTTCGTATACAAACAGACAAAGTACTAGCGCATAACACACCAGACATCACACTGGTTGAGAAAAAGAAGGTTACAATCATAGACATCGCAATACCAGGTGATAGCAGAGTTGAGGAGAAGGAACATGAAAAAGTAGCGAAATACCAGGACTTAAAAATTGAAATCCAACGATTATGGCACAAACCAGCAGTGGTAATTCCAGTGGTAATCGGCACACTGGGTGCTATTCCAAAAGCAGACAAAATCACCATCAGTCAAATGCAAAAAGCTGCACTGCTTGGATCTGCACGTATATTACGAAAATACGTTACGACGTCCTAGGCCCCTGGGTGGGGCCCGACTAGTAATCAATGCCAAATCCGGCGAATCAACTGGCCGCTGTGATACAATCGTATAATAATAATAATAATAATAATAATAATAATAATAAAAAAATTTATTTGTTAGCCGCACCCTCTCCAGAAGGACTCGGGGCGGCGTACAATAAAAACACATAAAATATACAAATATAAACAGTACATATACATATGCATGGAGGAGGTAAACAGATGAATAAAATAGAATTAAAATTTCAATTTAAAATCCCCTCAATTAAAATACAAAATACACAATTAAAAACCCGTCAGGAGCGATATGGTAAAACTATGGTTGAGCCAGGCCAGCTACTTGGAAGAGGTGGGTCTTGAGCTTTGCGCGGAAGGAGCAGAGGTCAGAGGTAGTCCTGATATCAGGGGGGAGGTCATTCCACAGGGCTGGGCCTTTCACAGAGAAGGCTCTGCTCCTAGGCGTCGCCCCCCGACACTGTCTGGTAGACAGCACCTGGAGAAGTCCCTCTCTGTGCGAGCGAATTGGTCGCAGGGATGTGATGGAGCTTCGGACTTTTCCTGAATCCCTTGCTCACAACTTGACCGAAGCCCTAGTGGAAGCCTGGGATACGGCGGCCGCTGGGACCTTGGATCGCGTTGTGCCTTTGCGCCTCTGACCCTGTGTCGATCCCGGGTGGATCCCTGGTTTACTGAGGAGCTCCGGGAGATGAAACACCGGAAAAGACGCCTAGAGAGTGGCTGGAGGGCCAGCCGGTCCGAATCTGATCGAACACTAGTAAGAATTCATATTAAATCCTACTTAGTGGCGATGGAAGCGGCAAAACGGCAACATTTTTCCGCTCTTATCGCGTCCGCAGATAACCGCCCAGCCGCCCTGTTCAGGGTGACCCGTTACTTACTTAACCAAGGAACTGGGGAAGACCCCTTGCAGGGTAGGGCTGAAGAATTTGTTCAGTATCTGCAGGATAAAATCGCTCAGATCTGGACAGGCTTGGACTCTGACTGGGTAGATTTGGGCGAGCCGACGGGGATGAATCTTGAGGAGACAATCTGGGATGAGTTTGACCCTGTGACCCCCGAGGGCATGGACAGGATTATGGGGAAACTAAGTGCTGCCACTTGTGTGCTGGACCCGTGTCCCTCGTGGTTAGTTTCGGCTTCCCGGGAGGTGACACGAGGCTGGCTCCAGGCGATTACCAACGCTTCATTGAGAGAGGGGTTCTTTCCCACCGCCTTGAAGGAGGCGGTGGTGATGCCCCTCCTTAAGAAGCCTTCCCTGGACCCAGCTTCTTTAGCCAATTACCGTCCGGTCTCCAACCTTCGCTTTGTAGCGAAGGCTGTCGAGAGTGTGGTAGCACGCCAGCTTCCCCAGTACCTGGATGAAGCTGTCTACCTGGATCCGTTTCAGTCGGGTTTCAGGCCCGGGTACAGCACGGAGACGGCATTGGTCACGTTGGTCGATGATCTCTGGCGGGCCCGGGACAGGGGCTGCTCCTCTGTCCTGGTCCTATTAGACCTCTCGGCGGCTTTCGATACCATCGACCATGGTATCCTACTGCGACGACTCGGGGGGTTGG
Organism: Natrix helvetica; assembly: GCF_964273705.1. Taxonomy (NCBI): domain Eukaryota; kingdom Metazoa; phylum Chordata; class Lepidosauria; order Squamata; family Natricidae; genus Natrix; species Natrix helvetica. The sequence goes on along the minus strand of NC_138553.1, from coordinate 61,483,110 downwards.
GAGTGGGGGGCACTGTTTTACGGTGGTTCTCCTCCTACCTATTGGATCGGTCGCAGTTTGTGTTGACTGGAGGGCAGAGATCGACCCCCAGGTGCAACACTTGTGGGGTGCCCCATGGGTCGGTTCTCTTACCCCTCCTGTTCAACATATACATGAAACGGCTGGGCGAGATCATCCGTGGTTTTGGGGTACGGTATCATCAATATGCTGATGATAACCAACTTTTTATCTCTACCCCAAACCACCCAAACGATGCCCTCGACGTGATGTCCCGATGCCTGGAGGCTGTGCGGATCTAGATGGGGAGGAACAGGCTCAGGATCAATCCCTCCAAGACTGAATGGCTGTGGTTTCCGTCATCCCGATTTGTGCATCTTGTTCCATCTTTGATGATAGGGGGAGAAATTTTAGCCCCCTCAGAGAAGGCTCGCAATCTGGGAGTCCTCCTGGATCCGCGGCTTAGTTTAGAAGAACATCTGACGGCCGTGACCAGGGGGGCCTTTTACCAGGTTCGCCTGGTACGTCAGTTGCGCCCCTTCCTGGTTCGGGATGCTCTGTGCACAGTCACTCATGCCCTCGTCTTTTCTCGCCTGGACTACTGCAACGCTCTCTACATGGGGCTGCCCTTGAAGAGCACCCGGAGGCTTCAGCTGGTCCAGAATGCGGCCGTGCGGGTTATCATGGGGGTACCTAGGTGCTCCCATATTACACCCCTTTTAGGCGGCCTGCACTGGTTGTCTTCCAGGTGTGATTCAAGGTACTAATTATGACCTTTAAAGCGCTCCATGGCTTAGGCCCAGGGTACCTGCGAGACCACCTACTGCCACCAATAGCCTCCCACCGTCCAGTACAATCCCACAGAGTTGGCCTCCTCAGGGTGCCGTCGGCCAGACAGTGTCGGCTGGTGACCCCCAGGAGGAGAGCCTTCTCTGTGGGAGCGCCTTCCCTCTAGAATGAGCTGCCCCCGGAGCTCCGCATAATCCCTGACCTCCGGTCCTTCCAACGCGCCCTAAAAAGTTGGCTTTTCCAGCAAGCCGGCCTGGCCTGTTAATTTTATTTAATTTTTAAAATGTGAGTGTTATATAAATTGAGTTTGTTTTTTGGACTGTTTCTAATTTCCTTTTAACTTTTGTACTATGTGTTTTTTAATGCTGTACGCCACCCTGAGTCCTTGGGAGAAGGGCGGCATATAAATCTAATAAATCCAATCCAATCCAATCCAATCCAACAGAGTTGGAAAGGACCTTGGAGGTCTTTTAGTCCAAACCCCTGCTTAGGTAGGAAACCCTACATCACTTCAGACAAATGATTGTCCAATCTCTTCTTTAAAACTTTTGGTGTTGGAGCATTTACAACTTCTGGATACAAGTTGTTCCATTGATTAATTGTTCTTTCAGGAAATTTGAGGGCTCCCACAAAAATGAGGAGTCAATCTATTTTCCAAAGCACCAAAAGGCACAACAAGAAATAATGGATGGAAACTAACCAAGAGAGAAGCAATCTAGAACTAAGGAGAAATTTCCTAAGGGTGAGACCAATCAACCAATGGAATAGCTTGCCTTCAGAAGTTGTGGGTGTTCCATCACTAGAGGCTTTCAAAAAGAGTGAGGGAAGTGCAGCCTAAAAGGACAATGCCATGCTGTCTAAACAATGCAGAAAACTTAAAATAGCCATTCCCCTTTTAAAAAAAAGTCAACCCCAAAGCAAACACAACAGCTGGGAGGGAAACAAAGTGCAGATGCTCAAGCTAATTGAAAGCCTGGGCGTGCTGCCAAAAGCCATTAGCCCTTCAAACTCTATTATTTTATGTTCTCTATGTTCTAAATTGGGTGCTTCACAGCAGAAGCAATGCAACTGGATGGACCACACATGCACTGAATTTACAGCCTGTATGATCAAGCTGCATTATTGTGCCCTCCTGTATCTTTTACCCCAGGAAGAAACAAGAAGTATCCAATACTGCAACAGCTATAAAAAGTCTTGGGAAACTCCAGGGAGTCCAACTGCTCACAGAAGTGTTACTTAATACTCTTTATAATGAAAATGTTTGTAATCTTGTCCTTCCTAAAGGGAAGATGGGTGATTGATGGGTTTCCCTGTCCTAATCCTGTCAGTTTCTGTTATTCCAAGCATGTCTATCTATTAGAGGAATGGAAGATCAGATGTCTTCCATTTAACCTCATATTATTTGTCTGCGCTAACAAATATGTTCTTGGAGATTTATAGCAAGTTTTATGGACGTAGAGAGGAATACAGCAATTGAATTTTTTTAAGAGAATTGTAGTTGCAGAAATAAGTCTCAATATACATCTGTGGTTACATCAGGTTGCTGAATAAATCATTTTAATGCTGTATTTAATTGACATCATATTTCTGCAAAAGGGAGTTATTTAGAACTAGCAATGAAGTGTGTTATGATTGCTATTTCCATAGATATCTTGAGAGATATTCCCTTTCTTCTTTTTAAAAACTATTGTTCATAAGAGCTATAGATTGTAAACCCCTGGGAGCGCATTTGTGATTCGTCCCTGTGTAAATCCTATTGGTATTATGCAGTTTCTTAAATTGCACAGGACCAATAGATCTTTTCAGTTTTCTAATCTTCAACATATAGTACAAACATATACATGGCCCCTAGAGAGGAAAGTTGCATTAAACCTATGTCATAGTAACTGAAACTTCAGCTTTATTTTTTCTCCTAATTTAAAGAGTTGAAACAGTTGCAGCAGCTAAACTGGAAAGAATAAAAAATTCAGGTTCTTTACTATATTAATCTTATGCATTAAATTTCAACTACAAGTAATCCTCAATTTACAACCACAATTGAGCCCAAACAAGTGAGGCATTTGTTAAACGGGTTTTGCCCCATTTTAAGGCCCTTCTTGTCACAGTTGTTAAATGAATCATTGCAGTTGTTAAGCTAATAACATGGTTGTTAAGAGGCTTCCCCACTGACTTTGCTTGTCAGAAGGTCGCAAAACGTAATCACACTTGACCCCAGGATATTGCAACAGTCATAAATATGAACCTGTTGCCAAGCATCCAAATTTTGATTACGTGACTGGGGATGCTGCAGCGGTCATAAGTGTGAAAAATGATCACGTCACTTTTTCAGTGCCATTGTAACTTTAAAACGGTCACTAAGGGAACTGTTGTAAGTTATGGACTACCTGTAATAAAGTGCTTTGAGATAATTTCTGTGTTATAAGTATTTACCAATATGGAACATTTCTTTGCTGGAATGAAATGATTTGAGTAGCCTAGGTGATGGCCTGGAAAGTTGCATTTCTTTCCAATTTTATAACTAGTCTTATATAGCATGTGAAGGGAAAGTAAGAATAGGGAAAGAACTAATTTTACTCTAGTTTAGAAAAGATAATTTTGCTCTATCGGTCTTATAACAGGTAGTGGGGGTGGCTAGAATGGTGTGATCACTTAAATCTCTAAATATTGAATAATAGGGAGAAAAGACTAAGCTTGTGCATCTTCCTCTGCATTTAAATTTTTCTCTGTAGTTGAAATATATATTTACCCTTTGAATGCCTAATACAGATTGTCATGTACCGTATATACTTGAGTATAAGCCGAATTTTTCAGCCCACTTTTTGGGCTGAAAAATCCACTTCGGCTTATACTCCAGTGAACAAAAAAAAATGTGGCTCTTTAAACATTTTAATGCGGCTCTTCTGTGTGCCGGGCGCCCGCTTCCCTCCCTCCTCTCGGGCTTCGGAGGGAAGCTTCTGCATAACCCCGGCGAGTGACAAGTCTCCCAGGCTGTAATTTGCCGAGCTGTACGCGCGCGCCTGTTTTCCACGGCGTGGAGCAGCGGCAAGATTCTGGGCGGCGAGCGATGATTCCGGGGGCCATCAGTGGGGGGGCAGGGTCCCCCCTCGCGTTCCTCATCTTCCCGGATGGCCCCTGGAATCACCGCTCGCCGCGCAGAATCTCGCCGCTGCTCCACGCCGTGGAAAACAGGCGCGTGCGCACAGCTCGGCAAATTAAAGCCTGGGAGACTTGTCACTCGCCGGGGTTATGCAGAAGCTTCCCTCCAAAGCCCGAGAGGAGGGAGGGAAGCGGGCGCCCGGCACACAGAAGAGCCGAAAACAGGCGCGTGCGCACAGCTCGGCAAATTAAAGCCTGGGAGACTTGTTGTCACTCGCCTTTGCAGAAGCTTCCCTCCGAAGCGTTCCGAGGGAGGGCTGTAAACTTGGGATGTTCTGAGGAGCCCCCCAAGGCAAAACGCCGCTGCCAGGTAGTTAAAAGTACGTCTCTGATTCGTCTCTGTCAGTCTCTCTCTGATTCCCTCTCTCTCTCCCTCTCTCTGTTCCTCTGTCTGTCTGTCTCACTCACGCACACACACACTTTTAGCAATTTTACTTTACTTTACTTTATTTCAAACTTTTATACCGCCCCCTCTCCCAAAAGGGACTCGGGGCGGTGTATTTTATTGTTATCTACCTGTATTTTTATTTTTGAAATTTACCGTGAGCTGCTGCATTTCCCAGCCTCGGCTTATACTCGAGTCAATAACTTTTTCCAGTTTTTTGGGGTAAAATTAGGGGTCTCGGCTTATACTCGAGTCGGCTTATACTCAAGTATATACGGTATATGTTTTTTTACCACTATAGTAAGTTAGAGCTAGATAAATGGCAGGTACTTGCTTCCAAAATTAGTCTCATGTGAGCATATTCATTGAAGCAGCTCATATTGTTTCAGACTTCTGTACAAGTCTAAGAAAATGGTTGCTTTAAAAGTCCCAGAAACTTTAATCAGTTTCTTATAAGCAACAAAATGTGTATGGAGATTCTCAATCATTCTGATCATGGTTGTCCCAAAGGTGCTTTTCAAAAGCAACTGGATTTTCTTGTTTTTTCTTTCAAAACATTTTCCTTCTCATCCTGAAGAAGGAAGAAGGGTAAAAAATCCAAAAAAGTTCAGTTGCCTTTTGAAAAGCACCCTTGGGAAAAGCAACAGAATATTTGTTGATGCTCATGCAGGACCTGCAAATAGAAGCACTCATTTAATATACATTGGAGAAGTGTTACATTCATGCAAGTTATGAAGTATGTATCCAGAAATATCTTTGAAGTATACAAAGCCTTAGTTAATGGTCTTCTTCCTTCATACCACAGTGCTCTATAAGTCAGTCTGAGTGCTTACATTATGGTCTAAAGAAGAGTCATAGGGAGAGGTACCTCATGGGGGTGGGGAGAACATGATCAAAAATTGTTCTTTAAAGTTGCCATTTCAGCTTTTGAGTTGGTTTAACTGCTGTCATAAATAGTACTGTAAGAAAGGGTGATGTCATTTTCTGATATCTGTTGATAGACTTCATAGATATTGCCTAGTAAATGCAATATGCAATTATTAACTAACTATGGTGAAGCCACATCTGGATCTATGTGATCCAAAAGAGGAACAAAATGTTCCAGAGAATTCTAGAATATTTTGCTTGTGCACTCATAGCTTTTTCCACAGTTTTGGTTACTAATTTGGAGTTCTGTGTGAAGCAACATAAAGGAGGTTTTATTCTAAGTGGGAGATTTTTGTTATTGTTGTTGATTGATTGCTTAATATATGAGTTATTTAACCAATTGCTTAATACTTAATTATGACAGAAAATATTTATTGCTGCTGATAAGTACCATGTTAGCACTACTGTGTAATTTCATCGGCCTTGACTTTATCATTCTGTGATGGTTAACTTTGTTAAATGACAACTCAGTACTTGCAAATAGCCTGGGAAAAGTGTTACATTTATTCTTTAGTTAATAAACTTTATTACAAATGTATCTAAACAGAGATAGAGGACAGTTATATAAACTTAATAATTTACTATAATATAGTTTCTTATCATGAAAGAAAAATTATCCATCAGTTTGGAGCATTTAAAAAAAAATACTTCCTGTATGTGAGCTATAACTATTACAATGTTCCTTGTTCTAGAGACATACCTTTGAACATCACTTTAATACATATGTTCTTCAGCATATTTTTTATACAAACAAATGCCATTTAGAAGTGAATTCCACAGTGTTGGGTTTTCCATGTAGTACATGAAGATGAAACACACACAGAGAGAGACACACACCATTACATAATAAAACTAGTCCAATGCTGAAAGATGATTGTATCCTAAAGAGGGCATAAGAGTCGCGGTGGCTCAGTGGCTAAGACGCTGAGATTGTCGATCAGAAAGGTCGGCAGTTCCAATCCCTAGCGCCACTTAATGGAGTGACCTCCCGTTACTTGTCCCAGCTTATGCCAAAGTTTAAAAGCCTGTAAAAATACAAGTAGAAAAATAGGGACCACATTTGGTGGAAAGGTAACAGCGTTCCGTGCGTCTTCAGCATTTAGTCATGCCGGCCACATGACCATGGAGATATCTTCGGACAGCGCTGGCTCTTCGGCTTTGAAACGGAGATGAACATTGCCCCCTAGAGTCGGGAACAACTAGCACATATGTGCGAAGGGAACCTTTACCTTTTAAAGAGGGCATATTAAAAGAAAAATCTGTGGGATAAAAGATTCTTGCCTTTTTGTCACAGCTATATGGACAGTTGATATTTGATTATTTATTTTATGCCCCTATCAGGCACTCCTGGCGGACTAAACACTTTATTTAAATTGTATTTCCATATCACATAATCAAATTGTTTCTTAACTACTAGTGGTAAAGATGAAACTTTAAGGAATCATTCATTCTCTGTAGAGACTATTTGGTTGAAAACAAAATCCAGAAAACAACCAACAATCTGTATTGTTGTTTTGGGAGACTGGGAAACCAAACAAAAAACTTGCAGAATGTCTTTTCAGATGAGATGGTATTCTCAATGAGAAAAAAACATATTAATGACAGGAAAGTACAAATACCTGATACTGTATGATAGTATTGATTATTTCATTACCTAGCATAGTGTCTATGGATATTCTCAGTCATCCAGGTCATAGTTGTCCCAAAGGTGCTTTTTCAAAAGGCAACTGGACTTTCTTTGTTTTGCCTGAAGATGTTTCGCTTCTTATCCAAGAAGCTTCTGAAAAACCGAAGAAGCTTCTTGGATGACAACCGAACAGTGACATGCGGTGAGGTTTATGGCTGGTGAGGCTGGTGACGTCATCAGGAAGGCGGGGAATTCTTAACAAGGCGCCGGCCACGACTCGGTTTCCAGGGTCCTTTCGCGAGCGAGCTGGCAGGGAAATGGTAGCCGACGGTCCGAAAAATCCGTCGCACTTTCTGCTTTCGCGAGCAACTTCCCATAAACCTGCTGTTGCTCAGTGCGAGGAAGGGAGCTGCTTGCACATTCGCCCTGGAACATGAGCTCCGGCGTCAGAACCCGACAGAAGGCGGGGAATGGGACCACGTGTGCAGGAAGGAGGCTGAGGCTAGAGGAGCCTCCTGCACCTCCCTCTGTCCTGCACACGTGGTCCCATTGCCCACCTTCCTGAGTAAACATGAAGGGTACCGCGGCTCGCGCAGTCCCATTCTCTGAGGCTCCTCAGCATCTTTTCCCTTTTTTTTTCATGATGAGAGCGGTGAGGCTCTGCCTCCCCTGACCGCACGTCCCTGCAACCGAAACATCTTCAAGCAAAACAAAGAATGTCCAGTTGCCTTTTGAAAAAACACATTTGGGATATCTAGCACAGTGTTTCTCAACCTCAAGTGGTGGGGTTTTCTGGAAGCGGGTCACATATCCTAAAGTTGCTAAAGTTGAGAAATACTGGTGTAGAGATAGATATTGTTACCTTAGATTAGAAGGAAGTAGGAAGAAAACAATGGGAGACATAGGGACCTGTTACTTCAAGGTAATTATTTTGAATGCCCATGACTTTCAAGTTGATTTATAGCTATGAGAAAATATGGTTGTTGATGGCTGTTGGAAAGGAATAGGAAAGAGCTGTGCTTTGGGTTTGAAAGGAAAAAGGATTTTTGGAATACATCTGGGTTAATGTGTCATAATTCAGATGTGTGATCTCAGATTTTATGTAAGATCATTAAGGACTTACTGGCAGATGCTGTGTCAACACTTCATATACTTCACAGCATCTCTTTCCTTTTAAATCCAAAGTGCTGCATAGCTCTAGAATACAGGGTCTTGAAAGAAGGATTTAAATATTTGGCTTATATTCTCTAGTGTCTGTTGAAGTTTGGAAATAAGCTATGTTGAGTGAGTAGATGGTACCAGCTTATTTTTCCTCATATTATTTTTATTTGAGTTCCTTTTCCTTTCCCTGCTTCCCCCTCCTGCTGCCGATGACTTAATAATACTGATTGTTAGTACTAGTTGTTTTGTATGTTTTAGTCAGTAATTAATTTTTGGTCTTGGCGTGGCTAAACAGGAAAATATTTGGTTTTTTTCCAAAATATAAGAAGTATGTTCCATTGCAAGATATATAGGGAGTACTTAAAAAAAACATAAAATTGCATTATGTCGAAAACATTTTTAAATACCTTGCAATATTCAAGCATTACATTTGCCATCACAAGCCCCATTATACACTATGTTCAAGGCAAAAAAGAGATTTGAAAATATGAAACTTGTAGCAACATAACACCCAAAAAAGCCATAGTTTAGATTTTTGGGTTTGTTTTTTTTTGTTAAAAATATAATTTTAACATCAGTTGTTTGTTCTCTACAATTGTAAGGGTGGATATTTGTTGTGTCCGCATTTCAAGTGGAGATGAAATACATATTTATATATGTTATCAAGGGAGATAAGGCACAGAGATAAGTAGTTGATTTTCAATGAAGCTCTGTATTTTGGTTGCAGCTAAATAGCAATTTAAAACCATTTTTTATATTGATGTTTTTCTGAAATCTAGGCTATGGATTATTTTCACTGCTTTAGAAAACTAATGGGGCCTTTTGTTAGAAAATGTTCAAAATATTTAATACTCAAAAATTGGAAGGAGAAGAATTGGAGACTCAAATAATTTTATAGCTCATAAGAAGATAGTAGTCCTAATTTTCCTAAACTGAAAATTCCTAAACTCATATTTATAAATATCTCTTGCTTTTGATATTTTAATATTGTAAGGTTGACATTAATAAAGCGCAAATATTCTCTGCATCTACTGGGGATACTGACAATTTAGCCCATATGGATGTCATAGTCAGTCAAGATTTCTACAGCTGCCCAACTAAACTAAGTCTCTTGGCAACTTACATTTGCTTATGAGACAACTAACTGGTGGCCATTTTTAAAATAATATTTTGCTGTTGGTGCCTATATTTTCATGGGTTTCCAACTTCTGCACTGAATGGGATGCAGGAAGATATCACCTCTAGCATCATTATAAGAACAAATTGAAGGCAACATATGTAAGTTGGCATTTCACTCAGAAGATTCTCAGCTTGCATAGAATAGATATGCTTCAATGAAATCAGTGGGGCTTAACTTTGTACACTTTCTGCACCTGATAAATAAACTTTTGTGTTGAATTGTACCACAGCTCAAAGACCATCATAAGAACAATCCCAACTGTGACAAATAAAAATTAAAGAATAGTTTGCCGATTACTAACATGTTTACCGTAGTTGTTATGTATTGTCATGTTTTTCTATAGAAAAGTTGAATATTATTGCAGACCCCCAACATCATTTTTTTATTTCACAACTTGAATAATTTTATTACAAACTTTTATTGAAGTTGTTTGTTTGGGGAATTCAAGGAATATTTGTTTTCAGTCATTCAATAGTTTTATTAATATTTAAAACCTCTATATCTTGTAAATTCCTTTTTTTACATAGCTCATCTAAATCAACTTCTAGATTCCCTTTATCCACCAGTCTGCAAATTATCTTATCACAACAGGATATGAAGTTGTTCGTCAGCCTTGACTAAAATGGTATTGCATCCCAGTGTTGGGACAGTGAATCATTCCTGTGCGTAACAATTCCCACTGTTCATTGTTTATTTTCATTTTATTGTTAGCAGTTTACGTTCCAGTATATTGCAATAAATTTACAAATGCTAACTAAGAGACTAGGAGTTGGGAAGTGTAAGACCAAAGGTCCATACTTTTATAGTTGCCAGTCATATACTTTTGGGAATACCTTAAATCAGCAGGAATCACAATATAACACTCTCCTGACAGTTTCCCCTTCTCAATAATTAGTATCCAGTGAACATAGATTCTTAACATTCTATTTTATTATTCTATTATATATTAAGATTTACAGAGAATTGAATGCTTAATTTAGCTATAAAGCTCATATCCATCCATACATTGACTGATTTCCATAAATTGTTACTTTATGAAATATATTTACACATAAACAGCATTTAAAAGTCAGACAGTCAGGTGGTCCATTTAGTACTAGTGTATCTACGTAGTTTTGATTGCTGGGTTCTTTAGATTGTATTGCAAAAGACCTTTCCTCTAAATTAAGCAGAAATAGTTTAAAGATTTGTCCGTACTCAATTTCCAGTAGTTTTCTCATGCAAAGTATTTGCTTGAATCATAAAATCATGCCTGCCCACTGTTTTTGATGATCCAGAAACTACTGCCATCATCTTCATTGGCTCATCACAATTTGTCAACAAGTTCATCCTGGTATTTTTTAAAAGAGAAAAATATTGCAATTTTCTCCACATCAGAACTTAATTTTTTAAATCTCTTTTACATCTCTTCCTGATTCATCTTTTAACAGTTCTGTTGTTTTCTTAGTAACCTTTCATTATTTTTACTGCTCATTTGTCATTTTCTAGCCTGTTATACTTTTTCTAGATTTTAGTAACTTCCAGAGCTAAATTTATATTTTCATGTATTCACCTCAGCCTATAAAAATAAAGTTACTGTCTATTTGAACCCTATTGATATAATTTGAATGTTACAATTTGTACTCCTTCAGAATTTTTAGTTTGTTTGCTGTTTTCTTGCCAGTTCACTTTGGTGAACTACTTAGGAAATCCTTACAGTCCACTTGGCTTTATTATACGGCGTGATTTTTATGATTCTAGATAATTTATGAACATGCCCTTCCTCTCAGCTTTATTTCATTCACACCAGTGGTGGGTTGCAGGCACCGGTATGGGCGTACCGGTGCCTGCCCGGAGCACTGGTTACCGGTACGGTGCTCTGGAGGGCCCGCCCGCCCGCGCTCCTTACCTATCTTTAAAGTCTTTGGCACGCACGATGCATACAGCGCCTGCACAATGCTCTGCCGAACAGCTGGACCGTTGCGGAGGCATCGCTGGAAGTTAAGATGCATGCACACGTGTGCGCATCCTTGTGAACAACACCGAGCCCCGTTGCAACCGTACCGGTTGGAACGGGATCTGGAACCCACCACTGATTTACACATACCTATTTAGCTGACAGTACAGGTAGCCTTTCTGAATTGGTTATCCACAAAACTTTTTAATTACTAGTCTATGTTAGAATTCTACTTTCCAACGTTTATTCTTGACTCCTTTCTTTTCTTCTAGTCATAAAAAGTTTTTTTAGATGTTTATATATTTCTAACAAAAGAAAACATAACAATTATATCACTGAAATAATGAATTGAAATGGGATGAAAAGAATGTCCCCACTGGGGAGTTTCAGTGTGTTTAGAGATCCCTCTAGTGGCTTTACATGTGATTAACAATATTATTTGAAAAGTCTAAAGTAATTCCTCTAAATAACATGCATTATAACTATTACTATTCTTACATCTGTAACATTCAGAATAGAGAATGTTGAAAGGGACCTTGGAGAACCTCTAGTCCAACCGCCTGCTCAAGCAGGAGACTCATGCTTATTGGACAAATGGCTGTCCAATTTCTTCTTAAAAACCTCCAGTGATGGAATACCCACAACTTCTGAAGGCAAGCAGGTCTGATTAATTGTTCTCACTGTCAGGAAATTATTCCTTAATTATCTCTTATTCCCTTGATAATCGCCCATTTGTTACTTGTTATTCCTTCCTCAATTGCTTTGGAGAATAGGTTGACCTCCTCTCCTCTGTGACTGTCCCTCAACTATTGTAACACTGCTATAATGTCACCACTAGATTTGATGAACCTAATTCCTGCAACCGTTCATCATACTGTTTAGCCTCAAGTCCCCTAATCATCTCGGTTGCTCTTCTTTGTGCTCTTTCTAGAGTCTTAACATTGTTTTTGTATTATATTGACAAGAACTGGATTCAGTCACTTGTAAAGAAAATGTTACTGAAATAATGCATTGTTTTTTCTTTTTGAGTCATCGCATTTTTATGACTTATTTTTTCCGTGCTTAATGGAGTATCATCATGATAAGATTTGCATTGGCAATTAGTTGTATCAGTTGGTTAAGCAGGGAAGCTAGAATTCTTTCCATTGAACTTAACAATTTCTGGACTGAGATTTCTTACAGAACATGTGATGCATAAATATTTATTCAGTTGACAATGCTGTTTTTATTTAATAACAGATTAATATGTGCTTTGAATTTAGCTATTCTTTCTTTAACAGATATTATGAATTCTCCCGTAGGAAGAAAATGACTCCATTAATGTATGCAGCCCGAGAAGGCCATTCTCAAGTTGTTGCTCTTCTTGTTGTTCATGGATCACAAGTAAATGCCCAAGATAAAGGCGGTTACACTGTGAGCTTTCTGTATAATCCTAACTAAATTATTTACTTTCCTTTATGAAACTTCAAATATTTCAACAAGGTAGACTTTAAAGATATGGGGGTCTTCTCCCCCATCACTGGCAATTTTTACTTCTCCAGCACTGCTATTGTGAAGTGGAAAATAAATGGAAATGTAGTCTTAGGCTTACTGTAGAGAAATAAAAAGCAGAGCAGAGCTAGGTGGAAAAAAAAGGAAAATTCTAGTTCTTCTCAAAAGTGTAACACAGCTTTATTTATTTATCAAATTTATAAGGCTGCATATGTCACCCAAGGTGATTCTGAAAGGTATACAGCCAACAATTATAAAACTAATTAAAACAGTTATTAAGACCAAAATTGTGAGAGGGTTAAAATCAAATTATTATGTGTAATGTAGCCTCTGTATGGGCTTCCTATTGCGAGAAGATTCCCCAGGCCTGATGGAAAACTCATGCTTTGAAGGCTTTCGGGAGGCTATAAGATTTGGGGTTAACCTTGCCTCAGGGCTATATTCCAAAGGGTGGGTCCTATGGAAAAAAGGGCTGAACCTGATGAGATGGATAGATGTAATTGAGAGGAGGCAGTCCTTCAGATGATCTGGTCCCATGCCATGTTGGTCAAAAACAGCACCTTGAATTGGACCTGGAAACAAACTGGTAACCAATGCAGCTCAAGGAGCAGAGGTGCAGCATATATTTTTCTATATGTTTCTACATAACTGCTCGTGCTTTTGCATTTTGTACCAACTAAAGCTTCCATATACTCTTCAAGGGCAGCCCCTTATAAAACATGTTACTGTAGTCCATTCAGGAAATAACTAGGGTGTAAATAACTGTGAGCAGAGAGCTTCATGATCTAAGAATAGGTGCAACTGCTGCACAACTTTTGTACAATTTAATTTATATGCTCCCATATTGCACCTCAGTCAACCCCAGTTATCTTCAGCCTCACTTTCTTTCCACATTTCTTCTCTGTTCTTCCTATTACAAATTTTTGTTTTACATTTTGGCAAGACGTGATGCTGAATTGGGATGTGAAGATAAATTACTCGTATGTGCTATATAGAGTGGGGTCATTCAGAAGTAATGTATATTCTGAAGTTTTTCTTTTTATTATTGCAAAATGAATATGATCACAATTGCTAATAAATCATTACAGGCATTAACATGGGCGGCATGCCAGGGCCATAAAAAAGTAGTATTCAAGCTGCTTGAACTTGGAGCTGATAAATCAATACAGACAAAAGATGGACAGACCCCAGGAGAGATTGCAAAGAAGAACAGGCATTTAGAGGTACTGTTCTATGTGAAGAATCAATCCTTGAGTTGAGATGTTTTAATTGAAGTAGGGGTATATATTATAAAGAGTTCTTTAAACATCAAAACAGATATGAATTGTTTACTATAGATATTAATATGAATGTGCAGTGCAATTAATTTTTATGCAATTGTTAGTAATGTCAAGTACACTAATGTCTTAATGTCTTTTATTTTTAAACGTGCTCTATCCTTATTTTTATACCTATTATGTGTCTGCATATATATTCATTTACCTGTTATTCAAAAAACATATCTAACATTTGGCTTAGTGAACATCTGCATTTGTTTCTATTAAGATACTAATTAAAACAGAATAGAAAACAGGAACAATCAACTTACCGTGTTTCCCCAAAAATAAGACAGTGTCTTATTGTTTTGGGATTGCAAGGCGGCTGCTTTCTTACGAGTGGGCTCCCAAAGAGCTGGGCACAGCCTTAGGGGCAAATGGCTGTGTTGTGCTGTCACAGCAACGCAACGCAGCAGCCATGAGGTGACCATGCTCACGTTCGTCCCTGAGGCTGTGCCCGGCTCTTTGGGAGCCCGCTCGCAAGAGAGCACCCGCCCGGCAACCCCTCTCTCCAGCTAGGCACAGCACCACTCACCGACCTAGCGGTATCCCAACGGCACCAAGCAACGTGAGTGCCTTTCCCCCCTCCCACAGCTTGGCGCCTTCGGGATACCGCTATGTTGGTGAGTGATGCTCTGCCTGGCCGGAGGGAGGGGTCCAAGGGGCTTATTTTCGGGGAAGGGCTTATATTTTTGCCCACCCGAAAAATATGGCAAGGCCTTATTTTCAGGAAATGTCATATTTTCGGGAAAACATGGTAGTATGAACAAATAAACATTTCATGAGCTAATTATGTCTGAAAATAGACTGTACACATTTGGCGTTTTATTAGAGAATTGTTCTATTAAAAGTAAGGTTTAACTGAGGGATTTGGACAACCAAGGCAAAGGTAGTTTAACAGATACAATAGATAGTTGACAGTTTAAGAAATACAGTTTAATTTAAAAAAACCAACCTCGTATAAATATGATAATTCTATCTTCCTTTACTGGGGAAAAAAACCTATATATCCAATTTACTGGTGTACTCCCTTTTTGTTTGTGCATTTTCAAGTTATTGGGTTCAAATGTCTAGGTATCTGGACAAGTCCCTGCAGGCTTTTTGACAACATTTTCAGAAATGTCCCAAAGGTGCTTTTTTCAAATCCCCAAAAAGACCCAGCAGGAGCTCCTCCATAACAGACAAAGCAGAGAACAACAAACAAAGCAAGATTGTCATTCCATACATTGCAGGAATACTGGAAAAGCTTAGGAAGATTTTCATCCAATACAATATACATGCACACTTTAAACCCCAAAGTATACTAAGGCAGAAGCTTTTCCACCCCAAGAATAAAATACCCAGACACAACTGAGCAATGTGATGTATGAGGTACAATACAGTGAGAAATGTTTAGATCTGTTCATTGGAGAAACAAACACATGGCACAACATAGGAAAACAAACCCATCAGGACAAGATTCAGCAGTCCATCTTCATTTGAAACTCTTCACTCTTTTGAAGATAGAAAAATCCACATTCTAGAGGATAGAGAGCACCAGAGGGTTACGTTAAGATTGAATAACCCTTTCTCAACAGAGGGTGGGTGGGATACAACAACACCTATCTCCTATTTACAACACAATATTATAAGCAGTCCCAAGAAGGTTCCACACCCATTTGCACTTTTCAGGTGACTCTGAGGGCACAGATGAACCTCCAAGCGGCCTCAACAACTCTAAGAAAGAGTGCTAACGACCAAATGACTGCAAGGAATATAAATCCTTCCAACCACCACCTTTCAATCAGAACTGAAAAAGCTTCTTGGATGAGAAGCAAAATGTCTTCAAGGAAAAATAAAGTCCAGTTGCCTTTTGAAAAACAACCATCACCCAGATAATTGACTATCTCCATAGATATTTTCAGGAGTGCTTGCCACTGGCTTTCTCGCTTGGTGAGAGAGAGTGACTGGTCCAAGCATCACCCAATTATCTAATTTCAAGCTTGTACTTTACCAGTGCTCCAAACTTGCTACTTCATTTCCAGTGTTTTAAATATTTGCTGTCTCTTTATATGGGATACAAACTATTTAATATTCTCATTAAATAGTTTATATCCTTTTTTTAAAAAAAATGCAGGACATTTAAAAATGCCAGGAGCTTAAACCTCCTCTTGGTTGCCATAAACCTTTCTGTAGTTGTGTTCTCTCTGAAATATGTTTCCAAGCATCTCAAAATATTTTGTTTTCGCAGGCTAAATTTATTGAAATTCATTACATAGAGTTAACCTATGTATCAGGGGTGAAATCAAGTTACCTTCGCTACCGGTTCGTAAATGGGAGCCCGTGCTATGTGTCTATGTTGTAGAATGAACATATTGCTATAGGTATAAAAATGGTGAAAATGGTTTCCTATGATTTTTCGTAGCTTTTCAGTTTACTTTCTTTGACGGCAAACCCTTTCCAAAGAAAATTCCAGAACCTGAGCAAAGAGGAACCTATTCACAGATTTATAACTGCAGTTCCAGATGCCCTTAAAAGCCATAAAAGCAGGTAGTACTTCAGACTTTAGAAGTTAAGTTTTGAAAGTTGTGTTCTAATTTAAATTTTGTTATAGAGAAAAACTGCTATTAGACTTTAAATGTACAATTGTTCAGATCTTCTATCAAAATTCCTATGAGCTACAGTTTTGCACTGCTAGTGCTAACCAGATTGTGCTTGAATGTTTAAAGAGTCTTTAGAAATTAAGGATCTATGCATACCTTAAGGCTGGATTATTGGGAACATAATCATCTATTGGTTTTTAATATATAGTATAATAATTTACCTGACATGCATCAAATCCATTTTTACTTTTGGAAAAAAGTACTAAGATATTATAGAGCAAGCATTTTTAAACCACAACATAATTTTATATAGAATCAGATTTGAACTAGATCCAATATTTCAGAACAATTGTGTGCTTTCAAATGTTCTGTTCACCATAATGGAAAGTTTAGAGCCCAATATTTAAGGCTTTTTTTTTTGTCTTTCTATGTACTTAAAATGTAGAGAAATATATTTTAGAATCTGTAAAATGGATTAATAATAGCCGGTCTTTTTTGAAACAAATAATTTGTTTTCTTAATTTTGGTTTAAAGCATTATTAAAATTATTCATTTATATATTTTAAACTAATCGAACCAATGCATGTGAAAAGTTCCTATGCAGCTTTTAGTGACATGGAAGTCTTTCTACATGGTCTTGAACTTGAACACATAACAGAATTACTGAAGGTAAGATTTCTTTATTGAAAACATGGGTGGGGAAAAATCTTAATAGGTTTATTCAGAGCGGGGATAATTAATTTATTGCCATCGTATAACAGCATGAGTAATTTGTGTGCGAATTGAGATCATTTGTAATATTTAAATAATTATATTGATGTGAAAGAGATATGAAAGAGTGGTTGAGGCACCATACTGGAAAGCAGGAAACTGAGTTTAAGACCTGCCTTAGTTAGGAAAACCAGCTGAGTGACTTGGGACAGTCTCTCTTCTCACAGGGTGTTTGTTGTGGGGAAATTAGGAGGAGGAAGATGTGTTGGATATGTTTACCACCTTGATTTGTAGAAAAAAAAGTAAAGGTGGGATACAAAATAAAGTCATTTGTTAAATGTCATAATGTACATAATATAAATAATTGTGCGTCCTTATTTTAAATGCCATACCTACTGATTACTTTAGGTGCAGTGGGTACTCCATAAGTCAGGGGTGTCCAAACTTGGGAACTTTAAGACTTGTGGACTTCAACTCCCAGAATTCCCCAGCCAGATGGCTGGGGAATTCTGGGAGTTGAAGTCCACAAGTCTTAAAGTTCCCAAGTTTGGACACCCCTGCCATAAGTGGATTGTTTTATCTATTTTTTGTATTTTTTTTTATCAGATCCACTAAATTGAGGTTTCATAGTAATATTTTATTGTACAATTCAAAATATCACTGCTTAGGTTTAATCCAGAAGTTCAAACATTCATGTGACTAACTTCATAATATTCTGGGAGAAGTAAATTAAAAATAGCTTCTGAGTTTGTTTTTCAGTGTTCAAGAAAAGAGTCTCCCTGCCAGCTTCCCATAAGAAAACTGAGTGGGAAAGCTAGCAGGAAGTTGGAAATTGTTGCCACTGTTTTTTTGCCTGCCTGTGGTCCTTCTGTTTCTCTATTTACGTGAGGAAATATGTCTGAAATGATGACCCAATATTGTCTAATGCAAGTTATGAGTGTCTTCTGAGTTTGTTTTTCTGTGTTTATTGTGAAAATACTTGGAAGTTTAATACTAAGGTGGGTTACTGACCTACATAATAGGATCTTAGCCCAAAGTACCTCTTAGAAAATACTTTTGTGTCTTATAGGAGAGAGAAATACCTTTAAGACAGCTTTTGACAATGGGAAAAGAAGACTTAATACAAGTTAGTCTACTTATTTATTGTATATTTGCTCTTATTGCAACAATACTGCTGTTTTAAATTTTAATTCTGTATTTTTTCACTTCATAACACTTTTCAATACTGATTTGCATTTCTTTTGAGAAGACTCTTCTGTTTAACTGATTTGAATGTCTAATTGTTCCTTTTTTTCCAGAAAAAAAGGTTAGGCTGGATATGTGCTTTAATAGAAATTAGTGTTATACAAAGGGTCTGTTGATATAATCATAGCTTTATCAGTACAAGATGTTTTGCAGTTCTCAGTTGAAATGATTGGTAATTTGAGCAAAATAGAGAATGTTCAAAATGTGTGTGATTGGTAATAATGTGAATAAAATGGAGAATATTTTATAGATATATACACATACGCACGCATGCACGCCAAGAAAATGAAGTGTATAAAATGTGCTGCATTGTATCAGCATTATTTTGTGCAAAACTAATTGACAAGTTTTTACCGTGATAGCAACATTGTCAAATGTAAAATTTCAAATGCATAATTAATATTTGAAGGATTTTAATTTTATTGATAGTTGATAAATAATTTGAATGTTTAAAATTTTAAATCTCCTTACAAATGTTTTTAAATTTTTAGATTGGCATCAACAATACTAGAGATCAACAAAAAATTTTAGGTGCTGTTAAAGAACTACATATAGAAGAAGTAAAGTTGGAAGAGCTGTCTGCAGTGACAAACTTGGAATTCAGGTAAAATAGTGTTAAAAAGAAAGATGAACTATTCCTTTAACTAAAATAGTAATAAAGATCATACTCGTATTTAATAGTCAAATTATTATTTTGCAAAGATCTACTGTGAAATACTAAAGCTAAAGGATATTCATTCTCATATGACCTTAGAGTGAGCAGTGTCCTCCTCACCCATTATTCATATGCATAAGATAAGAGAATAAATAAGGCTATCAAGTCATTATTGTAAATAAATTAGTTTGATGGTAATTGCTTATCTGAAAGTAAATACTCCATTTGCATTTCTGATTCTCTTAGATGCAGTTATGAAAGTTAAAATTTAAAAGTATTTTACCTGTTTTAGTATAAATTAATAATTTTTTAATATTTTTGTTACAGTGGTGATGAATTTCTTTCCTTTCTTATGAAACTAAAAAGACAATGCAGTCAACTTAAAACTTCTGTGCAGAATGTTATTAGTCAGTTTCCTACAGATGCTCATAAGGTACAATATTCATCTAAATGTGTTTTTTCAGAACACCATTCTTCACTTAAGTAAAATTAATTTAATTAATTCCCCACAAGGGAAGGGCTTGTGGGCTGGACCTCTCTCTCTCCATATTAACACTGATTGGAAAAGGCATTGGAGAAAGGAGCTGAAGTAACACAATACTGTGCTGCCTAGGGTACCATGGTTGATGATATATCAAAAGCTACTAAGACTTGGTCAAGGCGAGCAAGGATATTCACTGCCCCTCCCACTCACCACAATTTCATTTTTATTTATTTATTTATTTGCTAATTTTATTTGCTGCTTATCTTACCATGGGGCTACTCTGGAAACACTTAAAACAATAAAAAGGAAGAATTGAAAAAGTGTAAACAGAAAAGTAAAATAATACAATAAATGAAATAATGAAAAAAGAAAGTGAGAATATAGCACTGTGATAACAATAGGTGTTATGCGTGGAAAGCAGGTGGAAGAGAGAGTGAAGTCTGTTATCAATCCAGCAGCCAGCTCCAGTGAGGAACTCCCACATTTGGCCCCCCAGGCCAACCAACAGAGCCAGGTCTTCAGGCTCTTGTGGAAGAATAGGAGGTGGTTGGGTAGATTTTATCCTAGACAGTAAGATGTTCCAAAGGACGGTGCTGTAGCAGAGATGGCTTTTCTTCTGGATCCCAATAGTCGAAGTTCTTTGAATGAAAGGCTGCAAAGAAGGCCCTCTCTGCCACCACGAATAGGATGGGCTTGTCCTAGCAGGATGAGAAATCATCCACAAGCATAACCAGTGCTATTTTATCCCATAGTCAGGCCTGAAGCTCAACTAAAGGGAACCCATTCTGCCATCTTGTACCAGGACAGTGAAATCAGAAAATATATTGTTAAATAAACAATAAAACTGCAGACTTATGGTAACAATTTATAGTCCTGTGGAAGAACAGTATGTGAAGGGTAAATGTCAGTTTGGACACATGCCAGGCACTGTCCAGAAAAAGATTTATTTTTCCAAGTGATTGGATCTGGAATTTCCATTGCCAAATGATGCTGTATGAAAGCATTTTGTCACCTGACCACATCAGTTAGTGCCGGCACTCCCCATTGCCAGTAAAGCAAGGATCACGGGTCACTTAGTGAGCCCCAGACAGGCAGGTAAGGCATGAATGGATGGTTTCTGCTTGGGGAGGGGAGGTTGCATGACTGGCCAGTACCGAGACCTAGAGAAGGATCTATGTAACTGAGTGGAGCAACTGTGACCTTCTCTGCTGGTTTACCCGTTTCGTTTGCTTGTAGGAAACTGGCAGGGATGGTCTCAAATGGCAATAATGTGACTGGGATGCTGCATCCACCCTAAGTGCAAACTGGTTGCTAAGCATCCAGATCACAATTATCTGGCCATGGGCATACTGGGTGTCCCAGAACTTCAGGAACCTTTTGTTAGTCTCCTTTGTTCTCTTAACGGTTGCTGAATGAATGGTCTGTGTGGACTACCTATATTCTTTTGCTATTGAAGAAGCTTCTCAGTTTGCTTAAAAGAACACAGCAGGCTGTACAAACTTGAGGTTCCATAAAGAAGCAAAAGAGCTAAAAGAATTGAATTGACCACTCAATGTCACCTTGGACTAAACCAGCACCTCAAGATGGACACATTTACTTTTGATGACAAATCACCAGATGTGATGTACTCTCCATTATGAAGAACTTGTTTGATTCATTTGGGTTGATAGTTCTGGGGAAATCCCGGGTAAAAAGTTATCTTCAGATGTGTGATATTGGGATACAGTACTGCTTGTATCATGATGATGATTTATGATAATGAAATTCAAAAATGGAAACACATATCCCAGTGGAAACAAATATATATATATTCCTCTTTCTCTTATCATAACTCAGCATAAAGAAGTTAAAGCCACAGTAGTAATAACTGATATGATTGTCATTGACCACCAAGAGAACACACCATATAGAGCTTACTTTTGGTAAGGTGAAGCTCATACCTCAGCCCAAACAAGGTATAATTCTTACACTAAAAATATTACCCAAGTACCAGAGCAAATAGTAAGTGAAATATACATACAAGATGAAAGTCAAGTTTTAAACCAATGATAAAACAGTAGCGGTCAGCATATGCAACCACCCTAGAAGATCCTCTGTAACAAGTATCAAGGTTGAATTAAGTAACAAAATTGAACATACCAAGAGATCAGCACACCAGAACAGAACAGACTACAAAATGATACCTGCAAAACAACTTGTGCAAACAACACAACTTACAAAGTTATAATTCCTCCTAAAATATAAAAGTGTAACACAAATACAGATAGTCCTCGACGTACGATCATTTGTTTAAGATAGTCTTATGACAGTCTTGGAAATGGTGCTTTATGGGTTATAAAGCACTTCCAACTGTTACAAAATGCCACATGATTGCAAATCAGTTGCTTGGCCACTTGCCCACATTTTTACCTGTGGCAGAGTCCAGTCACGTGATTGTGATTTGCAATGTTCTTTCAATTCCCATTGACCACATGGTTTGCATAACAATTATTGTTAAAGTGGTCATAAAACTCGATTCAGAATGGAAATTCCAGTCCCTATTGTTATTGTAAGTTGAGAACTATTTTAAAAACTCTTTACATTGTTGGAATCTGTATGAGTAGAGAGCTGATCTCAAGTGGAGGGATTTGCCAACATTTCATCTAAAAATTACCTTGATATGCAATACTTTAAACGTTTCAACTTTCCTACAAGCTGTAATATATCTTTGCCATGGTGCATCATATTTTCCGGAGGAATTTTGCAGGATTAGCCAGGATTGGGTATTGTGATGTCCAATTGGCCTCAAGACAGAGTTAATTTGAAGCCACGCCTCTATGCACCTTGCTTCTGGTTCCCAGTTTCAACTCTGTCTGGCCGAAGAAAGACAGGTTGCTTTTGGTTCCTGATTCTTCCAAAAACAATCCAGTGCCATCCTGCAAATTCCTTCCCCTTGCCTCCATCTGATACCTGGAAGCCTCCCCTTGGTGTGGCTCGCTCCCAGCTGCCGGTAAGGGATTTAAAAGTTGCTTCTTGGGGCTTTAGAGGTAGGACGCCATTACGGCGGCCATTTTGGGGGCTCAATTCCTGCGGGCCGCATGGGCTGGGGCAGAGGCTACTATGAAGCCTCGTTTTCATCCCTGCCTTCCTGGGTGGCCATCCTTTCTGCAGCGGCGGCAGCGGCAAGGCCCTGCAGGCCCAGGATCGACGCCAGGAGGCCTGGAGTGGCATGGGACAGCGAGGAGGGGCAAAAGGGACAGGAAAGGTCTACCAGAGGCTGATTTCGTTGCGTGGAGGCTGTGAGTGATTGGGGGAAGCTGTCTTTTGGTCGCTGCTGTTTCTGGTGGGCTGAGCCTGGTTGAGCCCTGACCTGGTGCCATGGCAGATGTAGAGGAGTGTCCGGATTCCCCCCATTGTCCCCTGGGGAGGGGACATCCAGTGGGGCCCGAGTGAGGCCCACAGTCTCTGTGAGACTGCGAAAAACTGCAGCAGCTGGAAAATCCTCCAAGGCCTTGCAGAAGGATGAGGAAAGGAGGCCCAGGGTCCTGGAAAAGCAGGTGTCCAGGGCTGAACAGAGGGGTAGGCCTAGTTGTCCCTTGATGTCTAGATCGCCCATTAGATCCAGGTCTAGGTCTCCTCACAGGGAGGATTCCCCAGTATATCTCAGGGACATTTCACCTCCCCCCCACTCTCCATGGTGAACAGGGCCCCTATCTAAGGGATCCTTTTCAGTGCAGGGGGGATAGTCCCATTAGGCCATCATTGGCTCCACAGTCGGAAGACTGCACAAGAGGAGGAGGAGGATTCCTTCGTTAGAGACATGGAGCAGCTTCCAGCAAGCATTCAGAGGTTTATCTCCTCTGCAATTTACTCTGCAAGTATGCCTCACGGGCAATGGCGGCCTCGGCGACCTCCCGACCTCTCCTGTGGCTGAGGGTGTGGCAAGTGGAGAACAAGGCAAAGTGGCAACTGGCATCGTCGCCTTATTCCGGAAGATCCCTTTTCGGTACCCTGTTAGACCCAATCCTTGTTGAGGACAAGAATAAAAAAGTCATGCCTACGCCCGCAAAGAAGTCGGAGCAAAAATCTGCACCTTACTTTCGGAAGCAGTCCTATCGTCAGTCAGATCAGGAGGCACAGCACAGCAGGTATTTTCCGAGATCAGATAGGCAGTCGGATAGGCACTACACCAGGGATAGGCCTAGGTTCCAACCCCAGGGGAAGAGGCCCTAAAGGGGGGGAGGTGGCCATCCCTACCGCCGGGGTAGATAGGTCAATACCAACCCCACCCATAGGTGGCAGACTGCTTCTGTTTGCCGACGCCTGGGCTGACATTACCACTGACGCCTGGGTTCTGAATACCATTAAATTTGCCCTGTGCCTAGAGTTTCTCTCCATTCCACTGAACCACTTTTGGACGTTTTCAGTCGCCAAGAGTAAAGATAAATGCTCTCTCATGAGGCAGGTGATCCGACACCTCCTAGAGATTAGGGTGCTGGAACCGGTTCCACCGGACCAAGTGGGGTCAGGTTTCTGTTCCAACCTCTTTGTCGTTCCAAAGAGGGGGGATGGAGGGCGATTCTGGATCTTAAACTGCTAAATTTTCACTTAGTCTATAGAATATTCAAGATGGCGTCGCTTCCATCTTGGCGGGGGTCAGGCGCAATGATTTCATGGCCTCTGTCGACCTGACGGAGCCTTACCTCCATATCCCCATCTTCCCTGGCCATCATAAGTATCTCAGGTTCTCCTATTTAGGTAGCCACTACCAGTATAGGGCCCTACCATTTGGCTTGACGTCGGCACCTCGGACCTTCACTAAGGTTTAGCCGCAATGGCGGCTTACCTACGTGAGCGCTCTGTCAGGGTCCAATGCTACCTCAATGACATCTTAGTCCAAATAGCATCGTTTGAGCGATGTTAGGATATTTCGTTGGTGGTATCCACACTACAGCAGTTAGGTTTTTCGGTTAACCTAGATAAGAGTTCCCTCGTTCCTGCCACCAGGATTCCTCACCTGGGGACCATCATAGACTCTAAGCTGGGGAAGGTGTTCCTGTCCTACGACCGTAAAGTTAGTTTGTTAGCCTTAGTTAGACAAGTTAGAAGTCAATGTTTTGTTCCTGTAGTAGTGTTCTCCAGCTTGCTGGGGAAATTCATTTCTTGCATAGACGTGGTGCCTTGCTCGTCTACACTCGCAGCCGCTCCAATGGCATCTCCTGCCGCATCAGAGGTCAAACTCCAGGAATTCCGAGGAAAAAGTTCCAGTGACACCACAGGTGCAGCTGTCATTGAGATGGTGGGTCTCCCCAGTGCTACATGAGGGCTGCGAGTTCAGGGACCTGGAGCGCCACATCCTGACAACGGATGCCAGCTTGTACGGGTGGGGAGCTCTCTTGGAGTCCCGGATGGCGCAGGGGCATTGGACCTGGTTGGACTTCCAACACAATATAAATTGGCTGGAACTGCGAGCAATTCACTTGGCATTGCGGCACTTCAAGGACCATGTTCGGGATCGAGACGTCTTGGTGCTGACCGACAACGTGGTGGCAAAAGCCCACGTCAACTGACAGGCACACACTCCAGGGCTCTTCGAACCAAGGTGATGGCACTCTGCGCCTGGGCGGAGAGGCATCTTCGATCGCTCAGGGTGCAGCATATCACAGGAGTGAACAACCATCAAGCCAACTGTCGGGCCACGGTCGACCATGGGGAATGGAGCTTTTCTCTGAAACTGTTCCAGGCCATCTGCTCCAGGTTCGGCCATCCGGTGGTGGACCTGTTGCCACACCGCAGAACGCTCAGGTGGATCGGTTCTTCTCTCGGTTCCCGGCTCGGGGGACGGAGGGAGTCGACGCACTTTGGATTCCATGGCCAGAGGGCCTGCTCTACGCCTTCCCTCCCCTTCTCCCTGAGGTAGTTCAGAAAGTAATATCAGAGAAGGCGGAGCTCATCTTAGTCATGCCCTACTGACCGTGCCGGGCGTGGTTTGCGGACCTAATGTGCCTGTCAGTGTCACACCTGTGGAGTATCCCATGGAGGGATGTGAACTTCAGACGGGGGAACCTGGTGCATCCCGAGCCACAGTGCTAGCCGTGTGGAGATTGAGCGGGAGCACCTAAGGGCTGCCCAGCTTTCACAGAGGGTGATCTCCATAATTGAGGCTTCACGCAAGGGTTCCACCACTAGGATTTATGATTTATGATGGGTCTTTGCAGAGTGGTGCCGGGTCTCAGGAGCGAATCCTCGCTAGGCTTCGGTACCGCACGTCTTGGAGTTCCTCCAAGATGGATTGGATAGGGAGCTCTTACATGGCACCCTCAGGAGACAGGTGGCGGACCTCTCCACGATTATTCGGGGAGAGGAGCTCCTTCCACTTTCCCAGGTCCCATTAATTAAGAGGTTTTTGAAGGGTGTGGGGAATCCCCTGGTAGTCCGCAGATTTCCGACATGGAGCCTCACTATGGTTCTCCAAGCAATGATAGGAGCACCGTTCGAACCTCTTGAGGACGGTTTACCTGAAGTTTGTAACCCTTAAGGTAGTGTTCCTTGTGGCGGTCACCTCAGGCCGTCGCATCTCTGAACTGGGGCCGTTGGGGGAGTTCAGGGGGTAGGGTGTGTTCCCTTATGACTTGTTTTCAGGTGTTTTGCAGTGGGCTTGACTCGTTGAAACTGGGAACCAGAAGCAAGGAGCACAGAGGCGTGGCTTCAAATTAACTCTGTCTCAAGGCCAATTGGACATCACAATACACAATCCTGGCTAATCCTGCAAAACCTCCTAAAACAACAGTTCAGGTAAGACATTTTCACCTGTCATTTTCACCTGAAACCAGAGGCTATCCCTTATGTTTGCTATTGTTTGCATATCAGCACAAAACCACACTCACTCTGAACTTTATTGACGATGGAAAATCCTCTCTAAGAGGTGGCAGGAGGCTTGTATGGGAGAGGCTTATTCAAAACCTCAAAATGTGTAGGTGCGTGTATATTTTTCAAACAATAAAATTTTGCAATAGTGAAATTATATCAGTGAAATGCATTTCATATGTAACTGTAATTAAGACATTTTTAAATTTTCTTAGTTGGTTCTTGAATGGAGTCCACCCCATAGTCTTGCTACAGTATGTGAAGAACTCATTTTGAATGCTGAAGATCTGACTGCAGAGGCTGTAAAACTAAAAATGGCCATGAATAAGGTACATATCCCTTTATGAATAGAGTACATATGATAATTACCAACAGATCAACACATTTCTAAGAATTCATTCAGGTTGTATTGTTGTTAAATTTTAATAGTACTCTGCCCACAGTCACTTTGTTAGGTAGATGAGCCATCGGCAAATTTGATAAATAAATAAATAATGGATTAATAGATTTGGTAGACTGAGTTCAAACATGTCAATTCTAACATTCTAGAATTTGCCATTATAGAGTACATCCTAGCAGTCACAACTGAGACAGTCAACTTTGTTAAGAAAAGTGATTGCTAAGTGAATGAGCTTACTGTCTTCAGCTTTCTTTTGTTTCACAGACCTATGAATGGTCACTAAATGAGAAAGTCAGTAAATAAGGACTACACATAAAAAAACAAAATACCATGCAATTTGGAAACTTGGTAGTCTTTTCCTATTCAGAATTGTCAGTGAGCAGATACAGCAAAATTAATTTAGGCTTGCATATGCAGTTGCAATGCTGCGTTTCTGCTATTTAAATAAAACCTTCAATGTTACAGAAGGCTAAATTTGAATTTTTCTGGAATATAGTGGTATAGATTTCTAACATTTTTTTCTTCTATTCAATACACTTTTATCAGCTCCAAGATGGGCAGAATGATGATCCTTGCCGAATGCAACCTTTGGTGGAATACAGCAGATGGAAGACAACTTTTTTTAAAATAGCAGTACTATCTGTGATTGGGTCTGGATGTGTTTTCTTTATTTTCAAGTTATCTCTAAAGAAAAATTGAATTACAATAAGATTTTATTTATAGTTGATAAAGCTACCCTGTTTCTCTCAAAATAAGACCTTCCTGGATAATAAGCCCTCCCCCAAAATATTGCAACACAGCAGCAGCCATGAGGTGACCACACTCATCGCCTCCTGTACCTTAAAAATAATGTCTCCCCAAAAATAAGGCCAAGCACTTATTTTGGGGGTTGAAAGAAAATAAGACAGTGTCTTATTTTGGGAGAAACACGATAGATAATTCTTAAGTTTTAATTTTAAAAGGTACATTGATTTTCACCATTTCTAAATTATCCATGCAGCTCTCTTTCACCAATAGATTATGCTATTGGAAGTTGACCTATTTTTGCTACCGGTAGTGCGATGTTTCAAGTTTTCTTTGCAAGTTATAAGGGTGGGAATAGGAATTGGAAGCAAAATGCTTCCACTTCCTTTTGCATAACCTCTTTGTCATGCACAAATACACTCCAGGTACAAAGTCACTCAGCTGACTTTTACTCTGCTATCATATTCTGACAGCTTGATTTGGGGTTATAGCAGAAACAGGAGCAATTTGCCTCTCACTGTTAAAATTCCAAAAAGGGTGTGTTTGTGACGGCAGCGTCCCTCAGGATGGTCATGAGGTTGAGTTGTAATCTCTACCTTCATATATTAGTCACCACTACAATAAATCCCAATTCTTAGATTTTCTAATTTTAAATCCATATGAATATATGTATGTTTCAGATTCATATTGATATGCAAATAATGTAACTGAGTAAGTACTATTTTTTATTCATTAGTCTATGCCTCCAAGTAATCCCTATGTTGCCAATAAGAATGTTATATTAACTGTATGTTGAGTTCTTTTATTTCTCTCCATATATCATAATTAGATATTTTTTATTTCAAACAGATAGGAAATAACTTATTCTCTCATACTAACATATTTGACTGTTATTAATTATCTCTTCATGGATTTCTGTCTGTGGAAGTTGTCTTATTTTAGGAAAACTGGGTAGAAAAAAGATGTGACTCAAATCCAATAAATAAAGTAAACCTTGATCTTGTTTATGTTTTTTGCAATAGCCACAAGTTTGCTTAGTTTGCATTCTGACATTGCTACGAGAAGTTAATATTCAAGGTTGTTACTTTTGTCTGGATTTGCTTACTTCCTGATCTGAGTTTTATTTTTAAAAGCAAGATCAAAAGCTCTTAGTGAGATCTTTAGTGTTAATAGAAATCCTGCCATGTTAAGCTATGTTCAGGATTTTTAACAATACATGGTTAATTGTGGAGTTTATGCTTATGCCATTTTATTATTTTTATAAATAAGATGAACATACCTGAAACACCTTCATCCACCTATTTTCCCCACAACAACCATCCTGTTACGTCAGGGGTCAGCAACCTTAAAAACTCAAAGAGCCACAATAGTCCTAAACGGAAGCCCCCCCATTCAATTCTGGAGCCGATCAGAAGTCCAGTTCCCCCACCATAGAGTCTCCTTCTAGTGCACCATCCTTTTCCCTCTACCTGTCCTAACCAAAAGACCAATTGTGGAATTGACCAGAGACCATCCAATTGTGGAATTGACCAGAGACAGAGAGCCACAGCAGAGGGATGAAAGAGCCACGTGCGGCTCCAGAGCCACAGGTTGCTGATCCCTGTGTTAGGTGATTTGGGCTGAGAGAGAATGTCTGGCAAAGTCATATAGCCAGTTTATTGGAGTTAGTCCAATAACTCAATAATACCAAAACCAAATAAAAAGCACTTGGAAACAACCATTAGTCCAAAATGCAATGGCACAGGTCATTGCACTTAGGGATTTCACATTGATTCCACTTGATGTCCACGTCCAACTTAAGGTACTGTTATTGATCAATGATAACCCTTATAGGTGGTTATCTGGCTACCTTCAGGATCACTTACTTCCATCAGTAAGTTACACAAAAAAGAAACTGTTGCAAATCCTGCATTTTGAGATGTTGCAGGGACTGAGGTTAAGTGGTAGTGTTCTGTAATAGTGTCAATATTTTGGCACGTCTTCCATGAGAAGATCAGATTCTTTTGGAGAATTTTGAAGATTGAATTGTTTTGGAAAGCTTTCTCTTAATGTTTCTGTGTTTGTTTATTTGTACTTTATGTTGTATTTTCAAATTATTTTTGTAGTTGCTTATTTATGCTTAGATGCTTTATGTAAAATACTAACATTTCTTAATCACAACAGTGTAGAAATATGATTAATAAAATAAGCATAAGAAATGGTGCCCATTATGGTCTATAAAAAGATGTGTGAATTCAGTTGACTCTAGTGCATGACATATTCAAGTAATACATATGCCACAGCAGGTTCAATAGTTTTCCATTGTTCCCAAATCAGTTATGGATGGGTAATGTGTTTTATAGGAAAACCAACTTTCATGTGCCTGAGATTGGGGAATTGCATAGAAAAAAATTACACAGTGTAAGAGAATGCCACTCTAGCCAATAACAATCTCTCCTCTTTTGCCCCGAGGGAAGATTCTTTATACAACCATTGATTGGACATAGGACATATGTACTTCATGTCAATCTTTTGATGTAGTATAGCAATTTTTTTTCTCATAGAATTTGATACACTGGCCAAACTTGCAAACCTAATTTGCATAGCATGTGATGTTCTTAGCTGTGCTAAATGTTTAATACCCTTATGATTAGAAATGTTTCAGTCACTACCGTGTTTCTCCGAAAATATGACAGGGTCTTATTTTCTTTTTACCTACAGAATATGGCTTGGGCTTTATTATAGGGGGAGGGTTTATTTTTGGGGGGTTGCCCGGCGGCTGCTCTCTTGGGAGCGGGCTCCCAAAGAGCCGGGCACAGCCTCATGGGCGAATGGCTATGTTGTGCTGTCGCGGCAGCGCAACACAACAGCCATGAAGCAACCACGCTCACGAGCAGCCACCCGGCAAACCCCCTTTGCAGCTGGGCACAGCGTCATTCACTGACCTAGGGTTATCACCAAGCCACATGAGTGCCTGTTTGCTGCCGCCCGGCTCCCGCGGCTTAGCGCCTTCCAAATGCCAGTGAATGGCGCTCTGCACGACTGGAGAGGGGGGTTGCGCGAGCGGCTGTTCTGCTGTCCCTCACCAGCCTCCCAGCCTCAGAATGCATGGCCCAGCTCTCATTACAGAGCTAGGGAACCTCCGCCGCCATCCCAGCCTGGTTTCCGCGGCTTCCAACCCGAGTCTTTTGGCAGTGGCCGCTCTGGGCGCACACTCTATGGTTATGGGCCAGCTGCCTGCAGAGCGTACAACCATAGAGCTTGCGCCCAGAGCAGCCACTGCTGAAAGACATAGGTAGACCTCAACTATGAGAGACAAAATGAGAAAACAAATCCAGACAATCACATTGGTTGATTTGGAACTAATTTATTTGCAAATTATGGTGGAAAATAAGTATTTGGTCAATATCAAAAGTTCATCTCAATACTTTGTTACATATCCTTTGTTGGCAATGACAGAGGTCAAACGTTTCCTCTAAGTCTTCACAAGTTGGCACACACTGTTGCTGGTATGTTGGCCCATTCCTCCATGCAGATCTCCTCAAGAGCAGTGATGTTTTGGGGCTGTTGTATGGGCAACATGGACTTTCAACTCCCTCCAAAGGTTTTCTATGGGGTTGAGATCTGTAGACTGGCTAGGCCACTCCAGGACCTTGAAATGCTTCTTACGAAGCCACTCCTTCATTGCCCGGGCGGTATGTTTGGGATTATTGTCATGTTGAAAGATCCAGCCACGTTTCATCTTCAATGCCCTTGCTGATGGAAGGAGGTTTGCACTCAAAATCTCACGATACATGGCCCCATTCATTCTGTCCTGTACACGGATCAGTCGTCCTGGTCCCTTTGCAGAGAGCCCCAAAGCATGATGTTGCCACCCCCATGCTTCACAGTAGGTGTTCTTTGGATGCAACTCAGCATTCTCTCCTCCAAACACGACGAGTTGTGTTTCTACCAAAGAGTTCTATTTTGGTTTCATCTGACCCTATGACATTCTCCCAATCCTCTTCTGGATCATCCAAATGCTCTCTAGCAAACTTCAGACGGGCCCGGACATGTACTGGCTTAAGCAGGGGGACACATCTGGCATTGCAGGATCTGAGTCCCTGGTGGCGTAGTGTGTTACTGATGGTAGCCTTTGTTACATTGGTCCCAGCTCTTTGCAGGTCATTCACTTGGTCCCCCCATGTGGTCCTGGGATTTTTGCTCACCGTTCTTGTGATCATTTTGACCCCACGGGGTGAGATCTTGCGTGGAGCCCCAGATCGAGGGAGATTATCAATGGTCTTGTATGTCTTCCATTTTCTAATTATTGCTCCCACAGTTGATTTGTTCACACCAAGCTGCTTGCCTATTGCAGATTCAGTCTTCCCAGCCTGGTGCAGGTCTACAATTTTGTTTCTGGTGTCCTTCGACAGCTCTTTGGTCTTCACCATAGTGGAGTTTGGAGTGTGACTGTTTGAGGTTGTGGACAGGTGTCTTTTATACTGATAAGTTCAAATAGGTGCCATTGATACAGGTAATGAGTGCAGGACAGAGGAGCCTCTTAAAGAAGGTACAGGTCTGTGAGAGCCAAAAATCTTGCTTGTTTGTAGGTGACCAAATACTTATTTTCCACCATAATTTGCAAATAAATTCTTTCCAAATCAGCCAATGTGATTGTCTGGATTTGTTTTCTCATTTTGTCTCTCATAGTTGAGGTCTACCTATGATGCCAATTACAAGCCTCTCTCATCTTTTTAAGTGGGAGAATTTGCACAATTGGTGGCTGACTAAATACTTTTTTGCCCCACTGTATATCCAGATAATCAAGTTACATGTGTGATTTTACAACTGCCTATAATTTCCAGAATATTATATATAGCATTTTCATATCTATAAAGCTACAGTAATGGAAATGCATAATACCATGTCCATTACCTTTTAGTAAGCTTTTTGTTTCAGGTTAACTTATTTTAAGACAAATTTTCCCAATATTTGTCAATAATATTTTGAGGGCTTTATAATGGAAAATGTCAGCAGCAACGATGTCAGCTAATGCAAATATAAAAATATTGCTCCATTGCTTTCCAATACCTAAAATCACCATAAGCACTGGGTCTATTACAACTTAATAAGTGTTTTAAAATCTAAATTTAGGGTCTGTAGATTGAAATAATTATTTTCTCTGTCTATTGTTTATTTGTTCTAATTACAGTCAAAGGCTGCTGGTATTTCTCACGTACCACATAATGGGTCTCCTTTCTTCCTCTGGATTCCAAAGTTCCATTTCAGACTTTGTAATTATTCCCTGGTGGGTTTTATCTGTCCCCCTCCCCACTTGTATACACTACCCTGCAATATAGTTTCTTATGACGAACAAGTCTCATTTCCTCTCAGCTGACACTTTTACTAGGAAAACTATATTGTATTAATAAAGGTGACCTATTTACTGGTACAGTTTTAGAGCCACGTTTGCCTTTTGTGTCAAAAACCTGTTTCTGTGCCTGTGTTTCCAATTATAGTTGACAGTTAATGTGTTTTCTGACAAATTTTATCTCATTTGTTTGGTATTATTCATTCTCTTATGAGCTGTTCTTTTTGTTTCATAACTTTTAACCCCACCTTTGGTATGTTTTGTGTGTATTTACTGTTGTGATCATCCTTTAAAAAATTTTTAAATGTTAATCAAAAAATCCTATTAAAATGGAAATAATCTCTGAAAACTTTATTGGTTTTACTGCTACCACTAAACCCTTCCCTGGTTTGGAAATAGCCTTTTATCTCTCTTATATATTTGACTAAACATGACTCAGAAATGAGAAGCTGCAGAACACTGTAGTCCCTTTGTACTAATCTGTAAACAAGGAAATTGGTTAAGATTAGTTTATAACCCAGTTCCTTTAACATCACATATTTATAGACTGCCAGTTCTTGCCTTCTCTGGAACTAAATATTTAACACTCTCCCTCTGACAGGTCTTCCTAAACTCCCAGCTCTCCTTAGTTGCATCCTTTCACTTCACCCTCTAAATCTGCCCTTAGCTTCCCCACTCTTCTGGAATATGACCTGGGAGGAGGTGTTCTGTATTCCCCTACTTTGATTGACAGTTCTAGTGCTCAATCATGACACTCAATTCCTCATGGAAGCTAGAAGAGAATTAAAACAAGATCAAATGGTTGCCATACACAAAAGTTTATTTTTTTAGTTTTTGTTTCTTGAAAGCAAAATAGAATCAAACATCAATGTACTTTGTACAACAAAAATGTATGATAACAGACAATTTATGAAGAGCTTAAAATGGGTTCTCTTCTAAAAAAGAAATCATGCTTTCTGGTAGTCAACAGGGAGTTGGCACAGAAAATATGGCAGTCATTGAGAACTGTTTTCCTTTAGATCCTTGTTAGCTGATGCCAGAGACTGGAGGGCAGGATGCTTTCCACTTTTTCCATCACAAAGTTTAAGGGAGCAAAGAGAGTACTAAGAAACTGCAAGAAAAGAGTTATAGTTATCTGATTTGTACCACTCAACCTAGTTTGGAATAATACACAAGTTTTCATTTGAAATAATTTTTAATCTATTTAATAGATAGGTTTAAATCAATATATTAATATAAAGATTATTTAATCTGCAGAACAAAATGTCCTAATGACTTTTCTATAGATCGAATGCTACAAAGGAAATAATTCATATTTCAGATATATTTTGATGGTTGATTTAAGCCCTCTTCAACTCACTGAAAATCTCTCTTCTGTTATGACTAGGTTTTCCAGTACTCAGTTGGCCTCTCTGATGACTTTGTTTTAATCATGGGGCTTCTTGCTTTAGTTATATCATCAAACTTTCTCCCAATGTTCCTATCTTCATTAAACAGATCAATCTCATCTCAATTATGGTCTGTCTTTCCCAATAATTTTGTTCTGGTTTTTGCCTCGTGTAACTACGCATTTGCCTCTCATCTCTCTTATGGTGCCCTTAAGGCAACTTTCAGAATTCTTAACTATGGACTTTCATTTCCTTAATTCAGAAGGACATGAAGGTAGGAAAGGCTGATGTACAGACGCAGTGACATAATTTTTACAATATAAAGAATAGATTGACAGGGTTTCTTAATATGGTGATGGGACAGCCAGAAATAAGAGCAAGATAATTGATAGGGCTGCATTATGAATAAAAATATGTCAGCCTTCCTCCCCTCCCCCTCCTCCCTTTTAAACATCATTTAACACTAAAAATTGAATGAAAGAGTAGCAAGAGCAGGACAAAATATATACTCCTGGAATTCCCTTGCTTAGGTGGTAAGTGAATTTGTTTCCCAAATTCACTTACCACCTAATTTATACATATTTCTTTACTGTGTTGTAGTGTTTAATCTCTTGATTCTATTATACATGATCTCATATATGTTCACATATATTTTTTTCTTTTTTAATTGTAAGCTCCTCAGACTTGTGAAGGAATTGGCTGCTCTCAAAATCAAATCAAATGCAGTAAATAGAAGTCTCACATTGAGAACTATTGACGATGCCAGTTATAAAAATTAATAATACTGTATGTGATCTCATGTATTCTTCCCATTTGTGAATATAACATTTTAAGTGCTCCTGTCAAGATATTTAAAAAGTGGTACCTTTCTTTGAATTAACCATATGTTCATTTCATTTCAAATACCTTTTCTCATTGGAAGTTCCCTGGCAACAGATTAGTAACATTCTAACTCAAATCACATTCCTCCAACTCATTGCTAAAATGTAGTGACAAATAATGATTTGTAAAATGGTTTCCATATGGCAAAAAACAGCAACTGTTGTGCTTGCTGATTAAAAAAAAACCTGTTATCCCATAATTCATTTACTCACCCCTCCCCTTGATCCATCAAAAAATGAACAAACAAGGACATGATACTCACTGCTTTTGCAAAAACTCCCATTAGTTCTGGGAACTGATGTGTCAGAAGGGCCAACATAGCCGTGAAAGAACATAATCCAGCAGTGAACAGAATAAAGAATGGAAGCTCTTTCTTGGGGTAAACAGAGACTTCATGAAATGCTGTTAAGAAGATAATAAGAAAAAAAGTGAAACACTTTTAAGCAGAGTTACAGATTTCAATCTGGTTAAATTTACTAAAATTATTTTTATTAATCTCCATGATTCTTAACAATTTTATACTGTACTTGTATGCTGTTAATAATTAAATATCTTTTTCTTTTATTAAACTAACAAAAATTAGGCATTAACAGGCATTAATAAAATAATACAACATCAAAGTATGAAAAGGAGAAAGGACCTTGGACTTAATCTCAAGAACACAATAACTCCTGATCAAATTATTCAGTTATCCTTGTCTCCTTTTTTTAAAAAAAAAGACCAATTAAAATTGTTTTTCAGACTATACTTAAACTAGTTTTTGCTAATTATTAATTTGTATGTTTTATTAATATTTATATAATACCATGTTTGATATGTTTATCTTTTCACCAATGGTCTTTTTATTTGTTTAACAAAGCAATACACACACATACTTCATTGAATTTCTGTTCAAGGAAGGTAATTTCATATTAAAGGTCCCAGTTTGAATCTCTTTCTTCTCAGAATGGAATATTAAGCTTATCAATATTTGGTTTTGTACAATTTATTGCTGCCTCAGATGTAGCAACCCAGGTTTGAGTTGGATTACAAATCCATGATTATTTTAATCAGTACCCCCAGATTGAAAGACAAATTTGCTAAATTTGTTAATTCCTCTGCTGACCTGGAATTAAAGTTAGATATAACTGTTTTTATTTGCAACTTGGGTTGGGAAAGAAAAATGTTGGTTCTTGAAGCTGGAGTTAATTCAATTTGTGCTACACATAAGACTTTGAAGAACTCCAATTTCTTTTTTCATTAAAAAGCTGATAGTGCATATTGTGAAGAAGACAACTGAATTTATTTGGATGTTTTCATGATTGGCTTGTAAGCCTTTAGTTAATACTCAATGTAACAAAATCTGGATAAACTTGTACAACAGAAACCTTCCTTGTTTATGAGCTAATTCAGATAAATTGTTCTTGCTTATTTAAAAATAAAACCAGGGGGTTGGAAATCAAAACTTACATGGAAGAAGTTCTCTGTCTGCTGTTTCCGTACAAATGGGATAAGGATAAAAAAGGTGCCCTTTTTCCAAAGGATAAGGGATCATTCTGAAAGCTAAAGAAAAAAAAACAAGTTTTGAAGACTACAGATTAACTTTCTCGTATTTAATGGATTCTAGATGTGCGGCCTTTCAATTCCCATAATCCCTAGTCAGTATGGCTAATGATAAGTCAGTGCTTGGTTGAAATTATGGGAGTTAAGTCCACTATACCTTTTAGTTAGGTAGAGCTCAATGCAGTGAAATCCAGTGAATTTTTGAACTTCTCTTTGAAGTTGCATATAGTCCACCTTGTTCTGAATTGTTAATATTAATGTTTCCATCTGTTTATCCATAATGTGCCACAAAGCAAATTCCTATACCAATAAATTGAATCAATATATGGCATGTTTAAGAATTTGATTTTCCTGCCTTTAGAAGGAAACATCTATAAATAATATGGCAAAGGAGGATCATCAAAATACCTTAAATATTTGTATTGAAAAGTAAGTCCCATTAATTACAATTGATTTTACCCCCAGGAAAATTTATATACCCTCTAGTCTTTTAATGGTGGTAGGGTTGTTTGGATTCTAAAAGGATTTCATGGATGTTCTCACAAAATTATTGACATAGGACGTGTGTCATTCTTGCATCAAAGAGAATGGCCAAGATACAGAGTAATCCACCACTATCTCATCTACACCCTTAACTTTTTTCTAGATGTATATCAAAATGAATCAGATGTACCCAGCAGTCTTACTTCTTGGATGTGGGTTGCAAGGAATTCTAAAGATAAGGCATTATTCTGCAGTATAGCAGCCTTCGTTTTGAAAACAACAAACATATTAACTTTAAATTGGAAAGTGTAAGAAATTAAAAGCTACTAGAAACAGATGCATGCAGACAAGAGTGGAAGCCATAAGTACTACAGGAAGATACGGAATAGCAGTCTTAGGAAATGTATTGTTCAAAAGCTCTCCTAGAATTAATATGTTCTAAATAATATGTAACCATAGATACTGGTGTGTTCTATTATACTTCTTCCACTAAAATACACATTTGATGTAAACAAACAGGGCAATATTGCAAACATTTGAATTAGGCTGTGGAGTGCCTCTGGTTCAATCCCTCCCAATCCTAGAAAAATCATAACAAATTTAAAGTAACTTCAGAAAGGTGCTACTTTTGCATTGCTGTGTACTCTGAATATCTGCTCTATAGGCTTGGTGTTCCCTGGAAGTCTTTCATCCAAGTACTA
Organism: Natrix helvetica; assembly: GCF_964273705.1. Classification (NCBI taxonomy): domain Eukaryota; kingdom Metazoa; phylum Chordata; class Lepidosauria; order Squamata; family Natricidae; genus Natrix; species Natrix helvetica. The sequence goes on along the minus strand of NC_138553.1, from coordinate 61,445,150 downwards.
TCCAAGTGATGCTGTTTACTTGAAGCTCAAAGCTTTAAAATTAAAGCTCAAAATTGGTCAAATGCTGCTACCAGCTGAGCAGTTCCAGCAAGCGTTCCAGTGTCTGGCACTGAACTGCAACATCATGTTTCTAAGACTGTTGACCATTTGTGGAACTGCCATTATCCAGAAAATAGGCATCCAGACCGGATTTGCATCTGCCTTGATTTGGAGTACTCCAATATAATTTAGTTAACTTAAGAAAAGTCTTCTAACTTATTGACAATATTTTTCTATTGTCCAAATGACATACATCTTATATTGTATACAGGTTAACCATTTTTAACCGACTTAATCATTCATTTGTCACCAAAGTTATGACTATACTGAAAAAGTGATTTATGACTGGCTCTTCCACTTCTGTCAGTCAGTGTCCCTGCAGTCATGTGACTGTGATTGAGGCACTTGGCAACCATTGTGCATTTATGATGATCACAGTCATCATGTGATCACTATGTGTAACCATCCCAGGCGGCTTCCAACAAATGAAATCAATGGGAAAGCCAGCAGGGAAGGCCACAAATTGCAGTCACGTTGATTTTTTGCTTAACAACTGCAATTATTTGCTTAACAACCTCAGCAAAAAAGCTCAAAGAATGGGGTGAGATCTTACAATGCTTTTCTCAAGCATCTATATACCGTGTTTCCCCGAAAATACAACCTGTCGTGAAACTAAGGCCTTGCCACATTTCTCGTGTGGGCAAAAAATATAAGCCCCCCTGAAAACAATCCCCCTGTGGACACGGGCCCCCTCTGGCCAGGCACAGCACCGCTCACTGACCTAGCGGTATTCCGAAAGGTGCCAAGCTGGAGGGAAGGCACTCATGTTGCTTGGCGCCTTCGGAATACCGCTAGGTTGAGGAGTGGTGTTCTGCCTGGCCGGAGGGGGGAGTTGCCGGGCGGCTGCTCCCTGGGGGGGGTCCCAAAGAGCCGGGCACAGCCTCGGGTGAAACAGCCATGAGGTGACCACGCCCATGAGCAGCCGCCTGGCAAACCCTCTCTCCAGCCGGGCAGAGCGCCATTCACTGACCTAGGGGGTATCCCTAAGGCGCCAAGCCACATGGCACTCTGTCCGCCCACAGCTCCCCCAGCTTGGCACATTCAGGATACCCCCTAGGTCAGTGCATGGAGCTCTGCCCAGCTGGAGAGGGTGGTTGCACGACGCCTGTTCTGTCCCCAGCTTGCATGCCTCCCAGCCTCACCATGCCCTGGCCAAGCTCTTCCTCCATACACTGATCTAGGGGGTATCCGAATGTGCTAGGCCACGGGAGCTGGGGGGTGGGCAGAGCGCCATGTGGCTTGGCACCTTAGGGATACCCCCTAGGTCAGTGAATGGCACTCTGCCCGGCTGGAGAGGGGGTTTGCCGGGCGGCTGCTCATGAGGATGGTCACCTCATGAGCATGGTCACCTCATGGCTGCTTCACCCCTAAGGCTGTGCCAGCCCTTCGGGAGCCCACTCGCAAGGGAGCAGCCACCCGGCAACCCCAAAACAATAAGCCCTCCCCTGATAATAAGGCCCAAGCCATATTTTGTGGGTGAAAAGAAAATAAGACCCTGTCTTATTTTCGGGAAAACACAGTATAAATTATTACACTGTTTCAACTAAAAACATGCTCAGGCATTGTATGATTAAATAGTACTTTGAATTGAGCTGAAAGAATTTTTAACTTAGGTGCTACTTTGCAAAGAAAAATATTTAAAAGCATTCAGCATTCACTTCCTGTCATATGCTTCTAAGAAAGTGAACTACTTACTGCCTTCCCACGTACAGTGTAAGAGATTCAGAGCCCCCTCAACTCTTTTCCAATGCTGAAGGTGAAAGAAAGCGTAAGCAATTGCTTCACTGTCGCCTCGCTTCAAAATATGTTCAGGGGGTAATATTAAGCTTTTCATTTCTAGGAGATACTATAATAGAAAAACAGCAAGCATACAGTCATAATCCAGACATAAAAGGAAAATATAAGTATACTCCAGTCCCCTCCCCCCCGTACTGCATATTGTTCAGCTGCAAAGTTTTACTAAATCTACATTTTCATCCACTGCTTTTGATAATAAATTTCTCATATATCTTAAATGCTAAAATATACCAGCAAATTGCAAGTACCATATTCTTAATTTCTTTACAGATAGCAGAAAACAATAAACAGCTCTCTCTTTTAAAAGATACAGAAAGTTATTTTTAAATCCAAAGCATTATCCAAAAAACCTTTTGTACAAGACAGTGCAAGAACATACATTAGTTTTCTACAAAATATACAGTAGGTCAAGGTAAAATTATGCATACTGTCATATCTTCCTCAACCTGATCCCTTAGGAAAGAAAGACCCTCGACTCCATTTGGTTGAAATGAAAGGTTCTTTTATTAAAAAGATGTTGGCTGCAGTAAAGTCAAGCTAGTTCTGGGTTTCCCATGCTCAAAAGATACAAAAATGTTTCCCCTCATCCCAGCCCTCCCCGTGATCAGTCTGTCTTCAGCCGATCGGAACTCGCCAAAGTGTTTTGAGAATGCTGAGACGTTTGGGTAATCCACATTCTTTCTTAGGTTGCCTGGCATTGGATTCTGGTACAAACTGATTCCAAACTTCCCATATCTTTATCACCTGTCATTCCTCTCCCCCTATTTTCCATCACATATGAACACAGCTCTATTGTCCATCTATCCTTCCTCCCCCCTTCTAGCCTTTGATGGCAGGATGCCAGTGGGGCGCCAAGCCAAGACTGGCAGATCTGACATTCTCCCCCCCCCCCTTGACAGAAACATTAGTCCTGGACAAGGGGGGGAGAGGAGACGGAGAGACAAACAGAAAGTCTCTAATTAGCAGATAGTTCAGTGAGGTTTATCTGGGTACTGTTCATGAAATTTGTTAACCAATGTGGAAGCTTTAATATGTTGGGAATTGACCCATTCAGACTCTGAGGAAGGGAAGTGGGAGTCCAAAATGTCCTTGATATCAAAGTGTTGCGTTCCCTTGATCATAATGGGGTCAACTCGGGTAGTTACAACTCAAGGCAGAGGGAAAATGTGATCTCTCGTTTCAATAGGCTGCAATGAAACATTGGGTAAACCAGTCTGAGCATTTAGCTCAAGTTTCACAGTCCCTGGGGTAATAATCCTTTTTATGGGGAAAGGTCCAACATATTTTGGCCCCAATTTTTTGGACAGGGGTCTAGATTGTAAGAATTTGGTAGATACATAGACCCTATCTCCCATTATAAAGTCCTTGGCTTAATATGCTTTTTATCAGCTTGTTTTCTATAGGCTTCCCTAACATCATCCAAAGTTTTTCTCACTACCAGCCAGATATTCTGTAGTAGGGTGACCCACTCTTTTAGTGATCGGGGGGGCTAAGGCACCTCAGGGATAGATACAAAGTCCTGTCCTGTGGCCACTTTAAATGGAATGAACCTGGTGCTATTGAATTATTGTTAAATGACTCCAGTGAAAGGGAAAAAGTCTTCCCAATTGTCTTGTTTAGTAATTAATGTAACAACTGAGATACTGCTCCAACAGATAATGAAACACCCGTTTTTACGTTCACAGGCACCATTAGTAGCCAGATGATGCGAGGAGCTGAGCCCAAGTGGTCCCCAAGAGTTTTAGGAACTTCTGCCAAAACTGTGAGATGAATTGGACTCTGCAATCTGAGATTATTCTTGCTAGGTGGATGTGCTGCATGAAAAGTTTAGCCAATGTGCGAGCAGAGAGGATTTTGTTGACAGAGTATAAAGTGCACTTGTTTGGAAAACAAGTCACTTATCACCCAAATTACTCTATTACCCGAGCTTTCGGGCAGTTCTACTATAAAGTCCATTGATATCTCTTTCCATGTGGCTTTAGGTTCAGCTATTGGCTGGAGTATCCCTTGTGTCTTCCCTTGTCACTTCTTGGTGGAGGCACAAATAGGGCAGCTGCACAACTCTCTCTGTCCTTCTTCAGTGATGGGGACCAAAATTGCCACTTGATAAGGTGTAGAGTTTTTACAAAGCTGAAGTCTCCCACCACTTTTGAATCATGGCTTTTTTGTAGAACCATTAACTGTTGGCTCTATGGTATGTATAGCTTGGTCCCTACTCTAGCTAGACCATCTTACATTGTACATTCACCCTTTCTTTTCCTCCAACGCTGCTTTTAGCACACCCTTTAGATCACTGGATATTTTGGTTTTCATTTTGGCCTGTGCCCAGGAAGTGACTGGAGGGGATAACTGCCCTAATCACTCCGGCTTTGAACTATTGTATTGCAACAGCCTGCATAAAGCATCTACTATCCCGTGGGAGGAAGCAGTTAAAGTACTAAGTCCAACAAGCTTGTTTGAGCAATAACCTTTGGAGTAGGGTGGAGTTAGTGCCTCCAGATTCTTTTGGTCAGTCCATATTTCAAATGGGGTTTTCCCCCCTGCTAAGAAATGGCTCCAAGTTAGAGAGCCCAGTGCACCACATAGGCTTCCTTCTCCAAAACTGCCCATTCCACACTCTGTCTCATTAAATTATGTAGAAGTGTAGGTGCATGGCTGTAGGTTCCCCTGCTTTTTTTCCTGCAGAAAAACTACTGCCCACTGCTACATCATTGGCATCAGTCTGAATGACGAAGGGAGCATCGGGATCTGGGTATTTCAACACTGGCTCCGCCACAAACAGGTGCTTAAGTTTTTTAAATGTGGCTTGTTATTGCATAGTCCATTTAAGTGGCTGGCTGGGGTTGGACTCCCCGCCCCCTTTTTGTCTTTAGTGGGTTGATGATGGGGAGGGCTATCTGGGTAAACAAGGGAATGAATTGGTGGCAAAAGTTCACAAAACCCAGGAAGCATTGTAGTTGCTTCGAGGTTCAGGGACAAGTCCACTCTAATACTACCTGCACCTTTTCAGGATCCATCTCTATCCCTCCTGGGAAATGCAGTAGTCCAGGTAATTAATTTTACTCTGATGAAATTCACATTTCGATAACTTGGCATATAGTTTGGCCACTCAAAGTTTTTTTCGATCACAGCTTACTAGTTTTATATGTTCTGCCATTTTCTCAGTGTAGAGTAAAACATCATCCAGGTAGACTAGCTCTCCCTTTTCAGGTGCTCATGCAGCACTTTGTTTCTTATCTGCATGAACACAACAGGGCCCCCTTGGAGACCAAAAGGGAAGACTCAGAATTGGAAGCATTCTAGTGGCAATTGAAAGCTGTTTTCCACTCATCCCTGCCTTGATCCTAACCTGGCAGTATGCCTCCTGCAAATCCAATTTAGTGAAGACCTTCCCCTTGGCCAAATGGGCTAGAATGCCCTTCATCAAGGGGATGGGGAGACATTTTCCACACAGACAGCATCAAGCCTCCGATAGTCACCACACCAACAAAGGGACCCATCCTTCTTTTCCCTAAATAGTAACAAGGCAGCTACCCTCAGTCTGGTGGGCTGGATGAAACCATACTTCAGGTTTTTCTCTATAAAAGTGCGTAGTTCATCCAATTCCCAGGGATCATGGCATACAGCTAGGTTTGGGTAGTTTGGCCCACAGTAAGATTTCTATGGAACAGGCGGTTGGCTGGTGAGGTGCGAGCATGACCTCTTTTCACTGAACACTTCCTGTAAGTCTCAATACTCTTTGGGGATCTGATGATTGCCTGGGGCCGGTCTTTGGCAGCTGCTCCCACCTCACTTTTTGGTTTTGCTCACAGCAGCTTAAGAGTAGGATTTGTATGGTCCTTCTCCCTTCCTCCTTTGCAGCTGGATCCCACTGGATCTTTAGCAACTCCTTCCTCCGGTTCACACAGGGGTTCCACTTCAAAAGTCAAGAGGGTCCTAACACAAGGGGTTTCTCCATGCCAGGGGCCACAATAAAGCTCAGGGTCATTGTGTGCGCCCATCCTCACCTCTATTGGCTCAGTGATAAATGTTGCTGGGATTCCACCCTGGCACTGAACCATGCAACTGGCAAAAAGCTATGGGCACTTTAACATGTCTGAATCTCATGCCCAGTTTCTCAACCAGGACAAGGTTAACCAGACATCTGATGCACCCCAAGTCCAAGAGGCTACTAGCCTCCCTTTGCAAGCCAATGATTGAACCAACAGGTCTATGGGGATGGTCACTGGGTTGCCCGGGTGACTTACCAAGGGATCATCATTGTAGTTTGATTTGCTTTCTGCTGGACTGTCCATGGGCCAGTCGGAGTTCTCTCACCATCCTTGGGGGATGGGTGTACTCTACGACCTCTATTCCCTTCAGGACTGTCTTGTGCGTTCTCTGTGGCAATTTTGCCAGTTTTTTGGCAGGAGTCAAAATTGCCTTCTGGGTTGCGTATGCAGCTCAGCAGTCAGCAGCTGACTGCCCCTCTTTCCCACACCTGAAGCAGCCGGCGAATCATCGGTCTGCTCGCATGCTGGTGGTTTTGGACCTCTTTTGTTTCAGGGAAGGATGTTCACTACCCAGGGCTCAGCTGCTATTTGGATTGAGCCAGGTCAATTTCTACTTCTTCTGCTAGGACATTTCAGCCATGGAGGGTGGGGGGGCAGTCCTGGAGATACAGGTGTTATAGACCTTGTTGCTTAACCCATCTTAGAAGCATCCGAACCATCTTCTGACCATTTGGTCAGTTAGCAGGCCAGGTTGTAAAACTCTTGGGTGTACTCAGTCTCTTCCCTGTTCCCTTGGCTGATGGTTTTTATGTGGTCTCTGGCTTTGCAATCGGCTAAGGGGTCTTCCAAACGGCAGCCATGAAGCAGTCAAAGTTTCCCAGCTCTGAGGCATCGTTGTGGAGGATGGCTATCCATTCATCTGTGGTACCCTCCAATGCCATGGTCACGCACTGCACCTTGGCCCCTTTGATGGCCATCTCTGGACCATACTGTTGCATGTAGGACCAGACATCCACTAGGAAGAACCCCAACTTCTTTGGGGTTCTTCTCTGTTGAACTTTAAGCTCAGGGCTAGTGTCTATCCATTGCACTGTTGCTGCTACTATAGCCAGGGCAGGCTGGGCTACGCGATCGGATGCAGGGGCAGCTGCCGCTGCTGTGTGGCCCCACTGCTGCTGCCATTGCAGCGGAAGAGGTGGTTGCTCCATCGCTCACCATAACTGGAGCTGGCTGGTTAGCAGGGTGTGCTAAGGCCAGGGCTTCTCATGATTTAAGGTTGCCAAAATCCCTTCTCAGGAACTTTATGGCTTGCTCCAGTCCTCTTGATCCAGCTCGCCTGAAATTGGTTCTTCCTCCAATTCCTCCAGCTCTACTCACATCTCCTGCCAGCAGATGCCATGGCTCCCACGGGTGAGTGTCTCTCCCTTGGGCTTCTCTTCCCACTCTTCCTTTTTCCCCGATCCCGAGGAACCATGGCTGCAGTAAAGTCAGGCTAGCTCTGGGTTTCCTGCAAACAAAAGATACAGAAAAATTTCCCTTAATCCAAGCCCCCCCCTCCCCCATAACAGTCTGTGTTCAGCCAATCGGAACTTGCCAAAGTGTTTTGAGAATGCTGAAATGTTTTGGGGTAATCCATATTCTTTCTCAGGGCGCCTGGCCTTGGATGCTGGTACAAACTGGTTCTGAGCTTTGACTCCTCACCATATTTAGTCTCAGTGTACTTGCTGCTTATATATACAGTATGCTACTCATTTCCACAACACTAGGTGGTTTACAGAGATGTAATATCATAATATTGTAATAAAACCTGATGATAACATGCACAAAACTTGAAAAGTTCTGGGTGAGAAGACATATTTTAAATCTTCTTCTAAACTATATTATGGATCAAATACAGAAAAGGAAATAGTGTTAGTGAAGCACAGAAATGTCCCTCTTCTTTTTGCAGTATGAAGGCCAGCATATAAAAGGAACAACAAACAAACCTTTTAGCTTTATAAGTAAATTTCAGAACAACTCACATTGTGAAATTCTGACTCTTACTTATGTAACATGAATAATGGAGCAGAGGTTTTAAATTCACATTTTGACATTCTAGTTGAATTGACCATCCACCTAATAGAGTTCTACATTCTGATTAAAAGAACAAGGAAATGAAAAAAAAAAGGATTACTCATCACTTGTGAAAAGTCTTAATAGCTAAAGCAGGAAAGTCCCATAAAAGGTTTGAAAGAAGAGGAGGAACACAGGAAGTATTATTCAAATTCAAAAAACAGATCCTGAGGTTTAAAAAGATCAAGAAGATGCATCACATAGAAACATTAGATAAATAATTTATTACTACAAACACAAGATTTATCAAAGTACATTTTACCTGTAACAGTAGCCATCCAAAAGGGGATGGAATCCAGTACGAGCCTAGTGTCAGGCTTGTAGTTATGTTCCTTTTAGGATCTTTGGCCTGCCACACTTTCTATTATTTCACTGTGCTGTTTCATTAGTGTAGTAATTGGGAGGGGGTAATGGAAAGGAGTAGAGTTGTGGAATGTGTTGTTGTCATTCCTTTATAGAAGCCAAGGTCATATTTTGTCTCCGCACCTCTGCACCTGACCGGAACCAGCTGGGTGGAGATGCCAGCGTGGCCGAGGAAGATTGGACCATGTGATGGATTTATGGGTGTGGGGAAAAGATCATGAACTTTCAACTGGGTGGAATCCCAGGAGGTTTTCAGATTTGGGATTCCACAGATGTGCCAACATGTCTGTCTTATTAAATTGGAACTTTAAGGATAGCTCTGCCTTGGACTCTGATTTAATTCTGCATGATATTTGGAACGCTGACACGAAGATCTTGAGAATGGAGAGATTTGTGATCTTGAAAGTTCTCTAAACACCTCTAAATCCAAAATACTTTGGGAAATTAAAATGAAACCTGACTGCCAACTACAATTTCTTCTTTTCAATGTTTGCCATATTGTATCCATCCCTATTTCATTTCTGATCCTGTGATTGTTAAAATGGTCACATTCTTCCCTGGCCACATCGAACTTTTGCCAAAGTTCGTCCCTGAAAAGTAACTTATTACTACTTTGGCTTCCAATAATGGCAGATGATCACCGACCCAGCAGATAGGATGCAACTATGAGATTGTATTTTCTTATCTCTATTGAACTCTTTAAATCTTATGAGTAAGCCAAGAGCTGTCTAAAACTACGCTGACAAGCTCACCCATGTTTATTCAGAAGAAAAACCAAGTGAATTGAATTTTATTCCCAACTTAATGCTACATGTCAATAATCAAAAGTTGTGTGCACATTTCTGTCAGAATTATATTTGATTAAAGGCACGACAAGAAATGTAGAGGACATCCAAAAAATCAATTATGAATGAGGAGAAAAGATGGCAAAAGACGGAGACAAAAGAGAATTTTGTTCTAAGTGACTGGATTGGATTTTTTTTTTTTTCATATGAGGAGATACCATTTGGCAATTAAGTTGCTACTTAAATTTGTTTTGATTCTTATACCAAATAGTAGTAGAGATTCACATCAACTCACTTTTGGCACATGTGGATTAAATTCTACTGCTCTGTGAATAGCTTCCACTGCATTCATTTCTGCTGTGCTTAGACCTCTTCTTGAAGCTGCCTCTGGAGAGAACCTATACAGAACAAAGAGAAGAGAAGTATGAAGATTAATTTTGGCATCGCAAAGTAACATAAAAGGAAGAACTAAGTCAAAGGGGTCTTTGAAATCAGCTGAGCCAGTTCCCTTAGCTCTTATCAAACCTCCATGGCAAAAAAAACATCCAAACAACTAAATTATAGAGAGATTAAAAATCCCAGCAGAAGTCAAAAGCATGTTTGAAACTTATCACAATAATGTTCAAACAGTCCATGTTCTATTTCTGTCTGCCTGCTAATCTAAATTTATTTTATGTGTTTGCTTTTAAAATCTGGACCAAAATCTCCAGGCTGGGAGGGGGGGCATGGGGAGGTGTGAGGAAAAAAAATCCCAGTAAATTTATAGATTACATTTTAGGACGGCTTCAGGACTTCTCAACCCAATGCCACTAAGACAAGTTGAGTTGAAAGCCTGGTGCAGCAGCAGCAGCAGGAGATCTGCTCCCAGCTGTATCCATTCCTGACCATGTACCCAAACTGAGGGCAAATATTATCTGCCCCAGAGAGTGGAAGATGGGGAGAAAAATACCCAGACCATGCAATCTCTTTCTCACCTCACACCCCACGGCTAACTCCATAGCTGTACTTGGCAGGCAGCCACCACAGGGAAAGCTGTGACAAACCTAGCCCTGCCCTCCCAAGCTGGAGTCGCTGTGTAGGGAGGAAAGATGTTGCAGTTGGTACTGGCGATCTACAGGACAAAAAGAATGAAAGAAAAAAAATTACTCAGGTCTTGAAGTGCACATACACTACAATAGCAAACTCTCTGAAAAAAGCAGGAAGGAAAGCAGACTTTCCCATGCGGCCTGCTCCACCCCCACTCGGCTGAATTCAGAAAGCATGGCGATGGTGGGATGTCTACTGCTTGGGACTGGCTCACTTCCACCTCTGATCAGACCCTGGCTCGGGTCTGGTGCTGTGCTTCGACAGCAACCATATGACACCTTTCACAGCTGCACACAATTATGTTTCACATACAAGTTAAAAGGACATCACTTGCCTGCCAGGAATTCTTATGCAGTAAGCACTTGGTCTACCTGCCTCAAATAAAGTTTAGCCCCTTCCCAGTCCAACACCACACTTATTATTCTGCTGGTAAAACTACATTGCTAGAATTACATTTATGGCATTCGAACTTCTTTTGCTTGCAGAAAGAAAGCGGCTAGCTGTTTTCCCCCCAATTAAACCATATGGAATTCATTGTTGTCCCCACAGTATCCATTCTTGGTAGTATATTGCAGACTTATGACAGACCTGATGCTTTACTGCCAGGATAAATAACCTTCAACTATGAAAAATGTTTTGCCATGTTTAACAGAGTAAAATTTGAGCAGGCAGGAATTTTTCCAGACTTACTTGTCAGAGACAGCTCTGGCTTTGAGAAGGGCAGCTGTGTAGCATATTGTTGCTGATTTTGGTAAACTTATATCTGTTGGAAAGAAAATAAAAATAAGAATATGTGATTCTTCTATGTCTGCACTGATAATAGATCATTACAAGTGGGCAGCTAAAGAAAACAAAAGGACAGAGAAGAAGAGACATAGACAGCTATCAATACTCAGTAGAAATTAATTTGATGAAATGGGAAAACGTATTGTGAACTATCAGAAAATCAAAATCATGTCATTTGCCTAAAGGCCCAAAAATCCCTCTTGGATGATAGATGGCAATAAATTGGAGCAGGTTTTCTGGTTTAAAAATCTTGGTGTAGTCCTACATTCTGACAATACTGACAATCCCTATGGTGACTTTGTTGCTGAAAATGCTTGAAGGTCTTCATCTACTATGTTTACAATCCTCAGGAAAAGAGGTGACCATTACATTCCTGCAGCATCTGAATTATTTAAAATCAAGCCAATAGCACAACTTTTCTATGGTGCCCAGTTGGGTCCCTTTTCTAATTTTGCACCGTAGTCCAAATTCCTAAGATCAGTCCTTCAAGTCCCAAAATGTAGTTCAAATGCTACCTTGAGGCTAGAGACAGGCCTCATGAAAGTAGAGGCTAGAGAGTGGACAACCATATCAACTGCTGGCTTAAAAGATCCATTTTTCCTCTTGGTCTTGTCCCATTAATTATGAGGATTTGTTTTCAGTCCACATGGAAAAAGACTGAGACATCTAAAATCACATCTTTGGGAATTTCTCCAGGTCTTCTACTCAGTATTGGACATGATTGGGCCAAAACTCTCAACATACAATATGTAGCAGATGCAGTGCAGGACCTTATTAAATGCTAAGGTAGGTAGTATGAATATATTTTCCTAGATACTTTTTAAAAATTAAACAGTTTATTGGTTTATAAATAATGTTTATCCAGTAACCAGTTACTATTCTGCAGTCTTCCTCAACACAGAGCACATAATTCCCATCCAGTGTAGGCAAAGAAAAATACCAAATTTGGGAAGGCTGCAGTATTGTATTTATCTTTCCATAACATGGATTCACAATTTTCAAATGCCTTATGGATGAAGGACACTGATTAATCAATGTTTGTTGCTCCTGTGGTACCTTTCTGTATAAAGTAGTGTAGCCTACTTGAAATATCAACAGAGTACATGAACCAGTGTACACTGATACATAAAGCTAAAGTTTCCATTCTTTGGTTTCTCTACCCTTAGTTCTTCTTCTCAGGGATGACTCAGGCAGTGGAAGTGAGCCAAGGAAGAATAACTTGAAGTAACAATCCAAGCATAGGTTAGATCAGGGGTGTCCAAACTTGGCAACTTTAAGACTTGTGGACTTCAACTCCCAGAATTCCCCAGCCTCTGCTGGCTGGGGAATTCTGGGAGTTGAAGTCCACAAGCCTTGAAGTTGCCAAGTTTGGACACCCCTGGGTTAGATGGATAAGGGCTCAGATTCCCTCATCTATGACTTCTTTAAACTAAGATGCACAATCTTCTCTATCTTATGAGACTATATATAAATTCACAGAAAAACGGAATATATTTAGCATGATTGTGGTTTAAATATAGTCTCCATTAGACAACTATTTTAAGGTTCTTTGGAATTTAAGAGGAATAATGTACTTTAAAGCTTGTTGGCATCTGTGAGGCATGTGCAAATATCTCCAGAGACAAAAGTGAAAAACAGCCAGAGAAGCAAGCAGAAGTCAATCAATTGACTTTTTTTCCATTTACCAAAATAGAACATGCTTAATCAATTTCAAACCATTGGTATTTAGAAAGTTTGGTCCTTGAATCAAACCATCCAATTTGTGCATCCAAACTGCTGCAACTTCATTGCAGTTGCCCTTATTATTTATTTAACCAATTGATATTCTGCTCTTTTCATATTCACAGCAAGTAGACAAGATAATGGCCAGTTACCATCATCAAACTCTAAAAGTCAGGCAAACATAATAACCACAAAAGACAAAAATAAAGAAACAAACAGAGAGAAGCAAATAGTTTCCAGGTTCAGAATTCAAATACCAGAGCAAACACTACCAAACATTACACAAAACAGCCTGCTTTATGGCTTCCCATTGAGATTTTAATAGAACAGTGTCTGAACTACAGTTGGACCCCTCCATTCAGTATGTGGCTAACCTAATGGTCACTCTCAGCTTTGTCTCACTAAGCAAACAAGCAAATACCCAGTCAAGTTTTACATTTTCAAAACTCCATTGGGATCATGAAAAAAAATGGATCCACTGATATTCAGAAATACACATCAAACGTTAATTTCTTATTTATTCTATGTGCACACCAGACTTTATATACATTTATGCATGGTAATAATTTTAATCAGGGACACCAGATTTCCGAAACCTGCATCTTTTTGTATAATGTATAGATGGTTGTCAAGGAAAGGTTCAATGACTCACTTTGCAAATGCGGTGAGGAAAAAACTGTTTTTCATTGAATCAGAGAGATCAGAAGTAACTGATTTGTAAATTGCTGGACACCAGTTGCTGGGGAAAATATAAAATGAGAGAACTTTTGTCCTTACATGTTGCTTCAGATCTTTTTTCTGGCTGGCCATCATAGTAAACAAAATGCTGAACTTGAATTCTTTGCAGTTGGAATATTATATCAGATACCAGAAACAACATCTGAAGTTGTGGCTTTATATTCACCCTACACCAGGGGTCACCAACCTTTCGGACCCCAGGGATCACTACATTCATAATTTTAAATCCCACGGACTACTAATACAATTTTAAAAAAAAGATAAATAGTATTTAGTGCAATATAAAAAGGGCAAATAATTTTTTCTGAGTGCCTACAAAATTTTCTTGTGGACCACCAGTGGTCCATGGACCACCAGTTGGTGACCGCTGCCCTACACAACTCTGATCATAATATCTGAACTGCAAAAAATTCATATGACCCGTAAAAAGTAAGTAAAATTTGGGTTTCAATACCTTTTTGCTGCCATCAAGAGGTTGCCTAGCCTGATAGACCTAATATTTTAAGCGTTTTATATTATTTGAACTATAATAAAATGTGGATACATACAGATAGAAATGTTGCTGTTGTATTATATTATTTATGCTTGTTAAGTTTCATCAAGAAAGCTTTTTGTGCATTTGGGAAACTTACAGGGATGATATTGATGATTGGAATGCAAAAGCTGTGTCATGCACATGGGAACGACTGGAATTTCTGGCTTAGAATATGGGATTTCTCTTCATCCAAGACTGTTCAACACTAATAATATTCATTAATCATGATTGGAAGCTCAGTAGTGTATAAGTAATGAAAAATAATGGCCACAATATATATAAAGTAGTATAGTATCTCAGTATTCATCCTTAATTGGTTCTGAGAGGTGCGATAAAGTACCAACAATGAGTACCAAACAAACTTTTCCCATAAGGAATAATGTAATGAGTCACAAGGTAGCTGACACCAACAAAATCTAGTTTGGGCATTGAGTATCAAACAAACAATAGGTACCAGGACAGTTTTCATCTCAAAATGTGTTGAGTACCAAATTAGATGAGTTTCAAAGCAATTGAGTACCAGGATTCAAAGCAATTGAGTACCACTGTATACATCTTAGCTAATGTTCATGTTCCTCACCATTAAAACAGCTTACCACCTCTTTGCAAATGGAATGAAGTATTTGATTGGTATGCACAAGCATCTACTGGATCTTCTGTCTTCCAAGAAATTTCTTCTGAGATTTTGTTGGGCATTTCCAGAGTTCTTGGTTAATCAACTGAATATATTGGCAACCATTGCTTTGGACAGAATTGCACCTGAGCAGCCTTCCTTGGTTTGTTGATACACTTGCAGAATTGATTTACCAAAGAACTTTGAGAACTGAAGTGGCAAAAGCAATGCTGAGAAGAATGCTGGTGGAAGACAAAGAGTGGATCTGTCCAATCATGGGTAAGGTCTGGTTTTTTTTTCTTTGCCTTTATTCTGTCCAGAGAATGCTGATTAGCAGCCTTTTCTGAAGTATGCTCAAATCTTTTAGGAAAAGTTGGTTGGCAGAATATTTGCTGAATTTGCAGTATAACTGAATGATAAAACAGTTTAGATCCATGCAGAGTTGGACATTAGCTAGTCAGATTCTGTTGATACGAAAATACCTGACCTTGTGAAGCTATCTAGGAAATTGAGTCTATTCATCCTGAAGAAATGGACGTGATCTTTGGTAATACTATCAGTGCAGTGTGGTTAGACACCTGCACTAACTGGCTGGTAAAAGCCTCCAGGCTGACGGAAGTTTGCTGGGTTACAATGATAGCAAATGTATCCTTGAGAGAAGAGTTCGTGTTCCTGGCCTTGAAAACGGCACTTATGACCCTTTAAGAAAACATTGCTTGGTGGTTTTTCAGATAGCTGGGAGAACCATCAACCATTATTGAATCTTCCTTGTATAGCAAAGAGTATTGAGGAGGGGCTAGAGCTGGGGTTGGAGAGGTCTAGATGAGATGGATTATTTGGACCCTTTTTAGATGAGTTTCATGCTAGTGTATCTTAACAAGAACACACAAATTGTTCTATTGGATGATATGTGGCAAGATTCCTTGTCCTCTTCAACCTCTCAGTTGCCTTTTATCACATCAATTATAAAATAATTTTGAACTGACTCTGGGACTTGAAAAAGAAGTGTGTTATAGATTCTCTGGGACTTGTTTCAGTTGGTAGTGAGGGGAAGGGAGAGGTCAAGTCTGAAAAGTACCGAAAGTGTTCAACTTTCTCTGTTCCATAGTTTAAGCAACAGTGGTGTGTGATTCATCAACACAGGGACAAATATCATGATACCCATTGCTCATCTCAATTTCAGGTCAAACAGAATATATGATCAAAGCACTGTCCCATTGCTTTGAGATTGTCAGGGTCTGGATAGGAATGAACAGATTCAGACTTACTTTCTGCAAGATGGAGAAGCTGTAGGTTCAGAGGTCAATGAGCCATTAGTCTTGGAATGGATTGGTTCCCTCATTTTAAGCTGGAAGTCTATATTCTATAACCTGGTAGTCTTCTTCAACTCCCTGGAAGTCTATATTCTATAACCTGGAAGTCTTCTTCAACTCCCAACTCTTGCTTATTGAGATAGTGGCATTGTGATGAAAATGGTGATGATGGGAGGTTGTTTTTCAGCACATTGACTATTCATATTGCAACTATAGGTTGTAATCTTTATTATACAATTGGAGTATATGTCCTTAGAGTTGTCTATGAATAAAAATGGCTTGCAAACCCATGAAATAAATAGGCAGCATGAATTTATTCAGTTTTAAAATTAGAGTTTACTAAATCTGTCTGACACTTTTAGTCCAGTTTTGATTTTGTTACAAAGAACAAGCAAGTGCCCTCTTTATCAACAAATCGTATGTGATTACATAGCCAATTTATATAGTGCACTTGGCAACAAGTCAAGATCAACAGGGAAGCAATGCCAACAATAAGATATGTACTGTTACTAGAAAACATAATTAAGATTTCGTAGTTCAGCAATTTTCACTTTAATATTCTATGTAATCCAGTCCTTTAGTTTGTGTATCTTTCCCCCCTTTTGCTGTCCAAAAAGTCAGAACTTCTTTTTCTTAGTATAGTTTTGCTATAAAAGCAATGTTCTTCTAAACAAAGACATTTATAAGCTTTCAATAGTAAATCAAAATAGATGTCTGAAGACAACTGAAAAGAATAACTGAAAAGAACTGAAAAATGCAACTAGGCAGGGTCCTCCTCTGCATTTTTTGTTCTAAAGGGACATATCTGAAATTCTGCAGACAAGTTGTGCACTTTCTAGCAAATGTCTATTTTCAAATGGTCCTGATTCATATGGGGGAGATTTATCAAAATGCAATTCCCTCTAGTGCCCTCTATCACTGCAGATTTTCCTCTAAACCTAATCTTTTTCCAAGGTGATAGGAATACTTCAGGCACTTAATTTCTAAGACGTCTTATGAAGTCCATTTATGGACCAGGAAATCTTTAGAAAAAAAGATTATGCCGAAGGTACTTTTCATGATGCAAATTATTTATTATTTTTATAAATTATAGAATGTAAAAAAATTAAGTGGGGTAGCAAATATAAAGTTGACATATGGGGTCTCTTTTCCTAGAGCTCCTAAGTACCATATTGAGGATCACAGCAGTTGCATCACCTCTCAGAATGTACACATCAAATTTTGGAGGAGTTTAATGTCTTTTTTTTTTCAAAAAAATTTATTGGTTTTTACACATATATGGGGAAAGGTATAGGGATATACAAAAAAATTTGGCAGCTCCCACACTAGTGATAGAAACCCATCCAACACTCACAATTTTTATAATCTTAAAAACAAAATATAAAAGATAAGCAGAAAACAAGGTCTTATTCTATATTGTCAACCATGTGTTCATTCATTTTCTTTTGTCACATTCTAGAATATCACCAATTGCTATTTACTTCAAGTGCTTTTATTTTTGTGATCTGAGCCTTTTCGATATTGCTCCTTCATCCCTGTCCCCAGAGGCGGCCTCAGCCCCCACTCCTTCTTATCTTGCACCATACTGTCCCTTCCACTACCTTCACTATGTTCGTCCTCTAGGAGGAGAGAATTCTTTTTAATGAAGGCTTCCGCCTCCTGCACTGTATTAATTCTAATCCTGTTTCCCTCCCAAAAGATCAACATTCTTTCTGGCAATAACCATCTAAACCAAATTCCTTTCTTGTATAATTTCTTTGATAAGAAGGAATACTTTCTCCTTCTCTCTCTTATCTTTTTTGGAATCTGCTTAAGAATGATGATTTCTTCATCTTTATATTTCAATGGTCTCTCCCTTTGGGTCCCAAGCACCTCATCACTTGTGGTCCTCCTGAGAAATTTAACATGTACCTCCCTTGGAACATTATGACTTCTAGCATATGCTGAATTTATCCTATAAACTAAGTTCATATCCCACCACAGCTGATTTTTATCTCTCTTAATATAATCTGCTAAACTTGTACTCATGATATCCTTAAGGTCTTCATTTTCTGTCTCTGGTAGGTTCTGGAATCTAAGAAAAAAGGATATTCTTTCAAATTCTACTTTTGCCAAAAAGTTTTCCAAGTCTACATTTCCCTTCCGGATTGTTTTAATTTCTTCCCCCAACCAAGCCACTCCCTCCTCCAACACCACAATCCTTTGTTTATTTTCTGCAATATGATGTTTAACATCTCTGAGTTCTTCTTTAAGCTCTGTCATTTCTTTTTTCAAATCATTTTGACCCCTCATAAGTTCTTGAAACATTTGAGAGACAGATAGTTCTTTTGGTCCCTCTCCAGTCCGCTCTTGCTGTAACATTGAGGTGATTTTTGTTTGTTGCATACTAGGACTGGAGGAGCCAGATGAGGGGGCCGAGAGTGACTTGCCCATCGGTGGCTTCTTAGGCCACATTTGTTTAAAATTCAGAGATGTAAGTCTTTTCCCAGGAAGATGGTGTCCGAGGATTGCGCAGCTGTGCTGATCCCAAAATGCAAAACAAAGCCGCAACCGACAGTTCCAAGGCACCGAGGCAAACCAGATGAAGGGTATCAAATAGTCAAAGTTCAGAAGAGCCACATTCAGGGAGGGGTCTCAGTTTCCCTCAGAGAGAGTAATAAGGCTGAATGTAGTTTCAAAGGGCAGACTTCATTTATAAGTAAACAAACAGAGTAGGGTGGGAGCCATCTTGGCTCCTCTTTCCACAGGGAGAAAGAAAACAGATATCTCTTATCAAAGCTTTTAAAGGAAAAACAGCTCCACAGTCATTACTAGCAGTTGTGATAAAGATCTTTCTCCGTTGGCTAGCTGAAGTGACGGGTCAGCCTTTGTTCTCTCTCTTCTAAGAGAGATCGTTCAAATGCCACTTAATCCGAGGGGGGGTAGAAGAAAGAAACACCCCCCTCTAATCTCCATTCAAATAGGTTGAACACAGAATTTACAAAAGTCTGCTGCTTTTCTTTTAAACGATCAGAGAGTTCAGGATGGGTCCCCTACCACCAGAATCCAGCCGCACTTCTCCAGGTACGCTCTCTCCTCCAGATCCATTCGGCAAAAGGGCGGACAGCACAACGCCGTCCCTCGCCCCCCCTGCTCCCCGGCTCCTAGGCGAAGCTGAAAAGCACCCCCGCCGGCTGCCACCGATTCTGGGGGGCTTCAGCAAGCTGCCCTTCAGCAGAGAACCCCTCCAGGGTCCTCTGTGCTCCTTAGGGAGCCAGCCGGGGAGAAGAGCGGCGGACAACACGTCCGTCGCCTTCAGGAACCAGAAGTCATCTCCAGGAGTTTAATGTCTTGTAGAGCATTAAGTACCATACGTTGAAGAGAAATCTTGCTATGTTAGTGGAACAAGCACCAAAGAACATCTCAGAAGGCTACTTCAACTAAGAAATGTGAAGAAATATTACATCAGTATGCTTAGAGGAGATTATCAATGAATACCCCAGTGGTGCTTATGGCACTATTTCTGTCTCTTAAAAACATGTTAAGTTGTAAGTCTTTATTTTAATTTTTTCCCTACTTATTCAAGCTTGTTGCAGTTCTTTTTTTAGCAAAAATCTCACGCAAATTATGTCACAGTCTGCTGCTTTCTAAAAGTCTGATCCAACACTAGCAATAAAGATAAAGAACAATGTACTAATTTACATACTACTAAAAACCTCATATATTTCATCCAACAGCAAAAGATTGATGGGTGGCTTAGTATTAAACTTGATAATTTCAAGTTTAGCAAAGCAGGTTATTTTAGATGCCCTTCAAAAATTAGCTAAGAAGAAGGCAACATAAAGAGAAATTGTTCTGCTCAGAAGCAATCTTAGATTCCACATTTATAGCTTCTGCAGCTAGCAATTTTGGTGGCTGCAATATCAAACTGCTACTGCTGGCAGAAAATGACTTTCTTAGGCAAGTCCTTATTTCCTTCCTCCAAGGCTTCCTGAAAACTTTTATGTGTACCTGTTTTCAAGAGTTTGAGTGGCACTTCTAAAGTAAGAAAAGAGGAAGAAAACAGTTCTTGCTTAAGTCCTATAACTTCACCTTAGGTTCTAATGAAATTAGAAAGGGTTGTTTTTTGTAAACCAAAAAGTTACAAAGTCACTGACAGAAAATATTCATAGAAGAATTAGTAAAACTCTGAAACTCACCCCAAAAAAATAGAATGATGATTTGTTCTTTACTACTACCACATTTAAACACTAGGTATCATAAATTAAATGGAATTATTTGGAAGCTACAACTACAGCTTAAGAAAATCCAGCAAAACAAATAAAAAGAAAACCAAAACATGATTTGGTTAAAGGGTATTGCTATCCTTTGTTTTACACCCATACAGACAGAGTATCAGGGTAGATAAAGAGCAACTTTACTTACCATCATATTTTGCTAAAACAGCTTGAACATCTGCATATGCTTGTAACTCCAGCAAAGCTTCTAGCAAATTTTCGTGGATGTTGAACATACTAAGAAGAGGGAATTCCTTCATCAACTATAAAGAAAGAAAGAAAAGAGGCTTAGTACTTAGCATGGTATTTTATATGGCAAATATAAAATAAATTATAATGACTGTTCACATTTAATAATCTCTTCCTGCCATTGTCTGAACTTAGAACATGAAAACAATATATAGGCATATATGGTTAGGTTAATAAATCCAAGAACAGCAGCATTAAAAAATGATGCATTGAAATTTTCTAGTAAAGCCAGTACTAAGCTAGATGGACCAAAGAGTCTAACCTGATGAACGACATTTTTATTTCACAGATCAGTTTTCTATCTTGCAACTAAGAGAATGGAAAATTGGGCTTAACTAGGCTTCCATTTATTATACCAAGAACCTGATTTGGATCAACTGGATATTCTGAAATGCTGGCAGGGTACAGTTAGCTTTAAAGATAAACTTTCTTTAAGCCCAATTTTTCATGTCTTAAGACATTTTTGTATCATTTCCTGATAGGGACCACAGGAAATGGGTTAAGAATGTATTCTTTATTTATTTGATTGATTGATTGCTATAACCTATCCCAGCCAAGAATTGGCTTACAATTTTAAAACTATAAAATAGTTAAAACAATTAAAACATGCAAAAATTGTTTTTCATAATGTTACATTCTACTACCACATTTCCTCATTATTTGTGGGTTTCAGAAGTCAATTTTAAAAATTAGAAAAAGGAAGGATTGAGAAATGATGGAGAAATCAAGAAATGGATAGCAGAATAACATCTAAGGCCCAGCTGAAGAAAAACGTACATAAAACAACTTACATTAAAATATTTGGCAAATACCAACAAATTATAAATATATGGATGAGTAACTATAGCAAAATATAATTAAGCTGGCTTAAAAAAAGGTAATAATCAAAACATAGCAAGAATATGCTAGATTTAATTGATCCCATTCAAGATACATGGACATTTGTTGTAGGGATATACAATCACGATCACCTTATTAATATTCATTTGTCTGTAATGTTCGCAGCTCTTGTGTTCCTAATTTTACTTATGAAGATCAGAAAGGAGTATTTTAATTTTACTAACACATTAAATTACATTCTCCAGAGTCATTTGTATCTAGAAAAGCCAAAGATTAACTAGATGAAACATGCCTAATCCTTCTTATTCAAGGTCAATACACAAAAATATTAATTTTTTATCATTATTAACTTTCCAGGATTGAGTTAAGACATTGAAGTCAGCTTCAAAATTTATTTAAATATTGCCCTGCCTACTACAGTAAATGTTTTAAAATGAAAATAAATGTCCTGTTAGGTCTTGAGATACTTGTATCACAAAAGAGTGAGAAAGCAACAGCTAAACCTGGACTGGAAAAACTACACTTTTCTAAACACAAGAACTCCAAAAACTCAATTATTTCACCTGTTGGAGTTTGGCCTAGAACAGGAGCGCACGTGGCTGGGAAATGCTGCAATTTGACGTTCACAAATCTTAAAGTTGCCAAGTTTAGACACCCATGGCCCAAAAGGAGAAGGTATCAATTTAGTCCAATTTTGAAGAATGGTTGTATATATAGGTTGTATTTTATAAGATCACAAAAGCATTATAATGTTTAAAGCCAGTGGTCGGCAAGCCGCGGCTCGCAAGCCACATGCGGCTCTTTACACATTTTAATGCGGCTCTTCTGTGTGCCGGGTGCCCGCTCCCCTCCCTCCCACTGTTCCCTCTAAGGTGCGCGGCTGCTAGAACTGGCCGCCCGCAAAGGACCTCCCCGGACTTGTTTTGGTGAGCGCGGGGCGACTGATGCCAGGAAAGCAAGCCCGTGGAGGAGGTCCTTTGTGGGTGGCCAATCCTAGCTGCTTGCGCCCGGCGCTGCAGCTAAAGTAAAGCCCCTGCCGCTACCGGAATATCTGCTGCCACCTCCTCCTCCTCTAACAGCACCCGACGCTGCGGCAGAGGTGAAGCCGCCAAAGCTCCCGCCGGCGCCCCCGCCTATGGCAGCGGCGCCTCCCCCTCCGTTCGGAGCACCTGAGTTGGGCCCCGCGTTACCCTTCCCCCTCCTCCTCTGCTGTGCTTTTGAGGAGCCATGAGGCCGCGGGAGCCAGTAGGAAGGCGGCGGGGGGGGGCAGGAGCAGGGAAAAAAAGCCTCATGGCTTCTCAAAAGCATGGCGGCGGCGGCGAAGGCAGCAGGGGTAACGCGGTGCTCCGAGTGGAGGGGGGCACCAGCGGGAGCTTTGGCGGCTTCACTCCAAATGTAGTGGTGCTGTTGGAGGAGGAGGAGGAGGCAGCTGTTGTTCTGGTGGCGGCAGGGGCTCGTCATCGACATCTTCAGCAGCAGCCCTGCCCCCTGTGAAAAAAGCCGAAGATGGATCCACGCAGATGACGTCGCCGCAACATGACTGGAGGAGGAATTCTGGGAGTTGAAGTCCACAAGTCTTCAAGCTGTCAGGTTTGAAGACCCTGGTTTTTTTTCCTAAAGGGTTAGGGATGCAAGGATCTTGTAACTTGACAGCTTTAAGACTTGCGTGCTTCAAATGCCAGAGTTTATTGAAACTAAAAACAGTGTACCATCCTATGTATTTTCGGTTTTAAAAATGTGGCTCTCAAAATAAATTTCAATCGTGGTTTTGGCGAGATTTGGCTCAGTTGAAAAAAAAGGTTGCCCACCACTGTTTAAAGCAACTTCTATGCATGAAAAAATCTTGATGCTTGGGATGGTGGGTTTTGCTTGGGATTATATATGACATACAGTAAATAGTAGGTTGCAAATAATCTAACTGAAAGCTCTTCCCTTACTTCATGCAGATAAACTCTGATATAGCAAATAAAACAAAGAATTCATTGTAAATTAAAATATATATTTGTTTCATTTTATGAATCTTTTTGTTCCTTATTTTAAAGAAGATCTGAAAAGGATAAGAAGAAAAGTACATTATCTAGACCAGTGATGGCGAACTTTTTTCTTACGGCATGCCAAAATTGCACATGTGTGCGCTATTGCATGCACATGTGTGACTACTCAAACTCCCTGCCCACCTGCAAATGCGCGTGCGACTCCTCCCAGCCCCCAGAGGCTTTCCTAAAGCTTGGGGAAGACAAAAAAGGGAAAGCCTCAAAAGGTAATTGCAAAAGAAGTTGGAGGTTCCCAAAGTGCTGTATCAAAGCACATTAATAGAAAGTTAGGTGGAAGAGAAAAGTGTGGAAGAAAAAGGTGCACAAGCGGCAGGGATGACGGCAGCTCTGTTTTCGCTGGCAGAGGGTTGCAGCAGGCCTTCATGGGCCAAAACAGAGCTTGTAAGCCCCCCACCCAGCTCTGTTTTCACTTGCAGAGGGCTGCAGAAGGCCTTCATAGCCAAAAATGGAGCTCGTAAGCCCCCAAGTTCTGTTTTCACTGGCAGAGGGTTACAGGAGGCCTTCACGGCCAAAAAGGGAGCTTGAAAGGCCCTCCAAGCTCTGTTTTCGCTGGCAGAGGATTGCAGGAAGCTGTTGCAGATGAAAATGGAGCATGCAAGTCGTCGTCCCCCGCCCCCCCAGCTCTGTTTTTGCTGGCAGAGGGTTGCAAGAGGCCTTCACGGCCAAAAACTGAGCTCTCAAGGCCCCTTGAGCTCCATTTTTGCTGGCAGAAGGCTGCAGCAGGCCATCCCAGCTGAAAGGAGCCCATTTTTGCTGGCACATTCTTGGGCCACAGGTGCCCGAGAATGTAACACAATAATCAATTATTTATGGTACCTTTGTTTTAAACCATATGGAAATATACAGTTTAGTTTGCTATGTAGTTTGACATCCAAATCCCAGAACAGCATTTCTTTTTAGACTTTGTCATGTAATTTGATTGTTTTTCCTACACCCCTTACACAGAGTTCCTGGTTTTAATAAACATTTGGTTTCTTTGGTGCTTGTTTCCAGGTTTCTCACTATATTTTCTATACTGTTGTCATTAAGAATCATTGTCCACGCTTTGGCAATCTATATCATTGCTTGGAATGTAGATCTGAAAGCAAGTTATGTGAGATTAGTATTTTCTTTACAAAACACTCTAGAGCAGCCCATAACAACCTAGTGATTTTGGATACTATAGAAAAAGGCTACTTATAGAAACACAATTGGAATTAAGAATGCATAGACTGATATAAAAGTTTATTTTTGAATATTATGAGTAAATTAAGGTGTACCAATAACGAAGACATTAAAAACCTGACATACAATTTGATCTTACAGAGTCCATTTATGATCCTTATACTATTCAGTTTTTAAAAAGTGGGGGGGAGGAAGGGTGTGAACTAGAATTGTCAATAATTCTAGGAAGTCTTGCCTAGATATAGAGATAATGAAATTGCATACAGGGATAGACTGAAACCTTTAATTAAAGCTTCATTGTAAGATTCCTAATACCAGCAGCAAGACTGAAACGAATCTCAGGTTCCATTTCATTTTCCTATTGATGAAAAAGCCTGTAGTGTTCCACAGTTATGCAAACTTGTTATATAAACAGCTCATCCAGTATACTTATTAGGACATAACAACATTCTGACATGTTAAAATTTTATTGAGGACAAACAATTTTGACAAGTTGAACAGTATCAGAGAATATGATCTAAATATTTATGGATTTTTTTTTTAAAAAAAGGATCCTTGTGATCAAATTATATAAATTATACCAATCTTAGAATTTTGCAAGGATGGAAAGACTTGGAGGGAGAAATATTGTTTAATCATTCCGTTTCCTTCATTCATAGAAGCTCTATTCTACGAAGCAATTCACAGAAGCAACTCTATGGTTATCTTATCTACTACTCAAATGGTTTAAGGGGGGGTTCCCCAAGCTTTCTGGGTTGGCAGCCTGGAGAGGGGGGAGGGGGGAAAAGAGGGGATGATTTTGTGGGAGGGGCAAGCACGTGTGTGTGTGCACTCACAACATTTGCAAACTGGGTGCAAGCACCTGTGATGAGGCTCACGTGAGTGGGGCATTGCCCGCAATGATACTAGTGCAAATGGGACCGCGAGCACCTGCGACAATGCTCGCACGAGTGGGACCGTGAGCACCCAGGATGCTTGGTTGAGTGGGGCTGTGCACACCCACCAGCCAGCCATTCACACGGCCCAGTAGCAATTAGACCATGACCTGGTTATGGTTATGTGGCAGCCCACAGCTTGGGAACCCATGGATTAAGGAATGCTCTCTTTTAAACAAAACATGAACATATTAATTTCTTGTATTTCTCTGAGACCTCCATAACTGTTGGCTGTAATAAATTCACGAAAAGGATTATTGCCTCTTTCCAATCTATCTTTTGCACAAAAACTGATCAATCCCTCTGAATAAAATTTGAGTGACATACAGTATATATTTATCACTCTGAGGCATTTTTTTGCAGCAAATTTCATTGCATTCTCCACTCAAACAAATTATGTACATTTTAAATGAGAAATTAAACAAGTATTGAAAGCCCTGCATTGAGTTTCAGCAGATTTGGCACATTTAATCTCTTAATTGCAATTCGGTTTTCCTATAAATTTTTGGCTGATTTTTGTAAAAAGCAAAAAAATTAACAGGCCTTTTTTTAAAGCAACCACTTTTACATACATTTGACATACATTGTTTCATTTTTTACATGTAGTTCTCACTTAATAACTAATCAATCACTTAATGACTGTTTGGATTAATTTAATGATAGTTTTGGAAAGGATGCCATATGATCCAGAGGTGGGTTGCTCCCGGTTTTATTAGTGGTTTGCTTCTTGCACGCTTCTTGCACGCTTCTTGCGCGCATGCACAGAACAATTTACAGTGAACTGCGCACATGCTCAGACTACTAAACAACATGCCATCAACGGCAGTGGCAACCGGGGAACCGGTTTGGGGGCATGGTCAGTCTGGGGTCACTGCCAGTTCTGCGACCTAGGCCAAAATACCACTACCAGTTCAGCCGAACTGGGCGCAACCTACCTTTGATATGGTCTCTAAAGCAATTTTGATCATCACAAAAGTCTTACCATACTCAGCGTGGTTACGGATCAAGGGGAGATGAAATCCTTTGTGGGGCTGGAAGAATGCATGGAAGGGAGAGGAAACCCTTTAGCAAGTTGCAGAACAGAGCTAAAATCCTGAAGATTTCAACTTAGTTCTTGCAGCCCCATAAAGCCCCTCCGTGCATGCAGGGGAGCTGAAATCCTTTGGTGGGCTGTAGGAACATTTGGAAGGGAAAGTGCTGCCTGCCAGAAGGATTTCAGCTCTGTATGAAGCTCCGCATGGAGCTGAAATTCTTCATTAAGCAATTCTTTTGCTCATCTGCTTAATGACCCAGGAGATTGCTTAATGACCATAGTCAGGAGTGCCAAGAGTTAAACAATTAACAACTGTTTTGTTCAATAACTTGAGATTCCAATTCCTTAAGCAAGGACTACCTATAAAACGAAGACACCAAAATGTTTTTAGTTTTTTCTCATGCTAGATAGTTAAAGGGACAACCTTAGTTTCTTCAAATTGAGGAATAAGAAGAGGTAAAGCAAATTGGATTACTTTTAAAGATAAGATTCCAGCTACACAATGAATAGAATGTCCCTGAATTCTATGCATTTTATTATACAATATTAAAAGCAAAGGTAGGAATAAGAATTCACCACCCACAAAATCAAGGGAAGCAACAAAAGTCATGGGGTAGTGGCCATGAAAGTAAAATAATGTATGCTTCCCTCCCAAAGTGGTAAAATGATCATGTTAAAATTTATCTTTAATTATAGGCATATTCAATTTTGTATTTTTAATGTTATTATTTAAATTTATTATGCTGTCCCACTCCATTTAAAACAGTTAAAATAGTTGTAATTTATACTATTTATATTTATTTAACCTGCTTTTCACAATAACATTATTGCACTTCCTCCATTCAATTTTGTTTCCCACAGTGGCCCTGTGAGAACAGTTGGGTGAGAAAAAATAATTTGCAATAAGTAATCCAGGAAGTTTACATGGTTGACATTAGACTTCTTGATGTCAGTCTAACATTTTGATCATTCAAGTATAATGTCTCTCATCCTGAAAACAGAAAAACTGTACAGGAGACAGAACAATTTGTGACATTTTACATCTCTCTTAGCCCTTTTGAAATTGTAAATTAATTTCATTAGTTTGCATTCTTCACATTTCTTTCATTCTAAGAAATGGGTGTTTTTTCATTCATTAAAGAGAAATTTATGGCCTGAGTATGAGCGGACAGCAAAATCATGGTTTTCAACAGTGCATTTTCTTGTTTTTGATTTTGGCAGGATTGGGTACTTTATGCCCCTGCAATATTCCTTAAAATCATCCTCAAAACTGTCCCATAGCTAACAACATATGCCTCAGTGGCTGAATTGAACTGCATCTATTGGTCACATAAACGTCCTTCTTCAGTACGACATATCAAATTTTCTAAAATACTCTAATCTTTTTTCTGTTTATTACTACTCTATATTTATGGTAAAATCGGGGATGATCCTTTGCTTAATAGTATCCTTCTTCATACTCTTCATAATACACAACAATTTTCCTTATATAGATCTTGAATTCATAAGAAAAATCAGATTTTAATATGAAGTTCCATGCAAAAGTAACTAGACAAGACAGGAGCAGTAAACAAGAAAGGGCACAAATCCAAGGATGTTTTCAGCCTTTCACCCTGTATAGAAATATGAGGATGATAGGAAAAGGACCAGAAAAAGAGAAAGCAGGTTAAGCATTCTAGATATCAGCACTATTTTACGTAGATAGATAGGTTGGTTCTATAGTAAAAGGAAATTCCTCTCTGTGGTTGTGACTAGTTATATAAAAGACAAATATTAACACAAATCCAAACTCACATCTCTCATCATTTTCACAGCTTCCCTGGTTCTCCCCAGTTTTCTCGCACACATTGCCAGCCTCCTTTTAATGTAGACTAAAACATTAGTGTCCCGTCCTGGGAAGAAAGAAAAAGAAGGAAAGAAAGAGAGAGAGAAGAAGGGGAAAAGGTTTGAAGAGATTGAGTGTTTATAGAAACTGACAGAACAAAAGGTCTATTTTGACATCTCCAAAGAAATGCCCTTTCTTAGAATTTATTGTTGAATAGAGATAGTAGGACACAATAAAACGAAAGCTCTAAAACCTGTCTATCACTAATCATGTTAGAGAAGTACATTTATGTAGATGGAAGAAATAGTTTTATTACGTCTACAATATACTACCAATTATGGTGAGCACCAATATTAGATCACTGTGATACATTCACATCCTATGCCTAGCACAGTATGGTAACTTCCACAAAACATTTTATTTAGGCAAGTGTACTTTCTATGCACTTGAAGTAACTGCTCATCAGTACAACATGCCACAAATCTGTACACTGTAAACTGCTTGGCATTTCATAGAACTAACATAGGCCTACACAAACTTGCATGACAATCTTAAGAAAGCCCCTTGAATATGTTTTCTGCACATTGAGACTATACATTAAAGAATGGTAACAGATACCTTGTTATGTGTGTAATGCAATTCCTTTTCATACTGTTGATAGCTCATATTTAATAATAATTTGCAATTAACATTTTTTTAAAATTTTGGTTCTTTGAATATCTGTGAGTGTGTATGGTTAATTTGCAAAAGCTAGGAACTTGGTGCTTAACAAATTACTGCAGCAATTCTGACACTCCATAGGAACTTACCCTTTTGTATAAGGTTGTGAATATTTAATATAACACAAGAAAACAAGTGAGATACATATTAAGAATACAACTGGGACAAGCCTCAAAGGTCAGCAAGAAATAAGAGAATATACTCAGCATTTTTTCTCTTGTAAATCTTATTACGTGCCATCAAATTGGTATCAATTCTTAGATAAATCTTAGCTAGAGCTAATTTTTTATTTTGGATGTTTATTGTATCAATGGTGCACTTCTGCTGGAAATGAAATCTGTCAGACTAGAACTTTTATAACCCCAGATAAACTATAAAATATAGGACCCAGGTTGTTGGGCCCAATGTACTTACATTGTAAACTGCCCAGAGAGTGCCGTAAAACACTATGGAGTGGTATATTAGTTTAAGTACTATTGCTTAATAATTATTTGTTTTAATATGCTAATAGTGGCTGACTGTTCTGTACATGGAGTTGTTCTTGAAAACCATCTGGAAGCTTCAGCTGGCATGGGCAGTAACAATAATGATAACAATAGCACTTAGATTTACCTACTGCTTCACAGTGCTTTACAGCCCTCTCGAAGCCGTTTACAGAGTCAGCACATTTCCCCCAACAATTTGGGTCCTCATTTTACCAGCCTCAGAAGGGTGTAAGGTTGAGTCAACCATGAGCTGTGAGGATTGAACTCCTGGCAGTCAGCAGAATTAACCTGCAATATAGGATTCTAACCATTGCGCTACTACCACTCTCTCAGTAATTGGCATGCCTCATTTGCCTATGTAACACCTCTGCTTTGTGAGCTGCATTGATTGCCTATTTGTTTCTGGGTGTGATTCAAGGTGTTTCTCATTATCTATAAAATCTTATAGAACATAGGGGATAGTTACTTGAGGGGCTGTCTCTTTTCCTAGTATTTGTTTAGCTGCTTTGAGCTGACAGAGTTGATGTGCTCTGGGCTTCATAGATTAAACAATGTTCCAGGTTCTAAAAGTGTGCCTCTTCTGTAGTAGCATATGCCTTCTAGAATGAGGCTCCCCCCCAAATTCAAATGATCTTGTCCTATGGGTATTTTGAAGGCCCCCCAAAATGTGGCTCTTTATCCAGACTGTCAGTGAGGACAATTGATGCCCATTTTCTTCTTTTTTCCTATTTGTATCAGGATTTATTCTCTCCACCATTTTTGTTTTATTTTGTATTTTTTTGCTTTGTTTTGTGCTTCTTATATTTTGTTTACAATTACAGTTACAGTTGCAGTTGCTGACAGTTGCTGACAGTTGCTGACAGGCAACATGTTAATAATAATAATAATGATGATGATGATAATGATAACAACAACAACAATAAGTTACATTAATACGTTATAATAACGTTAATAATACGTTAAATAATATGTTACGACGTCCTAGGCCCCTGGGTGGGGCCCGACTAGTAATCAATGCCAAATCCAGCGAAACAACTGGCCGCTGTGATACAATTGTATAATAATAATAATAATAATAATAATAATAATAATAATAATAATAATGCCGGCTGCCGGATTAACAAGGGTTCCGTTGGATGCTATGGCCCCTGAGCATTCTGTGCAAAATGAGCTACAGGGCTCACCTCCCTCTGCTAGGCAACCAGGGCATGGAGCTGACAAGCTACTGGAAGAAAAAGCAAAAAAGTGAAAATTCTGGACTAGGGAAGAAAACATCTCTATTATGGAAGTTTACTATCAGTCTGAACCAGAAAAATGATTTCAAAAATGAATGTATCAGATTTGGAAGGTGAACCACACAGACTGTGATATCAGTGAACAAAGGCTAATGGACCAATGACGTGTAATTCTGAGCCACAAATTTTTCACTACAGCAGAATTAACAGGAATCGAAGAGAAAGCAACTAATGTATACCAACAAAGAAGAGTAACATTAAGAATGATTTGCAGACTCAAAAGCAAACTGAGGAAGAAAGGGAGGAAGAGGCTGCTGAAATGGATGAAGATAAAGAACAAGGAAGCACTGAAGAACAAGCACCAACAGATAGTGCTCAATTAGCTGAGAAAATAAAGCATCAAATGGAAGATCCTGAAATGACACGTTTGCCAAAGCTGAACCAAGTGAACCAAAAAGAATTGAGAAATGTACTAAAAAAGGTCAATGAGGCTGTGCAAACCATTCAAACCACTATATTACCTGAAACAAACCAGCTGATGTATGCAGCAGCCTTCATAACCACCAAAGAATTGGGTTTGAAAATACAAAGGAACCAAAGAGGCAGAAAGGGGAAGCCTAAGTGGAAAATTCGGTTCAAATTGAATATCAAAAAGAAAAAAAAAACCTTTCGTGGAGACTTGAGCAACTTGAAGAACCTAAGGCAGCCTAAGCTAAAGAACAAGCAGGTCAAAAGCAGCCTGAAAGCAAGATACGATTTGGAGAATAAGGAGATTACGGTAGTAATTGAAGAGCTGAAGCAGAGGGTTGTTGCCATTGCTGAAAAGATTAAACGGTATGAAAATCAAGTAACTTAGTTCAAGGAAAATTCACAGTTCAGAGCAAATCAGCACCCGTTTTATAAGAGCTTAGAAAGTGGAGATGGAGTAAAAACAAATGAAAAGCCTAATAAAGAGAAAGCTCTGAAATTCTGGAAGAATTTGTGGGAAAACAACAAGCACAACAGAAATGCAAAATGGATCAAGCAATTTGAGGATTCTATTAAAGTGCATAAAATGGAAGATGTGAAAATAACAAAAGAAATGGTGCAAAAGCAGTCAAGCAAAGTGAAGAATTGGAGTGCACCTGGACCAGATGAGCTACATGGTTTCTGGCTAAAGGCACTTACAAGTATGCACGAAAGATTGGCAGCCCAAATGAACCAGATCTTAAAACACCTGAAAATGATGAATGGATGACAACTAGAAGGACATTTTTGATCCAAAAAGATAAAGAAAAAGGAAAGGACCCTGGAAATTATAGGTCAATCACCTGGTTGCCAACAACATACAAGCTCCTTACAGGTATCATTGCAAACCAAATTTATGGATACTTGGAAAGAAATGACTTACTTCTTGTAGAACAGAAAGGATGCTGCAAAAATTCAAGAGGAACAAAGGACCAACTGCTGATTGACAAGCTAATCCTAAAGAATTCAAAGAAAAGATGAACCAAGCTGTTCATGGCTTGGATAGACTATAAGAAAGCATTTGATTCAGTTCCCCACAGCTGGATCAAGAAATGCCTGAAAATCTTTGGCATCAACAGCAACATACAAAAATTCAATGGAAATTTCAATGAACCTCTGGAAAACGAAGCTTATGGGTGAAGTTGAAATTAAACGAGGCATTTTCCAGGGTGATTCCCTTTCACCCCTACTTTTTATACTCTCAATGCTACCAGTGACAACCATTTTGAAGAAGATGAACTGATGAACTGTGGATACGAACTTGCAAAGAAAGGACTGAAAATTTTACACTTGGTGTACATGGATGATTTGAAGCTGTTTGGTAAAACAAAAGCTGAACTGAATTTATTAATTGAAAGCACAAAAGATTTTAGCCAAAACATTGGTATGCAGTTTGGAATTGACAAATGTGCAACAATGGCAACCAAGGCAGGCAAGGTCCTAGAAGATCATGGAGTACAACTTGAGAATGAAGAAATGATAAAGGCAGTAAAACCAGAAGAAGGCTACAAGTACTTGGGGATTTTAGAGGCCTCTGACTTAATGCATAATAAAGTCAAGGAATTAACCTCAGCCAAGTACAAATTCTCAAGATATTAAAATCCAAACTGAGTGGAGGAAACATCATAAAAGCCATAAATACCTGGGCTATACCTGTAATTCGATACTCTGCAGGAATAATTGACTGGACCCAGGTGGAGTTGGACAATTTGGACAGAAAAACAAGGAAGCTTATGACAATGAATCATGCTTTGCACCCTCAAAGTGATGTTGACCGATTGTATCTACCAAGAGCAGAGGGTGGTCGAGGATTCCTACAAGTAAAGCAGATTGTGGAAGAAGAAAGACACAGCTTGAATGATTACATCCGGAAAAGTAAAGAACCAATGATTAAGGAAGTAAATAAAGGAAGCCTTTTGAAGACAACTAAGTTAAAAGCTGAATATAAGAAGTAATTGAGAAGTGAGCTGAAAATTGGCAAAGCAAAGCTATGCATGGTCAATACTTGAAAAATATTGAAGGCAAAGCTGACCAAAAACTAACTTGGAACTGGTTAAGATCAGGAGTACTGAAAAAAGAAACAGAAAGCTTTATTTTGGTAGCTCAAGAACAAGCCTTAGCCACAAACTGCATGAAGGCAAAAATTCAACATGTTACCACCAACAGCAAATGTCGCCTCTGTAATGAGAAAGATGAGACAGTCAACCACTTGATCAGTGGGTGCAGTAAAATTTCACAAATTGACTACCTACAACGCCATAACCGCATTGCTAAGATTATTCACTGGAAATTGTGCCAAAAGTTTGGATTTGAGTACAGCAAAAATCACTGGGACCATCAGGTTGAGAAGGTTTTAGAGAATGAGAAAGGCAAAATCTTGTGGGACTTCAGAATCCAGACTGACAGGCACTTGGCCTACAACACACCTGACATAACAATAATTGGAAAAAAAAGTATGGTTCATTGGCATTGCAATACCTGGTGATGCACGAATTGAAGATAATCAGCAAGAAAAATCACAAAATAGCTTGTGATTTGCAAATTGAGGTTGAGCGAATTGTGGAAAAAGAAATCATGTGTTGTCCCAATTGTAATTGGAGCCTTTGGAGCAATACCTAAAGGGCTATCTCGCTATTTGAAAATTCTAAATTTACCTGACTTGAACATTCTGACTCAACAAAAAACCACCCTACTTGGAACAACTTATACCCTCCAACATTACCTTAACAGTTCCTAGGTCCTTGGTAATAATAATAATAATAATAATAATAATAATAATAATAATAATAATAACAACAACAACAACAACAACAACAACAACAACAACAACAACAACAACAATAATATAAAAAAACAGTGACACACATTGTCATTGGGGCACTTGAATTTTATATGATACATCAACAAATTGAAGCTTCCTCAAAAAACACCAGCGGAACTGCAAAAAACTGTGCTACTCGGAACATCGTACATTTTAAGAAGGTACTTGGTTGATACCTAGGACACTGGCAGTAGCCCGTATCAACCATTAGCACCAGCCAATGGTATTTGTGATGCATTTTTGAATGTTCAGTTGACTGAGTTTCATGTTTAATGAATAAAGTATAATAATAATATTTGACTGCAGCAAAATCTCACAGTCATGATCGAGTTGCCAAAATTATACATTGGAAGCTTTGCCAGAAGTTTGGGTTTGAGTGCAGCAAAAATTACTGGGAATGCCAAATTGACAAAGTTCTTGAAAACAAGCAAGTCAAGATCCTGTGGGACTTTTGGATCCAAACAGACAGGCATCTGGCCCACAACATGCCTGACATCACCATTGTAGAAAAGAAAAAAGTCTTGTTCATTGATATTGCAATACCAAGTGATGCATGAATTGAAGACAAACAGCTAGACAGAAATAACAAAATGTCGTGATTTGTAATTTGAAGTTGAGTGACTATAGAGGAAGAAATCAATGGTTGTACCAATTGTAATAGGAGCCTTTGGAGTAATAACCAAAGGGCTGCCTAGATACATGGACATTTTGAACTTATTAGACCTGAATATTCTGAATAACTGCCTATATAGTCAGACATTACTTAACAACTCTTAGGTCCTTGGTTAGGACTTGAACTGTTAAATTTTACTAGTCCCAGACTGTGAATCGAATTGAAGATTAAATCTTAAATAATAATAATCCTATCTCAGATCCTTGGAAAGGACTTGACAAGTAGATAAAAATGCCAAATGCAATCAAAACACCTGGTTAACTGTGTGACAAACCTTAACATGCCATTAAGTCAGGGGTGATTTTAAGGAACCATAGAATTTCGTGAGAAGCATATGCTCATATTACTACAAAACATTCATCTTTAAAATGGTAAACCCATCCAGGTAAATATGGCTATAATGTGCTCTTTATCAGTGAACTGAAACATTAAGTAAAATTATCAGCGATATCAATAATGTTTGGCATGCTATCTTAATTTTAAAAAGAAAGAAAGAAACCTTGGTAGATACAGAATCATTCCTATCATTTTATCACTGAAGACTGCAATTCATAGATTGAGCTAGAAAGATACAACCTCTAGATCACAGAATGTATTTACCAAGAGCTTTACACATACTATGGGAGTACAGGTTCTGACCAGCAAATTTGGTTATGTTTTAATTTACATTTTTGTTTCAATTCCAGAGGTGTTCAGAGGCCATCTTCAGTTATTGTTGTTGTTGTTGTTGTTGTTGTTATTGTTATTTTCTTCAAGATATGCAATTTAGATTAGTGGGAGAAGACAACCTGAATATTGATAGAGTTCAATTCCTATCATTTGCCATTTGCTATGTTGGTAGGAATTATGACATTTAAGGTATCAGAAAGTAAACCAATTATTGCTGTCCCTAATCTAAACCATGTAAAACCAGAAAGGACAAGTCCTGTCTATTCTATAATGGCAACCTTTGATTTGACTTTTTGATTATGTCTGACAATTATATCCTATAGTGTACCACTATAAAGAGACTGCAAGTTCTCTGTTTTTTTAGAAAAATCATTTTTGTGCAGAAAATCTATTATCATATAATATCATCCCTCTGAGAGCTCTTGACCAAAACGCACATTTTCAGACTCCATGAAATGGTGCTATTTTTTTAGGATTTGAAAATATTCTTTTATAAGATAATTTCATTCAATAGATCTAGAAATGTCACTTTTGATTAGCTGATTTGCTTCTTATAAGCATCCTCTAAGTTCTCCAGCTCTAGTCTTTCTACCATTTCTCCAATAACATCAACATGCAGACAAAAAGATAAGCAAATTTTAATTTCATGTCATAATTAATGCTCCCTAATG
Organism: Natrix helvetica; assembly: GCF_964273705.1. Classification (NCBI taxonomy): domain Eukaryota; kingdom Metazoa; phylum Chordata; class Lepidosauria; order Squamata; family Natricidae; genus Natrix; species Natrix helvetica. The sequence goes on along the minus strand of NC_138553.1, from coordinate 61,409,072 downwards.
CTCCCTAATAACAATGCCATTCTGCAACATATAATTCTCAGTTTTATAGATAGACTACTAATTACTTGCATCCCCCCATTTTGGAAGAAAAGCATGGAGATCCAGTGCATTGACTGGGCTGAAACCTTGATTAATACACACACACACACACACACACACACACACACACACACACCACAGAACAATGTCACTAAACGTATTTTGAAAAATGTGAGCTGAAAAGAAACATTTTTTAAAATAAAACACCAAAAAGAAAAGGCAAAGGCAAAATCCCTAAATATGATTCACTTGTTTTTATTTTACAAATTAAATTACCAAATTCTTCCAGATTCTTTTTTTGCATGACACATTTAATTTTTGTGATTAAACCAAATAACACATTGCCCTTATTCCATTTTGAATTCGTCTTTCCTGTATGCAGGTGACTGCAAACTATGGATAACTTTCTCCAATAAGTTCTTTTTCTAATAAGCATTTAAGAAGACAAAAATGTATTCTTTTTAGCTATCCGAAGATGTGCTCCCTAGAGTCATTTCTCCCATTACATTTTTTTGCATTTTTTTCTTTCTTTTCCAAATTATTTCCATATATCTTATATTACTGAATTTCAGTTTTTTTTCCACAGAACCATTGCACTATTCACATTTTTTATAATCAATAGAATTCTATGTTTGAGCTGCAGTATTTCTCTGTAGTCAAATTATTCTTAGTCAATTGCAACAAACTTGTTTCTCAGAGATCTCTACAATATTACAGGAAGACAGCTGTGTCTTTAGCTATGATAACTAAAAATGAAGAGTAGTGTGGTAGCATCTTTTCAGACTAATATATTTAGGAAAGGCATAAGCTTTTGTGAACTATAGCTGACTTCATCATGCGCGCAAATAAATTAGGGCCCTACGGAGACCTTCTAATTTAGAATATTGGTAACACAAGGAAAGGGTCTTACTGTGCTGAGCTTCATATTGGGTACCATGGTGCTGTAATTGTTGGCTACGCCTGTAGCAGCCTTCACCTGCTTTCAGAGCCTGCTTAAACAGTTTTTCTGCTTCCACAATAGTTGTTGCTTCCTCTTCTGCCAAAAGAATGTAAGCAGTGGCACACCTGTCAATGAAATGACAAAGTAATCATCACAAAGAGAGCTAGAAAAATAATACACATTTGTTAGGATACAACCGGTGAGCAAAGGGCTTGGGCATGCCCAATTCGTTTAGGTAAAACGTATGTCTCAATCCAGCAACTGACTGCAGGCATGAGAAGTCTGTAACATATTTTCAGACCTACCAAGCAACGTTATTCACTTCAACAGAGTACTACTGTGCATGTGCACCATTCTGCAAATTCAAAGCTATCCAATCCTGAAGCTATGGATCGATGTAGTAAACTAACATTTAAAATCCAGGTTGCAATGGGATAGAACTCTGCAAATATCAAACTCCATATGTTTCAACTAGGGACATGATTGATTTTGTATCAGACCTATACTGTATACATGAATGACTGAATAAATAATAATATCCAAGGAACAACTGAGATAGAAAGCCCAATAGGCAAACGAAGACCAATATAAATGGATATGGCAAAAAGGGGGAATGGGCATTCAAATATAGTAAGATTTATACATCATGACTGAAATAAGTAGAAGGCAATACATCACAGAGATACCATCTCTTAAAAGCTCAGAAAATGCATCCATCCATGTCTTTCATGATTAGTATGAAAGAAATATATCTCCTGTATCAACTCCAACTCATCCTCTTCTTAATTAAAAAAGAAAATATCACGCATATACAACTTTAGCTTCAACAAGTGTAAGGGTATAGATTCCATACATTCATCGCTCAAGTACTAATTGTACAAAGTGTTACATACTGACAAACAGTATGGTAGTTTCCACCAAGGTCCTCTGTTCTGGCAGGAATAGTATTCAAATCTAATTGGTTGAATGGTGTGACAGCTCCCTATAAAAGGGCTGCTGCCAGACAGAGTCTTTCAACCTCTGCAACCAGAAGGAAGGAGAAACGATCAACCAATATGTTGCCGCACTTTGAAAGGCTGTGGCCTACTGTGAGTTCAAGGACTTAGATGAACTTTTGCTGGACAGAATCATTTGCGGTGTTTGGGACATTAGTTTACAGAGGAGGTTGCTCGCCAAGACAAATCTTACTCTACAAATCGCCCTGGCAAAGCCAGGGCTACTGAGTCTTCGACCAAGTCGATGAAAACACTACAGAGGCAAAGCAGCCCAAAGAGTGCGTGCAAAACTGCGGAGGTACATCGCAAGACTACGGAGCCAGAGGCTTCAGATAGCAAGGATGACATCTACCGCATGCGCACTGACCACAAAGAATCGGCGCGGAAATTTCAAACGTGTTTTCCGCCTTGCGCTGGCTGTGGAGGCAACCACCAGAGATCGGCTTACTGCTTCCGGGATGCCATCTGCCAGTGCTGCAAACGAAAGGGGCACATCGCCAGGGTTTGCAGGAGTGAATTCCCTGCAGCACCCAAGCAACTGAAGGGCCAATCTGCACGCCCGAAACTGCCAAGACAAGGGGCATGGCAGCCATGGCCAAAGCAGCCAGGGGCAGAACCCAGCACAACTTTCCAGACCACCATCGGTCAAGCACGCACTCTGCAGCCAAAAAACTGAAAGTCACTATCCTCCTTGAGGGATCTCCATGCTCCATGGAGATTGACACTGGGCCATGATTAACCATTATGTCCTGGGCTATGCTTAAGAAGACTGTCCCCAACTTGAGGAGGCACAAGCTGAGGGTTCCAGATGTACCCCTGAGAGACTACCAGGGGAACCGAATCCTGGTTCTGGGCCAAGGCACTTTCCGAGTGCAATTCAAGTCCTTTGACGGACTGCTTCCTATGACTGTAGTTGATGGAGCCCTGCAGAGCACCCTAGGCTTGGACTGGTTTGAATCCATGGGCCTGGGGATGACCGGAATCAACGCCATTCACAATGAAAGCACTGAGGAGCTCCTTAAGGAGTTTGAGGATGTCTTCGGCACTGGTCTAGGTAAGTATGTGGGGACTCCAATCTTTTTTAATTTGGACCCCAACATAGCCCCTATTACGCTAAAACCCAGGAGAGTCCCTTTCATTCTCCACCCTAAAATTGATCTTGAATTGGACAAATTAATTGGCCAGGGAATCCTAGAGCTGGTCGATCATGCATGCTGGGAGCCCCTATAGTGACCCCAGTCAAGCCCGATGGGTCTGTCCGCATCTGCGTAGACTACAAGTACACAGTTAACAAAGCGTTACAACAAAGCGCTTATCCTGTGCCCATTGTACAGCACCTACTACATTCCCTTGGCCCGGAAAAGGTGTTTGCCAAATTAGATATGGTGCAGGCATACCAGCAGTTGCCTGTAGATGGTGCCATGGTGGAGGCCCAAACCATTGTGACACATAGGGGTGCCTTTAAATGCATCCAGCTACAATTTGGAGTTAGTATTGCCCCTGGATTGTTCCAAAGCATCATGCAGCGGCTTTTGCAGGGGATACCAGGAGTCATCCCCTATTTTGACGGCATTTTGGTATTGGCTGCAAATAAGGCGCAACGTTTCAAAGATTTAGGACTGTTTTGACCAGAATTAGTGAAAAAGAGAAAAATGCCAAATCAATGTTCCTAGGTTCGAATTTCTAGGGTACCTGATCGACGGCTCTGGAATTCATCCCACAAACAAAAAAATTAAGGCAATCCAGGACACCCCTACACCTCGCAATCAGATCGAGCTCCAGGCATTCCTTGGACTCCTTAACCTGTGTGTCTTTCTCAAACAGAAAGCCACGGTTGCTGAGCCTTTGCATCAGCTCCTCAGCAAAAAGGTGAATTGGACCTGGGGCAGAGCTGAAGCTGCCGCATTTGCCGCGGTGAAAAGACTGCTGTCAGCGGCCATGTTCCTGGTCCAGTACAACCAGACTCTGCCACTTGTGCTGACTTGTGACGCTTCCCCATTCAGCATCAGGGCCGACCTCAGCCACTGCATGCCCAATGAAACCGCCCATTGCCTACTACTCACGGATCCTGTCAGCTGCCGAGCAGAACTACAGCCAACTGGACCGTGAGGCTCTAGCTGCGGTAGCTGGCATAAAACGGTTCCATGAGTACTTGTATAGCCGTGATTTTGAAATCATCCTGGACCATAAACCGCTTTTGGGCCTGCTGGCTGGGGACCAATGTTCCCTCTAAATTTTTTTCAATGTGTACGGAAGGGTATAGTGTTTGAGCAGCACATTTTCATGCCTGAGCACCTGAACTTTGCGCCTCTTCCCTCCCGGGCTACGTCGGGGCTCCATCTCCAGAGGCTGAGGCTGCCCACCATGACCGAGGAGATGCACACTGGGGAGCCCCATCAGGCAAGCAGCTTCCACCTGGAGCCAACGCGAGACCCTGAAGCAGCTGGAGGGGGAGCCACGCTTGGCTTCTTCCCACAGAACTCTGCAAGCGAGGAAGGGGAAGAGGAAAAGGAGTAGTTGTTCTTTTCTCGGGAGGCTGTGGATTGGCAGCCCCTAGACACCACGAAGCCTCGCAAATTTCTCTCTCTTCCAGGTTCTGCTGCCCTGGGATGGGCCAAAACCGCACCCAGTTCCGCGCTTGACTGCCGGAAGTTTGGGGAGGCGAGGAGCAGCAGCAGCGGCGCAAAGCTACAAGTCCTCATAAGGGGGAAGGACAGCACAAGGGAAACCTTTCCTTGCTCTCCCTCCCTCCCTCCGTGTGTGTGTGTGTGTGTGTGTGTGTGTGTGTGTGTGAGAGAGAGAGAGAGAGAGAGAGAGAGAGAGAGAGAGAGAGAGAGAGAGAGAACCTTTCTACTGGCTAAGCTACTGGCTGAGAAGCCCCAGGACGAGTCAAGGGCCGTTTCCCCCCAACGCCAAGAAAGCCCACTTTCTTCTGCCCCCTTCCCATCTCTCTCAACCGCTGTTGGATTACTGCCCGGTAGTGCCTAATCTCCCCCCATTTTCCTGACCCCTTCCAGACCCTGACCTCTGTGTAGTTGGAAGTTGGGGGGGGGAGTTGTTGGTGGAGAAGGCTCAGCCCTTCCTCCTTCATGCCCTGAAGTTCATTCCAGCTGCTGTCCAAGAGAGCCTTCCAGAGGGAGCGCCAGTCAGAGAAGTTTGGCCGGAGGGAGAAAGAGTCTCTCTTAGGACGGCGGAGCTGTTTGAAGGGCCATCTGAATATTCCCAGAGGGGGCGTTCAGCTCTGCCTGGCTCCCTCCGCAAAATGCGTGGCTGAAGTCCGAAGGGCGCTGGAAGTGGAGCCTCTTGAGGCTGCTGAGTCCTTTGACTGCGGGGGCAGTAGAGGGAGCCTCCGTGGGGCTGAATGATTTTGGCTAATGGGGAGGAAGAGTGCCCCCTGTGGGAAAACATGTTTCCTCTTAATAAAATCACTGTGCGGCAGTTGGAAACTGCTGCGCGGCATTTTCTTGTCATGTGCGCGGCCATGCAGCCACTCAGCTTAGAGGGAACATTGCTGGGGACCGGCCTACCCCGGCATCGTTGTCACCGCATATGACTCATTGGACTATTTTCCTCGTGGCCTACAGCTACCACCTCATTGATCGACCAGGCACCACATTAGGGCATACTGATGTCCTCAGCTGATGCCCTCTTCCAGAACTGCTTGCCAATCCGACCCCTGAGACACCAGTCCTGCTCATAGAGAGCCTTGAAGGTGGTCCTATCTCCTCCAGTGAGGTCGCCCACCACTCATCTAAAGACCGGACTCTTAAACAGGTTTTGAACTGGGTGTGGAGGGGGTGGCCCAGGAGGCCAGTTAGGTCAGAGTTTAAAATATTTTTTGCTAAAATGGATGAACTGTCTGTTGTCAATGGTTGTCTTCCATGAGGGGACTGGGTTGTTGTTCCAACGAAACTGTGGGTTGCAGTATTAGAGACCTTGCACATAGGGCATCCGGGAATTGTCCAGATGAAATATTTGACCAGGAGTTACGTGTGGTGGTCTAACATGGATAGGGAGATTGAGGAATGGGTGGCTACCTGCACACCATCCCAGGAGTCCAGACCAGCTCTCCCAGAGGCACCCACTAAGGAGTGGGAGCGACCTCAGTCACCCTAGTCTAGGGTGCACATAGATTTTGCCAGCCCAGTTCCTGGTGAAGTATTCATGGTAGTTGTGGACGCCTACTCGAAATAGTTAGAGATAGTCCTCATGGCCACTACCATGGCAGAAGCAGCCATCAAGGCACTATGGAGACTTTCCTCCACTCACAGCCTGCCCGATGTCCTAGTCTCTGACAATGGGCCCCAATTTACGGCCAATTCAAGTCTTACTTAGCTTTGCAGGAAATCAGGCATGCCCTGATCGTTCCATTCCATCCGGCCAGTAATAGATAGGTGGAGAGAATGGTGTGATCCGCTAAAGAAGCTCTATCTAGGATGGGGCCGGGAGATTGGCAAACACAGGTTGATCAATTCCTCCTCATTCAGCACATCACGCCAAGTGCTACCACTGGGAGAAGCCCCTCCGAGCTTGTAATGGGTCGTTGGCTAAGATTGCCCTTAGACCGGCTATACCCAAACTACTCTGCTGCGACGCCCCCAAATTCAACCGGCAAACTTGGACACTTTAATGTAGGGGATCGAGTATATGCCCACAACTATGCTGGGCGCCCCCTCTGGATTCCTGCCACGGTTGCAGGAATAACTGGACTTCATCATATCAAATGGAGCTCGAGGATGGTAGAACATGGAGGTGGCATATTGACCAACTCCGAGGCCGCCTCTCCCAAGCCAATCTCCTGCAGGAGTTAGCCAAAACCCTACCCAAAAGGAGCACAAATTCACTCCTTCCACAGACTTCTCAAGCCCGAAGTTACCAGGGTACTTATCTAGTGAAGTTGAAGAGCCGCAGCGAGTTCTGAGGGAACCGGCTCCAGAAACTCCAACCACGCCCTGTGGAATGTTCCAGGTGCTTCCACCAAGCAAAGCCAAAGAGACAACAGGTCCATCTGACCTGACCGAAGATCCAGCACCAAAGATCTGAACTGTGCAGGTCCGGGCGAGTCACCAGAAAGCCCACCTTCTTGCATGAGTATGTTACAAGCTGGACGAACCCATCTAAGAGGGGAGGGGTGTTACACACTGACAAACAGTATGGTAGTTTTCACCAAGGTCTTCTGTTCAGGCGGGAACAGTATTCAAATCTGATTGGTTGAATGGTCTGACAGCTCCCTATAAAAGGGCTGCTGCCAGACAGAGTATTTGCTGGATTGTATATAGTTGTCACTTAATAAAGGGCTGTTTGTTGCTGAAGCCTGAGTCTGCCTCATCCATTCACCCTATTTAACACAAAGAGTACTATTTCACAGTTTTCTCCATTTGTACAAGACTTTCCCAATGACAAGAAACTGGCACAAGACTCCCCAAGTAATAAAAAATTATAATAAAGCAAATAAATAAAAAAAATTCAAAGGACTTTTAGTACACTTACTCATTTAACTCTAAAGCTTCATGTGCTGCAGAGATTCTGGCCTGTGGGTTTCTTTCTCTCCAAGCCTTTTGCATTACTATAAAATAAAACAGTTTTTTTTTTTGAAATGCAATAATTTTGAGGTCACATAAGGCTTATCTAGATTAACATATTAGCAGGGCATTTCACCACACAAATAATTCATTAATTCTAAAAATATAATCAGATACTGATGGTAGAAGAGATACTCTTTCAATAAGTTTCAAAAAGAAACTTACAACTATTAATTAAAGTTAGCAATGCATTATGCATAAATTTTCTAAGAATAGTTTACTCTAAAGCAACTATGAAAACTATTAATGTACTTAAGTGGATTCTGAACAAAGGATAAAATGCTGGTGCTTCGATCCTTTAGCACATAAGGCATTTTTGGCTATTCTGGGGGGAAAAATCCTCCCCTGCTCTATTTAAAAATAACAGGAAGTTCCCAGAACCAATGATGATAACACAATACAACAATGAGTGCTATTCTACAGCAAAGTTTCAGGAGAAACAGCATTTGGAAATACAGATAACCACATAATTCAAATTCCAAATCACCATATCAGGAAATATGATATAAATATCATATTACCGTATATAAATTATTAAATGAAACACAAGTATTGTTAAGAATCAAGATATCTGTGATATCTTTTATCCCCAATGTCTTAAAGCAGGATTTACAATTTGCTACAAATTCAAATAAATTTAGTAAAATTCTTACTGGCATCTGCAGGCCTTAAATGGTCAGTATCACATGTGAAAAATGTTTGATGATCTTGTGCTGAAAGATTCATATCATAATATGTCAATGGTTCTCTTCCAGTCACCCACGTGTATCTGCAAATAGAGTTGTGTTTTGTTTATTCAGGACAGATGTGCAGGATGAGAAATTGTAGAAACAAACATCATACATTCATAATATGGTGATTTTCCTTATGCTGCTTTTTCTTTTGGGTAAAAATATATCCACACACATCCTTCATCCTTCTTAATATAGTAACCTTCATCTACATATCCAACCATGGTACTAAAATGATTTTGGAAATGATTTTAATTGCTTTAAGTTGAGGAAAAATTGAGAAGTTATTAAAGTATTGTCCCATGGTGATATAGTTGATATATACTGGCACATTTAATAAACTGAATTTAAAATAATCTTGAAGTATGGCTTAATTGGTTTAAAATAGTCCTGGGTATATGTATGTCAGTTCTATAGTATCAGTTTTGATTATTTTAAGGAAACTACTCTGTACACCACTGTATTATTTTCAGCTTCTCCCCTTTATCTTGAGGCTTCTGATTTGGGAAGAGATGGAGCCAAGGTGGCTCAGTGATTGAAGTATTCAAATTCAAATCCCCATTCAATCACAAAGCTCATTGGGTGGCTTTGAGCTTAGTCTGACCTAGCTTACAGAGTTGTTATAGTGAGGAGTAAAATGAGAGTTAACTCTATGTAAATTGCATTGGGTGCTTAAGAAAAACTACAATGTAAATGTAGAAAAAATAAAATGTTGTTAGTGAGGTTTTTGAACTAGATTAATAGAGATACTAAAAGAAATTTACACATTAACACTGCTTGAATGAAATGGTAGCGTAATTCAGGGATTCATCATCCTTAAATTTAGAACTATCTGGAGCAGAGGTCTCCAATCTTTGCAACTTTAACACTTGTGGACTTCAACTCCCAGAGTTCCCCAGCCAGCTGACTGAGGAATTATGGGAGTTGTAGTCCACAAGTGTTAAAGTTGCCAGGGTTGGAGATCCCTGATCTGGAGGACAGTAAGACTACTCTCAACAGATTCATGTACTTCAGCACTGTTATTCTTGGTATGTTGAAGTAGAAATGTCTGCAGGAGAATGTTGCCTTCTTGTCCTATATATTTTTAAAAACTTAAGACTAAACTATGCAGGGTAGCTATCTATGCAGGGTGATGTCAAGTGTTGGCCCACCAACATAAGGACAAAGTAAAAGAGACTGGATCCAAAGACCATTCATCCTTATTTGAACTATTTGCTAAATATCTTTCCAAATGCTAACATATTTTAATAATAAACTCACCGGTTATATTCAGCTCCTCTAAACAGATTTAGGGGATTTCGCCAGACTTTACATTCTGTTACAAAAACAAAAATGCCTCTAATTATAACTGAATACTAATAATTATTTATGAAAAAATTATATTCTATCCCAGTGGTAAAGCCGAAACACTTAAATAGACAACCAAGTGGTAAGCATGTATTTACTATAGATTGGGCAATTTAGGACCTGACAACACATTATATTTAATAAGAATTATAACCACTTCTTTGATTTCACGAACTATTGGTATATACAGGATCAAATGAAGATGGATGCTATCCAATACTGCAAAATTACTAGTACATTAAAACTCATTGAGTTAAAATAAACCCTTTCAATAAATATTTGCTTAAAAAGCAAACAGATTATGTTTCTAAATGATTCCCAAATTTTAGATGAGAATACAAAGGTGATTTCAGGGTAATAATAATAATACTTTATTTACAGTCACAGACCAAAACACGACCACTACAAAAGAGACACAGCAGCCAGTCACCAAAAGCTCAACTAAGGGAGGTTACAGCTTTCTCCTCTAATGGTCACAGCTCTCAAGAAAAACCTTGAAACCTGAGAGGTGGTGTACGAGGAGACATCCCCAAGGCAATGCACAAACAAAGGTGATTTGTAAATAAACAAACATTGCATAGATCATGTCCCCGGGTATGGCTAGAATAAAGTAATTGAATGAAAAGAACTGTCTTTTGAAAGCTGTTTTCAGTTACAACTTTTACATTGTAAATTATTTCATTCTAGATTAGCCATTTGCCAACTGTGATCTGTTGCCTCAACTGATCTTGTGGGCATTAACAGCAAGCAGCAAGTGGATTTGCATGTGAGGGTAAAAAACAGAATTGTTGAGGTATTTTCTTTAGTCCCTGTGGGCCTACTTCAGCAAAGTTACACTAACTAGTTTACAGTATAGATCAGTAGAATAATACAGTAGTCAGCTTTTTAAAATCTGCTGTTACATAATAAATAAAATAAGACACCAGGTACTGATTATTTATTTATTTATTTGTATACTTTTATTATTATTTTTACAAATAAATCAAGGCAGCAAAGATAGCCAGCAAATCTTCCTCAACCTATTTTCTCCACAAAAAACACCCTGTGTTGTGGGTTGGGCTGAGAGAAAATGATTGGCTCTAGATGGATTTCATCACTAGGACAGGAACTCACAGTCTCTGGATTTCTAGTTTGTATTTGAACCATTAGATCAAACTGACTCTATTAAATAATGTCACATTGACAAGAAAATAGAGAAATAAAGGCAGAGAAGTCAATACGATCTCAGAGCCAATTTGGAGATTCCAGCACACCATTTATCAAAATGGTTCCCTAATTTTATTTTGTTCTGACACAGTGAACAATAAAGGCATGCAAGAATTTTAGGGGAAAATATAAAATAAAAATGCTCCTTGGAATCAAGCTAGACTCCTACGAAGTACATAGACATATAGTTTCCTTGAGAATAACTATGGCAGTGGTTCGCCATTTCCAAGATTAAAATAAATAAATCAAACAATTTTTAAAACTTTCTGGCAGAGTCTGCACCCTGCGATTATCATGTGGTCTCTCATCAAGGCTGATTAGTATTTGCAGAAGTGAGCAAATCAGCTACCAGAAAAAACTGAGCTTTCCCAAATACATCAAACTTCATAAATGATTAAAAAAATAAGCAGTGATTTGCCCAATCTGCAGAAAGGACTTTTAATGTAAAACAGTTATTTAAATTAATTATTCATAATTAGTACATTATTAAGTTGCAATGATGATTAAATTGTCATTATTTTACCTGAAACACTCTGTCTGTTTGAATCTGAGTCCCCATTGCTCGCATTTGAGTTACTGGGAGAATTGTTGTCCACCCCACCCAGCAGAGGGCGCAAGTGACTCACAGAGACTTGCTCGATGAAAGATGTTCCATACTTCCGAAAATACCACCATTCAAATATCTAAATCAGATGGGAAAACATGTAATTATTTGGCTTTTTAAGCTATTTCTACTGCCACTCACATTTACAGAATGTAAATTTATACTGAAGCATATTTTGGATAAAATATTTGTTATAATTTATACAATGCTATGTGATATATAACTTTTTCTATATAAAACAGGCAAAAGAAATAATGGGTGGAAACCAGAGGTGGGTTTGCTGCTGGTTTGGCCCGGATTGGCCTGGATCAGCCGAACCAGTAGAAGGCTCTGCCAACCCAGAAGCGTTGCGCATGTGCAGAAGTGTTGCGCGCATGTGTGGGGGAGCGTGCCTGAACTGATAGTGAAAAAATTGACAACCCACCTCTGGTGGAAACATGACAAGGAATGTGGGCAAATGAAATAATAGATACTCAAAGGGAATAGTGAATGATCACAAGAAAGGTGTGTCTTTTTGGGTAGAATTTGAATTCAACACATGGGGAAGGAGACTAAAAAAGAAATCCAATGAGCTATGGATACTTGAAAGTTAGTTTAAATTTATTTCTATAGCTCTGTGATTTATCCATGTTAATTCTACTTCGCTTTGTATTTCCACTTATACCAGGGAAAAGCTTCATACATATAAAACTACAGCCAACAGTGAATTTACAAGTGAAAAGCAGCAAGAACCACTAATATGAGATGTTCCACAGAAAAGGAAGAAAACGATTAAGCCAATTTTGAATGTATTGGATATGTTTCTACTGTCAGGAAATAAAGGACAGGATCTCTATTCTACATCTCCCACTGGAATGTAAGATCCGAGGTTTTCCCCTCTCCTAGGCTGGTGCAGTAGAAATAGGGGAATTATTCTCCCTCTCACACACTTATTACTGCACTATAAAAGGCCTTTAGGCAATGTGATGATTCTAGAGTGGAGACTTAGAGGTGGAGATATAGTAATAAATGACTAAATGATGACTGTTAAGCAAATTCACAGAAGCTTGAATACGTAATTTCCAAGAACTTGTACTCAATATGACAGGGATAAAAAGCCATTTTTCAATTAGTCTTAATAATTTCATAAAAGCTATCATTATTTACAAGGACTGGTGCACTGATTTGTTTAAAGCAACAGTGAACCATTTTTTAAAATAACACATTTGTAATAGGTAATATCAGTTTTTGCAAAGACCCATGGGTGCTGACCAGAAGCCAGCGCACATACAGTAACAACAAATCTTAGTTCTCAGCTAAACTCAACAACTACATCGTGCCAAAAAGGAAGTCTATAGGAAAGGAGATAGAATGCTTACAATCAGGCCAGGAATGTCTTAATAAGGAAGATCAGAACAGCAAAAAGGGCTACTCTGAAAATTATCTGTCAACAAATGAACCAGCAAATGTGTGGAAAAACCTTAAAAATATCACTGGCTACAGCAAACCTGTCTCCCATGCTGAAGTGCAGATGACCTGAATGTGTTTTACTGTAGGTCTGAGTGGAAACCACTGTCAACTATTGCCACTCTTTCCATCTCAGATACACCAAAAACAGCCAAATCTCCTACAACCTACTCTATTCCTCTGCCTCCCCCCCCCCCCGCCAGCCTCTTGTGATCACAAAAAATATGTGCAAGATCTATTTCACAGACAAAAGCCTGGAAAAACATCAGGTCCAGACAGGGTAACTCCTTCTTGCTTGAAAGTCTGTGTTGACCCAACTGGCCTCCATCCTCACCTGCATCTTTAATGAATCACTAGAGATGTGTTATGTTCCTTCTTGCTTCAAATGCTTCACTATCATCCCAGTGCTTAAAAAAAACTCCATAAGGAGCTGAACGACTGCAGACCAATTGCGCTGACATCCGTAGTTATGAAAATCTTTGAAAGGTTAGTGCTGGCCCACTTGAAAACCATCATGCATTCGCAGTTAGACCTCTTGCAATTTGTCTACTGAGCAAATAGATTGACAAATGATGCTGTTAATATGACTCTGCACTACATCTTACAACATCTTGAATCTCCAAGGACCTATGCAAGGGTCCTTTTTGTAGACTTCAGCTCAGCATTCAATAACATCATTCCAAATATTCTTCTCACTAAACTGAGCCTTACCTCACCTGTAAGTGGTTCATAAGCTTTCTAACAGATAGGAAGCAGAAGGTGAAGCTAGGCAAAGTCACATCAGATACCTATACAATTAGCACAGGTGCCTCCCAGGGCTGTGTGCTCTCTCCATTACTCTTGGAGTTTCTTTGGGAATAACTACCAACAATTGCATCTCAAATGATCCCTCTGTTAAAGTACAGAAGTTTGCAGATGATACAACAGTCATTGTCTCATTCAAGATGACAATGAATTTACATATAGACGGAAGTTGGGTTAGAGTCCACAACTGGCCCTGTGTTGCAGCTGGAACATCTTGAATTGAACACATTCAAAACTATAGAGATGAAAGTAGATTTAAGGAGAAGCCCTCCTAAATTCTCCTCCTTCATTTCTTACAATACTAGACAGCACAGTATTAACAGTAGAGACCTTCAAGTTTCTGAGTTCCATAATATCTCAGAATTTGAAATGGATACCTAACATTAAAAAGTCATCAAAGAAGCACAACAAAGAATGTTCCTCCTGAGCCAGCTCAGAAAGCTCAGACTGCCCAAGGAGCTACTGATAAAGTTCTACAGATGGAATTATCGTGTCCGTCATTTGTTGCAACCAGCCTGCCTTCCACTGAAGACCTATACACTGCAGAACCAGAAAGAGTGAAAATATCTACAGACTCCTCCATCCTAGACACAAACTGTTTCAACTTCTTCCCTCAAGACAACACTATTGGGCATTGCACACCAAAACAACTACACACAAGGGTAGTTTTTCACCATGCCATCAGTGCTAAACAACAAATTTTCACAACACTGTCTTATATCTTATGCTCTAGGTCAGAGGATGTCAAACCATGTAGTAGAACTGTATTATTATTACCCTTCTCATCTTTTGTATTACCTATTCCTTTAGCATCTTATGAATAAACCTTTGTTGTTTGCATCATATAATTTGTGTTGATTGCTTTTATTTAGTATCCTATTATGATTTATGTTGATTGCTTATTTAATACCCTATGACTATCATTGAAAATCTATGCTATGATTTGTGATGATTGTATTTATGATTATGATCACGATTTATCACTTGTTGCTTGCATGTACAATGAGAGCTTATGCACTGGAGACAAATTCCTTGTGTGTCTAATCACACTTGGTCAATAAAGAATTCTAAATTCTAAATGGAAGTAATGGAATTAACCACCTGCACTCTTGCAGTAACAACAGTTACCCCAATAATGAACCCAGAAGGAAAAGGTCAATAAAAATATAAAAAAATAATAAGACTGACCCCTCCTATTGTTTCCCCCTTACTCTTTCACCACAGCAATACCCCTTAAAAAACAAATTTACATTTTATCTATATTTGGCAAGATACACTCTTTTATTCCTTTGCTGTTATTTATAAGGTTAAAATGTTTACCTAAAGACAAAATATAAATTCTGAAAATTAATGTTTCATTGTTGGGATTATTGCTTTTTTTCTGTCTCCTACAAAACTCAAATCATTCTGAAAACTTTCATTTGTGTTATTTTCATCTCTGATCATATACCCTGAGATAAAATTAGTCCACGGAATACCCAAGATACACTCATTAGGTAAGTAATTATTCCTTTATTACTTAGAAACAACAACATCTCTGAGCCTCTTTGGCAGACATGGTTATTCTCCAGAGAGCTGTTTCCTGAATGGGCTCTAAATATCTTGAGGGACTAAAGAGAACTTGCAGACATAGGCAAAACAGCCGTATTTGAAATATCCTCTGGGATGTATACAGTAAGTCTTTTCTTTCTGTTATGTTAATGGTGAGTTTGGAATGTTTTGCTGGTTTTAGTGTGGACTTTTCTGGCTAACAAAAAAATAAGTTAATTATTTAAGGGAAAGAAACTCATTTCTGGAAAGAAGTTCATCAAGAAGTCAAATTTAAAAAAGTCATTCCACAGGTTTAATTCAGAAAGTAGCCTATCTCAAGAATTATTTTGATATTCTGGATTTACCCAAACTTCTTTTTCCTTAGACTGTTTTAAAAGGATAAAAACTATGGAGAAACAAATTTCACTGACGTTAAATGCACTCTGTTTCTGGATTGGTCATAATCACAAAAAGTTGGAGCTCTGGACATATTCTAACCTTTTGTGTTTTCACAGACCTAGACCAGGATAATAAAGTTTAGGAAAAATTGTCAGAACAAGATCAAATTAGGTAGTTAACTAAGCTTCCGAGTAACATAGAAATTTTTTTTATGCTGCCAGATGCCTCTCCTGACCGCACTTGAAGCCATCAGTTGATTGTGGCTGTGGGTTCTCTGGGTCTGGAAGGCATTCATCATGAACTTCATGGCTTGCTCCATCATCAGGTTGGCATGGTCAGGTTCTCTGTCTGCCTCCTTGTCGTCCTTGAGCTCTTCCAGCTCCATTTGCCCTTCCCATCGACAGTTACTTGGCTATCGAGGGTAAGAGCTACTCCGTCCTTCTGAGTTGCCCTTCTTTCTGATGCCTATGGATCACCTTGGTCGACAAGTCACCTTAGGCCCCCAGCCTCTTTCGTCTATTCAGAGAGGTCCAATTCCTAGCATGAGGCTTCGCCCCAGCATTCAACTTCTTCCTGGCCGCTGCCTTGAGATGACATTGTGTGCATGGTAGAGGCTGTAGGTCTCTCAGAGTTGACCACTGTTGCAGATTTCACCTAACGCCAGACCTGCCCCAGTCGGCCCCCTCAGGAAAGCAAGGCGCTTGAATCCGTTGGGTTGAATCAAAAGAACTTTTACTGAGAGAAACTGGATGCAGTAACCTCAAGTTGAATCTGAAGGTCCTGCTTCAAAGTGTAAAGTAAATATTTTGGTTTCCCAACCCCCGGCCAGTCTTTCGGCAGCCAATGCGATGCCAAGATGTTTTGAGAATGCTGAGGTGCCAGGCAGACTAGTTCATGCTTAGGGCACAATGGCCTTGGAAACCAGCTGGGAAGAACCCCACCCTAATTCCCAAGTGAACGGCAGAAGTGAAAAAATCCCAAGTTTGCTACCCTTTCCCCCCTCAGCATGATGGCAGGACACCCGAATACTATTGGGGACCTGACAAAATCATGTGGTAATTAAACTTGGCTTCCTCCATTGAATTTGCTTATCAGAAGTCGGCTAGGAAGGTTACAAATCAGTATTATTTTATTTGAACTGAATTACGTAATAGAGCTAGTTTGATTGAGCTTTTCAAACAGATTCATGAAATCATTTCTATGCAGGTGCAGAAGGGCAGAACTGATTTGCAGCACCCAATTTTTTAAATTGAAATGTCCCCTTTTATTTGGAAAGTAAATCAAATTGCATTTTAACCAAACCTTCAAACTGAGGGTTTGCACAGTCCTACAAAATATTAAGGTTTTATATAAATTTGAGAAAGGAATATTTTTAAAAACTGCAGAATATGTCTCATCTCTGATAGCAAAGAAAATTAAAGTACTAAAATACATTGGTAATTATCAATATTTCTTAAATAATTATTATGTACTATTTATTAAAGGAGAACATGATCAAGTGATCTTTTTTGTGGAAAAATGTACCTATTTAGACTGAGTTTCAGAATGTATACCATGAAAAGACAGTAAGCTTCTAGTTACTTTTTTGCTATTATAATGTTGAGGCAAAATAAAGTTTTTAAAGTTTATTATACCAAATTAGATAGTCATTTCTGGTATTAAGCTAATAAATTTGGCAAATCCAAATTTCAACTAATAAATGCTGTGTCCTACACATTGGCAATAAAAATCAGAACACCAAATACAAGTTGGGCAGAAACAATCTGGTAGACAACCCTTACTCTGTCAATGACCTAGGACAGGGGTGTCCAAACTTGGCAACTTTAAGACTTGTGGACTTCAACTCCCAGAATTCCACAGCCAGCTCTGCTGGCTGTGGAATTCTGGGAGTTGAAATCCACAAGTCTTAAAGTTGCCAAGTTTGGACACCCCTGACCTAGGAGTACTCATCTCAAATGATCTAAGCCCCAGAGCTCACTGTAACAGCACTGCCAAAAAGGCATTAAGAGTTGTTAACCAAATTTTGCAAATCTTCGTCTCTGGTAACACTGTATTGCTAACTAGGGCATACAAAACTTTCCCAGACCAATTCTTGAATACAGCTCATACTCCTGGAATCCATACTGTATATCGGACATTAACAGGATTTAGCGGGTTCAGAGGTATTTCACGAGAAGAGTACTCCACTCCCCAACACCCAATAGAATTTCCCATGCCACTAGGCTTTAAATTTTGGGGTTGGACAATCTGGAACCAGCCTGTGGTTCAATCTAAGCATAGTGCACAAAATTGTCTGCTATAACGTCTTGGCCGTCAATGAATTCTTCAGCTTCAACCACAATAGGACACAGGCAAACAATCAATACAAACTCAAGGTAAACCACTTCAAACTCGATTGCAGAAAATATGACTTCAGCAACAGAGTGGTCAATGCCTGGAATGCTCTACCTGACTCTGTTGTTGCATCCTCAAACCCTCACAGCTTCAATCTCAAATTGTCTACCGTGGACCTTACCCCATTCTTAAGAGGTCCATAAAGGGGGCGTGCCTACCGTCCTTGTCTTACTGTCCCCATTTATCTGTATTTACTTCCTTTGTTCATGTTTATGTTCATACCTATACTTGCTAACTTATTATCTTGACAAACAAACAAACAAATGTAAGCTGCAGGCCAAAATTAACTCAGGAAATAAATGTTAACTTAAAGTTTAGCACAATGCATTCAAATTAATCTATGCAAATAAATAACGGATGGCACAAACGGGATAATATAATTATAGGATTTTCTGAAATTTTGCACAGAAAAAAATTCCTCTGCAGAAATAAGTTGCCTAAAACTAAGAAGTCCTTACTTTTAAGATGATTCATTTAGGATTCTGCTATAATACATGAGTATCTGTATTCATACATTTGAAAAGAATTCTAAATTCTGATTTGAGGTTTTCAATTAAAAACACATAAGACATAATAAATTTAATCATAAATCAGAACTTTAGGAAGGTGGATGTAAATATGTATTTAATCTTAACAATTATTGATGTCATAAATGTATGAACTGTAAACATTTTGAAAACTGTTAATTTAGCAATGCCCAAACAAAGCAACAAAAAGGCACTTTTGTTCAAATGATACCTCTTGGAAGCTTGAGGCTACCTTATATTCTTCTGAAAAGATACACAATAACTTTCTTTCAACTCATTGCTGAAATGACTGTTTTCCCCAGATTTCTTCCACCTCTAGGTTTTGAGCAGTAATAAGATGAGCTTATCTCTTTGAATGAAAAACAGTTGCTGTTTTTCTTTGTCACACAGTTGGACTACAGATTGTATATTAGGTATCATGCATATAAATTAAACCAAGCTGTATTTATCTTTAATGTGCCATTAGTCTTTGTTTTATATATAAGGTATATGTCTCTAGTTTCATGGCCAGAAATTTGAACTAACACACAGTGTACTTTGAATAAATTGATTTTCTTCTGTATTAATTAACAAATGTATGATTTCTCTAGTATGCACTGTAGCAAAATTGGCTCCACAGAACAAGACTTAATGTTCAGATTAATTAGTAACTAATATGAATTTTACATAGTAAATAGATATGGAAACTTGAAGGAAAAAAGACAAAAAACATGTAAAATCTAATATATTATAGAAGATTATAAAATATTTTAGAAATAGATCTAGTACTTACCAAAATAAGCCCTGAGATTAACGAAGAAGTGCCTGTCAAGGCAACGTAGAATTTGGGTGTTAACGTGTTCAAAAACATACTCACTGAAAGAGAAAGACAAAAGAAAAGAAACCAATGATTTACCTGGTTTTTCCTTTACTATAATTTGAAATGAAAATATGAATATACAAACATTGTATGCAAAAAGAACAATTGCAACCAGCTGCCTTCCAATTGATATACTGCACAAGGTAGAAGGAGAACTGAGAAAAGATCTACAGACCAAGGGTGGGATTCACTTACCTTCCCTACTGGTTCGCAAATGGGAGTGCATGCGCCTCGTCTGCGCGTGCACACCACCTTCTGTACATGCACAGTGCTCGTGCATTACGTCAGGGCAGGTGGGCGGAGCTTCCCACAGCTGCAGCTACCGGTTCACTCGAATCGGAGAGAACCGGCTGAATACCACCTCTGCTACAGACCCTACATATCCTAGACATAAACTGTTTCAATCCCTCCCCTTGGGATGCTGGAACAGGGCATTGTGTGCCACAACAACTAGATACAAAGACATGGGTTTTTTTCTTCATGCCATCACTTTGTTGAACAACTAATTTTCTGTCTTGTATCTAAGAATATTTACTCGTGTATTATTACTATTATCCTTCTCATTTTTTCTACTCCTATTAGTAGCTTATGATTATAAGATTGTTGTTGGTATGTATACTTTTTGTTTGTATGTACCTGTTGTTTGTATGCACACTGATTGTATTACCTTGTTTGTATCTATGTACACTGAGACCCTATGCACTGGAGACAAATTCCTTGTGTGTCCAGCAGTGGTGGGTTCCGGATTCCATTCCAACCGGTATGGTTGGAACGGCTCCAAAGTTACCCACATGCATGCATGTGGCACGCGGGCACACGTGTGTGGTGCACGCATGCAGTCTAGCATCAAATGACACTTCCGCAAGCCTCCATGAGGCTCGAGCTGCTCCGCGGAGCGCCACACAGGCGCCGTACATGCCATGCACCTGCACGGAAGCACCAACAGCATAAAGCACCGGTAAGGAGCGCGGGCAGGCAGGCGGGCCCTCCGGATCACCGTACCGGTGCTCTGGGCAGGATCCGGTACGCCTGTACCACCTGCAACCCACCACTGGTGTCCAGTCATACTTGGACAATAAATATTCTATATGTATATTAAAAATAATATTATTTAATACTTCTCCACAATGGCTTGTCTCATTGAGAAAAAAAATTCTTGCCCTTATTTTTTATTAACAACTTCCTGCTCTCTTTCTTTACCCCCCATTCCTTACTGCAAGTAATTAATGTAATTACAAAGAAATGGCAGTGTTGTATACCTGTTATGGTATTAAAATAGGACAGAGGAAACCTAGGTTCAAATCTATTCTCAGCCACAAAAACTCTTTCGGTGACTTTGGGCCAGCTGCTCTCTCTCTCTCTCTCTCTCTCTCTCTCTCTCTCTCTCTCTCTCTCTCTCTCTCTCTCTCTCTCTCTCTCTCTCTCAAATAGCTGAATCAACAATAGACAACTGTCAGCTTCTGGGAAATTGTAAGATCATCTTCAAGTTGAATTCAGCAACAATACACTAAATTTCTTTACATTCAGTCAATCAAGAAGCAAATTGGTGCTGAAATTTAGCCTATTCTTCAGCTACTGAGGCCTGACTAACTCTCACAATATACTAATATATCAATTAAAAGAAGGGTCTAAATTACTAAAAAACAGTGATGCTTGTCCCAGGACCAGACATAGGGATTAATGACCCAAGTAGACGCCTGCATCTGGGATGGAAATAAATGTGTCATTCTAAGGATGTCACTTAATATATTGCACAACCAACATAATTTGGCCAATGTTATATTGCTTATAGGCAATCAAGAAGTAGACTCCATATACAGCACAGGTGTCAAATTTGATTGTGTCACGTGACAAATCATGACGTATTGTGATATTTTTTGCCTTCGCGGAGGTGGGGTGGGCGTGGCCTGCATGTGATGCATCCTGCCCACAGGCCACCAGTTTGACAGACCTGGTGTAAAACTTTGTTAAACAGTTGTTCCACGGCAGGTTTGAAGAAATGGCTAAAGAGAGACTAAATAATACAAAGTCAATCTGCATATCTACATATATTTTCTTATTGATCTTTTATTTAGGCACAAAAGAAAAGATGTGTGGAACAGGTAAGCTCCACTCATTAATTTCACTTCATAGCATTTTTTTGAAAAATAGATTTAAAAATCAACTTATTTTAACTTCAACCATTTGTAATGTTTTTCTTGAAACTGACTGATTTGTATAGACAACAGAAAGTAGGAGTTGCAAAGGCATAGCAATATAAAACTACTCAATTTCTATTTCTGTTATTCAGGTATTCTCATTTTACTTTTTCGTCATAACTATGAACAGTTGTACAAGGCAGTTGCTAAACAAGAACTACTAGTCCTCCATTTGTCTATGCGGGTCCCTCAAAAATCCTTACAGGTATCCTGTTTACAAGACACATATTTTAATAGAGTTAAACTTTGTGAAACATGAAAGGCAAAAACTAAAATGCATGATCAGGAATTACATGTGACTACTGATTATTATTTTTCTAAGCCCAAAGTCAGCACCCTTTTTTCTATGTGAATAGAAGATTTACCATTTCCTCTATAAAAGTAAGAACAGTGCCCTGATTCTCTATGATTCGTCTTACAGACAGGAATCCTCTTTATGCTCTCTGGCAGATCAGGTATCACTCATCAAGCTGTTAAAGCAAATGTCTATGAAGATGATGGTTGTCCCAAAGGTGATTTTCAAGAACGAAGAACAACAACAAGGAACATTTTCTGCCCTACAGCTTAGACAGGAAAAAACACACAAAACAGAAAAAAACAACTCAGATGGACAGTGACATATCTCAGAAAACTGACCAATGGGTGAGAAATCTGTCTGACAGAGAACTTACCCAAACAGAAAATATTTTTTTGGCCAAATGATTGAATTTTGCAGTAACACCAAAGCAGCTAGCAATTATAGATCTCCTCACAGCCACAGTCAGCCATCAAGAAAAATAAACTGGCAGAAGCAGAACAATTAAGGATGAAGGTATCTCAATTCAAGAAAGGAGAGCAGTGATATATCTAGGAACACACCCAAACTTCACCATCCTGCCAGCTGATAAAGGAAGATGCACAGTCATCCTGAACACAGATTATTCCCACCACTCACTGGAACACAAAATAGGAGTCATCAGAACCCTAAACACACCAAGATGAAGTCCTGCCTACCAGCAAAGATGGGAAAGAAAAACAAAACTAACACACATCAAGAAAGCCCTCAGAACGTGTGGCTATCCCAAGTGGGCCTTCCTTAAATCTCAAAAAGGACCTTACAGGTCTCCTCCATAACAGACAATGAAGAGAACAATAAACGAGGCAACGCTGTCATTCCATACATTGCAGGAATATCGGAAAAGTTCAGGAGGATCTTCAGCCAACACAACATACGTGCACACTTCAAACCCAAGAATATATTAAGGCAGAAGCTTGTCAAACCCAAGAATAAAACACCCAGACACAAACTGAGCAACATGGTATATGCAGTACAATGCAGTGAGCCATGTACAGATCTGTACATTGGGGAAACAACCACTTCCTAAATGCATGGCAAAACATAGGAGAACAAACTCATAAGGACTAGATTCAGCAGTCCATCTGCATTTAAAAGATAAAGGCCATTCTTTTGAAGGCAGCAAAGTTCACAGTTTGGACAGAGAGGATCACCTGTTTGAAAGAAGGGTCAAAGAGATCATCTATGTCAAAATTGAACAGCCCTCCCTCAACAGAGGGGGAGGAATATGACATTATCTCTCTCCAGTCTACAACACAGCCCTTTCAACAGTCCCGCCTACCAACAAAGATGGGAAAGAAAAACAAAACTAACACACATCAAGAAAGTCCTCAGAACGTGTGGCTATCCCAAGTGGGCCTTCCTTAAATCTCAAAAAGGACCTTACAGGTCTCCTCCATAACAGACAATGAAGAGAACAATAAACGAGGCAACGCTGTCATTCCATACATTGCAGGAATATCGGAAAAGTTCAGGAGGATCTTCAGCCAACACAACATACGTGCACACTTCAAACCCAAGAATATATTAAGGCAGAAGCTTGTCAAGCCCAAGAATAAAACACCCAGACACAAACTGAGCAACATGGTATATGCAGTACAATGCAGTGAGCCATGTACAGATCTGTACATTGGGGAAACAACCACTTCCTAAATGCATGGCAAAACATAGGAGAACAAACTCATAAGGACTAGATTCAGCAGTCCATCTGCATTTAAAAGATAAAGGCCATTCTTTTGAAGGCAGCAAAGTTCACAGTTTGGACAGAGAGGATCACCTGTTTGAAAGAAGGGTCAAAGAGATCATCTATGTCAAAATTGAACAGCCCTCCCTCAACAGAGGGGGAGGGATATGACATTATCTCTCTCCAGTCTACAACACAACCCTTTCAACAGTCCCGCCTACCAACAAAGATGGGAAAGAAAAACAAAACTAACACACATCAAGAAAGCCCTCAGAACGTGTGGCTATCCCAAGTGGGCCTTCCTTAAATCTCAAAAAGGACCTTACAGGTCTCCTCCATAACAGACAATGAAGAGAACAATAAACGAGGCAACGCTGTCATTCCATACATTGCAGGAATATCGGAAAAGTTCAGGAGGATCTTCAGCCAACACAACATACGTGCATACTTCAAACCCAAGAATATATTAAGGCAGAAGCTTGTCAAACCCAAGAATAAAACACCCAGACACAAACTGAGCAACATGGTATATGCAGTACAATGCAGTGAGCCATGTACAGATCTGTACATTGGGGAAACAACCACTTCCTAAATGCATGGCAAAACATAGGAGAACAAACTCATAAGGACTAGATTCAGCAGTCCATCTGCATTTAAAAGATAAAGGCCATTCTTTTGAAGGCAGCAAAGTTCACAGTTTGGACAGAGAGGATCACCTGTTTGAAAGAAGGGTCAAAGAGATCATCTATGTCAAAATTGAACAGACCTCTCTCAACAGAGGGGGAGGGATATGACATTATCTCTCTCCAGTCTACAACACAGCCCTTTCAACAGTCCTAAGAAGGCTCCACATCCATTTGCACCACTCAGGTGACCCTGATGACACAGATAAACCTCCAGGTGGCCTTAACAACTCGCTGAAAGAATGCAAGTGACCAGCTGTCTGCAGGGAGTATAAATTCTTCCATTTCCCACCATCCAGTCAGAGCTGGAGTAGCTTCTGAAGGAAGCTGGGCAAACCTTGCAATGAGGTGGCTGCATTAACAATTTGAAGAGAGGTATCTTGTTTGCACTCCTGTATGCTGCAAAGCATCTTTTTCATTTGTTTTGCATTCAGCAGGATATTCTTATGTTTTTAAATAAACATTATGCAAGTTTTTACATGCGACTTTATGTAATTTGTGTATATGGAAAATTTATTTAATTCTTTAACTATCCGGTTTCATCCTTAGAGAAAGAAAATACTGTAGAGATCAGAGATAAATTATTTCCAGTGGTTTCAAGAGCAAAGAAAATCCTAGCTGTGGGGTTGGGAGAATTTGCAGCTAGAGTAAGTTTGTCTCAAGAGAGAAATGAGTTGGCAAAAGCAGTTGAAACCAACTCTCAAATCTTGCAAAATATACTGTGATCATATAAGTAGCATGCTGAACAGCTCCATGGAGACCAAAGCTATAATTATCGACAAGTAGGTGGTTATATTTCAAGCTTTTTGATTGCTCAACATACACCCTTCTAAATATTGCTGATTATGTATCAAGTGTCATACTTTCTGGCACACAGAATTGCCATCATATTTTAATTCTAAGCATGGGCATGATGTTGATGGTTACACTTAGAAATGTGCAAAATCATTTCCTCTGACCTTTGGTTGTAAAAGATCACAGCTACCCTGACTATATTTTGTATATATTTGTTTTTTACATTCAAATACAATGTCTTTATGCTGTAACTTGCATTTTCTTTTTCTTTATTGCCAGATTGTGTTTAATACATTTCTGCCTTTCTTTCTTTCTTTCTTTCTTTCTTTCTATATGTATTCACATATATGGCTATCAACATATTTAAAAAATCCCTCTGCAAATCATGTTATGGCTCAGGCAATTGCAATACGACATGTCAAATGGCTATAGTGGCCTTGAGGTACAGTTTTGCCAAAAAGGCATCACAATCATAGACTAAGAAGAATGATGACACAGGAGAACATATCAGTGTACTTCTCACACTAGCTAGTTCATTGAGAAAACCCAGACTATGAAATGTGAAATGCCTATGCCTTGCAATTAACATTGGGGGAAATCCAAAGGAAATAATTCAGCATGGTTTTATGTGAATTGAGTGCAAAAATCTTCAATGCCTTAAGATATGATATTCCTATAAAAGTGATCAGAGAACTAACATTCTCATTAGCTTACAATGTAATTTACATAAACTTTGAAAACCAAAAGTGATTCTTTTGGGGGAGTCACTAATGGGAATCTTTTGGTTTCCTGGGATGCTTGAATGAGGGTAGTTAGCTGACATCTTGTTTCCAGGATGATGCACCAATTCAAAATTACATGACCTTGATCACTGTATTTTTTCATACAAATTTAACTAATTTACATAATATCTACCATAGCTTATAATTAGAGGCAAATATTTAAATTTTCCATGCATGCTTAAGGGCCCTTGTTTCAAGGCCATTCTTCCAAATTCATACTGTTTAAGTACTTAATTTAGTTTAATACCTAATGGTATAACTGCTAACTGATAAAAAGGATCTGATGAAAGAAGCTATAAATGAAAATTCATACCAAAATATATTTGTCTTGTAGCATCTGGCCAGATGTTCTAACACTATTAATTCCTAACTAGAATAGCTAATGTTCATACATAGTGGAAACAGGAGAAGATGTAGTTCAGTAAATCTGTTGTATGGGAAGTGACTCTAGGCAGTGTACAGGGATTTTCATTGGCTATATAATAAATAAATCTTTTTGGAGACCTAAATAGTGTCATTCAAAATTAACCTAGTCAAATTCTTGCAGACGGCAGCAATGACTCAACTTTGGCCAGTCTGGAAAAGCTGAGCAGAATTGGACTTGATTAATTTTAATTAAAGACCACTAGGAAATATCAGAACTGTAGTACAGTAATATATTAAAAAATCATGCAGTACTTTAATACAACTCATTGGAAAGAACATCCAAATTCTTTGAATAGTTATGAGGAAAAACAGAATAGTGAAAGTCCAACTAATGAAAACATATCTAAAATTAGTTTTTAAAGTAAAAATTATCAGGTTCAAATCTTCTTCATATCTCTCCTTGGAAAAATTATGCCAAAGTATAGGCAATATAATCTACCGTTTTCTTTTTAAAATAAAATTTAAAAATACTCCAAACTTAAACAGTCTTGGGGGGAAAAGCTCTACATTTTTACAATCATTCATTGATGATTCAATCCACAAGATTTCCAACTATTGTTGATTATCTACTAACTAACTCAAGACCAAAATGGCTGTCCGGTTGACTGCACATACATATGCACACACAGACACTATATACATATACATATTGTCAGTGAAAGGATGTCCATATTCCTTGATTATAATTTGGAACTTGCACTAAATTATAGATAAGTAAATCCATAGTTATAAAGGGAAACTCGAGAGTCTTTCAATTTTTATGCATCATATCTTTCTTTTACGTTGCATGAACCTGCAATAGTAATTAATCTTCATAATGGTTAACTCAGCTTGAAGACTGAGCTTTGAAATGTGGTACATGCAGGCTTCCAATATTATAAACATATTACAGCAATTATGATTTACTCTGAAAATGGCTGCTGTTTTCTGATCTGTTTTCTGGTCTGGTTTTATGGGCTTTGGCCATTATAATCCTACCTGGCTAAAGACTACTGGGCAATCAAAGGGTCTGGCTGTCTTATTATAAACTGGTTCTCAAGATACAGAAAGTGAGGTTAGTTAAGCTCATAGGTCAGGGGTGTCCAAACTTGGCAACTTTAAGACTTGTGGACTTCAACTCCCAGAATTCCCCAGCCAGCAGAGCTGGCTGTGGAATTCTGGGAGTTGAAGTCCACAAGTCTTAAAGTTGTCAAGTTTGGACACCCCTGTCATAGGTGATTAGGAGCTCAGCACTCACTTTCTGATTTCTGAAAAAAACATTAATGCACACATACTAAACAGCACCTTTCAGTATGTATTTAAAATTACTTTACATATTTTATTGCTTTAGCATTTTAAATATTTGTTATTGTTACTGTTATTACTGGTTCACTTTGAATCATGTTGGCTGCTTTTTAACAGGCAGCATAGAAATATTAGAAAAATTAACTTAATAACACAAAAATAAATATGCTAAAATATACAATACAATAGCCACATTTAATTATCATGACATGGGCATCCTGATGTGGAGAAAAATGTAAATGGGAAAAGGTTAACACTCACACTTTGAATTGTGCCCAGAAAGGAATCAAGAAGCAGTTAACCAGTTGCTTAACAATTCAAAGAAATGCTCTTTTTACTCGTTTTTCTTTCCAGAGGCTGTATCAAAACACTGTGCAGCAGTAGCTTCTCCTGAATTTGAGCCTCCTATGCAGGTTTAGGACAAAAGTCCCCATCAGAAGTATTGATTTGACTTCCAAGGAAGCTGTTCTTTGTCTTGCTATTGAGGTTGCAAGCTGAGGATTATTACTTAAGCCTCAGAGATTCATTACTATTTCCTTCAAGCAGGTTGATAGCATGGTTTTCTCCTGGGAGCTTTCTTGGGTTAATTTAATAGTCTTGTCTAGCAAACCCTTGCAGAGATTGTTCTGCAAATCCCAGTCAGAAGATTAACATTATCATGATGGAGCCTTCTGAGATTTTAAACCCACTGTTCTGATAGAAATGCTAATTCAAAAATGCTAATGACTGTTTTGGATGAAGGAAGGGATGTTACAGGGAACAAATGTAAATACAAAATAATTTGCTATGAAATATATTGGTTTTACATTTCTTGGCCATTATGAAGCACTGGCAATATCACTGGCCAGACAGTGGATAAAACGAAAGAGTTGGAAATCTTACTAACACAAACATCAGCCTACTATAGAAAAATGATCCCTCCAAATAATTGTTCACGTTTATAAAAAAAACTGGAAAACTGCATTATTGTTCTAATTATATTCACTCGGACATTGTAATTTTAATTTTATAATGTAGTTCTGTAATGAATTAGATATGGTAGTAGATGCTAAAACCATGTATGTGTCTCCTCCAAAAGGGAGGGATCTCTAGAATAGAAATAACATTCTAAAAACATGAGACAGACCACTTCCCCCAAGGAAAGTGAATGCACACTTATGGCTTCCTTTCACCTAACAGATTAAATTGACCACAAAAGATCTTCAACCTCTTTACAATAAAATGGGACATGATAGAAAAGATCTGGGACTCGCACATCAAGCTAAATCACTATATGACTCCTTCATTTTTATTTTATCATGCTATGCAAGTAGCAATCAGTAACACAACATTTTTTAGTAATTAAAACCCAATTTTGTCGCATTTTTGTATGGTTGGGGATGCTGGTTTGTTTACAGCATCCTATTTTGCACCTAATTCACATATATGAGGGTAAGGCAAGAAAAAATTAAATATAGAAAACATACTCAAATCAAAGCATTCCGTGCCAAAAAGGTTCACCATCACTGATCTAGAATATACATTATTCGTCTGCTTTAGTTTGAAGTACTGATTTTCAAAAATTGTGAAATTGCAAAACTAAATAAAAGCAATTTTCATTCTATCAAATCTATTCCTACGAAAGTTAATATAAGGATTGCAAATTTTTGCCATCTTTTATTCCATGGTGGAGTACATTACATTAGAGTACTCTATTTTATCAGGCTACAAGTAATTGTGATCCATGCGGTGTTACACAAAACATCATTCATGCTGTGGGTTGTTTAAGGATTATTATGGTTTCCAAAAAAAAGGAGCTGTTCAATTTAAGCAGCCCAGCTTATCTCATTTGTATGTTCTTCTTTATTTCAAAGCTACATATTTGAACAATCAAAACATTACAATTTTCCATCTGCTCTGAATTTAAAAGGAAATTTATGATGGAATCAAGATGTGGGATAGATCCACTGCTAAATTCTGACATCTCAATTTAGAAGGAATCTTGGAACTCAAGGACACTGAGCTTTTCTCACTCTCTCAAATAACATTAAAAGCTAAATAAAAAGAATTTTTTTTTGAGGGAGGATCCACAAATCTTCAGTAGATTGTCCTCAACTTATTAAAATTTGGCCCTAAATTTATGTTGCTACGTGAAACATTTGTTGTGCATTTTGCCCATTTTATGACTTTTCTTGCCAATTATTGTTAAGTGAAACATTGTAGTTATTAAGTAGTAATATAGTTGTTAAGTGAATCTGGCTTCCCCATTGACTTATCCTGCCAAAAGGCCACAAAAGGTGATCACTACACTGCAACCATCATAAATATCAACCAGTTGCCAAGCATATGAATTCTGATCACATGACCATGGAGATGCTACAACAGTCATGTGAAAAATGGTCATAAGTCACTTTTTCATGGCCGTTGTAACTTTGAACAGTCACTAAATGAACTGTTCTAAGTCAAGGACTACCTGTATTCAACTGCATTTGCACACCACTCTCATACAATTACATACAGTATCTCCGGTATTAACTTGTGGTCTGCTAAAATCATACATAAATAACCTTTCCCAAAGAACAGAAGCAATCTAAGTAGCAATAGGAAAGCAGGGGCTTTTTTTAGGCATGACATACCAGCCATGGAATGCCTATCATTAGATTTGCCTGGCACTAATATTTTAAGATACAGCAGGAGCTTCTTATTTTAGGAGACTTTCAATGTATTTTTACTCTACCTTGAAGTACTGTTGACTGCTATACTATATTTTTCATGCATGTATGCAAAACTATTCTTAATGAAATTTTGGCCATTTATTTTCTAGGAAGATTGGAATAAAAATTCTTTCTGTAAAAACATCTGTTGCCATTAGTATTATTTCCCCTCAAAAAGGTAAACACTCCCATTTAAAGTATTATCCAAAATATAGATGCATGGAAAGACTGTTGGAATTTTAACAAAGTTGAGACTTTGGAAAAAGTGCAGAGAAGAGCAAGTAAGATGATTAAAGGCCTAGAGACTAAAACATATGAAGAATGGTTGGAGGAACTGGGACTGGCAAGTCTAGAGAAAAAATGAACTGGGGGGAAGGGAGATATGATAGCAGTGTTCCAGTATCTGAGGGGCTGCCACAAAGAAGAGGGGGTCAACTTATTTTCCAAAGCACCAGAAGGCAAGACAAGAAACTAATCAAGGAGAGAAGCAACATGGAATAGTATAGGGTCTCCTGTTTGAGCAGAGGTTTTGACTAGAACAGTGTTTCTCAACCTTGGCCTACCTGAAGATGCGTGGACTTCAACTCCCAGAACTCCAACTCCCAGCAAAGCTGGCTGGGGAATTCTGGGAGTTGAAGTCCACACATCTTCAGGAAGGCCAAGGTTGAAAAACACTGGACTAAAAGATCTCCAAGGTCCCTTCCAGCTCTATTCTGATTGATTGAGACAGTTTAGCATCCCCCCCAAATACGTTACCAACATTGTGCCAAATAACAGCATTATGAAGTAACAAGCTGATTAATCAAATCACAAACAACCTCTTATTTATGTTCCATGAGCTCTCTCTAGAATTCTGGCAGATGCAATTCTATCCAGTCACACACATATCCATTTAACATGTGTTGACTGGACATAGCAACTATGTTGACATTAGATATATTATCCTTGCCATTTCAATTCTGAGGTTATTCAGTCTCTTCCCTGCAAGGTGAACTGTGCTCATCAACAAGCATTCTAAAAATGGCACAACCAGCAATCTGTTAAACGTATTGCTCCAAGCAAAGATATTAATTCCAGTCCCAATTAAGTCTGTATTTTTGTCAATACAAGATTACTGCATAAAGTTTTTTGCAATTGTCTTAAATATTGTACCTAGATTTCTGAGAAAACAATTGGCAGGTGCAACACACCCATAGTTTTAGAAGCACTTGATTCTGAAATCTGATTCTGCAGGCTATCAAATCACTTGCTTTCTACTATTCTTGGGAATTATTTTACTGGGCAAAATGTGATCAGAATATACAATAATGTGCGGTTCCGGCGGCTACGGCGACAGGCAGGTCTTTGCCTGCTCCAGCTCTCCCGGTGGGCTCCCCCCGCTTCTGGGGGGGCACAAGACGCCCTGGAGGGGCGTCTTGCCGAGGGAACGGCTCGCGGAGGGTCCTGGCGTCGGCGGCGGCTGGCGGGGGCTTCTCCGCTTCGTTCTAGGCATCGGGGAGCCTTTTGGAGGACGCGCGCGCGTGCGCCTCGCCCCATGCCGATCGGAGAATATACTTCTGAATGAAGCAGCGGCGGTGTGGTGAGAGGCTTCCTTTCTTCATTCCCTTTCTTTTGAATTAATGGACTTTTCAGCTCTTTTCTTAAACAAAGTTTCTTTCGGACTTTGCTGGAGGTGCGGCTAGAGGGAGGGGGATTTCCCCCCCCCTTGGACAAGCGGCTTGAAAAGACTTTGCTCTCGCCCCCAGGGGAAGGAGGAAGGGGGAGAGCCAACTAATGATGCCTCACCCCTATAAAAGTGACTTTCCTTGGACTTAGATCTAGAATTTATGGGTGAACTGAGAATTTTCTGAACTTTTAAAAGTTTGTTATGCCTCTGAGCCCAAAACTGGCAGGGCAAGATGGCACACTTCCGTTGTCTTTGTGAACTGTAAGATCTGACTCCACCTTCAAAATTCAGGCATCCGGTCTTTGTCTCCGAGCCGCCCAGAGGAATCTCTTGTGGATTGTGATTTTTTGAACCCTCTGGGAAAAAAAAAAAAAATCTTTCATCTATTGCTAGAGTGACTAAAGAAATTTCCATCTGTTTGGATTCTCTGTCTCCTGGACCCGACTGCCTGCTCTTCTTCTCCAGCTGCCCAATCTCTACAGTGACTGATCTCTTTGCTTTTTAAACCATGTCTCCAAAAAGACCACCTCCTGGAAAACCTGGCTTTGCTACTTCTGCTCCAACATCTGCAACATCCAGTCCAGCCACACAGTCAAAGATAACAGAATTGATGCAACCCAAGACTACAGAGATAGACTTTCAACAAATGCTCCAGCAAATCTTACAGGGCCAAGAGGAAATTAAGAAACAGCTAAGGGAAATGAAAGATGAAATTAAAGAAAACCAAGCGCAAATTTATAAGAACTCACAGAGACTGGACCTTGTGGAGGGTGGGGTGGCGGAGGCGAGAGGGGGGGTTGAGGCCTTGCAGAGGGGAAACAAAGAGCTTGATATTCAACAAATGAAAACAGATTTTGAGAGAATGTCCTTTTATCTTAGATTTCAAAATGTAATAGAAATAGATGGGGAAAATATAAGGGACATAATGACTAATATTTTAGCTGAATATACACACAAAGATAAACAACAGATGGAATGGGAGATAGATCTGGCTTATAGAGTGAACTCAGCATATGCCAGAACACACAATGTACCCAGGGAGGTTCATATTAGATTCCTTAGGAAAAGCACAAGAGATGAAATTCTGGGTGTGCAAAGGGGGCAAACACTGATATACCATGATAGGGAGATAACCATTCTAAAGCAGATTCCCAAAAAAATTAGGGAGAAAAGGAAAAATTATTCGCAATTGGCGAATAAATTATACCAGAAGGGGGTGTGGTTTAGATGGTTGATGCCCGAAGGTATGCTGATATTCTGGGAGGAGACAAGAATTAGAATTAATACACCCATAGAGGCACAGGCCTTTATGGAAAAAAACAAAGCGAACCTAGAAAAAACAGAAGATACCACAATGGTCACACAGGACACGGGAGGGGCCGGAGCTCTGCCAGCAGGGGGGGAAGGGGCAATACCAAGAAAGCTCAGATCACAAAAATGAATAAGAAAGCCACAATGTTATAAACAAACCGAAAGCAATAATGAAATTATATCTAGATTATATATTATAACTATATAAGCTGACTGAAAAATTTTTCTCTAGAATTAATATGCTGATTTTTTATGACTATGGATTAATGTCTGATATTTGGATGTAACTTATGAGTTTGGAGGGAGGGGGCGTCTGTCACACTTGCTACTGCCAAAATTTGTAACCATTCCATTTACCCTTTTCCTCATAAATGTTTTAAAAAACCAATAAAACTTTTTTTTCAAAAAAAAAAAAGAATATACAATAATGTGAGAGCTCATGGATAGTTTCTGATAATTCTGTAATTCTTCTTTTAAGATGAACTGTGCTATACTGATACAGTTTATTTACTGGAATTAAAGCACATGGGTTGCTTGCAAGGACATCATAACATAAAATAGCAACAAAGAATGGAATAATAACTAATAACTGCCAAGCAAATATTTCCTTCCCAGAATGATGCCAGTGAAGCTATTTCTGCATAAATCTGTAGTATTTTTAAAACATAGATTCCAGATAGATTTAAATCATAGATTCTAGATAGATCCAGATAAATTCCAGATAGATTAAAATCATAGGAAATATTTCAGTTTGGATAAAGAATATTTGATTTGTGTAATAAACATTAACTTTTCTAATTTCATCTCACAGTTAT
Source organism: Natrix helvetica (assembly GCF_964273705.1). NCBI lineage: Eukaryota > Metazoa > Chordata > Lepidosauria > Squamata > Natricidae > Natrix > Natrix helvetica. The sequence goes on along the minus strand of NC_138553.1, from coordinate 61,374,998 downwards.
AGCCCTACACAAATTTTCCTATAAAATGCAATCATTTTCTTCTGTTAATGCAATCAAATCCTGTTCATAAATTGCAATACACTGTGGTCATTTTGAAATGTAAATGTACAAATGTTCGAGCCCTCCTTATACTTTTGTTAATATAACATGATAAAACAATAGAAGTTAGTGGGAGGTAAAGATTAACAGTGCAATCCTCAGAATATGAACTCAGAAACAAAATCTGCTATATTAACGGAGTTCCTAAAGTGGCTGGATAGAATCACTGAAGCAGTAGGTGTGAGCTTAAATGGACTCCAGAGGATGGTAGAGGACAGGAAGGCCTGGATAAATGTTGTCCATGGGATCGTGATGGGTCAGACACGACTTTGCAACTAACAAGAACAACAAAAATAAGCGGGCCTAGAATTGTGGCTTCAATCTTAAAATAGAGATTCCTGTATCACATTATATTGTTTTGTTGATATGAAATCATGTTTAAATGTTTTGTTTTTTGCATTATAAAATGCAACAAAAGTCAGAAATCCTTTTTTTCACCTGCAGGTAGCTTGATTAACATCTCAGTTCTGGATTCGAGTTCTGCACCTATTTGTTACAAATAGTTAATAAAAACATATTTCAATATCTGAAATAAACAATTTAAGCTCTTTTTCAAAAATTAGGATAATGGAACCTTGCTGTTCACAATGGAACTCCTATTTGTATAAATAATACATTTCAGAGTTTTGTGTTGTTTGCCTTTTCACCAAAGTCACTTGGTATTTATTCATGGAAAGTGTACAGGCCACTATTTCCTTTGTTTGTAGTCAAACACTGTCTGTCTTTCAAGAATCTGTTGATTGACTTAAGTCATTTAAGCCCCTGAAATTTTCGGAGTATTTTTCTTCCTGGACAAAAAAGTGTTTCCCTCATATTTCTCAATAAAGAATTCTGAACTTGAAACTCGTATTTATTTTCTGTTTTGCTTTGTTTTATTATAACGTTTCTGCAATCTGAAACAGCAAACAGGGAGGCAAATAGGTTTTGTAAAGCAAAACACCAGATGGGAAAATCAAATATTAACTTTCGGTGACATATCATGTGAAAGTTCAACAAATAACCAAAAAATAAACAAAATGTGCTTAGAGGTACAAGACAACATAAAATGAATGACTTGTTTTAAATAAAGGTCAGTATGTTTGCTGGACTATGGATTACTTCTTTTGCAGGTGCTTAGAATAAATATAAATTTATCTTCCAAATGAAGAAACCTGCTTGCAAATTATGGTGATAAGATTTGGTCATCTAAATTTTCTTGTGCTCCAGTATTTAAAAGCTAATTTTTGTCTGCCTCTCTGCAATTGTAGGAATACTAGTTTGCCTATCCCCATCTATCATCTCACAATAAATGTACAATTAAGCAGGGATGGGTTGCTGCTTGCATTACTGCTGGTTTGGTGCGCTCAAAAAATAAATTGGGCCATCTGCCAAATGAAGATAATGGAATATGTTTACACAAATGTGCAGTTTCTTCTAGAAAATTGCAAAAGCCCTGTGAAGATGTGACCTTCTTTTCTCAAGATAAAAGGTAAAAAAGGTAAAAGTTCCCCTCACACATGTGCTAGATGTTCCCGATATATTTCATCTATATATATTTCATCTCCGTTTCAAAGCCGGAGCCAGCGCTGTCCGAAGACGTCTTTGTGGTCATGTGGCCGGCATGACTAAACGCTGAGGCACATGGAATGCTGTTACCTTCCCACCAAAGGTAGTTCCTATTTTTTCTACTTACATTTTTGCATGCTTTGAAACTGCTAGATTGGCAGAAGCTGGGACAAGTAACAGGAGCTCACTCCATTACATGGCACTAGAGATTCAAACCGTTGAACTGCCAACCTTTCTGATCAACAAGCTCAGCATCTTAGTCACTGCATCCCTCTCAAGATAGTTGTCCCCAAATTGTTTTCCCCACATTGTCTGTGTTGAGGCAGTTTCCAGAATTGACCATGTAACTGAAAATTATAGGAGTTTCAAGCCCAATATACATGGAAAATATAAAGTCAGACAAAATTGCTTTCTGAGATGAAGCATTTAGTAATGGTCATTTTTTATTTTTTATTGTTTTTCCACTTTTCAGTTTTAACAATTTTTTAAAAAGAATAATACAGATACTTATTACTATTTTGAATGCCACTCATTTGCAAAGGCAATGAGCAGCTAACAATCAAAAGTATAAAAGAACAGTTGTAAGTTTTTCAATATCTGTATACTTGGGTGTTGGTGATTCTTCAAATGCTATCCAGAAGTCTCCTCAAGGATTCAGTTTTGTAAATGAAATAAAAGTTTTAGAACAGAAAAATAATTTTTGTAACAAGATTACTACAGGTTTTAGAAAAGTAAGTTTCTTCTAAATCAAGCTGAGTTGCTGGTAATTAATTAATTCATATTCTCTCTCTCTCTCTCTCTCTCTCTCTCTCTCTCTCTCTCTCTCTCTCTCTCTCTCTCTCTCTCTCTCTCTCTCTCTCTCTCTCTCCTCTCTCTCTCTTTCTGTGAGTGTGGATTGGTGGGTATGGCAAGGGAAGGATACTGTAAAATCTCCATTCCCTCCCCACTCCAGGGAAAGATTACTGCGAAATCCCCATTTCCTTCTGATCAGCTGGGACTAAGGAGGCAGAGAATTGATGGGGGCAGGGCCAGTCAGAGGTAGTATTTACCGGTTCTCCGAACTACTCAAAATTTCTGCTACCGGTTCTCCAGAACTGCTCAGAATCTGCTGAATACCATCTGTGGTACAAATGCAAAGAAAAATAAAAGTAGAACATATAAAATTAAACCAGAAGGCCAGTAAACTATTATTGTATTATTACTGGTAATCCTTGACTGATGACTATTCAGTGACCATTCAGTGTTATGATAGTGCTGAAAAAAATGGAATTAAGATCCGTGCTTGGTTTTATGACCATTGCAGTATCATGTGATCAAAATGTGAATACTGCAGCAGCCATAATGGGTGCACTAATTGGAGAACTGCAGGAACCCCATTCTTGCAGTGCTTTGGAAAACCTCATTCTCTGATTTGTGTGCACCATTCCTTTTCCAAATGCTTCATCTTACGCAGATGAAATGTACATTTAAAAAAGACTTAGAAACAAAGCTAATATACTATAATCAGTATACTTATGAAATCCTGAATGACTTAGTTGGAGCAAAGGAATTTACCATGCAAAGCTTCAATTTCCTATAATTATAGGGACTACACCTTGAAGCTATTTCTACATTCACAGAAATAGGAACACTTAAATTCTTTTCGTCTAGCAAAATTGACACAAAAAGTAATATTCCAAGGAGAATTCAGTGATATAGCCAATCTCAATTACATCCAGAAAAACATGTCTATAGAGATTCTCAGTCATCCAAAGGTTGTCCCAAAGGTACTTTTTCAAGAGACAACTGGACTTTCTGGCTTTTCTTTAAATACATTTCACGTTTCATCCAAGAAGCTTTTCAGCTCTGACTGGATGGTGGGGGATAGAAAGATTTATATTCCTTCAAGCATTCTTTTAGAGTCATTGAGACCACTTGGAGGTTTATCTAGGTCCCAGAGTCATCTGAGTAGTGCAAAGGAAACTGCTATTGGAACTGTGTCAGTGGTGGGCTCCTGCCAGTTCCCACCAGTTCTCCCGAACCATATGTTAATTTTCTGAGCACTTCGGAGAACTGGTTGTTGGAAAAAAATCTTTTCCCACTTTACAGGGCTAATCCTGCAAGAAATGCAGGAAGGAAAGATTCTAATGTGCCTGTATTTCTTACCTAATCCTTATCTTAATGCCCCCCCCCCTTTAAGTGTTCTCAGAAACTGCCTCTGGGTTAAGCTTTGTTACATTGTAACAGCCTTAATGATTCTTAGCAGTACACCCAAACTTTCTGTCTGTAGCTGAGCTTCTCCGGAGTCGTCCACCCCTCCGCCCAAGTACTTTGTGGGACTTTTATTTCTGGGGCTTGAACAGCTATTTACAGAAGGGTTGGCATATCCATAGAAGAAATGGCTGAGAGGCAGGATGCAAGCTTGGCATTCTGTCTGATTTTTTTACTGCCTTTCTGAAGGCATGTGATTTTTCCTTAAATATGGGTGATTTACCTTAGAATATCTTGTGAGGTGAGTGAGACCAGCTGGTATCTTTAAGTGGTGCAAATGGATCTAATGATTGCTTCTCTTGGGTGCTTTGTCAGTTCACTGAGCACAGGAGTTTCTTGTCTATGGGAATTCTTCAGCCATCCAGGTCATCCTTGGTTTCCAGAAAGTCCAGTTGCCACTTGAAAAAGTACCTTTGGGACAGGAGTCTTTTGCATTGCTTCAGAGTGGCCAAGCTACATGATTGCTCACTGATAATAAGTGGATCCTCCTTCCAATTTATTATAGTTTGCTCTCATGATAATATGACATAGTAACATGGCACCAATTGTAGAAAGTCAGCATCCACCCCTTTCCTAGAAGTATGAAATATTTTGAGAAATATTTAAAAAGAAAAATATATTTCCCTGGATGAGAAATGGAGAAGCATGTTTTCTTAGAGAGAGAAAGCAGCCCCCCCTTCCTTAATAGCCCACAGCAGATATCAGCACTTAAGAGATAAAGGGATATTCATAAGCAAAAACTCCCTGAAGCAAGGTCTGAACAAAGATAGCATGGGATTAGCCCTCACCCAAAATGTCAATTTGTTAATTTGTCTCTTTAGCTCGGCATTTTGTAGCCCAAATATGCCCACTCATTTTCTAGAGAGTTTAAACATGAGTAACATCAAGCCGTCCATGCCTCCTCACTCCCTGCCGAGGTCAAACACAACCCTGATGTGGCCCTCAATGAAATTGAGTTTGACACCCCTGATCTAGACAATGTGTAAATTGTTTTTCAGTTTTTGTAATTCTCCAGAACTCTTATTAATCAAGTGTTTTGTAGCTCTGCTTTCATTTTGTTTCCTTTCTGTTCTACTGGAAGGATATTATTTTCTACTAAATAATCTTGGAGGTTGTCCACTATTATATCTGTGAGTAATTTAAACATTGTAGGCAAGCATATTATCAGCCAATATTTTCCTGATGTCCCTTTCGCTGGGTCTTTTTGAATCAGATACGTTTTGCCAGTTATTAACTAGTCACTGATGTCTTCTTTATGAAATACTTCATTGCCATTTAGCTATAATTGGATGCAAGCTATCATGTATTTGAATCAAAAGTCATGCAACTAATCACTTCCAGGATATATCCAGTTTTTAATTCTTGCTTCTAGATTTTATCCATTACTGCTCCTAATATAAGGTCTTCTATTTGATTTTTTTTACTAAATCCACCTTCTATTTCCTTTTCCATTCAGCATTTTTATCATAGTCTTTTTGAGTTTCCCATAGATTTTTCCAAAACTAGATTGTTTCCTTTTTGTTTGGTTTTTGTTTTTCAGAATTTATATTGCCATTTACTCTTTGGTAGAATCGCCTCTGGTCTGATTGAAATAGCTATTTTGCATAAATTGGCTAATTTGTGCCACATAGCAATCAATCTTTCCAGATTTTTTGTTATTTGTTACTTTAATATTTCAAATTTTTCTGGTGGTAACCAATATTTATTGTTAGCCCTGCCTTATCCTTGCATTCTTTATACATTTTTGTGTTTTTAAATTACTTGTACCTGATCTTTTTTTTTTTTTTTTTGGCCTCCAGTCTGATCTTCACTTTTCTAATTTGTATATCTAGATCATCTATAACCACCACAGCTGTTCTGATTGGTCTGTTCATTTGATGTTATTTTAACTTTTGCAAGCACTTTAGTCATATCTTTCATTATAGATGCCAGGTCTTTTTTGTGCCCTACTTTCAATGTTGGCAGTCTTTTCCCCGTCTATTGATAATTCTGCATATGCCATAATCTTCATTTTTAATTCTTCTTGTCAGGAGGCCTGTTCATGGGTTGTTTCTGTGATGATCTGTATTGGTTATGCTATTACAGTTTTGTGTAATTATACTTTGTGCGGTCATGCCAGTTGCCTCCTTTATATTGCCAATTCTGATTTTTTTCCTCATTATTGTTTTCACAATTTTTATGAATCTCTTCTGGTTCTGGTTCTGTTTCTGAATATTTTATATCTGGTAATTAATCTCTTGCGATCTGCTAATTGTTGTTTAGTGGTATTTGAATCTGGATAAATTCTTTTTTGCTGTTCAAACATTCACTTTAAGTATTCCAGCTTTGTTGGTTCCAATTTAAAATATGAGGCCATCATGATACAATTTTAAAACACGGTAAACCTTTGCTTGTTGGTAGTTGTTTTTCCAGTAAACCTAGACAGCTAGGTACTGGTTGCCAGTCATATCTCCTGAGTCTTGTTGTCACTTGTCGACCGATGCCCAGAAACTCTAACATGTTTTGTGGTATAGATTCCCCCCTCCCCCATTTTCTCACCATATTAAATGGCTTGGTGGATACACTTAGTCTGATCCTTCTGCTAAGAATTGCCTGGCATGGGTGATCTTTTTGGTAGAATACACTACGGCCAGCATAGCTCACAACCTATTTGGAGCATCCCAAGGCCCACTCTCACAAAAAAAGGGGGGGATACATGGGGACATTTATTTCACTATTATTAATAATATTTTTGGAATGGTTTTAAAATGCATACTTAACATTAATACAAATGAAAGGACCAGATCAAAGATATCATCAAATGTAACAATATTTACATATGTCCCTGGACAATATATCCCTGGAAATGGAGCAGCACAGATGTTGAAGTAATAAATAAATAAAAGATTTAGTTGGTTGACATTAATAAATATTATAATTTATATTATTAGCAGTAATGTAATATTATATCTCTACTTAACAGGACCCACAGGACTGTGGGAATTGTGAATAGTGCTTTACCTGCATATTAAACAAAAAACCCATATTTACTGTTACAGTATATTTATAGAAACAATATATAGATGCAGATTTTGACTAAATATTTTCTAGAAAAGAATTAGTAAATTGAAATGCCAATAGTAAATACACCAGTATATTCTTAAATATAAATAATTACACTCCATTTGCCTGTTAAGAAATATTTAAATATCACAATCTATTGATTTATTGTTAAATTGGTGAATCTAGCTTAACATAAATCTCTATTTTATAGCTCCTTGTCTCAAAACAACTAAATCTCATCTTAGAAAAAACTTGGTTTATTTTCTTTGGTTCTTTGGGAGGGAAAAACCAAAGCTAAATGCTAAGGACAAGAACTACATGTAATAATCAAATCAGACTTATTATTCTCTGTAGTGCTTAATGTTGCTAGATATAGAGTATTTTATGTTATCCCAGCCTCATTCCCAAAACGTTGTGTATGATCTTGGTAACACTCCCTTGTTCATCTCACTGAATAATACATCAGTTAATCACTACACACACACACACATGTGCACACAAATACACACACACATTTTTTATGTATTTTGAAGCGAAGAGCTAATAATATTGTTTTTTTGGACTAGAAGTTTAACACTAAAAATTGAAGCTTATAGATTATGCAGGTGACAAAGTCAGAATGAATAAAAATTTGCACATTAGCCCAAGAAAAGCTGCTGCAGCATATCTGACTTCCTCTTTAATCCTTGAACAATGCCATTAAAAAATACATTACATGGGAGTGAAAAAGACCCCTCTGTAGACAGGCTTAATGAATTTTAGGAACACAAATGAACTAGTTATACTTGTTTATTTACTTTAAAAAGGGAGATGCAAATGAAATGGAAATGCCTCATTTTCAGAGTTGCTGAGAATAGCGCAAGGGCACATGCTGCCACACAGATTGTATTCAAGTATATTGCTACCGTCCCAGATGAATGACTATCAGTATTAAGTGCTGGCCGGGCTAAAACAAAAGATCACCAAGCCATTCTTATTCTTCTTTCTGAATTGGCAGTTCCAGTCTTTTAAATACGGCTCCTAATTTAGTCTGAAGCAGTATACTATACAGATCATATTGTACAATAGTCTATGGCACTGGGCTCATGCCAGTAATTTTCTGCATAGATTGTTAATATAAGATGGTTCAGCCATCTGAGGAGAAGACAAAAAAATGTGAAGCTATGTAATTGAGGGTTTTGGTTAAGAAAACGGGACATCTAAAGATTGCCATGGTCTGGGGAAAATAAGTATAAAGCAATATGGCACACAGTATTGGAGATTGCATTAAAAAAAACTTTAATGCTTTACCTTCATGTACATTATTATTTCATCTTCATGCTACATTAATATGTATGCTCTGGAGACACAGCCCCCTCCCACAAAAAACTCTCACTGCATTGTGAAGAAACACTGAGTAAATGTCAGTTTTATCTTTGCAACAAAACCTAATCAAAAAATTAGTCATTGACACTCAGAGAGTTATATCCCATATATTCCTTATATTTCCATTCAATTATCAATTTGATATTAGTAGAAATAGTAAAGGAGGATGCTGTTGCTCAGTGGCTAAGATGCTGAGCTTGTTGATCAGAAAGGTCGGCAGTTCAGTGGTTCGAATCCCTAGCAATGCATAATGGAGTGAGCTCGTTACTTGTCCCAGCTTCTGCCAACCTAGCAGTTCAATAGCATGTAAAAATGCAAGTAGAAAAATAGGACCACCTTTGGTGGGAAGGTAACAGTGTTCCATGCGCCTTTGGCGTTTAGTCATGCCGGCCACATGACCATGGAGATGTCTTCGGACAGAGCTGGCTCTTCGGCTTTGAAACTGAGATGAGCACCACCCCCTAGAGTCAGGAACAACTAGCACATATGTGCAAGGGAAACCTTTACCTTAGAAATATTAGGATATTGATATTACTAGATTTCACCCAATTATTCTTTGATGCATTTGTTAAATCTCGAGTGCCATTCAGTATGGGTAGCTATATTGTTAAAGCTAACCATGGATGAATGCGGTTAGCACTGAGATGACAAATCATGGCTAAACACCTAAGCATAATTTCCATTGGTTTTTTAAACCATACAGAAGTTTGTGCCTTTCCTTTTCTTGTCAGTGACAAAATCTTATCAGTGCAGAAAACTAGAAGGGTTGATTGCAAGCAATGCTTAGTTCCTTTTCCAGCTTCACTTCTTTCAGTCTTGTTTGCATTTCTAATTCAAAGGTGCAGAAAGTGTTGCTCAAGGACACACTTGTTTTATGGCAACAACCACATGCTGAGCAAAAGTAGACCTACTCTGGAAATGGATGTTTTAAAGAGATGAACTGAATATGTTACACCTCTGAAAGATTTCAAACTTTCGTCCCAAAAAGCAGGTTTACATTTTTGGGATTATCCACTTTGACCTGTGTTTGTAGCTCAACTTTATAAACTATGTCAAATGAGTGCCTAGATTGCTATGTTAGAGTGCTGTATAACTTGATATAATCTCACATACTCAACTGTATATATTCCAATTGTACGACCCAAGCCCTATTTATAGAAAATAGATTTTTTTTCTTTCATCTTTGTGACATCGTGGACTTAGAACATTGCACTTTGGATAGAAGTAGTGATTATATCTATGTAAAGTTCCTATAACATAAGAGTCCAGTCTCAGGGTGTTTGCCTCTGATCCAGTGTAGGCCTCATACCTCAATATGGCATTCTGAACATCATACATGTTGAATACAAAGGTCCTTCAGGCTTTATCTTCTTTAGTTGTTGTTATTTTATGGATTTTGTGAATAGAGGTTTGTAATGATAGTTATTTAAAAATAAAATATAGCCTTTTGTGATTGAAGAATGTTAGAAAATACTATACACATGGGGGAACTACTGGGATATGGAAACAGTCAGTTGCTTGCATTCTGCTAATTAAAAAGGATATTCATTAACAGCTCATCCAGCATATCCTTCTCGCTCTTGTTCATGAACAGCCCATCTTCCTTTTGGAAAGGACGTATTCTCAAAGCAGAGCCTTCATCCTGTTACCAACATGGTTCTGGGACAGTCTGAAGTTGGATGAAGGTAATCTGGCAAGAAAGTGGTGTTGTCCATGGGAAACTGGAAGAAAATCCCCTCCGAGAATATTTTAGTGCCACTGAAGAAGTCTTTTGAGAGTAACCATCTGAATTTCAGTCTATGTATTGGAAGACTGTTTCCCTATCCAGCTGCAGAGCTACAAGTATATACCACAATGGCCATTTCTGCTTTGGTTGCTGGAAAGAGTAGAACCTCACCCAGCAAGTTATATTTGTCTCCAAAATATAGGTCTTGTGGAAGATTTCTTGCTGGTAAGCTCCATGAAACATGTGACTACACTGACTGAACATCAAACAGTATTTTGAAGTAGTAATATGATGTTGCAGCAATCATCAAATCATACTGCCTATTAGCATCAAGGACTGGCATTGGAGTGGATGCCTAAATCCCCACCAAAAGTGCTTCATAGATCCAGATTTTCCTGTCAGTAAGTGCAAAGATTGAATTTTTGTCCCCATGACAAAATGCAAAACTTATTGGCCTATGTAGTCCACATAGCATGTAATTCTTAAGCGTAGCAGTTCTTAAGAAGTGAAAAAGCCCAAAGAGTCTTGCACCAAAGAGTTATAGCCAGGTCTAGCCAACTGATCAGCTTATACTTAATTTTGGAAAAGGTGCCATCTTATTTGCCTCATCCCACCATACTCTTCTCACCAAGAACAAAGATGGAGGAGCAGGTTTCTGGGAAAACAAGTTTCTGGAAGGCAAAAGAGCAATCAATTTGAGGCAGTGCATGATTGCCTCCAGTGATGTCTTGGGAGGACGGGGGTTGTCTTACTTAGATCTCATCAATTCACTATTTGCCTGTTTCCAAGCACAATTCAAGGTTGAGGATACTAATCTTTCAAGTTAGAAACGTCTTGGGATATGAACTTGCTAAATGCTGTGAGGTTCCCTTGACATATTTCACCAGATTACCAGACCAGTCTTGTGAAGGCAAACTGATAGCAAATAGCTGTTTCACTTAGAGATGCCTGATCAGTTAAATGCTCTCTCTAAGGATATCCATCTTGCTTCAAATCTTTATTATTCCAGTCAAGACTAAAACATTTTTCCTGAACCAAAATGTACATAATATTTGTTCAATTCTTTTAATATTATCATTCAGAGAGTTTGAGAATTAAGAATGTTCTAGGACACTTGGATGTTGATATGAGCAAAGGGATAAAAAGACATGATGGCAGAGTAAGAGAAAGAAGAAAGGTAGTGCTGGAACAGGATGACCTCATCTGCCTTTGAATCTAGCAAAGCATCTACTTTAATGCATCCCCTAATGAGAATTGCATTCCCTTGCATCCCAAGGGAATGAATGCAAGCCTCATCAGAAAAAAAATATTTCTAATGACTAGCAATGATTTCTAAAGAGTCACAAACTATCAGGTACAATCAACCAGATCCACACATGAAGGGTTCAAGTTGATTACTTTATTATGTTTTATCTGTAGTACAATAATCTCCCAGACTGCTTTCTTTCCCTTGGGAACAAACATATAAGGTTCCAAGGGACTTGGGGGTGGGGAGAGATCAGGCCTGGGTCTCTTGCAGCTGTGCAAGGACTCAAGGCTTGTTCTCAGCTTGATTCCTCCTCCTTGCCTGGCTGGTAGTTTTCCAATATAAACTAATCTTTTAGCTGAATATATTAAGGATTGAATCTGGGGCATTTTACAGCATCACCTGTTCTTTTTCATATAGCTAAGCTAGGCCCTTAGATTCCCATGCTTAATGATTGCTTCCAGAATGGGCCATCTAAGATGGCAGAAAGTAAGCCATATTTACACAAAATGGAATCCTCACTGTGAACTGATTTTTAAAGGAATGCAAAATATTGAAAAGTCCTTAAGAATTACAACTTTTAAGGAAGAACCCTAACATTATACCTTTATACATTTTTGCAATCCTTTGCAGCTATTTGTCTGTTGATGCATAGACGTTATGGTGGCAAATGGTTTGCATGGAAGCCTCTTTTCCCTATGCCCATGATTGTTTAGAAATAGTATGGATAGACTGAAGTTCTGTACTATCTAGCTTTTATGGTTTTAAGCAGCATCAGGATAGAAGGACAATAGAAATATCTTTTATAACTATTCTAAATATAGCTCTGAGAGGAATTTAAAAGGATTTTAAACTACAACTACTGTTAAGAAGAGAGTAACTCATACAATGTAATTACACTAATGGAAAGCTCTGTGAAATATATTTGCAGAAAAGTTTTTTTAAAAAATTACTAAGCCAGATGGCAGTAGCTTCTTACCTCCTTACTGAAGATTTGAATATCTCCTGGTTGAAGACCCTCACTAACCCATAATTCTTCCCTATTTCTAACCACAAAAATGGATCTCCTCAAAATGCTGACAACAGATTTCCATGAAGAATTTTGGAAGAGTTGCGTCTAGGCTGGTTGCTTTCTCAAAACAGTATTTGAGTCACCCTTCATTCAGCAGATTTTATCAAATTTTGAATAGTAATTTCCATATTATCGTGCAAATGATAGAAGAAATTCTGAAATAATGTGGGTACAAGAATTCAAAAATTGGATAGAATAGACCGGGTGTCCTCAACCCCCGGTGCGTGGACCGGCATCGTCCACAGCACGCCAGCAACTGGGCCACGCAAACAATCAAAGCCCTATTTGTGGGATGCAGGCAGCAGCCAAAATCAAATCCCCACCGGTCCATGGAAAAACCTTTCTCCACGGAGGCTGTCCCTGGTGCCAAAAAGGTTAGGCGCCACTGGAATAGACAACCTAAAAATGTTTCCTACCAAAATCAGTAAGGTCAACATGACTGGGGATTGATATAAGAAGCAAGGCCATTCCAAAAAACTGGGAAGTTTTGGGCTAAAAGAAAAGATCAAGAGAGGAATGACTTTATCTTATAATGCATAAAGACTAACAGTCTTTTGGAACACTTTTCAAAGTAACATACTACTGAAAAATGCCACTAAATCAGTGTTAAGTTTCCTTTAAATTGTAATTCATCATTTCCACATGGAGTGAACAGAACCTTGCATTCCGCAAACCTCAGGTTTTCAACACAGTTAAGTGCAAATATATGGCTGCCTGCAGCTAATAATATATAAAAAGGAAAATGAAAAACCCCTGCAAAACTCTCTATGATCAGTAGTGATGGTGTTAACATCTGAGCTGAAATGTTTGTACAATTGAATAAAATAGCATTTAACTCTTCCTAGTTTTCTGTTTGTGGAATTCTCAAGAACAATGTTTTTTATTTGTTGCTTTCAATAAAAGAAAATATACATTTTATAAAATATATAGCTCTTAGCCTTGATTGCATCACATACTCTTTTAAAATAGAAAATTCATTAATCTGGATGTCATAGTAACAAAGGCTTGCCCAGCTGTTACGAGAATAGCAGTTGGTTAAGCAGCACATTGATGATCCACTAGATAGTTCAGTAAACAATGAGAAAATCCTTTATGCTGTGGACAATTTATTATATATCCCTACTCACCATTAGCCATAATTACAGAATATATCCTTGGTACAAAGGTTGCAATAAGAATCCAAGTTTATTTCCTTTTTCTTCTGAAACTGCTTATGAGGATTCTTATAATTTACATTGCCCAGATATTTGAGGAAGTGCCATTTCATGAGATTAAAAGCATTTATGGTTTTATTTCCAATATCATCTGTTAATTGTATTAAAAAAGCAAACATCGATTTAAATTAAATGATGACATGGGTGAAATATTTCTAGAGGAAGAGAAAGGAAGAAATCTCTAACAATGTACAGGCGATGATGCGTTTTGTTCTGCCTTGACCTTGAGCAGGCATTGTGTTACAAAGAGTGGGAAGCTAATTCAAAAGAACCAATTAACCCTTTGAAACCTTCGTTTTTTTAAGTGTCATATTTCCTAAAATGTTATTGTTCTGAATGATCTATAATCTCTGTAATCTCTTCAGATTAACTAGAAAGGAAAATAAACTGATTCCCATGTCATAAACATTTACATCATGAAAGGTTAAATAATTCTTTTTGAAGAATTCCATAGTATCTAATTATTATTTTTATGTTAGTTAATAGCCTCATTGGTTATTAATGTTCCCTGGCTCTTAAATATCCATGTTATCATCAACAATGTTATTAGGAATGAACAATCATCTTTTATTTTAGATTTCTCCCCAAAAATTCTTTAAAGAGAAAACAAATCCATCCCGTTTTCAGAGATAGGCATCCATACTGTCTCTGCTACACCAGATGGAGCTTGCAAATTTCTGTATGCCACAAACGACTGGAATTATCTTCCTGTTACTGTATCCCAAATGCTTGCCCTTTCCACTCCACCCCATCACATCAGTAAAGCAAGCTAAAACAAAGCATTCCACCCCACCACCAGAAATGGCCATTCTTTCATACCACAAAGCTACCACTCTTTTGTTAAATTAAATACACTCTAATTTTCCAGCATATAATCCGACAGTATTTCAAACGCCTTCATTAATGCACCTTTAGAAACGACTGTATCTGCCATAATGGTATGTGTGCGAGAGAGAGCATCTCAAAGATACACAGATATCCACACAGGTTGAACACCTTCAAGAGCAATCCCAGTTTTTTTCCCCAAGTAGCCTGGATTCAGCAGCATCCCTATCCATTCTACCCTGCCTTGCAGCCAGTGTCAAAGACATGCATAGAGAAAGCTGGATAAAACCTTCACAGCATCCCCAGTTTCTTAAACTAGAATAACATATTCTGTGGCTGCTATTCAGCATATCAGATAGTGGTTGCCTGTGGATCGAAACCACAGAGCAAGTTGTGTTCCAAAAACAGAAATACAAAATCAGGCATCCCATTTACTTACATGACGACTCAGTGCCAAACATGGCTGGCTCCAGATGCTTCAAAGGATGGGTTAAAAGGGAGAGAGATAGAGGGAATCTATAAGAGAAGGGATGAGACTGCTACACAGCAGGAATCATGAAGCCAGACAATGCAGTTCCCACAGCTATCCAACTGGCAGATTTTATGTTCTCCCAAGCTTCGCTTTACAGACAGCCTTTCTTGTTGCCCTTAAAGCAAAAATCTTCGCAGTAGCAACAGAAATGTTTTTTTTTTTAAAAATCAGGAGTATTGCTTTAAAATCCAGAAGACAAGGAATAGTCTGTGTCTCTTCTGTAGAGCAGGGAAGCAGAAATAGATAGCAGAGACCATATACTGCAATCCACAACCCCTGCTCTCCGTAAGACAATAGCATAGCTTATGCATACACTGGATGACGTCAGAATACTGCAAAGACTGACTGCTGTTAATCACGGGCTCAGAGGGAGACTGAATAGAGCACCGC
The DNA here is from genome assembly GCF_964273705.1 of Natrix helvetica. Lineage (NCBI taxonomy): Eukaryota > Metazoa > Chordata > Lepidosauria > Squamata > Natricidae > Natrix > Natrix helvetica. The sequence goes on along the minus strand of NC_138553.1, from coordinate 61,359,692 downwards.
AATTCAAATGGGAATTCTTTTGTCACAAAATACAGAAGACAAAGAAGCACATATATTTTGCATCCTTGCAAAGAAAGGAAGGAAGAAAAGAAGAAAGACCCACTACATAAAGGACATTGCTGCTGGTGAATTTCAAACATATTTGCAAGTACTGCTTGTGAGTGAAATGCATTCACCACAGTATTAAAAACAAAAATACTCAGTTCAGAATGGTGTTCAATAAATATCTTGTAACTGATTGCTTTATGAAGAATGAGTAAAGCAATAATCCAAGGCCTATTCTTTATTCAGAGCCCAAACGAACAAATTATCAACTAAACTATAAAAAGATATCTATTTACTCTATGTGTATCTATATAACTCAATGGACTAACTGTATATATTTACACTAAATGTATGTATGCAGATTTAATACTGATGGGGGGAGGGGAGAATTTAACTGAAAGCCCACTGATTGAATGTGGCCTCAAGCCAATTTTGTCTAATTGCCTCACAAAGGCACAGAGAATCTGTATCCTTCCAGATGTTCCTAAGAAATCCTAATACACGCTTGCTAAATTGAGCAATGATGAAGAATGCTAAGAGCTGTAGTTCAGAAACATGCTTTGTAACTGTGAACCCTGTTTTATTTTGCATATATTGCATATACGGCTATTCTGTCTTAAGAGAAAATAGAGGTGCCCATATTTACCTTATAAAACTTCTTCTATTTCTCCTTCAAAAAAAAAAAACAACACTATTTGTTTCCCTTCCTGGGAAGGAGAGTCCAGTTGCTCTCTGAACAGCTAAAAACAGGGTTGTGTAGTCCTCTCTTTTGCGGTTGCCAAGTCTGCCTTTCTTTCACATCTTGGTATATAGAATCAGTAAAATATAGCTGTTAATACTTCCCCACCTCCATTGTTAATTTAACTTAATTCTGTTATCATGTACACTTCAGCAAAATGTTTATAGTTTGTTCATTTCCATCAAACAGGGAATGCAGAAATACAAATAACTGTCTGTATAAATACTAATAAACTGAATGTGATCTGGGATTCATCAATATGGTGACAGATTGTACAAAGGCTCACGAAAAACTATTACAACTGCAAACAAAAAACTATTACAACTTGTTCTTTCTTTATTGAACTATCATAATGAAAAATAAAGAAAACTTCATAAGAAAACCTTTAAGTAAGAGCCAGTGTGGTCTAGTGGTTAAGATACTGGCTTAGAAACCAGGAGACTAAAAATTCTAGTCCTGCCTTGGGCATGAAAGCCAGCTGAGTGACTCTGGGCCAGTCACTCTCTCTCAGCCAATTCACCTCTCCATATTATTGCTGTTGTATGGAAAATAGGAGAAGGAAGGAATATTACGTATTGTTAGCCTCCAGATTGATCCGGAGCTCTGTTATCGACTGCAGAGGCCTTTCCGGAAGGGCCTCTAATGCTGAAATGGAGAGCTGGGGTAACCCGTGCATCAATCAGGAGCCTGTTCCTCAGTTGCAGAGGCCTTTCCTTAAGGCCTTGGACAGCAAAACAGAGGCCAGGGGCGACAAGCACAAGCGGCACAAGCGGCTACAGAAGAAGTGGGCCGGCAAGGCAGGTGTCAGGGTGTGCGAGGCCTAGTAAGTAGGGCAGCTCCACCATCCCTCACACTATCTTAATTTTTACCCGTGCGCCTCGCCTCACCCCCTGTACCCCAGACTGGGCGGGGTCTTAATTAGGACTTATTTGGGGGGCAGGCCTTATATTGGGCACATGTGTAAAAATCAAGCTAGGACTTACTTTCAAGGTAGGTCATATATATTTTTTGTCTCTGATAAGTATTGTCACTACATAAGTGATCACATTTTTGCATATTTTATGCAATTTGGCATCTTTTTTACATCATAGTTACTTTTAAATAGTAATATAAGTCAGCATCATCTTGATATCTGCTCTTACACATTTCTCTATTGGAGGTTCTCTAAGCTGCCCCTCATATTTTTATTTCTCCCATGTGAGAGGAAGGACTGTGGCTTACATTCCTTTCTGTCCCATCACATTTTAGGAATTCTTCTTTTTCCTTATTTGGTTCTTTAAGGAATCTGGAGTGTGGGTGATAGAGAAAGGAAATAATAATGTGGATAATTGAAAAATATGTGAACCAAAGCAACTAGTTGAAAAATAGAGGGAAGAAGAGTTGAGGAATGAAAAGAGTAAGAATAAGTACAAGAAATTCAGGGCAGCAAAAAAGAGTTAGCATAAGGTTCAATGATCATCTACATTTCTGTAGTCTAGTAGATGCCACTTGACAGGCATAAGTAAACTACAATGTCCAGCAGGACACTAGTATCTTTAGAAGAACCCAGCATGGCTTAAGGTGGTATACCAAGTTTAAATAGGATAAAGCCATAATGGATTAGAAATAGCGGGTCACAGAAAATCCAGCTTGAGACAAAAACCATTGAGCCACCACCAGTACAGCAGACAAGGTGCAACCACAGTAATTGAGGTCACACAGATTATGGGTAATCTGAGCTGGAAAAAGCTGAGTAAAATATAAGCATAATTTTATTGGAAATGTTATTGGAAATAAGCAAAATTAGAAGGAATAAATGTTTCATTTTAAAACAATATGCGGCAAGAAATACTAAGAGCCATCATGGAGATATCTTACAGTTTCTGGCAGATAAATATAGGCATTGGGGGGCAGTCTAGTATAGAGGTTAAGCATCAGGCCAAAACCTAGGACACCATAAATTCTAGTTCTGCCATAGGCACAAAGGCAGCTGAGTGATGTTGGGCCAGTCATTTTCTCTCTGTCCTAGGAAGTAGACAATAGCAAAACTACTTCTAAAATATTGACAAAAAAACCCCTCCAGGTACTTGTCCAGGCAGTTTCTGAGAATCGGACATGATTAATGAAGAAAAAAATGCACACATACTCTATATATTCCCATTATCAATTTAAATTCCAGTTATGATTCCATCCCTACAGAAAGAATCTAGTGGGATGTGTTTTCATCCACAGATTGGTGGTTATTTGGCTTAATTAGAAAGTTAAAACAGTTATGTAAATTAGTGGTAGTTGCAGCTACCTCATTGCAAATAGGTTGTTTCAGAAAAAACAAAATAGGATTGTAATCTTTTCAATATCCAGATGAAATCAGCGATCACCACTTTAATGAAATAATAATTTCACAATTAAAATTAGATAGCTGTCTGTAGTTCTCTATCCTGATGTTGAAGTCATTGTGTCCCCAACTCAGATTTCAGCACTTTCCTGTAAGGAAGAAAGGCTCACAGTAAAGTATTCTATTATCAAAATCATAGTTTTCTCAAAGGGATTCAAATATCTCAAATATCAAGTAACAATACAGGTTTTATTCTTTAAATATCCTAGAATAGCTTTGCAACCCTCTGGAATTTGGCCTGAACAAATTAAATCTATTTTTCAAAAGGCCAATAATAGCACAAAGGACCGTGTTTCTGTCATATATAAAGGCAAGAATATATCCATAAAGAAACTTTCTGAAGCTAAATTCATCTCTCAGATGGGTCTTAGGTACATGCATATAATAACTTAAAGGATTTTGATATTATTAGGTCCAGATTACTAAGGGTACTTTGATGAATTTTGAGCACAATACTTTAATCAGAAATAGGAATGATATTACTGAAATTTAGGATCCACGTGTTTAGGCCCAATCTTTACTTTTCAAGCAGTTCCACAACTGCAATGATCCTTCTTGGTAATGAGACATTTTTTTTAGAAAGCCAGAACTTAGAAACCGTTTGGCTTCTCGTGAAAAGCTCTCTGTCCATAGGGCTATCAAGCTGCAATCCAGCAGCAGGTGTTTGACAAAGCTTTTGTATGTCAATTAGACAAGGACGAATTAGGTAATCAATATTGGCAGGATATAAACATAAAACCCTTCATGCCAGCAAATAACAGCATCAATATTAATTGTACAAGGCCCTGTAGAACTTTTTCCCAATGTACTCTACTGTCTTGCTCTAGGAGGTATCAGAAGAAAACAATTACTCTCCTGCTGTGTGAACCTGCCCATGATCTGGAGGAACCTGAGAGTTTAGGCATCGGTTCCTTCAATGACAGTTCTACAGCAGGGGTCCCCAAGCCTTGGCCTATGGATTAGCACAGGTCCACAGCATGCCAGAAACTGAGCCGCAGAAACAAGTGAAGCTCCATCCACGGTGTGTAGGTAGCACATGAAACCACGTCCCCTCTAGTCCACAGAAAAACCTCTCTCCACAGAACCGGTCCCTGGTGCCCAAAAGTTGAAAGCTGCTGTTCTACAGCAACTTGCTCATGACCCAGGGACACTGCAACCGTCATAAATATGAACCATTTGCCAAGCATCTGAATTTTGATCACATGACCATGGGGATGCTGCAACGCTCGTAAGTCTTAAAAATGATCCTAAGTCCCTTTTTTCAGTGCCGTTGTAACTTTGAATGGTCACTAAATGAAGTCAAGGACTACCTGTACAAGCGGTACTGCGATTCCCTTTTGCGACCTTCTGACAAGCAAAGTCAACGGGGAAGCCAGATTCATTTAACAACTCTGCTAGTAACTTAACAACTCCAGCTATTCATTTAACAATTGAGGCAAGAAAAGTCATACAATGGGGCAAAATTCATTTAACAACTATCTCACTTAGCAACAGAAATTTTGGGGTCAATTGTGGTCATACGTCAAGGACTACCTATGCAGTATATTTATCCCTTTTAATTTTTTGTGGTGCTTTATACCATGGTTATGTTTTTGAGCTATTTGATTAAAATGAATAGCCATATCTGTTCACTAAAATAAAAGTGCAATTTAAAAAAAATTCAGCTGATGTTGCTTTATGCAGAAAATTAATCTCCTAATTTTACAACCGTACATGTTTAATGCTTTCTGATTCACTGACCAAAGAGAACCCATATATAATTACTTAAAAAGTTAAACATTAAATTCTGCATGTTCTTTTTTTTAAAGCGTTTGATTATACTTTTTATGTGATTGATCTATCTCCTACGAAGTAAGATAGCCTGATTTCACTATCCAAATATTTTAATGCTACAAGGCCAGAAGTAACAGAATCGAATACCTTTCTTATCATTAAGAAGCTCAGATTAATTCAATCTCCTTATCATTCAGAAGCTGAGAGAAGGACACTAAGTAAATGTGTTTTGCAAAATGAAATGAGAACTACAAAGCAACCAAAGCAAGAGGTACAAACCCATCTCCCCCAATTATTTTTTTAAAAGAACCTTATACATACATAAGTGACAAATCTAGATCTATTCTGATACAGTTCTATTTCAGAGATTGCTTTAGCTGTTTTTGTTAATAACTTTTGTTATGGCAACCTGGGCTATTTGGCAAGGGGAAAAGTCTTCACTAAACTGAATTTGAGGCGTACTGCCAAGTGAAGATTAAGGAGAGAGTTGAATGGAATGTTCAATTGCCCCCTAGGCTGCTACCAGTTCTGAATAATACCATTTGGGCTACAATGGGCTCGTCATGTTCATTCAACTAATAAAAGAGGTCCTACATGAGCACCTATACAAAGGGGCCTTGATGTACTTGGACGGTATATTAATTTACACCGAGACCCCCTAAAGAACATGTAAAGCTGGTCAGATCAGCCCTACCAATTTGCTGAAAACGGGGGAGGGGGAAGAGAGATAAAACCAAAACCCAGTCAATCCCTGGTGTCAGGGTTCCAAGTAACACTCCCAATGAAATAAAACTCTGAGGCTCGAAGTTCCTCAAAGTTCCTCAAAGTTCCATTAGTCCCTTGACTGCCAAGCTGCTTTTGAAAAGTTGAAGTTCACTGCAGAGTCGGTCCCGAAACACCCCAATGCAGAGAAGCCATTTGTAATACAGGCTGATTCCAGTGATGTAGCAATACGGGAAGCCCTACTCCAAAAGAACACTGAAGGGGAACTAGAACTTTATGCCTATGTGTCTCGCAAACTGTCCGATACTGAAAGACACTCGGCTATCTAGGAAAAGGAGACTTAATGCAGTCTGGTGAGGTCTCATGATGTGGAGTGAGTTTCCAGAAGGTAGCAAGATCGTGTTCGAGGTCTGAATCTGAAAGCACTGAAGACCCTCCGGAAACTATTCCCTAAGCAAGTCCAATGGGCTCAATACTTTAACCATTCAATTTCACCCTCTAATATCTGCCAGGAGGGAAGATCTTCCTTGTAGATGCTCTCTCTCACATGCCACAGTACAATAGCACCCAAGAGGCAATAGTGACTTCTATTATCCCATCCAGACAGCGCACAGCTCCATCCCTCACCGAACAACAAGTGACATCCCAACCAGAGCCATCCCAAGACCTAGTGCAACCCTTAAAAGATGCCCTGGCAAGAGACGTGTGGTTCCAGCAGCACAAAGACAACCTGTCCCTGAAGGATGAGTTGGTGTGGAAAAGAACAAAAAGCCAGCCAATGGACCTCAATTTTACAGGAGTCATGACACAAAGACAGCAGAACATTTTGTAAGAAGGTAGGTTCCAAGTACATAGGATCCTTCGGGTAAATCTGGTTATTGTAGAACTTCAGCTGCTAAAACGCCTCAGGTGAGTGCCCCCAGTGTTTCACTGCAACCTCCCATCATGGTCAAAGGAGAGGAGCACTGTGAAATCAAGGAGATTTTCGACTCCCAGTACCATAGGGGAAAACTGCAATATTTGTTATTATGCAGGGGCCATCCTTTAGCCAATGCAGAATGGGTGGCAGTGACAAATGTGGAGGCAGCTAGGCAACTGTGCAGATTTCATGCCGAACATCTAAGTCAGACCCAATAAGGAAAATCTTGAATAAGAACATGACATGTTCTTGTGCATTTTTGTGTTTATTTTCTAGGGCTATCATTCCTCTGGAACAGGGGTCCCCAACCCCCGGTCCACGGACTGGCACCAGGTCATGGCATGCCAGAAACCAGGTCACACAAACAAGCCAAGCTCCCTCCGCAGGATGCAGGCAACACACGAAATTATGCTCCCTTTGGTCCATGGCAAAACCTCTCTCCACACAGGGGTGGGTACTGGCCGGCTTTACTTCCAGTTTGCTCGTGAACGCGCTTCACGCATGTATGTGCAGTTCAATTAAAATTGTTCTGCGCATGCACAGAACTAAAAAACAAGATGACGGTGATGATGACCAGGGAATCAGTTCAGGGACGTGTCAAGCCTGGGTCGCTACTGGTTCCAGTGACCCAGGCTGTCATATCACTACCGGCTTTGGGCCAAACTGGTAGGAACCCACCTCTGGCTCCACAGAACTAGACCCTGGTGCCCAAACGTTTGAGGGCCACTGCTCTGGAGGGTTGGCATGTCAAAGCTGACTTGGCTTCATCATTACTTGCACCTGATTTAGGCTCGCAGTTTGCCAAACAGAAATGGGAGAGGGGCTGTTAAATTCCTAGGGGGAGAGGGCTCAGGAACAAGAGCTTTCTGCTACCCTCTTTCCTTAGACCAATCGGACCAGGAGTTCCTTTTTTAGAATGTGCCAGCTGGGATTGTTGACACTTAAATTTAGTCCTCTACAATCACACAATGTTTTTATACATAATATGGCAAATGAAATTACTTTCTGGCCTTGCTGAAGCAAAAACTATGATTCAGTAAATTGATTCTTTGTTTTGGCTCATTGCCAAGTCAAAGTATTTGCGTTTTTGATCCATGGCAGAAGATAGGCAAGGAACTTGATCTTTGCATTCTCAGAGATTGGGGGAACAATCATTTTCTGTGATCTTGAAAATTAGAAGTAATTGGATACTAAAAACATCTAAGAATGATTCTGTAGTTCATCTATAGCAGTGATGGCGAACCTATGGCACTTACGCTTTGCTCGGAGGGTCATTTTAAGCGTTCCGAAGGCTTCAGGGAAGCCTCCGGATGGTCCCTGAAGCCTCCAGAGGGCCTCCGGGGGGGAGGCTCTTTTCACCCTTCCCAGGCTCCTATAAAGCCTCTGGAGCCTGGGGAGGGTGAAAAAAGCATGTAAAAACGGGGGTGGTGTTGCACCTGTTGTGCGCGCATGTGCACAGGGGGGGGTTGCGCATTGCATTATGGGTGTGGCATGCCCTCACACAACCCCCCTGCGCTTCCCCCACTTGTGGCACGCGAGCCAAAAAAGGTTCGCCATCGCTGATCTATAGTCAATTCTGGGAGTTGAAGTCCACAAGTCTAAAAAAATTTGAAACCCACCACTGTGTCAGTGACTCACCAGTCATAAACCTCACCGCACGTCACTGCTATACACCTATGGCAAAAAAAGGTTGTGAGGAAGAAACAGAAGAGAGCTAGCAGGATGCCTGTTTAATAATTTTTTAAATGTTTTTTTACAAAAAAAAAATCCTTCAGTGTGTGCCTTTTTTCTTTTTTTTCTTCCAAGTTTTATGTTAAGCAAAATAGAACTGTGTCTTTTATACTTTTCTTCCATCATGGCTTTCAAATGCTTTTCTCAACTATTTAATCCAGGTCTATGCTAGAATAATTTTCTTCTTCTTCTTCTTAAACTTTAGGAATATTTTTGCTGAACCAATGGTGAGGCCCTTTATAATATTCTAACACATGTCAATTCTATCACTGTCAAAGACATTTCTAAAACTTAAAAGATTACAATTAAGAAGTAAGAAAGTCTACCAAAAATTGATTTCAGAATATTCTGATAGGAAGAAAAGCACTGGCGATCATAAAATCAACTTATAAAGTTGCTTTAAAAAAATACCTTGCATTATAATTGTATTTGAAAGAAAATATTTTAACATCTCCAAATTGATTTTCTTCATCAAATAATAGAAACAGATAACCTGCATGCACAAGTTATCCATTCTTTATAAATAATGTTATCTAATCACAGATTCATCATGTAGTTTTTCTAAAGAAAAAAAATCAACCAACTATTTGAGAAGCTTTTTTTAATAGGAGAGGAGAGGATAGAATTCTTTATTGGCCAAGTATGATTGGACACACAAGGAATTTGTCTTTGCTGTATATGCTCTCAGTGAACATAAAAAAATACATTTGTCACGAATCATAAGGTACAACACTTAATGATAGTCATAGGGTACAAATAAGCATAATAGGAAACAATCAATATATGGTAAATCATAATGATACAAGCAGCAAAGTTACAGTCATACAGTCATAAGTTAGTCAAAAACATTGACTAAACAAATGCATAGAAACTTCTCATATCACTAGACAGAAAGTCAATCTGAGAGCAGTGAATAAACAATTAAGCAATTTGTCACACCAAGTCGTTAAATAATTTATCATGCTATGAATTTTAATACATTCAACAAATTAAAACTTTAATTGCTATATTGAAAGCACTGTTTTTACCTGGTCCACTCATGACAGCTTTTGTTCAAAGATTCTGTATTTATTAGCTTAGAGAACTTTCTCTCTGCCAATAACCTTAGTACTGTCATGTGTGTTTATTTGAAAACAGGTTTTGCAACATATTACAAGAAAATCTGTAAGCATTCTTATCTCTAGTCACAGCCTCTGATTCTGGCCATTGAAACGTGAAAATTAATATTTGTTTTAGCAGAACAATTTTATTAAAGGACAGTCAGCTTCATCTATGTAATAGTAAATAGTCCACGTCTAACTAAAGTGTATGCAAGTTAGCTTAAAAATAGTGCTGCCTTTCTACTACTTTTATTCATTAGGACATTCCTAAAACCTCTCATATTTATTCAAGAGGTTAATCATGCTGGCCTATTACACATTTTACAAGACTGTTTATTATGTTGAAAGTATAGACTACAATTTGAGCTGCATCACCCTACAGGCATATATAGTACATACACTTTGGAAAGACAGGAATAAGCAACAGTAAGTCATTAAAAATTAAATCTATAAAGTATAGATAGTGACAATTATATTATTGATATAATGCAGACCTGCACCTATACACATACCTATCTGTTGTTGAAAACACAACCTGGCAAAATTCAGCGAGTTAATTAATACATACATATACTGTGATTAAAAATAGATAATTAAGTCTCTGGATAAACATTAATTCAGACCATTCTCTTTCTTATCTCCCTTGAAATTCCTTTGCTCACAAATAATTGTAATGTCTATTTCACAACACTGGGGACTGAAATGTTCTTCTATTAATTTCATTATTTCTTTTGCAGAGTCTGGCTTAATTATCCTCTGCAGACTGTAAATGGGCACTACTACAGATAATGATAGACATCTCCCTTGTAGATGAGAGATAAATGAATGAATTATTGATATTGTGGCTTAGTTGTTTCATTTATTTATATACAGTATCATTCTAAACTCAGTTGTTAGCAGGGGTCTCAGAATACAAGATGGTGAAGATAATTGGAGTTGGGATGGGGCAGTTACAGTTTCCTAGAACCTGGCAAGCAGTCCCACAGCCATGCGGTTCTGGGGTTTTTGCTACTCTGCAAGGCAGGGTGCAGGAAGGCCAGAAGGCCAGAGATTCGGCGGGAGGGGGGGGAGGATATGTGATTGGGAGAATTAGAGGCAATCCCTTAACTTTACTAAGGCTCAGGCTGGGAGGGACCAAGTCCAGAATGGCCTGGTTTGGCTTGAATTTTCAGCTAAGGACTTCAAGTAGAAATATAGTGACTGGGAGCAGTTTAACAAAGTTGGAAGGGATCTTATAGGTTATCTGGTCCAACTCCCCAGCAGACCCTGCACCATTTTTGACAGATGGCAGTCTCTTCTTGAAAGCTTCCAGTGATGAAGCTCCCACAACTTCTGAAGGCAAGCTGTTCCATTAGTTGATTGCTTTCACTGTCAGAAAATTTCTCCTTATTTCCAGGTTGAATCTCTTGGGTTTTTTGTTCAGTTTCCATCCATTATTCCTTGTTTGGCCTTCATTATTCCTTTGGAAAATAGCTTGACACTCTCCTCTCTGTGGCAGCCCCCCAAATATTGGAACACTGCTATCATGTCTCCCCTGATCCTTCTCTTCAGTAGGTTAGCCATGCCCAGTTCCTGCAACCATTCATCGTATGCTTTAGCCTCCAGTGCGCTTCTCTGCACTCTTTTTAGAGTCTCAACATCTTTTTATAGTGTGGTGACCAAAACTGGTTGCAGTACTCTAGGTGTGGTCTTACTAAGGCTTTATAGAGTGGTATTAGTACCTCCCTTGATCTTGATTCAGTGGTGGGTTGCAGGCATACCAGTGCCTGCGGTGTACCGGTGCCTGCTGGGAGCACCGGGTACCATTCCGGTATGATGCTCTGGAGGACCCACCTGCTCACCCGCCGTCCTTTCCTGTATTTGAGCTCTGCAGCGCTTCTGCGCATGGAGAGTACGGCGCCTGCGTGATGCTCTTCCGAGCAGCTGGAGTGTCGCGGAGGCATCGTGGAGCATCACAGGAGGTAAGGACGCATGCGCATGCTGCACGTGTGTACGTGCATGCTGTGCACATTCATGTGGTGGACGCCAGGTCCCGTTGCATCGAACAGGTTGCACCGTGATCTGGAACCCACCACTGTCTTGATTGTATCCCTCTGTTAATGCAATTTAGGACTGCATTGGCTTTTTTGGTTGCCGCCGCACAGTTAGCTCATATTTAATTGGTTGTCCACTAAGACTACAAAGATCCCTCTCACAGTTACTGCTATTAAGCCTGGTTTCACCCAGTCTATATGTGTACTTTTGGCTTTTCTTGCCTAAGTGTATGACTTTACTTTTCTCTACATTGAATTTAATTTTGTTGGATAGAACCCAGTGTTCAAGTCTGTCAAGATCTATCTGGATCTTAAGCCTATCATCTAGGGTGTTGGCTATTTCTGCCAGTTTAGTATCATTTGCAAATGTAGTAAGTTCCCCTTCTGTTCCCTCATCTAATTCATTTATGAAGCTATTGGAAAGTACTGGGGCTAAGACAGAACCTTGTGGTAAGCTGTTGCTTACTTCCCTCAATGTAGATTTAGTACCACTAAGGACTATTCATCGAGTATGGTTTGTCAGCCAGTTATGAATCCATCTGATGGTGATGCTATCTATTCTACTTTTTTCTAGCTTACCAAGAAGTTGTGTGATCTACTTTGTCAAATGCCTTGCTGAAGTCTAAGTATATTATGTCCACAGTATTTCGCTGATCTACTAATTTAGTCACTAAGTTGAAGAACAAAATAAGATTGGTATGTCATGATTGGTTTTTAACAACCCATGCTGACCTAGTTATTCCTAGTTATTCATTTCTAGATGTTGGCAGATCTGTTTTTTTATTATCTTTTCCAATATCTTCCTGGGTATTGATGTTAGGCTGATTGCTCTGTAGATTCCTGGGTCTGGTTTTTTTTCTTTTTTTGAAGATGGGAACCACATCAGCTCTTTTCTGGTCCTCTGGCAGTTCCCTGATGCTCCAGGATTTTTGGAATATGTGATACAGTGGTTCTGAGATGACATCTACCAATTCCTTTAGAACTCTGGGAAAGAATTCATCAGGTCCCAGTGATTTGTATTCATCAAGATCCGACAGGTGTTCTCTTACCATTTTTTTTTGTTATTTTAACTTTTATTTCTAGTCTGTCTTTTAGTTATGTTTTTGGTGGGTTGGGCTAGAATTTCTTTTTGCATGAAGACATAAGCAAAGAATGAGTTAAGCAGCTCTGCTTTCTCTCTGCTGCCTGTTACTTCTTTGCCGTCTTCTCTCTTTAGTGGACCAACTGTTTCCTTGATTTTTTTCTCGTTATTTATATGTTGGTAGAAACTTTTTTAAAAAATATCTTTGACTTTTGTTGCAAGTCCTTGTTCATTATGAGACTTTGCTTTCCTGACTTCATCTTTGCAGTGTCTGTCTATCTGCAGATATTCTGCCCTAGTTATGTGTCCTTCTTTCCACTTTTTGTACTTGTCCTTTTTGTCTTTCAATTTGTCAGAGAGATCTTTGTGCAGCCATGCTGGTTTCTTGGATTTTCTTGTTTTTCTTTTTTAGCAGTATTGTGCTGGGCTGGACTTTCATGATCGTATTTTTCAGCTTCCCAAGCTTGAGTTGTTTTCTCCTTTAGGATTTTCATCCAAAGAATCTTTCCCAAATTCTCTCTGAGCTTGTTAAAATAAGCTCTTTTAAAGTCTAGGAGTTTAAAGTCTAGGTATCATTGTGTTCTATTTCTTGTGTTTGTGTTATGTTGAATTGTCCCTATAGTTCCCTCCTCTACCTTTTGAACAACAAAGTTGTCATCTAAATTGGTCAGGAACTTATTCGATTTCCATTTGGTGTGGAATTAGTCTTCCAATTGATGTCAGGGTAATTAAAGTCCCCATTACAATTGTACTGTGTTTCCTACATATATTATGTAGTTAGTTTGTTGGCAAAAAGTACATCTATTTTTTCTGCTTGGTTGGGTGGCCTGTACTATACACCTATGGCAAAAAAAGGTTGTGAGGAAGAAACAGAAGGGAGCTAGCAGGATGCCTGTTTAATAATTTTTTAAATATTTTTTACAAAAAAAATCCTTCAATTGTACCTTTTTTCTTTTTTTTCTTCCAAGTTTTATGTTAAGCAAAATTTTCAATAGATTTTCAGTTTATGTCCTTTTCAACAATACATAATGTTTTAGAAATGACTTCATTGCATTTATGTTGTTGGATATGCAATGAAGTTAATGCTTTATTTAAATATATTGTTCTATTTCAGGAACAATTATATGTATTAGATATGTAAAATAATCAAATATTTGATTTTTAATGAATGACTCAAGGTGATGAACATACATAATATTCCTTCTTTATTTTTTCCACAAGTCCTGTGAGGTGGTTTGAGATGAGCGTGTGACTGGTCCAGCCCATTGTTAATTTTCTGACAATTTCTAGATCTTAATATTTTATGAGACAGTAAAAAGAGTTTGAGTTCATTTAAGATAAAAGAGAGTTGGCAATGAAATGATAATCACCACATCCATATTTCTAGATAGGTAGAAGCTCTTGGCTGATCTTAACTGATGTCTAAAAGCTAGGGAGAATAAGATTTGAATTAGTATTTGAGTTCATCAGGTCATTAAGGCCTCAAGGTAGACTGTGAAGTGGAAAAAAACAAATAATAATCTGACATCAAATGGACTCTATTCCTATAGGAGTGATGCAATTCCGTGCATTCCTAGCCTTGCATAGATCCATGTGGACCAATATAAACATAATTCTGGAGCAACTGGGGTGATTCTATTTACTTCTTCCCATCAGATAATAATAATCTGTCCCACAAGATCTAACAGAGTGGGTATGCTCTGCGTCAGTTCTATGAAGCAGTGCCATCTGGCAGGACATAGTCACCGTTTCTCTGTTATGATGTCTTCTATATGCTATCTGGAATATTAGAAACAACGCTTTGGTTATTGCACATTTAATGCAACTTGTTGTTAGTGAAGTATTTCATAATCCTTTTCCCAAATACAATCTGTTCAGTTCAGTATTAACCTATATATTCTGACAGGTGGTTTATAAAAAGATTTGACAACATATTAAGATGAAGCAAGAATCAGCCCACTTAGCAATAGTGCAGATCATCTGAGACTTCATTACAAGCATATTGATGATCAAAAGTCTGATTCCTTGTTGTTTGTTTTTCTTTTTCTACTCAAATTTCTAATCTTTTTTAAAAGGTATTACATAACATTTCCACAGTCCTACCTACATTTCCACAGTCCTACCTACAATGAAATCTAAGGGAGTCAATGATTTTAACTTTTATTGTGTTTACAGTCTGACCTCTAGTGTCAAGTCTAGTATAAAAATTTAGCCATTGTGAAAAATAAACCTGTTCAGAGTTGAAATTTGTACTTTTTCTTATTTACAATAGAAATATTCAAATTGAATCTCCCAAAACATAAATTTAACATTAAAGGGGTTATAGTGGAATATGAAATCAAAATAATGGAAGTCCCAAATATGTTTACAACAATCAAACTCTCACCACAGTTTATCAGTATGTTTAATGTTTTATGGAATGGAATAGAATAGGAATTATTCTTGGTTGGCCAAATGTGATTGAACAGATAAGGAATTTGTCTCTGGTGCATAAGCTCTCAGTGTACATAGAAACAAGAAAATGATAAGTCATAGGGTATAAATGATAAGATACCAATAGGAGAAGGCAGTAGGAAAGATGAGAAGGTGGGAAGGTGGGAAAGATGAGGTGAAAAAATAGCCAATTCATAGAACAAAGATTTATCATACTTTCTAATTAATTCAAATGGTCAAAATAAGATTCTGAACTTTCAAAATGATAAAAAACAATTGCAACAATACACATTCATCAAAATGTTCTTTGTTAAATTGAAGTTTGTGTTTGTTTAATAAATTTTGGCCCACTTACAACATAGCTTTTAAATTATAATTCAAGTGATTAATTCATTATTACATTCATAATTGTAAAATGTTAAAAGAGATTCTTCAACTTAGATTTCAAACACACGTATTTTTAAATTAATATAATTCAGTTTTCAACGAAAGATTTAAAAGATAATTATATTTATTTCCCAGAACAAGCAAATTTTACACCTGGAACAATACACTTAGATCATAGCCTGGATTCCACCACAGATACTATCAGAAATATGAATGTGTGAATCTCTACACCATATTTTTTTCAAAACCTAAAGATGTGTGGACTTCAACTTCCAAAATTCATCTTTTTCACAATGTGCTATATTTTCTGGAATGCCTTTCAAGAACATCTACTAACCTATTAACAATATCTTCCTGTGTTGTCTGACTAACAATCAGTTTAGAAGAAATTATTGATGTTTAAATAGACATGCACAATCATCATTGGAGTTTATCTTTCCAGTTAAAAAAAGTCCACTGGTACTAATATTCCTTTCAAATACAATTGATGCTCAGGCTGTAAATCCCCATTATATTTAAAAGATAAGCATGAGACACATATCAATGCATAGCATGTTTACTGCAGGAGCAGTAGAAAATATTAGGAGAATGCTTTTATCATTTCTGCTGCTGCACATTCTAGATCCAATTATTGTTATGTTTATTTTTAAGGGCTTTGCAATGCTGAAAACATAAAAAAATTCACACAAATGAAATCTAAACATTAAAGAATATTTGTGTAGTTGTTGAATGTTGTGATGCAATGAGATGGCACTTGAAGAAGAAAGGGAATTCCAGTAAAAGCACTGGACTTTCCCTAGGAGGAGGTAGCACATTCCAGAAAGGATGACAAATTAAGACTTTGTGCAATCCGAGCTAGATGGGGGAGGGGTTCAGAGTAGCATACACTAGAATCTCTCAGGGTGATTAGATTAGAAGGTTATAACTTTAGTTTGACAATATTCTGCCATTGGTATAAGCAAAGAATTGGATTCAATTGAATTTAATTAAATCTTCTTTGGCATTGGGTCTGACAATTTCACCTCTTTAATGTTGCAATGGTGACTTTTTTAAATTGCTGACCTTTTAAATTGCTAGTTTCCTCCATGCAAATTGTTTTCCCTTATGAAATCTGTTTTATAAAAATTAACCCTTTATGGTACCCAGTCACATGGGATGAGAAAAGTATTTGCTGCTCCTTTGATCTCATGTGTCCATTTAGCAGTGCCTTACTCTTCGTTGGTCTTTTTAGAACTCTGAAATCGCCTCCAATAAGTAAGAATTATAGCAATAGCAATAGAACTTAAGACTTACTACCCATAGTGCTTTATAGCAGTCTCTGGGTGGTTTAAAATGTCAATATATTTTCCCCAACAATTTGTGTCCTCATTTTAACAATCTTGGAAGGATGGAACGATGAGTCAACCTTGAGTCCCATCAGAATTGAACTCCAGGCTGTGGCCAGAGTTTGCCTGTAATACTGCATTTTAATCACTGCACCACCAGAGCTTCATTATAGGTAAATGTTATACTAAAACAATAGCAATAGCACTTAGACTTATATACCCTCTCTAAGCAGTTTTACAGAGTCAGTACATTGCCCCCAACAATCTGGGCCCTTATTTTACCAACCTCGGAAGGATGGAAGGCTGAGTCAACCTTGAGCCTAGTGAGATTCGAACTGCCAAACTGTTGACAATCAATTAAAAAACAGAATTTGTAATACAATAATTCTGGTTCCTATTCTTCAAAAATGAAATTGTTAAGCTGAAGGATTTTCAAAATAATTAAAGAGTCTAAAACATCTCCTGTCTCAAAGAACATGGTTACAATATTGGGTCTTTTTGCCATAGATAATCTTTTTAACAAAATATAAAGTTTTTAAATGTTTGTTTTTCAGCTTTCAAGGGCTGCATGCATAAGACTGGAGTCTGGGATAATTTTATAAAAACATCCATGTTAAACATCTGTTATACAGCGCATATTATCTAATAAAGAGTATATCCAATACCATTAAATAAACCACTATTTTGCCTCTACATGTTGATGATGTTATTTTAGAAGACTTTAAGAGTAGCAAAACTCAGGATGTGCCCTATGTAATCTATGGGTCAACCGGTATTATTATAAAAGAAAACTATTTTGGGGGATACAGTTGTGGATAAAAGCACCAAAAAAATAGGAAGAATTTTCTCTCTCTCTTTTTAGCATGTTGTGCTTTCATCCTCAATTTATCTGAAATGTTCATTGGTCACATTAATTTAATTATCTGAGGAATTCACATTTATTTCTCTGAAGAATTAAAGCTGAGTGGAAAATTTTTGCTTCTCTGAAAATGTTTTCCACTACTAAAACATGTCTGAGGAAGGAGATGGAAAGAATCATTCAAAATGTCTGAATTAGAAATGAGAAGTTCGGTGTTTTCGGCTTAAAGTGTGATCGGAGCTACCGTCTTTCAATAAATCTTGGTGGGGTGTGTGTGGAGTGCTGGCGTTGTTTCAGTAAGTGGATTGATTGGATGTGTGGCTGTATCATGATTGGTAGATTGGTGCTGATTGGTGCTGTATGTCCATTGTTGTTTGTGTTGTAACATTGCCAAGACAATCTCAATCTTACACAGGAAAAGACTCGAATACAACAAGCATACCTACACCCGTGAAAATCTACGAAAACATATTTTATATGTTATATGATTTTTATTGTCATATCTGTAATAAAGAAAAAAGAGCTTTATATTATTTCCATATCAATCTGATACCTAAGCTAAGCAATAAGAACGATCATTGGATGAAAAATAATATTTACTAATAATATGTGCTGCTGACAAAAAAGAAAAACATGGATCCCAGTAAACATACCCAAATCTACTCCATCTCATTGCACATGAGAAATATCATCTGAAACAGTTTTATAGATACAGTACAAATTTTATTTTATGATTGTTAAGATGAAGCAATTGTGATCTGCAAGGTTGTTGCTGTTTTCCTTATCTTATTTTTCCCCAGCTGACAGTTTGATAAAACTATGTAACTCCATAGCAAGTTAAATGAAACTTTTTCATTAACAGAAATAAACAAATTCAGATGTTTATAGAAGGAAAACTTTATTTTTTTCATTTCCCAGCATTCCACAGGATACAAAACAGATAATGCTAAAGACCAAACAATGCTGTTTTAATCATTTCCACATCTGAATCTGACCTTAATATTCTGTGAGAAAGACATTGATTTTGAAATCAATTCAAAAATATTACCTTTGGACTTTTATTTCTCAGATATCTCTGGGGCACTGCTACTTGACATTGGCCACAGCTGGGACTACAGATGGGACTGTGGTCAATGAAAGAGAGTCCTATTTGAAGCATGAAAGGCAATTGGGTGGTCAGTCATTCTGCCTCAGCCCAACTTACCTCACAGAGCTGTTGTGGAGAAAATAGGAGGAGGAAGAACTATTCGATATGTTCAACACCTGGACTGATTTATGAAAATAATAAAAGTGGGATATAAATAAATATTAAATATATTTTAAAAATTAACTAGTCAAACAGAAAAACGATAATGAAGGAGCACTTGGGGGAATCTGAACGAACTGACTAGTCAGCAGCTAATTGTCTGGAAGATTTCATTTGTGAGAGAAGGAATATTTTCAGAATATTCTGCTGATGAAATAATCCAAAATTTAAAATATAAAGGAAAAAAGAATAAAAAGGTATTGTACAAAACTTCCATGACATAGAATGAAACAAAATAAGTAAAATTTAAGCCCTTATCCAAATATATGCACTTCAAAGATTAAAAAAAGAAGAATATCCGATGATATTTCAATCTGATATTTCTAGAAGGGAATACTGCTTTTGGCAAATCTAAATAGCTTTATTTTTTTCCTGGCCTACAAGTTCTACTAAGAACTATATTTAAATACATTAAATTCATTAAATAAGTTGTTTATATCTCAACTAAGAAATAAATACATCTTTGTCTTCTTTTAGTAACTAACAACTTTTGATTCAAACTTTGAATTACAGTATATATCCATTCTTTAGACTTAAATGTAACAACCTTGTTTTTGTTTTTTAATAAAAGCATTGCATTATTCTTTTCTGTCAGATGACTAGCCAGCTTTTTTTTCATGATCTCCAGCAAAGGAAAACTCACTATTTTATGTAGCAGTTGTTTCCACTGGCTGGCAGCCTGTTACAGTCAGGAAGTTCTTTCTGACATTCAATCAAAAGCTTCTTCCTTGTTCACCTATTGGTTCCAGCCCTGTCCTCCAGGCCAATGGAAAATAAGTTGACTGCCTCTTTTGTATAACCAAATTAGAATTGTACAGCAATATCATCTGCAAGTGTTTGGGTCTGTGTGTGAGTTAGGAGAAGCTTGTGGCGCTATGCTTCTGCCATAATTTCTCCCAAATTTGTATTTAAAACATATATTTTCAAAGAAATTTAATAATAATTTATTAAACTTCTATGCCACCTAATTCTTGTCAATTTAACAAAAACCAAAGAAATTACAATAAAACCATAAAACAAAGATAAAAGATGGCAGATGTACAGAAAGTTAGTATGGTGTTACAACTAAAGCTCAATGTAATATTGTTTGCTGCTGAGAGTTGTTTGGATATGAGATGGGCAGCAAATAAATTTTATAAATAAATAAGATCTACCACGCGAAGCAGATTAACTTGTTTTTATGTTGAAGAAGAAAAAAAAGCAATAGGATTTTTTGAGCTTAGTAACAAAATCTCTACCATATTATCAGAATAGAATAGAATAGAATAGAATAGAATAAAATAACAGAGTTGGAAGGGACCTTGGAGGTCTTCTAATCCAACCCCCTGCTTAGGCAGGAAACCCTACACCACTTCAGACAAATGGTTATCCAACATCTTCTTAAAAACTTCCAATGTTGGAACATTCATAACTTGTGGAGGCAAGTTGTTCCACTGATTAATTGTTCTAACTTTCAGGAAATTTCTCCTTAGTTCTAAGTTGCTTCTCTCATTGATTAGTTTCCACCCATTCCTTCTTGTTCTATTCTCAGGTGCTTTGGAGAATAGCTTGACTCCCTCTGCTTTGGGGCAGCCCCTGGGATATTGGAACACTGCTATCATGTCACCTCAAGTCCTTCTTTTCATTAAACTACTGTAGATATACCCAATTCCAGCAACTGTTCTTTATATGTTTTAATCTCCACTCCCCTAATTTGTTAGGTAGGATCCAATGTTCAAGTTTGTCAAGATTCTTTTGTATCTTAAGCCTATCTTCTGGAGTGTTGGCTATTCCTGCCAGCTTGGTGTCGTTTGAAAATTTGATGAGTTCCCCATCTATCTTCTGATCCAAATCACTGATGAAGATGTTGAAGAGTACTGGGCTTAAAACAGAGTCTTGGGGTACCCACTGCATACTTCTCTCCATGTAGATGCAGTTCTATTATCAATGTTAAAAAGAAAAAGAAAAGAAAAACATACCTAAAAACAAAATAGATAAAATACTTACATTTTTTCCTTTCCCCTTTTTCCAATTGATTTTCAGAGTCTGTCGGTGTAGTCTAAATGCTTGTATTTTTTCTTGCTGCATTTTTTTCTTCTGCTCAGTCATGTCTGATTTTCAAAAACTGCCTGGATAATTCCCTTCAGGGGTTTTTTCACAAGTTTTTTCAGAAGTGGTTTGCCATTGCTTTATTCTTAGCGCTGAGAGAAAATGACTGGCCAAAGATCACCCAGTTGGTTTTGTGCCTAAGGCAGGACTAGGACTCTCAGTCTCCCTTATTCACTACACCAAAAGGGTTCTCATTTACACACAATACCTTACTTCACATAACAAAGTGAGAAAAGCACACTAGTATTCACAATCATTTTTGCTTCTTGGAGCAAACATTCCTTCCTTCAACAGACCATATACTAGCTTCTACTTTTCTGCCAATATTTGTATTTTTAAACTTCCATATGCATTTCACTATTTTTAGTAAAAAAAATTATTATGAAAGTAGTCATCTCAAAATATTCATCTACCCGGTCTAATTTTTAGGCATTTATGAATTATTTCATACAAATATCTGGATATATTCAAACTGTATAACTCAATAATATTCAAAAGCAAGTCCTATTCTTTGTTACCACCTGTTGTATGTTGACATCATGACACTTCAAAGTTCTAAAAACAGTATGACAAACAACACATTAATCTCCACACCATTCCAATATTGGTGTATTAGTGATTATGTGTCAGACTTACAGCATAACTTATTTATAACTACTTTTTTAAATGGATAAGGAAAAATGTTAGTATCCTGGCTACAATACCACTATCCTACTTGCTCAACATGCTGATGTCACTGCTGCTGGCGATCAAATAGAGCAAGGCTATCAAGAGCTTGGAAAGATCAGCCTGTGACTTATGGCATGTTATAATTTTCTGCTGTTGTTGACCCAGCATTCCGTCCCTACCAATTACTTGTTTTTGTAGATGTGCAGTGGAATCAGAGTCTTTCCCTGTAGCCTGCAAAATGCTTTACTTTGCCCTGTTTATTCACTACTTTCATGTAGCAGAAAGATGCCAACTCTCACAGAAGTGATTATTATGATAGCTAAATGGAACTTCCATAGTTGTCTGTTCACCAAACTTATGGACAGGATTATGTTTCCTCCTATCCCCATTCAACATGTCGACCAAAACCTCTAAAAGCTGCAGCCCTACACACTCATAGACACAAGATCTGAAAAGACTCTTCTAGTTTCGTTGGCTTTTAAAGTGCATAGTTGTTGCCACATGGGGGTGCAGAAACACCCCTCCAATATTTTTCCATAACAGTTTTAGTTTGGATCAGAACAGTCTAACAAGCCAACCAGCTTTCCCAAACGCTCCCACTCTTTCTCTCCAGGGGGAAATTGGGGAGGAGAAAGTGAGCATAAAACCTTGATACCCAGCTCAAAAATGCCTCCTACGGAGTCTCATGGGGCTGAAACGGAGTTACTTTTCTTTCTAATAGGGAACAAACAAACCAACCAACCAGGGAAAAGAGCCAGCCTGAGTCCTCTCCAATTTTACTACCTAAGAGGTACAACAGGAGCAGAAGAAAAACGTTACACTTCCCCGTTATCAAGAGCGACGGTGTTTTTAGCCTGCGCCGTGGAACTGGGTGGGCTCTAAAGAAAGTTTCTAGCCTTTTTCCTCCAGAGAACCCATCATCCGCCACCTTCCAGCCACCCCGGAGCTGCACAGCCGAAGGCCCTCGGCGTGAGTTAGGCGAGGAGAAAAAAGGGCGCGTTGGTTACCTGAAGTCAGGTTGTCATTGATCTTTAAAGGTACCCTCAAGACGTAGACGAGAAAAAGCATGGCGAAGAACCAGAGAGTCCACAAGTACGTCCAGGACAAGATGATGCAGGACTTGAGTTGCTCCAGAAAACCGCCCCCGGTTTCGGCCATGTTTGGGGAAGGAAGGGAGCCGGGGGTGGCTTGAGAGGGGCAGAGCGAAGCCACACGCGCTCTGCAGTTCGCGCTCTGCTACCTCGACCTCGCACTGTGTACTTCTGGGATGATTCATGTCTCCCAAAGTAACGTGTCCCGCTTTACCTCCTCCCTCTCCCAGGGTTTCCACGCAAACATCTATTTAAGACCCGGCTGGAGCGGTAAACAAACCTAGCTGTAAAAGGAGCCTCTTCCCTCCCACCCTCCGTCCCTTGCCTCTTCTACTTCTTGGTTTGCACCGGCACGCAAGACTACCCCCGGAGGCCAAAGTCAACACGGTTCCTGTCTCTGCAGTGCCAAAACTTACAAACCGATGGCAAAAACAGGGAGGAAGCCAACGGGAAGGGAGTCATTCAGAAGAAATAGCCTCCACTTTTATTTCATTTTAGCTGTATTTTTCCTTTCCGTTTTCGACGGCAGCCCCGTCTCTCTCCTACCATCCCCATTAAATAAGGAAAGCATTAATTTTAAGTACCGTGGAATCTGGAATATTTTCCATCTTCTACAAGTGGGAGAAAAAAACTTGGGATGAAGCTCGGGTAACATACAAAAATAGGTCGATGAAAAGCACATTTAGGTAAAGGACTTTAAAAGTAGGAGAGAAGTCTATCTGTCTACCAAATTCTTACAATCTAGAGAACCATCCAAAAAATTGGGGGCAAGATACATTGGCTCTTTTCCCAATAAAAGGATTATTAACCTAGTGATTGTTGAGCTGCCAAAAAGCTCATATGCCAGTATTCCATTGCAGTCTGTGGAAACCAGAAACCACATCTTTCCATCCTGAATAGCAACCACCTCCCAACCCCTTGTGATTGAGGGAGAGCAGCACTTTGAAGTCAAAGACATCTTGGACTTCATGGGGGAAAACCCAGTATTTGGTAGCGTAGGACATTCCCCCCTCAGACTCTAAATATCAAAGCACACAACTGCTTAAAAAATTCTATGATCAATACCCAGATAAACCCCATTGAACTATTTGCTAATTTAGAATCTTTGTATATCTCTCCCTCCTCTCTTCTTCTTCTTCTTTTTGCTGAACTAATCTCTGAACATCTCTCTCAAAGGGGGCAGAATGTCAGATCTGCTTGGCTTAGCTTGGCATTGCACAGGCATCCTGCCATCAAAAACTGGAAAAGGGGGTGGATACAAGGGCAACAAAGCTGCGTGTGTATGTGATGGGAAATCGGGAGAGGGGAATGACAGATGATAAAGATCAGAGCAGCTGGGTATAGTTTGTACCAGCAACCCAAGGCCAGGCATCCTGAGAAAATATGCAGACTACCCCCAAACATCTCAGTGTTCTCAAAACGTTTCGGCAAGCTCCAGTTGGCTGGAAATGGAATGATGTCGCATTGTGATTATAGTAAGTGGGCTGACTAGTTGTAAGTCACTTTTACTGTTGTTACTTTAATCGCTAAACAAATGGTCGTAAGCTGAGGACAACCTGTATAGCTTTTGCCCCATAGAAGCTGATGAAGGAATCATCTCAACAAAGAAACTTGTCTTGTTTCCAGAAACCTAAGAGTTGGATGAAGCCTATTTAAACCACTAAGTCCAGTGTTTAATACAGGATCCAAATTAAAGTTTAAAGTTTTAATGCTTTTTGTGCAATGTTCAGAATTGTTCAGCATTGGGTAGCACATAAACTAAAGCCAAACTTGATAGCTATGCCCTGCCTTTGCTTGAATATACCTACTAAAAAGGATTCTACCAACTTTCTCAGTAATCACTTCCATGGTTTAACTTAACTATTACCATTAAAAACCAATTTTCAGGCAAAATTTTCATTCTGTTTGTTCCACATTTTCATGCGATATGGAATAGATCTTGCTTCCTTCTATGTGACGTCCTGTCCAGTATGATTGATCACATATCCCCTCAATCATCTTTCCTCAAATTTAAAAATTTATCTAAAAATCTCAATTTATCAAGATTAATTTTCCAGAAACCTGATCACTCTTGTTCTTTCCAACGGCATCTTTAAAATCTGGTGTCCAGAACTGAATGCAGCAGTTGGGGGAGGGAACTATGAACTATTGCTTTCTCAAAGTTGGAAACAATTTCTGCTAATGCAAACTAACATTACAGCTGCCTCTTTGGCTGCCCCATCACTGCTGAATCATTTTCAGCTTGAGACTCACTATAAATTCAAAATCCCTTTGACATCAATTATTACAGAGCCAAGTATTTTTCTCTTCTATCATAATATGAAAATGATATACGGTAGCTTCTGTACTATGACCAGAAGAGGCCACGTATTACTTGAAAGGGTCTGTTTTTGCATCTTAATGTTTTAATCAGATACTGATTTTACTTTTAAAACCTTATTTCTTGGATTCAGAAATTTGAAATATGCAGGTGTGTGTTTGTGGGGGGGGGGAGAATCATCAACTTGTCATCATATGACACTCACCTAACAATAGCAAAGGATTCTGAGATTCTAACAGATACACTAGAATAATTGTTAAGAGATTTAGTTTCAAGCCAAAGTTAGTATTAGCCACTAAGCCACAGGCTCTCCTCCTTATCAGCTGAGCCAGGGAAATAGGTATGTATTTGTGTTACAACCCCTGGTATGCCCAAATATGGTTTTCTGCCTGGATGGTCTTCTGAAATGAGCCAAAGGACAGAAAGAGGGAGTAGTGAGCTCCCTCCCATATTTGGGCATACCAGGGGTTGTAACACAAATACACACACACACACACACACACTTTTTCTGCTGATTTTAGTACTTTTCTTAGGCATTAACAATCTCTTCCTACAACTTTAAAAAAGGCATCAATATGGCATTTTGGGGTTCTGGGAACTTGATTTCATCTGCAGAATACCAAATTGCTTGACCCGTGGTGGCGCAATGGTTAAGAATGCAGTTCTGAGGGTATTTCTACTGACTGCCAGCTGCCTACAGTTCGATTCTCACCGGCTCAAGGTTGACTCAGCCTTCCATCCTTCTGAAGTCGGTAAAATGAGGACCCAGAATGTTGGGGGCAATATGATGACTCTGTAAAGCGCTTAAAGGGCTGTAAAGCATTGTGAAACAGTATATAAGTCGTAAGAGCTATTGTGACATTTTAAAATCTATGGATAGTCTTCTAAGATTGCTTAATGTCAAGAGTACAGTGCTTTTGCTATTTCTGCTTTAAATGTAAGATTTGAAATAATATTTATATTAGCTAATAAATCTCTCAAATTGAGTAATCCCTGATAATTACATATACACGCAGGGTTTTTTTTTTAAAAAAAACAAGGACAGAAATGGTTTCTAAACTTTCTAGAATATTTTATCTTCCCAGTCCTTAGATTTTTTGAAGGTTTCTAAGTGCTAAACAAATACAACCTATCTTTCTGAGATCAACTAAGGTCAGTTAGACATTCAATTTCATTGTATTTAAGTACAATGACAATAAAGATTGTACTTATTCCTTCGTTAGGTGACTAGTAATCCTAAAGTAAGAGGGAAAATACTGCCTACAGCAAGTACCCTAAATGATAGGAGAAAGTGTGGTGCATGTCTCTTTACAATTCTATGCACCAAACAGCATGTTATGAATGGGTAGGCTTATATCAAAATAAAGTTGTATATGGGCCAAGACCATATACTGTAAATATTTAGTTTGGGGTCTCCAAAATTAATTGAAATCAGTAAAACTATTGCAGAATAGGCGTAGTGCACTCAAACGGACTCGGTCATCAGACTGATGACTACCACATTCTGCATAGTAACCTAGGAAAACCCTTGGTTAAGGCATGATTGTATGGTAAAAGCATTACCATTTTTACTTTATCACACAATAAACTATTTACTTTATTGTGTGATATTTACTATTTACACACTATTGCAGTGGCAATAGTAATTAAATAGTAGCTAAGGCATTAATATGCTTTTTAAAATAATTAAATATTACTAAGGATATTTTTAAGAAGAGGAGGAGAAATGGCATTATCCATGATAACACCTGTTGATTTTTCAACACTACCTATGAAACAACAGAAAAAGCAAACAGCATTCTATCCCCACCTGGCAAATAAATTATAAATTTACTGGACAAACATTCTGCGCATGTTTTGTTTTTTTATCTCAGGATAAATATATTGAACATCATCTACTTTTGAAACTTGAATATTTTACATATTAACAAAATATTTTAAGGATAATACAATAAGATAATTTATATCTTTATTTTAGGAAATTTCATTATTTATTACAATTCTACTGATAAATGTGAAATATTGTTCTGTAAAATAGAATTGTACAAAAAAGAATACCATGCACCACTTAAACTTTTTCCAAATACAACTTCCTGCTTTTAGTTTGCTTTGGATATTTCACTGAACTATTTAATTAAGGATTTTCATAATGGGAGTACCGGCCTCCTCTCCTTATATAACTGACATTCGCACTGAAGAACTAAGATTTCTCACAGTATCTGTACATTTCCCATTGAAATTTGAGGTCAATTAACTATATTGGTATGAGTGGATATAGTATCATCAATGAATGTAACTAGATCTAATTAAGTCTTACATGTATGATCAATAATCAATAAGTAGATTTATTGAACCTAATATAGAAGCCATCCTCTACCAACTATTTTTATTCTGTGTTTTATTTTACCAAATCTGCAAAACTATACAATATATATCAACATTTGAGGGATGCTATGTAATAATTAGAAAATATAGCTTAATAGGAATCATACATTTAAATCTAATCTCTTGCTAGATTTTCACCTTCTACCTAATGTGGTATGGAAATAAAACTATACATTGTAACCATTTCATACAGAAATGTGCCTGGATCATGAAGAGAGTGCCCAGCAAATCCTATTATTGCAGTATCTTACTTCGGTTCTGTTTCCTAAGTAGTCCCAAAAACATATATGCAATGTAAGTTGGAAAAAGGAACTGATATTCTGGAAAAAAATCAGAATGGCAGCCTATGAAGAAATGATTTTCTGATAGTCGTCTGATAGTTAAAATAAAAAAGCAGGACTGCAATAATTATGATTATAATAATAAGTGAAGCAATTATCTTTGCTTGCATTATCTCATCATTATACTGTGATTTATTAAATTTTCTCATCCTTTTCTTTATTTCATTAATTTACTTCTATAATTGTAAATATGAAATGGAAACTTTTAATTTTCTCCTTCAGCAATATTATAAGCTTGAATCAGTTTACAAAGTCCACAACAACTCTAATTGAAACTGGCAATTCTGTTGCTAAGTGTTGGTCATTAAATAAAACATCATGTGACTGCCACCTAGATCCAAGCCATTTTTGGAAGAAGGGACTGCCTCCACTGCAACTCCCACACACACATCAATTTTCTTCCTTATCTCTGCCTTCATTATTTTATTATTTTTATTATGGGCTCCTGTTTCTTTTTATGTTCAATAAGTTCCTTCTTAAACTTGTTGCAAGATATATATTTGAAATGATAATCATAACTAAATAGAAAATTTGCATGTTTAATTCACACTGATTTTTAGTACATTTCAATTGAAGAAAAAATTGACAGACACACAATGAGTATAGGATTACATATATATAACAATATGCCTTGCTATAATACAATTATGGCTGCATGATAAAAATAACTTGATGACTGATAAAATCCAAACTCATCTGAGGTGCTGTCAAATGGAACATTAAATGCATTTTGAACATAAGCACTAATGTTTAATTTCAACTTCTTAAAAATTAGATCTTGGCTTTAAAAAAAAGTTAACATCAAGCTATTTAAATAACTAAATAGGATTGGATATAGAAATGCTTTTCTCCAGCTTTCAAACAGTGGAGGGGTAGAATATTTCTGCAGTATACATGATTAAAATCCATGTTGTCCAGAAAAAAAATCTTTTCAAAGGAATTGTGTTTGTAAGCTGTCTTTTGCATGAAAGCAAAGCAATATGGAATAATCTTATGCAAAAATATTTTTTTTCAAACTGTTTAATTTAACTGAAAACTATAGGCATATCATTATAAAAATCTAAATATATCAGAAGCTCTCAACATTTCAGCTACACTGATTTTTTTTATAACTTTGTAAAGGAGAAACAAATGGACAAATAAAAAGAGTAAGTTACCTAAGCCTTGTGTTCTAACCAAACTACTTACAGTTATTTCAATGGCAAATGGCCAAGGTGATACATCACAATTTTGAATACCTTTGCAATAACTTTATTTTGTACAGAAGAACGAAATTATTCATATTTGCCACATTCATTTTAAGCATTCTGCATTTCCTTCCCAATCTTGTAGCTCAGTATCTTGTTCCAGTCAATCTTTGTGCGAGTAACTGGCAATTGTCGGCGCAAAGCCTTGAAAGTAGTGTCCGACATTGTTTGATAATTTTCACTGATAGCAGTCTGTAACAAAAAAGAAAACATTTCTTAAACAATTTGTTGATATAAAGCAACACATTTCCAACTCTATACTTTATCATTATGTTCCAAAACTTTTTTCCATATCTTTATTTGATAAACTCGATAGTCTAAGATTAAATAGAAATATTATATTATTTATTTATTTATTTATTTATTTATTTGGACTTATTAGTCGCCCCCTCTCCCCACAGGGACTCGGGGCGACGTACACAGGCAACAGTCAGCACAATGACTGCACAAACCTTAGTATATTTTAACAATAACAGAGTTAAATACAGTACCTCTGTATTTTAACTCACTGGGAAAAACTTGTTTTATATCTTATAACTATAAATATAATTTATTGTAATTTGTAAGGTTAAGTATCAAGAATGCTTTTACAAGATGACATATTCCTTTCTCAGCATCTGTTCAAATTAAGAACTCAAGATTAAATCAATTGTATCATATAACAGTGGAGAAAAGCGAATCAAGCAAGCTATAGAAGATTGGATTTTGGACTAAATAGGTTTATCTGTCTACAATAGCTGTTACTGCAAATAAGCGACGTGCCAAATGTTATCTCTCTGTGATCACATCCTGAATTGTTGCACATTGATTTTTATACTTTTCTATCATTAAGTATATAGTTGGTAAATTTTATTTTATGTATTGCAATCATCTTGAATTTAACAGTCTTTTGTCTTATTTTGAACATATAATATAAAAGGAAAAAGATAAAAGTTGCCCAGTAAGATTCAGAACAATAGTTGAGACTATATGTAGTAGACTTATAAAATACCATGATACCTGATATTCATTTTCTGCAGCCTCTACAATCTTCACAAATTCCTTTGCTGTTTGGGTTTCATTCTATAAAAAAGGGAAACGTTTCTGAACTAAAGCTACCATAAATAGTTAACTATCAGTATTAAGATTAAATATCATTTCAAATACAGTACACAAATTGCAGAGAGAGTAGATATTTTGTTTAAGCGATGACACATATCAGTATTATATCTAGAGGATGATGTAAGAGATGCAGAAAAGCCACAAAATAATATTGTTACTCATTCAACAAACCTTATCACAATAGGTAGAGACTCCAGGTTATCCCCACTTAACAATGGTAATTGGAACCAGGAACAAGGTAATGCGCCAACTTATGGCAGTAGTTATAGAAGTTCCAGGAGCCACTGTTAGGTGAATCTCACGTGGCTGCAATGTCCATGGTTATGTGATTATCTTTGTTGGAAGCTGGCAGTGAAGGTTGCAGATGGTAATCGCATGACCCAACAGTTGTAATTGTGAGCCAATTGCCAGGTACCTGAATCATGATTACTCTCACATTTCTATTTTTATTTCTGAAACAGTAGCTTTTTATAAAAAATACTTTTATTGAATAAAATATGCTTTCAAAATGAAATAGAATATGAATTTGGAAACTTCTATATTAAAAAAAGTCTCAAATAGTTCATTACAATGAATTTTACTTACAAATAATGCTTTAAGTACTAATAATCTGTGCTAAAGTTTAGCAAAATGATTCAGAAAATAAAACCGATCAGCTTTGTAGAGCAAAGTGTTACTCTTGTCAATTTCTGTTAATAAAGTCAATTGTAGAAATAGATCTAAGTACTTTTTCCACTTATATGTCAAAAGGAACATACATGTAATTCTGCAAGTCACAATGACAAAAATGTTACTTGCATATGACAATGTAATTTTCATACTTATACATCAACATCAGACATATGTTATCATAACGTTATCATGTGCCACACAAACACACATCAGGAATATTACCGAAAGGTGGGACAGGTTGCTTATTGCTACTTGTATGTTCATTTTTATTAGCATGCTAACTTTTATAATATGTAATATGAAAAATATGTAATGTTCTTATACTAATGCCCAAGAAAAGATACTTACAGTCACTGTTAGAGAATCTTGTATGTCTTTATGACTCACTAGTTGAACATTTCCATCTTCATAATAATGAACCTATGTATAGAAAGTTCACAGTAAAATAATTACAAACAGAAGCCAGCAGCATATATTAGTGATATTTTTTGCCTTCCAAAATATTGTATTTTTCGGAATATAAGACACATCTTTTCCCCTCAAAAAAGAGGCTGAAAATCTGGATGCATCTTATACACTGAATACAGCATTTTTTTGCCTTCTGAAACCCCGCCCCTTCACCAAAATGGCCGTGCATAGCTTTTAGAAGGTTTTCAGAGAGCTCCTGGAGGCTGGGGAGGGCAGAAATGAGTGAACAATTGACCGTTTTTTGCCCCCCAGCCTCCAGCAGCACTCTATAAGCTTCCTAAAGGTTATCCATGCAATTATTTTGACAAAAAACGGGCCGTTTTGTGCTCGTTTTGGGGGGGCACCCCCCAGGAGCACTCTGCAAGCCCCCTAAAAGCTATTCATGCCTTTTGGGGAGGGGAAAGTGGTTCATTTTCATGAAAAACGGGCCAGTTTTGGGAAGTTTGCAGAGTGCAAAACCTTTTTTAAAAAAATTTGCTTCTTCAAAATCTTGGTGCGTCTTATACTCCGAAAAATATGGTAAGAAATAGTCTTTAGTTGATTGAGATATGATTCAGATGTCAAAGATTCAAATACTTTTAAATCTAATAAAACATAACTGCATACCACTTGTTCAGATCTTATTTTTATCATTTAATATAAACCTTTAAGATTTCAAAGTGGTATATTTAATGCTCTTTCCAATTTTCCACAAAATATAATCCTGTGAAATAAGTTTGATGGAGAGAAAGTCAACCAAAACTGCACAGCAAGATCTTTTGTGCCCAAGAATGGACTTGAAGAAATGTCTCTTTGCGGTAGACATTAATCATTATACAGTATTACACTTTGATCATTAAGTGATGCAGTCATTAAAGGACTCACATCCAATTTTATGTCCTTATTTGCCCCAGTCATTAAGCAAATCCCATGGTCATTAAGTGAATCCAGCTCTTTCCACTGACTTTGCCTGTTGGAAGTCATTTGAAAAGGATTGAAAATGGTGATCATGTGACCTAGGAAGCGGGACTATTGTAAATATATGCCAGATGTCAAATGCCTGAATTTTGATCACAAGACTGAGGATGCTTGTGATGATCAAAAGGACAAATGTTAAGTAATTTTTTTTCAGCACCCTCAGAAAAGGCCATTAAATGAGTGATAGTAAGTCAAGCATTACCTGTAGTAGCCTTTTCGGAATCGACTTTTGAGAGTGACGGGCCAGTGCGCATATGTACAGATCAATTTGTACAAACAAGAAGTCTTCACCCCACCCAACTGGGATGCCAAGCCATAAAGGTTGTGGACCACTGCTATATGGTGTATATAATATTTTTAATTGTTTGCATAGTAGTCCTCGACTTACAACAGTTCATTTAGTGACCATTCAAAGTTAAAATGCCGTGTTTCCCTGAAAATAAGACAGGGTCTTATTTTCTTTTGCCCCACGAAATATGGCCTTGGGCTTATTATAGGGGGAGGGCTTATTGTTTTGGGGTTGTCAGGCAGCTGCTCCCTTGCGAGCGGGCTCCCGAAGAGCCGGGCACAGCCTCAGGGGCAAAGCAGCCATGAGATAACCACATTCACAAGGAGCCGCCCTGCAAACCCCCCTCCAGCCGGGCAGAGCGCCATTCACTAACCTAGGGGGTATCCCCAAGGTGCCAAGGCACGTGGCGCTCTGCCTGCCCCCCCATCTCCCACGGATTGGCACATTAGGGATACCCCTTAGATCAGTGCATGGAGCTCTGCCTGGCTGGAGAAGGGGATTGCGCAAGCGCCTGTTCCGCCCCCAGCAAGCATGCCTCCTAGCCTCACCATGCCCTGGCCCAGCTCTCCCTGCAGAGCCAGGGCTCCACCGCCACGCTCCGAGCATAACTTCTCCGGCTTCCAAACTCCAAAACTCGGCTGCCGAGTCTTCCAGCAGCAGCCGCTCTAGGAGTGCGCTGTATGGTTGTGGGCTTTCTGCTGGACAGCCGCGGGAGCTGGGGGGCAGGCAGAGAGCCACGTGCCTTGGTGCCTTAGGGATACCCCCTAAGTCAGTGAATGGCGCTCTGCCCGGCTGGAGAGGGGGTTTGCTGAGTGGCTGCTCGTGAGCATGGTCACCTCATGGCTGCTTCACCCCTGAGGCTGTGCCTGGCTCTTCGGGAGGCCGCTCACAAGGGAGCAACCGCCTGGCAAGTCCCCCCTCCGGCCAGGCAGAACGCCACTCCCCAACCTAGCGGTATCCCGAAGGCAGCAAGCAACTTGAGCGCCTCCCCCCCGGCTCTTGCAGCTTGGCGCCTTCAGGATACCGCTAGGTTGGTAAGCAGTGCTCTGCCTGGCCGGAGGAGGGGGGGTCCAGGGGGCTTACTTTCGGGGGGGCTTATATTTTTGCCCATATTTTTGTGGCAAGGCGCTAGTTTCAGGACAGGTCGTATTTTCGGGGTAACACGGTAGCACTGAAAAAAGTGACTTGTGACTTTTTCAGTTACAACCTTCATAGCATCTCTCCATGATCATGCGATCAAGGATCAGATGCTTGGCAACTGGTTCATATTTATGACGGTTGCAGTGTCCCAGGATCATAAGATCCCCTTTTGGGACCTCCTGACAAGCAAAGTCAATGGGGAAGCCAAATTTGCTTAACAATCAGGTTACTAACTGCAGTGATTCACTTAATAATTAAGGCATGAAAGGTCGTAAAATCAGGCAAAACTCACTTAACAAATGTGTCACTTAGCAACAGAAATTTGGGGCTCAATTGTAGTCATAAATTGAGGACTATCTGTACATTTTCCCAATAGAAAAATGCAAAATGATCTTTAAATATATTTATAAATTATCTTTTGAGATTTGCATGGGATATTATTAAGCTATTGAGTTTATTTTGGAAAATTAGGATAACCATACCTGAATTTTTAAGATACCTGCTACCTGGGTGGTTGACGGCGTTATTGTGAATTTCCATTCTGATCGCCAACGACCATTCCTTTAAAAAAAAACACAAATTCATAAAAGGAAATAGAGGAGGGAGGGAAGGTGGGGGGAGAGGAGAGAGAACTATGCCTTCAAAATTATCACTACAAAATGCTTTTTTTTAAAAAAAAATGATGTATTTCAAGGAGTTCTGCTTTAGCTCTTCAAAGGCTTTTCCCAATCTTCAACTCTTTATACTGTATTTAAATTAAAAGTAGTAAAAGTAAAAATTTCAACACACACACACCCCTGTATATTAGGCATAACCTTTTCAAATTAACAAGTGTTTATGCAATATAGCTCAAAATCGTGGACTAATTTAATAATATTTATCTCTCACTGAAGCCTCTGCCAAGTCTCCTAAAATTGCTCTGGAGAATTGAAGAATATTTACAGCATGTTTTGTGAGATACGGTTAGGAGACTCAGCAAAAAGGAGACTAGTATGTCACGGTTGAAATATATATAAAATTGATATTACCCAAGATAAAACATATTTTTTAAAATTAAACTTAATGAAATCAAAACGCTAATAAAACTTCCTTTGAAATCTATTTCTTAATAAAGCAGTTTATACATACCAAAAGTTCTTTGCTTGAAACTGATGACTTTCAATGCAAACAATAATTGTTTGATGTCCATCAATAGTTTTTCCATATACCTTAATCACAAATGGGGAAAAAACTTTAGATAATTTTAGATAACTTTAGATAATTTGTATCATACGAAAACACCTTCAGACACGGACATTAGTTTTCATTAAAAACATATTGCTAATATACAGTACCTAAATAATAACATTGGCTAATAAATAATAACATTTGTAAATAGAGGAATTTCATTTAATTCGCAGCTAAATATTGCTTCTGATAAAATAAGAATATTTATTTTCTTATGCTGTAATGAAAAACAAAAGAAAGCACTTTTCCCATGAACTTCCTGGCAGATTGTAGCTTAAACTGAATTTCATAAATTCACTTACCATATTTTTCAGAGTATAAGACGCGCCGGAATATAAGACACACCAAGATTTTGAAGAGGAATTTTTTTTAAAAGGTTTTTGTCCTCCCCTGCCCCCCGGGGCACTCTGCAGGCCTCCCAAACCTTCTGAAAACTGAGGCATGCAGAGAGCTTGGGAGGCCTGCAAAGTGCTTCTGGGGCCAGGGAGGGCAAAAACATGATGTGTGGGGGCTCGATCATCCTAAAGTGTAAGGCTTTTATCGATCTCAAATCCGCTTTTCTCTACCCCCTCCCCAGGGAAGGGCAGGACTAAACATATCTCTCTGCGCTTTATTCCCCCCCCCCTTTCCCTCTGACCGGCGACCATGCGGAGCTGCTTGGCCCAAGGAGCGGCAGTAGGCTCACTTCTTCTCTTCAGTGAGGAGAGAAAGAAACATGGGGGCTGCTGAACCACCGCTGCTGCGCTCGACCGGGAACATTGGGCAAGGAGGGGTTGGGGATCCCTTTCATTTGGATTAATGGTTTCTCCTGGTGGTCCCTGAGCCCTAAAGAAGATGGCCTATCAAGGCTGCCTCCTTGAACAACCGGGCTTGTTCACAGCCCTCTTTGCAACCGCCTTTCCTTACTCAGTGCAAAAGCAGGTACCAGGCTCCCAGCTACCATATCTCTTTGCTGCATGACAGATCTGGGCAGATTGGAGATGGGGGTGGAAGAAGAGAAGAGGAACAGACTGGGAAGTTAAAAACCTGGAATGGGATACCAAAATGCTGTTACTGCGATCTCTGCCGCCTGGAACTGCCTGAGAAGGGGCAGGTGAAGTGGACTCTGCAGAGATCGCTGTAACAGCATTTTGGGTGGCAGCACAGTGATCCAAAGCCAAAACCTTTGAATCAAGCTTGATTGTACCCCATTCTAGGATTTTAACTTCCTGATCTAGCGTCCAGAGAAATCTAGAGTCTCTGAGGCACCTCTCATTTGCAGGAGGAGGAGGAGGGCGGCATATACAAAAGCCTCTGAGTAACTTGGAAAGAAAGCCGTGCTTTTTGGACAGCGGTTTTCGGCAGGTTCCAAGCGCGGCTTTCTTTACAAGTTATGCAGAGTCTCTTGTATATGTTGCCCTCCTCCTCCTCCTCCTGCAAATGAGAGGTGCCTCAGAGATGCTAGATTTCTCTGGCTGCTAGATCGGGAAGTTAAAAACCTGAATGGGGTGCAATCAAGCTTGATTCAAAGCCTTCTTTGAATTCCTGAGCTAAGCCTTCCAGGCAGCAGCTTCCTGAGCTGCAGGAAGCTGCTGCCAGTGATGCCTTCAGGGCGATGACGTTGCGAGCGGAGAAGGCTCAACCCGCTCAGGAGCTGTCAAGCCCTTGCCGCCCTTCTGACACCCATGAGGATCATGGAGGAAAGCATTTTCAGGCGGCAGATCCCCTCCCCGATTCGAAAAACGGTGTGTACGGAAGGCGCTGTCCCTGAAAGCTCTTTCCTCCATTAGCCTCACGTTTCAGGTGGCGGATCTGGCCAGGGGAAAAGAGAAGGCGCGTCTGCGGTGGGAGGAGACTCTGCGGTGTCAGAGGGGCAACAAGCATTTGACGGCTCCTGAGGGGGCCTTCAAAAGGCTTTCAGTGAAATTCCCTGGGCTGCTTCGGGAATTGGGCTCCATGTAGAAGCGAGGATCCCCGCTGCCTGGAACCACCCGAAAATCTGACGTGCGGACCAGGTGGGTGGGGCTACATTTGGAGTATAAGACGCACCCAGATTTTCACCCTCTTTTTGAGGGTAAAAAGGTGCGTCTTATACTCCGAAAAATACGGTATATTCACCTGGCTGGATTCATCTATTACACGGTGCAATAATATAACTTTAAATTTTACTCATTATGATTTGGCATTATGATGAAATATTTATTATATAGGTAAAAATCATTGTTACTATTAGGACTAAATGCAGCTACTTGTTATTATGATTATACATTATCTCTATTAGTGAACCCAATGTACCTTTAAATACTAGTTATTAGTAGATATAGGGTACTAATATGCTCATATTTTGTATGTAGCCTTACTCAGGAATCAAACACTGTGGAAACAGAAGGCTCTTAGCTTCATTCTGCTGAATTCTTTGTATATTTTTTACCTATAAGGGACGTAGAAAACATTCTCTACATACTGAGATAAGATAGTGAATAAAAGATGGTGATCCATGGCAGTTAAAGGGAGACAATACAGGTACTCATTAACTTAACCATTCAATTAGTGACTATTATAAAAGCACTGGAAAAGTGATTTATGACCAGTTTTCACACTTATGACTGCTGTAGCATCCCATGGTCAAAATTTGGGTGTTTGGCATGTATTTATGAGAGTTGTACACTCCAGGGTCATGTGGCCACCGTTTGTAACCTTCCCAGCTGACTTCCAACAAGCAAAATCAATTGGGGAAATCATATTCATTAATAACCAAATGATTTACTTAAGAACTGCAGTGATTTGTCTAAAAACTGTGGCAAAAAAAGTCATAGGGCATTACTCAAACGCCTTGCTTAAAACCAGAAATTTTAATTCAATTGTGGTTCTAAATCGTAATGTAAATTTACTGGAAAGGGCATGGACAGGGTGGCTGATATGTATGTAACAAAATCAGTGGACAGGCCATACAGAGGAAGACACAAAAGCAGAGCAAGTGCACCAATCTTTCTGTACATATATTTTGACATTTAAATTATGCAACCTAAATAATAGTTTTAATCCAAGCATTTTCCAGATCGTGATACTTACTGTGCAGACACCATTTGGATAGTGTTCCTTCACATATGCCCTCATTGCTGTTTCTATGGAGTTTCGCCATGACTCAATTGTATTTTCAACATCATGAGGCTTTGGATCTGTAGCCTCTTTTCGTAAATGATCAAATTTAAAAGCAATCTTATTTTTTGGATCAAAAAATTTTCCATTGCCCAAATCGCCATGCTCTGTTATTAATACCTACAAAAAAGTTATGAAAGGGGCATTTCTAAGTTAATATTTCTACTTCTTTTAATTAATATAGACAGTACTTTTTATAGACATCTGATATCATAGTGTACATTAACAATTTTAAGTGCAAAGTCCATCACATATAAAGAATATGAAGTTTGAATAGAAAATTAAAATAACTCATAATATCAATTAATATTTATTTTCATAGAGCTTTTCCACTAAAAGAAATAGATGATTAAATCAATTATATGATTGGCTAACATTCTATTTGCTTAACATCTACCCAGTTTAATGTCTGGAGGGAGTAGTGGTCCAAGGTACCTTATTATGGCCTAACCTCGACCAAGCCACCTGGTTTTGACCTGCCTCACTCTGGATAAAATTGTACAGAATTAGGTGTGATACTGGAAGAAGTCCCTCTGCCCTATATCAGTGGGGATAAAAGAGTCCCCTTGTTGCGATTGTGATGTTGATATGCAAACAATTAAACGTATTGTGCAAAATTGCCCACAATATACGTTCTCTGGTTCTCTTGATGATCTGCATGAAGGAACCCCAGGGACGATCACCTGGATAGCTGAATTCGACATCCAGTTATGAGACCATTGCCACACCCACGTAGAATTTTTGTATATAATTATGTGCATTGTTCGTATATGCTTACTTCTTTTTTCTCATATTCTCATCAGATGTTAAATAATAATAATTTTCAAACTTAAATATTTTCAAAGATACCTGTTCATCATAGCCTTCTATTTTAGCTGGAGTAAACTGGTCCAAATTATACTGTGCAAATGCGCTAGAAAGAAAAAAGACATCAGATAATTTTTTTGCTACATATTAAAGTAAGTACTAAAGCAAATATCTATTTCTAATCACTATATCCTCTAGATTTGGGGTCAGAAACCGGGCCATACAAACAAGTGAAGCTCCAGCCACGGATGCAGACAGCACACAAAACCTCACCCTCTGGTCCATGGAAAAACCTCTCCCCAAAGAACCGGTCCACGGTGCCCAAAGGGTGGTGATCTGCTGCTCTAGATAAGTCATGACATGACTTGTTTGTTTTGATTAACATGTTGCGTGAATGGGATAAGTAAAGGAACTATGCTGTTTTTAGCAGTGTATAATAAATCATGTATTGGTTTACCCAAGTGACGTGCTAGCAGAGATGCATTATCTGTCTGTATTTTCCTATTTCTTTTGAATCCAACAAAATAACTGGTTTGGTTGGATGCAAAAAGTTGTACTGACTAAGTTTCACATTCCTACTTTGCTCATACATAAGACTGACCAGACTGTTCAACAAACTGGAGTTAAAAATTTAATGTAATTTATTTTTAAAAAGTTTAATTTCAAATTTATTTTAATTCAGCAACTACAATTTTTAAACGGCAATGAGAAATATTACCCTCTTCCTTGCCTACCTACCAATATAAATTTTCAATAGTGTCATGCTTTCTTAATGCAATGAAAGATAGTATTGTATAAAGGGTTTAATACTTACTGTGCTGCTCCTTCCCTGAGAAGATTATCATTATTAAGTAGCAAACGAACATCTGAAAAATACTGAGCATTAGTATATGGTGAATATAGTGGATATAAACCCAGTCAAAAAAATATCTGCTAATAAATAAAAAATATCCATCTCAAATGCATGCCAACCAAACTAAAGGTTTTTAATGCTAAATATTTGGTACCAGCTATGTATATGGATGAAATATACTTCTTGGAGTTTCACAGGAAATAGCAGTTACATTTTCTAGGGGATTTATTGTATATTTAACTGGACATAATTTTGCTATTCTGACCAAAAAATGAACACATTTGTATATAATGTAATAATAAGTATAATATTAAAAAGCTTAAACGAACCCCTAAAAAAAATATAACAAGCATTTATATAAGCTCAAATTTAGAAATTCATTCAAAATTTATCCTTACATTTCAATATGCACATAATAGAGTTCAATATTTATTGTAAACTGTCAAAACCTGCACTTATATAAACAAACAGAATGTATCACACAGTAGCTTACAATGGCATTATGTTCATTATGCAGTTAGGAAATAAAGAACTAAAATGTTTCAAAGTTTAAACAGCAGTTTAAACTTCAATGACTCTTCTTGTAACTGGTGTTACTTTATTACAAGAAATACTTTTCTTTCATATATAGTAATTGATCACTAACTCTAAAAGCACCACCAAAACTTCAAAAATACAAGATAATACCAATAATGCTTCTTTAATTCAAACGTTTCACAGGAAGAAAAAAATGGGGACAAAATAATGAGTAAAAACCCTCAGGCAAGCGCAGGATTTGAGACAAGAGAATCACTCTGAGGTTGCCTTTCTCAAGACTGGTACCATTTAAAATGCTTATAGCTTGATTATTGCCAGTTTCAATTTAAAGACAACTGGTGTCTCTAGAAATTATATGAAGTCTATTCTACTTGTTAACACCTCTTCAGCAACTGTCATGTCTAATCATTTTGTAAGTTTTTTTTAAAATAAGGTCTAATTTTATATCATTTTCTCAAATCCCCTCAAACTCTTCATAAAAGAGAGATATGCAGATCTCTTAATTAGAGCTTAAACCAATTGTCAATTCCACAGCTTAGTCGCCCACTGGGGAGGACGTAATCATACTGTATTTTAAATAGAATATTTTAACTTATCATAACTTTAAGCTTATATTCAATATATATTCTTTTTACACCTAATTTTTAAAAAAATAGTTAAATCACACGTACATAAATGTAACTCAAAAGCAGATGTGTACAAATGCTTCTAATTTAAACTATTTCATATTCAAAGGCCTGGTTCATGCTTGACAAAATCAAATCTTCATTTTGGCATAAGATAATATCAAATATGCCAAAGAATTACCAGTCTATAAGATGACCCCCCCCCCCACCAAAAGTGGGTAGAAATGTCTGTGCGTCTTATAGAGTGAATGTTGCCGAAGCCCCACCTTTCAGCTTCTGCCTCCCAGCAATTTGCCTCCTTGTAGCAAAAAGCAAATAGCCTGGCCAGCTTCAGCATAGCCTGATTTAGCATGAACAGCTGACTGGCAGTTACATCAGCCTACCAGAATACCACCAATCAGTTGTTCCAGGCTGTGGTGATTGCCACAGCCCATCGCTGCCTTTGCATGCCCCATTTTCGGCCTCCTTGTGTCCCATTTTTGGCCCGTTCCAGGGGTTGCTGCTGCCTATTGCTGCTGATTGGCAGCAGCAGCAATCGCGGTGGTGGTAATCCCCACTGTCTGGAATGGGCCAAAACGGGACACATGGAGGCCAAAAATGGGGTGTGTGGAGGTAGCGAAAGGTGGTGGTGGTGATCGACGCAACCTGGAAGAGCTGATCGGAGGTATTCTGGTAGGCTGATCCAATCGTCAATCAGCTGCTCGTGCTAAATCAAGCTGTTCTGAAGCTGACCAGGCTGTTTGCTGCAAGGAGGCATATTGCTGGGAGGCAGAGGCAGATTTTTTTTTCTTGTTTGCCTCCCCAAAAGCTAGGTGTGTCTTATGGTCCGGAGCATCTTATAGTGTGAAAAATACGGTATATCAATTTCAGTAATAGGAAAATCTGTGACTTAAAAATATGACTTGTATTACTTGTAAGATACTATTATATTAAAACACTATGGTATCTATATAAAAATATTAATTTTATTAAGACTAAGGTTTACTAAATCTTGATTTTAAAACTGTTGTGCTCAAAATGAGCATTTCAAGCATCCAGGAAGTTTGGAACAGCAGCTTTGGACTCTAAACAAGATGCTTCAAATTTGAGATGGCCAAAATCTGAAACAGGACACTTATATTTCAAAAAAGGGATGCTACACTGTATATAGGCTATCTGAAATGAAAATTAACATATGGCATGCTCACCGTTAAAAACCTCATTGAATTCTCCTGGTGGAGCATGGATGATGAATTTTGCTGCTATGCGCACCTAAAATTAAAACAAATGGTATATTTTTCAACCAAATTTGTAAAGGAAACAAGAATAGTCTTTTTAAAAAACTGAAGTGTATTAAAAGAACTGGACTTATTTTTCAGGAAAAAATGTATGTATACCTTAATTCTACTATACAATTGTTATAGAAGTTTGGCTATTAACTTAAACACAAAACACCTGTAGCAGCCATAGCACAATTTAGACATAATACTCTGGGAAGTGAGGAAAATAATAATCTTTCAGGAATGAACTGCCTGAAATATCTCAGAACAATATTTATCTCTCCAATACATTACTAACAGTAACTTACTTCTAAAACTAACATGACTCATAATTATAAGCTGCCTCCCAATTATACTACCTGAAGCAGTTGTTTCTTTGTAATGAAAGGCTTTGTCAAATGAACACAAAGTAACAATACAATAATGTGGGTTAACTTTTCCAATATTTTCAGTAAACTGCTAATATGCATAACTTTTAATACAACATTTAAATTCTTTAATTCTACCAAATGTAATACACAACACAAATAAACATATTACTGTTAAACAAGAGATCAAGCTTTTTTGCAATTGTAAAGACGGCACTATTTATCATCTCTTGTCAAAAGGAAAGAAATACTGAGACAAGGCTTTAATTCAGAAAATTATTTAAATAAATATAAAGTTAAAGCCAGAAGTCTTCTTTTTAGGTCTGCTAGACAAAGTGCTTGAAAGTTATTTTAAATGTTGACTGCAGCAAAAATTTTATATGCACAGAGAAAGAAAAACACATCAGTTCCCACAATGGAAGAATGGATGCTAAAGGCGATGAACCTGGTGGAGAGATCAATTGATTGTCTACATTAAAGAGAAGAATTTGTTTAGGCTTTTTTTCCACTTGGAAACCACTTCTGGACTTAATTCTCGAAATGAAACTTTGATTTTTGCTTTTTGCCTAAATTGACTATGTTGTTATGAAATAGTGTGAAATAATTAGAAATGTAAAAAGATTGCATTTATAACTTTTCTTGTAACTGCACTGAAAAAAAGCTGTAAGTCACTACCTGTTTCTTTCTCTTTAGTCTTTGCACTTTTACCTTTTTAAAAAACTTTTTTATATTTGTATTTTATCTATAAAAAATTTAATAAAACTTTGAAAAAATGCTACAAATGTAAACTACAACACAAATGTACATATTACAGTTTAAACAAGAATAGTAGAGATTTTTTGCTTAATACATAGAAGAGATAAGAAATGAGAGACGCTCTTCTTAACTTCTTCATGTTTATGACCACAACGGAAATCAATTTAGTCAAAAGCAAACCCATCCATCAAGTTCATGCCTTTATAAGGCAATAGCGATGCTTAGATTAGTATTTACAATTCTTGCAATACAGAAATACACATAACTTTGACAGAAATGTTGATAATTTAAAATATTTGTATTTGTATTTATAATAGTATATTTATTAATAAACTAGTGATAATTAATAAGTATATACTATAATATAAAGTAGGTTATCTTTCCCTTTTTTCTTAGGTTGCATATTCAGTTTCATTTGTTTCTTTTCTAATTTTTTTCATCTTAAAGAATATTGTAGGAAAGTGGGTGGGCTCTTCTTCCCTCACATATAAATGAGATGAAGAACCAGGATAGTAGCACACTCACTGCAATATCTAATTCTATGTTACTAAAACGCTTGTGTTTCTACCCTCTAATTAGCCTACCACAACAATTTTTGAATCAAGATATCAAAAAACTGCTAACTGAAAGAATGCATAAGAATTCGGGGATCTATTACTCCTGAAGAATTGAAACTTCCCTGATGTCCAGACCAGTTTTATTCATAACATTCCTGCAATCACATGATCATGATTGCCAACATTCCCTACATTTAATTAATTTTCTTCTGAAAAACCTCTGACAAAACTTACTATCAAGTATTTGTTATCCTTAAGTATATTCCAGAGCTATTTAAGAATATGTTACTTATCTGTAAGAATCTCATTGGTTTTACATTTGAGTTAAGCATACTTGGGACTAACATCTGAAGTCTCTAATTGTTTTATATCAGCAAGATTTAAAATCAAAACTATTTCTGGAGTCTTAAGGTACAGATTTGACATGTTTCTGAAATTGAAGTAAGGATCATTATATACAGTGTGTCCCC
Organism: Natrix helvetica; assembly: GCF_964273705.1. Lineage (NCBI taxonomy): Eukaryota > Metazoa > Chordata > Lepidosauria > Squamata > Natricidae > Natrix > Natrix helvetica. Next base: position 61,315,498 of record NC_138553.1, on the reverse strand, counting down.
CCCTCCCCCAGGGTTTGGGAGGAAGATCTATTAAGCCTAAAGGAAGATCTGAATGTTTGGTTTTAGATTGGAAATAGGGGGAACTTTACTTTTGCTTTCAGCTCTTTGCAACAGAAACTCAGTTATGTAATTTCTTACTACCTCAGTTCCTTTTTTTTTTTAGTATATTATTTAAAGATATTCTGTCAATATGTTCTACAATGAAAACCGTTAAGACAGACAGTTCCAGATTTTGTGCAACTTTCTCATCTTCCTTTAACACTCTCTTTCTTAGTCATCCAAATGTGGAAATTCAGGGTACCTGGTGATTTATTTGTATTTTTTTGCAAATCTGTATTCAGAATATGCTACAAAATGTAGTGTGTTTTGAGGAAGTAGGGTTCCTGTTTAAAATTCAAAGTTGCTTAATATTCCCCCATGAAACCTACCTAAATTATTTCCTCATACATTTGCATTTCCTCTTTACTTTAAACAAGTGTAGAGTTGTGCAGTGTAATAACCTGGTTCCTAACCTAAAAGTACTGGAAGAAAGCTGCCCTTCCTCTTCTTTTCAATGATATTACCAACTACAGGAGAAAGGTGTGGCAAATATAAATTCCTTGTGTAAATTGTGTTTATACAAAGATTGTCTTCCTGGGCTCTACCTAGCTATTTAAGATCATGCATCTTGAAAACAGGATTTTTTCTCTTTTTTCTTCCCAAATTGCTGCAAACATCAGGATGACATCTGGAAGATATTTCAAACTCCTACATGAAAACTGAATTTGAATATCTTTTGATAGAGACAGTAAATCAATATTCCATGTTCAATTAAAGTATCAATTTATATGCTCAATAAAATTTAAAATTCATAACCTAAATAATTATTACAAAGTTTAATTTGCCTCATGATGAAGAAATGCCTGTGTAATATCTATTGTGTTATTAAGAATTTCAAATTAAATAAACATAAATTAAAGGCAATATTTATAAACATAGTGGACAACACTTGATCTTTGGGTCAATGGCCCCCAACCTTTCTGGCTTGGCAGTCCGTTGCAGGGGATAGTTCTGTGTGGCAGGCATTTGAACAAGCGCCTGCTACTCTTGCAGGTGGAGATGCTTGTAGAAGCGCAAGCAGCCACCACTTGTGAGTGGAGTTGCATGTGCACGCATGCTGCCCTGCCACTTGTGCAGCCCAGTTCCAAAAGAGGCATGGCCCAGTAGCGGGCCGCAACGCAGGGGTTGGGGGCCCCAGTATTAGGTTGGCCATTCAGATATATATATTGAAGCTGACAAGGAGCATCAGAAAAGTTCCTTCCTCTCCTTTGCCCTCTACCTCCCTCTTCCTTCTACCCTGTCCCTTTCTTTCTCCCACATTTCTCACTCTCTTTCTTTCTCCCTTTATTCCTTCTGCACTGTTCCTTCTTTCCTCCAGCCTTCCTTCCCTCTCTCAAATTCCTACTATTTCCCATTTACTGTGCTTGTGGAAGCTTGCAAGGGGAGAGTCACTGGGAAGCCAACAGGAAGTTGCAATTCCAAGACCAGTAGGAAACTAAGTGTGAAGGTTGAGAAGTGTGCGTGATTGTGCACAATATATGTCATGTATAATTGATAAGGCATACAGGTGGGCAGTGTGTCGGGAAGAGTGATGGGGAGATACTGTTTAGGTGAAGGATGGAGCATAGGGAGTTAGCTTGCGTCAGGAAGGCTTGCAAAGTGGGCAAGGATGCATGGCAGTATGCAAAAGATATCAAGTATAGGGATGGGGAAAAGGTATAGGGATTGAAGAAGACACTTTGGGAGTAACGTGGGTTGGGGAGGGTAGCGCAGACTGTAGGAATACATAGGATTTTCAACCTTCCCTTCCTAGAAGACAGATAAGTGGCTGCTATGGGGTGAGGGAGGAAGAGAAAGATTGCCAGAATGGCTGAGAAACTATCAGGAATGTTGAAAATGAGGATAATAGGGCCCACAGCAGTAGCCCAGCAGCTGAAAAAGCCACAATTTCCCCAATTTAATTTCCTCAGAAATCACAGGCCCTGGATTTTGGAGATATTCCGTAAATTAGTCCATCTGAGGTACCTTGGAACAAAAATTATTGCCCCGTGTTTCATCCAGTTAAAGGTTATAGAGATGAGAGCTTCAGTTGTATACTAGACATTGTTGGGTCATTTCATAGATATTTCCTTATTAGATTCCTCAATGTCTTCAACAGTGACAGAACTTCTAATTTACTGCTTTCACTGGAAAAGTTGGGATACATTCAAAGCTATATCTACTTTGAAAATAGCCCTGTTGAACTAGATAGAAGTCAAACATTAGCACAAACATATTTTATGATGTTTTGTATTATGGAATAAATTGTTAATGATATATTTATGTCATAAAATATTTTATAAAAGATGCCAAATTTCTCTTCCAAGAGAGTTATGGGCCCCAGATTTTGTACACATTCTGTAAATTAATCTATTTGAGGTACCTTGGCTCAAAAATTATTGCTCTATGATGCACTGTGTCTCCCAGTTAAAGGCTATGGGAATGAAAGTTATAGTAATATATAGATTAATGTGAACTCAAAGACTATGATTCCTACTAAAATCAATTAATACAGTTATCCTTCTGGAAACAAAACCTCTAGATCACAGTTATGTTAATATACAACTAAGCTTTGGTTAAACTAAGCTTTTTATTGAATAAATATAAATCAATTCAATTACTCACGTATTCTTTTATATTTGTTCATTAATTAGATGATTAAAAAAATAAAAGGAAGTTATTTCCTTTCAATTAACCAAATCAAGCAATAGATCATCTTGCAAAATTTTGATCTGATCCTATTATGGCCAATTGGTCATTTGTTTAAGCACTGTTTATTAAATCTACAATTGCCAAAATTAAAATATGTAGTTTGGACTCATGCAATTATGTTTTACTGAACAAATCATAATTAACACATCAAGTACCTCTCCTAAATTATGGCTTACCAACTTGCATGAATCTAAACTACATGTTTAAGTTTACCTATTGTGGATTCTATAAACCATAGTTAAGGAAGTGACACAGCATAATAGGACGATCAAATCAAAATTTTGCAAGATGGTCTTAAGCTTAGTTTGGTTAATTGAAGGGAATGGCTTCCTTTTCATACCAGTATATCAAATTTAAGGACAAATATAAAAGAATACACAAATTATTTGACTTATACTTATTCAATAGCTATTAAATGAATAGAACCAAGAAAAAGAACCTCATACATCTTAAAATCTATCTTAAACTAATTTACACATACACGTAAGTAGTAATTTAGGAATGTGACAGCTGCATGTTATAAACAGTGTCACAAGAAAATGAGCAGAGATGATTTAAAACATGCTTAGCAACAAACAAGGATTTATTACTAACTGGGTTTTCACAGATAAGCCATCAATGTAAATAATAACAGATAGATTGACAGATCAAAAGCAAATGAAAGCAGGTCACATTCTTTGCTGTGTGAATCTTAACACTAATTGAGGCATTTCTAGCATGGATCTGAGTAAAGGCATGCAAACTTTAAGACTCCTAAGAAGAAGTGATCAGGAAGAAATTTTCCTTTAACCAGTCAGAACTGCCCTCAGCATCAGATTAACAAGCTGCCCCTGAAAAACCCAAAATAGAAGAAGAATGGGAGTCCCTTCCAAGCAATATCATCAGATCTGCAAAATAATATCCTGAGACAAGGGCTAGAGGTCAGAGAAGTCAGGGGCGTAAAAAAACAAGCGTCCACCCGAGCCACCTTTTGGAAATCCCGTCATGCCACGTGAATAAGACCACGGGCCACCATTTAAATCAAGGGAAGTGGGCTATGCCGCCCACCTGGAAATCGCCCCGAACCGTTCCAGAGACAAGAGAGGCCGCGGCGGAACCAAGTGCAGAGGCCGACAGAGGAGAGAGAGGGGCTTGACCAGGAGGAGCTCTTTTCCATCCACCCGGTTTCCTCCGGATTAAAAGAGGAAAGGCAGATCCAGGGAGAGGCGAGGAAGGCGGGGTGGAGACACCGGATCCGCCGCGCCCGCTTCGCTTCAGCCCCAGCCCGGAGCCTGCAGCCTATTTTCAGCCATCGGACCGTACAAGGAGCGGCGAGGGCGGCGAGCAAAGGAGGCCTCGGGCAGAAGGAAAGCAACCTCTTTCCCCACTGGCAGAGTCGGGCTGACGGCTCCAGCCTGCTCCACATCCGCTTGCTTCATTTTCTTCCTTCCTTGTCCCCGGGAGGGGGAGAAGAACCCGCCGCCGCTTCCTCTTCCTCCCCTCTCCCCCAAGGCCACCCTTCTCCTCCCGCGGCCTTCTTTACCTTCTCCTCTTCGGAGAGCTGGTCCTCCAGATCCGCCATCTTAGCTCTTCTCCGGTCAGCCCACGAAAAGGGAAAGGAAAAAAAGAACCCCCGGAGACTCGCAAATCGTTCGCGGGAGAAGGAAGAGGAGCAGCAGCTGGAGCAGCAGCCGCCAAGGCCCAGCCACCGTCTCCGCCCCTCAGCCAAGCAGGAAGGGCGGGGCTCGGCCTCGAGGCGGAGGTGGAGAGGGAGCGCGAAGCCCAAGCGCGCCGCGTCAGGGGAGCCAGCAAACGAGGGGAGCCGGAGAGGCAGAGCATGCGCAAACAGTCTTCCGGGTTTGAGGCTGTCATCTGTCATACCGGGGTTTTCATTTTAATGGTCTCTCTCTTTAGGATTACGAGGTTCAGCCTTCGAGCTTTATGCTTAATTTCTTCATCGGCCCCAAATATCTATCTCTAAAGACTTCAGGCACCTGCTGGAGGCTGTTTCACTAGGCAGGAAGACTGGGGGTGCTTTCTGCCTTTAAGAGCATATTTCTCCATTTCTCCTTTGGGGAAATATAAGATTCTGTCTCTTTTTCAAAGAGGGGGAGTTTTCAAATTACAATCCCCATCTGTTCGCTTTGTAAACATTTAGCAGGCAGGCTGGTAAGTTTTAAGACACGTGGCGCCAACATGCAGGGAGGTGTTCCTATCAGCCTAACAACCCCGGAAGCCAGCCAGTCTCTGTTTACCAACTGCTAACAACAAGAGAGTCCACCCTCTCTTCAAGCTTTGTTTCTCATTGTTTCAACAACGCCAATTGTCTCCTATAAGTAATGTTTGTGGATACTTTGTGTAACAAGTCTAGTGAGTTCAAAGGAATTGTTAAATAAAAATGTATATCTATTGATGAGGTTGTAATAAAAGCACCTATGTCAATGGATTTAAAACAATGGTTGCATTTTTAATGGGTTGTAATCACATGTATAAATATTAAGATACTGTACGAAGCCCCCCCTCCAAATAATATTATTTGGAGAATATTAAAAGAGACAGAATCTTATATTTCCCCAAAGGAGAAATGGAGAAACATGCTCTTAAAGGCAGAAAACACCCCCAGTCTTCCTGCATAGTGAAACAGCGTCTAGCAGGTGCCTGAAGTCTTTAGAAATGGATATTTTGTGCCTATTAAGAAAGACTGGGCCAATCTATTCACAAACAAAAACACTGATGGGATTACTAAAGACAGGACAGGACTTTTAGGACATAATAGGATTGACCCACCACCATTAGAATAGCAAAAGGCACAATGCTCACAGTCACATTGCACAATCTCCTGCAGCAGGCCTCCTAGGGAAACCAGACAGGAAATACAACTAAATGTGCTAATTTGACCTTATTGTAAGGCTACATTAACGGGATCTTGAAAGTTTGAAGGTAGCACCTTTGACTAAACTTCTGTCTTCTTTACCTTCTGTTTGCCTTCAATGGTGGCATATAGCTGGAGAAATATAAGTGTCCCATAGATACAAGAAAAAACACGTTGCCAGTAAAAACTCAAGTCCATCTATCTGTGTTTCATTGTTCTTCTATCCTGAGGAGATGTTGATCCAGCCGGGTGGTGGTCCAAGCAAACAGGTCAGTTACAGGCACCGCATGGAATTCTGTCCAAGCTGCTACACAGCCTAAGAAGAGACAAATCACAGGGCAGAGAGCAGAATCAACCATATGCTCGATAGAAGAAAAACACACATTTGCAGAAACTCAACCATCTCTTAGTCCAACCCTCCACATTACCAAACTGTTGCAGCATAATAAAAATGAGTATGGTCGGCGTCTGCTCCACAACATATTCAGCCCCAGTGACCTCTTCCAAACTCCAAGGGGAACTTCAGCAGTAGGGAGCCAGATTCCAGCATTTAATTTTTAATTTTAATTTTATTAAATTTATAGACTGCCCCCTCTCCCCAAAGGGACTCGGGGCGGTGTACAGACCACAATAAAACAATATACAAACTTAGATAATTATAAATACCCATTAAAACGAATTAAATGATAGGCTGTACAGTATAGTTAAAAATTAAAACAACCTAAAAAATCTATCCCTAAAAATTTAAAATACAGGCTAGAGGGACACAAAAACTACAGTTAGGCCAGGCCAGCTAAGTTAAACAGGTGGGTCTTAAGTTTCTTACGGAAGGAGCGGAGATCGGTCGTTATTCTAATGTCGGGGGGGAGGTCATTCCACAGGGTCGGGCCCATCACAAAGAAGGCCCTACTCCTGGGCGTCGCCCGCTGGCACTGCCTAGTGGACGGCACCCGGAGGAGTCCCTCCCTGTGAGAGCGAATCGGCCGCAGGGATGTATGGGGCAGGATGCGATCCCGCAGGTAGCTAGGTCCTGTGCCATGGAGCGCTTTAAAGATGATAGTCAACACCTTGAAACGCACCCGAAAAGCCACAGGTAGCCAGTGCAGCCCGCGCAGGAGAGGTGTTACATGGGAGTATCTGGTACTTCCCATAATTGCCCGCGCAGCCGCGTTCTGGACCAACTGCAGCCTTCGGGTGCATCTCAAGGGAAGCCCCATGTAGAGAGCATTGCAATAGTCCAGTCAGGACGTCACCAGTGCATAGGTGACTGTGCGCAGGGCGCCCCGGTCCAATAGGGGGCGCAATTGGCCCACCAAGCGAACTTGGTGGAACGCCCCCCTTGCCACGGCCGTCACATGGTCATCCATTGACATCCGGGCATCCAGGAGGACGCCTAAATTGCGCGCCCGCTCCACGGGGGCCAGCTGTTCGCCCCCGATGGCCAGTGATGGAACCCACTGGTTGAACCGGGGCGCCGGTAACCACAGCCACTCCGTCTTGGAGGGGTTGAGTTTGAGTCTGTTACTGCCCATCCAGACCCGTACGGCCTCCAGGCACCGGGACATCATTTCGACGGCCTCGTTGGGGTAGATATGTACAGCTGAGTATCGTCAGCGTACAGATGGTACTCAACCCCAAAACCACGAATGATCTCACCCAGCGGCTTCATATATGTGTTGAACAGGAGAGGCGAGAGGACCGACCCCTGCGGCACCCCACAAGTGAGTGGCCTCAGGGTCGACCTCTGCCCCCCCGTCAGCACATTTTGCGCTTGGCCAGAGAGGTAGGAGGAGAACCACCACAAAACGGTACCCCTCACCCCAACCCCTCTAGACGGCGCAATAGGATACCATGGTCGATGGTATCAAAAGCAGCCAAGAGATCTAATAGGACCAGGATGGAGGAGCAACCCCCATCTCTGGCCCTCCAGAGATCATCCACCAACGCGACCAAAGCCGTCTCCGTGCTGTGGCCGGGCCGGAAACCGGACTGGCGCGGGTCTAGCTAATCAATTTCATCCAAGTGGCGTGGGAACTGTTGTGCCACCACACTCTCTACAACCTTTGCCAAAAAGCAAAGGTTGGAGACAGGACAGTAGTTAGCTAATATAGCTGGATCCAGGGAAGGCTTCTTGAGTAGGGGCCTCACCACCGCCTCTTTTAAGACGGCTGGCAAGAACCCCTCTCTCAAGGAGGCGTTGACTAACTCCTGGAGCCAGCCTCGTGTGACCTCCCAGGATGCCAGTACAAGCCAGGAGGGACACGGGTCCAGTAAACGTGGTGGCTCGCAGTCGTCCACGTAACCTGTCCATATCGCCGGCAGTAACAGAGTCAAACTCCTCCCAAGATGGTCCCTCAAGACTCGCCTCTGGCATCCCTCCTAGACCACTGCAGGGGACCCACTCGCTGCGGATCTGAGCGATTTTGTCCCGCAGATATTCCCCAAATTCCTCTGCTCTACCCTGCAAAGGGGCTTCCTGCGGCCTCTGTGAAAGGAGGGAGCGGGTCACCCGGAACAGGGCGGCAGGGCGGTTGTCTGTGGACGCAATAAGAGCGGCACAATATCGACGCTTGGCCACTCTTAATGCCACAAGGTAGGTCCGTAAATAGGCTCTTACCTGTGTTCGGTCAGATTCAGAGCGTGAAGATCTCCATCTGCTCTCTAGGCGTCTCTTGTGGCGCTTCATCACCCTCAGCTCCTCGGAAAACCAAGGGGCCTGGGTGGATCGCTGCCGCAGGAGAGGCCGCAAAGGCGCAACCCGGTCTAAGGCCCCGGCAGCCGCACTGTTCCATGCGGCCACCAGGTCCTCCATCCGGGAGCGGGTCAGGACTACAGGAAGTGGCCCAAGCTCCGTCTGGAACCTATCAGGTTCCATCAGGCGCCTGGGGTGGAACCATCTAGGACATTCCGGTTCCGCCTCCCCGCGATGGGGGGTAGTGCCCAGGAAGTCGAGCCGGAGAAGTGAGTGATCTGACCATGACAGGGGTGTAATAGCTAGTTCCCCTACTCCCAGATCACTCCTCCACTGGTCAGAGACAAAAATAAGGTCCAGGGTGTGGCTTCCCTCGTGTGTGGGGCCCTGAATTATTTGGGTCAGGTCCATGGCTGTCATGGAAGCCATGAATTCCCGAGCTACCTCGGATGATCCCCCTGTCGACGGCAGGTTGAAATCCCCCATAATCAATAGCTTGGGGGTCTCAACCGCCATCTCGGCAATCACCTCGAGGAGCTCTGGCAGGGCCACTGATGCATAGTGAGGAGCCAAGTATACAATCAGCAAGCCCAACTGTTTCCCTGGGCCCCACTTCACGCATAGAGACTCACACCCGGATATCTGTGGCACAGTGAACTCTCTCGGCTCCAGCCCTTCCTTTACAATAACCGCTACCCCGCCACCCCTACCCAGGGTCCGAGGCTGATGAAATGCACAGTACCCCGGTGGGCACATTTCCACGAGGGGGAGACCCCCCTCGTGGCCCAACCAGGTCTCCGTAATCCCTGCAAGGTCCGGCTCCCCCTCCAAAACTAGATCAATCAATCAATCAATCAAATTTTATTTGATTAGCCGCACCCTCTCCAGAAGGACTCGGGGCGGCGTACAATTAAAACACATAAAAATATACAAATATAACAATACATAAACATATACATATGCATGTGCAAGGAGGAGGTAAACAAATGAATAAAATAGCATTAAAATTTCAATTTAAAATCCCTCAATTACAATACAAAATACACAATTAAAAACCCGTCAGGAGCGATATGATAAAACTATGGTTGAGCCAGGCCAGCTACTTGGAAGAGGTGAGATCATAAATGAGGGGGGCCTTATTGACAACGGACCTTGCGTTGCACAACATCAGCCTCAGGCCCTGGCTCTGTAAGTCCTGGCCACCTAGGGCGCGGGGGTTGGGACAGATAATAATAATAATAATAATAATAATAATAATAATAATAATAATAATAATAATAATAATAATAATAATAATAATAATTTTTAATTTACTAGCCGCTCCCTCTCCAAAAAGGACTCGGGGCGGCGTACAATAAAACATGTAAAAACATAAAAACATATGTGCAAACACATAAACATCCAAATCCACACATATACAAAGACATACATGCACGGAGGAGGTAACAATTACATCACATTAAGAATGTTAAAAAATCAGCCATTAAAATACCCCTTAATAATAACACAATGATCGGTCGTGTCCAACGACCACGGTTTCCCAACCGGCAACGAGATCTTTGTCTGCCCTCGCACCTACCCCTCCCCACGACCATTGTGATAACAAGACCCTCTGCTGGAATATCACTATTCCCCCTCCCCTCCGCAGCTCCGCTCACTTCCCTACCAACCTCACCTGTCGGCCTGGCACTAGCCCCTCCCTCAGCCTGATCAATCCCACCCCCCATCCCGGGACCCCCTAAAATATATATAAAACATTTTATTAAAAAACCCCTCAGTTTTCGCTTCCTCCACCTCTCTGGATTAATAAATCCCTCATCAAGGTGGGCCCTCGAAAGGGCGGAGGGCCATACTTGCGAGAGGGGGGACTCCCACAGTAAAATCAGGTCTGTCCTTGAGTACATAAAAGACCATAATTCAGCAGGGCCCCAGATCGAATTGAGGGTGCTACAGATGTTAAAATGGTGTTGAAAGATGTTAGAATAAATAGTACATAATGCCCTGAGTCCAGTGGTATACAGAAAGCCGGAGCTTGGGTACAGATGGTAAAACCAAAGTCCTAGGCGGGGATGGTGGGGATGGTGAACCGATCAGATGGTCTGCAAGTGGTAAGTGATAGGTGGACAATGGGTGGTCAGTCAGTAGGGGGCAGATGGTCAGTTAGATGGTAAGCGGGGGGCAGCTGGTCAGTAGGTAGAAAGCAGGGTGGTAAATAGGTGGTAGGCAGGGGGCAGATGGTTGGTGGTGGTCAGCAGGGGGCAGATGTTCAAAAACAAGGTAGGCGGCCAGCAGGAGACAGATGGTTCTCCTGCCAGAACTCTGGCAGCCCTGGCATTGAAAGTCTCAGCCACCAACAAGCCCCCTGATTCCTGTCTGGTCTCCAGCGCTGAGAGCAACCCTCCTCCTACCAGGCCTCCAGCGCTGAGACGCCTCTGCCATCGCTCCTCCACTCTCTTCCGCTCTTCCTCCGTTCTTCTCTGCTCTCACCACAGGCCAACAGCCACCATTCGCCCTTTCCTGTGTGCTCGGCATCTCGGGCCGCCGCTCCAGCTCCAGGGGCCATTTTCCGCCGGCCTCCAACGCCGCCGGAGGCCAACGCCCCTGCCGGCCTCCGGCGCTTCGGCACTTCGGCTGGCCTCCAGGGCTCCTAGCTCCAGGCTCCCGGCCTCTCTGAGACGCCGCCAGTGCCAGCGCTGACAACAGCCTGCATGCCCCAATCTCGCCCAGCCGTCTCCGCACGCTCCCAACATCAGCAAACACACTGGCCGACTTCGCTCAGCCGTCTCACGCCCAGCGTCTCCCACAGCAGCTGACAGCAGCCGGCCTGCGCTGACTCACGCTGCCATTCTCCAGCTCTCTCCAGCTCTCTCCCTCTCGCGTTCTTTCCATTTTCCTCTCCAGCTCTCTCCAGCTCTCTCCCTCTCGCGTTCTTTCCAATTTTCTTGGACACCAGACCAACCTGGAGACCCATTTGGGTCGCGATGAAAAGCCAGGGTGGTCACTCACTGGACCAGGTCCTCAAAGATGACACAAGGGACCGGTAGCATCCCTGCTCTCTCAAGCGAGCGCCGCAAACATACGGAGCTCACGGGCAAACTGCCATTGCTCCAGGAAGCTCCTCCTCCAGCAATGCTGTTTATTCAAGATAAGAAAGACCAGGGGTGGGTTTCAACCAGTAGGGACTGGTACTGTACCGGATGGTGAAATTTAGCATGCCTACCCATACCCGTTGGTCAGGAGGCCCCGTACCGGAACACTCCCTCCCCTCGTTTGCTCTTTCACTCACCCCTGCCATCCGTACCATGCTGCCAAAAAGTTCTCAGAAGAAGAACCAGAAGAAGAAAGAACTGGTGAGTGGGTGGGGTGGGTGGGGGAGGATGTTGGGGAAGAGGGAAGAGGCAGAAGGGCTGCTAGAAGAGTGTGTGGGTGTGCACAGGCTGTGGGTTTTAAAAATGTCTGAGTGAATCCAGGAAGAGGAAAGAAGCAGAGGGGCTGGAAGATACTATAGCAACACACTGTTCCAGCCCCTCTGCCTCTCGCCCCTTCCTGGATTCACTCAGACATTTTTAAAACTCACAGCCTGTGCACAGCACACACACTTCCAGCCCCTCTGCCTCTTCCCTCTTCCTGGATTCACTCAGACATTTTTAAAAGAGTGGAAAAGTGTGTGCATATGCACAGGCTGTGAGTTTTAAAAATGTCTTGTGTGTGCACAGGCTCTGAGTTTTGAAAACAACACCCGGTTGTTTTCTGGGTGCGATTCAAGGTATTAATTATGACCTTTAAAGCACTCCATGGCTTAGGCCCAGGGTACCTGCGAGACCACCTACTGCAGCCAGTAGCCTCCCACCGTCCAGTACGATCCCACAGAGTTGGTCTCCTCAGGGTGCCGTCGGCCAGACAGTGTCAGCTGGTGACTCCCGGGGGGAGAGCCTTCTGTGTGGGAGCGCCTTCCCTCTGGAATGAGCTGCCCCCGGAGCTTCGCATAAACTCTGACCTCCGGTCCTTCCGGCGTGCCTTAAAAAGTTGGCTTTTCCAGCAAGCCGGCCTGGCCTGTTAATTTTATCTCATTTTTTAAATGTATTGTCCTATAAATTGGGTTTGTTTTTTGGATATGTATTTAATTTCTTTTTAACTTTTGGGATGTGTGTTTTTTAATGTTGTACGCCGCCCTGAGTCCTTTGGGAGAAGGGCGGCATATAAATCCAATAAAACAAACAAAACAAACAAACACTTCCAGCCCCTCTGCCTCTTCCCTCTTCCTGGATTCACTCAGACATTTTTAAAAGAGTGGAAAAGTGTGTGCATATGCACAGGCTGCGAGTTTTAAAAATGTCGTGTGTGTGCACAGGCTCTGAGTTTTGAAAACATCTGAGTGAATCCAGGAAGAGGGAAGAGGCAGAGGGGCTGGAAGAGTGTGTGCTGTGCACAGGCTGTGAGTTTTGAAAATGTCTGAGTGACTCCAGGAAGAGGGAAGAGGCAGAGGGGCTGGAAGAGTGTGTGCTGTGCACAGGCTGTGAGTTTTGAAAACGTCTGAGTGACTCCAGGAAGAGGGAAGAGGCAGAGGGGCTGGAAGTGTGTGCGCTGTGCACAGGCAGTGAGTTTTGAAAACGTCTGAGTGACTCCAGGAAGAGGGAAGAGGCAGAGGGGCTGGAAGTGTGTGTGCTGTGCCCAGGCTGTGCTGTGGGTTTTAAAAATGTCTTGTTTGTGCACAGGCTGTGAGTTTTAAGAACGTCTGAGTGAATCCAGGAAGAGGGAAGAGGCAGAGGGGTTGGAAGTGTGTGTGTAAGGTGGTCAGTAATGTTGAAGACCGGCAAGGACAGCCATATTTCCTCTGTAAGTAGCTGTTTTATTGTACTTATTTATTCTTATTTTATTCTTATTTATTCTAATAATAAATTTCCTTTTTTTATATCTTCTTTTTGTAGGTCATTCTTTGGGGCAAAGAATTCAGTGACATCAGCTTGGCCACTCCCACCCAGTCACATGACTGCCAAGCTACTCCCACTCAGTCACATGACTACTAAGCCACTCCCACTCAGTCACATGACTGCCCAGCCACTCCCACCCAGTCACATGACTACCAAGCCACTCCTAGCCTACCCGGTCACATGACCACCAAGCCACTCCCACAAGCAGGCCACACCTAGAGAATAGGTTCTAAAAAAATTTGAAACCCACCACTGGAGCAGAATGTAAACCAACATGCAGCTTCTGGCTCACAGCCCCTTTTATGGGAAGCTGTGAATATAGGTGGATCAACAGCAGAGAGTGGAGGTCACAGCTCCTCTACTTCTAGGTCATCTGCATGGAAATAAAATGTGAGAAAAACTGAAAGATACTGAAATTTGAACTGTTTGCTACACAGGAGGAAAACATACACAGGTTTTCTATCTATGGGAGTTGGCCTCAACGTATGACAAGAGAGCTCAAATTCTGCATGATCAGTCATTATTTTATTTTATTTATTTATTTTATTTTCTTCGAATTTCTAGACCGCCCCCTCTCCCGAAAAGGACTCGGGGCGGTGTACAGTCCACACAACAAACAATAAGTATCAAATACAAATATAAATACAGATATAAATACACATAAGGAGGAGGTTAAAAATTTTAAAAGAACTGTACGGAAGAATATAAATCTGGTTCTAAAACCCTAAAATCAGTTAAATTTAAAACCATACCCTATAAATAACTAGGTAAGAATATGTTTCCAGGAGGTAACAGTTGTCACAATTATAATTATGCCAGGCCAGCTAATCGAAACAGGTGAGTCTTCAATTACAGTTTTAAATCAAGTTGCCACATGACCAAATCAATTTTGCAATCGTTTTTGCAGCAGTTGTTAAGTGAATCACATGGTGATAAATCCAAAAGCAGATTATCCAGTGGCTGGTTCCCCCCCCCCTTTTTTTTTTTGCCTTAAAACAGTGGTGGGCAACCTTTTTTTTCAACTGAGCCAAATCTCGCCAAAACCACGATTGAAATTTATTTTGAGAGCCACATTTTTAAAACCGAAAATACATAGGATGGTACACTGTTTTTAGTTTCAATAAACTCTGGCATTTGAAGCACTCAAGTCTTAAAGCTGTCAAGTTACAAGATCCTTGCATCCCTAACCCTTTAGGAAAAAAACCCCAAGGGGTCTTCAAACCTGACAGCTTTAAGACTTGTGGACTTCAACTCCCAGAATTCCTCCTCCAGTCATGTTGGCTCAGAAACTCTGGCATTGAAACATGCAAGTCTTAAAGCTGTCAAGTTGCAAGACCCTTGCACCCCTAACCCTTTAGAAAAAAAAACCCAGGGGTCTTCAAACCTGACAGCTTTAAGACTTGTGGACTTCAACTCCCAGAATTCCTCCTCCAGTCATGTTGGCTCAGAAACTCTGGCATTGAAGCATGCAAGTCTTAAAGCTGTCAAGTTGCAAGACCCTTGCACCCCTAACCCTTTAGAAAAAAAACCCAGGGGTCTTCAAACCTGACAGTTTTAAAACTTGTGGACTTCAACTCCCAGAATTCCTCCTCCAGTCATGTTGGCTCAGGAACTCTGGCATTGAAGCATGCAAGTCTTAAAGCTGTCAAGTTGCAAGACCCTTGCACCCCTAACCCTTTAGAAAAAAAAACCCAGGGTCTTCAAACCTGACAGCTTGAAGACTTGTGGACTTCAACTCCCAGAATTCTGAGAATTGAAGTCCACCAGTCTTAAAACAGCCAACTTTGCAGACCTCTGTGTTAGCCCAAAGCCTGGTGCTGGGCGGGCCTTGCTCCCCCATTGGTGGAGCCCCAAGAAGCGAGGAGGGAGAAAAAGAGACGGAGGCCAAGGAGCTTCCCCCCCCGCCCCCTCCCAGCAAAAATCTAACCGGGGAGCTGGGCAGGCAGTAGCAAATTAGCCGATCACGCCGCGTGGGCAGTAGCAAATTAACCGATCACGTTAATTGTCCCCACCCATCTTCAGGATCCTCCCTAATCATTGTGGGTCGAAAAGAAAAAAGGGAAAGGGACGCTTGTTTTGAAGTGCCCGAGAGGAGGGAGGGGAGCGGGCGCCCGGCACACAGAAGAGCCGCATTAAAGTGTGTAAAGAGCCGCATGTGGCTCGCGAGCCGCGGCTTGCCAACCACTGCCTTAAAACAATGAAAATATCTCAAACTGCAAGGATTTAACCATTGGATACTGCAAAGGATTGTAAATTTGAACTTCTTGCCAACTACCCAAAATGTGATGACATTAGTGTACGGTTGGTATGACTGTCGTAACTAAGAGGACAAGTCTTAAGTAACCCTCACCCCCTTCCCTTAGTGTTCTCAATAATGTTATCTTCATTGATGTTTTCATAGGTCATTCCAGCCTGTCGGATTCCCCTGGGAACATCTGGGAAAGCTTGCTGGACTTCATCCAACTGTAAATATTTTTTTTAATGTTTTTAATGTTGTACGCCGCCCTGAGTCCTTTGGGAGAAGGGCGGCATATAAATCCAATAAAAACAAAACAAACAAACAAACAAACAGAGAAAGAAGTGCAACAGTGTTGCCAAGGTGTCTTGAAGATTAATTCTCCTTTCCTTGGCCTATCACTCAAATATTACTAGCAAGATATCTTTCCCAGAATTTCCTCAAGTGAAATGAGAGGCAAAGGACCACCTCCTCTATATTCTTTCTGGCTCCAAGAGGGAGGTTATTTGAGGATGGGGTCCCAAGAGTTGTGGGGGACTCAAATTCATGTTAATTTAGTTTTGCTATGTACATCGATCCTGGGATGATGGTTCCCACAGTAGAGTAGCTGGTTCAACACCGGCAAGAAGAGGTTCCCTTGTGGGTCCAAGTGCTGTGGAATTGACAGAGAAAAGACATGTTTGTTCATGAGGAGTTTTGACACTTGATTGTGTTAACGTTTGCCAAATGTTCCTTCAAGCTGTCATGGGATTTCTGGACCCTTACCTTCAGAATAAAAATGAAGTGCTGTGTGGTGGGAGACTGTTGGAGAAGGCTTCTGAGTTTGAGGCCAAACAACTTCTTCTCCACCTGAAAGGAAACATAAGAAATGGTGCTAATACTTCAGGAGAACATTTTCCCATCCATGCAACCAGAAAGGAAATCCCAAAAATGTTGGTTAAAGTGGTACATCAGAAACATAGGTGGCCGTTCAGTAAAAAACAGAAAGGTCCATCAGCATGGATTCTATCGGTTTGTCCATTGTTGGTGTGATCTTGCTGCGAGATTAAAAGAATGAAGAGACATCAGTGCCCATAGTAGTAAGCAACCCTCAGTTTCATTTTCCCATAAGAATAGGATAAGCTGGCTCAACTGAATGCCCTTCCCCTTCTTACTCATTGACTACCCCAAACAGATTTTCCTCACTCACTACAAAAGAAACCAAAGTCTGACCTGAGATTGTACATTTCTAACAAGGCAGCTAATCTGGTCGCGAAGCTGTGGTCCTGCAACAGAACCTGCCAGGAAACAATAGTGGGTAGAATCAGAAAATTCAAGCTCAACCAAGTTGCTCCAGAACTACTTCTTTGTCCCAGCCTGTTTTAATCTGCTATGTTGCTGCAACAGCTCTCCTTTCAGTCCAAAGGAAAATTCCCCCATGTTAAGGTTCCTTTTCAGCTTTTTCTAAACCTTCTGAGAATTCATAGTAACTTTCCTCCTCTCCTTTTTCCTCTGATATCTCCCCATCTTCCTTGATTGCCACCATTAACTCCCCCCACTTCCCATCACATTTTTATTTCTGCACATTGGCGTCCTCGTTTGTGCACTTTTCTTAAGGCAAACCATGCAGTGATTGCACTGAGGACCTGGATTAGGCGATGCTCCTGTGCAATTGAAAAGAGTCTGGCTGTCAGTCAGGGCAGCTGACTCTCCCAGAGTCCCCAGTGTTCTTCCTTTTAGAAGGAAAGCTTGAAACCCTTCTGAGACTCTCTTAGATTCCTAAGGAAAGATTCCTAAGGAATCTTTCGCCTCACACTGAGATTGGGCAAAAAAGACTGGGATTGAAACCCAGAGGCAAAGCCCAGCAAAAAACCCTCTCCTTCTGAGGGGTACTTACTATTTGCTGTGTCTCTCTCCTCCTCTCGGAGACTTCTTGCCACAGGTATTGGCTCATCTCCAGGTCTCTTGCTATACAGGCCGGCCGGCTCTGATTGTGCTGCTTGGGCAAGATCCTGTTTCTCGAAGAAGACCTTCTTTTTCCCTCGGCTGCCCTTTTTGGGGAAATCTGGGAAAAGAGACACAGATGGTAGAATCATAGCAAAGCTTTGGGTCTCCTCCACTTGAAGAAAAGACACTAAAATCAGCCCTTTGCAGCATCCTTCCCTCGGAGACACAGTTCAAAGCTGCTGGCTATGTCTGTTTTAGGGGAAAGACAAATTGCATTCTCTATATCCTCCCTCCCCAGTTCCCAGTATATAGAAAGGTTCCACTGAGCAAATTTGACATTTCCTAGAAGAGTCTCATGAAACTGACTCTCCCAGAGAGTCAGAGACTTGTGGAAAGTTAATGTGGATTCAGAAGCTTCATGTGGAGGGGGCCTATAGGGTCAGGAGCAATTTGGTTCTGCCCAGCCCCTAAGTGCAATCTAGAATATAGGAAGAGGCAGAATTGGCTTATCTAGATGCCTACACAGAGGAGCCCACTACAAAAGGAGCTCCTTCCCTTTCTCTCTCCACCCCCTTCAACCCAAAGTGTGTACTCACCATACTGCTCCACTTTGTGGAGTTTCAGTAATAACTTTTGTCTTCCTTGTGTCCTCCATTGTACAGCTTGAAGGACTTGCTGGCCTGGAGTTCCTTTTCTTTGTCCCCAAGCAGCATTCGAAGACTTTCCTACATCTCAAAATCTAAGGAGCCTAATTAAAGGAACGGAATGGAATGGAGTAAATCTTCTTTTCCAGACTCTTACCTGCTCTACCTGCTCTGTTTCTGGGACAGGGAGAGCATTTGGGCAAAGACAGAAGCTCCTTCTGTGTAAATCTCTGTGAAGGAGCCCAGACCTGAGGGCATCCCTTCCCCCTCTCAGTTTCCCCATCCCAGGGCAAAGGCTCACAGACAAAACCTTCCACCTCCCAAACAAGAAAAACCATTGAGAAGCTCTTTAGAAGAGCCCTTCTGAAGACCTACTTACGTCTTTGAAAACATCTTCGCTTTCCTCAATGACTACTGGCAGTTAGTGACCTTTGACCCTTCACCTCTGGACGGATGAAGTCATACAGCCAATAGAATTCCCACAGAGGTGAAGGCCTCCTTTGGGATCTACCAAAGGTGACCTGCTCCACTTTTTCTGCATACAGTTGGCAGTCAAATTTCCCTAGGAACCTACTAAAGTGTGTGTGTGTGTGTGTGAGAGAGAGAGAGAGACAGACAGACAGACAGACAACTCTGCTGGGTCTAGAGTCAGCTCTCTCTGTTTTTTCTGCTTAGATACAGATACCATTTTTTTCCTAGAACCAAACTATTGTTACTTAGTCTGAGTTTAAGGACAGAGAAAGAGAGCAGAGAAATTCTTTTCTGAGCTTTTTAACTTCATTTCTCATACAGCAATTCAGGCCAGAAAGAAAATGAATTGATAGAAAAAATTCTACTGAAAGCTTAATGATGCTGGGCCCCAAATCACATGACTCTCTTTTAAACTAATTCTAATATTGAGGGATCTGGCTCTTAAGAAAGCTAAAGGATCAGATTTTTCCTTTTTATCCAGCAGGCCGATAGTCTGTCCCTTAGAATGGAAGCTCTATTAAACCATTATAATAGCTCTCTGCCAGTAGTTTTTGTAACTACGTGTGGGTGATCCACCCGCTTTGCAAAGTGAAGAATAAAATAACCATTGTTTTCTCTTGGAAGTTTTGGCTGGTGATTGTTTATTTCCAAATTAGACAACGAATCCCACAACTTGGGGGCTGTCCCAGGATTTTCCAGACAGCGACAGGAGTCACTGAACCAACTGGGAAGTCAACCTCTGCTTTAGAGAGTTTTTTCATGTTTAATAAAGTATCCACAGATTTGGAGTATAGGTAGTCCTTGAGGTATGACCACAATTCAGCCCCAAATTTCTGTTGCTAAGAGAAATATTTGTTAAGTGAGTTTTACCCCATTTTATTACCTTTCTTACTATGGTTGTTAAGTGTCATAAGTCTGTTGTCATGCCTCTTGATCACATGACTTTTGATCACATGACCATGGGGATGTTGCAACGGTTGTAAGTTTGAAAAGCTGTCTTAGGTTACTTTTTTCAGTGCCCTTTGTAACTTTGATTGGTCAATAAATGAATTGTTGTAAGTCGAGGACTACCTGTTTGTTTCTAGCCTACCTGTTGGTTTCTAAGCTAGTTCAGCTAACTTATTCCTCCTCGTTTTTTGATATTCTTTCCAGGTTCTCTCTGGAATTATCATTCATCCCAACGTAAAACAGCAGAAAGGTTGATTAATCAGGTATCTCTCTCCATTGCACCCTTGTAAATAATTCTCTCAAACAGGTGATGTATGAAGGAAACAAACCAGGAAACTAGTTCTTTGTTAATTCGTAGGAAGCATTCTTTATGTTTATTAAGATCTTACAATGATCTCTCTTCGTTTTGGTGCAATACATTTTGGGGCTTTATAAATTCTTATAAAATATTCCTTAGGTTTATTAAGACCTTACTAAAAAAAAAATTATCACCATCCCAGGTTCTCAATGAACACATAGGCTTGTTTTTCCTGATTGTTTAAAACTTCAGTTCAGTTATACTCAAAGTTTAGGGATAGAATCAAGATCTCATGAAGTGTTAATACCACTTTATAATGTCTTGGAATGTGGAATACTGCATTCAGTTTTGGTTGCCACCATGTAAAAAGGATGTTGAGACTCTAGAAGAGTGCAGAGAAGAGCAACAAAGATGATTAGGGAACTGGAGGCTGAAACATATGAAGAACGATTGCAGAAACTGGGTATGTCTTAGAGGCAAATGGGAATAAGGGTACCCCATTTTCTTTTAGAAATGAAGTTTGCAGAACTGGAGAAGTTTAATGATCCTGAGTGAAACCTGGGAAGAAGTTTATTGGCATTTCTTTTGGAAACCTATGCATGTGGGAAGTCATTAAGGATTATTATGTGCTCTGAGTTGAATTGGTCTCTATTCAATTTTTATTGTTAGGGAATTGTTGAAATCTGTGTCTGTTAAGTGCTTTCGATATTCATTGGGGAGGGCTAAGGGATCCACATCAAAGAAGTAACAGGAAAAAAAAGTAAGAGGATTAATAATATAGGACAACATTTATTACGCCTATTCTGTCTTCTGTTTTCTTTATCTAGAAGAATTGGAATAGCTTTAGTTGCTTGCCTTCTGATTTAAACTGGTAATATTTGCTGGAATTTTTATATGCCTGATGAGTTAAAAATAAAATTCATTTGCCTGTCGACTTTCATGGGAAACTCATATGCAATTAAAAACAAAAACTTGTTGTTCATAGCAAGCATAGGATCAGAACCTGATGCTGCAAAAATAATCTTAAATGCTGGATATCTTTGGAGATGGGCCAGATACACATATCTAGAGTTCCTCTTTTATTTTTGCATTCGGTTTATAGATTTCACTGACATTTTTTTAAAGTGCTATTTAATATAACCAGATTTAAAATCAAATTCCACTCAGGCATGCCCATTGTCTAAATCTTTTGCTGTTAGATATATTTGCAAATTAAATATCAACTGTGTGAAAAAACTGAATGGAATGTGTGGAGTTGATGTATAGTTGATGGCTTTTCTATAAGGAATAAGTAGATATCCTCTAGATGGCACTGTTGGTTTTGTTTCAGCTTCAATTCTGCAGTAAGCTGGTTTTGAAACCTTAATTGGTTTCCCTTTGAAAACAAGCATGCTGCTTCAACAGAGGGTCAGTGTACATTGTTCTGGGCTCCAGCTTTTATGTTTATAGCCATGTAATCAATATGTTGGGAGAGTAATTAATTTTTAACTTCCATCCTATTCCAATTGTAGATCAACTACCCCAGGAGTTCCTGGGTGGAAGTGTGATTTCTTTTGAAGCAATGATATCTTTCTTGGAAGAAGGAGAAAAAAGAATAATTGGTTTTTTTTAAGGTTACAGATGACTTTGTGCTGTGAAATACCTGTGTCACTCTTAAGAAGTTAATTTGTTTTAATTAATAGATATATTAAGATATTTTTTTCAATAAAAGAATTAAGTATTCATGATAATGATTTGATTGGGTTAAAATATATCCTTTTGCTAAATTTGTATTTATACATTTAGCTTGCTGAATAAAACTTCATACTGAATGAAATATATATAATATGAAGTTTTATATTTCTTGTTATTCCTGTCCTCAATCCCACTCTCATTGTTCTGAAGTCACCCAATTTACGTTTAGCATTGCACTGCATTTTGTTGCCTTTATCTACATAAATTCTAGAAAAACATCAATTAAAATTTGCTCCTACATTTTTGAGTTTCATTGGTAAATCTTGCTATGTAAATATTGTATTTCACCATTTGGTGATTTAGGATTGTGTTTCCAGACGATAAACATTTTTGAACTTTTTGTTTATAGTTATTGCCATAATTGCCTGCCCAAAGTCTCCTTGTGGCAAGATGAGTAGCAAACAAATTTAATAAATAAAATAAATATTGCTGTAAAATTTAGAGAAGCATAGGTCTATTTCCTTTTACTTTGCTTCCTTTTCACAGTTAATAAGCCTTAATAATAAATCTCTTTTGCTTCTGTTTAGCTTTTCAGAAATAATACTGTGCAATTAGATCTATTATCACTTTGGTTATTAATCATGACATATCATTCTTCCTGTTGAAAATAAGTTTGTAGAAAATAAACATTTGTTTCTGGTAAAAATTTACAATCAGAACACTTTATAATCTCTTATAATATAAGATCACAAATCATTAGGACCTTGATGAAATCATATCTACCATGGATTAAATATATGAAAGATGTTGGTTATTTTAAAGGTTGTCTAGATCTGAACATGTTTAATTGTCTATTTTATGTTGTAATATTTTTCAACTTTTTCCATTCTTTTTAACTACAGCCTTATTTTTTCTGTTCCTGTTACATATCATGCTCTAGTCCTGGGATGGCGAACCTATGGCACGCCTGCCACAGGTGGCAGATGGAGACCTTTTTGCAGGCACGCAGGCTGGTGCCCAGCTCAGATCCACTGTGCATGCCCATGCGCCTTCTGCCGGGCAGCTGATTTTTGGCTCTCTGGTGCCTGAGGCAGATGTGCGTGAATGCATGGGGAAGTAGGGGGAGGTCACACATGCATGTGAGTGGGGGTATGGGGGAGCGGGGAGAGCATGCGCATGCAGGGGGGATGGCACGGCTCCCCCATGCCCCGTTTTTGCTCCCAGGAGGCTTCAGGGAGATCTGCTAGCACCAAAACTGGTGTTGCACGTGCATGCGCGGAGGGAGCGCACACATACACAGGGGGTGGGGCCTGAGGGGGGGCATTGGATTATGATGTTGACATGCATGCTATCATGCATGCATGTGAGCTTTTGCGCACCCAAGTGAAACAAGGTTTGCCATCACTGCTCTAGCCTCTCTGCTTTTGAGATTGTAGGTGTCTAGGATTACAACAGAGTTCACTGCTTCCCAGAGTAGTCAACTCATAAGATTTGGCAGTTATTATTTTTGTTTCAGCCAACACATATGGATTTTTGTGACTAAACAGTCTGTATCCACATAGAGGATTTCTGTAAAAGAATTTTTCAGAGTACCAAGAGAACTAAACCATTAAAGTCTTTGAGATTACTGATTCATTCAATAACCATTTGCTGTTTTGATGCTGAATCTATTTTCTCTTTGTTTCATGAATAAACTGTTCATTTCTCACTAATAATTGTGTCTGGCATCATATATTTAGACATATTTACTATTCTAAGGCTAGAATAATAATCTCTTCCAGAAGTATATAGTTCATCTTTGACACCAAGTTCTTTTTTAAGCCAAAAATGTGCTTTTTTTACTTTTATAAATATTTTATGTATTTATTGCAGCACTTTTATTCCACTTAGTCAATCATGGCAGTTTACATAAGATAGCACAAATAATAAAATAAAAACCCCCACACAAATAATAAAATAAAAATTGTACTTGCACAACCATTCAATTAAATTATTGGGAAGCACTCAAATTGGCAGGGAAGAAGAATCAAGTGTGGAGTTAACATGAAGTCACTGTACAACTGCAAAAGGGCTGGACTGGCATCCTCTAGATTCTGTGGAGTTTTATGCATAGGTTCCCAAGAGAAGGTTGCCTGTCTGGAGAGATTCCCGTATCACAGAAACATAATAAAGTAGTTAGCTTGAACTCCATATGTAGTGTGGTTGTTTGTTTGCACTTGACATAAATGCTCTTCAATTAAAACAATTCTTATCAACTTGCAAAAATCTATCATAGGATTGAGATGAATGTCAGAATCTGAAGTTTTCCAAAGCCTATGTCATCTCCCAAATTCACATAATGATAATACTTTTAAACCCCTGTATCTGGATGCATGCACAGAATAGGCAAAATCAACTTGAGGGTGATGAACTCTAAGGAATCCTGAGAAATAACTTGACCAAATTTCTTCCAACTTCTTCCTTTCCTCATAGGTTGTCAAATAGTGGGATCGATGGTGTCAAAGGCCACTATGATGGCCTCTAACTGGTTAGAAAGCATCACATTCCACATTCAGGATTCTGATATAGTTCACCAGACTGACCAATAGTGTTTCTATCCCTGGTTTAATTCTAAATTTTGTCTGAAAGATAATTTGCTTCCTATATTTGCTTCCTTCTGTAGCCAAGTTGTTATTACTTGGACTACAATCTTTCCCATGCTACATTCTAAGATTTGCTTTAGATGAGATTTATCAAAGTGTTCTTCTAAATCGAAGTATTGTATGTCAGTTCCTATTGTCCCTGCATCTTCTTTAAAATGCATGTGCTTGTTAGAGTTCTCAGCATTGTGACATAGCACTCCAGTCTTTCTCCCTCCTGCTTATTTCTTGAAAATATATCTCTACTGTCTCATTGTACTTTGGGGAAATAGGCTTCCAAAGCTCTTAGCAGACTGGTGTACAGAGTTACTGATGGGTTGCAGACTAATATATGATTCTATCCTAATTTACAGTATAGTAAGATAAATTTAACTTTTCTGCTTTATTCTCATTTAGGCATAGTCATAAAGCTTGACCAGCTTCCAGTGAACCAGTCCTCCTGCAGATTTCAGTCCATATGCCATGCCTGCTGCTTGTGAAAAGATTTGTTATCCTCAAAGAAGTACTGTCACTCATTTTGTTAACATAAGGAACCTGCAATATGTAGTTAGTAAAATTTATTCTGCCTTCATACATTTGATCTTGCTCCTAATTAGGTATTCTAGCACAAGATACACACTCTCTCTCCCTCCCTCTCTCGGCCCCTCTCCCTCTCTCCTTCACTCCCTCTCCCTTTGAGATAGTCTTGTTCCCTGGTGGCTACATGGACAGGTCCAAGAACTTTCAGAAGTCGTGTGCTATTGTCTTCTTCTAACAGCTGAGAGAAGGTAACTGATTCAGACTCACTAGCCAATTTCTATGCTTAAGGGAGAATTAGAATTAGGATCCTCCAGCTTCTAGTCTAGTACCTTTAAACATTACACTAAACTGGCTCTCTTTTGCCACCCTAGAACTCCCAATTTCTTTTCTAGACCACAGTTTTGTGCAATAAATAATTATATATTTAAATTATAATAAACTCTGCAGCTTCCTTGATTTCTTATGGTTCATGGTCTAAAAAAAAAGTCCATGTGAAATTGTCATTATGGATCCTGTTGGGATTTAATTGAAGGTTGGAGATTGGGAAGCTAGAGGGCACTGTGATGTGCACATTATCCACTTCGTAATTAAAGTAAGTGCAAGAACAGGGCACTTCGGCCATGATAATTCATTTGAAATTTAATTTTCTTTGTGGGGGAAAAAGCAGTTCCTTTTCCATTAATGTCAATGAAATTGTGAAAAAAGGACCTGGTGATGTAACAGTAATCTTCACCTTATTTCAAACTCTTCAGTGAGAAGTGGCCTGGAAATTTCATTTTCTTTCTGATTCATATTTGTAAGTCAAGAGAGGTAACAGCACTGGTAACCATTCCCCAAATGAATAATATAGGTTTTTCACATGCCATGATAGCAAAAGTAGTACAAGTGACCTTATAAAGTATGAGCCTCTGGGATTCTTTCCCACAAGGTTGTTACCTGCAAAACAAAGTTATCATTTTTATAGAGTTAAAGAAATGTCAGATGTTTCTTGCTTTTTCTATAAATGTGCAGTCCACCTAATACTATCTGTACTAACAGAGTAGGCATGTGTAGAAGTTTCTTGAATAATTAAAAAAATGTTGTTTTCACTATGAAATATGCATTTTAAAATATCTATGTTAACGCCAACACATTGTGTGGACTTGTGGACATTATGGGGAAGGTAATATTTAAAGCTCCTGTATAGGATTAATGCATGCTTCTATTTTTAACAGAAAATGTCTTGCAACAGGAATTTGTCTCCAACTATAAGAAGTATGTTATGTATGGATTTTCACATATTTAGCACATTAAAATTCACCTTATTTCAGGAACTACAAACTCTTATTACTGCTTGGATGGGAGTTCAGGAAAGAGTCCTAACTGATTTAACATCCATGATTTTGATTATGGGCCATCACATTGGTTCCAACTCTTCACATAGAAGGATTGTGATCCTTTCACTATTCCAACAGTACAATTGAGTTAATTCACCTTGCTATTCATCATACTTTTTTCTTTCCTTTCACCTTTCCCAGCATTAATAAACATCTTGAGAGAGCTAGGTCTTTGCATAATGCATTCAATGTATGATCATTTGAACCTGGTCATTTGTGCCTTGAGTGAGAACAGTTGATTTGTTCCATGAACCTATATGTGCTTCTTAGTCATCCATGGTATTCTCACAAATCTTCTCCAACACCAAACTTTATTTTTCTGAATTCATCTTCAATAATTTTTCATATCTGGCAATTTATTTTTGTCCGTTTTTAACAGATTGTTGAAATTGTTTGTTAACTTCTTTCCAAGATGTTTGTTTTTTGTCTTTGACTTCGCTTTTTGTAATTTTCATGGTTTGTCTGTCATCCAGTTTGCTTTCTTTTGTTTCTTTGTCCCAGGCAGTCTTCTTAACTATTTCTTTAAGTTCATTCCACAATTCCTTTAATTGGCTGTCAATGAAGTTCAATACTTCAAAGCAATCTTCTTAAAAATGGAGGGTGTATGTTCAAGGTCACATCCTGAAAATTAGTTGCTTTTCTTCAGCTACTTTAGCTTAACTTGGAACTTTCATATGAGCTAATTGCAGTCTGTTCATCATAATACAAGATGCATGAGTTGTTAAGTGGGAAGCAACTGGAGTTCCAAGTAAGGAGTGTGGTAGGATACTGTGGATAGGCAGGGGAGTGAGTGAATGCAGGGAGACTGAAGGAAGTACAGGATTTGAAAGATCCTCAGTTCTTCCTAAGCAGCATGTCGAGTGCCATCTGACCTAAGGGGTCCATCATCTAGCACTGTGTTGTGATCACTTCATATTGTTTATCCATGTGGTTTTCTTAGTTAAAACAAAGGAATAGATTACCACTGAAGTCTCTGAAGTCTTTGCTATTGTCACTAAAGCTGTTTCTCACTAAAGCATCTGCCCAATAAAGGTGCCTGCTTGCTTTAGTTGGGCAGTTGGGATGACCTTCCCATCTTATGCTAGAATGTTATGCTCCCTTCATTTTTCACTTATTTCTTTCAGAAACACACATCATCTATCAAAATGAGGCAGCATAGCAGGATTTGTGGGGGAACAGAGGCAAGAATGCATCTTTCTTGATTGGTAAATGCTTGTGGGCTAGTGGAAAAAGTCCCTGCATTTTTCAGATTGCTCATCACTTTCAAAATCCAAACTGTTTCTTCCATTTCAATGATTCTTATCTCTCATTACACAAGAGCAAAGAGGAATCCATCACGTATGGTTTCCTGGCATGCGCTAGATTACTTCAAACTGTGGTACCCTATTGAGCAAGATGACCTTGATCTGAAGGGCTCAGCAGCAAGATAAGCCAAACTGACAACCAGAATGCAACCAATCGTGTTTTGGGCAAGAACTGTAATGTTGCTAATTATTTCCAACAGTATGAAAACAAATCAGCACAAGTTTGGGCTCCACTTAATCTGATCCCTGAGCTTTCAGGATGTCCCCGCCCACTAGCATTCCATACAGAAATAATATGATTGCAATTGTTAATACCTGTTGGATTGATTAGCCTGCTGATAAGTATATGTACATTCTTTTTGCATGTAGTCCATTGATGTTAAGATTCAGGTTTTTACCTATGCAGTGAGTGTCTTCATAGTCAAAGGTATTTTGAAAACTCCACAATCAGCCAGACAAAAGAGTGAGTGCACAACTAAACCCATCATGCCATTCTTTCATAATAGTCCTTATTGCCACAAAACTCATGTTGATAGCTTACTTGATTGGATTGGCTATCAGACACGTTGTTTTTTGAGTGCATTTAAAAATAAGCATGTTGCCTGGTTCATGCTATTGTTCACTTCATTGTTTATTCATCTTCATACTCTTAGTATCTTTTGTTTACGATTTGAAATTCAGGCTGCCTCTGCAGTGAATGTGCCATCCTCAAAAACACTCTGCAAAGTGCAGCCTTTCTCTTGGAGGAGCAGCTTTCCTCCTTCCTTTCTCATTCCACCATGTAGGAACTGGCATCTCCCTTTAATAGACTGGAGTTAATGCAATCCTGTCTAGTGTTTTGTGTCTTGAAAAGATTTGATAGAAAAGCATAGAACCAGCCTGTCTCTTGTTATGCTAAAATGTGTGAGTTAACACTTTTCCGTGATTTCCAGATTTTTACTGCACAATAGACAGTTAGGATCCCACTATTTCCCCAAGGTCTAACCACCCCAAAATATTTTAGGGTTGCTTTTGCTAAAGCAGGGATCTCCAAACTTGGCAACATTAAGCCTGGTGGACTTCAACTCCCAAACTTCAACTCCCAGTTTTCTGGTTGGGGAATTTTGGGAGTTGAAGTCCTCCAGGCTGAAAGTTGCCAAGGTTGGAGACCCCTGTGCTAAATGATAGAATTGGCAAATAATTCCCTTTTTCTTTTCACATGTCCAGCTCCAAAAACAAATTGTCAGAACTTCCAATATGCAATATTTTGAGTTTAAATAATCCATTATCCATATGCATATTCCAAGGAGTAAACCGAAGATTCTGCATTAACGGAATGAATGAATGTCATTTTGTTTCAATGATCTGAGGTTTAACCAGACTACTAAATTACATAGAAATTAACAGTAGTTAATTTCTTGTTTTCTTTGGTATTAATAATTTAGTTACCATGGAAAATCCTTATGTAGAATCATTTCTATTTCAGCTTTATTATATGTAATCAAGACTTCTGGATGTTTAAATTATTCAGTAACAAGCATAAAAAGCACATAATAGCTTAGAATTGCTTGAGCTCCCACCTTATGTGCTATGCCATAATGCATGAACTTACCCAGACTGCAGACCAACTCTAAATAATAATCTTAAATTAGCCATACTTAACAGCACTCGTTTTATTTATTTTTTCTTGAAAGTGTGTTTAGAATATAGTAATGTTGCTTCACAGGTCTGTGAAGTATATATTGTGCAGTTTCACTGCCAACATCATGGTGAGGATATTTCTCATACACATGGAGAGAGAAAGATACGCAAGTTGTAAGCTGACTGTTCTGTATAGAGCCTCTAATGATACATGTTGTGTCATATGCTGTTGTTTGCTAACTTGCAAATAATAGCATATGAAAAAAAAGCCTGGACCATTACACATGCCCACGTTGTCATCAGTTACTAAGTATGTCTTTTGGGCCTCTGCCAGTCATACTTACAGGATAATTCGGGAAGTCAAAATATGATTAAGTATTCTCTTTTTAATCTTAATTGGTAAGGCAAGAATGTTAATGTTGATGGTATTTTGTTAAGAGGCAATAAAGTATTGTACATTATCAATTACTTTCCTTTATAACATTTTATTATCACATTTAATTTAAAGTGCATTATTATCAGCCCCACTAGATAGCCCAGAGCAAGAACTCAATTTCACAAAAAGGCTAAAACTATTTTTTATTGAGGTTGGTGATAGCAGAATCTCGTAAGTCTGATTGTGTTGTACTCTCCCCCTTTTTATACCTAATCAATCAGTGTCTTTCTGAGTTTCTTTTGAATGTTTTCTTTGTTCTGGAATGTTTCAGTCCCTTTGCCTTTGCATATTTCCAGGTTTTCTTTACTTTCTTCTTATCCATCCATCTATCTATAAAAGTCTTAAGTCAATAACTCAATTCTTGGAGACTTCCGGGGCACTGTAATATTGAAGAATAGGACTCATATCTTGCCATATTTTGAGATGTTTTCTGCCATCTAGTCCAGGGGTGTCAAATGCTTGGCCCATGGGTTGGATGTGCCACATGCTGGCCATGCTCATGCTAGGTTTAGCAAAGGGGAGAAAAGTCCCGATAAATGCCATGACGACACGAGTTTGATACCCCTGATCTAGTATAAGGCCTCTTGACCTTGCTTGGGTTCCAGCACAAGATCAGCTGAAGTTGTCACTTGATTGTGTATGCCTCTACTTGCAAGGAAATCAAGACAAGACTATTCATTCAATTTAAATAAGCACTAATAACCATACATGACTCTGGGCGGCTCACACAATTATATACTGTGATGCAGAAATTTATTATTTGCAATTATTTCTACAGTACCAAAACTTTTAATCACCAAAGCAATGTTTTGTTTCTTAATGGGGACAAATTTGTTAAGTTTTCAGTGAGCTGGAATGAAGTTTCATTCACACTGAAACACTGATTTAAAAAGTCCTTCCACATTTTTTTAAAATATACAGGTTCTAAAAATAGAAAAAAATTTTTGTGAGAAAATTGATCTTTGTAAATTTATCAATAGCAAAATGTGCATTAATTCTAGATTGCCTGATTATGTCACTATTGACCTTCAATTCTAATTTAAAGCATAAAAAAGTTAAACCCATAGTAATTTTGATCAAATAGGTTAGTCAATGTTCTCTAGGTGACCTGCAGTCATCATTATTCCTAGATAGTAGGGATTGGCATTGGGGATTGGGGATAACAGGACTTGTCATCTAACACATTTGAAGAGCATTTGCTTACTTGTTTTCTGTGAACTATAGAAGCATGTTCTTCATGTTTTTCACTTTCTAAAGCCAATTTTACATGCAGATAACCTAATAAGGAAATGTTTTAAAAGTGCATTTGGAATTTCTGAATAATTTCATCCAGTGTGATAAAACATAATTATTTTATGGTTACAATTACGCAATTATATCTACAGTATATATGGATTATATGGACATTTTATGGGAAAACAATTCCCGGGAGAAGGCTGGAAAGATGAAGCAAAGTTACAGTAGTGATAAGGGCACTGTTAGAAGAGTTGAAGCATCAGGTTATGACAGATCATCAAGAAGAAAAATATGTATGCACTAAGAATTGACAAGGACTTGATGGCACATAATCCGCATCAATCATATGGTTGCAACCTTAATATCATAGCATGGAATTCTGTAATCTAACTCAGCCAATATGTCAATAGCCACATGATGGATGTGTCCTAACACTGACCACCTTTGTTACTTTTTGCTTCAATCACAACACAACAGCTAAGAGATGAAAATCATGCAAAACTGTATCTTGTCTATACTTTCTTTTCCAAGTAAATTCAAGTCTTGACGTAATCAACTACATTTACATATGTGTATCTGTTATAAATACAGACATAACTTCACAAATAGCCAATATACAAATGTTTTATTTTTTATTACATATCACAATTAAAAAGGCAAGTACCATTTATCCGATTGGCAAGTATATGAATGTAAAACATCAAATCCCTACAACAATTGAACATTATTTACAGGGGTCCCAGACATGGCATTAATTTTATCACATAAATATTACAATATTTCATCCCTGCACCCTGCATTCCCTGTATATGTAGATTTATATTATCAACATTAAACTATGGTATAATAATTTGCCTTAACCTTCAAGCATTTTTTTTCTCTTTGCCTGAAGGAGAATTATGTTTTTGTGCTAAGGCCTTTTACAGGTAATATTGCTTTCTCAGCAGACATGAAGTATTTGCTACTGAAATGGATGTGGCAGTTCAATATAATCCAGTATTATCAGCAAGTAGTTTGCTTACCAGTCCAATCTCATCATAAATCTTTTAGTGTGGTATCCTTTCTCTGGAACAATAAATCTCCCCTGTAATTGGCTTCTTTATAAGTACTGTCTCCTCAAAGATATCAAAAAAAGTCTGATTCCAGAAAAGGAGATTAAACACTTGGGTTACAAGTAGTTTGCAACAGTTCTTGGCTTTCCAGTCTTTACAGGATTAGAGTTTTTAAACAACTTTATAAATATTAAAAGCTGTGATAAAATATTTTTGAAGTGTTCACAGTGCAACATTTTATACCCTAGCCAAGAATTTATCTATACACCTATCTATAAAATTAATTAAAAATCAGTATAAAAATAGAATGATTTGAAAGTTTACACACACACGCACACACAGAGCAACATTCCTCACCTATCTGTTGATTCTACATCAAATAGTCTATACAGTAGAATGCACAGGATTCCACAGGAACAGAAACCAATATGATGTTCAGTCAAAAGTTAACTTTTTTTTAAAAAAAATGACATGTTAAAAATATATTTTGGTCATCAGGAAGGCCTACATCATGTCAAAATCTTAAGAACCAGTTGACAGCATCAAGCAGCTGTGATCTGTATTTGCAGGATTTTATTTCATTTTTTAATAAAAACCTGTTTAAATGTGATGAGCTAAATTTAGCAGCACTAATGTAAAGATGCACTCTCTTTAACTGAATAGGTTAACATCCTGATTCAAGCTCTTCAACTTTTTTCTGTTGTATTTTTCTCACACAGAGACACTTTTACAAAATCTTTACTGCTTCCCTGCACAGTTTGGTATCCTCCTGTGGAATTTTGTCCACATACTTAACATACTTTTCAGCCTACTGGGTAAAGGAATTTCTGAAACATTTCATTCTTGTCGTAGTACAGAAACATTTTCTTTAAATATTCATTATGCTTTGTTTGTGGCTGGTGCATCCGCAGTATGACATAATAATCTGTTGTATTGCCATCAGTTTTCCCAAATTATTTAAAAAAATCTGTGTAGTGATAGCTGGACAATCTGATTAACGTCCATTAGATCTGGGCTACTTTTATATTATTATAACTGCTATACCAAATAAACTTCAATAGTGAAGTACAATCTTTGAACGTTGGAATATTTATTTAGTTTGGCCCTTATTGAGTGAAAAGCACTTGACTAATAAAACTCTCTCAACTCTCAGTATCTTGTATTATGAGTAACTGAGAAATTTCTGAATCATCAGTTTTGCAGAGTATAGGTGGTCCTCAACTTACGAGCACAATTGAGCCCAAAATTTATGTTGCTAAGTGAGAACTTTGTTAAGTGAATCACAACAGTTGTTAAATTATTAACATAATTGTTAGTTGGTTTTGCTTGTCAGAATGTTGCAAAATGGAATCACATGACTCTGGGACACAGCAAATGTCATAAATGTGAGTCAGCTGTCAAGCATCTGAATGTAAATCACATGACCATGGGGATGCTGCAATAGTCATAAGTGTGAAAAATGGTCGTAAGTCACTTTTTAAAGTGCCGTGGTAACTTTGAATAGTCACTAAGCGAACTGTTGTAAGTCGATAACAGTATAACAGTAGCTAGAGATTGCTCACAGTGAGTGATATTTGGCAGTAGATGAAGAATTTCCACTGCAGCGTAGTTTCTGCAATCGCCCTCCTCACATGAAAATTATATCCGAACAATACATTGACCTTGTACAGTTCAGCAACTTGAATTGCCTCCTCAAAATAGTGCAATTTTAACAACATATACACATATGCAGTGGTTTCACACACAGAAAAACACTTAAAAAGTAGTTGGCCATTATTTATGCCCTGTCCCCTTTAGCACAGTTTAATGCACTTTATCATGTATCTGCATTTCTATCTATATTATCTTGTGATGACAGCAGAGACGGATATGGTGTGACACATTTCACATTGACGTAGGTGGCATTCACATGAACATAATGTTCCCCAATAAAAGTGGAGAAGATCATGGATATATCTGAAACTAACTCAGAAAAGGCTGGCCGTAGTTCAGACTTTGGATGCCAGCACTTGAGCATGACTTCATATCTGCAATGAAAAAGCAGAAAAATTATTTTTTATCTATTACATTTAACAACATGATTTTACAAGACTTCTTAATTGTATAATATGTGTTTTTATTTATTGTACGCCGCCCCGAGTCCCTTTGTGGAGAGGGAGCGGCTAACAAATCTAATAAATTCAAATTCAATTCAATTCTAGAAGGTATTTTAGACTTTTCTTACAGTGGATCAGGACAGTATTCAGGCTGCAAGAGCCTCCTTCCTTGTAGTAAGTAAACGGTAATATCAAAAGAGTTGATATCAGGATAAGGTGGTGCGCCTCTTGTCATCAGCTCCCAAAGTAAAACACCAAAGGACCACTAACAAAAAGAACATAAAAATCAAATCATAAGGCTCTGAAAGAAAGCCACAAGCATTCATAACTGAATACCACATTATCAACAAGACAAGGCCAACATTTTTGTTCTGTTATTGCATTTTTGCAATTTAGGAGAACAGAAGTAAGAGGCAAGTCTTAAGTCTTGGAGGGTTGCAAGGCGGTCATTATACTCTTTTAAAATGCTTTCTGTGAATTTTTCTTGGTCCCTCTATCCTTGATGTACTGTGCATAATCAGGTGAATTCTTCAAGCTGATGGAAGTTATACACTTCTGGCTTGCATCAAGTATAATCTTTATTGTCATTGTACTTAAATACAACGAAATTGGTTCAACAAAATCAACACAAATTCCAATCATCTAGTCCAATATTCTCTATTTTGAGAGATTTTGTTTACATAATTTTTTTTTTGGGGGGGGCAGGGGGAAATAACAACTGAATCTGGGATTTCTTCCATGCTAAACAGAAGTAATCTTCTGCAATTTTGGCATTAATGGACTCAAGCTAACAAAGGCCTCATAAGAAATTAACCTCCAGAACAAAATAAAATTTCAAGGGGAAAGTGGGTTTCTAAGAAAAAAGCACAGCCTGTTGGGAAAATGTTGTATGGAATTAATGAAGAAGAAAAAACTAGTAAGCTGCACACACATAGGCATTTATCTATCAAACATACAGATTTACTGTAAGTCTTTAGTCTTAAGAAAAACTGAATTGATGAAAATGAACAAGGGAGCAAAAAGTAAGTCCCACCATCTCTTCGGTGATCATCAGAGTAAATGGCTACTTTAGATAAGAGCAAAATAACCCAGCAGATACTTAACACTTCATTTCAATCCTTTAACTCTGAAAGATAATATCCCACCTATTCATTCCCAGACCCAGGTCCAGAACACAGTGTTATGTGATTATGAATCTCTTGTAGGAAGTATGATATTGATCTCAACTGGAGAGCAGTTGTAAATCCATATATTAAGGGGACAGTTTCAATATCGGGTCAGTACTATCAAGGTTTTCAAAGCAATCATTCAAATTTAGTATTTTAAGATTGGAAAGCTTCTTAGTTGTAGGTTTAAGATTTGGTCATCTGAAATATGGACATAAAAATAATAATACCCATTGACCTGCAAATTAAGAAACAGGCTAGTTTTGGTTTAAGGTTTTTTTCCCTTGCATTAATCTACTATATAATTCTTTTCCTTTGATATTTCCAATAATCTGTTGTAATATAATCAGCAAGTCCCATATAATGATAAATATATTACCACATCTGACTTTGTAGTGAACTTCTGAGTTTGCAAACTTTCTAAAGCCATCCATTTTACTGGCAATTTTGCTCCTGTTTTATTATGTACACTGTAGTACTCCTTATCATATACATCTCTCGCAAGTCCAAAATCAGCAACCTTGACTATGAAATTTTCATCCAGCCTACAAAAACAACACACACACACAAACATAAAATATTATTTGGAGCTAAGAAGACAGAATTTATAATTTTAAGAAACCACTTTCAAAAATAATCAAAATATTAAATTACTCATGTTCATTACTGTTTTTATTTGCAATTTACCACTAGATAGTTGATAGCAACTTTGCTGACTCATTTAATAGTTGACATTATTAATCAACCATACAATTCTTGGGTAGCCATAACTTTATAGCAATACAACTTAAATTTGACATGATGAAATAATAATTTTAATTGATAATTAGTATAATAAAATGTAATTTTAATTGTGGATAATCATAACTAGTTGATGCTAAGCTAATTCATTATTCAAATGATGAATTCTTGGATTACTGAATAATTATGCAAAGTAATCTGTCTGGTATCCTGATACCAACAATATTTTTTCCCCATAACTTTTGCTTGGACCAAAAATTCTTGTTCTGACAGCAAAAGTCAAAAAATGTGAGGAACAAGTAACTTGTTCTAAAATTGCAAGCAATTTTAGAAGCCATGCTTCAGAATAGTTGGTGAACTGAAATGGGGGTGGGTTGAAATCGCATTGTTGTTGACAGGGGTGGGTTCCTACATGAACCAGTACTGGTTCGCTTTGCGCACGCATTGCTCGTGCATGCCCAGTTTGCTGTAAATGGTTTTGTGCATGCACAAAGACCATTAAAAGTTAATAAAAAAGATTCCAGCAATGGCAACAGAGACCGGGGAAATGGTTTGGGGGCGTGTCCAGCAGTGGTGGGTTGCTAGCTGGTTTACTACTGGTTCGCTTGCGCATGTGCACAACACTTCTACGCATGTGCAGAAGTGTCCGGGTGGGTGGAGCCTCCCACTGCCGCCTCTACTGGTTCAGCCGAACCGGTGGCCAGCCTGAGTCGCTGCCGGTTTTGCAACCCAGGCCAGATTACCACTACCAGATTGGCTAAATTGGGTCAAACCTGGAGCACCCCTTCTCTGGTTGTGAATAAAGCAGCTGTTTTGGAATTTATTTTTCAAATGGACAATAAGCTGTGCTCTTCATTTCTTAATCAATTTATTATCTCTATTAGTTAAAAGAGGCTCTCTTTAGTTACAGCCTATCACTCCTTTTTGAAGTTCTGAATGCCATTTTTGAGATTTCTTTATTGTTAAACAACAAGGAAGAAGGTTGCTAGAAGCAGCCAAAATAAGGATGTGTGGAGTATTTTTTCTCTTGAAATATAAGGATAAAAGTTATGGTTTTAATTTACTATTTTTAAAATAATCTGTAGCCTTGTACTGTTTTGTTATAGGTGGTTGAAATTTGCTGCTTTTCATAAACTCTGATTGGCTAGAAAAAGGAATAAATAAATAAATAAATAAATAAAAAGTTTGACCATCAGAGGGAGCTACGAGATATTTAACTCTGAACTGGACTCTACCGTCAAGGAAATCTTTGAAAAGTCCTTACAGAAAATTGCTCTTTTCATAAATCAGTTAGAAGATATTAATTATACAGAGGATATTAAAAAAGAACAACAGACACAATTAGGTGTAGAAACTTATCAACCCACTGTGTCAACTCTACAAAAGCTGGACAATACAAATAACCTAATTGTGCCTTTGGAATATAAATCTGATATCAGCTTTCTTTTATGATGATGGCTTGAATAAATACAACCCTCCCAGTGCAACTGAAACAAGAGTAAGTGCCAAGTAAATTTCCAACTCTCCAGAGATCAAGTTTTAGAGTTTCTCCTCATGGATACTAACAAGGTTGAGAATTCTTTTAGAAAAACAGATATGATAGTCATTTTAGAGAAGGAAACTTTAATCTATGAGGATTTAATCTAGCAAATAACTAGATTTGACCCTGCCTTAATAAAGTAACTCTTCTAGAAATACCTATTTCCAGGTTAATTTACATGTTCTAACAGAACAACTTTGGGACATTTTTTTCATGGATATAAATAAAGCTGAGAACTTCTTGAAGAAAAAAGACTTGATAGACTCCTCTGACAAGAAAAAGACTACACCCTATGAAGATAAGCTGGAGGGAATGACTTAAATTTAATAATTTAATTAGTTAGGATGGTCTTCTATAAGTTTGAAATGCTATTTTTAAAATGCTATTGACTAAATTTGAAAATAAGGGAAGAAAAAGATCCATTCCATGAGGATAAACTCGAGGGAGAGATTCAAATTCAATGAGCTAATTGGGTTTTCTTTTTTCTGCTTTATATATAATACTTAGTAAAATACCAGAACCAAAAAGTCTTTTGTCTCTTTAGAATTAAAAAAAATTGAAATAATTATCTATATTCTGAAGAGTAAGCAAAATTGAATGTAATGGTGTTTGCTATACCACTTAAGTGATGCAACTCTCTGAGCAATATTCAGTAGTTGTAAACATCTGTAGCAATGTTTCTCTGTCTTGGTAACTTTTCAGATAAAAAATCTTTAAAATGTGTTCACTGGAGAATTCTGGAAGCTGAAGTCCACATATCTTAAACCTTGCAAAAACCGAGGAACGCTTCTCTATAGGAACATTATAGATAAAGTTCTAAGTTTTATATCCCGATTTCCCCAAAATAAGACCTCCCTGGATAATAAGCCCAATTGGGCTTTTGAGCGCATGTGCTAAAATAAGCCATCCTCTGAAAATAAGTACTCCCCGAAAAATATTGCCACACAGCAGCAGCCATGAGGTGACCATGCTTGCCATTTCCTGCACCTCAAAAATAATAAGACCTCCCTGAAAATAAGGCCAAGTGCTTATTTTGAGGGTCAAAAAATAATAAGACCCTGTCTCATTTTCGGGGAAACACTGTATTAAAAAGATAGATGACAGAAATAAAAAATAAAATAGTATAAATGGAATGATCCCCCCCAAATGCCACTATTCATTTTTATCCCACCTTCATTTTTTAAAATAAATAACTCAAGGCAGTGAACAAATGTAATCTTCTTTGTCTTCCTATTTTCTAACTGCCCCATGAGGTGAGGTGAGCTGTGAGAGTGTGACTGGCTTAAAATCACTCAGCTAGATTACATCACTAAGGTGAGACTAAAATAAACAATCGTCTGGCTCCTATCATGGTGCCTTAATCACTATTCCAAACTGGCTATAAAATAATATGAGAAAAAAGTTAATCCATACTTACATACAATTTCTTGCTGCTAAATCTCTATGGACAAACTTTTTGCTTGCAAGGTATTTCATTCCTTTTGCTACTTGCAGACCAAATCCAATCAGATCCTTCACTGTTGGATTCTGAAAATTATGGACATCTTAGTAGTTAAAACAATGTTGTGAAGAATGACTTTCAGTTAAAATGTGCATTGTAATTCATGAAATCAATCTTAGTCTTCATTTTAATATTGAAAGGCTGTACATTTAAACATTGTTTCCCTGACCCTAAAGTTACTGTTAGTAACCAAGGAAACAAAATATGGAATAAATTAAAGTATTTATTTGATTATACAGCATGTATATATCTAAATCTAAATGAAATTAATTTATCACTAGAACTAGTTTACTTAAACAACAAAATGCTTGTACTGTAATTTTTGTGATTTATTTATTTTAATTGTAAAGAATTGCCTATGGCAAAGATAAATGGGAAACTACCAGAATCAGACAGCAACTGCAGCAGCTCTCAATGATTTTCCCAAGTTTACCAGAGATATTAAGGGTTGAGCATAGCATATTGCTTTAAAAAAAATGTCTACATTTTTGAAAATGTATGTTTATAAGTCCATCTCCCTCCAACTTCAACAGTAATCTATAGGCAATGTACAAGAAACTGAAGAACAAAAATTCAGATTCTTTGCAATCCTACAGACAAGAACTCTGATCATTCAGGTCCAAACACTTTGTAGGCAAGATGGGTAGCATAAAATTTTATTTAAAAAAAATAAAGCAAAGTAAACCCTACACATAAATCCTTTGATTCCGATAATGTTTCTGTACTTTTCAACAATCAATTTTTACTTAAAATGTGTAATGCAACTTCATTAAATTCTGATTAAAGTACCATATTTCAAAATAATAATTGATCCATCAATTTATACTTTCAGACGGCATAACTGTAATAATACACAATTGCTTAATTGGATCACTACTGAACACCTCATAATACACATACATGAGATTCATTTCTAATGAAGTTCCGAAGATCTCCATGTTTCATATAGGGAAGCACCACCAAAGGAGAACCTTCGTTAGGCAAGCAAATTCCAAGTAGTGACAGGACATTGGGATGAGTGAAATCCTTCATTATAATTCCTTCTTTTAAGAATTGAGCTACTTCATCCAAATCTGTAATTCCTGAAAAATGTAGCAACATGTTAAATAAATATACATATCATTTCTAAGATACTTTAAACAAATTTTTAATGAAAGGAGAGAATATACCTTCTTAGTATTACTCCTTTATAATCCCAATAAAGTAATAAAACACACTGAAATTTAGATAAGTACTCTCGAAATTATATCCAGGTATTTGCAGGGCTAGATGCTGCCTATCTATAAGCAAATGAGCTGGGAGAGTATTATCTGGAATTTATTTAACAAATTTTACTGCACATAATTCCAGAACTCCTTTCTCTTCCTTTTTCACATATTAGTAACAATATATAGAAATGCTCCATCTGTCAAACTAGAAGAATGTTATTAATAGTTGTGCCAATTAAGTCCTGCTGTTTTCCAACTGTCTCACTCATAAAAACTGAACATAAGATAGTCGAATGGTAAAACAATACCACATTTTTCTCTCTTTCCTTTAATCTTTTATTTATTATGTGGACGGAAAACATGAGCATTCTTCCATATGGACATTGCAAGATGTATGAAATAAAATTTCTGCAAGCTACACAAAGACACTTAACTTGATAAAAATAATCATGGCTCAACTTATATAGTTTAGTCAGTGAAAATGCAATGACTCAGAATAAAATATTGCAAGACTCACTGTTCAAGGATTTCACAGCACAATGAATTTTCTTGCCATCGGTATCCAATAAAGTTCCATGATAAACACATCCAAAATGCCCTACAGAGAGAGAATATCATCACAAGTCAAATTTCTACTGGTTTCTCTGGAGCTGTCTTTATATTTTGAAGATGATCAATTGCTGAGGGAAAGAAGCTTGTCCTGGATTCTTTCAGAAATCATTCTGAGCTGCTTAGAACAATGCAGTGACAGTGCCAAAAATGATAAAACAATGATAAAACAATCATTTTCCCAACTGATAGCTCTGATATTTCAAAAGTTCAAACATACTAAATCTAAATCTACTAGACCCATCACCTTGCCCTTGGCACATCTTCCTTTGAACGTTTACAATATCAGACTTTCCTAACTTTAGAAATACAATTCTTGAAGTTTTTCTGTGTGCAAATAAGCAGTTTCTGATGCTGGATATATTCTCTGATGCATTGAATGCATCTTTTGGGAAGTCCCCAATGGAATTTATTTTCAGATAAAATTGAATAAGATTGAATGATTCAGCATTCCCAGATAAGCAGGAATAAAGCCAAATTTTTGAATTTGGTAAATTTTGAATGTGTAAATATAAAATACAGTTGAGACACCTACCTCTTCCTATTACTTCACTGAAGTGAACAATCATATTATCAGCACCAATAACAACATGCTCAACTTCTTTGACCAGATCTGGATTTAAGGCATTTATGTCAATATGAACATTAGTCTGTAACAATGGACTAGCTAAATCGGAGTCTCCAGTAGACAGAATGGGAGATAGGTCCACATGAGGATATTGGTTTGGCCTGCAAGATCCATTATGAGATAAAGTTGGAAACTGATCTGTAAAAAAATGTGAACATCATTGTCAATAGCAAATTCTGCCACAGAAAGACCCAATTTTATCTGTTTAGTTTTCATTTTAAATTTTATTTTTCACCTTATTACATAATGTAGCACACAATTGCTAAAACAATAGCAGTAATCCTAACAGGAACCAGCTTATCTGCAACTTGAGAGAGACAGCAGCTATACCCTTGAAAGAGAACTTTTCATAGTGATGCTACAGGAAAATTTGACTAACGGGATTCTTTTAAAATGGTGGAGCTAAGCCTGGAAACAGAATCAGAAGCTCTTATAGATCAAGAAAATATGGCTTGCAAAAGCAAACTGTTATATACTATATTTGTCTTTCATTTGTTGGGGTAATATCTTCTTCACGCCATTTATATAAAACTGTTTCAAACGTTAATTGACATCCATCTCTCATAAACATACTGTTCTACTGCAAATCTTAATTGGAATTGCCATGGTGCAAAACACATTTCCTTTTGTAGAATTTCCCAACAATTATGTATTTTGAACCAAGTCCAAAATTGTAACAAAAACCATCTGAATTTATAGTAATCTTAGGGGAATAGACATTACACATTAGGGAAGAGAAGAAAAAAATAACAAAAGAGATTGGGTAGTTTCAAATAATTTAATGAACAGTTTAAAATTTGCTTAAATTACTATAACTATATAGAGGTGAATATTCAAATAGGAAATTGTCTTATTATTCATTTTCTGAATTTTCACTATGTAACATTTTTAAGTACAATAAATGAATTTACTATTTTCGTTTAAGAACCATAATGTGTAGGGGTGATCAGACATCAATCTTTATGAATTTGCATAGACAGGTTAGCAGAATAAAAATGTGTCTAAACAAAACACTACCATTCTCATTACTCTGAATCCAAGGAAATGGATGATGACAAAGCCTAGGAAATGTGTGGGCTCTTTCCCTTTCTCAGCAAACAATGGAGAATCTTTAAATGAGACCTTGTCCTGCCAGAGCTGATGTGGATATTTTATTACTGCGGACACAATGCACCAGGAAGTGCTCTAGCATAATAGTATGCTTATTGTTGTATTTGTATTTATTTAACTTATTGCATTGTTTGTTTATTTAATTTAACTAACATTGGTATGCCACTTCTTACAATTCAAAGGTAATAACTTTTGATATCCAAAACCTAAATCATTACTGCTTCATTGTCTAGATTAGAATTCTCCCAACTAGGTCCCACAACTCTCAATTCTCAACTCATTCAGCTCACAGTACGTGGTTCTTCAATTTCTAAGAGTTATGGAAGTTTCAATTAACTCATCTGGAACGTACCTGCATCTGAGATGACTGTTTTCAGTGTTATTGATCAAATTCTATTTATGCTTATTTTGTGGCAAGGACCTGGGATGTGTGTGTGTGTGTATACACAAGCATAATTGTAGTCCAAATAGTTGGTCTATTATAATGCTGTCAGGAAATGTTTAGTTTGTATGAAGTATAGTTCACCGAACAATGTGAACATTGCTTACAAGCCTTAAAAGCATTCTTACCTATGTTGAAATTTTCTTTATACTTGTAAACAGAAGTACTCTTTTCTTAGCCATCTGTGCTCAAATAAGATCAGGATATACGACTCATTTATTAATTTTATTTTTACTTAAACAGGGTGTAGACTAGCAATTCCAGAGTTGAGAGAAAGGCCACATTTATTCATATACTGAACTCTTTATTGGACCGGAACGCCCTTCGCAGTCACCCATGCGCTTGTGACGTCCCGGCTGGACTACTGCAACGCTCTCTACATGGGGCTCCCCTTGAGATGCACCCGAAGACTGCAGTTGGTTCAGAATGAGGCCGCGCGGGCAGTCTCGGGAGTCGCTAGATACTCCCACGTAACACCTCTCCTGTGCGGGCTGCACTAGCTACCTGTAGCTTTTCGGGTGCGTTTCAAGGTGCTGATTATCATCTTCAAAGCACTCCATGGCACAGGGCCTAGTTATTTGCGGGATCGTATCCTGCCCCACACATTTCTTCGGCCGATTCGCTCACACAGAGAGGGACTCCTCCGGGTGCCGTCCACTAGGCTGTGCCAGCGGGCGACGCCCAGGGGAAGGGCCTTCTCTGTGATGGGCCTGACCCTCTGGAATGACCTTCCCCCTGATATTAGAACAACCACGGACCTCCGCTCCTTCCGTAAGAAGCTCAAAACCCACCTGTTTAATCTAGCCGGCTTGGCCTAATTCCAGCTCTCCCACCCCAGTCTCTATTTTTAAATTTTGGTCTTAGGCTTAGTTTTTAATTTTTATAAATTGTACAGGGGTTTAAAGTTTAATTCGTTTTTAACTATATTTATGATTATTTGTAAGGTTTTTAAATTTGGTGCCTGTACACCGCCCCGAGTCCCTTCGGGGAGGGGGGGCGGTCTAGAAATA
The DNA here is from genome assembly GCF_964273705.1 of Natrix helvetica. Classification (NCBI taxonomy): domain Eukaryota; kingdom Metazoa; phylum Chordata; class Lepidosauria; order Squamata; family Natricidae; genus Natrix; species Natrix helvetica. The sequence goes on along the minus strand of NC_138553.1, from coordinate 61,271,804 downwards.
AGAAAAATTAATTAATTAATTAATTATAGTATGCCTAAGTGACTGCATATGACTGATCTGATGCATAAATAGCATTGTGCAAAGCATTTGAAAAGGCACTTTATCAAATTCACTTGTGAAGCACCTTCTTGAAGCATTAAGTCAACTACTTCCTACGCAGTGCTCAGCCCAAGTACCTCAAAGATTTTTATGTGTGTGAATTCATAGCCACTTTATCGGGCAAGTAGAACATTTGGAAAAATCCATGCATCAGCCCTGCCAAGACTCTAGAAGAAGTTGCAGCCTCAGTGTTTTGAATGCTTTACACCCTGAAATAAGCATTCTCAGGTTTTGCACATATGCTTATGATCTTAAGTCAGGTATCTCAATTTACAACAGATATTTTTCTTTGACTGGTTGTTGCTTTATTGAACTTTGATACAACTTGACATGTTTTTTCATGTATTCAGCAGCACTAGTTACTTGTAAGAAAAATGTTGTTCTGAAGAAGCTTTAAAATGGATAATGTCCTAGAATTACTTGGAATTTTTTAAAATATCCTGCAGGTACCCGGACAGTTCACATTACTGCCACTCTACAAATTAGGATGCTGATATTGAGATTTATATGATCATGACAGCATAAAAGAGGAGTCCAAAATTTCACAAATTGCAAAAGTCTCTTGACTACAAGTATAGTGGAAGGTCACAAGTTCACCATTGACTTCACATATTTCTGAAGGCCAATGTGTGAGAGAAAGGCTACATGAGTGAGTGATAATACTCTTTGTATAAACTTCTTACTAGGTTATGAAGATACATTATTTGAAATCATCACAGAGAATGAATATAAAAAGGGAACATTTCAGTGAATTTGGTGGAGGCCTATTGCCCAAATTAAAATTTCACCTGTGGTAACATCAATATACTAGCAATATACTAGCAAGCAAAAGAAACAAGAAACAAGGAGAGGGCCACAAATTCAGGCTGTATGATGATGGAAATCTGCTAAGTAACTAGTTGTAAACATTATATCTGAATTACATAAAACCTGCAGAAGAATGTTGTTTGAGGTAGCATTCCCATAGAAATTACAGCAAGAATTGGTTCACTATTCTTGTCATCAGCATCTTGATATTGTGGCATATTACATCATTAAAAGGAGAAAATCACAATATTGATGAAGACAAACAGGGGGATATTTGGTTTTATAACAGATTCAGCATGTTACTGACTTTCAGAAATATGCAACAGTGGGGTCCTTGGTGCTCTTTGAGTTTGATTGTTTTCTTATAGACTTTTTATCACTATCAGTGTTATGTAACAAAAATACCTAATACAACAAACCTTTCTAAGACAAATCAAAAGGTACCAATATATATTTCATTATAGAAACCACATAGTAGCTTAGCATTTGGCAATCCTTTTGTATTTATTAATGAGAAAAATGGTAATATTGTACCTTCCAAAAAAGTTGATCTATAGTCTACAGATTCACTTGACACTAATTCAGTCGTAGGGCTTACACTCCTTGCACTCACAAGCCTGTCCAAATGAGGAGTGTGTACTCTTCCATCATAGCGAACAATCTCTCCACCTAAATCTTATCATAGAAGAAAGAATGTCAATATTATAAAAAACATGATATTTCCATTATCATCATTCTGAATAGAACTAATGGAATTGTTGTTGTTGTTATTTACTTTATTCATTAAATATGAAACTCAGCCAACTGAACATTCAAAAATGTATCACAAATACCATTGACTGGTGCTAATGGTTGATACGGGTTGTTGCCAGCATCCTAGGTATCAACCAAGTACTTTCTTAAAATATACGATGTTCCGAGTAGCTCAGTTTTTTGCAGTTCCACTGGTGTAATTGCAGGAAACTGCAATTATGTATCTTATAAAATTCTTGGACATGGTACCAAGTGCCCCGATGACAATGGGTATCGCTTTAACAATTATTATTATCTTTTATTCACTAAACATAAAACTCAAGTCAACTGAACATTTAAAAATGTATAACAAATATTATTGACTGGCGCTGATGGTTGATAGGGGCTGCTACCAGCATTCTAGTATCTTCTTAAAATGTATGACGTTCCAACTAGCATAGTTTTTCTGCTGATGTTATTGCAGGAAGCTGCAATTTCTTTATTATTGTTCTTTTTCTTGTTGTTGTTGTTGTCATACACACAGTCAACTAGTTATTCAGAGTGAGTTCAGCATTTTTGCCTACCTATCGAGTCCTGGGATAGGCAAATCTGTATATTTGACAGTATTACAGATATTGTTGTAGGATAAAAGCTGTTCCAAGTAAAGGAACCTTCTGCAATTGACTGATGGCAAATTTATTGTTGTTGTTGCTGTCATTATTGTTGTTGTTGTTATTGTTGCTGTTATTGTTGTTAAAATATCTCATCTTTCTAATCAAAAATATGTTGGATTAGGGCAAGGTTTATCTTAATCCAAGTAAATGCCTCTGGGTTGCTTGCAGGCAGAAGGCATCCTAGAGAGTTTACAAGACCTAGAGTCTTTAATAGACCTGTCCTCCATGAATTTATAGTTATTTAGGTTAATGAGCATATTATGTAGCAATGAATTCCACAGATGAATTATTTACACAGACTGACGTCTACTTGTATTACTCATACATTATGATTATATGAGCAAATGCTTCCTCTTCTTTTAAATTGTCTTCCAATCAGCTTTATTGGATGCTTCCTTTTTGTAGTGGTTTTTTTTGGGGGGGGCACGGAACCATATTTAGTACTACACATGGCTTGTCATGTCATTTATAATTGTATGGACCAACTCTGTCTTCCCTCTGCAACCTTTTTTTCTAAGATAAAAAGTTCCTAAAGGGTTAGGGGTTTGATCTCTCTAGTACTTGGATTGCCCTTTTCTATCCTTTTCCTTCATCCTACACTTATTGTCCTAAAATAGAATTGCTTCTACTATTTATTTGACCATTAAGCTAGTTTGAAGAATTTCTACTGGATCAGCTACTTTTGGTTTTTACTATTTCATTTTTTATTATCTGCAAACATGGCCAAGAAACTGTTTACACCCAAGTTAAGGTCATGTTAAAGTCACAAGTTAAATGGTCTGAACACAAATCCTTCAGCAACTGTACTTCTTTCTACCCTCCATTCTGAATAATGCTCTCTTATTCCTACTTTTTGTTTTTTTTGTTTTTTTAACCAATTAGTAATCTATAAAAGCATGAGTCAACTTATCCAAAGGTCACTAAGTTTATCAAAGAACTTTTGATGAGGAATTTGTTAAAGGCTTTTATTAATCCAAGAATACAGCACTGACACCACCATCCACATGCCTATCTGTATTAGCTGTTCCAATTCCTTCCTTGAGAAACTCAGTATAAGGCTCAGGTAATCTGTCAGATATCTTTTGTAGGGGAGACAGATACAAAGTAGTATTGAGCACATTTTTTCTGCAAATCTTTCTGTTAGGAAAGCATTTTCATTTGCTAAAGAGAGCCTTATTATTTATAGTTCTTCGACACTCTTAAAAAGCGAGGATTTGGTTAACCCTCTTACATCATGGAATATATTTTAGCTGAGCAAGAATTACTGCAAAGTTTTAAATAAACTCCAGGAACTAAAAAGAGATTTTATTGAAATACAGTAAAAAGTATTAATGATCATCACCTTTAATTTGCTTTCTCTTTTTTCTCCAAAAGAGAAATCCAAATGCTAGCAGCAAGAGAAAAAATGTTGTTGCAACAATGCCTGCAATGAGTCCTGTGAAATTTGAGTCTGGTTTAATCATTACTTTCCCAATAACTGTTGATGAAATTTCTTTTTTCCACTGAAAGAAAGATAGATTTTAAAAACTCTAAAATGTACTAAAACATACATACATACATATATAGCAACAATGACAAAAATCAGCATAATTTAATTGTGGAAGTTGATATATAGAGAAGGCTTCCCCAATAATAACACATTTTATCACACATCCACTACAAATTCTACTTGCTTCATTTTTGCTATCAGTAGCTCTTATTCTGACCCAGGAAAAATGTCCAATTAGTAAGGAAGCAAAAATGATGATGAGGATGAGGAAGAGTATTTGTATCTGCCTTTGTCTGCTGGCTCAATGATTCCTTGCTTAGCAGAGAATAATGCAGCATGCAATACGTTCATTGAGTAATAGGGCTTATTCAAAAGTTTTGCTCAATTCTGGAGATAAGGAAAAAAAAGTCTAAATGTTTATTCAGTTATTTGTGTAACTTTTCAGATTGATTTATTTGCTTTATAGATAGCTCACCAAATTAACAATGTGATCATTTGGGTAAGAAGTTACTGATTAATTTTAAACTATGCCATGCTCTATGCTTTGCAATAGCTTATAACATTTCTTATGATTACAATAGTGGACATCTTCTGGTATCCTCAAATCATTTGTTCTGTTGTTGGTAAAAATATGCTATCGGATTTATACAGCAATTACTGAAATTTTGTTAATTGTTATCAAGTTGGATTCAGTTCCTGCCAATTATATGAAGAAATATTTTTCCATTCTGAATTATTTTTATTTGTAACTTGTAACTCTTCCAAAGACATTCCAATAATATCTTTGATGTCAGCAATCTACCTGATTCATTATCTTCTTCTTTTTACTTCTCTAAACCTTACCAAACACTTTCCACCATCTGCTTGCATTCATATATATACCTTAGTCCAAGGTATTCATACTGTCTCCATAGCCACAATTGAAAGGCCTCGTGCTCATGCTTTGTCATTGCCAGTCTCTGCAGTCTCTTTTATCACAAAAAGCCATTGCTTTGAACTATGCTGGGCTTTGTTAGAAGTGTGCAGTATTAGTATCTGAAGTGGGAAAGATGCTTCCTATCTAAAGTATGTGCTTGTTGTTGTATTCTGTTGGCAGAACCTTACAGAAGATACACAGTCCTAGAAAAATATGTGTTTGAGTTAAGTGGGCAGTAATGTGACATAATCAAATCATCTTGTAAACCAGTGCTTCTCAAATAGTGGGGCGCGCCCCCCAGGGGGGGCGCGAGGCTCCGTAAAGGGGGGCTCGTTCGACCTCGTTTGACTGTCAGGAGCGAAGCTGCCATGAGGTGACCACGCTCACGAGCATAACTTCTTCTCCGCCTTCCAAACTTCAAAACTCGGCTGCTGAGTCTTCCAGCAGTGGCTGCTCTAGGAGTGCGCTCTATGGTTGTGGGCTGGCTGCTGGACAGAGAGTCTTTTGGATATAGAGTCTTCCAGACAGAGAGTCTTCCAGCAGCCAGCCCACAACCATAAAGCACCCTCCTAGAGCCACCGCTGCTGGAAGACTCAGCAGCCGAGTTTTGGAGTTTGGAAGCCAGAGAACTTTGTCCTTGAAAGTGGTAATGTCTTTCTATCAGAGCATATGTAACTATTTGAACAAAACTGAAAGTTCATTCTTTTCCCTTTGTTTTATATCTACAATCCTAAGCGTATTCAAGTTCCACTTTTTAGGCCTTATCAAAACAGTGCTAAACTAACTACGCTTGGACACAAAGCTATAGTAATTCTGCAAAGAGCAATCATCTATAGTGGATAGATTCTTCTGAATATTTATTCAGAGAGATATAATATCTCTCTCTCTCTCTCTCTCTCTCTCTCTCTCTCTTTTCTGCTACAGTTAATAAAGCTATTCTTTGTTGTAAATTGATCCACATTTCTTTCTTTTTTTATTCTCTTATACGTTAATAAGGATACAGTGTTATGCAGAGATGTACTTATAACAATTTTATAGACAAATGATACTATTTACAGTCGCGCGGGGGGCGTGAAATGTTTTCTTCTTCCTAGGGGGGGCATGACAGAAAATAATTGAGAAGCACTGTTGTAAACAGAGGTTCCCCCAGAATTTTGCCATTTTGCCATTCTGATAATCCAAGAACAATTCTATACCATTCCTAGTATTGCATTTAATGTTTCTTGTAATTTTCTATAGAATTCATTCTATCATTGTGTCCTTTTACACAAGTTCAAACTGCCAGACCAGATGATTTACATCCCAGAATATTGAAAATGCTGGTTGATGTGATCTCGGAACCACTGAACAAAATCTTTGAGAGTTTCTAGAGAAGGGAGGAACTGCCAAGAATTAGAAAAGAACTGATGTCATTCCAATATTCAGGAAGGGGAAAAGTGGATCCAGGAAACTAGAGATTAATCAGCCTGACATCATTACCTGGGAAAATTCTAGAAAAAATAATCAAGCAAGAGATTTGTGAGCACTTAGACATGAACACAGCAACCACTAGAAGCCAGCATGGGTTTGTTAAAAACAAAACATGTCAGACAAACTTTTCTGCCTTCTTTGATAAAATGACGAAATTAGTGAATCAGGGAAAGGCTGTGGATATACTTTACTTGGAATTCAGTAAGACATTTGAAAAAGTAAACCACAGGCTACTTTTTGGTAAGATAGAACAATGTGGGATAGACAGGAGCATCACCAGATGGATTCACAGGTGATTGATCAACCATACTCAGCATATAGTCTTAATGGAACTATATCTACATAGAAGGAAGCATGGCACAGAGTATCTCAAGGTTCTGTCTTGAGCCAAGTGCTCTTCAACATCTTGATAAATGATCTACATGAGGGGATAGAAGGGAAACGCATCAATTTTGCAGACACAACTGGGGAGAATTGTCAATACTTTGAGAAATGGACACAAGACTCAGAAGGATCTTGATAGACTTCAGCATTGTGCCCTATCCTACAAGATGCAGTTCAGTAGGGAGAAAAGCAAAGTCCTGAACTTAAGCAGCAAAAAAACCCCAAATGTACAGATACAAAATAGGTGGCAGTTGGGTTGACAGTAGTAACTGTGAGAGGGATCTAGGTATCCTAGTGGACCATTACTTAAGTATGAGCCAGTAATGTAGTGCAGCTGCCAAAAAAGCTACTGCAGTCCTAGACTGCATCAATAGAGGGATAGCATCAAAAATACAAGAATGATAGTACTGTTCTACACTGCATTAGTGAGGCCACACTTGGAACTATGTGTCTAGTTCTGGTTAACTTTACAAAAAACAAAAACACCGAGCTCCTAGAAAGGGTGTAGAGAAGAGCAACAAAGATGATAAGAGATGAAAAGGGGTGTCAAACTGGAGTTCTTTGAGGGCCGGATCAGCATTGTAGTTCTCCTCTGCGGACTGGTGGGGGATGAGATGGACGCCTCCTGCAGCATCCTACTGGCCCATTTTGGTGCTGCAGGAGGCTCTCCAGGACAAAAATGGGGCACGGGGGGATCGTGTACCCCCCATGCCGTTTCGGCTAGCAGAATGCTGCATGAGGCTGTCCAGGCTGAAAACAGGATTCAGGAAGGCCTCATGCACCCCCACACCCTATTTTGGCTGGCAGAGTGTTGCAGGAGGCTGTCCGGGCCAAAAATGGGGTGCAGGGCATCATGTGGCCCCAGTGCACCCTGTTTTGGCAGCAGTGTGGCAGGAGGTCACCCAGGCAAAAAACGGAGCATGGACGTGCACCCCCCCATGCCCCTTTTTGGCTGACAGAGGCACCAAGGGCTGGTTCTTTGCTATTTCCAGGCCGGCCCCATGGGCCTTGAGTTTTATACCCCTGACCTAGAGGCTAAACTGTATGATGAATGGTTAAGAATTAGATATGTTTAGCTCTAGGACAATGAACAGAAGGACTAGGAGTAACATAAGAACTGTCTTCCAGTGTTTTTGGCTGTCACAGGTATAAGAGAGTTGACTTATTCTCCAAAGCACCTGAGGGCAAGACAACAAGCAATGGATGAAAGCTGGTTAAAAAGAAACCCAAGCTGGAACTAAGGAAACATTTCTTGAAAGTTAGAATAATTAATGGAACAATTGCCTCCCAGAGTTAGGGATGCTCCATCACTGTAGGTCTTCAAAAAGAGACTGGACTACAATTTGCCCAGGATGCAATAATTGGGCAGGCAGTTGGACTAGAAGACCTCCCTTTTAGACCTACAATTCTGTGATTCCTAATAGATGCACATCTTTGTACTGATTCTTCCTGGATATCCATTACTTTTAACAGTTAAAATCCTATTGTTTACTAGGTTATAGTCAAGCTCATATAGTACTTAGTATATTTTATTGAATATTACTCCCACTCTATTCCATTGTATAGACATGCCATGAATAATTTATAATAATATGAAATTAATTGTTCCATTCCAATTCATCGATATTCACTTATTCCTAAGGTATTCAGTTTGGCATGCTTCATATTCACTTTGATACATCTGTCTAATGTTTCAAATACACACACACCCTTGTAAATAATCTCTTTCAATATTGGAAGATTCGTCTTTCAATATTGGCAGCGTAAATGTAACCACGATCTAATCAAGGAGGGTGCTTAGCTAACAAAAGCAAATCTTTCATCAAGAAAATATTTGGAGAATTAAACTGTATGGCATATTGTATTTCTACATTTCTTTTTGAAATATGTATAGGCAGAGAAAGAATTATGGAAATAATAAGGATTAGGATTATTAAAAGCCAAAACTCAAACTTTATCCACAATTTAAAATGCCAAGTTATGGTTGCAAATTTGATTCTGAATTGCAGACAAATTTTCAATTCATATCTTTAGCTGAAATATGATGTTGTCATATGGGGAAACATTTTCCTATAAGATTGTGAAAGTGTTCAATTGCTAAAATACTAAAAAAAGAGAAAAATATAATTAATAATAACTATAATTATATACATATTTGAAAAAGAAATGCAGAAATACAATATGAACCAAATGATTGGTTAAAACCAGGTAAGAATGCAAAAACTACGCACTTCCAAATGTTGCTGCTACTCACTTAATACATAAACCAAAGACAAAATGAACATATAAAACCAACTAGAAATGCAGAGCAGTAGGGATTGTTAGTAAAAATTGTGGCATTTAAAGCTGAATCATATATGCAATATTAAAATAAATATCCTACCACTATATTTAATTCTTGGTTGGTTTTGAGCAGCTCCTTAGGAATGGTACAAGAAACAGACTGCAACTTCAAGGTGATGTTCTCACAACTCTTGTTTCCAACCTTTAATACTTCGCCTTTAACAGCTTCAGAGTCAATGTTACTTCCCTAAAAAAAAGTTACATTAATCAAACATAAAGAGAGAAGTAGTAAAACAAAAGGCAGAATGAACACTAGATTGCATTTATTCTTTCCATAGTTAAAAAAATGCCATAAGAAATGCCATTTCTTAGTGGCCATTACAATAGATTAAACAAGGGTACTTGGTCTCTAAAAGTTAGCAAATTATTCAAGCAGAAAAATTTCACATTTGAAATAATTACAGATAGACACTACATTTACTTCCTAAAATTCCCCAATAATTATTCATTACTCAAATCAAAGTTACAAAGGAGCTTAAGAATGTCTAAATAAGTTAACAATTTGTTGCCTGTCACCTTGATTGAATGGAGTTCAATGGGAATAAAAATACATTATTTACAGACATTAAATAAGCATCTTATTTTTTGTTCTAGTTGTGGCCATAAGACGAAAACTTCCTGTATAAATTGATGATTATTTGACAGGGATTGCAATTTAGAAAAACTCTTTAAAGCGCTATACTAAGGAACTTTAATTTGCTACATGTTTCAGAGCCAATGTTATCGGTGCCATATTCCAAAATATGTTTACCAAAAAGCAAAAAAAGTGTGTGACCTACAACTTCACATTTCCATTCGAAGTTAATGAAATAAAATCAAGAGGAAAGGTTATCTCTCAACATCCAAAGAAATTAATGGCATAGGTGGAGGACAGAGGGGAGACTTCTCCTCATGAATTGCCTTCATGAGGTAATGGACTGGAATGATTAGGGGTACATCCCTTTCAATTGAGTTTTTATTTTGCATTTATATGAAACTTCAGAGACCAACTCTGAAATAATATTCATTTGGCAGGCACAAGGAGGAAATGGTGATTGCTGCTTCTAACTGAAATGTCTGTAACAAAACTCTTCAATCAGGTTCACAATTTCTCCTATGAGTTTTAGTTACTCCATGTTACATGTTTTCAGAGGGTGCTTTTAAAACCTCTTAAATTATTTTAACATTGATGGTATTTACAAATAAGTTTTAAAGTATCTGAATAAATGTATAGGCACACATATGTAACTATTTAAGTATTTTTCTTGAGCTCACTTTTAATTTACAGGTATTTATTTATTGGAAGAAAAATGTGCCCCATTAGTTACTGCAAATAAAAGCTTTTCTGTTCTGGGACTAATTAAAACACAGTTCAAAAACTCTTTTGGTAAGAACTCTTTGAACATTGAATTAAGTGATCACTTAATTTTGTGCTGTGTTTGCTTAATGACAACATAACAAAGCATGATCATTAAGCGTGTAAACATGAGTATTTGTACTTCATTTCACCAATTGGAGCTCTGGAACATACTGTATGTTTGAAAATCAATGCACAGCTATGGACACACAAATCTTACAATATCCCAACATTTTTTGAACAATGCTTTCTCAATTCTTATTTGGAACTCCTCTTGTTTTTGAGATTTACTGATGAAATTTCCATCATCTGGAGTCCTGGAAAAGAATCTCTCATCAAATTTCATAAAATGCTTGAACAACTTCACCCAACTTTCAACTTAATCCACTGAGTGCATTTCTTCGTTGATATTATGTTAAACTAACTGAATACCCATGCTCCACTAAGAAACTATGTGATCGGGCTTGATAAATCGACACTTACAGCTTGAAAATTAATGAATAGTTACCATCGATTTCTCCTATCCCCTTGTCTCCCTCAGCCTGGCCCCACAGAACCCTCCATCCTGTCCCCTTCTCTCCCACAGGTTTGCCCCACAGAAGCACCACCTATTCCTCTCCTATTCTTTCCCTCAGGCTCCTCTCCAAATTCCCAGCGAGCAGGCTGCATGAGTTACATGCTGGTCAAGCCCACATCCAAGTTTTCAGGTTGGGAGGGTGAGTAGAATGTCTAACTCCTTAGCATCAGAGCGTGTTAATAATAATATACAAAATACTAATGTTCTGATGGTCATTTCACAAAATCCTTTGTTACCGAGCACGAGTTTTATGGTTCTAGAGATTTTGTGATTCTTGCATGAGTGTTTTTGCTTACACACACACACACACACACACACACACACCATCCAATTAAATCAACAGACTTATCACCACAGAGAAATCAATTCCCTGGGAGAACCTATTTAAAGACAGGCCACAGAAACCAAACAACGTAATATCACTGACTGTCACTTTCAACTCACAGTTCAACCATTCAAACATATTATTAATAAGCTATAAATCACTGTACAAATATGCTGCAGTGTCTCAGACACCATGTACAAGGCCCGGTATTTGCATAAGAACTAACTATTCATCCTGAACTAGTTCTCACAAGCAACCAGAAACAAAAGGAAGAGAATGCTAACATGGAAACCAAATCTTGCAATAAATCCACATGTTCAGATTTACAAAAACAACTTCTTCACAGACTTCACTAACTTTACACACAAGATTAGGGGTTCCTTCACCTGCTCTTCCTCCAATGCGATATATGCTATTACCAGCTAACAGTGCCCCTCTGGATTTGATATCAGGCGGAAAAGGAGGACAAAGTAATCGCCAAGGATTTTAACCTCCCAGAACACTCCACTACAAATCTCAAAGGTTCTTTCAGAAATTTCATCAGCACAAATGAGCAAGAGATTTCTGAATTGCATGCATCAAAGGATTTTGGATATGAGCCACGGTGGCACAATGGTTAGAGTGCAGTACTACAGGCTACTTCTGGTGACTGCCGGCTGCCTGCAATTTGGCAGTTCAAATCTCACCAGGCTCAAGGTTGACTCAGCCTTGCATCCTTCTGAGGTGGGTAAAATGAAGACCCAAAAAGGGGGAAATATGCTGACTCTGTAAACTGTTTAGAGAGGTCTGTAAAGCACTGTAAAGCAGTATATAAGTGTAAGTGCTATTGCTATTTCAGGCAATCTTCATGTACACATTTTTAACCTGATAAGGTATGTGAAACCTGCATATGTGTAACCATCTTGTTCTCATTTTCCTCTACTTTATCCCAATTTAAATCCTACATTAAATTATTCCACTCCAAATATTTGATGCAGTAAGCTGCTGTTCAGAAAATTTTATAGTTTTTGATATGATTTGTTAGTCTGAAATGATGATATTCTCCTGTTTGTTTTTTACTGTTATGGGAAGTTGCTCACAGTTACTAACTTCACAACTATATCATATACACTCTAAAGTATCAAAGGATAAAACTGATACTTTACATTATTTTAAAAATAGGTTATTACCAACTGAAATGACAAACTGCATATTTTGTACTAAGAGAAAGGGAAAACATGTTTTCTTAATGTATGTGTAGTAAAGTTCATCTTTTATTTAGCTTAATACCCAGCCATCTTTTACCTTCTGAGATTAAAAACTATTCAGCAATCTGTCATTTTTAAATCTGCTTAAAATCATTATCACAGTTTTTGTATAACATAGTATCTGTTCAACTAGATAAGCCATTAATAATGTAATGCCTCCATAATGGCCAAGATAATCACCAAGATAGAAGCATGTATGTTATATAAAACCTTACCTTAATTATTACATTCTGACTTCCCTTGGAAATCAAAAATGGTGTTTCAGAAATGGTAAAGTCAGGGTCATTCACATAATCAAAATTAAAACCAGATGAAGTGACACCATCAAAAATGAAAAACACTTTTGACACAAAAGGCAGCATCAACTCATAAGCTTTCAGTGAAGGAGTTGTACAACAGATTATTTCAGAATCTGAACGATGGTCACATGCCTGTAAGAAAAACAAATTAAGTAGATGTATCTGCTAATATTATGTCTAAAATATTTTATATGAAGTTTTATCTTTTTGTTGTGATCACACTGCAGTTGTATTTTCTTAAAGTGCATGAGCACTGAAAATTATATTGAATGGCTACTTATGCTGACAATAGAATCATAAGCAGGAAGATATAAATTCTATGTTTCACTGATAGATAATGAATTATATATTAATCATTGTTTACTTATTTAAAATCCAAATCTACATATGTATAACGTCAATGCATACTGGTTTTTCGATTTTGATTTCCCCATTTTCCTCAATTTAATATAGGTCTACATTAAGAGATCTGAGATAATTTGTTCCTACAAAAAATTATTTATGCAGCTATAAGACATTACTCAACTCAAAGTACAGAGGAAGCTCTATTTCCACTTGAAAAACAAAGATCTAGCAGAAATAGTCATATTTAAATGTAGAATGATTTTATTTATTTTTAAAATGTAGATGCTGTCTTGAAAAACAAATTTGCAAGAAAATCTTAACGAAGAGACATTATCAAATATTCAACATTGAAACATATTCTGAAGAAATTGAACATAATTTTAGACTGCCTTCTTTCAAGAATCTTTTAGTTCCAGTATAATGATAGTTGCTCTCCAGATGTTGCTGGTATACAACTTCCAATTACTCTAGATAACGTGACACACAGTAAAGTATGTTTGAAGTTGTAGTTTAGACATATGTAGAAAATCATCAGTTTCCAATCCTTACTTGTTGTTTATTTATCTTATTATCTTTTACTAATTTAACACATTTAACCAAATGGCAATCTAAAAGTGTCTTACTCTAAGAAATGGATTAAACTAAATAACTTTCTTCAACTGACTTTTAATCCATATGGTGAAATATTGCAAACCATTTTGTGCTTTATAAATATAGTAAATATCTTAAATTAACAATTAAGCTACAGATTATCTAAAGAAAAAGTTATCTTAAATTGCAAAAGAATATAAGAAAATGTAACAAGTATAAAATATATTACAGTATAAAAACTTAATACATGCAAGATTGATATGCAATTAGAGTTAGGATCTCATGCAATTCTTTCATTGTTCATAAGAACTATTTTAAACATTTTTCTTTGACCTTTTAAGGTCTTCAAAAATGGATAATTACACAAAGAAGCAGTTGTACAGTGCAAAATAAACTTATAATACTAAAATATATTTCATTAATACAAATTCATTGCACACCTTATCTACTGCAGAGTAACCAATGTCTTTTAAATTAATAACAGTGGCATTTGTAATCTAGTTTGTGGTCATCTACTAGAATGGGATCTGTAGCTCATTACTTTATCTGCCTAGACTCTGAAAAGCATGCTTTCAGAGAATGATAAAAAAAAATCTAGTAATGTTCTTTAGTGATGATGCAATGTGACTGATTGGAAAGGTCACAGTAAATCACATTTCTAGGGCCCTTACTGTTATGTTATTTGACACAATATTTTGACTTTGAAATTAGTTTTAACAATTGAAAAATGTGATGCTTTCATGACATAGTAAATTGTTTCATTTTTTCCCTTATAGATAATCAAACCAGTTAAGCCTAAATTAAAATGCATCCTATTTTAGGATGCATTTTAACTTAGTGTTACTTTAAATTTTTATAAATGTTGTTAATATAATATATAACTACTAAGTATGTGTATTTACAAAATAAATAGAAATATGCATTTGAGCGCTTACAATTGTTTAAATAAAAAAGTTCCATTCGTATTTCAGTATTGTTATTATTTTTATTTCCACTACCTGCACCTTTGAACATAGGTAGAATGCAGACCATATGGAAGAAGGAACCTTTTCACAAAACCCACATGGCTTGTAAGACCCACTCATATCTTTCAGAAACAATAATGCAACCTCTGAATTAATGAATTCACAACCTATAAATCTAAAACTCCAATAACTAATTTATTTTTTCTTAACTTTGTGACATATACATAAAAGTGGAAGAAGATCTGTGTACTTAAGAGTACCATCAAGTGGGTGACTCAGATAAGAGATAAAAAGTTATAGAGCTCAGACCATTACAATGCCTGAATTAAAATATTTGAAATAGAATTCTAAATTTTGATGCATTAAAATGATTTGCATATCACACCAATTCATAATAGTTTAGGCTATTAGGAATTAGCATCAATGTTTGCTCTTTTCTCACCTAATTCCAATTTAGTATTAGTTTGTTAAGTATCACCTTGTGGTAAAGACAGATTATAATGTATAAATAAAGCCAGAGATATCCAGATGAATAAGAACTTTTGGATTTATGGATCAGATCAATATAACATATTCAATTGATATACTCAGGAAATGGTGAACAAGAGGTAAGGGTAAAAGACTAAAAATATATGGTAGCTCTATTTGTATATAACAGCCTCTATTTTTAAAATAGTGGTATGGTTGCATTTAAAACATTGAGAAGCTCACATGTTGTGCAAAGTAAATTTGTTTTAATTTAGCACGATCTGTGAACTATTCTTTTATTAGCTTTCTATTCCAGTGTAGAAAATTAGGATCATCTGGTATATTGCTAGCATACCATCACAGTTGACATGCATCTGAGATTATTCTGAGGGCATTAGTATGTATAATGCAAAGTTGTGCTGTAATAATCTTCTAAACTAGCATTATCTCAAGATTTATCATAAACATTTCAGATATAAACATTTCAAATCATTGTTTTGTTCTTTTGTTTATTGTTAAAATATTTAAATTGAACACAGATAAATATTTTGATGTGCCAATCATACACACTTTGACTGAGCAATGAACTTGTCTGTAGAAATTCAGTCTGTAGATACTTTTATGAATGCATTACTTCAAAACTGAAATACATTCAAATTATCTTTGTGCTAACATATTTTTCAAATTATTTGAAGACATTAAATCTTCTCCCTCAGATTTCACTATGGTGTGGTTGCAAGTCATGCAAAATGTGATCTGAACACATTTTTCCTGTTTATGCTAGGTTTTCCCTTCCCTCTCACATATGCACATACTTTTCAAGTAAAGGGAAAAAATTCAATATTGTTATTCTGGACAGAGAAATTAAATGCGACCACATATAGCAAATAATTTACTATGCTTATTATTGCTTAATTTTGAGCATATTATTTATCTTTTCAAAGACTTGTAGAAAATAAGTTTGTCAGGTTATTTCTTGTTATAATCTCCAAGACAAACTGTCTGTCTGTCTGTCTGTCTGTCTGTCTGTCTGTCTGTCTGCCTGCCTGCCTATCATCTATCTATCATCTATCTATCTATCTATCTATCTATCTATCTATCTATCTATCTATCTATCTATCATCTATCTATCATCTATCTATCTATCTATCTATCTATCTATCTATCTATCTATCTATCATCTATCTATCTATCATCTATCTATCTATCTATCTATCTATCTATCTATCTATCTATCTATCTATCTATCATCTATCTATCTATCTAATCTAATCTAATCTAATCTAATCTAATCTACCTACCTACCACATTTCGATTCTGCCCATTTTCACTGTTGCAGCAATTATGTGCAGCTTACAAAAGCTTAAAAGATAATACAAAAGGTTAAAACAATTAAAATGGTGAGATAAAAAACTAAAAACCAAGAGAACAGGTGACACGGGACTGGGGATCTTCAGCCAACCCCAGCATAGCACATCCTTATTGACGCCTCAGACCAACCAGCATAGTCAGGTTTTAATGATCTTCAGGAACGCCAGAACTATTAGGCGTTATTCCAAAGGGCAGGGGGTCACAGCAGAAAATGGTTTTCTCCCGAACCCCGCAGACAAATAGACAAATTGAGCAATATAAATCATTTCATCCCTTTCTTTCATATAGTTATTAAACAGAATTATCGTAAAGGTATTTCAAATCATGACCTCACACACTGTGCAGACTTACACCAATGAACAGTACTCATGCCAAAACATAGCATTTAATTTTTGTTTGCAACAGTAGCTCATTTTTCATAGCTTTGCTAACTATAGATGCATCTGTACATACTCCTAAAAAAAACCTCAGCTCTATGAATATTCATTGGCATTTATATCCATTTAAGTATGTATACAATTCCTGGATTGCTTCCATCTTCACTTACTGGCTTGATGTATTTATTAACAGTACCAAAAAGCACAAAACTATTCCTGCTGTATCATACCATCAATCCATTTTTCCCAACTGTCCCAACAATGGCTTTTGGGAAGCTTATAAACATGGACAGGAAAATGACCGCTATCTTTTACTGTTGTTCTTAAGTGATACTTCAGATATGTTACTTGGGCTTCAAATAACAGAATACAGTTATAAAGCCCAGTATCCATTTAATACCCATAATTCATATTAAAATGTGTTTTCAGCAACTTATGTATTGCATACTGTTGAAAGAAAAACAACTTCTTCTTGCAAAAAGTTCAATAGACTAATAAGAGCATAACAAAATTTTACAACTCAAGGCTTACTAAAGTATTTCCCTAATAGAAAAAGGCCCTAAACAAACGAAAGGGATAGGTTTATGTCTAACTGAATTACATATTCATTAGATGGCTAATATATAGCTTAGCACACATGATTTAGCAGTTCATATTTAGGATATGTGTACATTTGAGTGACCTGGATGTTTCTAATCAGAAGATGCTACTCCTGTGTCTCCTGACTAGTGTTGTAGTTTAGAGTATAGGTCTGCATTCATGGTGTTAACTAGAATATATAGACATAGTAAACAAGCTGGGTAGTTAGATCTAGTCAAGAATATTATTTTATTAATCAAAAAGAATTTTATTAAATAAAGTATTGTATTAAGGCCTCTGTGTAAGTAAATAATGTTCTGCACAATACAAGAATACTGCCTTTTATTTATTGTGGGTGTGATTTAAAGCCGTCAAGTCTTCTACTTCTGCAATTTTAAGAGATGTGGATATGCTGGGTGGGGAGTTCTAGGATACCTCTTAAAATTTGTGAAAACATAAAATTCTTACACTATAAAATAGGGAACAAAACTTAATTTCATATATGTTGCCCATTTTGGATTCTCTTGTGTTCAACTTTCCCTTAATTCAGCTTTCCTTTTAAACGTATGTTTATCTAATAGAAAAAATATATTTGTATCCTGTGTGATCCTTGGTACTCTCTAAATACCAACAATTTGGTGGTTTCTTTGCAGATGTTTCATTACCAATTAGGTAACATAATAAGTGCAATATTTTTATCCATCCATCTATCCTTGAATTAGGGGATTAAGGAAATCTGTAGGGTCTCCCGTTGCCACCACATATCATCTTCCCTCTATTGCCTGTATCAAGTCATCCCTACTTGTATGTTTATCCAGTTAAACAAAGAAGTGTTCACCATTTCATTTTATTTTAATAACAAATCCTGCAAAGCTACATTTAGCACATGAGCAGAAAATCATGTCTGCAGCTGTGGTATATTGTGAACTTACCACACTGAAGTTTCTGCCTATTTTTGGGACTGTTACCAACATCTTTGGAGAGAATGCTGAATTCAGATTTCTCCCTTGAGCTGTAATTGTACTTCCACCGCTGATGAAATAAAAATATTGAAATAATATTGTAAATATTACTCCAGAAAACTGATTGATATTTAATTTTAATAAGTATGCATGTATAAGTATACAGTTACAGGATGAAACTAATTTTGCAAAAAGATCATTACAACACCTGAACCTTTCTTTCTTTTCTTTTTTTGAGTTTTTTTCTGAATCTCCTATCAAAAATTATTTTTAATGGCTCAATATGTTGTAATTATTTTTATAAGCTTGGAAACATGCATATCAAACAAAGACTAGTAGTTTAACATAGTCCTGGATGGATCTTAGGTTCATTATTTACCCAAGCCCCAACAGCTTTCACCAATTTTGTAAAAATAACAACAAACTGATTTGTAACAGGAAAGATTTTAGAAAGACCTCAACCATCTTTCCCACCAAAAGGCAATATAAACAACAGAACTTAAAGATCCTGCAGTTTGTTGACCAAAGTGTAATAAGCAGAGTGACACAGAAGAAATATTAAACAATGTTTCATTTCAAGGAGTCAGAGCAAACAGAATTCTATTTACAGCAACAAATACAATTCTTACATCAAGAATTCTAAGCTTAATATTATTCTTCTCTCACGAGGAGAGGAACAAGCTGTATAAATTAGTATGCATTAAATTTACTATTTTTGTACAGTTCTTTGATAATGCAATAACAATTTTAGAGGATGCTTCTGGAATACTATAGTGCTACCATACACTGGTATTTTTTTTGGGGGGGGGGGACAATCTGGAAAGAGTTTAAATGTTCAAGATGTCAACTGTTTTTCTAAAAGATACTGGAGCAGTCTTTAAGCAATTTTTCCTTGTCACAATCCCCCAAATTCTTCCTTTTTTCTCTGAGCCTTTCTCCATTTGCACTTAACTGGAACAGAAAGATACTCCACCAACAATTGTTTCTATGACATTCCTATAAGGAAGTTTGGTGTGGTAGTCAACTTAGTTGCGTAGAACCAAGAGACTGTGAGTTCAAAGTTTCCCTTAGGTATGAAAGCTGGCTGAGTGACTTTGGGCCAATCATTCTCCCTCTGTCCAGTATTCCCCCCCCCCCCACTTCCAACACTGGCCAAGGACCACTTCAGAGATTGAGCAGTGCCATTCATTATCTTGAAGGAAAGTCCAAAATAAGGGTGACGATGAATATATATCTACAGTACTTATGACAAGTTGTGAGTGCACACACAGGATTGTTGTCTGTGTGCATAAATATGTTGAATTTTAATGAGGGAGACCAATGTTCAATTTTCCATTCGACCACAGTGATATGGGCTGATCATTCTTTCTCCAATCTTTTGTACAAGACTGGTTCTTTTAGAGAAAACACAGAATAAAATACTAAAACATCCTCATTTTGCCATTAAAATATCTTAAATCTACATATAATAAAAATATACAAGCCTATTCCATTCTTGTAAAAAAACCACTTTTCTATTAATATTTTTCTACCATAAGAAATTTCCATTAAGCTCCTGTTAATGCTTAGAAAAAAGACTGGGTAGTGAGGCAGCCCACGTTGCCAAAATGACCCCAAAAGCAGTTTACCTTCACACCTTGGAAAGTGGGTGGCTACCATCTTGATTTTTTAAAAAATCTTTCACCCTTGTGGATGTCCCTAAAAGGAGCCTAAATATAATTAAGTGAGTGGAAATATTTTGCCAATACAAATTTTCTAAAAAGACCTTCCTTCTGTGTGTAATTAATAAAGATATTATTTAAGCATGAATAAAGAATAAAAATTGTTTCTGCAGTTTATTTGTAGTATTTTACTGACATTATTTCTTTTTCATTATTATTCATACATCTATGTTAAAATTCCACTCACCTAAGGAAAGATTTTACTGGATAAATTTTAGAAACAGCAGGGTCTTCTCTGTAGGTAAAATGACCTGCTGAACGACTGGCCGAATCAATTTTCATTTCAACAAGGCATTCCAATGTTTCTCTTTGAAAAGGACTGTAACATTCTATGGTATTAGCAGTCACACTGTAAGAAAAAAAATTAAAGAATTAAAATAATTCTAACTATAATCAGGTTCACATTTTCAAAAACAATCTGAATCAGTATGAAATGTTACCCATTATGAAAATCCTCAAGATCTATGATTAAATAATTTCTAGTCCAAATATAATAGAACTTAACTGTGGGTCAACCAACTCTGTCCATTTATTTTTAGTATTTGAAAAAAAATATATGCAGATTATACATTAAAGTAAAAAACTTTAGTTTTCATTCCTATGGATTTATTATGCAAAAACGGATACATCTAAAGCAGATACCTGCAGTTCATAAAACTGCCAATTACACTGTATTAGCATACAAACTAGAAACTAAAGTACAAAAAACCCTGCAAGGCTCTGGGGTCAGAAACATTAAAAAACAAGAAACTACTCAGTTGTCTAGTTACTGGCAACTAAAATTCTAACATTTTCTATTACTAAATTAATATGATAAAGAAATGAATCCAACATGGAAAGGATGGAAAACTCAGATACAAAGTAGGAGCTATAAGAAACATACCCAAGACTCATAAAGGACTCAAATGCCTATACACCAACATTCAAAGTTTAAGGAACAAACGGTAAACTTGAAGTACTAGTGCATAAAGGTAAAAATGAATAGTTGCCATTACTGAAACAAGGTGGGATGAAACTCATGACTGGCATGTACAGGTATTCCTCGACTTATGACCGCAATTGACCCCAAAATTTATGTTAAGTAAAAAAATTTGTAAGTGAGTTTGGCCCATTTTATGACCTTTCTTGCCACAGTTGTTAAGTAAATCACTATAGTTGTTAAATTAGTCAAACTGTTGTTCAGTGAATCTTGCTTCCCCATTGACTTTGCTTGTTAGAAGGTCGCAAAAGGGGATTATGTGACTCCAGGACACTGTAACCCTCATAAATATGAGTCAATTACCAAGAGTCTGAATTTTGATCACATGACCATGGGGATGCTACAAACGTCGTAAGTATGAAATCTGTTCATAAATCCCTTTTTTTCAGTGCTGTTGTAACTTTGAGAAGAAGTGAGAGAGGGAGTTAAAGTTGCCAGAATTTTGGGCGAGAGTGACCATGTCATACTGGAATTCAATATAATGCAAGCACAAGCAATAGAATATAATCCAGTCAGTGTCTTAAACTTCAAAATAGCTAATTTTAACAAACTCAGAGAGATCCTAAGAAAAAATCCATGGATGGAAATCCTAAAGGGGAAAACAACTCAAGAAGCATGGGAAACTCTAAAACCCTGTCTAGCACAATACCACTGAAAAAGAAAAACAAGAAATCCAAGAAGAAACCAGACTGGTTGCACAAAGATCTCGCTGATAAACTGAAAGATAAAAAGGACAAGTACAAAAAATGGAAAAAGGGACACATAACTAAGTATCAGCAGATAGCCTGAATCTGCAAAGATGAAGTTAAGAAAGCAAAGGCTCAGAATGAAGAAAGACTTGTAACAAAAGTCAAAGATAATAAAAAAAGTTTCTTTCAACATATAAATAACAAGAAAAAAAGTCAAGGAAGCAGATGGTCCAGGTTAGGTCAAACCTGGCTCAAAAACAGTAACGGTAAGAGTTCTAGGGGACAATCACTTAAACAAGAGCCAGCAGTGTGCATCAGCTGCCAAAAAAAGTAATACAATTTTAGGTTGTATAAGCAGAGGCACGTGAAGTATTAGTACCATTTTATAAAGCCTTAGTAAGGCCACACAATACAATACAATACAATAGCAGAGTTGGAAGGGACCTTGGAGGTCTTCTAGTCCAACCCCCTGCCTAGGCAGGAAACCCTATACCGTTTCAGACAAATGGCTATCCAACATCTTCTTAAAGACTTCCAGTGTTGGGGCATTCACAACTTCTGGAGGCAACCTGTTCCACTGATTAATTGTTCTAACTGTCAGGAAGTTTCTCCTCAGTTCTAAGTTGCTTCTCTCCTTGATTAGTTTCCACCCATTGCTTCTTGTTCTACCCTCAGGTGCCTTGGAGAATAGTTTGACTCCCTCTTCTTTGTGGCAATCCCTGAGATATTGGAACACTGTTATCATGTCTCCCCTAGTCCTTCTTTCTATTAAACTAGACATACCCAGTTCCTGCAACCGTTCTTCATATGTTTTAGTCTCCAGTCCCCTAATCATCTTTGTTGCTCTTCTCTGCACTCTTTCTACAGTCTCCACATCTTTTCCACATCGTGGCGAACAAAACTGAATGCAGTATTCCAAGTGTGGCCTTACCAAGGGATTATAAAGTGGTATTAACATACATGGAATACTGCATCCAGTTTTCATCACATTACAAAAAAGATGTTGGACTGTGAAAAACGGACAAAGAGCAACTAAGATGGTTAAAGACCTGGAGACAAAACCATATGATAGTTGCATATGGTTGGGTTTGGGTTTGGCTAGTCTAGAGAAACTAGGGGGGACATGATAGTAGTACAGCAATAGCAATAGTACTTAGACTTATATACTTCACAGTATTTTACAGCCCTCTCTAAGCAGTTTATAGAGTCAGCATATTGCTCCCAACAATTTGGGTCCTCATTTCACTGATCTCAAAAGGATGGAAGGCTAATCAATCTTGAGCCAGTGAGACTCAAACTGCTTCCAGTACTGCATTCTAACCACTGTGCCACCATGGTTCGTATTCAAGTATTTGAGAGGATGCTACAAAGAGGAGGAGGTCAACTGCCCTACTTGTTCTGTGGCCGCTTGCAGCCAGGTGCCATAAGATGCATTGTACCAGTGTCACCGCTCGTGGCAGAATGCCGTGTGGCTTGTTGTGCTGGTGACACTGCTTGCAGCAGGATGTCACATGCCATGCAACAATAGTGCCGCTACCTGTGTGCGCAACGGCAAACATGCCATGCGGCCTCCTATGTACAATATTTCCCTGAAAATATGACCTATCCGGAAAAGGAGTCCTAGCCTGATTTTCATGCCTGTGCCTAATATAAGCCCTACACCAAAGCTAAGCTCCAGTTAAGCCTCGCCCACTGTTTGCTTTTACAAGGTGGGGTAAGGCACATGAGCAAAAATGAAGCTAGGGCAGGGATGGGTGGGGTGGAGCTGCCCCACACACCCCGCACCCACTTACATTAGGACTGCTGCAGCCAGGCCTCCCATGCCTCAACACCTCTCACGCCATTGCCCAACTTCATCTGCATTGTCCATTGCACTGGTGCCACCACTCAGATGCCATGTGGTTTGTCGCACTGATGCTGCCACACACATGTGCAATGGCATGACGTGCCATGCAGCCTCCTGTTGTGAGCAGTGCCACTGGCACGACAAGCCACATGGTGTCTGGCCGCAACCGCAGAAGAAGTCAGGCAGTGGTGTGACATGTGTTGGGACATAGGAGGCCTGGCTGCAGTGGTCCTAAGATTAGCGACTAAGACAGGGTGTCAAACTCAATTTCATTGACGGCCACATCAGGGTTGTGTTTGACCTTGGGGGGCTGGGGTGGGTTTGGCCAGGGTGGGCATGGCTAGCTCGATGTCACTTGTGTCGGGGGGGGAGGCTGTGATGGCCTGAGCACTCTGCCAGTGAAAACAAGCTCCCAAACTCAGATTTTAGCTGCAGCAGTCTCCTGCAACCTCTGCCAGCAAAAACGGAGCTCGAGAGGGCCGTATGGAGCCCTCCCGAGCTCCGTTTTCCCTGGCAGAGGCAGTGCTGGCTGGTCCTTTGCTGTTTCCAGGGTAGCCCCATGGGCCAGATCAAAGCACCCCATGGGCCAGATGTGGCCCCTGGCCCTTGACACACCTGGGCTTAGACATCCCCCGAAAATAAGACTTGGTGCTTATTTTGGGGCCCAAAAGAAAATAAGACTAGGTCTTATTTTCAGGGAAACACATGTATATAGTAAGTGTATATGTGTGTTATGTATATGTATGGATACATATATAATTTCGTTTGTGAGCAGGCAACAGAATTTCATTTTTAATTTGTGCTAGTGTGCTTACAGTAAAAAATGACAACAAAGGTTATTTAATCTTTTTAAAAATCTTAATCTTAACATCGTTGCAGTATGCTGGTTTCTGTCATCCACATTTAAACTTTTGTCTATATTTGGTCTTGTTAATTTTACCCTGGGAAAGAATATTGTTTAAGAAGACAGAAAGAAAAAAAATGATATTGTTAATATTTTAAGATTGCCTTAACAGTCACAAAATGAATAATCTATAATAGTTTAGCTTCAATACCATAGTAATATAAACAGTCTGCCCACTTAACCAGAAGAAAATAGGAAAGGTGAAAAGAAGTTTGGTGATCGCTGAATTTATTATTCAAGGTGTGCAATACCCTAAACATAATTTTTGTTTTCCTTCTCGTTTAATTCCTTGGAAGAATCAGATTACAAAAGAAATTGGCAACTCTTTCCATAGCTTGATGTGGAAATTTGTAGACCAGCATACCATGTGGGCATCAGTGTGTGTGTGTGTATGTGTGCCTGTGTGCATGCGCGCTCTTTGCTGCAGGACAGAAAGAAACAACTGCTGAAACTGAAGAGGGCTGCTACTGCTGCTGAAGTTCCACAGAGAAGTGATCAGGCAGTGTCAAGCAAACCCTTGTTAAAACCCAATTTTAACAGTTGCTTAGTGTGCTTTACTTTTAAAGCACTGGATGTGTTGCAGGTTATAGGGAAGCCAGAAAAAAAGGAGATCCTCTGTCCCATCATCCCCCTGCTTTTCAATTCATCCTCCGTGAATGTTAAAAGGACATTTCTCCCCCTTCTTTCCTGCTTGCTTATTTGGGAAAAATTAATCTTTCCAATTAGGTGTTAGAACGACAGCCCTGCTTTGTTGGTTGCTAAGACCCACACAGATTATAATAGATCCTTTCATCTTAAATCAAGGCTTGACTTTATAGTTACTGCACTGCACCTCAGTTTAGGAATAGCTAGCCACATTCGCCTTCCTCTTACAAAACCTTCACTGGAAAATGTTATGACTGGAAAAGTTTGAAGAGACAGTGGGAGAGTCAGGATAAAATATGTAGTCAAGGGAAGAAGACAGATAGCTATAAAGAGGCTGCATTGCTTTAAGTTTCCACCAAAGTGGCAGCAGAAGTAACATGAGTTGGCAATGTGAATGAAGATGAAGAGGACTCTTGTTTTTAGGAAGAAGTTGTTTCCTCAGAAAAAGTGGTGGTGGTGAAGGTACCGAATGCTTACCCAGTCAACCGATTCCATTATGTTATGAACCCAGAGACTGAGAGTTAGGAGGTGAGATGTTTCTCTTTCCTGATGGTGATGATGACCCAGAAAAACCAAGAACTCATTCACCATCTCTAAAGCAAATATACCATAACCTCAAAAACAGTGTTGGAGGACTATTTCCAATCTTACCCAATAGTCCTAGGCCTGGGATGTCGAACCTATGGCACCTGTGCCAGAGGTGGCACGCAGAGCCCTCTCTGTGGGCACGTGAGTCTTTGCAACAGTTAAGCTCTGCCATGCATGTACATGCACCTCCTGCCAGCCAGCTGGTCTTCTGGTCTCTGCTGTGCATGTGCAGGAGGCAGGGTGCGTACAGAGGGGCCTCATGCATGCATGGGTGCAGGGCACGTGTGGGGGGCCCAGTGCACATGCAGTGGACTGGGGTGCATGCAGAGGGCGCACGCATTCAAGGGGCAGGGCACATGCGAGGAGCCATGCACCCAATGCATTTTGGGGATTCGGGTGTGCGCGCATTCGCGCATGCACATGCTTTGGGCACTCAGTCTGGAAAAGGCTCAGTCTGGAAAAGGCCATCACTGTCCTAGGCTAAAATGCATAAGTAGTTAATCTTTATCTAAGTTTATCTATTTAGATAAAGGACTGAATGTTTTTTGATGCAGAAAAGCATAGACCTATTTAGACACCATGCAACTGTCCTTTCCACTACTGGCAGAAAAAGGCAAAATTTGCTGGGTGCTAGCAGCAAAACATCTGCTCTAAAGGACAGCACAACTCTTTGCAGCACATGAAGCAACCCTAAGTGGGCAAATAGCGAGGTAATTAAAAATAATCAATTGTGCAAGTTATTGAACAAATTATGGCTTTGAACAACTAGCCCTTCAGCACAGTGGCAAATGATGATTTTCAGCATTTTGTCCTATTGTTTGTCCTTGATTAAAGAACTTCTCAGCAGGAAAATGACACCCCTTTTAGTTCATCTACTCAGGGGAAAAGTTCATTTGAGATATCTGGTTGAGTTTGGGTAGAGCCTGCTTTCTAACTCCTTCTTCAATAAAAATTAACACCATCATTACAGGCACAGTAATTGCCGCCAAATCTTTTGGAAATAGGTTTTGATTATTGGGTATTGACTGTGATGTGATGAGAAATATTAAGTATAGGTATCAGGTATATCCTGAATTTTGATCCCTTATCTGAGGCTCAAGTGGCTGCTTGACCAGGGTACAACCCCAATTCAAACTCAAGAGGTATGTGGCATTTCCAATGCTTTGCCAAGGAGATGAAAAATATATTTTGTTACTTTTACAGAGTACCATAAATTGGAGCATTTTGCATTCCCTGAAGAAGTCAGAGAAAGCCAGAAAACATATATAATCTATTAAGGGCAGTCAATTTTCAGTTCTAGTTAGATCTCATAATGGCTTCTGTACTATATCTATGCCTCCACAGTATATAGCAGTGATGGCTAACCTTTTTCAGATTGCATGCCAAAAGCAGGGGGAGCCCGGGGGGGGGTGTCATGCACGGGTGTTTCATACATAATGCTATGTATGAAACCCCCCCACCCTCCCCCCACTTTTGGCCCACAATGGACCCATTTTTGCTCTCCCCAGGCTCCAGAGGTTTTTTAGGACCCTGGAGAGGGTAAAAACAGCCTCCCCCCCCCCGAGGCCCTCCAGAGGCTTTAGGAGGCTTCCTTGAAAGCTCCAGAGCGCAAAAAATGGCCCAGTGTGCAAACCGGAAGTCCGTTCCTAAAAATGGCCAAAAAGGAAGGACGAAGTCAGCTGGCCAACACTGGAGCTGACAGGGCAACGCCTCGTGTGCCCTAATAAATGGCTCCATGTGCCACCTGTGGCACACGTGCCATAGGTTCGCCATCACGGGTATATAGTAACCAAATTTGTATACATAGGTTTATGCTCTACATTTTACATCCTAGGTCAGTGAGGGCCTTTTTGTCCTTGTGTACTGAAAGCATGTGTGCATGCCCACACCCATAATACAATGCACGCATGACCTCATGTGCGCCCTGCTCCCCTGTGCATACGCCTGCTCCTCCCTCACCCATGCATGTGAGAGTGCATGACCCCCCGCTCTGTTTTGGGCCTAGCAGGCATCCCTGAAGTCTCCTGGGACCAAAAATGGGGTGTCGGGGATTGGTCCCACCCCACTGTGCATGCGCA
The DNA here is from genome assembly GCF_964273705.1 of Natrix helvetica. NCBI lineage: Eukaryota > Metazoa > Chordata > Lepidosauria > Squamata > Natricidae > Natrix > Natrix helvetica. Next base: position 61,243,998 of record NC_138553.1, on the reverse strand, counting down.
CGCTGTTACAGGTGTTATGTCGGCCTTGTATGCAGCTTTATTCCTCTCTAGCATTCAACTCCATTGTTCAGTGATGCATTTCCTGCCTCTCTAGGATTTACCTCTATCTGCTCCTGTGAGGCATTTCCTGTTCCTGTTGCATGGATATAGTTATATTCTCAATGGTCTATGTAAGTGTTTTAACTGCATTTTGATTAAACAGCACGAGCTGCAGAGACCCGAAAATCAGCTGGCCGTAGGAGGCGTGTGTGCATGTGTGGTGGAGCTCAGCTGGGGCGACAGCTCGTGTGCCAGCAGAGAGGCCTCTGTGTGCCACCTGTGGCACGCTTGCCATAGATTCGCCATCACAGTTCTAGTTTTTTCCTTCCTCCTTTCCAAGTCAGCAGCTATTTAGGCTGATTTAACAGTTTTCTCAAGCTGAGAATCACTGATTCTTGTCTTGCGAGTTTTATTTCCAAAAGAGATGTTTTGTTTTGAAGATAAATATATATTTCCCATTTGGTTTAGAGCTACAGGTTTACAATTTATTAAAACAAATAAAAATCAGCCCCATTGTACCTGGTTAGGCTGCACTGCTTTTTGCAGATAGAAATTTCTTGTGAATTACCGCTGTTTAAATATTCCCCAGTTAATGTCAACAATGTTCCGCCAGATCTTGGACCATAGTTAGGAGAAATCTGCCTTATTCTTGGATCCTGCATATGGAACAAAGTTTTGCTTGTTACTTAAACTATATACAAACACAGATACAGTGAAATAAAAGTAAAATAACTATTAAAATTAAATTATGTAATTATAAAATAATCTTTTACTTACCACATAAGAAAATGTATTGAAAGAGGTATTAGCTTGTCCATTTGAAACACTGCTTGAAACATTAAAACTTGTATTCTTTACAGGCTCAAGCCTGCATTCCAATCTTCAATAAAAACAAATATATTACTAATAAAGAAGAATATTTGTAGCTCAGAGTTAACATGAGGAATCCTATGTGCTCTCTGAGCTTGCTTGTTTTCTTGCAGACCAGGGGTGAAATTCTCCTGGTTCGTGAGAATTCAGCTGAAACGTTAGGGAGGATTGTCCTTGGTTCTGCGAACCGGTAGTAAAAGAAAAGTTTCCAAGAATTGCACGGCTCACAGCTGTGAGCCACGCAATTGTCAGAAGCCTTTTGTCCGAACTGGCAGGGAAAAAAATGCTTTCAAAAGTGAAAAAAAAAGTTGGAGACACCCACCCAGTCACATGACACCCCCCAAGCCACGCCCACAGAACCGGAGGGGGGATTAGATTTCACCACTATTGCAGACATTTCATTACCCAAACTAGACAATATCTTCAGTGCTAGTAAAGAATGCCGTTTGCTGTCAGTTTATATTCTAGTGGCTTGCCTGTCAGTGTTAGTGGAGATGGTCTCAGAGATTCTTTGGTTGGGCTGTTTGCTGTTGGTTTCTTTGGCAGCTTCTTGATTGGGGTATTGTTTACTTGATCAGATGGTTGATCTGATGTTAACCTAACTCCAAGATTAACACAAAACAACAGTCAAGTAAACAATACTCCAATCAAGAAGCTGCCAAAGAAGCCAACAGCAAACAGCCCAACCAAAGAATCTCTGAGACCATCTCCACTAACACTGACAGGCAAGCCACTAGAACAGGGGTGTCCAAACTTGGGAACTTTAAGACTTGTGGACTTCAACTCCCAGAATTCCCCAGCCAGCCATGCTGGCTGGCGAATTCTGGGAGTTGAAGTCCACAAGTCTTAAAGTTCCCAAGTTTGGACACCCCTGCACTAGAATATAAACTGACAGCAAACTGCATTCTTTACTAGCACTGATATTATCTAGTTTGGATAATAAAACATCTGCAAGAAAACAAGCAGAGAGCAACTGGGATCCCTCACAAATATATTAAACATAACTAAACTAAACAAAAAATCAGAACCTCATAAGTAAATTGCAACATATATAAATAGACCAGCCAATGTGTTTTTTTTAAAAAAACATTAAGAATATGACAAATCAGTAAAATAAAAATACCCTTGAACTTACAGGTGGTTCAGAAATAATTGATGGGGTATAGCTTGATGATTGATTGATAGAAATTACCAATAGAAATGTATTTATTTGTGATCATTTAAAAAAAATAAACAATGATAGAGCAGTACAACAATTATTTAAAGTCTCAAAGAGTTTGTATGAAAAATATCTTCTACTGTATATATTCAAGGAGCACTATATAAAAAAGAGGAGGGATTAGTTACAGCTTTCTCCTTGAAAAGTAAATCCTTTCTTAAAATCATCCTTACACTCAATTATTGCTTTGGAAAAAATATTGCTTTTCAACAAGCGAATGTTGCATTCAGCAATCTGCACAACTTTTAAAGACAGATATGCTTGGTGCTTCAATCCACATTAATATTCCAAGTTAGTAATTGGGCCTGAATGTAATGTGCATATGATTATGTATACTATCATGTTGGAGAAAAGTGACCTACTGAATATTTCATTCAGTGTTTTACTTTAACAAATAACATTAGATTAAAATACAAAATACAAAAAAAAAAAATCCAAAAGAAAACAAAAGAAAAACAAAGGACAAAAACCACAAAACAATCAAAACATTAAAAAAGGTACATCAAAAAAAAAAAAACCCCACAACATACACAAATATTATGCCCTCTAGTTGAATATTGATTAATACCTTACTACAACATTAGCTTTCACTTCTTGCGAAACAGGGTCTCATTAAACTACTAAATCTATTTAAATATGTTTGAATTTTGAATTTGTCTTGAACAAAATAAATACATATATAAAGAACAAATAACATTTGGGAAGTGACATTTCATGGTCAGAGGTAATAGCCATTGAATAAGTAAGAATCAAAACCTGCATTTTTCTACATGGATAATATGATAACCACTGAAACAGGAATATTTTTACTATAGACCAGGAGTGTCAAACTCAATTTCACTGAGGTCCACATCAGGGTTATATTTGACCTTGGGGGGCAAGGGTGGGCATGGCGAGCTTGACGTCACTCATGTCAATGGGGGATGTGGTGGCCCGAGCATTCAGCCAGTGAAAACAGGCTCCCGAGCTCCATTTTGGGCTGCAACGGCATCCTGCAATCTTCTGGCAAGAAAAATGGAGCTCCATTTTTGCTGGCAGAGGCACCCCAGGCTGGTCCTTAGCTATTTCCAGGGCGAACCCATGGGCCAGATCTAAGCACCCCGTGGGTCAAATCTGGGCCCCAGGCCTTGAGTTTGATACCCATGCTATAGAAATATTCATACAAATGGAGACCCTGTTCAATGTAGTGGTTAAAGCACTAGGCTAGAAAATGGGAGACTGTGAGGTATAGTGCAGTCTGATAGGAAGAGACCTGAGTGACTTTGGACAAGTCACTCTCACTCCACCCTAGGAAGGCAACAACAAACCATGTCAGATAAAAACTTTGCCAATTAACTCCAAGGACTAGTCTAGGTAGTTACCAGGAGTTACCAATGACTCAAAGGCACCCTGTCCTCAAAACCATACAAATATTCATATACTATTTTTCTGAATGAAGTCTATACAAACAATGGAGAAAGGGAAAGAGAGAAACAATACATTAAAATACAATTAAGCCAAAATAATTGTATATGATTTCATGCAAGACATTGAAATTGATTATTTTTGCCATACATTACAATATCTAAAGAGAAAAAATATCTTCATATCTTACTTGTTTTTGTCACTAGCCCTGCCATCCACAATGCATCGCTGTCCCCCGACAAAGACTGCTATTTTTTTAAAACTGGGTTTATTATTTTTACTGAATCCAAAATCCCACCCGCACAGTGTCAGTCTTGTTGAAGCATCAAAAGCAGCACTTTTTGGAATAATCTAAAAGGGAAAAAGAATAATAAATTAAGATTTCCAATGGGCTTTGAAGGTGCTTTTTAAGAAAAGAAACAATACTGGCAGAAAATAATTTCTTCTGTTGAAGATACCCCCCTCTTTAATTTAATTGTTCCTCCGTTTTCATTTATCACTGTATGAAGTTCCTTAGATATTAGCAATAAATAATCCTGCCACTGCTACAAAGCTCTGAGTTATTGTGTTTAGGGGCACGGAACAAGCTCTGCATTGTAATAGTTTTTTTTTAATACCCTTTGGTTTGCTTTTTATGTCTTTCTTGTGGTATGTAAAAGAATACAATGCACTTATTTTATTAAGAGTATGATACTGAATAGAAGAATATCAAACTGATGAAGCAACTTATTTCAGCAACCTGAAGAAAAGCTTGTCTTTACAGCAATGACAGCTTCAAAGGTGTATAAATCAAACACTGTCTTGAGAGCTAAAAAATTAATGTGGCTTTTACAATGCTGTCACTGAAAATGCTATCTGTTGGTTACTTCTAAATTTCAAGTTAAAAATAAACTACATTCTTGCAATGCAGTGACAATCTCAAAAGGAAATGCTCTTTCCCCTCCCCCTCTAACCAACTTCTATATATTGTAAATTGTGCTGTAAATGTAACAATGGTGGGAAAATGCATGAATAGCAGAGAAGTTGTACAAATTTCAGTGGACGGCATTTGGCAAGACACTATCAATAAAACATTGACAATGCTATAGGGCTTACATAGACATACAATCTAACTTTGCAAACATTCAAGCCTGGTCAGAGACCAAAACACTTTTTTATACTTGTGATAAAAGTGTTGTATAGTGTTTTACAGAAATTGCAATTTTATTTCTAATAAGTAGCACAATTGTGTCTTTCATTGTGAACTCTATTTTCCTGCTGGATCTGAAAAGAACATTTCTATTTTAAAAATGCTCAGTTTACTGTTCTCTTTGATATCCAGTAACATTGGCACCTTAAAAAAACTGTATCTACATAATGTACTTAGCTTAATTCTGTAAGAATATAAAAAAATATGAAATGCTAAGGAAAAATGGTTACACTGAACATGTAAACACATATTAAACCATATGATAGTGAAATAATTGCTCTAGGGCAATGAAGAACCAACCCAATTCCAAGTGCATTTGAAAGTCCCAGAGTTATATTTGCACATACTTGCACATTTCCACATGTTTTAATTATGTAAATGCTGCCAAAGGGAGATCTCTCCCTTAGAATTGGTTAATTTTTCAAGCAATATTGCAAATGGAGCCATGCACAGTTGACATCTAGGTATCACAACCTGTAGTCCTGCATGGGATATTTTTGAGACTTTGATGTTTGGTGGTAAACCACCTGGAAACAATTACTGCATAATGTAGGATTAGGGGGAAAATAGTAAAAGAAATATAAAAATATCAGAAACATTTAATAAATATTTTTACCCTTTCAATTGACACCTTTCATCTTTTCAAATGTCCCTCTCAAGGTTCCGACTGACGAACCCAACTAAGCCAACCCTCCGAGATGATCAGATCTCTTTAAGAACTATTTTATTGAGTACATAATTTCAGCACGCGTGAAAGCAAAACCAACACTATTTCCCGTGGTTTTCATATAATGGAAGAATAGATATTCCCCACCCTCCTTGTCACAGGTCACATTGTCCAATTAGGTGTTCTGGTGTCTCCCGGGTAACTCCTTCAAGTCTCTGGCCAGCACCTGTTGAGATGACCTTAGTTCCCACGGGACGATGAGTTGTTATTGTCTGGCTTGACATTCCAAACCTCCCCCTCCCCCCATAGTGTATGGCAAGCTGAGAAGTGAAAAGACGGCTGTGGCAACATGGGTCTGTTTCGAAGTTGACAGTCCCACAATGACAAAATCAGTTTGTGCAGATATGTATGAGAGAATGGAGTGAGAAATATTTATAGCTGTTTAATTTTTTAAAAAAGATATTGGGTGATGGCATAACACATATGCTGTGACTTAAATCCTTTTTGCTAAGAGATTTATGCTTGAATCTGGATCTGCTTGAATCATTTTATTTGGTCACTGCCTGAGTCAGAATATTTTTTTTTCTTCCCTGCATTTGGCTACTAAATATTGGATTATGCCTGGCTTGTCTTTTGTTACCGTAGACCACTGGAGTGTGTGTCTTGGCAAATAACACAAAACACCTGACTCCCACAAGGTCATTTGAAAGCTCATCAAATATTGTGATGGGATTTTGGATAAACTTTTATTTAATCTTAGTAGATATTTGCAGCCTACAAACAACACTGAAAAGATGTCAATGATACCAGCTGTTGAAAGATAATGATTGTGTATAAGCAAACTTTGTTTACAATATGAGGGCCAGGCTTGTAACTTCAGAAATATAGTATTTTGTTAGTAAGGACAGCAGTAAACTTCTCTAGAAGAACTGGTTTTTATTTGTTCTCCACATACATTCAAAAAAATATCCACAAAAAGAAAAAAGAAAAGAAAGAGGAGGAAGGACAAAAGTGGTAACATCTGAGCCTTGGGTGGTTATTTTTTACACTAGCTTCTCTTGCAATAATCTCTAAACATGTTGAAATAAATTGCTAGTTCAAGCATGTTGGCTATATTGATTTTATTTGAATTGCTGTGACTGTTGCTTTCCATGTTTTTCCTTGTATTCATTCCCTTTCCCAAAAAATACTTTTTATATCTCAACATCTGATTTCAAAATTTTTCTAAAATAAAATGTCTTATTAAAAGCATCTCTATTTGACAAGATTTAATAATTTGCATAGTTGATATTTCAGAACTGACACAACACAAGTTTCTTATTTTGGGCTTTGAGGGGAAAAGATCCAAACCACCTTTCTATTTATTTTCAATGATCTGAGAAGAGAGAAATCACTGGTAGGCAAGCTAAATTCAATAATTCTACTGTTCAAGCAGGTTTTAATCAACTCTATTTAGAGCAGGGGTGTCCAAACTTGGGAACTTTAAGACTTGTGGACTTCAACTCCCAGAATTCCCCAGCCAGCCATGCTGGCTGGGGAATTCTGGGAGTTGAAGTCCACAAATCTTAAAGTTCCCAAGTTTGGACACCCCTGATTTAGAGTTTAAAGAATGGGAATAAGGGCACCAAGTAAGCACCCTTTAACTTGAATGCTACAACTAAGAAACACATCTGTTACTACTTCCATCCTATTTTTGCCTATCTATCTCAAATCTGATCGATCATATTTGTCCAACTTCATATATACAAAATGGGTGAGGTTTCAGTTGTACTGGTACAGTTGCCATCATGACATTTGTACTACCTCCCTAATCCCAACACTGTTGCTATCCAGTTTTAACTGCTGTAGATTTCAATGCCACTGGGCGAGATCATCCGTGGTTTTGGGGTTGAATACCATCTGTACGCTGACGATACTCAGCTGTACATTTCAACCCCAAGCCACCCCAACGAGGCTGTTGAAGTGATGTCCCAGTGTTTGGAAGCCGTCGGGGTCTGGATGGGGGACAACAGACTCAAACTCAACCCCTCCAAGACTGAGTGGCTGTGGCTACCGGCGCCTCGGTTCAGCCAGCTGATCCCATCGCTGGCCATAGGGGGCGAGCAATTGCCTCCTGTGGAACAGGCGCGCAATTTGGGCGTCCTCCTAGATGCCCGGCTGTCTATGGATGACCATGTGGCAGCCGTGGCAAGGGGGGCGTTCCACCAGGTTCGCCTGGTGCGTCAATTGCGCCCCCTTCTGGATCGGGATGCCCTACGCACAGTCACTCATGCGCTGGTGACGTCTCGCCTAGACTACTGTAATGCTCTCTACATGGGGCTTCCCTTGGGATGCGCCCGGAGACTGCAGCTAGTCCAGAACGCGGCCGCGCGGGTTGTCATGGGGAGCTCCAGATACTCCCATGTAACACCACTCCTGCGCGAGCTGCACTGGCTACCTGTGGTTTTTCGGGTGCATTTCAAGGTCCTGATTACCATCTTTAAAGCGCTCCATGGCACAGGACCTAGTTACTTGCGGGATCGCATCCTCCCACATACATCCCTGTGGCCAATCCGCTCTCACAGGGAGGGGCTTCTCCAGGTGCCATCCACTAGGCAATGCCAGCGGGCGGCGCCAAGGAGTAGGGCCTTCTCTGTGATGGGCCCAACCCTCTGGAATGACCTCCCCCCCCCGATATTAGAACTACCACAGACTTCCGCTCCTTCCGACAAAAATTGAAGACTCACCTGTTTCGATTAGCTGGCCTGGCATAATTATAATTGTTACAACTGTTACCTCCTGGAAACATATTCTTACCTGGTTATTTTAAGGGTATGGTTTTAAATTTAACTGATTTTAGGGTTTTTAGAACCATATTTATATTCTTCTGTACAGTTCTTTTTACATTTTTAACCTCCTCCTTATGTATATTTATATCTATATTTATATTTGTATTTAGTACTTGTTATTTGTTGTGTGGACTATACACCGCCCCGAGTCCTTTTTGGGAGAGGGGGCGGTCTAGAAATGCGAAGAATAAAATAAATAAATAATGAATTTGCCCACAATTTGCAGAAACCTGTGGAGTTATACCATTTGTCATAGATACTTTAATCCCTTGTGTTAAGGCTAAAATGGAATGGATCTAGATCTGTAGCTGATATTGCTTGGATGATTCTGTGATCTGAAATTCAACTAAAAGTTTTCTCACTGCATTATTGGCAAATGTAATATTGATACCGACTCAGACCTTTATAATAGTTACCCTATGTTCACTTTAACGTCAAAAATTTCATTTAACATTTTTAATTATATTATTCTTTCCAAAAAATGATTTTATATGTTAAGGATTTTCAAATTTTATTGCAAACACCAGAGGTTATTTTGCATTTCTAACAGCCAAAACAATCCTGTGCTATATTAAAGCTATAGGCCAAATATGAATAATCTTTTTTTAGTAGTATGACTAACTGTCATGGTTCAGCAAAGCATAAAATCTGCATCAGCAGCTATCAGCCATAAAGATTTAAGAACACAAATGCATCATTTCTTTCCTTTTAGAAACAAAACCTCAAACTCTTCCACTTACCATGGCACATGCTCTGGGGATATTTTACTATTTATCATTGTCATAGAATATTTATTGCATTTTCTAAAATATATCCAGCACATGAACTATGGCTTGAAATCAATCGAGTACATTTTAAGATTTTTTTTCTCATTTATTATCTTCATACAAAATTACTCCTCAAAAAGCATAAGCCTGTACCCATTTAACAAATTAGCACTTTCTTTTTTTTAAAAATGAGATAAAGCAATAACCCAACCCAGACCTTTGGAATTACTTCATGTAGGTTGGTAATACGGAGATAATATGCTCTCACTATGTCACAAAGAGTCAAACAGGGTGGCTTGAAACAATTTTATGCTAACTCTGTAGACTCATCAGCTTGTGACATCTCAGCCATACTAAGGGACCTAGTCCTTGCCCTCATAGGAATAAAGGGACTTAATGTAGCTTTAAATATGATTTATATGCATTCAACCACCCTTGTACACTACGTGAGCTACATAAGAGCCTAATGTAACTATGAATCAGACTTCATAATTTAAGTTATTTAGGGTCTGCCATCTACCCTCATTTAGTTTGTATGGGCTTGCTTAAAACGACTCTAAAGGCTCCTTTTTAAACGAGATGGATTTCCTTCCCTATGGTGCGTCTGTATATATTAGTAAAGTGTAGGACAGTGAAAGGATGTTCACTAATCTTTCCTGAAGTCACAAGCCATTATGGAAAACATATTTCCTATTATTCTGCTAATATTCCATTTCTGTATGGTTTTCTCTTTTATTTCAACTTTGCTTAGAATACATGTTTAAGTTCCAATAACAATACATTTTTCATTTTCCCAATCAGATATGTTTTGAATGCCATTAAAACATTCATTAAAAAAAATAAAGCATTTCAGGATTTATTATGTGTATGCTTGTCCAGGAAAAAACAAAGTGACTGCCACTGAAAAAAATAGAGTGTAATATAGCTGGTAATAATGCTATGTATTAGGATCTACAAATGCCACAACCATTCTGTAAAACTAGACTTTCATAATTGCAGTGACCATAGCTAAATGAAAACAGCAATGAGCTATTAAGTTCTTTACCCCTTTATGTAATATTACTCTTATTTGCTCTTTTATTTACAAACTTTTAAAGCTGAAAATGGCTACTGTTTCTCCCCTTTCAAAGTGGTTTATATGAAGACTATAGTGAGTGCAAAAGATAAGATGGATTGCTTAAAGAAAAAGTATTAACTATCAAGAATTGACATCACATTAAATAGAGGCAAAAATATTTTTTTTATTCCAATCAATGACAAGATTTTTTAAAAACAGTATCATACTATTTTAGTTCTTTTTAGGGATTGTTTTGAAACACCTATGATTATAATATATCATATAGGAAGCTATATAAGTCCTGTAAGTAATGATATATACCAGTGATGGCGAACCTTTTTAGCATCGCGTGCCAAAAGCGGGGTGAGGGCAGGGGGGTCGTGGGTGTGCGTGCCACACCCATAATCCTATGTGTGCAGACCCCCATGAGCATGTGCATGCAACTACCACCTGTACGCATGCACGTGCGGCCCCCGCCCTCCCCCCTACTTTTGGTGCATGATGGTCCCATTTTTTCACCCTTCTAGGAGCCTGGGGAGGGTGAAACCGCCCTCCTCCCGCTCCCACGGAGGCCCTCCGAAGGCTTCCAGAACCTTCCACTCACACCCGCAGGACTTCACTCCCTGCCGCCTTCAGAGGCAACGGAGGCAACCGCTACTCTTGGTGGGGCAGCCGTGCTCATGCGGTCGTGGCCTGAAGTCTCATGACCTTCCCGCCCAGCCAACCGTGGCTCACCTGCACTGGGAGGCACCTCGTAGCACCAGCGGTCTCCCAGGTAGCCGGCAGGCAGTTGCAGGGGCAATGCCCCCAATGCCCAGTGCCTTCCACCGGTGAAGAAAGGGTGTGCGGTGGGGAAACAAGTTCCCCAGGGAGAGGGGAATGAGAGAGATCAGCCCGGTGAGGGTGTTTCCCCTGTTTGACATGGGAGCAGTGCTGGGATGAGGCCGTTTTCATTGTGAAGGAGGAAATCTCCCTCCGTGGTCTTGGGGGGAAAGATAGCCTCCTTTCCCCCCCTTCTCAAATCGCAGTGTGTGTGGTGAGAGAGAGAGAGAGAGAGCGCGCAAGGGAGACTGGTGCCTCTCGACAAGTTGCCGAGCGTGCCGGCTATCCGGAGAGATCAATCCGCCCCTGAACCCTAAATGTAGCTGCGTCCTGGCAGGCAGGCAGGCGAGCAGGCACTCTCTCTCTCTGGCTCCTTTGGACTGTATGTGTTTCTTCTCTCAAACGCCACGGTTACCCACTTATCAGCCAGGCATGAAGTGCTGGCCATGACAGTAAGAAACAGAGCTTGGAGAACTAATTGGAGGTGCATGCGCTCTTCCTCCCTCCCTCCCTCCCTCTCCAGGCATGCTGCAATTTGAGAAGGGGAAAAAGGGGGCTTTCTTTCCCCTCAAGTCCATGGAGGGAGCAGTGCTGGGCTGAGGCGTCCCACCAGCCATTTTGATTCTGAAGGAAATCTCCCTCCATGGACTTGAGAAAGAGGGAAGGAGTGTGTGTGCTCACTCTCGCCTCCCAGATGGCTTTTCTGGCAGAGCGCCCAATGGGAGAGATGGGGTTTCCTCCTCCTCCTGAGCCCATTATGAAGGAGAAGCCCTGGCAGCCATGATGGGCAAGGAGGAATATGTGCCGGGGCTAATGCCGCTTCCCTTCTCCCCCCAGCTTGCCTGTCTCTTTAAATCGCGCCTCTTTGCCTAAAAGGCTTGAGCGGGACAAAGCAATTGGGAAAGGATTTTTGTGTGTGTGAGAGAGAGAGAGAGAGAGAAAGAGAGAGAGAGAGAGAGACAGGGGGGAGAATAAGATAAGGAGGAAGAAAGGAAGCATTTTGGTTCACTCTCGCCTCCCGGACTCTGTGTCCCTCCGCCCAGCTGGGCTTCATGGGTGCACTGCTCCTGGGCTCATCAGCCTCTGGACAGACATCAGATTCCCATCCTCCAGCACCACTTCAGGGAAGAAAAGGCAGGGCATCCCAACACAGGAACGTCTGCTATCTAGGAGGTGAGAGCGAGCCGAGAAGCCTCTGTTCTTCCTCCTTACCTCATTTCCCCCACCCCGAAACACACACACACCTTTCCCAATTGCTTTCTACTGAGGATGAGGTCATTTCAGGAGGAGACAAAGAGGCATGAATTAAAGAAACATGTGAGCCAGGGTGGGAGAGACTGTTTCATGCAGCTTTTTAGCCCCACAAATGATGGCGAGAAACTGCACCCTCACAGGTCAGCTGCTCTTGGCCTGGCAGAGGGGGGGGAGTTCACAAACCATCCCACCAAGAAAAGTGGTTGCCTCTGTTGCCTCTAAAGGCAGTGGGGTGCATCTGCTGTGGATGGAAGATGGTTTGCAATGGTGCTGAGAAAGCTGCAAGCCTAAAGGCGCCCTCATTCCTGTGTGTAAACCGGGATCTCCTCTCCCACTCAACTGCTGCTTTACCCCTCCTGTGGCTCCTGCCCAGCTCTCTCTCTTCTATCTCCCCTTCGCCTCCCCACACTTGCTTACCCGTCCCAGAGAGCTTGGGCTACGCCTCCCTCCGACACTGCCGGCGTCGCTCCTGAGCAAACTCCCTCCGACCCCGTGGCTGTTGCCGTTCCCGAACTTCCGGTTTCTGTGTTGGGTTGTTTTTTGCCCTCTGGAGGCAGGCGAAAAATGGCCAAAAATGAAGGCCAAAGTCAGCTGGCTAGTGCGCATGCGCACTGGATCTGACAGGGCAACGCCTCGCGATAGGTTCGCCATCATGGATATATATGATATGACATGATATGATATGATATATGATATGATATGATTTGTAATTAGGTGAAATCAGATGTAAAAGACAGTACCAGATCACATTTTCTTCTCTGAACCTCTGCCAGTTTTAACCTAGCTGCAAATATCAGAATAAAGGCTCATGCATTTCCCTATCTCAGCTTCATGGAATTCCTGTAGAAGTACAAAGGTCTTTTCTTTACATCTGTACTGCTTTCACATCATGTTGTAAACAGAAGCCTTGGCAAAAGTTTCAAGTAAGAAAATAGTTGTGGTGAGATGTTCACACATCTGGACCATTCTATAAGTGCAAATTAACATAAGGAACACAACATAATCTTTAATTTACAGAAATGCTTCTCCTATATTATGGCTACTTTGTGTTATAGTTTTATGCTTCACTGATATCCCATAATGTGACAGGCTATGTAGGTTTCAAATAATTGGGGAGGGGAAGGAATAGAGTGAGCCAAAATATAAATAGGAAGTATAGTCAATTAACAGCAGTAGACCTCATCTGGGAATAAGTTAATTATTCTTCGTTAGGTAAATATCTTTCGAAACATGAAAATAGAAATTGTTGATATACATACATACATATTTATTGCTATAGCAACTTACAAATAATTTATATTTGTTAACTATGATCTGACTCATGTTATGCAGTTCCAGTAAATAAAAGATAAAGGTAATTTTACCTCAGAGATTTTAGGTAAACATATGTTTGGTGTCCATCCTCCTATATGACATTCCTGTGGCCTCACACACTGATTGCCACACCATCCACAGTTCATAAAAGAAGGTGCTAGAAGGCACTGACCGCAGGTGCTGAAATGAGAACATCCTGGTCCATTTAGTGGAATCTTGGTTACCTAATGGGTAAAACATGACAGAGACATAGAAACTAATTATGAAGATTAGCAGAAGAGTTATACAAAGCTAAGGTGCTAGTAATTTTCCGTATCTTACAACACAAAACAAAAAACCCCAAACATATAGCTTAGCACAGTAATGGTGAACCTATGGCACGCGTGCCACAGGTGGCATGCGGAGCCATTTGTCAGGGCATGCGAGGCGCTGCCCTGTCAGCTGGCCAGCTGAGTTCACTGTTTTTAAAAGCCATTTTTTCGCCCTCCCCAGGCTCCAGAAGCTTTATAGGAGCTTGGGGAGGGCGAAAAGAGCCTCCCCCCCAGAGGCCCTCCGGAGGCTTCAGAGACCGTCTGGAGGCTTCCCTGAAGCCTTCGGAACGCTTAAAATGACCCTCCGAGCAAACCGGAAATGACTTCTGTCATTAGGAATTGTACAACAAAAAGAGTTCCTAATGAAGCATGCAAAAAATCATCTATCTTATTGTACTTGCAAAGGTGCTCCATATTTTGTTACCATATACCAGTATAAATAGATTATAAAGTAGATTCTATATAATTTACAGCCTGAACTTGAGCATGATGACATTAAAGGGGCTTAATATTAAGTATGTATAGTTAAGATCATAACCTGGTCAATTTAAATTTGAACTTAAAAGCTATGTTTATGCATTCCCAGGTTCAAGATTAGCAGACATTCAAACAAGAACAAACAAAATCTAGCTATATGCATAGTCTAATCTCATGGTCAGTGTGGAATTCACTGGATGAGATTCCTTGTTCGAAAGGAAAGTTTGTTTCCCTCATGCTATCACTCTGCTGAACACCTAATTCTCACAATGCTGTCTAATGTCTATATGTATTGGTCCATGTTGTTGTGTGGCAGTATATTATTTATATTTATTATTATATTCTTTACTCCCCCCTCTTATTGGGATGATTATAATGATGATCATCATTATTTTGTTGCTTTGCATGTACACCATTCTGCTTTCAGTTACTTTCATTTAAGGCACGAAAACTGATAATCTGATAATAATGTATTATAGCTATCCCTATAGGGATAGGAAAAGTTAAATGAAGGTTCATAAAAATTAAAATACTTTTGTGATCAATGAAGACTATCAGAAGTAATCAACCAGATTACCTTTGTTTCTTTTCCATGACTATTTTGTATAGCCTTATAGAAGGTAGAAATTAATTGGTAAACCCTAAGTTTGCAAAAGTATAGAAGAAACGGATAATAAGAAGTTTCAAATGCTATTTAATCCTCATATAAAATTAACAAAGAGCAGGAAGTTTTAAAGTCTCATTCTTTTAAGTTATTGTGTATTTTTGTCCTACATACTTTCCACCAAAGTAAAAAAAAAAGAAGGCATCTAACCTTACATTTACATTTCCTTTCTTTGGTTGGTTTGTATCACAGCTTCCCTATTCAAACAATACTCAGTTATTCATTTACTTTCCTCCTTAGGAAAAACAGTGAGGAAATACAGGTCTGGAAAGGTTGCAAAGGAAAAATAATTGGAATCGCAGATTATATTAAATGATTTAGTCCTGAGTTGAAATAGGTGATTTTCCCTTTTGCAATCAAATGTAAAGAAGAAATTTAGTTGGTCGATGCATTCCATTTAAAAGTTAGTGTTGTATTATAAAATATTAAAGTATAATCATTTCATGATCTCATCTATTTTCATGAAAAACCTGAGAGGTACACAAGGCAAACTCTTTCGGTTCCATCTATCAATAAAATAATATATTTTCACTTTTCTTTGATACAGAAGGAAATGTATAAAGCAGAAAAAAATCGAAAGTAGCGTAATGTAAACACTATTATGATTATATGTGTACCGGTATATATACACATATGTATCTATATGTGCATACATTGCCCAAAAATGCACTTGGGCACAAAAAAATTATAAATAATATTTTACCTTCTTCCCAGTGATCACCAGAATATGCCCATCGTTGCCTAGAGAATTCTCAATGATAACCTCTGAAGAAACAGGCTGAGAATCTAAATGGAAATTCATGTAAGGTGTTGTGTGTTCAGAACGAGAGATCACTATCTAAAAAGAGAGAAATATTAACAACAATCACACAGTTTATATTTATATCACACAGCGATTTTAATCTACAACTATTGCTTTATGGGGGAAGGTGGAGAGAATGATTGAATATAGGCAGAAGCTACTGTAGATAACTTGAATGGAGCATTTGGCACTGCAGGAAGGAGGATTAGGCTGCAGATCTACATTGGTTATGGCTCTGGTTAATTTTTTTCTTCTTCCCGTATCCTTTTTCAATTCAAGTTCTGCTCTCTGGATGTAATTCATAATGGGTGGATACAACAGGTTTTTTTAAAAAAAATATTATTCCAAAGAACTAATGGTAGACATTAATTTTGTTTAGGAAATAGTGCAGGTAAGAAAGGTGTACTTTCACTGTCACAGTTAAAACATTAGGCATTAGATTCTACAAAATAATTACAGTTTTGCAAAAAGCAAAACTGAAAGGAAAAGCAAAGATTAAAACTCCTACTTCTTAATGAACCTTCTACATCAGAGGTGGGAACGTTGGCCCTTTTATGACTTGTAGACTTCAAGTGCCAGCATTCCTGGGCCAGGATGGTTTTAACATTTTATATTTATATAGATGCAGAACTGCATTTCTATGACAATGTAGTGCTGACATTCAAAATTGCACAAACAGTTCTGCTAATATGGAGCTAACATGGCTGACAGAGTTTGCTTCCCTTGACAGGTACATAGCTACATATTAGTTTTCTAAACCCAACTGAAAAAGCTAATATTCTTTAATGCTTTATCAAGTCTCAGTCTTATCAAGTCTCAGAAACTTATTTTGGAGGTTTTGCTGTAGCTTTAGATATAAGAGGAAATTGATGAGTACCCCTCTGTCTGTAAATAGTCTAAGGCCTTTTTTGGCTTGCGTGCCACAAGTGGGGGGAGCGCAGGGGGGGTTGTGTGGGCGTGCCGCACCCATAATGCAATGTGTGACCCCCCAGTGCACATGCGCGCACAATAGGCGCGACCCCCCCCCATTTTTACATGCTTTTTTCACCTTCCCCAGGCTCCAGAGGCTTTATAGGAGCCTGGGGAAGGCGAAAAGAGCCTCCCTCGCCCCCCCCGGAGGCCCTCCGGAGGCTTCAGGGACCATCCGGAGGCTTCCCTGACACCTTTGGAGTGCTCAAAACGACCCTCCGAGCAAACCTGAAGCCTTCGAAATGCTTAAAACGACCCTCCGAGCAAACCGCAAGTCATTTCCGGTTTGCTCGGAGGTCATTTTAAGCATTCCGAAGGCTTCAGGGAAGCCTCCAGACGGTCCCTGAAGCCTCCGGGGAGAGGCGGGGGAGGCTCTTTTCCACCTCCCCAGGCTCCTATAAAGCCTCTGGAGCCTGGGGAGGGTGAAAAAAATGGCTTTTAAAAATGGTGAACTCAGCTGACAGGGCAGCGCCTCGCGTGCCCTCACAAATGGCTCCGCGTGCCACCTGTGGCACGCATTCCATAGATTCGCCATCACTGGTCTAAGGCAAAAAAAAAATCAATAAAATTTTCAATAAATTTTCTCATCAGGGCATAAAGAATTAGAAAAAAGAAAATGCAAAATTATATAAATCAGTAAAAATTGTAATGATTTAAAAATCCTTTCAGGAAAAGCCTTAAAAACTTGGCTATGGCAGTGGTATGGGGCACTGAAGAAGCTGGAGGCTGGAAGTAACAGGTGCAGTAATAGAGAAGAAACCACCATACCTCTGCTCCAAATATGTCTGGTTTTTTTTAGGTTTTTTAAAATCTTTTGTAATTTTAATTCATTTTATATTTATAATTATTTTATATCTGCATGAGACTCACCTTGATGGGTAGCATATAAATTTATTGAATGAACGAACAATCAAACAAATATTTGAATTGTTTGTTAGCTTCAGGGACGCTTTTATGGACAGTGGGAAACAATTAATATAAACTTGAATTTACTGTGTAACAATGCAGAGGAATTTTTTTTGAAAATGTGTAACTTTTAAGTACCATGGTTTTTAAAAAATATTTCAGATGTTATTGTGGTTTTATGATCAGGAGGGAGAGTGAAAAATCTAACAAAGAACACATTGCAAAGCTGCATGAAAATACAAATTAATCTTGGAATTTACGAGAGGTAAGTCCACAGCTGCAAATACCTTTATTGCAGTCATATTCTGTCTCTTCCATATCCATTGCTAAATGCCAGGAATGCCTTTTTATCAGTCATTCAGGCTTTTTCTCGCCAAAAATTATTTCTTCACTGAGCAATAGTCCTAATCTCCAGAGAACCTCCAAAACGCATTCATAAAATTCTGCCAGAAGTGTTTCCTGTTGTTGTCATGATGCCAGTAAACTGGTGTTTCAGAAGTGCCCACTTTTATAATTTGTAGCAAATAAACACACAAAACTTTGTCCTAGCAATGCAGGCTGAAGGCTAAATCCTTACTATGGGTGCAAAGAACAGACTTTTCCAACAACTGCTAATCAGGAATCCTGTCAGGGACACTCACATTTCCTCAAATGCAGCTTATGAATCAAAGCTCTAGATAATGGATGGTCACTCTGATAGATCATCACTTCAGAACCTCCTTGCCCTTTTAGACTTCCTGATGGCTTTCAATATTGTACCATCAACCCTGATATCTTGCTGAACCATCTGCAATTTCTAGGACGAAGAGGCACCATTTTATGGTGGTTCTACTGTAACCTGATTAGGCAATTCCAGTCACTAGCAAGTCCAGTCAATAAGCGTGATGAAAGAACAATCAAGTCTATGGTTGGTTTTGTAGTAAGGGGAGTGAGTGAAAAATATAATAATGAACACATTTCAAAGCTGCATGCAAGTACAGATTAATCTATATGAATGGACTAAACTTTCCATTTATGCTTTTGTATTTAACATATGAATCAATTGGGAGAGATCGTCCACCAATTCAGGGTGAGGCATCATTTGTATACAGATAATACCCAGTAATTTATCACCACTCCAGTCAGGTCAGAGATTCTTTAAACATCTACATATGGAGCCCAGAGACTGTGAGAAACTGCATGGAACAAACAAACTTAAATTGAATCTCAACAAGGTAAATTTAGTGTTAATCCAGAAATACCTCAGCTCCTTATCAGTTCCAATTAGCCCTCTCAGTACTGTCATCCTCTCCAATAGAGGACCAAATCTGTTACATGGGGATCCTTTAGACTCATGGTTCCTGTTAGAACAGCAGGTTGAAGCAATGGTTAGGAGTCTTTGCCTAGCTTAAGCTAGGGCACTTCCTGGTATCCGAGATCTTGCTGGCAGCATAGCATAACATGCCATAGCAAGTTCAACCTGAGGCTGCCTTTGAGACTTTGTAGAACGACAGTTTGTACAAAATGTAGTACCCAGATTGCTAGTGAGTAAAAGCCATTATTACGGTATAATGTATCACAATTTTATGATTGCTGCATTTGAATACCAATATGTTTTTAAAATGCTGCTTTTCACCTATGATGTCCTAGTTCCAAAATACTTAAGAGACTTTGCTTTCCTTTTCTATGCAAGGATAAGGAAAGATGCATAGATTTCACATTTGTCAGAGATCAGAAAGACATTGATCTGAAGAGAATCCTTTCTTTTATGAGATGGCCCACATGCTATGGACTATGTTGCATTGGAGGTACACCTAGCCCTTTTGTTACTGAACAATTAGGTTGTTGGCATATTTTGTTTAAATAGCCATTTGAATAATTATTATTTTTATATTAGATTTTAAGATTGCCATTTTTCAAATGAGTTTTTCTGTAATCATTTTGGTCAAAGCAGAAGTAATTTTGTTTACTAAATTAAGAAAAAAAGTAGCTGGAGTGAGACCAAATTTTGGCTTTCTGCGAGCTTCCCAATTGACTTCACTTGTATGATCAGAAATCAGGGAGTATCAAAAATCACAAGCAAATGACCACAGGGATGCTGCAACAGCCTTCATTTTGCAAATAAACTTGTTAAAACTTCAATTCCATAGATGGGAATTGAATGTGTCCCAGATTATTTTATGCATTCTTTAAATTAATGGATTTTAGATATCTTAATTCAAAAATTGTTGCTTTATAATGCACTGTTTGGGCCAACTTCAGGATACCAACAGAGCTTTAATAGTATAAAGATATGCATTGTTTTCTTTTAAGGGTCTCATGGATAGTGTGTGGAATTCCTGAGCAGCCTTCAGTCCAGGGACTAACCAGATCCTGATACCCATAAAAGTTTTTGATGTAACAAATAACCTTGCCAAATGATTGATCTAGCCAGTTCTGGTGATTTCCTCATATAGGATTTCCTCATACTAAATTATTTATGTTGGACTTAATGCCATAAAGAATATACCAAACTTTTCTGATTAAATGGATGAGTTAGATTTATAATGCTATTTCTGCTGATACATTCATTTTGGCACTATAACATAATTATAGTCAACAAATCAACAAATATATAGCAGCTTTTCACAGCAACGGAGAATATCTCAATAATTGCTGTCTATGGAGATGGCAAGTACTGAAGATGACACAGGAGCAAAAGATTAATGTTCCACTTAAAATGAAAGTAAGTAATCAGCCAGGAGTGCACGGCTACCAGATAAATTCTTTCCAGCATTTTATTACTATCAATTTATCTTAATATACATGCAAAGTCTGAATTACCAATTAAATCCTACATGTGCCTGCATATCATTATTTTAATATATGTGAATGAAGCAAATTTTTGCTGTTTAATAAAACTGTATATAGTAACTTTTTATCACAATGTAGATCAACACTGGGAACCACCAATTTCAGACTTTTTAAAATAAACATAAGGAGCTTAAAATTAAATCAAATTCTGCCTGGGTTTTTTTATGAATCACCGGCAGCTATAAACCACTATCCAGAAGATATATGCTCAAAGTATATTATATTTCACAACATTTTTACCATGTCCTTCTAAAACTAACACATTTGAAGATCACTTTAGCTATAC
Source organism: Natrix helvetica (assembly GCF_964273705.1). Taxonomy (NCBI): domain Eukaryota; kingdom Metazoa; phylum Chordata; class Lepidosauria; order Squamata; family Natricidae; genus Natrix; species Natrix helvetica. The sequence continues at coordinate 61,223,321 of NC_138553.1, read as the reverse complement.
ACATTTCCAATCCATTCAATATAATGGTATTGTTTTGAGGATTTTAACTATTGTAATATTATTATTAGAAAAAATAGTTGCTTCAAGAATTGGTTTTATTTCAACATTTCTCATGCTGAGCACTCCAAACCTACAATATCTTTCATAATCTCCGGAATGGCTTAACTATTGGACAATTCACTTACTTTACTGACAATTCACTGGACTAAGTTTGTTGATACTATCATTACATTTTACATAATTTAAGCATACACTACTCAAATGAAGCAATTGTTTCATGAAGATAATTGTACAGCAATTTAAATGAAAGAAGTAGATAAGATTGACTATTCTTTACAGATGAAAACTATGGCTATATTAGCAGCAAAGGATCAGTCCAACACAACAGTAAATCCAATGATGTACATTTTAAGTTTTATAAGATCACGTCTTATAATGGTCTTATTTCTCATGTGCAAAATTCCTAAACATCTGTAAAACACTGAGACAGATAAAATTTATAATTCCAGTGAAAGAATAGACACTGAAAGTATCATTGATCTTCATTACAGACAATAAGGATATGATCAGATAGATTATAGCCATTTTTGAGGAACATCAATCAAAGGAACATAGAATTTGCTTAGCCTTCAATGGACAAAACTCAACTTTTACCCACTCATAATATTGCTGGTTGAAATACTATCATTCCTTTTATTTAACCACTGAAAAGTTTCCAAATTCACTTAGCACTCAACAGCTGTACTGAGATTGTGTTCCCAGCCAAGCACCAACCACAATTACAACTGTAAGAAGCAGAAACAGCTGCAAAATCATGTTGGGGGTGGATGGGAGGAGGGAATGGAAAGAAAAGGGACAATCTGCAAGACGACTTGTCATACAGCTTAGGGTGGATATAGAATAAGTTTCTTTTCTTTCTCATGCATGACAGCTGTCTTAGTCAAATTATTAGCAGTCTGTTTTGTAACAGAAACTCAACAATATTTTATCAGCTCTGAAGTCAAGGATATTTAAGGACCAGTACAAAGTTTTCACACTTTTGTTTTAGCCAAAACAATTATGTACATGACTATGCAGCACGTGTTCCGACAGGAAAAAAATATATTCCCTACTCCCAATACAATTAGGCTCTAAAAAAATAAAAGTGTAAGATTGCTGTCTATATTTTAAATACTACATCTATTTCCAAGACTGATACTTAATTACCTTTAGCAGCTGGTATTAAAATTTATTGGGTTTTTTGGTTGATAAAGTGACTTGATCTTCAATATAAAAATAGACGATCTTAATTGGAAAGGATGTGTTTTCAGTAGTTCAGTATTTATTACATAGACATATGCAATGTTTGATAAAGTGTTAGTATCCTTCTTTCATTTTGAAAAATTAGACAAACTGAAAATTTGTTTTCTGGTTTACAACTAATATGCTGATATGTTTGATTTATCTAGTATTATTGGGATGTTTCTAGGTAGGTAATAACTATGGACAGAATAGACATCTGGTGGTCTTTTATCAACTCTGTTATTTTGGTAGGGAAAAATAGTAATATTAATTTTAATAATACAGACATTCCATCCTGTTAGATTATTGTAAATTAATGTTTCAATGTTTTATTTAAAAACTGGGTTTTTTTGTATTGATGTGATCTAATTGACACAGATTGACCATTGGCTTACCTGAAGGGTCCTTTTCTGTGCACTGCGGAAGAGTCCAAGCAATGGATTAAATTAGTCTGGTTGCCCTGGGACTGAGGAATCTTTTTTCTTGACCACGCCTCCTGGTGCCATGTCACGCCAGATTTTTGACGATTTCTGGATCCAGTGAAGGTAGTATGTTGGTGACGACTTGAGAAAAGTCCGATGGTAACTGATCTTAATGAATCCCTGGGCACGATAACCCAGGGTGGGTTGGACTCTCCTGCAGTGCACAGAAAAGGACCCTTCAGGTAAGCCAATTGTCATTTTCCTGTGCACTGCTTGGAGAGTCCAAGCAATGGGACATACCCAAGTTACATGTCACTAGGGTGGGAAGGAGGTCTGTCCAGGGATTCGGCCGTGGAAACAACCCCTTGGAGGACCCGCCTGCCGAACGAAGCTTCGGCTGATGCAAACATGCCCAGTTTATAGTGTCTGGCAAAGGGCGATGGAGATGACCATGTAGCCGCCCTGCAGATGTCATCTATGGTAGCCTGGGTAGCCCAGGCTGCGGCGGCGGCGGCGCTCTTCATAGAATGAGCAGTGATGTTCTGAGGAACAGCCCTGGACTGATGTTCATAGGCAGCCACAATGCATGCCCTCAGCCATCTGCCTATAGTGGGAGAGGACATCTTCTTGCCCATGGACCCTGGCTGGAACAACAGGAAGAGGGCCTCCAATCTGCGGAAATCTGCTGTCCGTTTAATGTATGTTCGCAGAGCTCTTCTCACATCCAGCGTATGCCAGACGCGTTCCCTCGGATGTCTTGGATGCGGGCAAAAGTCCGGCAAAATGATCTCTTATGCCCTATGGAACCAGGTGTTAACCTTTGGGATGAAGGCAGGGTCCAGGCGCAGGACGACCCTATCTGGATGAATGATACAAAGGTCCTCGCGGACCGATAGGGCTGCCAGCTAAGATATGTGCCTCGTAGATGTGCCTCGTAGACAAGGAAGATGATTTTGAGAGTCAGTTGTCGAAGGGAAACGGTACTCAGAGACTCGAAGGGACTCGAAGTGAGAGCTTGCAGGACCACAGATAGTTGCCAAGTCGGGTATCGGTGGACCACCGGAGGGCATAAGTTGGAAGCACCCCTAAGAAAAACATCTGACCCTCAGAATCTTGCTGAGGGGCTGGGCTGAAGTCCCCGACCAAACGGTGGATAGAGCAGCCACCTGGTGACAGAGGGTGTTAGGAGCGAGTCCCTTGTTAAGGCCCCCCTGAAGAAAGTCCATACATGGGAAACCGGTGCTGTGACTGGATCAATGTGAAGATAGTCGTACCACTTTGCGAAGCCGGACCATGTGGAGTTGTAAATCCTGGTTGTTGAGGACGTCTGGATGCTTGGATGGTACGTATCACCTCCTCCGACAGTCTGTCCCTCCTCAGGAGGTCCCCCTCAAGTGCCAGATGGCCAATTGGAGCCACTGGGGTCCGGATACACTATGGCCCCTTGGCTGAGGGAGACCTGATCCTGAGGGATTCACCATGGGTTGGACACCGACAAGCTGTCAAGGTCGGTGTACCAGGATCTTTGAGGCCAGTGAGGTACGACCAAAGATACCTCCACCTTCTCCCTGATGATTTTAAGGATCACTTGTGGTAACAGGGACAGGGATGGGAAGGCATATAGCAGCTCCTAGGGCCACCGGCAGCGGAGGGCATTCGTCCCCTCCGCCCTTGGCGAGTGGAAGCGGGAGAAGAACCGCTGGAGTTGCATGTTGTCGTGGATAGGTCGACCGTTGGGGTGCCAAATCTGCAACACAACTGGCAAAACAGGACTGGGTGTAGTCTCCATCCCGCACTATCTATGGTGGTTCTGCTCAACCAGTTCACCTGGGTGTTGTCCACCCCCGAGATGTGATCGGAGCGGAGAGACTCGATGTGACGCTCCGCCCACCTGCCTACGGCCTCTGCCTCTGCCATGAGTTTCCTTGATCTTGTGTCGCCCTGGTGATTTATGTGGGCCTTGTTGGCCACATTGTCCGTCATCAAGAGTACATGCTGGTGCAGAATGTCTTGTTGAAAATGACGCAGGGTGAGCCTGGCCGCCCTCAGCTCTAGAAAGCTGATGCTGCAAGACGCCTCGGCTGGAGACCACCTGCCCTGAGTCACGCGAGGTCCCATGTCCGTCATGATGACAATCCCCTCTGGCCTTTGAAGAGATGACCTTTCGGTACTGGATCTACAGCATTTATCGCCAGAAGATGATGAATCTCTTGGGTCATGAGCTCTCTTTTGAGAGGGCAAGAGGGGGTGGGGCATCGAATGAAGTTCCTTGGAGGTGGAGAGAAGAACTCCCGTGACAGTCCTTCCCTGATCGTTTGAAGGACCCAGCTGTCCTCCATGGTCTGCTCCCACTGGGAGGCGAACAGCTGGAGCCGTCCCCCAATGGAAGGTGACTGTTGGTGGTCACTTGGATTTGCAGAAAGGTCTGTGAGAGGCCCCCCCACGGTTGGATTTACGGAAATTAAACTTATTTACCCTGCTTACCCTGTCCCAAAAGGACTGTCTGCCCTGGGAGCAATCGGAGGATTGATTATATGATCTCGGGGGCAGAGGAGGTGGACGGGAAGGACTCATTGGAATGAAAGGATTGCCTCCTGGAATAGGGAGTGGACTAACGCTCCTGTTTTTCTTTCAGAGCAGGGAGTACCTTGTGTTTGTGTTTAGATTCAATCAGGAAGGGATCTAGGACCTCCCCAAAGAGTTTGGCTCCCTTAAAAGGGGCAGAAACGAGCTTCCACTTGTTCTTCTGGTCAGCCTGCCAGTGGCGTAGCCACACGGGGCGTCTGAAGGTGACAATGGAGACCAGCACTCTCGAAGCGAATTTCGCTGCATTAAGAGAGGCATCGGCAGAATATTGGGCCGCTGCTATGATCTTTGTAATGTCCTGGCGGAGGCGAGTATCCTCCGCCGGGAGCTTAGCCTGCAACTCCCACAGCCAAATGATGGAAGCTCCGTTAAAAAATGAAGCAGAGGAAGACACCTTAATGGCCCATGCTTCCACCTGGTGTCTTGTGGCAGATCTTCTCTGCCTTTTTGTCCTCTGCCTTAAGACCTTCCATCAGGTCTGCTGGGAGAACAGAACTCGAGGTGAGGGATGCTATTGGAGGGTCCACTGAAGGCAGTGACAAGATGTTCTCCAGTGCGGGTTCCACTGAATACAACTTCTTATCCCCACCACTAGGCACGGCAAGGGAACCCGTCTGGACCCATTGCCGCTGAATTACATCCATGAAAAGGCTGGGAACTGGAACCAGTTCCTGTAGTGGGGCCTGAGACTTAAACATGCTTTCATTAGGATTAGCCACAGGAGGCTTGGCCGAGTCTTGGGCAGCCGGGGCCTTGATGCCCACTTGGGTAGCGGCCTTGGCTTTGTGCCGAATAGATTTAAAGAGGGTGGGCTTAAAAAGCCCAGAGAAGGCAGCAGCGTCCGGGGGGAGATCTTCGTCATCCGACATCCCCTGTTCCTCCTGCTCCGAGTCTTCCCAGGCTGAAGCCTCACTGACCACTGAGGATTCTAAGGAGGGGTGGCGTACTCTGCGGGTAGTGCTGGGCACCTTCTTCCTGGCCTGGGTTGGAACTGGATTAGTTGAAACCTGATCTTGTTTCTGGAGCCCTTCTGCGATACCCTGAGAGATTGCGCGGGCAACGACCACCTGCATGTGAGCAGAAAGCTCGGGCTCTTGATCAACCCTGGACCCAGTCCTGGAAGAGGGAGGTGCCTGTTCTACTAAGGGTGGGTATGGAACTCGCCCATCTGGCTGCACCATGTCCCCAGGGGCCACTTCGGAAACAAAGGAAGGCGCTGGTGAACCAGGGTCTGCCGTGGAGATGTCAGGTGAAAGATCTTGGGATTCCACTTCCTCTTCAATGACCCACAGGGGGTCACCAATGGAAGGGAGGGATGGAGTTGGCACTACTGGAGCAGGGGCCTGCTGAGAGGCGTTGGGCCTTCTCAAACTGCTTCTCGAGCGCCCGCTGCCAGCGTTCAGCATCCCTATCTGCTGCGGCTGATGAGGGACAGTATGACTGACTGGTCTGACTTGCCGCCCTGCCCCTTCTAGGCTGCTTGCTCTTGCCAGAGGCCTTGGGCTGTCCAGAGGCACTGGAGGAACTTGATTTGTCACCAGATGATGTTCCTGGAAGTTCCAGGTCCACAGGGCAAGATGTCTCTGCCCTCCTGTGCGATGTGCAGACCTCATCACTGAATGGGACAAGATGGAGAAACCATCACTAAGTGAGACACGATGGTAGAGCCATCATTGAGTGGGTCAGACCAGTGAACGTGACATGGAGGGCTTTTCTGCAGGTGAAAACAAAGTCCATCACTAAGTGAGACAAAATGGTGGGGTCATAACTAAGTGAAACATAGCCAATAATCTACGCCTGGAGGCCTCCTGATCGTCGGTGAGGACACATGATTATAGGAACCTGTGAACCAATGCAGGTTGTGCAGCTCCGCAGATCTATCAGAGAGGGCCTAAAATAAAAGACGACCCCCTCTGTGCTGGTGAATGTGTGGCCAAAACACCAGCACCGCTGCCTCAAAACACCAGCACCGCCGCCTCAAAACACCAGCACCGCCGCCTCAAAACACCAGTGCTGCCTCAATTAACTTCAGGGGAGTGGCATTGGTTCTTCCAGAGACCCGAAGAGGACCAGCAGGGACTTGGAAATGAAAAGGGCGTGAAAAAGCCCTTCCAAAATGGCCGCCGCACTCGTGGGAGGGTGGAGAAGGAGAATTGAATTGAAGACTGTGAGGTGACCTTGCGGTCTCCAGACTCTCCGCGGCTCAGCTTAAGCAACAAAAGGCAAAGAAAACAAAAAACAAGCTGATTGCCCCTCCCGGCAGCTGCCCTTCAAAGGAAGGAAAACAAAGTCTTAAAAGGACCCCCTGCTGCTGTCCATTAGCGGCGTGGACAGCAGAGCACCCCCCATGTCCGTTCCTACCTCAGCTCGCAGTTTTAGACGCTGTAGAAGAAGAAAAAAGTGCTGGAAGCAAAGAAACTAAAAAAGGTACTTAATATCAAGGAAAAAGTCTAAAAGAGAAAATAAAAAGGAGAGTCCAAGCCTTCTATCTAATTAAAAGCTGGAACCACTAAATTAGTCCCTGACCGGGCTTCAGACTGAGGAAAAAATCTGGCGTCACATGGCACCAGGAGGCGTGGCCAAGGAAAAAGATTCCTCAGCAGCACATGTTGTTTGAATGCAGATTACAACATGACTGAAAGTTTTAAAGTATCTCAAGACGGTTTTTCTATCTTTGTTTTCTGCTGCTGCACACTTGGGTATTACAACTGTCAAACTCAGTTGCTTGACACACAGAAACTCTGTCAGTAAAAGTTTCTTTCCCTGACATGTTAATGCTGTAGGGAATAGATGCTCATTGGCAAAGGTTATGCTTGCCCCACAAGTGTTTAAAGACCTCAGAGACCTGCTAGAAAAAAATGCCGGCAGTGAGAAAATGTTAGAATACAGATGTAAACTACCATATTTTTTGGACTATAAGATGCATCGGACTATAAGACACACCTAAATTTACAGCAGGAAAACAAGAAAAAAATAGTTTTTGTCCTGTGATGCTTGAACTATGGGAAAATATTTGGATGAAGGGTTTAAAATTTGCATTAAATTATAATCTAAAAGAAAATTTCCATAAGATGATGTGTTGTTGGTATTTAACACCAGATAAGTTATCTAAGATGCATAAAGACCTGAATTTCGCTCCCCTCACTTGTGAATGGATCAAAGACTTCCTGACGGATCGTCCACAAACAGTAAGGGTTGGGTCCTTTACATCTTCCATGCTGAAGCTCAGCACAGGTTCCCCTCAGGACAGTGTGCTCAGCCCATACATGTACTCGCTGTATACATAAGACTGCATATCCTGTGATCCATCCAATATCATAATAAAGTTTGCAGATGACATAACAGTGCTGGGTTTCATAACTAGAGGGGACGAATCAGCACACAGGGAAGAAGTCCATAAGGTGCATGGTGCTCAAGAAACAATGTACATCTAAATACTAGTAAGACAAAGGAGATGGTGCTAGATTCCCAGAAGCACAGAGAGGAACCTGCCCCACTGTATATCAAGGGGGCTGTGTGGAGAGGGTTTCCTCTTTTAAATTCTTGGGAGTGCTTATTAGTCAAGATCTCACATGGAAAAACAACAGGTCTCTGGTGATTGGAAAGGCCAACAGAGACTTCATTTCCTTAGAGTCCTGCGAATAAATCAGGTGGAACAATGACTGATGACCTCTTTCTATCGGTCCACCATAGAAAGTGTCCTCACATATTGTATTACAGTATGGTATGCTGGTTTAACAGCTGCTGACAGGAAGACACTACAGAGAGGGATCAATTCGGCACAAGAAACCATTGGTTGCCCTCTGACACCACTGGATGACATCGCCAGATCTCGCTGCTTTAGCAGAGTAAGGAAGCTACTCAGAGATGATTCACACCCTGGTTAATGTTTCTTTGCACTTCTACCATCAGGCAGAAGACATCAAAGTATAGCCAGGCAAACAAACAGATTTAAAGATAGTTTCTTTCCTTGGGCCGTGAGACTTTTAAATACAACCACAATCACTCCATGCACATGCTAGTTTTTTCTTTTTCTTTCTTTTTTCGTTTCTGTTATAATTTTGCACCAGTGAGGTTAAAACCAATTTCATTGTATTTAAGTACAATGACAATAAAGATTATACTTATACTTACTTATAAAGGTATGCCAAAAGAATGTTGGAAGTGTAAAAGTAAAGAAGGGACTTTTTATCATCTATGGTGGACATGTGATAAAGCAAAAATACTTTTTTGGAGTATGGTTCATATTTTAATACAGAAAATTTTGAAAATGGAGATAAAGATGAAACCAGAACTTTTCCTTTTGGCCCTAATGGAAAAAGACCTTCCTTCCTTACTTCTTTCCCCCCTCTTCCTCCCCACCTATTTACAACTGTATTTTGCATCTTATTTTATTATATAACTAATAAAAATGTTAAATGTTAGAAAGTCTGCTTCATAAAATGTGCACACTATCATAATCAAAGCTAAGTTGGGTCCCAACCCTATGCACAGTTACATCAGAAGCTCAATGAATAGCAGAAGAATATTTGGGAAGAAACTAGCATAGGATTGCACTATCAGGATAGTTGTTACAGTTAAGCACTCCATAGGTCCTAATGATTAGCAGAAAGCTCAAACACGAAAATTCAGAAATTGTAACAGAGTTTTATAGATAGCTATTTTTCATTTTTCGTTCTAAAATAAAATCTTCATCTCTTTATTGCAGTTTTTACAAAAAAAGTCCATTGCACAGCTTACCTGCTAATAACATATTAATTATGCAGTTCTGTACTAATGATACATTGTTGTTAATTTTGTTAATAATTATACTATCATATCTAAACAGAGTGTTAGAGTATTTGATTTGTTTTAATATACTGTATAACCATTGTCCTTATCCTGAGGTTAAGCAACTTTAGTAACAAGATACCACATTTAAATTTTGTTTATTATTGATAATCCCAAGAAACAGCATGTGAGAATACATTTGAAACTATTTCCCATGCAACTATTTGCTTAAGAATATAAAGGAAAGCCTATATATGCTCTATAATATTCACACCTCTTCTCTTATTTTTTATGCCTAAAGGTTTTATGACAAGACAAAATATTAAGAAGAGATAGGATGTTACTAAGTATTAAAAGCAATTCATATGTTTTGTACTTTTGAATATGTCAGACTCTTCTAACAAAATTGGGGGAGAAGGGGAAGACTCCACAGGTTATTAAAATACAATATCGAAGACAATTTTTGCTCAGTAACTCAATACAGTGGATATAGACATTTCTGCTAATGGCACAATATATTTCAGACAATAGCATTCTTTTTAGTCCCTTGACTGGCCTTACCAAAGGAAACGTGCTCTGAAAGTATTGTGCTATATTTTCTAGAGTTCAGTGTAGTGGGGATAAAATGTATGAAATGATCTGGTTTATGATAGAAATGAGTAAGAACACTATTCTATTCTGAAATAAGAAACTCTTTTTATTTCTGTGGAGGGTATAAAAATATTTTACATCAAGTACTGGCACTTTAAAGGAAACTATAGCGAATTACAATTCTACTCCCCACATCACATTTAATCATAAAGCAGTTCACTGCTTCAATATATTACCCTACTATTTGTCCACACAACTGCTGACTTCTTTTGCAAATCAACCGGAGAGCTACAGCCTGCAATAGTTAAATATGCTGGTTACTATTTGAACAAGCTATTCAACTTATAAAAATGGATTTCATGAGCTTGCACTCATCTAAACTTTCAATGCCAGAAACTAATATCTAAATAGAATGGTTTAGCTGTACCTTTAAAAAGACAAAATTTTAAATTTCTTTCAAGATATTTAAAAATTCAGATATACTATATCTCCCACCATGCTATGGTATAGAACATTTTCATTCATTTTTTTAAAGAGCAGGATCATTATATCTTTAGAATAAGAAGTTTTTTTCCCTTTCCCTAAAATAGTTATTTTAATTCAATTGATTAAACTCATGAATAAAACTCCCTTAAAGAAAATAGAACCACAGGTGCTCGGAGACCTTCTGGATCCAAGCACTAATAAAGTTGTGGCATACAGGTAGTTCTCTGGTTATGGTCATTCATCCAACAGCTATTAAGTTATAAAGGCACTGAATGAGTGGGACTTGTGACGGTCATCAGAGATCTGGCTGTCACAATGTTCCCACAGTCATGTCATCACAATTTCTCACATTCTCTGCTGACTTCTCACAAGTGAAGTCAATAACTTAAAAGTTACAATCAAGTAAGATTTTTGCGTAATGACTCACATAGTCCTCGTGCAACAACAGGAACTTGGACTACTGGAATTGTCCTTGTTAAGCATTTTAGTCATATGATATTATGGTAAAGGTTCCCCAGCACATGCGTGCTAGTCGTTTCTGGTTCTAGGGGCGGTGCTCATTCCATTTCTAAGCCAAAAAACCAACGCTGTCCATAGACAACTCCATAGTCATGTGCCCGGCATAACTAAATGCAGAAGGCGCACAGAGCGCTGGTACCTTCCCACCAAAGGTAGTCCTTATTTTTCTACTTGGATTTTTTTCATGCTTTCAAACTGCTAGGTTGGAAGAAGCTGGAACAAGTAATGGGAGCTCACTCGTTATGCGGTGCTAGGGATTTGAACCACTGAACTGCCAACCTTCTGATCGACAAGCTCAGCATCTTAGCCACCTGAGCCACCACGTACCCATGACAGACAATTGCTGTCCTATCCAAAGGACTACCTGTATCATAAGAGATTGCTTTAGAACCTGAGAGCAAAGCCAGAAAGAGTGGATGCTGAGTTGAACAAAAGATAATGTAGGAAGTATTCCACTATAGAGGAAATAATGTCATAACTCTACTTCAAATAAATTACTAGTTTTAAACTGAGCAATTTATTTCATGTCTGTTTTCTTCATCTTAACTTGTATTACTGTTTAAAATTTTAGGATTGACTTTCCCATTCAAGGATGATTCCCTTCCTTCCCATCCTTAGCATTTACTGACTGAATTTGTTGTAAAGAAAACAAGTAGTATAATATTGCTTACTTGCATAAAGTGTCCTTCAGATGTCCCAAGATTTGCTATAGTAAGATCCCCTTTAATGAAGACAGATATAGAAGTTAAGAGGATAGTGTTGAATTGCTGGGTGAATAAGTCAATTCGCTGCAAAGCTGTAGTAACCTCCACCCGATACTCATCATCTTGAGCTCCACAGTAAGAGATATTTCTTGAAAAAGTCTGCCAAAAAAAAAAAATACATTTGTTTCAGCAAATTAAAGAAGACAGTAAAAATGACAGAACTTCAGTAGCTGACAAAGTGGTAGGTAGGAGACCAGGAATATTGACTGAGTTTTGAAAATAATTTTATTAGATTTTAAAAGCAAGACAGTACTATTAAATTTAAAGTAAATATATAATAATAATAATAATAATAATAATAATAATAATAATAATAATAATAATAATAATAATAATAATAATAATAATAATTTTATTTGATTAGCCGCAACCCTCTCCCGAAGGACTCGGGGCGGCGTACAATCAAAACGGGTAAAAATACACATAAGACAAACATATATACAAAAAGAACAAAGACATATACATATGTGCATGGAGGAGAGTTGACTTATAAGTGAAAGACAATTAAAAACACAATTTAAAATCCCCTTAAATAAAATTACTAAATTAAAAAACCCATCAGGAGCGTTACGAAGTTATGGTTGAGCCAGGCCAGCTATTTGGAAAAGGTGGGTCTTGAGCTTAACACGGAAGGAGCGGAGGTCAGTAGTGGTCCTAATATCCGGGGGAAGGTTATTCCACAGGGCTGGGCCCGCCACAGAGAAGGCTCTGCTCCTAGGCGCCGCCCCATGGCACTGTCTGGTAGACGGCACCTGGAGAAGTCCCTCTCTGTGCGAGCGGATGGGTCGTAGGGATGTATGGTATTATGGATATTGTTTTATTTTTTATTTTTACATATACATTTTTACATTTGTGTTTTATTTAACATATAAATATATATTTATTTTATTTAACAAATAAATATAAATATTTAGTAAAAATATATTTTTCAATATTTCAAATATTTCTAAACTGTCATACAAGGAATCCACCAACACCAGTGGAGGGCCAAAATCCACTGCATTATTTTAGATCTTTAGGCTTGAAAAGCAGGAGAATGAATTCTCATTGCCTATTTGAGCAAAAAATAATATAACTAATGATATAGGAGGGATACTCCATCCTTTACAAATGTATTTGCTATAAAGTTTCTTCTAGATAGAGAGCATGTGAATCAGTTGTGGGTTCCAGATCCCGTTGCAACCAGTATGCTGCGACGGGGCTGGATGTCCACCTCGGGTACATGCACTGCACATGCATGCGCACGCTACCACCCTGCAAAATCCCAGCTCGGCGAGGTTGCGCGGGTGCTATACGCTGTGTGTGTGTGTGCAATTGGCCTGTTTCCCTCAAAAAGAGGTAAGGAACGCAGGCGGGCAGGTGGGCCCACCGAAATACCATTCCGATACAGTGGCCGCTGCTCCCAGCGGTCACCAGTATGCCCGTACCAGGCCGTACAGCCCGGAACCCACCACTGATGTGAATATAATGCCAGATTCTAAAATATGTTTGCAAGCGACTGAATAAATTTTTTGATAAATACTTACTTTATATATAAATATCTTAAGGCTCATCTACTGTTTGCCCTACTTCTAGTAATATTGTCAAACTACATGGCTGATACTAGTTTGAGGTCCAACATCCCTGCAAAACAATATTTATTTGTAGTCCGTAGACCATTGCTTGTGTACGTCGCCCCGAGTCCCTGTGGGGAGAGGGGGCGACTAATAAGTCTGATAAAATAAATAAATAAATAAATAAATAAATAAATAAATAAATAAATAAATAAATAAATAAATAAATAAATAAATAAATACTTGTCTTATTTGTATAGATACAGATGGCTTCTTGGAGTCTACACAGCAGGGGTGAAATCTTCCTGGTTTGGCGAACCGGTAGGGACGATTGTCCTTGGTTCTGTGAACCAGTAGTAAAAACAAAGCTTCCGAGGACTGTGTGGCTCAGCTGTGAGCCGCATAATCGTCGGAAGCTTTTCCCCCACTTTTTAAAGCATTTTCCCCCTGCTGGTTCACCCGAACCGGCAGGGGGAAAATGCTTTAAACAGCTTTTAAAGATAGCTTCTGACAATTGCGCAGCTCACAGCTGAGCTGCGTGCTCATTGGAAGCTATTTTTTTCACTTTTTAAAGCATTTTTCCCTGGTGGTTTGGGTAAATCAGCAGGGAAAATTGCTTTAAAAAGCTAAAAAAATAGCTGAAAGTGAAAAAAAAGTTGGTCATGCCCACCCAGTCACATGACCCCTCCAAGCCACGCCCACAGAACCGATGAGGGGAAAATTAGATTTCACCACTGCTACAAAGACAAAGAAATAGCAAAACAGGGAATTAATCATGGTAGGCTGCTATACTTTGGATCGTGGAAGCCCCAGACATGGAATGTGGTGGAAGTGGCAAAGATGGACTCTACAAGAATGTACACCACATGGTGAGTGGCTGGCAGCTACAACAGCATTCTGTGAAATGTGTTTGGCTTCCCCAGCTGCTTTTTGATGACCTCTGGTGGGAGCAAGATATGAGTAGTACATTTCTGTTCTACCTGGCCTCTCCATAGTTTTTAATACCAAAGGATACTTCTGAGTATCCTTCTGGAGCAGCTCTGGGGGTTGGGTAGGAGAATCATTATGTAGTCTGGTTCACTTCCTCCCTCAGAGGCTCTTTTCAGTCAGTGTTGATTGGGAAGGAGAGGTCCAACCTGTGACCTCTGCTCCAAGAGTTCCATAGAAGTTGGTGCTTTCTCCACTCTCTTCATATCTACATAAAGCTGCTAGGTAAGACTATTCATCATGTTGATGATACTCTGTTGTACATTTCTGCAAATGATGAGTTAAACAATGCATTGACCACTTTTTCGTAGTACCTGGAAGTTGTATGAGGAGCAACAGGATGAAACTGAACCCTGCCGAAATACAGGGGTTTTGAGTTCAGGACTTCTTGGTTCCTGAAGAATTACCATCTTTGGCTACAACATGATTGTACTGTCCCAGTTGAGCAGAGTGTATAGTCTGGGTGTTCTCCTGAACTCCTGACTTCTGTTCAAGAAGCAGGTGACAGCTATGGCCAGGAGGGCCTTTGTACACCGGAGAGCTGTATGATAGTTATGTCCATTCCTGAACCAACATGCCCTTCTCACAGATACTCAAGCCTTAGTTATCTCCCATTTGGATAACTAACACATTCTATATAGGACCACCCTTGAAAGTACCAGTTTAGTTGGTTAAAAATACAGCAGCCTGCATAGTTTTGTGCAAATCTTGATTTGTGCAAGTGTCATCTCTTTTGTGGGAGCTGCACAGGTTGCCAATTTGCTTCTAGGTCCAACTCAACATGCTGGTTATCCCTTTTAAATCCCTACATGACTTGTGGTCAGGTTATTTATAGGACTGCCTCTCCCCACTTACATATACCTGGCCCACCAAAGCAGGAAGGCAAAGTATGTTGCAGGTCCCATCAGTCAGAGAAGTATGCATAGTGGAACTAAGAAAAAAGGGTCTTCTCTGTTATTTCTCCCTCCTTATGAAATATTATTTCCCAAATATAAGATTAACCATGATACTTTTTCAGAAGATCCAGAAGACATGGTTCGCAGTGGGCCTACGAACCACAAGCTTATATGGAATTGATCAAGTGGCTGTTTGATTGTGTTTGTTGCTGCCACAGAGATGTTGTTGTTGTTATGGGTACTGTGGGTGTTTAATTTTTTTAACCACCCAGAATTGCCAACCAGATAAACTTGTTTAATAAAAAATAAATAAATAACTAGATTAGTCTGGAAATATTTTAACTAACTAACTCTTTTTATGTTGTAATGTTTACTACCATATAATATGTTTTGTTTTCAATCCTGTAATTCATCAACAGGAAATACATATTTTTCTGACAAATTGCCCTCATAATATATCTTGGTAAATTGGGCTTAAAAAAGAATGCAGTTATGTTGCATTGACAATTCAATAATAATCTATTAGCTGAATTACTTACTATTGATGCTTCATTTCTATTTCACATAACAGAGATCACTTAGCATTTTAATACTGGAGAATATATTATATACTTCAGTTCTAGAATATAACTGGAGTTATAAACAATAATGTAAAAATAACAAAAACGTAGCTGTCTTCTAAAATCAATATTGTAGTCATCATTTTTACTTACTATTAAATTTAAAGATTAGTTTTAAAATTAAGATGTATTATGCCATGACATATTGAAAAATTAATGGGAATGTGTCCTTTAAAAAGCTAACCAGAATGTAATGATGGCAATTGTATTATTTCACATTTCAGCTGGAAATCAAATTTTTAAAATGTTAATTGCCAAAAGAATTTGGTCATCTTTTCAAAATAGGTAGCCACATCACAATGTCACATTTTTGAACCCTTTTCCATCCCCTATTTCTTCTACTATTTGTTATTGTATTTTTGTATTTTATACTATAAATTAATAAAAAAGAAGAGACACAATTTAGCGAACTTTTCAAAATACATAGCCACATCACTATGTGATATTTGATTGCTGCATTTCTGCAATAACATCTAACTTAAATTCTGCATTTGACCAGGAACAGAGAAACTGGATTTTCAAAAATTCAACTCCTATAATCTCTTGCTATGTGTATATAAGTGTGACTAATAGATGTTCAAAACATTTTTAGCATCGTCTTGCCCTCAACTAGGAGAGTTAACTATACCACTGAGTATCAATTATCCCAGGAAGTTTTGGTCTTGATTTGAAAGGTTCTCAGTCTATTGGAAGATCATTTTAAAGGAAGGTGTGAAATCCCACTCCCCATTATCTAATTCTAATAAATACTGGCCCAGAATCTGCAATTTACTTTTCCCATCCTCATTCCTTCTCCAAATAAGCTTCAAAAGAAATCCAAATTTCTGAGCAGACTCTAAGGATGCACAGGGTTTGCTGAGACAAGATTGTATTGATTGTAACAGCCAAAGGCAGCATAAAATACTTTCCTCCCTTATGCAGACAAACACAGGTGCACTTCAAAAGGCCGTAGTTAGTTTTATGCATTAAAACTTTATTTAATTTATTCATTCATCTCATCCATTCATTCTATCCTGCTTTTCTTTACAGCAGACTTTGACAATTCTAGAATGCTAAAGAAGGTCTGACCTGCTTAGTACCTGATCGGAGACCATCAAGAAATCTTGAAATGTCCTGTAGCTTAAATGAGAAGTTTTTTTAAAAAAAAAAACCCACCACCCTGAAGAGAAGTAATAACAAACCACTTCCTCTTAAGTGCTTTCTATTTCTCTTTACCTGCTTTTTTGCTCAATTGGAACAATGAAGGTCCCTAGGGAAAGAACACATTTGTGTTGCCAAAGGTCTGAGCTAATTGTTTAGAAATTAGTTTTAAAATTAGGCTGAAGAGGCCATGAGGCTCGAGAGTGAAGGGGGCACAATGGCAAGTGTATGGTTGGATTCCAGCTATTTACACTAAATGGATCAAGGCAGCCTTAAAACATTTTTAATTGCCATTTGAAAGGTTAAATTTTTCAAAGCCACTTATTCAAGAAACTTGCCACTGAGAGTATCGTATCATTTAATTTATATGCGATAATTATATATTTCAGTTTCACTTCCTCACCTCAAGACTCCCTAAACTATTCAGTTGGCAGGCAAAATGGAAAATTAAATTATCTCTGGATTAAACATACACATATTCACTGCCAACTTCCAGTGACAAATCTCACAAATATTGTAGTTCAGTAAATGTTTTACTGGTATGTGGCTTACTTTTATTTCTTCCTTTCATGCACTTGAGTGAAAGTACAAAGTCCATTTGTGACTCATTTAGGGAAAAAAAACCCTGCATCTGATGTAGGTCAAAACTGGAATGTGATGATACAAACTCATTTCCTGCTTGTCCAAATTTAAATTGCATTTTACTTGCTCATGCAATAATCTGTGAAGCTACTCTACAACTAATCTTCACAATATGGGTCTTCAAATTAATGTATTTCTTTGGTTTTTAACAAAAAAAATCCTGTTACTTTAAATGAACACTTTTACTTTGAGCAAAAATTAGTTTTAATTATGAATAACCCATTTTATGGGTTATAAAAATGCACAAGGCAATCTATACAAAACTAAAAGCATAGAACAAAACCAAGACATAAATACAGTATAACATAAAAAAAGTTTTTAAAAAATTTCCCTCTCAAATAACTGAATGACCTTACAGCTGATCAGCTCTGAACCTTGCTTTCCTATGTACACCCAACATAGCACGTATGACCAGAGGTAAATTAATACAAATTACGGTATGTGTTTAAAAAAAAGTAAACTCTCAAACTAACATCTAAATTATGTCATAATAAATACTCATGAAAATAATTAACCATCAGTGCCAAAACTATCTGCTCCATAAGGATGATTTTATTAACAATGCATTATAAACCACTCTGAAAGAAATCTGTATGAACTTGAACTAAATGGGATTTTAAAAAACTAAGTAAGTAGCTTCATGGTTTTAATCCTGTTCATGTATATATTATTTAAATACTAAAGTAACATGCTTCATGAACTGAATATTGTATTTTATACGAATATTGTGGGAAAATACCACAACTATTTCGCACATTTTACATTGTATTGTGAAGATCATCACTCTCATTATCATGAAATCTTATGATATATATTCCTGGGCATGGAACTGAAGTGTTAGTGGAAATTTGTGATATACTACTTTATTTAGACTGGTTTGTTTTCCTGATTGCTCTATGTGCTATTTGTATTATATTTTGTATTGTTTTACTTGTGGTAAATCAACCAGAGTTGTTTTGGGAGGTAATGGCTATATAAATTGAAAGCATCTCTATTAAAACAGTAAAAAAATGCAAAAATTCTGTATTCAAAGTAAGATATTTCAAAATTAAAAGAGTTCTTACACAGTAGTTATCTCGAATTCAACAAGCATATAAAATAGGAAGTGTGTCTCCAAACCAGTTCAGGTCAATAGAAATAATTGTTAAATATACAGTAAATATTTATAGCATCAGCTATGAATTTAGTATCCCGTATTTCCAGAAATTCGTAGTGTTCATTTACTGATAAAGGAAAAGCAAAAAGGTTATGCTAATGTTAGATTACGTAAGGAAAAATAGATATAAATGCTGATGTAATTAACTAATACAAATTAAAAACATAGCACATTTTCTTTTCAAAGATCTTTCATAGTATTATTCACTTTTGGTATTGATTACCACTGCATCAATTCTTGTAATCTGGTTAGTGCATTAGCACTAAGTAAATAGTATTGATTTAGGTATATGTATAATGGACTTATGCATTCTTTGTATTTTGCCTGTTTGCTTTGTGTTATGGCAAAGGCAACAAATGGCAAAAAAGCAACCCAGGGCAAAAAAAAAAATGTATTCGCTACTGAAGACAGTAGAAAACACCTCCTGATCAAGATAGGCTTGGCTTTAACAATTGCTTATATCAATAATGTTTTAGAAATATTTAATTAATATTTTAGGCTTTCCCCCCAATACCATAGAACTGTCCACCAATCCTTGCCTTAGCAGAAACCATGTCAGCATGAATTTTTCCACCCTACTAAAAATTCATATCTTTCCTTTCTCAATAATTGCCAGTTGATTGACTTTCCTCTTAAGGTAAGGGATGAAAAGGTCTTTGTCAGTGTTAGAATAAAGGCGAAATAATATTTATTTATTTTAAAGGTATTTATGACTTTTCATATCAACATGTGACTTTTAACATAGGTAGCACAGATCTAGTTTGAATCTGACTCATTCATGGGCTGGAAGAAAGATGAAGCGGCATTATTGGACCCAACAGTAAAAAAGAGGCCGTCAAAACATATTTATAGTAGTTTAGGAGCAATGGAGATATGGTATAAGAGGAATGGTCATAATTTTAGAGGCTAACGTATCAGTCCTTCATTCAATGAATGCTTACAATTTAATGGATTTCCTTCCCAGGTTTGATATGCCATGTTCTCCATTGCACAAGCCATGGCAGAGCCCAAAATTGGAAACTATAAAATGCTTGCTTAAGCTACAAAGTTATGGCACAGAGGATCTGACTGATTAGTTGTAGATGTCTAAATCAATTTAATCTTGCAATCACTGGGTATGCTATCATCCCAGAAACCAGTGGTGTGTATCCATATTAATTAATATGTGAATTGTCAAAATTCAAATAATATATCATACAAAAATAGAAAAAAGCAAAAAATACTTCAGCAGGTGCACTGTTTCTAGAGCAAAGTCTGTATGGCTGCTAATTATTTCTTAGTTAAATGTAGATAATATTCATTATTTAAAAGGATTAGCTGTTAGAGAAATAAAGACAAATAAGCAGTGTGATTAAATGAGAATTAAAACTGTCCTAATTTACACAAAATATAAAAAAATATTCTAGTATAGGGGTAAGACGAGAGCCAGTTTGCTGTAGTCTAAGGCAACAGGCTAGAAACCAGGAGATTGTGAATTCTAGCCATGCATTAGGCACAAAGCCAGCTGGGTAACCTTGGGTCACTTAGTTTCTCTCACCTTAGGAAGGAGGCAATGGCAAATACTGCTGAAAAACTTTGCCAAGAAAACTGTGGAGTCCAAAATACTGCAGGGCCAGGCAGTTTCCCAAGAATATGACAAGACTGCATGGAAGGGGGAAAAGTAAGATGGAGTAAAGTAAATCCAACATCATAAGGCGAGGGAAATTGTGACCCTTGAAAAACATGGCCAATGGTGAGGGATGTTTGGAGTTGTTCAGAGCCATTCAAATGTGCTTACAAGTCCTCTCTTATCAACACAATTGATTTGAACTGTGATTTGAACTCACATTTATTTATTAAATGTATATGCCACCTATTTCGCCATAAGGGATTCTAGGCATTTTACAATCATTAAGCATGATAATACACATTAATTATCAATCTACCGATTCATCAACTCATCTTGATCCGGTTATGATTACATCTTCAGGAAGGCACAATATCCCAGGTAAAGGTAAAACAGACCAATGAAAACCAGTGAACTTTTAATAACATGATATTGCCACTTAGAGCTGGTTCTATTTATATTTGAAAGCAAAACCAAAGCCGGTTTTGTGCATTTTAGATTTATTTTTGCATTATGATGGGTAAGTAATAATAATGGGATATAGCACTTAGCACTTAGACTTATATATCGCCTCACAGTGCTTTACAGCCCTCTCTAAGCAGTTTACACAGTCAGCATATTGTCCCCAACAATCTGGGTCCTCATTTTACTAACCTTGGAAGGATGGAAGGCTGAGTCAACCTTGAGGCTGGTGAGATTTGAATTGCCAAATTGCAGGCAGCAGGCAGGCAGCAGAAGTAGGCTGCAGTACTACACTCTAACCATTGTGTCATGTATCTATTGATTTAGTGTACAATTTTATATATAAGAGCTGTAGTGAATCAGATGTCATAGTGAAAACCAAAACATCTATGAGGAGGCAGTTAAGTTATTGCTGCTAAGTGGGAGAGGGAGCAAGGAATTGCGAGAGTGGCTGGGAAACTGTCATGGAACATTGAAAATGAAAATCACATGACCAGAAGCCCAGCAGCCCATAAGCAGCCAGTAGCACTGAAGCAGCCATAGCTTTCCCAAATGTCATTATCTCGGGAGACATGGGTGCCAGATTTTAGACACATTCTGCAAATTAGTCCATTTGAAGATTCTTAGTTCAAAAATTGTTGACCTGTAACACAGTTTCTCCCAATTAAAAGGTCATAATGATGAGGGTTTTAGTAATATATGGATGCTACCCTAGAAACATTACTTTTTACTTTGTGTTGAACAAACTGGTATCTAAACTTTACTGCCAGGCTGCAAAAATACCAGAAGGATTTAAAAGCATTGAGCTTTAAAAGCTGCTTCCTTCTAGAGACCCAAAAATTCTATTAAACTTAGACATTGTTATTTCCTCTACAGAAGAAATAAGCCGAATAGAAACTTTGTTTACTTGTTTCCTATGTCTATTCAAATTTGACCCAATGTACTTTCAGGGTTAAAAGTAGGCATTAATGCAGTAGGCAGTGTTATATATTCCAGAAAGTAACTGGAATTGAACTGGAAGAAAAATGTAGAATAACCCTCCAATCCTATATTTTATGAATTTGTAATGTATAAGTTTTTAAACCCGAGAATCTGTTTAAAACAAGTGATATGAACTATCTAGACATATGACCACTATGAGAAGATGAGAAAAGCTTATACTTGTAAAATCTGTTTGTGTTATTTTGTCTTTATTTTATTACATGTTGCTATACCCAAAGGACAAAAGATCAATAAAGCTCCTTTGGTTTCCTGATGGAAGGTTGAAATTACTTCTTCCCATTATAAAATAAGCATAATTCAATTTCTTTCATCTATCATCTTAATAAATAAATATCACTGTATGTTTATTTCACTGTCATTTCACTCTCCTATATTTTTTTCTCTTCCCTTTATCTGCATTTCCACAATCAGCTTGTTTTGATAGCAGAATAAAACAATGCAGAGAGATAACAAATAAAAATTATGAAAAACTGAGCAGTTCTTGCTGTTTTGAGGGAGGGGAAAGCAAAATGTATTCTCATTCCAAAAGTAGAAGTCTGATTATCCACTTGTTTCTACTTTAAGAGGACTATGCTGAATCAAACTGAAAGAATTACCATCCTTTAATAAGCCATCCTGAAAATGACTACAATTGAATCTCTTCCCAGATTTACTGTATTTTAGTTTCTGCATCATTAAAGTGGCAACACCCCCAATCCACAGAGAAATGATTCAAAACCTTCCAAGATCTTTTAATTTCAAGGAAACTATTCTAAGGCCACTTTTCTCTTCCCCTAAACTCTTTGGG
Organism: Natrix helvetica; assembly: GCF_964273705.1. NCBI lineage: Eukaryota > Metazoa > Chordata > Lepidosauria > Squamata > Natricidae > Natrix > Natrix helvetica. Next base: position 61,201,051 of record NC_138553.1, on the reverse strand, counting down.
ACTTTTATTCCCATGAAAAGAAAATTAAAATTGACAAAATGACATAATCCTTGAATCTTGTTTCCTTTTTATTCGGCCATATGATACCACCTCTCTGTCCACTGCACTGGTTACCAGTTGGCTTTTGGATATAAAGTCAAGCTGCTAGTTATCAACTCCATAGCATAGAATTTGGCTAGTTGAGACAGGACAGGTTTTGCTCATCTTATAATATTGGGCACAGCAAGTGCATTTAAATTTTTTTGATTAAACAATACCACCTATCAGAACATCTGTTCAGTTTCCCCACAGATGATGTTCTGAAAGTCACTGAAAATCAGGCTATTTTTCCAGTGGTAAGGTGGTTGTTGAGCTGCTGTTAACTTTTTTTGTTTTTTATTCATTGTTTGTATTCTGAATCCATGAACATTATCCATGATTGTATTGTTCCAGAGTTATTGAAAATAGGATAGGTCTCTAAGCAAACAAACAAATAAACAAACATTTTGGAAGATTTGCAGTAGACATTTTGGAAATTTCTGATTGCTATATTCATCTTTAACTGAAAGACTATACAGGGACAGAATCACTGCGTGGTATTAGGCTTTATTAAACCTGAATAGAGTTGTCTATTTTGATTTCCTACTGCTAAGCAGGGTTTAGGGTTTATACTATATGTAATACAAGCTCTAATTTCTGAATGCATCCTCCAATTACTTTTATTTACAACACTAACAACAACTATTTTATGTGAAGATAAATCACAATTGGCAGTAACTAGCATTAATAGTGAAACTGAAGTACATAAAGACATCCTGGATGAAAGCCAAAATAGAATCCAAGATAATAGCTACTACTCATTATTAAAATCAGCATAGTCACATATTCAATACTGGAACATTCAGTGGGAATTAGACAAGTGTTAGATAATTAACATCCTATAATACAATACTTGCTTACCTTGTTCAGACAGTATTTATTGTTCTTCTTATAGAGATGCTGCAGACATTTCATGTTTTGTTTGTCTACAATCTTGCCAAAGAATTCATTGATGGTTTTGATAGAAACTGCACAGACAGCAGATTTAGGAGTTGGGATTGAAGAGTCTGGTTTACTTTGGGCAAAAGCACCAAATAAAATATCATCATTCATATTAAGGCCCATTTGCTGGGCTAAGGTTGCACCTGGCTTACCAATATATGCAGCCTGTAAAATATTGAATACCTCATTTGACCTCTTAGTTGACCTCTTCTTACGTTTTTCAGTGTAAATGCATTCAAGGGGCATTTCCACGTATGAATGCAACTCAGAATCAAAAGAGCAAAACCGTATAATCCTTGTATGAAAAGCTTGGGAGTCAAGAGATTCTCTTTGAACGGTAAGGAAGTACACAAAATGGTCCTTTTCAAATGCATAAACATACTTGATGGGGTATGAATCCCTGAATTCTGGAAGAATATCAATGTAAGAGTAAGCTGTGAGGAACTCAAATCCATCCAGAGTTTCTTTTAATCTTCGAACAGATATTGAATGAAGCAAATGGTCCTGCTGGGGTGAATTACTTACAGTATTGCCAACATAGAAATATACAAATCTTTCTTTTTCTGCCACCAAAATTTTGGTTCCTAAGGGGCTTACAACACAGTCCGGACACTCATCTGATTCCTCATCCATCAGTTTGGAATACATGCAGTGTACTCTACTTCCAATGTCAGCAGGATTATCAGGATAAATGACATGGCGCTGACAGGTTCCTTTGGCCACACTACCGCAGCTGATAAGATGATGATCGTAGTATGTTTCAAAGAGTAGAGCCATGTTAATGTTATCTTTCCAAATATCAGATTGATTTCCTTTAGGCTTACATTCATCACATGGAGCACAACTTGGATTCTCCAGAACAGGCCCAGTCTTGTATTCATAGACGTTGTGAAGAGTTTCATTTAAGACATAGATTTTATTGACTGCACCTACATACAGATGCTGTCTGTAGAGAATAATATTTTGTATTGGGGTTTCCGCAATGAAATATGGAAGTTGGTATTGGATGCTCAAATTCATCTCTGGCTTTGAACCTGCTTCTTTACATTTGCCATTGCTCTTCTGTACCAAGGTAGACAGGAATAATATAATCCCAAAGGGAGAAGTAGCAAAAAGGTTCATAACTGCAGATTTATCCTGTCAAAAGACATTTTAAGAAAGATTTATTATCATGTGACTAATCAACAGAACTGTTCGTCTAAGCTATATTATTTATTCAAACCATTTATACCATAAATTCAATGTAAAAAGCTTCTAGAACAGCTTACATGATACAAAATCAAATACTGCCCTCAGGCCCAAAATGACAAGAGACTAAAATGACACAAGACTGAAAGAAATGGATTTAGGGAACATAAAAGCAAAGAAGGTGCCTTAGGTTCAAATAATTGTTTTGTCATTTCTAAAATAGGTAATTATAACAGAAATGGTCTGCTCAGAAATCTCTATGTAAGACCATCACTTCTAGAAAAATATGCGTATCCCAAGATGTAGAATTAATGATAATAGGGCTCGGGCAAAAAACAACAACAATAATTCATTCTGAAACAGTATGTCAACATTCCAGTTATTCCTGCTATAATTTTAAATATTTTATGAGAACACTGTTTACAAAAAATAACTATTTCTGAAAATCATAATGAGCTGAAGTCAAGATCAACTATATAGGTTTGCTAAAGAAATTTAATCAGTCACTTCTGCCTAGCTCTTTCCGCCAGCAACAGCAATTAATAGGGTATGCAAAACTCTCTAAAACACTTCTCTTCAAATCATTAAAGCAGTACATAACTACTTTATAGCCACATGGGGAGACAGCTAGAAGCAGCTTATGAAAGCAACTATGCATGTCTGAGAAAATGCATGACTGGTTTAATTCTTTAAAAAGAGAGGCTTTGTACATGTTCCAAATGCATTGCAATATACCTCTTTGAAAAAATGTATATAACAGTACATGGAATCTCCTGTTTCACATTCCTAGTTGTGTCTTAGTTATGTCCTATGTTATGTTATAACTAGGACACCGTCATCATCACAAGGCCAGCATTTCTTGTCTCAGGTTCAAACTTGTTAGGAAAAAAGCCAAGAATCTTGACTGAAATATTGTTAGATTAATTAGATTAATTGGAAAATGCCATTACTTGGTAATCTACTTCTAACAGTCACGGGGAATTGACAGCCCTCTTGTTTTATCTCAATAAAATGAAATTCAGAACAACTCACAAAATAAATGATTTCTCATGATTTCCTTTCCAGCTTTAAACGAACCAGTGTTAATAATACAATTAGCATGTACTTTATGAATATATAAACATCTAATTCATTTATATATATTTTATTTAAATACTTTATACATTTCCTTAACAGCACTATAATATAAATTACTACATTTAAGATTAATAACATAGAATATATTAATCACTAAACATTGGCAGACAGACACTCTTTTTTATATATTGCATTGGACATTGTATTGATTTGATTCAAATCCTATGACATTTTAAGTATATTCAGGAATATTGTTATTCCATTTTCTGAGTAATGTGTTTTTTATATGTTTTTTTTATTTTCTCAAGATTAGTTCACTTTTTAAAATGCTTACAGCAGTAAGTCACTGTATAGGATAAGCATTTAGCTATACAGACAGGCAGAATTAGAACCGTCTAAGAGGCTGATGAAGAGTCTAATCTACCACATTTCTTCCTTTTTATTCATTTTGATGTGGTTTTCAAAGTCAAAAGACTCGTGAGTAGGGTGATATTTTAAACCTCTGACATGAATAATAAATGAATTGCGGTTGAAGCAGTGGGATATTCATCAGTTTTTAACAATATACTACAAGTTAAACCAAAACATTGTTCTATTGATACTTAGACACAGTTGCTAATCTAAATTTAGTTTCTTTAGAGGGAAACAATTATGCCTCCTGAAAGGACAACCATATGCTGTTTACAGGATTTTGTGCAAAGTATTATTTAGTTATGGATAAATAGTATTGTTACTGGTACAGAAAGATGAATAGCATTGTTACCAATCGTTCAGAAAAACAAATTTAAAAGCATCTTTGATAGTATAGAAATATGAAACCAAGCTTCAACAACTTTCTTTCTAAAGTAATATTCTTTTTAGTATGCTTTATTTATTTTGCTTAAAGTTACAGCAGCTTGCATATAAACTGTATGTTTCCCAGCAATAATTTATCTATTTATCTCAAAATTAACCTGGGCTTTTACTAGAATTCCCTATTCTCTATTACTATTTTGAAAAAGTTCTGCAAAGAGCAGTAATGGGAAGGTTTCACATTCAACTTGCACAGCTATTTATTTGGATCCAGACAGTTTTTAAAACAAATACATATTTTTGAATTTGATAAATTGGGAGCAAATATCAAAAAATATTTGATATACTGAGGCTGTTATGTCCCCTGAACATTTCATTCCATTAAATATTGAATTTCCTTTCTCTATTTATTTATCCTCTGCATAGACAAGAGGATTGGCAAAAACAATATTTTCTTGGCTTTTATTTCTTCACAATTTCTCAAATCAGGATAATATTATATGGAGAGAAAAAAGGAGGCAAAAAACTTTCTATATTAAGTATGTTATCACTTCAGGATGGAAAGGGATCCAAAAGACAAGGTTCTCCTCAAGGTTCTTCACGGGGAGCGGAGAGGAGAGGAGAGGAGCCAATAGTGCAAAGCGGAGCAAGATCCCCCATCAAGCACAGTCAATAATACAATACAATACAATACAATAGTAGAGTTGGAAGGGACCTTGGAGGTCTTCTAGTCCAACCCCCTGCCTAGGCAGGAAACCCTATACCGTTTCAGATAAATAGCTATCCAACATCTTCTTAAAGACTTCCAGTGTTGGGGCATTCACAACTTCACAGTCGGACAGTTGCATTCATGGAAGGAGTGAAACAAATTATTGTTCTGGAAGCTACAACATTTGAGAACCTCTTCTCAACTCTTCATACCATGAATTCATATATTTATACAATTCCTATTTTACAGGCTTAATGGAATTTGCACAGCAGAAATTTTGTAAATTCAATACTGCAGGATTATCACATATCACAATACAGACTGTAAGGTATAAAGCCAAGAATAACAGGATTAGGTGGTCATCAGTGAGACATTTTGTAGCAGTTTTACCAAAAGCCCAACTGTCAACATAACATAGCTATTGCGATTTTTTTGGAATCTAACTGTTTTTACTAGGTACATTAAATTTCTTCTAACATGGCCGTTTTTGTATATATATATCCATCATTGGCTAAAATAATTTTTATCAGTCTTTGGAAAGTACTTGTAAACCTTCAGAAGCACAACATTTGACCCTTCAATTTAGAAAAGCATTTGAAATAACCTCAATATGAATAGTTTTCTTTAAATTCATGAGATGAAGCATATTTCCATTTGGTGTTTCACTTAACGAGCTAAACAATACCAATCTTGTTTGTGTAGATATGTTTCTAGTTTGGATTCAACATAAAAGTTACTATATTGAACTCAAAGAGAATGACACAATTTGTGGCTAGACAACAAAAAGACCACTAAAATGCAATAGCCAGCAAATGTGTTCTAGGGAGCATGATGTCAGAGCATTCATCCACATGTATAAATGGGCTAGCCTCCACAAGCATAGTCAGCAATGATGTGCCATATTGGAGGTGCAAAAAATAATGCAGGATGGTGTTAGAATGTAACTGATACTTTATGTGACCTAATATTCCTTACTGTAAGTGTAAGATTAGTTTTCTTGTTTCATCTGTTAACATTGTTTCCTGCTGACCAACCATTTTGTGCATCTCATAATTCAATTCCTTTAAAAAAATCATTTAAAAGAATATTTTAAAGGTATTCAGATCATCGTAAATTTTAAATATAAAATAACTACCATATTCTGTTGAAAACTAACAGAGAGATTAGATTGTAATCCTGCTTGGAATTTCATGGAAATGAACTTTTGCCATATCCTTATCTTTCTCTTTTAGAATTACAAAGACTTGTATCTAAAATCATACAGAAGAAGTGGGCATTATTAAAGCATCTCAAGTAAATCTTGCTAAATCTTTTCTGAGAAAACATGCTTTCCTAATCACCTAACAGATAAATCAGAACTGTGTTTTATGGTCAGTCTATAAATTAAACAAAAAATATCTCTTTTAATGCTATTAGTAAATGACATATATTAATGCAACCTGAACAAAACTAACAAAAAGTCATAGGCTTTTCCAGAAGACATAGCCCTTTGTTTTCCTGAAATATAGAACATATGAAATATTTGCACTATATTTATTGTAGTCTAAAAGTAAAGAGAAAGATGAAAGCCAAGTTAATACATATTTAAATGTTCACCAATATTTACATGCAGGTTCCATTAATCAATACTATTCTGCTTATAGCAGCTTTTCATAAACCAAAGTGTAAATTATTTAACCAGGTCAAAATCAATTATTGTAGTATGCTTTTAATCACATGCATACAAAAGTAGTAATTGATCTTCTATTCTGAAGAAAATATATTATTTTACTCATTTTATGTTAACCTAGAGTAAGTAAACTGTAACATAAGTAGATAATATTTTTTGCTTTGTTACCTACTGCATTGCTTTAAATCCCTAAGAATAAAGCAAGCTTTTCAGCCTGTACTAGTCTAGATTTATTTCTTTCCTTATAATAGTAATGGTGCTGGACTAAAATGGCACAATAGGTCTTTATTATTACTAATATAATAAGCCTTCAAGAGTTTTCACTGATGTTCTATGGGGGAAAAGCAGAACAATAACACTATTTTGTTTCAAAAGACTGAGAAGAAGGAATACTCGCCAACCTTTACTGAAGAGGTACAGAAATACTATTGAGTAAAGGTTGAAGGTTTCAGATCATAATAAGAAAGTTAAATATTCTGAAAATATTGAAAGGAGGCCTAGAAAAAGGAATTCACTCAAGAATGCAGAACAGGGAAAAGAAAACCAGACAATAGAATGCGTATCATTATATTGGTTTGAGCAGAGTTGGGCTTTATGAAATCTTCACTAAAGCTTTTATTCTTTGTGCTCTCCCCAGCCCTCACCCCCACCCCACCCCCATATAAAAAGACACACATAGCAACATTTAGCACCAAAAGCAAAAAAAAAAAAAAAAAGGAAAGTAGACACTACAGACAGAAATATTTAGATTCACATTTTATTGTGTGAATGTATTTAATGTTTGCTGAGGAGGGAGGGGGGGAAGAGGATAAATAAAAACATATGTTCCATGATGTCATCATGATAATGATGCAACTTTAATCAGGTGTCAAGATATAGACAATATAACTACCTAATATTTGTGAGTGATTAAGTCATGATGCATATTGTCATGTTGATCACATTGTGATTTGTAATAGGTGCCAATAAATATACTCATTTGGTTTTTTATTCTCTCTGAATAATAAATGAAGTAATATAACAGAAACAGGTATACATTAACGCAACAAAATAAATTCACCTATTCATATAGTCTGACAGAAATTCTTGTAAAATAAGTCAATGAAAGAAAAGTAAAGATTTGATTAGACTTTTTAATTAATACTTATTTTGATGCAGAGCGCACTGTTTTGCTTTCCACTGTCATCTTCAATTAATCACAATTATGGATTCACTCTGTGTAAAATTCATTTGTATCTCTCTCTCTGTCTCCGTCTCTCTCTTAAAATCATAAAGTGATTAAAGTCCACTCACTTATTTTTACACTTATTGCATGGAATAGTTTCATATTTAGAATGCAAGCTTACTCTACAGAATTGGCATTGTTTTCATTTCACCCACTTAAGATTGGTGAGAGACAGTATCACTTTCTTATCCTTTACAACTGAAGATCTGTAAAACAGGCAAAGTTGGATCAACTACCCACAGAGAAAACCTATTTTTAGCAGTCTAGAAACCTAAAGTATTTAGTAGTCTTTTCTTCTTTTGCAGACTTATCTAAAAAGAATAAATAAGTATGTTTCCCCCTCCATCTTGTGGCTCTTTGAATCCTCCCTTTTCCTGACATTCAACTGTTTTTCTTCTGCTCCATAAAACAGTGAAGCAAAACATTTTGTTACTTGAAATAAAACCCCTTCTATTGCAGACAGTTCAATTGCACCTTCATTTCATCATGCCATCTCCCTTCTCTGGTTGTAGATTCTATAAATCTATATACTTACAGTAGATTCCCATGATCCAGCAGATTCTATTCATATATCAGCACTTAACAGACATAGCTTTTTCTTTTTAATTACAACACAGAAAACAAAACAGTTACAAAACATAAATTAAATTATGCAGATGTGCATATGTTGTAACATATGTAGGCAGAGGTGGAGAAAATCAGAGCTACATCTATTGAGACAAAACCATACCAAGAGAAATGAGATTCCATAGATATTTTTATTAATTTTTTCTCAAATTTCTACATTCCTGTCTTACCTGTATGACTCAGATACATCACAGGTGAATGGCTAAGTTATCCCTACTCATAACCTGTACACTGAACTTGTACCCCAATCACAAAATGTTTTCAGGTTTTCATGAAATTACCTCCAGGAATACATTAACCTCTTAATTATTTAGGAAAGAGTCCTTAATTTTAGAAATTCTCCCACTTCCTCTCTTAAAAAGCTAAAAATACCTTTAAAGTCATCTGTGTTTGTTCTAACACTATTTTCAGCAAATAATTAAAACAAAATCTGATATTTTAATGAATACTTTTCTTCATTGCAGATTTTGATGTTTAGTATACTTCATACTTGCATCTGAAGTATGTATTCACTTTAAAATTATAGATATTAAAATACAAGGTTGTTTAAGGATGTGAAAGAAAAAACTTCTCAATACATGGAAGTGCAAAATAGCACTTTTCTTCAAAGTGCTAAAGAGACAGGGATGGGTTCCTGCCAGTTCTAACCTCTTCTACAGAAGAGGTTCTACAAATCTACAGTGCCGTTAGAACCGGTTCCAGCTCCCTCCACCCACCCGTCCGCACATCATCAAGATGAAGAGCGAGAGGAGGAATTCTGGGAGTTGAAGTCCACAAGTCTTAAAGTTGTCAAGTTTGAACACCCTAGTGGGTTTTTTTCTAAAGAGTTAGGGGTTCAAGGGTCTTGTAACTTGACAGCTTTAACACTTGCACACTTCAATGCCAGAGTTCCTGAGCCAACATTTTGGTTGCTAAGCAAGAGCGTTGTTAAGTGAGTTTCACCACATTTTACAAGTTGGCCATGCCCACCCACTCACATGGCTGACAAGCCACTCCCACCCGGTCACATGGCCAGCAAGCCACTCCCACAAAGGAGGCCATACCTACAGAAGAGGTCCTAAAAATTTTTGAAACCCACCACTGCAAAGAGACCAGATCTTTTGCAAAGTTGCATAGCTGTTTTCCTAAGAAGAAAGCAAAAGATGTAGAGTTTAAATGATTCAAAGAAAAAAGTTTCACTTGCTCTGCCATGCACTTGAAGTATTTTAAGAGCTCCTGATCGCAATTAATTTTCTCCAGACATGATTTACAGTAGCAGCATTTTATTTTATTTTATCATCTTTCTTTTTTAAAATGGAGGTTAATTACAGATAGAATTAAGTCACATTCCTTTCATGAATGGACAGGCATATGCATGTTCAATAACCTCTATATCAGGTGAGGTAGGGCGTAAACGTATTTGCTATTTGTTATCAGATACTAACATGATTTTTGTTAATCTATTGTTAGGACAAGTTACAAGGCAAAGAGATTCCAATACATAGAATGATGTGAATTTTCTCTTGATAATTAGCAAAGGAATATATAATACATCCAGAAAGTATTCAGACTCCCTTCACTTTTGTCAATTTTATTATGCTGCAGCCTGATTTGACAATTGAAATTCTTCCCCCGCCCCTCCTCATTATTGTAAACTCTATACCCATAGTGAATAAATAAAAACAGACTTTTAGAAATGTCTGTAAATTTATTAAAAAGAAAAAAACTGAAATATCCCATTGGCATAAGCATTCAAAACCTTTGCAAACAATACCTGAAATTTACCTCAGATGTCTCCCATTTTCCTTGATTGTTGCCGGCATATTTCTACACCTTGATTGGAGTCCACCTGTGGTAAATTAAATTGATTGGACATGATTTGGAAAAGCACACACCTCTCTATAGAAGGTCTCACAACTGACAAAGCATACTGTAGCAGAGCAAAAGCCATGAGATCAAAGGAACTGCCTGCAGAGCTCAGAGACAGGTTTATTGCAAGGCAGGGATCTGGGGAAGGCTACAATAAAATTTCTGCTGCACTGAAGGTTTGTAAGAGCACAGTGGCCTCCATAATTCTCAAATGGAAGAGGTTTGGCACAAACAGGAGTGTTCTAAGAGCTGGTCCCCTGATCAAACTGAGCATTTGGGAGTTAGTAAGAGAAGTGACCAAGAACCCCATTGTCACACAGAGATCCTGTGTGGAGATGGGACAGAGTTTCAGAAGGACAACCATCATGGCAATCCTCCAATGATCTGGGCTTTATGGCAGAGTGGCTAGACTGGAGCCTCTGCTCAATGCAAAACACATGAAAGTTCACCTGGAGTTTTCAAAAAAGCACCTGAAGAACTCTCAAATTATGAGGAACAAGATTCTCTGGTCTGATGAAACCAAGATTGAACTGTTTGGCCTCAGTTCTAAATGTTATGTCTGGAGAAAACTGGCATTACTCATTGCCTGCCCAATATCATCCCTACAGTGAAACATGGCGATGACAGCATCATACTGTGGGGGCATTTTTCAACAGCAAGGCCTGGGAAACTGGCCAGGGTTGAGGGAAAGCTGAATGAATCAAAGTACAGAGATATCCTCAACAAAAACCTGTTCCACAGTGCTCAGGACCTCAGACTCAGCCAAAGGTTAATTTTCCATCAAGACAACAAGGATCCTAAGCACACAGCCAAGACAACACAGCAGTGTCTTAGAGACAACACTGTGAATATTGCCAGCCAAAGCCCAGACTTGAACTCTATTGAACATCTCTGGAGGGACTTGAAAATGGCTGTCAACTGACTATCCAACCTGACTGAGATTGAGAGGATTTGCAAGGAAGAAAATCCCCTAATCCAGGTGTGCAAAGCTTGTCACAGACTCGAGGCTACAATTGCTGCCAAAGGTGCTTCAACAAAGTACTGAGTGAAGAGTCTGAATACTTATACCAATGTGATATTTCAGTTTTTTTTCTTTTTAATAAATTTATAGACATTTCTAAAATTCTGTTTTCCCTTTAACCATTATGGGGTACTGAGTGTAAATTAATGAGAAAAAATGAATTTCAACAACTATAGAATCAGGCTGCAGCATAACAAAATTAATGAAAATGAAGGGGTCTGTATATGAATATTAATATGCAGTTATACATACAGCAACCAGAAACCAGGAAGATCTGATATTTAACACAATGAAATCACTAAAATTTCAAGCATTAAATAGCCTGTAATATTATTCATACAGATATTTGTATAGTGATTGTAAAGTTTAGTTTATATTTGTATTTTGATACGGTTTTCTCTACAGTAGCTCTTCAGTTTTTTAAAAAATGAGTGTCAAGGACAGAAAATTGTAAGCTCTATACCAAGAAACTGAAAAAGAGTTGTATTAAGATACAAAGTGCAGGGCCATTGAATATGATACTTGTTTGACAAATATGATTTGTGCGGTTTCAGTGTGAACAGTGGGACAAGATGTGCTAGTCAGTGAAATTTACATTCTAAATAATACTGAATAAGGTGGGCCAATGGTTTGACTCAATGTAAGAAATTTAAGCATGTTAAAACCATTTCCTTTATGGTTAGACATGTTCCTTCAAGAATAATCAGATTAATGATTCACAATAGACAAAAATGTATTTAAACCATCTAATTTAGCAGAATAGCACTTAAACCTGTATTGTTTACATTTAGTTCCAATACACCAGGGATGTCAACTCAAGGCCCAGAGGCAGGGCTGGCCTGGAAATATCAAAGGACCAGCCAGTGGTTCCTCTGGCGGCTAAATCAGGCTTCATGCAGCCCTCCCACCGCCCCGCATCTCATTTTCATCCTCCATGGCCTCCTGCAGCACTCTGCCGGCTAAAAATGGGCCAAAAACGGGCCTGAAAATGGCTTACAGAGAGCTGCAGGAAGCCATGGAGGGTGAAAATGAGGTGAAGGGGGATGTGTGTAGACCCCCCTGCCCCATTTTGGTCAGCAGGGTGCTGCAGGAGGTGCCCACCCCCCTACAATGCTGATTCAGTCCTTGAACAATTCCAGTTTGACACACTATCCACAAGATCCAAAATATATTGCGATAGATAAAAAGGAAGATGAGGATACAGAATCTTAAAATGAACCTATTAGCATTCAAAGTATTGAACATGTTGTTGTTAGCTTAGGTCTGGATTAATTTTGGGGATCATGTTTTTCCAAAAGAACTCCTTACCCCTACATGCTGCTAAGAATCTAATCAGATTTCTCATTCTGAATACAAAGTACTCACTTGAGGAGATGGTTAAATTAAACTTATTTGATTAGCAAAAACACAATACACCCATGTATGATTGACTGCAAACTCCTTACAGACCTTTTGCATGAAGCAGAAATGCACTTGTGCTTTGGGGACTGGAGGAAAAACTAGATAATTAAAGAAAGTGAATTTTTTAAAAAAATCAGTGTAAGAGGTAACTTCGTAAACCTATTTGTATTCGTTGCAAAAGAAATCAGAACCTTCTATTTTTATAGTTTCTTCACTTGGTTTTCTTTTTTCTTTTTCTCTTTAGTGCTTATTTTGCATTAGTTTGTATTAGTTTTTATTGTCGCTTTAAAACTTTTGTTTAAATGTATATATTAAAAAGGAATCATTGCATTCAGAGCTTCCACACACATAAATATTTACACATAGCATATATACATTCATTCAAACACATTTAATATCCCTTCCAAAATATTTTTCCTAAGGTGTTATAAGATTTGAATTTAATTATTGAATAATTTCTGGATTTCTGAATTTTAAAAAAATATCATCTTTTATTACATGAGTAGGTTCAGTAAGTGTTTTCAAACCATTAGCAATACTTCTGAGTCATTGCTTCTTTACAGTTTTGAATAACCACATGATTGTGGATTATTCAATTAAACTATTTTATTTTAGCTTAAGTCAAACAGGATACACCTGCAGGGGGAACTTCTGAATTACAGCATACCTAGAGGCATTTACAAAAAAAATAGGTTTAAAGCAATTCAAGGCCAAGACTTGTTTGGGCAAATTGTGCTATTTTGTAATCATAGCACTACTAATTCAAATCAATGGCATTAAGGCTCCTTTATACATGACATTTTTTACATACCATCATCCATGAATACAGCAGAAAAGATTATTATCATCACAAGTGCAAAGAGCAGACAGCTCTTTTATAAATTGGTTGCCTAGTTCATATATGTTTCGCATCATAAACTCACAAACTGCATGTCAAGCTTTCACTGTATTTATCTCTCACTCAACTGAAAAAAGTGCCTTTCAGCTTTATGTACAAAAAACAGGGAAATGCTGAGAAATATCTGCAATGTTCAAAGCTATTAGTCTTACATCTGTTTTACCAAAATAGATCCTAATTACATCATTTTCTCCAGGTACATATTGAAGATATCTTGGCAGGAATCATAGAAAGTCATATCCAACTACAGGTAGTCCTCAACTTATGACCACAATTGAACCCAAAATGTATGGTGTGAAGTGAGACATTTGTTAAGTGGATTTTGCCCCATTTTACCATCTTTCTTGCCACAGTTGTTGTGAATCACTGCAGTTGTTAAGTTAGTAACCTGGTTGTTAATTGAATCTGGCTTCCCCATTGACTTTGCTTGTCAGGTGGTCACAAAAGGGAATCATGTGACCCTGGGATGCTGCAACCATCATAAATGTGAATTAGTTTTCCAAGCATCTGAATTTTGATCACTTGGTCATGGTTGTAACTGTGAAAAATGGTCCTGTCACTTTTTCCAATGACTTGGTAGCTTTGAAGGGTCACTAAACGAACTGTTGTAAGTCAAGGACTATCTGTAGTATCAATGATTCAGGTCTGACTGAAAAGAGGGCAATTTGCCAGATTAATGGTATTTCTTATAAACAAGTCAGGAAGTTTCTATATGTTGGAATGCTTGATACATTTTAGGCACTTTCTTGACAACAGATTTTTTTTAAGTTTAAAATTTTCAAATAAACAAATAATTTAGAAATTTCCTAATATCCATTTTGTACAAGACAGAAAGTATCAAGTTGTTTTGGAGATGATGTCAATGAACTCTCTGTGGTAATTTTAATTGTTAATAAAATATTAATTGATGGTCTTACTTTTTTAAACAAAAATTTTTGTGATGGCAAAGGAAGCTTCTTGCACTAACTACTCCCAAAGAAGGGAGGATGGTCTTAGAGATGGTCTTGGCAAAACCATAGCAAAGGTACAGAAACGAATAAACAAGAGGAACAGTAGTTGAATTGAGGGCCAACCAGAATTTAGATCAAAATGACCGTTGGCTTACCTGAATGGTCTTTCTCTAGGCGCTGCGGGAGTGTCCAAGCACGGGTTAACTTCAGCTTGCTGCCCAAGGACTGAGTTCAAATTCTTGTAGCTCCGCCTCTTGCTCCCCTCAGAGGCTCAGTTTTAAAAACGAAGGAGTGGTCCAAAGGAACTGCCAATGCGATAGTCCAAGTCCAATGGAGAAACATACCCCGCGGCCCCTAATAGGGTGGGGTTGGACACTCCCGCAGCGCCTAGAGAAAACCATTCAGGTAAGCCAACAGTCATTCTCCTAGGCGCTGCTTGGAGTGTCCAAGCACGGGACATGCCAAAGCTATGATCCCCCAGGGAGGGAAGAAGTGTTCACGGGCGCGGGGCTAGCGACAACCCTCTGCAGAACTCTCCTCCCAAAGGCTGCCTCAGCCGAGGCAAAGATGTCCAGTCTATAATGTTTGACAAAAGGCGACGGGCCCGACCACGTAGCAGCCCGGCAGATGTCCTCAATGGATGCTTGGGTGGCCCATGCAGCCGAGGTGGCAGCACTTCTTGTTGAGTGGGCAGTGACACGAGGAGGCGCCGGCCTGCCCTGATGCTCGTAGGCCAGCTGGATACACGCCCTTATCCAGCGCCCTACAGTAGCGGAGGTGACCTTCTTGCCCATGGTGGCAGGTTGAAAGGACACAAAGAGGGCCTCCGACTTGCGGAAGGGAGCTGTCCTCTTCATGTAGATCCACAGGGCGCAGCGAACATCCAGCTTATGCCACTCACATTCCCTGGAGTGCCTGGGATGCGGACAAAAGTCAGGGAGGATCACCTCCTGAGAGCGGTGGAAAACGCTGTTGATTTTAGGCACGAATGCCGGGTCCAGTCGCAAAATCACTCTGTCGGAGTGGATGACGCAAAGGTCCTCTCTGACTGACAGGGCTGCCAGTTCAGAAATCTGGCGCGCCGAGGTGATGGCAATGAGGAATGTCGTCTTGAGGGTCAGGTGGCGTAGTCCAACTGTCCGAAGAGGTTCAAATGGTGGCCCGGACAGAGAACGCAGCACCACGGACAAGTCCCAGGTTGGATACCTGTGGATGGTAGGAGGAGACAGATTGGTGGCTCCTTTAAGGAAGTTACGCACCTGCGGGTGTTTGCTGAGGGGCAGGTGCGACCCTGTAGACAAGATGGTGGCCAAGGCGGCAGTCTGGCGCTTGAGTGTATTGGGTGCCAGACCCCTGTCAAGACCGTCCTGCAAGAAGTCCAGGACCTGGGGGACGGTGGCAGATGTGGCAAGGATCTGGTGTCGGAGGCACCAGCGAGAGAAGGCCGACCAGATGGCTTCATAAATTCTGACCATTGAGGGACGTCTGGATGCCTGGATGGTGCGGATCACCTTTTCCGAATATGCGCTGAGCCTCAGGATGTCCCCTTCAAGTGCCAGATGGCAAGCTTCAGCCACTGGGGTTCTGGGTGTTGGATGGCCCCTTGGCTGAGGGATATGCGGTCCTGAGGGATGCGCCAGGGACGAGATACTGAGAGACTGATCAGGTCGGCAAACCAGGATCTCCAGGATCTCCTTGGCCAGTGAGGAACTACCAGCAGTACTTCCGCTCCCTCTGCCAGAATCTTCCCGATGACCTGTGGGATTAGCGGCAGAGGCGGGAAGGCGTACAGCAGGCCCGGGGGCCAGCGAGAGCGAAGAGCATCTGTGCCTTCTGCCCCGGGACACTGGAACCTCGTGAAGTACCTGGGAAGCTGGGCGTTGGCCAGAGGTTGGCCAGAGGTCGCGAAGAGGTCGACGACTGGAAGGCCGAATCGCAGAGACAGCTGACGGAACAGTTCCGGGTGAAGGCGCCACTCTGTGTTCTGGATGGTGGATCTGCTGAGCCAGTCTGCAGTCACGTTGTCCTCCCCCGAGATGTGGTCCGCACGCAGGGACCTGAGGTGTCGTTCCACCCACCGACCCAGGGACTCCGCCTCCGTCATCAGAGCAAGGGATCTCGTGCCGCCCTGATGATTGATGTACGCTTTTGTGGCGATGTTGTCAGTCAGGACCAGCACATCTTTGTCCCTGACCAGCCGGAGGAAATGCCACAGGGCCAGTCTGGCAGTCCGGAGCTCCAGCCAGTTTATATTGTGGGCGAGCTCCGTTGGCGACCATCTGCCCTGGATCACCTGGTTCTGAAGGTGCGCCCCCCACCAAAGAGGCTGACATCCGTCGTGATGACCAGGCGCTCCGGTTCCTTGAAGTAGGAGCCCTTCAGGAGAGCGTCCGACTGCCACCACCGGAGGGAGCGAATTACCTTGGGAGGGAGACGTATCACCCTCTTGGAGTTGCTGGCCATGCGTCTCTGGAGTGGCAGCAGGAACCACTGGAGGTCCCTCGCGTGGAGGCGTGCCCACAGGACCACCGAAATGCAGGACACCAGCTTCCCTAGCAGTTGGGAGAGGGAAACAACCGTTGCCGACCTGGTGGAACGGATCTTCCGCACGAGGGATCTGATGCTGTCCACTCTCTCTTGCGTGAGGAAAACCTTGCAGGACTCCGAGTCGATGATTGTGCCGAGATGCCTGTGGGTCGGGTTGAGATGGCTCTTGGCCAGGTTGACCGAGAAGCCGTGCTGTTGCAAGACTTGAATGGTGGTGTTGAGGTCCTGCTGGGCCTGCTCCCTGGATGACGAGTGGATAAGGATGTCGTCCAGGTAACACTCCAGCCTCACTGGAATTGAGCGCAGGTGAGCTGCGATGGTGGCCAGCAGCTTGGTGAAGGTGCGCGGGGCCGACGAGAGTCCGAAGGGAAGGGCTCTGTACTGGAAGTGCTGGTTGGCAAACTAGAACCTCAGGAACCTGCGATACGCTGGGTGAATTGGTATGTGCAGGTACGCCTCCTTCAGGTCTATTGAAGTCAAGAGGTCTCTCTGTCTGATGCAACCCAGGATGGTCTGCAGGGACTGCATCTTGAAGTGTTTGTACTCTAGATGCTTGTTGAGTTGCTTGAGGTCCAGTATTGCCCGCACCCCTCCCGATGGCTTGGGGACTAGGAACAGGATGGAATAGAAGCCTGTGCCTTCCTGACCCTCGGGCACCCTTTCTATGGCTGCTATCTCTAATAGGTGGTCTATCTCCGCCCTCATGAGTTGGAGCTTGTGAGGTGACCTGGGAGTGGGGCAGCGAACCAGGGATCTCGGAGGGGGGGGAAAGAAGTCCAGGGTCAGGCCATGACGGACCGTGTTGATGATCCAGGCATCCGTCGTGGTCTCCTCCCACTGGGCGGCATAGAGTTGGAGACGGCCGCCTATGGGAGGATCCCTGTGACGGTCACTTGGATTTCCGGAAGGGGCGGTTGGCGTACCCCCCTCGGAAAGGTTTACGGTAGCCCTGTTGTCTATTTCTATCCCTGTAGGAGGATCTGTCCTGGGGACGTTCTTGTGACTGGGAAAAAGGACGGCCGGGACTACCTCAGGAGGTGGAAGGTTCAGAACCCTGAAAGGAACCCCTACGAAAAGGCTGGCCCTTACGTTCTGGTTTCTTGGTCATGGCCGGGAGTACTTTTCGTTTATCCTTAGATTCGATTAGGTAGGAATCCAAAGCCTCCCCAAATAATTTCCCACCCTTAAAGGGGGCGGAAGCCAGCTTCCACTTTGCCTTGACGTCTGCCTGCCAGTGGCGGAGCCACAGCAGGCGGCGTGAGGTCACATTGGCGGCTAGTGCCCTGGAGGAAAACTTGGTGGCACTAAGCGAGGCATCCGCAGAGTATTCAATGGCCACTATGATCTTATTCACGTTCTGCCTCATTTTAGTGTCCCCAGCCGGTAGGCCGGACAACAGTTTGCGGAGCCAAAATAGAGCTGCCCTTCCGAAATAGGACAAGGCAGAAGATGCTCTCATGGCCCAAGCTGTGGCCATATGAGTCTTGTGGGAAGACGATTCAGCTCTTTTGTCCTCTGCCTTGAGCCCCTCCAGTAGATCAGCTGGAAGGGCCGAACTAGAGGTAAGGGACACAATAGGGTCATCAACCTGGGGAAGCTTTAGGAGCTCCTCCAGAGGTCCCTCCATGGTATATAACTTCTTGTCATTCCCACTGGGGTTTGCCAAGGAACCAGGCTGGGCCCATTGGCGTTGTATAATATCAAGGAACAGCTGTGGAGCTGGAACCAGGTCTAGGGGAGGAGAAACCTCATTAAAAAGCCATGCCCCTGGGTCCTGGGGACCGATGGCCTCCATGGATGCCTGATCAGAGGCGGGTTTGGGCGTAGGGGCTGGAAGGCTCATTTGGGGGCCCGCAGCCCGGGCCTTGGTCAGAATAGCCCGAAACATGGAAGGGTTGAAGAGACCCAGAGAGGGGGGTGGCTCTGGTGTGGGATTTTCGTCCTCAGAGAGGTCAGGAGCATCACGCTCCACCTCCTCTGAATCAGAGACCTCACTGATGCCCGAGGGGGCAGGGGAGGCCTCCCTAGCTGGAGGCTCCTGTGCCCTAGCTGGTTTCCCCTTACTGGGATTAGCAGAGGCAAAAGGGAACTTAGAGGCCAACTGCATCATCCCATCAGTAATACCCCGAGAAATGGCCTCTGCCACCACCTCCTGCATGCTTTTGGGCAAAGGAGATTCGTGGGCTTGAGGAGTATCTGGCCCAGTCACTGACTAGATAAAGGAACCCTCCTTTCCCAGGGAATCTGCCTCATCAAGGGAATCTGCTGCCAGGGAATGGCCTGGGGAACCCATTGAGGCCCTGGAAGATTGGGGGAAAAATCAAATTCCTCCCTTTCCCCTGGAAGGGAGGGAGACACCCCTTGCTGGGATGTGGTTGGAGCAGGAGTCCCTTCCTCCCCAGGTGGAGGAGCTGAGAGAAGGGCCTGCTGGGCAGACTGGGCCTTCTGAAATTGCCTTTCTAGGGCCTTTTGCCTCCTTGCAGCTAACCTCTCCTCAGCCTTAGAAGGCTGCTTGGCTTTAGGAGCCTTCCCCTTAGCTGGGCATCCCACCCCTTCACCTTTAGCAGCAGGGTTGGTCCTGCTGCGTTTAGCGGCTGGTGGGCCAGCCTGCTGATCCACTTGCTTCTCCATGGCGTTGGGGATTCTTCCCGATGGCTGAGTGGAGGGAGAATCTGAGGCTTGCATCGCTGGGAACCTCGTAGCTGTTGGCAAGTGGTGGCTGGAAAAAGGCTCCGGCTGAGATAAGGCAGGAAGCCAGCAGATCCGCACAGAAGAAAACAAGGGTGAATGGTCTGGGATGACCAAAAGAACCCCTGCGGCCGCGTGGTAGGTCCGGAGGGAAGGGAGCCAGTCAGGAGACCCTGCGCTAGTCCTCTTCAATTCCTACTGCAGCGATCTGCAGAGAGCGCAGGCTACGCGATGCGTCTAAAAAGCCCGGGAAAAAAAGCGCGCCAAAAGTTTGAAACAAAAATGGCGGCCGTTCGTGTCTTCGCGTCTGGAACGGCACCGGGGGAAAAGGCTACAGCCTAATGCTGTGCGCTGGGGTCCTAGACTCCTACCTGATCCTCAGCTGTTCGTCGGCAGCCGCCAAACGAACCCCTCCACGGTGTGGTCGCTCTCGTCGCTGCGAGAAGCGAGTCGCGCTCCAGGCAGCCTGGCTCGCGCACAAAATTCAAACCTTGAAAGTCGAAAACTACAGAAAAAACAACAACAAACTTCTATCTAGGAGCTAACTAAACTGGAAACTTTAATTAATTGGAGCAAAACTACACTAACTAGAGGGTCCAGTCTGCTGTTCAAGGACTGGATCTCCCCAAATTGCGTCCTGTAGGGCGACTGAGTTTTTTAAAACAGCCTCTGAGGGGAGCAAGAGGCGGAGCTACAAGAATTTGAACTCAGTCCTTGGGCAGCAAGCTGAAGTTAACCCGTGCTTGGACACTCCAAGCAGTGCCTAGGAGAATAATGTGCATCATTTCTCTATACGTAACACAGAAAATATCCCAGCACCCAAACATTGCAGCGAGAGCTTTTCCAGATGATCAGCTTTTCTCAGTCTTCACAATATTGTACATTAATAAAGCAAAATACTTTCCAAGAAAAGCAAATAGCAGCTCATAGCTATGAAGACTTTCTGTGTTATAACTTTGGGAATGTCCTTATTTTTGTCAATGTAAATCTTGCTGATATTGTCATCCAATACTTTTGCTCGCTACTGGAATCATCAAAGGCTTTGGATTTCCCCCCACTGAGGATTAGTGTGGTTAGCAAAAAGAGAAAGAGTATCTCTGAAAAATCGGACAAATGCTCCTGGAAGTTGCAGCTGCATTATTTTGATGATTTAGCACCAAACATAAGTGGAGAAGCCCTATAATAACGATGGCTTCCTTTAAATGCTTCCTGGATGTTTGTGTGTAAGGAAACATTATACTAAAACAGCAGTTGATGGAGAATAAAGGGAAGTTCAGTTCCAAACTTAAAGAACTGAAAAGTAAAAGCTTGATATTTTCATAGAGAAATGAAATGATTGAAGATTCATTTAAAAGTAGGGGAGTCAAATACAAAGAAATTCACAGCAAAAAGTTAAAAATGCAAGGATGGCAGTTCCACCTATATTTTCAAAACTGTCTGTTCCTAGAAAAAGGCAGGGCTCTAATTATATTGTCCCAACTGTGGTTTTGCTTTGATTTTTTACTCTGCTTTAGATGACAAATTGGAATTATTTTCAAACAGGACGCCATGACTGGCTGCTTAAATGGTGTATTAATAATTCCTGCGATTTGACAGATTATAAAGCTAAAACAGCTTTTGTCATTAAATAATATATGAGGGATGTGTGACAGAAACACCAAAAACATTGAGTGTCACATTATGATTCCAGAAGACAACTGGGTGAACAAAAGCATGCAGATCTCATATTGTTTAAAGAATGCTGCATCAGGTACCTTCTGAAAAATACTTTGAATTTTACTTTTATAAGTAGTGGTACTGCAGAACTGGATGAAATGAAGATGGTTTTGGAATGGAACAGATTCCAATGGAACACTCAATTCCTACCTATTCAAATATAGTGGAACAGGGGAAAAAATCACAGGGAAAATGTCTAGATCTTAAATATTTATTCTAAACTTTCATTTATTCCTCTAATTAAAATTTACAGTTAATATACATAGCGGGGGGGGGGGAAATCAAATTATTTTAAATATATACCACTCAATCTCCAAAAGCTTGTTTTACTCTGAAGAGTTGATGATTCAATTTTTAAGGA
The DNA here is from genome assembly GCF_964273705.1 of Natrix helvetica. Taxonomy (NCBI): domain Eukaryota; kingdom Metazoa; phylum Chordata; class Lepidosauria; order Squamata; family Natricidae; genus Natrix; species Natrix helvetica. Next base: position 61,179,314 of record NC_138553.1, on the reverse strand, counting down.
TTACAATAAATCAGTACATTATCCGTGAAACAGCTTATTTTATCTAGTCTGAAGAAATTCATACCATCTGGATTTTCACTAGATGAGTTCAAAGTAAGTTGCAGAAGTTATATTGCTACTAGTTTCATCTAGAGACAAAAAGATCATTTGATCAGCTGACAGTTTAAAATATGTATATGATTTGCATAAACTGAGTAATACTTCAAAGTTTCTGTGTAAAGGAATATCCTAGGAATTTTTAAAAAAGTGTTCAGGTTTGATGAGGGAAAGGACAAAGAAACAGAAGAACTCTGCTGTTTATGTTTGCAATAAAATACATTTTCAGAGGAATTTCTCAGAAAATATATTAAGTTTTGAGGCTCAGAAAAAGTAATAAAGATGGTATCCATTCTTCTATTACCTCTTGCCCAGTGCAATTAAAAAACTGGGTAATCAATAAGAAAACATTTTTTATATTCCATTATGAGAGCCAGTTTGGTATTCAGATAATCCTCAACTTGCAACCGTTCAAAATGATGACAGATTGAAAAAATAAAAAGGTACTTACAACTTAGACTCAGAGTTTATGAGTCTGGAAACCAGCCAGCATTTATAGCTATCTGTCCTCTGGTCATGTGACCCTGATTTATAATGTTTTTCAAAGCAGAAATTGATGTTTACTTCTGATTTTTGGCAAAAATGCCTATTGCCGACAACGTGTTCGCTTTACGACTGCTGTGTTCATTTAATGATTGGTGCAGAAAAGGTTGTAAAATCAGGTACAGTCACATGATGACCCACTTAATGACCAGCATGACTTATGACCATGATTCTGGGATCAATCATGGTCATAAGCAGAGTAACACCTATAAGCTTGAAACCAAGCTAGAAATTGGCATACCCTGAGTTCTAGTCTCACCTTAGGAATGAAGGCTGGCTGACCTAGGTCCAATCCAATCACTCTTTCTCGGCCCTAGGAAGAAGGCCATGGCAAACCTGCAGGGGCTACTCCAGGCACTCTCCAAGAGTCAAAACTGACTCTGTAGAACATATACGCACATATTTTGCTCTGCAGCCAAAGTCTAAAGATATATATACACATATTCTAATCTATATACATGCATATATTTGCAATAGTACAAATATACATGTATATATTTGCAATTATCTGTAGCTCGGGTGTAGAATGAGAGTGAAGGTTCATTCACTTGTGGGTTGGTTTCCGAACATTTCATTACCAGGCTAGGTAAGTGGAGATGTTCTTCAGTTTATAAGAACTTTATGTGGTCAATAGTTTTGTGGTGGTGAGGGTCCCATCAGATCAGGGTCTTATGATGGGTCAGGTGTAAGTCACCAGAGAGAGTCTTGTGATGAGTTGTGATAGGAAGGTTACATCAGATGAGGATCATTAGGAGGTGAAGTGCTGGTTGGGGGTAGGGCTTGTGTTGAGTTGGTTAAGGGTCGGTGCTGTCTCTGGTTGGCAGTGCAGTTGAATTCTGAGGGGTTTGTAGCCTGGTTGTAGGTCAATGTGTCTGTTGATGGAATTGCTTGTGGAGTGCTAGGCTCTGAAGAACTCATGAGCGTGGCAGGTGGCAGCATGACCAATGATTTCTGTGTTGCTCCAATTGAACTAGTGCTGTTTGGTGTTGTGGTAGGTAGAGATTAAAGATTTGGGATTATGGTGTTTGACTGCCAGCCAGTATTCCTGGATCCTGGTTTTAACTGACGTGATGTTTGTCCCACATATAATTGGTTGCAATTGTTACAATTGATTTTGTAAATTACATTGTTTCTTTCATCCTTCTGTATCTTGTCTTCTGGATAATTTCTGGCGAGTGTAGCTGTGGATTTGAGGGCTATAGCTATTGCTATTCCTAGACACCAAACGCACCAACAACACAAAATCATTGGCCACACTACCACCCTCACAGCCAACCAGAGATAGCACTGCCCCTCAACCAATCCACGCAAGCTCCTCCCAACCAACATTTCACCTCCCAATTACCCTCACCTGATGTAACCTCCCCATCACAAGACCCAACACAAAATTCTCACTGATGACGCACACCTGACCATCACAAGACCCTCACTTGACACACCCACACCTGACCTATCACAAGACCCTCACCTGATGGGATCCTCAACTGACGTTACCTCACCATCACCAGACCTACTGACCACATGACAAACAGAATACTGACAATGACATCCCCTAAACTCCACTGAAGATGCTACCTAACCCAGTAACGAAATGTTCAGAAACCAACCCACAAGCTTGGAGATTGAACCTTCACCCTCATGTTTATATGTTTTATTCACTGAGAAAAGTCCTAGATCTATGGTTTCACCTGGTATCAAAACAAATATATTTTTACTAATTTTGTTCTTTTGACTCATTCCCAAATGAGAGGTTGAATTATATGCACTGCCATATCAAATTTTGAATTGTTTGTATATATCTGCAAAGCTTGCAATGGTGTAAAGGGGAAGTTCATATGGTATTTGTACTAGGGTTTAGATAGAGATGTATAAAACTGTTCATGCTGAACTCTTATCATTTGTCTGCATAATGCAAATTTGCATTATTTATTAATTTATATGGAACCTTTATTATTTTTACGAATAATTCTAGGTGGCAAACTTACCATATCTAACACCCTTCCTCCTATTTTATCCACAATAACCCTGTGAAATGGGTTGAGCTGGGAGAGTGATTTTGGGATTGGTCCAAAGTCACCTAATTGGCTTTGATGGCTAATGTGGGACTTGAACTCATGATCTCTTGCTTTCTAGTCCGATGCCTTAACCATTATGTCAATTTTGCTTTGGCCCATACAGTTTTTGCCTCTTTCCTTTAAATTTACTTTCTAACATTACTTGGTATTTATTACAGCAACTCTTCCTTTCAAGAGTCAAATATCCAAATGTACATCAGAATAGTATTTTATTTTAGATGAGGCCTTCGTTGCCAGTATTAAGCCATCGCGCATGTGTGCGCGCCTCCTGCCGGCAGCTGGTCTTTGGGTCTCTGCCGCACATGCATGGGGAAAGGGCCTTCCCCAATCTCCACAGTTTTCTCCCCAGAACGCCCAAGCTTTGTCCCACCAGCACACCCTAGCTTTCTCCTGCATTTCTGTTGCCCGTGCCTTCCCTGATCTCTGCAGATTCCACCCTCTGCAGCTGCCACTCTGTGGCAAGAATGGAGAAGAAAGCTAGGGTGCGCTGGAGGGAGAAATGTCCAAGATTTGGGAAGGCATGAGCAGTAGGAATGCAGGATGAAGCTAGGACGCGCTGGGGAGAGAAATGGCAAAGATCGGGGAAGACACGGAAGGCAGGAATGCAGGAGGAAGCTAGGGTGCGTTGGGGAGACTGTGAAACTGTGAAGATCATGAGGGCCCCCCATGTCCCATTTTGGGCCTGAAAATTCTCCTGCACCAACCTGGAAGTCAAAATGGGGGTGGGGGATGGGGGCGGTGTGCATGCACAGGGGACTCTTGCATTGCATTTTGGGGATTGGGGCACGTGTGTGTGCATTCGCTCGCATGCATGCACGCTTTGGGCACTTGGCACCAAAAAGGTTAAGCATCACTGGTCTAGGCAAAGATTTCCTGAGTTTTGGATTTTGCCACCAACTGTGGCTGGCATCTTCAGAGGCAAGAACATCCACTATGCAGACTGATTAGTGCTATGTCTGACTATGCAGTATTGACTAGTTTCTAACAATGTTCCCTGTAATTCTTTTCAGTGTGAGCAGAAAAGTATAGTGTTTGAGCGGCACATTTTCATGCTTGAGCACCTGAATTTTTTTCACAGATGTCACCTAAGACAACAACGAAATCAGTATTATTTGAAACTCAAAGTTATGTTTCTTCAAGGTACCCGCTTAATTAAGTGTTATATAATATCAGTATCACTTAACAACGCTCCTGCTTAGCAACCAAAATGTTGGCTCAGGAACTCTGGCATTTGAAGCACGCAAGTCTTAAAGCTGTCAAGTTACAAGACCCTTGAACCCCTAACCCTTTAGAAAAAAACCCAGGGGTCTTCAAACCTGACAGCTTTAAGACTTGTGGACTTCAACTCCCAGAATTCCTCCTCCAGTCATGTTGGCTCAGGAACTCTGGCATTGAAGTGTGAAAGTCTTAAAGCTGTCAAGTTACAAGACCCTTTGCACCCCTAACCCTTTAGGGGGAAAAAACGCAGGGGTTTTCAAACCTGACAGCTTTAAGACTTGTGGACTTCAACTCCCAGAATTCCTCCTCCAGTCATGTTGCAGCGACATCGGCATGGATCTGTTCCATCTTTGGTTTCTTCATCGTGGGCAGGGCTGCTGCTGAAGATGCCAACGAGCCCCCGCGGCCACCAGAATAACTACTGCCACCTCCTCCTCCAACAGCACCACCACATTTGCTGCCCGGCACTGCGGCTGAGGTGAAGCCGGCAAAGCTCCCGCTGGCGCCTCCCCCTCCACTCGGAGCACTTGAGCTGGGCCCCGCGTTACCCCTGCCCCCCTCCTCCTCCGCCGTGCTTTTAAGGAGCCATGAGGCCTTTATTCTCCTGCTCCCCCCCCCCGCCTTCCTACTGGCTCCCGCAGCCTCATGGCTCCTCAAAAGCACGGCGGAGGAGGAGGAGGGGGCAGGGGTGAAGCGGGGCTCAGCTCAGGTGCTCTGAGCGGAGGGGGAGGCGCCGCTGCCACGCACGGGGATGCCGGCTGGAGCTTTGGCAGCTTCACCTCAGCCGCAGCACCGGGCAGCAAATCCAGCAGTGCTGTTAGAGGAGGAGGAGGTGGCAGCAATTATTCCGGTGGCAGCAGGGGCTTTGGGGCTTCACAACTACGAGTCTCCTATGCTCATCAAGACAAGTCTGGGGAGGTCCTTTGCGGGCGGCCAGTTCTAGCTGCCTGCAAAGGACCTCCCCAGCTTCCGGAGCCTGTGGCAGTAGAAATCTACTGCACGGTGTTTTCTTGCCACGTGCGTGGCCACGCAGCCACGCACCTTAGAGGGAACATTGACCAGGTGACCCAGGACTTTACAGGCTCCAAGCTGCTTTCTTTTCCATGAACATTGGGGGGGGAATCTATTTTGTTGCTTCTCCCTTATAGTTGATATCTTCCCATTGGATTCATCCACTGGAAGACCAGTTGAATTTTAAAAAGAGAGAAAGAAATGAGATAGTGTAGTGTTGTGGCCCATAAGGAGCCGTTGGAGCTGCCACCAGACTCCGACAGCGAGGGTCCCTATGAGTCGGCTCTGGAGGATGTGGAGGACCCTGGGCAGGGTTCTGACTCCGAGCAGGGATCAGAGAGGCTGGTTGGCCACCAGAAGGCGCCTGAGGCATGGAGCAGTGGTTAAAGCCAAAGAGAGGGTGCTCCTGATGTCATGCCTTGGAGCAGTGGGGAGGAGTCACAGGACAGTGAGCCAGACATCAGCAGTGAGTTATTGAATGCTCGTTACCGGCGCGCTAAGCGGCGTCAGGAGAAATTGCACAGTTACCGGAGGTAATTGCACTCAGCTGATGATAATTAGACTCCTCTCCAGACTATAAAAGGACTGCTTGTGCACACGCCCTTTTGCAGAAGTCAACGCAGGAACTATTGTGGGAGTACAGTCTTGTGAGCGTGGCAGGCTGGATAGCTGCTATTGCGTATCAGTGCCGGATGGTTCTGAAGGTCTAGTCGTGTTGGATTGCTGCCAAGGATCTGTCTGTCTGTACAATAAACCTCGTGAAGTATCTTTGGCTCGGAGTGTGTCTGTGTTGGCGGGGGAAGAGGGGGGTCAGAACAGTGTAGTATGTGGTATGTAGTATGCATAATGCTCCAGTGAACCTGTATGTAAAAAGATTAATTAACAAATTTGGTCTTTCCCCATGCCACCACTGTACCTGCTGTTGCAGCAGCAGCAGCAGCAACAACAATGTAAAAAGGTTCACTGTTCGCTAGTCCACCAGCCCAAGATGAAATGGCTATGGAAGACAGTAACTGGAGGAAGGGCTATTGTATAGTGTACAATAGACAACTGGATGTAAAGTGTTTGCTTACAATGAAATGAAGCAACAATTGGCACCATGTGATCTGACCCACATTGGAAAACTTTGCTTTTGGTATGTAACAGGAAAACCCAGGTGAAGTTGACTTTCGGTGGCTAGAGCAGACTATGATCTTATACTGTACATTCTTGCCATCAAGAGTTAGTGGGTTGTACTTATTACATGAGGGAACAGGTTGTATGGATCAACCTTAAATATGTTAAAATATGTAACTAATGATAGTTGCCTAAAGAAAGATTGTTTACACCAGGAGTGTCAAACTCAAGGCTCGTGGGCCAGATTTGGCCTGAGGGGTGCTTGGATCTGGCCCACGGGGCCATCCTGGAAACAGAGAAGGACAAACCCGTGGTGCCTCTGCCAGCAAAAACAGAGCTCGGCAGCGGTGCGTGTGGCCCTCCCAGGCTCCATTTTTGTTGGCAGAGAGCTGGAGGAGGCCATTGCAGCTAAAAATGGGGTCTGGGATGACAATGGATTCCCCCCCAGCCCTGCCCACCACAGATGCGTGTGTGACGTCGATCTGGCCATGCCCACATGTCCACCTGAGGTAAAACACAACCCTGATGCAGCCCTCAATGAAATCGAGTTTGACACCCTTCCTTTACAGAGATGGCTTACTTTACACATGAAATGGTCATTATATTCTTGTAATAGCTTGGCAAATACACATCTTTTTCTGAGTATGCAATAAGTGAAAGAATGTAAAATTTAAAGCTGCAAAGAAAAGGGGAAAACCTAAGCAAGTGCTGGTTGTCTGGCAAGGTAGAAAAACAGTGTATGGAAAAAAGAAGGAAAAATTGAAATATGGACATATTAATGAAACCTAACTGAGAATTCAACAAAATGCCAAATCAAAAATAAGACATATAATTGAAGTCAGCCTCTATTTTGCCTATATCATATGGCAGTTAGTGTCTCATTTAAACATTTCAGGATTAAACTATTTCTAAAAGATTAGTCAATACATGTGGGAAGGAAGGCTTACTTTAGTTCCAACAGCATCAGATATAGAAAACAGGAAATATATACAGCAAGAAAGCATTTGTTTTCATACAATGGAACCTACAGATGTCTCATCTGCAGATTTTAGACAAGCAGGCATTCCATGTACAATTGCACATTATAGGATTATAAAATTTCCAGGATATTTCATAGCCTGCTAAAACTTGGACAAGGGCAAAACACAAACGACTGATACCTATTTCTGCTCAGCGCACTGCTCTTAATCAGCAAACCACTCAAGCTCAGGAAGAGGAAATCAATTTTCAGAAGTCAAAGACAAACAATTGCAAATTTAGCCAGATTGATTCTACAACCTCTTTGCTACTTTCAGTATTTCTGAGCAAATAGCTCAGGGGTTTAAATAGCAAAGAATTCATTTCAGCAAATATCTCTGCTTTACTAATTTTAAATTCTTAAGGTATAAAGAATTTCAACAATCTATCTAAGGCACTTTGTATTCTGAAATGTCTATGAACCTACTGAGCAAGGGAAAGGGAAAAATCTAAGAACATTAAATCTTCTTAAGCTTTTTAAAATTATTTCCTGAATGTATATATTAATTTAATCCCAAAAATACAAAAACCTGAGAATTGCATGAAGTTCTTCTGAAATAGTGCAGAGATTTCATCATGAATTAGATGCTAGGATGTCTAATGTTATTATAATAAAATAACATAGGATTATGGTTGTCTAAAGAAGCTGGAATGAAGCACATAGAAAAAGAGGGAGAAGAGAGATAGCAATGTATTTTTATGACCTACACAAAAAGAATATAAAGCATTCTACAAAACTTTCATAACCCAAGACGTAATGACTGGAAATACTTAACATTCCAAGGAATTACAATAAAAATTTAAGTACTAATGTTTGTGGACCTGGTTTTTCTTCACTTAGTGGGTATGCCAATAATATAAATATACCTCCATCAGTAGAAAAAAATTAATTTTAAATGAGCCACATTGGATAGATACACTGTGTTATCATCCACCATAAGTGGACAGGATATGAAATTATTGAGCTTTTGACAGTTCAAATAGCACATCATAGATGGACTCTATTTAGATTTCCTCAATTCAAATATGAATTTGACAGACCACTGCAGTGTTGAAGAGGATTATTTTTAAAAATATTTTTATTGTATGTTGTTCTTCATTTTACATCACAATTTCAACTTTGCCACAGTGATATACTAGTTGTATCAGCATTTTTAAAAAATATACATGATGTTATACATCCTAATTACGACCATTTTTCCTTATTCAATATAATGTAGTCTGTAGAAGACAGGAAAAAAAATACTACGACATACTTATATCAATTGTTTCCATGGTTCTAACACAGTTTTCTATACATTATCATTCTATACATTCTATATAGAATTTTTAAAGATAGTTTTAGGGACCTGCAAGTTAGCATCATAGAGATCATGCTTTAAAATATATACATACAATGTTTTAGAATATACAGAAATCAAGATCCCCAAAAACTACATCTCTAAAACTTCTTTCATAAGTACAACACACGCATACACACACACTCTAATTGAACATCTCAGTTTTAGCACTGCTCCACTGGTAGTTAAGGTAGCATTTGCACTGCAAGTATGTTGTTATTCTATACTTCAGCCCACACTGACAACAATAAAAAAGGTGAATGAAATAAATATTGATACCAGGCATTAAGAAAAATATCAGAAAGCAGCATCTAACTTGGCTGATCTCATAAACCAAGCAGGTAGTACATGGATCAGGGAATCATTTGAAAGCCTGAGGCTTGAGTAGAACACTGAAAAATAATCTCAATTAAAAAAGGCAATGTCAAACCACTTCCACCATATTGCCAAGTAATCTGTTAAGGTAGAGTCATCAGGAGTTGAGATTTGTTTAAGTATATGTTTAGCTTTTCACCTTAAAAAAAGCAACTACAGGTATTTGTCTCTTTTACTATAATTTTGCAACATAACATGAGTAATCCTTTTCCTGTACAGCACATTGTCTTCCTGGAGGCAAATAGGCTGCCAATTCCAAAGATTTGTTAATCCTGAAACAAACAAGTTGGTACACAGGCCCTGTTTTTAAAAAATTGTTTTAAGATTATATTATACTGCTGATTAAAGTTCCTAAAAGGGAACTAAAACAAGACAACATCATAAGGTTAATGATAAAGGAATTCTGTACAATATTTACAGCATTTCAAGGAGGTCAATGGTCAACAGATTTTTTTTCTAGAAGAAAATGGCAAATGAAAAAGAAAGGGCCCTTACTTAGTCTCATCTTTAAATATGTCTCTGTAACATTTCACTGAGTAAAGAAATTTGTTCAAAAACCTTATTGTAACATGCATGTGTATCAATTATCAATACTTCTAAAATAATATGTATGTAAAAAAATTTACAAGAAAGATACAATGAAAATTCTTTGTTAGTAGACATGGCCTACAATATTACTATTTTTCCCTCTTAGTTTATTATACCAAACTGGTTCCCAAAGTGTAGATTAAAACGGAAAAAAGCAAGAAGAAAACTATGCATCTTATCTCACAACTATCTTATCTGCAGGATGATCAGGTTCCTAAGACAGCCATTTTTTCCAGGGTACAGAAAGTGTCAAATCGTAATATACAGACAATAGAGATAGATAGATAGATAGATAAACTTTATTATGGTTTTTACCAATATATGTGCATGTATGTATGCATGTAATATGTATACCGATTCACATTCCTATACAATATGTGTGTGTGTGTGTGTGTGTGTTGTGTGTATATATATATATATATATATACATACATACATACATACATACATACATACACATACACACATACATACACACACACACATTAAAATGGTAATTAAAACAATTAATGTATATGAGTTAAAGAAGAAAGGGCAGAGAGGAGAAGATTTTTAAAGTTATTGAAGAAAGCAGTTTTGTTGGACAGCATTTGTTGCCCCACTCTTACAGCAATATTAAGTGATAGTTCTTACTGTCTACTCTTCTAGATGTCATATTGCCATCCTATATTAAGGATCCTCTCCTTCAATTATTGTTTTGCTTAGCTGTATACCATCCTTTGTGCCGCCTCATTAGATAAACCATAGGCTGCCAACTTTTGTCTAATGGGCATTTTGAAGTAGGTTGGAAGTTATAACTGTTAATGAGGGATGTTAGGTCTGTTTAATTAGTTTTAGCCAGTAGTTAAAAATGGCAATGAAGATTCTGACTTCTATTCTTGTAGTTCCTAATTTATACACTACTAAAACTCCTGTTTGTAACTTTCAATTAGCCCAAACGGTGCAGCATAATGAAACATTTTTTGAATCAAGGTATCTCAAATCCGCTAACCTAAAGAATGCAAACAAAATCTGGGACCCATTACTCCAATGTAATTGAAATATAATGCACTTATATTCACAAAATATGGCTACTGCACCAGTGCTACAATTAGCCACAGACTGGTGATTGTGGTTTCTGACACTCCCTTCCAGCTTTCTACAGGTAAAGTAAATGGGGAAGCTGACAAGAAGTTGGAATTAACAGATTTTTTTTTTGCCTGCCGGTGTCTCTATTTAGGTAATAGAATATTTTTCAAAGGATGACCCAACAGGTTCTTGTTCTAGTTTTAAAGCTATGTGAGATATACATCTGGAGACTTGCAAGATTGAACTTAAGAACTTGGACTGTACTCTCTCGGGTGCAGTTAGGTTAGCGTAAGGCCCCATTTCAGTCCCATATAATAGTTGTGCCATAGTGTTTGCCTCAAAATGTTTTAGGTAATCTGTAACATAATGGGAACCTTTAGAGAAATAAAAGGACAGCATAACTGTGGCACTTGTCTGGGTAACCACCATATTGGGTCAAATGTGGGTCCCTGCATCTCCAAGAGTGACAGATAATTCCCAGGTAGTTAAAGCATTGATATACTAAGTATGAATTTTAGGTCTTGTGCTAAAGGCCAATTTTTTTTTTGTTTTTTGATAATTTATCATCATTTTCTCTTTTTCACAACAATGGACAAAGAATCTAAGAGGTCTTCACATCCCTGCCACAGATAATTAACAGAATAACCATTTCATCAGCATATAGGAGAATTGAAAGATGTCAATCAGCTAATTTAGGTAAGAATGCACAAAATCATGTATGAGAGAAATTCATTTGAATTATTACTCACTTCAATTCAAAGACCTCTGGCAATTACAGTAATAAAACATAGGAAATATCCAGAGTAAAACACTAAAATTACATAATTATAAAATCACTAATACTTTATATCTCTCTGTAGACCAGTGTTTCTCAACCTTGGTGACTTAGTCCTGTGGACTTCAACTCCCAGAATCTCCCAAGGTTGAGAAACACTGCTGTAGACCTTCCCGAACGGTAGATTTTAAATCATTTCTGTAAGGCCAAACTGAAGAGGCCAATCTCAATTCAAGCCATGGGCTGTTTCAAAGTACTAATACTGATGCTAATACAGAGAAAGAGCATCTATGAGTCTGACTTGTGAACCTTGTGAAAATGGAGGACTACTGGTTGTTTAATAGTAAAAACTATTAGGGCAGGGCATTTCTGATTAGAAAAAGTGGTACCGAAAAGACTATTATAAGACATTATAGGAATGAACCTTGAATTATGTTTTAAGCTAATTAGAAGTCGATGCAGGTCCTGGGGCAGAGGTTCATGATGGTGTCAGCTAATAAATGGCCAGTTGCAACCTGGATTAATTGAAGCTTTTGTGTGATCTTCAGGGGCATCCCCATGTGGGGCACAATGCAATAGTCCAGTCACATGGTAATGAAGGTATGAGTTACTGTGGTACTTAGTGAACATGCTATGAATTATTTGATTAAAAATAATCACATATATTCTGAACTCACTAACACATTTTTTTCATTATGTTGGACACCAAGAGGAGCCTCCATTGCTAATTATAAATAGATAAGTGTATTCCACTTATTAGAAATAATGTGGTACACAAATCAGAAGCATAGATTTGATCTCAAAAACTAGTAAGAGGTCTGGTGGATACTTGTAGTTCAATGTAATACGGTTATTGGAATGTTTCCCAGCCATAACAATGAGTAGCACATTCTACAAAAGCCATACTTCTTAACACTAGACAGAACTAATTATATACAGAATTTTTTACACTGGCCAACCTTCAATTAATAAGACTATACACCAGAGGCGGGAAATCTATAACATTCCAATTTTTCATGAACTACAAGTCTCAGAAACCCCAACTAGTATCCATGCTCATTGAACTGTTAGAAATCTTGGTTGCAATCATCTCAAGTTCATCCCTTCCCCTCCTGATGCCCCATGCAACTATTGGTTGTATGCTGCCTCATTGGAACACTAAGCTCTGCACCAGAGGATCCGTTTGGATCAGGTGGAAATATCTGAAGTAGTCATGTGACACCCACAAAAAGGCTGCTTGGGTAGATGTGGCTACTTACAGTTACCATTTATCAGATGGCATTAAGGTTGTTCATTGCCTCCCTTTCTAAATCCCAATTCTTAGAGGATGCTGTCTACTGATCTGCTCTTAAAGGAAGGGAAATGCAGACTTAAAGAAAGCAGTGGACTATAATCATCAACCATATTTTTTTTCCAAGAATGTTTCTGGGTCTAAGACTTCCATAAGGGCCTAAAAACTTGGTTCTGCAAGCTGGTTTCAGGAGGTAGCTAGTATATTACATAAAATCCCACTTCCATCCTGTTTATGCATTGCTCCTTTATTTAATTTATCATTCCAGTCTTTCAATTTTAAGGCTTAATGTTTCTATTTTAATTGTCTACATTGCTTTTATGATATGATAAGTCACCCAGAGTCACTTGATAGTGAGATGGGCAGCATACAAATTTAGCAAAATTAATAAATGAATTTCACATGCAATAGATCACGTCTTCTGAGATTTACATTGATACCATCTGTGTACAGACATCATTATGCAAAGATGCCATTCCTTCTTCACTTCTGGCCTTCATCCACCACTCAGTCCATTTTCCTTGCTTTTAAGATTTCCAGTGCCTACCTGTTATCTTCCCGAGCAACTAATATCTACATGCCATATGGCTTATTTTAGTTGGCCAATCTTCAGCAACAAAAGGACAGCAGAGAACTAGGTTATCACCAAGAAGCCCCACAATTGCTTAGCTTCTTGGCTCAAGCTTCACTGGAAGCTTAAAGAGGTTAATCAAAGTAAAGAGGCAATGACAGTCCTCCCAACATGGAAGCTTCTCCTCCTTCACCTGTGTCCTCCTTTGCAGTTTTCTAGGAGACTTAGGAAGCTCAAGATTCCAGTCATGCCAACTGACTAAGAAATGTCATTCCCCAACCAGGGATCTTTCAGGAAAGGTTGTCCAACTATGCTTATCCTCCCATCCTAAAAGCCTTCATTTTCTGTTTGTAGGTTGGCAAAGACTTCATTACCCAAATGATGTAAAATGAGCCAAATAATTAATTTGCATTGTTGTACAATGATGCCATCATGCAAATAATATAATATACCACTAAGATGTTGTGTTTTCCAAATCTCTACACTTTCATGGATAATAAACATTATTTTCCCCAATTTATCCTTTAAAATGTTTAACTGTACTTAAAACCATTCTAATTGACTTTATAGAAATTAGGCATTACTACATTCTGACAAACTGATCAGGTCATCAAAGTATGCAATCATCCCTATTTTGCTGACAGAATGCAAATCATTTTTGATATTAGACATAGTCATAGGATATAATTGCATAAGGCAATCTTCACTAACTTGGTGTTCCCTAAATCAAAGGCATGCAACTTCTTCCAGTCCATGATGGTCTTTACTGATGCATTGGGGAGATATTCCAAAGAAAAACTGGTTTTGCATTAGGACTTATGAAAGTCTGGACTTGTGGATGTCTTATTTTTTTTCCAAAATCTGTATAGTCCAGCTTTCCCAGTGGACAATTTTTGCCAGATATTGACAAAAAGTGTCATGAATCACAATCACGTTATTGCAGGACATTGCCACTGGTCATAAATGTGAGACATTTGCCAAGCACCCAAATTGAGATCATGTAACCATGGAGCTGGTGTGACAGTCATTAAGTGCAAGTACAGGTCATAAGTCTCTTTTTCCAAGGCCTTTGTAACTTTTCACTGTCATTAAACAAACAGTCATAAGTTGAGGATTACCATAAAGTATATTCTTCTCAGGTTTAGCTATTCAAAAATGAAAAATAAACTTTCCTTTGGAGTCATTCATTCACCGCAATACAAACCAGGAAATTCAGGGAACATATTTTCTATGGCTGCCAACACCAATCAAATGTATCTAATGAAATATATTACAAAATCACAAAGTTTGCATGCCAAATTCAAAGTTCTGATGATCAATTAATATGCTATGTAGTTTGAAGCCTAGCTATCTTTGAGGTGGCCTGCTCCAAATGGTATCAGTCAGTTCCACTGACTACACTAATCCTAATTCTTTTGCAGACTTTTATGGTGGCAAATTACTGAACTGCATCTTATAGCTCCCCTATAAATGAGGTATAAAATATTCTCCAATCAAACCGGCATAAAAGTAGATGTCCTTAAAGGTGTTGCAAGTCTGAAGCCCCTCTCCTTAATTTAAAAAAAGGGGGGGAGAGTTGTCTTCAATCCCAAACATTCCTGATTCTGCACCAACCAGATTAGCACTAGGACCAACGTGCACACGGGTTTTCTTAAGCACATTTCTAAGAACCAGAGTTCTTAGAACTCACACACAAGGGATACGATCAGGAAATTCTGGCAGCCAGATAAGCTCACCTGCAAAGCGCCCAAAGAAGTCATCCTCTCCGGTCAGGGCTGCCTAAAATGGTCTGTATTGAAAGATCTATCCCCTTCCGCCAGCCCCTAAAATCTTCGCATGGCTTTTTGGCCGCTACCGCTGCTACCAGCAAACTGACTCAGACTACCAGCCGCCGAAGTTCTTTGTAAGCAACCCGCGTTTTCAAGCTTCCTCCTACCGCTTCTACCCTTTCTCTTCCCTCCTCCTTAGGATACAGTCATTCCTGAATCATCCAGGATCCTATTTCAATAAAAAAAAGAAAAAGATTTATGTGCTTCCTTATTCTCGTCTCCACTTTACGCACTCTGTCCCTCCCACCCCAGTCTTCCTCTGGAAAGCAGATAGGATCCGTTGGAAATATTCTCCCTCGCGCCAATTCAATCATAAGGAATCAAAGCACCGCCTCGTATTTAAGCTAACAGACAGGCCAGCCGCCTCTCCCAACTCCACGATACAGTGTGGAATAGTTCGGAGTTACTATCGTAAAGCCCTGCGATCGCCAAAAACAAGGCTAGGTGGTATTCTCCGTATCAGTTCTTAAATTGGGAGTAATTAAGCAAGTAGGTAAATTGGGCACATTCTGGGGATAATTGAGCAATTTGTAATTGCTTGTGAATCCAGGATCCAGTTGGGATCCAGTTTGTAAAAGAGCAAAGTAGGGGGGGGGGGAGTAATGACATTATTCGAGACCAGGAAAATGGGTAACTGGGTCAGTTGAAGAACCACTGCTCTATATTTTCAGAAGCTATTTTTAAACGCACCGTTTGCTCCAGGATCGATCCTCATTTTATCATCCAGGATTCCCCCCCTCTCGAGCTTTCTCGACACCTGCTAAATCCAGGCCTCCTCACGTGGAGGGCACCTCGAAGCTTAGTGCGCATGCGTGCATATTTTCCTTTACCCTGGGCAAAAGGGCGAGTAAGGTGTGTTCCTGGAAAAGAATGTCGCCCAGATCTGCGAAGCTCGCAAGCAGAAGTTATTGGAACGTCTTCTGATTTAGAAGCTCCACCTCTTAAAAAAAAAAAACCACGAGAACTGGTAGCTTACTCAGTGGAGGGGGGGAAACCACTTTGTACCCGCTTATAGACCGTCTCCTTTTTATGTTATTACCACTTCCCATGTTCCGGGAATGATCCCTGGCAAATAACAAAAACACCAAAAAAAAGCACGTTTAGGGCTGATCCCTGCTGCGTCCAGGCACATCTCCAAAAGCAGCAACACCGTCGCCAAAAAAAATCTAGCCGGTCGTTACCTCAACAGCCAATTGCCACGCATCATATCAAGCACTCACCCAAATCAACACCAGCGACGGGTCAAAATGAAATTCCGCTACCCTTGAGAGTCAAATATTAAACTCACTAAATGACGCGATGGCTGGATTCGCAGCATACCTTCACCAGGTAACTCGCTTCTCCTTGCATAAACGAACCATGACGGGGTCGCATCGTATACTAGGTTAAATAGGCGAGTGACTGATATGTGGTCCGTGCCAGCATAATCAGTGTTTTAATTTCTGGGGCTAAAATACTCTATGCATTTAATAGCGAGTCTGTCAAACAAAACATTAAGAATCAGCACTCCCTAACAAGTCACGCCCCGATCTAGATTGTAGTACACTTGAACCAAATACCGTAAGCAGGAATGAAGTCAGCACATGCTCAGGGGCACTCCCCTTTCCTACCATTACCTCCAAACCACCTGCAATCGAAAGGAGGGGGGGATAAAGGTTAAGCGGTTCATCAAGCACTCTTTCAAAAGCAACCCCCTGCACTACTACAAAAACTAGCCGGTTTACGGAGATGAGCTCAGGACTACGGTCCAACTAGTCACGTCTACGCAAGAGATACTTCTGCAGAACATAGCACAGGGTCGTGCAAAGCTCCAGAGCTAATGGCTGGTGCATTGCAGCGGCGGTTTTGTGCTTGGATCCCTTTCCACTCCGTAAAGGGTATGCAGCCCGCGGGGATCCTTAGGATTACATACCTTTGCTGCTGAAGGCGAGGGCACAGCTGTTCAGCGGCCGGGTCCTTAGCATCTGCCTTCCTTGCTCACTGTCCCACCAATGGGCCGGACTAAGGGAGCCACACGCTTCCCCTCTCCCTTCTGCGGCTGAACCACCTGGAGGAAGGACGCCGAGACGCCTCCGGCGCCGCCTGCGAGGGAGTCTCTCGCAGTGGCCGTGACAGGGCTTGAGCGAGCTCCTCTCCCGCTCTGGTGGCGGCTCGCAGCTCTTGCGGCGGCTCCGAAGGCTTTGCGCCCCTCCCTTCCCGTGCGGTCCTCCTGACCTGCTTGTGACTCACCAGAGCACGAGCGGGGTGGTGTGCTTGTGTGTCTCTCTGTGTGTGTTGTGTACCGGGTGCGGGAACGCTGGCAAAGGGGGACGCGTCTTTCCGTTCGTCGGGGCCAACTACAACAGACGGAGAATCCACTCTCCCCCTTTCCCCTTCGTCGCCACAAGCAACAGAGGCGCCAAGGATCGCTTCCTGTTCCCGCCAATATTGCCCCACTTTTCCTCTTCTCTTCCCAGGCACGCAGCCGGCTTCAGGTGATTTCCTCCTCCTGCCAGGGAAGGAAGCGTCTTGGGAGGCAGCGCGGGAACGAAAACGCACGGCTGAGTGGAAGAAGAAACGCTTATACTTTCCCAGGAGTTACAGAGCGCAGAGACAAAGGCGCAGGAGGAAAAGAGCCTCGCTCAGCTATTGTTAGCCAACCCTCCATTGTCCTGAGGGAGGCGGCCGGCGACGAACTACACGGATTACTAAGCAACTGAAAGAAATGCTTCTTCACTCAAGTGACAGATTTCTTAAGGCAGAGGGAAGGCAGTTTCTCTTTAGGAAGTTGGATTTCACTGCTCTTTGTGTAGCTGTAGAGAAGATTTGGCCAACAAGACTTAACGTTGATACTACTTCCCTCTTCTGTGACTTTAAAGGACAAATACTAGCTACAGCCCCCATCTCCCGTCATAAAAGATGAGGGACATTGCACTGGCTGGGCTCCCATGTTAACATGGGTGGCAACTAAGTTTATGGCGGAGACTTTAAAAACTAGCAAGATGTTATGGCAATTTTCATGAAGGAATGCTTCATCAAAATGATGGTTGCGTTACCCCACACTTCTGCAACATGGTCACCTCCAGCTGTTTTGGACTTGAACCCTCATTTCTCTTCATGGTGTTTTTTGTTGACTCAAGTTTATAGCTGCTGAATTCAAATAATTTGGATAGTAGCACACTGGGAAAGGCTGCTGCAGTTCATGAAACCCGAGGGCACAATAAAACCATTCAAAATGCCATCAATGCTTTCTGTTGTCATATTTGTGCCTCAGTGCTACTGTTCATGCCTGAAATTTAACACTCCACACCAGACATCATCTGGGTGTTCTATTTTTTAGATTACTTTTTTCTAGAGGACTTGACAGCCTATTCTACATAGAGACCCTTGAAATACAAAAATTGAACTCAGTGGCATTTCACTATTCACCAATCTCTACAAACCAATTTCTATCCTAATAAATGTCTTCACAATAAGAAAAAAAGAAAATTAAACCAATTCTCAGCAGGTTTAGGCTAAAATGTTACTGGCTAGTTTGTGATGCACAAACAACCAGTCTGATTATTTTATGGCTGAGTATTCTGCAAGACTGGGTAATTGAAGTTAATGGAGTGAAACATAGTTCTGATCCCTATGAGTTATAATGGCATGTAAACACAGCCTTTATTATGCTCAAGTATGAGCATGTATCAGCTGAGTGTGTGACTGCACTTTTACAAGCACCCCTCTGCCCTTTAGATTGGAAGAAGTCGGATCTTGGGTTTAGCGCTGCTATCAATAGGCACATAGGAAATAAAAAGAACAACTAATTTTTATAAACACCACTATATTTAATATCTATTGAGGCTTCCTGGTGAGAGTATTAAACAATGCAAGCTGTTTTCTGACTAATGCAGTATAAATGAGCAAGCGCATGCAGATTAGTTGATTATGGGGTAAGTCAGTTTATATTCAAAAACAGTTGGTAAATTACAGTTTATTGGCAGATTTTTTTTAAAAAAATGCAGTTTAGGATAATATATTAATGTCTTCTGAGAGATGAATTGTTTGATGTTCACATTTTCCTGCCGTAATTTCATTTTGTCTTGCTATTATCAGGATAAAATGTGTAGAATCAAAATATATTATGTTAATACAAATAATGATTTCTACCTACATCTTCACTCCTAACTACAGAAGTCAGTTTTTCAATTAACCATATGCATACAGTATGTTCTTTGACACTTGAACCTGCATAAAACAAAGGCAGAAAACTGTAGCATTTAAGGAGTATGAGTAATGTTTTGTTTCCTAATGTTTTGTTTAAAAAAGCGTAAAACACAAATGTTGGTGAAACCTCGTAAGTTTTCTAAATAGAAGATGCTATAAAATATAATGTCCCTATCCTCCATTTAAACATAAATTGATGTCTTTTGCTTTTCTTCTCTATGCCGACCTACTGAGATAATGCAATGGACCTCTGAGAAAATTCAATCTGTATTCTCTCTGTTGTGACTGTCAAAGGTGAACATCTTTCCCTGGAGACTCAGATTTAAATCACCACATAAACATCATCAAATCACCATCTATTTGTGGGTATATGACTCCCAAGAAGAGTAGAATACACAGATATTAAACACTTGGACTATTCTGCCTATAATACTCTATTTTATATATACTCCAGAAATAGGGTCTCTTGAACCAACTGCTTGAATTATAAAAGTGAAACAATTGGGATGTGTAATGAGCACTTTGATAATCAAACCCTTGCAAGCATGAGCAAGCAAATAGAATATAAAATATTTTGGGCCAAGTAAGTGCATTCATAAAGTATGGAAGTGCTCAGAATTGGAAGGAATGGATGCCTGTTCTTAAATTGGGATGCTCAGCTTTCTTTCCAATCTATTCTTTCTATCTTTAGGAAGGATTGCATATAATGTTAGTGTTCAAGAGCTGACAGAAACAATTTTCCTTTTTACTTCCAATCCCTTGGATCCAGTTTCAAGATAACCTATAATCACTGTGTTCCAAAATGTGGAGCAGAAATCAATGCAGTATTCCAAGCTGCTTCAGGTTTGGTAACAAACCCCTTGCTACTATCTCATGTAAAATACAGGAATTGCTTGTACCCAATCCTCAATCTTAGTGTTAATTTTTTGTTAATCATTTATATATTCCAATAGTTTTGTGAAAGCTGCTTTTCTTCTTTGAAGACCTGAAGCCCATGAACTGACAGTCAGAGGTTCCTGCAAATGGAGGGATGGATTGCCCACAAATTACACAAATGTGCTGTGTTTAAAAGAAGCAAGCAAACAAAACAAAGATTAGTTTTATTGTGGTTTCAAATACAAGGCAGAAATGAATAAGATTATGCCTGAAAAATAGTCTGTTATCATGGTATCACCAGAGCTCTTTCTGAATAGAAACAGAGTAGTCATGTACAAGTGTCCTATAAAGAAGTTGAGAGACTTGATCAGAATTAAACATGTTTGCCCAGTAATGTTTCATGGGCATCAGTATGAACTCAGCTTGGTTTTATTTGAAAAAAATCAATCACTAAAGATTAACTGATAATGATTCAAAATACTTTATTTGTTTACAAAAAGAAAGATGCACATGTATTTGCTATTAGGTCACAAAATGTTGATTTTACATCACATTTCCAGTAAAATATTATAAACTAAATACTGTCTTTCCTCACCTTGTCTTCTGCATCATTTACTGGCCAACTTCATATACTGTGCTAAGCCAAAATAAATAAGGTTACAGCTTAACATGATAGTACACCAAGCCTTCTGTCTAAACTTTTTTTCCTTCCTTCATATTTATATTCAGTGGGGTTTTACTTGTACTGTTTAGCTTTATTTATTTATTACATTTATGATGTCCATCTTGCTATTAAGAGTGATTCTGCGCAGCTTCCCATTCAGAGAGATCCAAAGAAACTGCTATCAGGAATCATATTCTGACAATTCATTCCTATAATTTGGCATCATGGATTACCATGAAATTGTGGAATGCATGGTGCCTTAAGGCAAATCCAGAATTATAGTCCTAACCATATTATCTCTTACAGTGGTAACAATCCTCAAGCTGACCTTGTTTAAATAAAAATGTATGTGGTATCCAGATGTTTAAAATGTGCTAAAAAAGCTGCAGATGAAAATATTAGTCTGCTGATGCCTTTGGAAGTAGAAAAGCGAGTTCCCAAATGCTTTATACAGAATTATATTTTGGAGTCATTTGTTTAGAGAAGAGAAAATGCAGGATAAAATTTCAGAACTTCCCTCATCTATAGCAGATATGGAACCTTTTGCATTACAAACATTTTTTCCTGAATCAATTTTTGTTAGGGTAATTCATAGAATTGTAGAGTTGGAGAATGATATCAAAGTTCATCTGGTCCAACCCGTGCTTGATGCAGGAACTGCTAAATGTATTTTGACTATCCAGTCTTGATTTGAAGATCTCCGTTGAAGACAAGCATACCGTTTTAGGAAACAGCTTATTCCACTAATGGCCAGCATCTAATGTCAGGGTATTTCTCTTATAACTAACCTGAATCCACTTTCTTATTGTTTTAACTCACTCATTCTCATCCTGACTTTCAAGTCAACAAAGGATTAAATCTACTATCTATTCTATATGTCAATCATTTAGATTAGGGGTGTCAATTTCACTGAGGGCCATAAAAGGGTTGTGTTTGACCTCGTGAGGCCAGGGTGGGTGTGGTTAGGGTGTGTGTAGCCGAGCTCAACATCACTTGTGTTGTGGGCACCCACTAGTGCTCTGCCAATGAAAACAGGCTCCCAAGCTCCATTTCCTGCTGCGACGGCCTCCTGCAACCCTCTGCCAGTGAAAATGGAGTTTGGGAGGATCATGTGTGGCCCTCACAATCTCTGTTTTCAACTGCGATGGCCTCCTGCAACCCTCCTGCAGCACTCCCGAGCTGATTTTCACTGGCAGAGGCACTGTGGGCTGGTCCTTTGCTGTTTCTAGGGTGACCCCACAGGCCAGATCTAAGCACCCCATAGGCTGGATTTGGCCCAGAAGGCCAAACCCCTGATTTAGATTGTTGAAGATTTCTGTCATACGACCTTCCAGTTTCTCCTTTTGCAGATTAAACAGTTTAACCAATTAGTTTCCAGTTGCCTAATCATTACATATCTTCTCAATTCACTCTGATTTGTTGATGTTGACTTTAAACTACATATTTCAGAACTAGATGTAATATTCCAAGTAGGATCTGAACAAAGCAAGCATAGAGGAAAAGTTAGTTCCCATGATATATATGGGAGGGGGTTGGACTAGGGGTTGGGGGTTGGACTAGGGGTTGGACTAGAAGGCCTCCAAGGTCCCTTCCAACTCTACTATTGTATTGTATTATGTTAATATATCACTCCATAGAACTTTTAACTTTAAGTACATCACACTCAACTTGAGATCTGGGATATTCAGATCCAGTTTACATATACTACTACCAAGCCAACGTTCCCCCATACTATACCTGTGCCTTTCAGCTTTTTCTCTTGGACACAGACATTTATTTATGTAAATTTCATCATATTTGTTTCAGCTCACTGTTCTAGTCTGTCTAGAGCAGTAATTCCCAACCTTTTGGACACCAGGTACAGATTCCACAGAGAGAGATTTTCCCATAGACAGGAGGAGGCATGGTTTCATGTATTGCCTGCATCCTGGGAATGAGATTTCACTTGTTTGCGTGGCTTGGTTTTTGGCATGCTGCAGACCGGTGTCGGTCCAGGAACTGAGGATTGGAGAGTTTTGGTCTAGAGTTCCTTGAAATTTCTTTTTGTCCTCTAAAATGTTGAATACATGTCCTAGTTTTGTTTCATCTACACACTGGATAATCATGTTCTCATCTAGGTCATTAATAAAAATGTTCAACAGTATTGGTCCCAAGCAAAGCCTTGCAGCCATTTACTTGAAATTACACTGCAACCTAATGTACTCTGTGTCAACTGTCCAATTAGCAAACCCAAAACAAGGAAATACTCTTGGGAGGATTTAATTCCCAAAAGTAAAACTTTATTGCATACACCATCTTGGTACTGAAGAAACAAAACCAGCTCTGGTTTCTCGTGCATATGCTTGCTCAATTATACAATCCTTTCTCCTTCTCCCCACCCTTGGATGATCACATTGTCCAATTATGAGATGGCCTTTTGTTATGAGAACACTCCATCTCTTTCTCAAGCACCTGAAGTGGTGACCTGTCTCCAAGCTCTCACAAGCTCTGCATACATTCCCTACATTCCTTTTCTCTCCCCCCAGTTCATTGACAAGTTGAAAACTATTATTTTTGAAAGAAGCAAAACGGTTCCGTCTTCACACTCTGTGGATATAGTTGCTCAGCTATATGAATCCATACAGCATGTGTGTCATCTAGCCTGTATTTTGTCATGTTGTTAATGGGGATATTATGAAAACCTTTTCAAATATTTTGCTCAATCAAAGTACATCATGTATATAGGATTCTTCTCATCTGGCAAACATGTTAAAAATTGGAGACTGGATAAGCCTGAGATGACTTGCTTAAGAAACATGCCCAGTTTAAAAATCAGGTTCTATAGTTTCCTGGAGTCTCCCTTTCCTTTTTTGAAAATGAGGGCAATATTTACTTTCCTGTCTTGTGAAACCTCCTAGTTCTCCAGGAGTTGTCAGGGATTACAGTTACCAGTTCTTCTATCATTACTTTATTTTTTAAAATGTATTTATTTACTTATTTGAATTTGTTAGCTGCCCAATTCTAATAAATTCTGGGTGATGTATGAAACTGGAAACTCTATAAAAACAGATAAATATAAAACCAAATGAACAGCCCAGACTAAAACTATCTTGTAAACAACACAAATCAAACTAAACAGGGATCCTGGACAAACAGTAACATATCAGCTCCCAGCTGGGGACCAAAGACAAGTTTTCAGAGTTTTCTGGAATCCTAGTAGAGATTGCCTACTGTCCTTATCTTCAGGGGCATGCCATTCCAGAGTGTGGGTGCCACAACAGAGAATGCATGCCTCCTTGATCCCACAAGATGACAACATTTAATAGAAGGGTAATGGACTACACCAACTCTGCAGGAAAATGTCAAGAAATAATTGGAGACAAGCATTCCTTCAGATATCGAGGCCAAATGTTATGCATGGCTTTATAGGTAATAACCAGCATTTTGAATTGCATTTAAAAGCTGAGTGGCAGTCAACAAAAGTTATAGAGCAAAATTGATAAACGGACATATGGAGAAGCACCCAGGACTGCTCATGCTGCTACATTTTAAAGTAACTGTAGCTTCTTTAGCCTCGTGACATCATCCTTATAGTTTTTATTGAGAATCTTATAGCCTTTTTAGTTGAATTCCCCTTTTTCCATTTCTTATAGGTATCCTTTTTTCTTTTCAGAAAACAGTTGTGCCTTTATTATTTTATTCGGCAGGAATGTTAATCTTTTCGGGTCTCCTTTAGGATTTTAAGCCACCAGACGTGATATATCTTCTCTTTGAGTACATCAGAATCTGTTTTTGTGAACTGTTTATGTCTGATGCTTTTCTCTGTGATATCACAACATGACATCATAACATGGTCACTTTCTCCCAGAGTTCCAGTCACTTTCATTTTATCAAGCAATTCCTTCCTGCTGGTAAGGATCAGATCCAAGAAGGCATATTCTTTTATTCTTTCTTCCACCTTCTGATAAATCAAGTTGTCAGCAAGAGAGAACAGGAATTTTTTAGTCCTCTGATTCTTGGAAAAGTTAGATTTAGAGCATATGTTAGAGAAATTGAAATCTCCCATTGTTACTATTGTGTCTCTTAGAACGTTTGGTCCTTGGGCACAGAAAACCTTCCTCTATATATTTTGCCTGCCAAGACACTCCATAAATTTCCACAACAATATCACTTTGGTTTCTCCTTCTATTCTTTGTAAATGCTTTCAATTGGATTTCTCTGTACTGTTTCCTAAATTTCTGTGCAAGCATAAGTTTTCTTTATAAATACAATGCTCCCATTCTGTCTGTTGAATCTGTTTCTTTTGAATAAGTTGTAGTGTTCATGGAGTATTTTCCAGTCATGAATATGATCCCATCAAGTTTCATGAACGCCTATGCAATATTTCTTCTTCTATCAAGATGAACCAATTCTACTTTATTATAAGGTTTCACTAACAGAATCTTGCAAGTCTCAAAGTACATTTCCCCCAATCACCTTTATCACTCAAGAAACTTGGGAGAGTTCCTTATGAGACATTTGCCATGCCCATGTTCTTTCTGTGGGCTAAGCTGCCTCTTTTCTGGCCATTGCCTTGGCTGTGTTTCTTCTCCCTGTCTCCCAAGGTCATTCCCACATATTACATGGGTCATGCATTCACACTTGTCTTCCTCTTTGTATCCTCTGACATTCACATTCCTTCCCTGAAGGGATCATTATAAATAACTTATCTTGCCTAGGAACTTTCTATCTTTCATAGATGTTCCCATAGGTCCCCCTCTTTAACTCTTTTCTATGTGACTCAGAGGCTAAGATGCTGAGCTTGTCAATCGAAAGGTCAGCAGTTTGGTGGTTCGAATCCCTAGTACCATGTAACAGTGAGCTCCCATTACTTGTCCCAGCTTCTGCCAACCTAGCAGTTCGAAAGCACGTAAAAAATGCAAGTAGAAAAATAGGGAGCACCTTTGGTGGGAAGGTAACAGTGTTCCGTGCTCCTTCTGTTTTTAGTCATGCCGGCCACATGACCACAGAGATGTCTTTGGACAGCATTGGCTCTTTGGCTTTGAAACGGAGATGAGTACCACCACCTAGAGTCAGGAACGACTAGCACATATGTGCGAGGGGAACCTTTACCTTTACCTATGATGTATTAACCCAACCAAATAGGAAATCTAGGTAAACTTAATTGTTCAGATTGCAGTCCTGTAGTTGCAATTTTGTTTTCTGCTTTTCTCAAGCTCACTAGATGTAATTTTTAAAGGGCGGAGATGGGAGTCAGAGAAATAACTGCTTTTCTATCAGAAAACCACAGCTTCTTCTGTTCTACATTATAGTAGCAATTTCTAATGCTACTCCCATTTCAGATCTGAAGGTGATGTCCCTAAATGTGACTGGCCCAAAGCTACACATTAAGTTCCATGATTGAATGGGCCTTAACTTTGCTTTTCTTAATTCAAATCCAACATTAGCCTCTATACTAACTAGGGACTAAATGATATTTAGCAATTGATCACGCATGACCTGGCAACCATTTTGTGAGCAGTATGCCCTTGGTATGCTCTCAAAATAATATCTTACAATTTGCATTTTGTGATGTAAACACGTCAAAAGACATTTGACAACCTCAAAAAGAGAAAGTTATTTATTTGTTACTTCTGCACGTATTGCGGTTCATTGTGGTAATAACACTTTGTTATTAATATTTATGCCTTCACTACAAGACTGAGCTGGTGCACAAGTGAATGAGTCACCAACCCAATCACACACACACCCTTTTTCCTATGTACAGCACCTTTTTCGTTCTATTATGCACGGCAATTCTGATGAGGAATGGTTTTTCATATTGTCAGTATCAAGAAAGATAATACAGAGAGATGGGTTCTGCCACCTTTGCAAAGAAGAAAACGAAAGTTGCATTCTATATTTATTCTGAATAAAAATATCATTATACAAAAAATAAACTTCACCATTATGTGAAAGTATGACTATTACCTGTGAGGTCTTTATGAGATGTGGCTTTTCTATATTATTTTAAAGATGGGCAACATTTTAGAGGACAATTGCCTTAAATTAACAATATTTTAGAAAGGGGAAAGATGATAAGTGAGCTATCTTTTCCCCCCATGAAAATTTGCACATTTTTGTTTATAAAATTATATTGAGTTTAGGGTTTATACTATTGTGTCTGCTTCCTAGTAATGGAAAATACACAACTAGACAGCGTTTTGCAGTCGTGTACAGAAAGGAAAGGGCTTTGCGTTTGTGTGCAGCTCTGTAGCTAAATGTTGCCCATCTCTAGCTTGCCTTCAAGAGTGTGTGATGAAGGAAGCAATCAAACATGTGATCCCTGCATACTTACACCTGCAGACTAAAATAGCATCGACTTGCTATGAGATATTAATGTTCATATCTAGCCCGGTTAAAGCTATCATTCAAAGCATACCTTGATTGTAAGCCTATACTCACTTATAAGGCTATATAATCCATCAATTGCACAGGAATCTACAATTCTATAAATGATTGCATTGTTACAAGGCTGTAAATGTGTCTGCACTCAGTAGGAGTATCCATAAAATTGTGTTCCACAAGCATGAACTTCTATCTTATTAGAGCATTTTTGTTAAGTGTTAAGTGAAGAAAAGGTTTGGAGATAACATATCATGATACATTAGCATTTTTTCAAGTTCCTGTTTTTTAACTAAAAGTTGCACATGAGCAGTCCTCTAAATCAGAACACTTTTTCAAGTGAATCCACAACAAAATTGACTTTGCTGAATATCATTAATGTTTTGCAATATGTTTATTTTTTCCTTTTGTCTACTATTCCATAGATAGCTAACTTACTCACCAAACAGGCCAGAAGAATGGATAATTCAGGAATTATAATCAACATGTTTGTTTGAATTGGAATGTCCAATAAGAAATACATGTTCTATTAGTTATTTCAACAATTACTAAGCCTAAAAAGATTTTTAAAAAGACAAAAAGGATGAACACAGTAAAACAAACTAAAGATACATTCTCTATATACATTCTCAAACTAAAGATACATTCTCTACTTGCAGCATGAACAGTCTCTGATCCCACCAGAATAGTTAATGAAAATATAGTTATGACATTTAAAGTTTGTCTTAAGTAATTTAGTGCTGTTTTGCTAGCACAAAATGACATTCAATATTTTGATTAAATAGAAAAACAGGAACATGGAACAGATGTTTAAGCAAAACTTGACAATAGCAAGCTACGTGGATTTAAAATGTTTAGATAAACTGAAACATGCTCAGCTATCTCTTGAAGATAAAGTTTATATTTTAATTCATTTTCAATTTTTAAATAACCTATTCATCCTCTTTACTGAAGTGAACTGTGATCTCTGAAATGCGAGAAAGTAAATTCCATGCCTATATTATTTTGCCAGTTAGAGCCAGGCATTACTACTAGGAGGAGAAATTCTACTCCATTTTTTCCTCTGCTGGTTCTAATTAAATTTTTCAAATGATTTTTTTTCCCAGAAGAGAAAGATTCAGAAAAAAATATTGCAGGTAGACTATGAAGTTCTTGTACTTAGTTAGTTAAAAAACAGCCAAGAGTGATTATGAACTTCCCCATCTTTCACAATATAAATCAGTGCAAGATTGTAAACCACTCTAAGTGGTAACAAGTGGTGGGATTCACTTTTGTTTACTACCGGTTCTGTGGCTTGGTGGGCATGGCAGGGGAAGGATACTGTAAAATCTCCATTCCCTCCCCACTCCAGGGGAAGGTTACTGCAAAATCCCCATTTCCTCCCGATCAGCTGGAACTCGGGAGGCAGAGAATAGATCAGGGTGTGGCCAGTTAGAGGTGATATTTACTGGTTCTCCGAACTAGTCAAAATTTCTGCTACCGGTTCTCCAGAACTGGTCAGAACCTGCTGAACACCACCTCTGGTGGTGACCCTATTTCAGCATAGAATCACCACTCTTCTATCTAGACAAACTGTTTCACTGATTATCATTTGTTGCCATGAAGATTTTTTCCCCTAATATTGAGCCTACATCTTTAATTTTAAGTTCTTCTTTCCAATTTCACAAACAATGAGTTTATTTTCTCTTGCATGTGATACTGTACACTTCTATCATATCTTCCCTCTTTGCAAGCTAGACATGCCAACTCTTTTCATTTGTCCTAATGGGTCTTAGTATACAGATCCATTATTATTTTGATAGTTCTCCTATGACACAACTCCAAATTCTCCATGTCAGTTCTAAGGTATGATGTCCAGAACTGGGCATGGTATTCTAAGTCTCATTTAACCAGTGGAGAATCACAATTGAATGATTATCTCCATGGATATATCCCAAAAATACTTTTCAAACTGGATTTTTTTTTACTTGAAAATGTTTTGCTTCTCATCCAAGAAGCTTCTTCGGCTCTGACTGAATGGTGGGGAATAGAAGGATTTATGTGTTTTGCAGTCATCTGGTTTTAAGTACTCTGAAGGTTGACTCTCAAGAGAATTAACCACCAATCTTCAGAGTGCTAATGACCAGAGGACTGCAAAAATATAAATCCTTCCCTTCCCAACATTCAGTAGGAGCTGAAGAAGCTTCTAGGATGAGAAACAAAATGTTTTCAAGAAAAAAATAAGAAAGTCCAGTTGCTTTTGAAAAGCACCTTTGCGATAACTGTGACCTGGATGATTGAGAATCAACATAGACAAAACTCAATAGATACAGTATATTTCTTTTATTAATGCATTCCCACATTACACTGATCTTTCTGGCTGCTACATCATATGGTTGCTCATGTTTAGTTGGGGGTCACTAGTACTCCTAAAAACCTATTGCAAAGCAGATGCCATATCTTTCCATTTCTGTATGTATGGACTTGATTCCCCCCCCTCAGGTGTAGGATCTTAACACGTCACAAATTAACCTCATCCTATTGGATTTGGGACAGTATTCAAGCTTCTGACTTTTGATTTTGTCTTGTTCAAGAATATCAAACCCTTCTAGCCTGTCTTCTGCAAATTTGGGGAGTGTCCCTTTAGGTCATTTATAAAGCAGCTGAATATGAATGGGCTGAGGAGGGAGATCTGGGTGACCCAACTCTATATTTTACTCCAGGACAATGCAATGCCAATTGCAAATTTCTCACCTTACAGTACCATCTAGCCAGCGGTGGGTTCCAGCAGAGACTACTGCTGGTTCACTCAAGGGTGCACTGTGCGTGCGTGCACAGTACAACTAAAATTGCTCTGTGCATGCACAGAAGCAAAAAAATAAGATGGTGGCACCTATGGCACCACTGGGAGAACTGGTTCGGGGTGGTGGTAGCAGGCCTGGGTTGCTGCTGGTTCCAGTGACCCAGGCCGCCAAGTTACTACTGGTTCGGCTGAACAGGTCTGAACCAGTAGGAACCCACCACTGCATCTACCTCCTATCTACCTTGTCTACAAATATACCATGAGAAATCTTGTAAAAAGCTTTACCAAAATGAAGAATATAATATAATATCATATCATATCATATCATATCATAATATAGCTTTGTCTTGGTCGTCCAAACTTATCATAAAAAAAAAGAATAGTCTGATTCTTGATCTTGACAAACCTGTTGTGGTTCTTAGAAATAGTATTAAATACTCATAGATCCTATAGTTGACTATCTATTTCAGTATCTGTTTCAAGATGGATGTTAAATCAATAGATCTGTGTTCTGTGGGTTTTCAATCCTCTTTCTCTCTCCTTCTCTTTCTGAACATTGGGCCATATTCGCTTTTTTCGGATGTTCTGGCACTTCTCCAGTTCTCCAGGAGTTTTCAAATATTACCATCTGTGATTCTGAAATCACTTTGGCCTGAATTTCTATGCCCTGGAATTTATTTGGTCCCGAAGACCTAAATTTATTTAATGTAGCAAGCATAAGCTCTAGCTATGCCACTATCATTCCTGAATTGTATTTCTCTTTTTCCTCAAACTGACATCTTTCTTCACTCTTTGGTTTTAATTTCAGACATAGTCTCACACTCTTATCTACTTTAAATTTATCATGACTCTCATCTCATCTGAGATTTCACCTTCCCAACTCAATCTTTACAAGCTCTAAATATATCTGTTTGTACATCTCCTTATTTATTAACTCCTGCTTCCATTTTCTATACATTTCCTTTTTACATCTCATCTTCTCAGGGAGTTTGCTATTTATCCATATAAGATAATTTGTACCATGCTTTCAATAGCTTTTATATATCTTTGATAATTATCCTTTTGAATGTCAATTTACTGTTCTACCCATCTTTTGCTTCAAATCTTTAAAATATGTTCTTTCTAAATTCAGGGAAATCCTTCTTTTAATGTCTTTCTCTAATTGTTTTGAACTCCAATATGATTTGATCACTTATTATCAAGATCCCTTCAGTCCATCACTTAATCCCCTTCTGTAAATCTTGATGGATTCAGAATAACTACGTAAGTCCTATTCTTATCTCAACTTTTTTAAAAATAAAACTGCTAACAAAACAAATCAGAAATCCATGTGGCTTCCCACTGTTAGCTGACTTTCTTTTGCAGCTGCTAGAGGAAAATGAAGTCTTCATTACCACTATATTTTGTCCTTTTGGGAGCTTTGGGAGCTGATTTAGAAAGATCTTGTTCAAATATCCTACCTGGAAAGGTAGCTTCTGATAAATTGCCACAATGATATCTTATTTCTTTTAATCTTACCCATTTTTTTACTGTAGCACCTCCCCCCCCAACACATTTTCTCTGTCAAATCGGTAATCAGCAAGATTTCATCTTCTTTAAAAAGACGTATGAGTAAATAACTCTGATTTATTCCATGCAGTCTATATTTAGCCACAGTCATGGTGATCTGCAATAATTTGCAAGATTTTTTTTTTTATGATGGAGGCAACATCATTTCATAGCACTCTGATATGATATTGATGGTTTGGCAGGGACAGGCTTCAGCAGTAACACACCTGCCCTTGATTATTTCTAGTAATGCAAAAGTGGGGAATCTGCAGCACCTAATCATATATTTCCCTCTCTTTCTATAGCCTGCTTTGTTTACATCAACCGAGGATAGTTGGTAGCCTTCTGTTAGTTTGAGGCAGAAAATACACTGCTGTACACTAATAGTGTAAACCCAATAATAGGAATATCATATACATAAATGGCTGTGTGTGTGTGTATTTTCCAGCATAACTCTGGAACGCCTTGAGCAATTTCAACCAAACTTCGTACACAGAAGTTTTCTCTGGAAACAAATACCCCTAACATCCCTCGGTGTGTGTGTGTGTCTGTGTCTGTGTGTCCCAGCATCTGGAATGCCTGGGCCATTGAAATGAAAAGGTGTCAAATCACAGTACTTTTGACAGTGATAGTGTGCATTTTGGATTCAAGTTCCTGTTAAGATACAGCCTGTTGTGCCTTAAAATGGCTTCTACTGTACAGCCCAGTGGAGTTGCCATGGTAACGGCTTCACAGTACTTCACAAGGGGTCTCTCTCTGTTAATGGGGAAAAACCAACATTAGAAATTGCGTTTTGTGAATGTCTAATACAGGATTGGGATAAACAAATACCTGGGCAATGCTGGGTTAACAGCTAGTATTTTAAAAAGAATGAAGGACCCTATCAAAACTCTTTGCTCTTCAGGATAACAACACAAAAGCCCTAACCCTCTCCACTTGCATTATCACCCTATCTACTGGGGCTCTTATCAAAAGATTCCATATCCCTGCACCAGTGCATGGAGTTAACAAAGTGCCACTTGATTAAGTGCTATATCAATTATTCACTTTTTAAATTCTTTGTCCAGATTTTCCAATAGCACCAATAAGAGGGTGCTAAAATTTATATTTTACTACCATGAATAACAATGACAGAAAGGAGGACAAAAGTACAGAAAGAAAATAATCAAAGGCTGTGAGGAGGGGGAAGATGATTTTGAAGTGAACACAACATCAGTCACGACACCTGATTTTTAATAAGTTCAGGCTGGGGTCAGTTTATCTAGATGTTCTGTGTTTTCATACTTTCGCATCATTTTTATTTTCCCCACCCCATTTCCCCAAGCAAGGAAAGGTTGATACACACAATTTTATCACTAACCTGCAAATTGATTAAGTCCACATATTTCTTTGTTCATAATTGTTATGTGACTAGCCCAGACTAGAATTGGAGGGTGGGAGATGTGCTTTGGACAGATCATGCTGATTATGTATGTGCTTTTCTCAATACTAGAATATCTGATCCGTCTATTATTTCCTTCCCCTCCCCCGTCCCCCCATGCCTCCGTCTGCTATGAAGAACAGGAAAAGGATTTATTTGATTTGAGCTTCAGGCAGCATGGAAAACACACCTGTGACTGTCACTCTGTTTGTTCTCCCAGAGTTCAAAAAAGAACATAAGGTTATCTAATCAGACCTTTAGACTTTCAAAATTCCGCTAGTTTATTTCTTTTAAATCATTGCCCTACAGCAACATATATTAGCTGAGGCTGAATTCCTAAACAGACTTACTTAAAAGTCAGTTTTATATAAATAATATTAAGGATTGCACCCAACAAATGTTTTTAAGATCAGGAGTGGTAAAGTTACTACACCCATTTTAAGAAGAGTTCTGACATTCTGTGAAGCTATGACTGAAAAAAAAGAAGAATGCCAATATTCTTATTCTAGAAATATGTTTGGGTGTTTTTTTTTTGCATTAAATAATTATGCGTGCTGGGTAAAATAAAGCCAGGGATCCAGGCAATCATTTTGGTCTCACAATAACAACCTGTATCTAGAATGGATTCCAGGCTTCTGAGATCTCTTCAGGCTACCATTGACTTGCCTACTCCACTCTTCTTTTTCTCCTCTTTTTCTTTTTCTCCTCTGCCTGCTTTTTCCTTTACTCCATCCACTGGTGGTGCTCCATCCAGTGGTGTACTAACCATTAAACAGACTAAGCACATGGTAAGAGCCCCAGGCCAAGAGGGGGCATGACAAAGAAAAAAAACAACAATGAAGATTTGTACAGTATGTACAAAGGAGGGGGGCACCAAGATTTGTCAGTGCTTAGGGCACCAGTGAGCCTTAATCACTACTGGAGTAGCAGCTAATGGGCCAAACTACCAATGATCCATTGATCCCTAGTATTATGAACCTGGCAACATAGGTTGAAATCTAAAAAATCTAATCCCTTGCTCAGCTCCTTTCTGTCTGCTGCTACAAACAGCTGAACTGAGTGGTTCTTTTGAAATGAAAGTGCAGAAACAGAAACAGGTTGGAAATAAACTGAATTATCTAATCAGAGAACCATTTGAAAAATGTAGTGAATTGCTTTGCTGATCCACAGGCACTACTAAGTAGCAAGAATAAAAAAGAGACATTCTTGCTTCTACTACAATATTTGGAGGATTAGGCCTAATCCTTCAACATTTTTCACTCTATCAAGGAAAAAAAATGGGGAAAAAAACTGTGTACATTTATATCAAAGTAAGTACCGTGCATTAATTTCTTTGCCAAGTATTTTGAATGCAAGATTCTGTATCCTGATTTTTAAGCCAAAGTTTACTTAATTAACAATCCCTTGAGTATCCTTAGGGCAACTTGGGGGAAAAAACATTTATAGTGCATTTTTAGTTCACTGAGGGGTTCAGCCAGCAATATATTGTTTATATCTCTATTTATATTGCTTGGCAGTGCAAAAAGGTTGACCTATGAATAGCTGGTTATTCTGTTCCAAGATCAGGTTACAATATCCCAATGGGCCTGTTATGAGTTGAGCTGATTTCATAGAAGCATCTTGAGTCAGTACACTGAAAGTGATTGGAGGGATAAGGGCATCAACATTTCACATAATGACTAAAATGTGTCAAAATTGATTAACACCCTCAATATTAACAGAGAATGCTACATGCACTGGTAAAACTGATAAGACAGTCTACAGTATTATAGAGAATCACCAACACTTTGACAAATGCTGATGCCTATTGTCTAGACAGATGCCTAGTGCCTGATCTCCTCTGCTGCCTTAGGCAAAATTACCATGAAGAGAAATTACTAGAAACTGACATGTTCTCAGTAGTCAAAAGCAGACCAAACCGAGCCCCTGCTATATTGTCACCATAATCTCTACCCAAAGCACCACATGCCTTAAGTATTATATAAAGCCTGCATTGAATGGCATGTTTCAATTTTTCCTTAATATCTCTCAAACTCAAATATGTATATTTATGAAGCCACTTGACCGTGTAAGACCAGAAAAACACATAGTGTCTTTAAAGGGCCATTGACTCATATGTTGACTAAGTCTACATTGGATCCAAAGTTCCATTCCACTTCGGAACTGATTATTGTATACCTTCACTTACAGCCTGTGCCTGTTTTCTTCCACCTGCTTTTTATATTTATATGAGAAGTATACAGTATGAGTTCACAAACCACAAGTCAGAAAATGACACTATTAGGTTAATGCCATTTCTATTTGTATCAGAGTGAGTTAAAGATATACAGATAGCATTAATTCCTCAAGAAATTATATACTATAGATCCTAAACCAGTTTTCATTTTGCTCCTTACCTTGCCATGTTCTTTGATTTTCATGAAGGCCTATTTTGTGTTATTATTAACAAAATATTAACAGAACAATCATCACTCTCTTCAAAAACCTGTTATTGGTACCAACTCTATCGATAGTTTGGCAGCACACTAAGAATCACCTATTTTGAGGAGCAAAACATCACTAAATGAAGTAGGATTTGTGGGATCACATGTTTTCCCCCTTATCTTTTTGATTAGTTTCAATGTTTTTCATAATATTTTAGTGTTGTACTCTTAAATATATCTCTGGGATTTTTGCAGGAGAGAAGTGAGATGTGGAAAACAAACTGAGTGAGTGAGTGGTGAACAAATGCAATGTCACTTGATGAATGATCAGGAACTGAACAAAAGAGGTTAACAGTTCATCCATGGTCTATTTAACATCATGATAAGAACTGAGACCAAGTAGTGTCCTCTGACAGAGATAAAGAAGCTTGACTTTGGACTCAGGCGGAATAAAAACCTTTTATGTTTTTTATTGAGGAGTGATCAATTAAGGCATCATTGTGATCTGATTGCTCTTTTAGGAGTCTAATGAAACCCTTGTGATTATGCTGCATGGTGTACAAAAGCTCCCACTAAGCTTTGTTTTAAATCTATAAAGGAAAAGAGAGGAAAAAATTGTCAAAGGCTCACACTCATCCAAGGCAAACCAAAACTATGTTTCTATGGATATTTATCTAATAATTGTGATGGAATTTAGGTAGATAAAATTCTAAATAAACACACAACAGGAAACTATTTTTATATGTTATTAGGGAATCTATTAGACCTCCCCCTCTTTTGGCTCTTTTGGTATTTTAATTATTTTTTTCATTTTGATACTTTTAATGATTTTAAAACATTTTCTAACTTGATATTCAAAATATAATAGAACTAGACTAACTATTGGTCTAAAAAAAGATATGTCTCAGCAGGTAGAAATACCTGGCTGACCTTATTTGGGTTCAGCTGATAAGTAGAGTTGGCTTGTATAGTTTGTAAATGGGAGGTTACACACAAATGCCAGGGCTGCTGTAGGCTAGATTGGGAAGCTGAATAAGCAACTGGGAAGAAGAGAATACAAATACCTTCTTTACTGCTACAAGAACATGCCCATGAAGTCACTAGAAACTAAGCTGAAGTGGAAAGAAATGTGAATTAAAGAAAGGAAACCTACCACATGCACACTTCTTTTTAGTTTAGCTTTTACCATGGAAGATATTTTCTCTGGATGTAGCCTTTTAAAAAGCTAAACTGATCTCCATTCATTCCAAGATTTTAAAAAAAATCATTCTAAAACAATATACATCACCAAACTATATTTTAAAGAACCCCATGTTCTTGGACATTATGACAATAAAACGGAGCACAAGTTATTAAGCATGGATCAATATTTGGTGGCAAACAAAATAAATGATTTTGTAAGCTCTGAATCACCCATCACTTTTTGCTCTCTTCTCTCAGCTGCTGAAAAAATACCAGATAATTTGCAGCTATGAAATGATGGGTGAGATATTAAGATATTTCAAAAATTATAAAAAAACATATAAAAACTGTACAAACCAAACACATCAAATAAGGATTTAACTGAAAAGGTTTCATAAATCATATTACCCATTTCTCCATTTTCTAACCAAGTAAAACATGATAACTAATGCTTGTATGGATTGTGGGCATCTGATAATATTATTGGAAGAAATGTCCTTCTGGGTTTGGCTCCAAGTGGGGAAAAAGACACTGGAGACATGGAGGCTGCTTGGAAAGATGGTTTATTGGTGGACAGGACCACATGGCTTGAGTCCTGAACAGAAAAGAGTGATCACATGCTTCAATGTTGGGGAGAAGAAGAGAAGGAGGGACTGAGATGCTGAGTCCCTGGTTTTATGCCCTCTCTGGCCTTTGATCTTGAGCTTGTCTTCTACTTGGTTGTCAGACTCCCTTGGGGCCATGCAGGGGCAACTCTCTAGGCTGTGTTTTGAATCCAGGTTTGGTTGAGTTCTCAGATGCCATGTGGTGAGTGAGTAAAGGCTGATCATGCCTTAATCTCATCACCTTGGAGCTGAAGGGGAGAACTCTTTATTATGTAAAGGGACAGGCTTGGGCAATGGCCCATTGACAAAGGGGGATGGGCAGGAAGCTGCAGGGAGCTATTCTCTCTTTAATAAAACATGTTTCTTCCTTTTCACATCCAGAGAAATATTCTGCCTTTTCAATACTTCCTAGGATATTTCGTTTTTCTGGGAGAGGGCTGGGTGATAACTTCCTACAATATGAATAAAGATGCACAAATAAAATGTTGATGTATGATGCCCATCACTTATCAAAGAGTTTAGGGTGCTTTTGACTGCTAACTTTATTAGCTACAGACATTAAAATGTTCATAGGTTTTTAATAAACATATGTAATATGCACAAAAAGTGTTCTTTTTCCTTATGAGTTTTAATTACACTAACTTCAGCAATGAACTGTGGGCACTGAATTTTAAATATCACTTTAGTCAGGCTTTCTGGCTATTTGTAGGGCTGGGATAACTTGATGCATGTGACATTTAGCTCACACTATTAGCTACCAGAAGACTGCTGCTACATAGACCAGATATTTATTGTGTGCAATAGCTGCTAGCTTAGAAATAGTCTTGCAAACAGTTTAACATTTCTGTTTTGTATGTGTATGCAGGCAAGATGTATAAAAGCATAGTACAAGGAGTAGAAGTATTCATTGGAATTTTGGGAGAATTTTTTAGTAAAGGTAAACCTCAACTTACGCCTAGTTGCTTAGCAACACATTGATATTGCAATGGCATCCAAAAAGAGGCTTACAACCCAGATCTGAAGTTCTGATGGACATGTTCTAGATTTTGATCACAATTCAGGCTCTTAGCAACATGGCCACATTCATGTTTACCCCCACTTTCAGTATCCCATGGTCACATGTGTGTGTGTGTGTGTGTGTGTGTGTGTGTGTTTGACCAATTGAGTTGGTCACAAGACTTACTCATTTTATGGCCATTAGAACTTATAACAATAATAGGCATGGCTCATTATGGTCATAATTTGAGGACTACATGTACTGACTCAAATGTGCAAGAGGCCAAAGACAGTCTTTGATAATGGGATTTGTCAGGCTATGAAGTTAGTAACACATCACAAAAGAAAGTTTATGACAATATTACTGTGACTGTTTAGTTTTCTTAGACATAACCTAGGACTAAATAATCATTCTGCATAAACATTTCCATATTAAATTAACTCTATTCAGTGTTCAACTGAGCTGAACACAATTCTTTATATATTTATTAAATTTATATGATGCCCATCTCATTTACTGTTCACAAACAGAATACAAGGATTATTTTAATACATGGCTGTGAATGGCAGATATGCTGATGAAACTGGACCATCTTAAATGCTCTAAGGCAGGGATGGGAAACCAGTACACAAGCTTGAAGATTTTATACGGTTGCCCAAGCAGCTTTCTTGTTGTCACCAATTTTGGGTGGTCATGGGGTTTGGTGGTTGGTTTTTGAAGTTTCTGGATTTTTTTTTCTTTTTGTAAATGATACAAAGATTACATTTGGCAGTTAAGAGGCAAAATAACAGCCAATAAGATTGTTACAGGGCCTCGTACACACACACACACACAATTTCAATTGAGGCACACTCACTGCTGACTTTTGTCCAGATAAACAAGAACAAGCAGCTTGCTCAAGTAGTAGGCAGTTAGTCATGATCTTGATGATTGTTTCTATGAAACCTTCCCTTAGCAAAGTATTTTTTATCATGATAGTAGGAAGGCAGCTCTCCATTTATCAGGTTAATTTTGAAATGTTGACACTATTTGTAGAAAACTAAGGGATTTTGATGGAATAACTCATTTATAGGCCATTCCTAAATATAGCTACCTACTGAATAATTACTGGAAGTAAGGAAGTAAATCCTATGCATGAAAATGATTGAGTGTGGTGGAAACATAATAAGGGGAATTCCATGCAGGGTCTTTGCACTGCTATAGAAGTGACTGTATATTTATGTGAGCTCCTGTTATCATCTGTGTTCAGCTGCTGAACTATTTTTTCTGGCTCACCTGCAGTAGCTAGAATTTAACAAAGGTATACTGTCCATTTGGAACCCTAAAGCTGAGGAAAGCTTTTGAGTGAGCAACTTTGCCATTTCTAACAACTTTGATTAGAGGGCTAGAGGCTAAAATAAGAACAGTTGCAAGAATTGGGTATGTCTAGTCTAGTGAAAAGAAGGGGTGACATGATAGCAGTGTTCCAATATTTGAGGGGCTGCCACAAAGAAGAATGGGTTAACCCAGTGATTCCCAAAGTGTGCGCCGCGGCTCCCTGGGGAGCCGCGCTATCGTCATAAGGGCGCCGTGAAATATTCAATTAATACCTGCGCCCGCTGGGTCTAACGCTGACATCCCTCTCGGGCTTTGGAGGGAAGCTTCTGCAAAAGCCCGGGCATGACAAGTCTCCCAGGCTGAAATTTGCCGAGCTGTACGCGCGCGCCTGTTTTCCACGGTGTGGAGCAGCGGCGAGATTCTGGGCGGTGAGCGATGATTCCGGGGGGCATCAGTGGGGGGGGCAGGGTCCCCCTCACGTTCCTCATCTTCCCGGATGGCCCCTGGAATCATCACTCGCCGCGCAGAATCTCGCCGCTGCTCCACGCCGTGGAAAACAGGCGCGTGCGCACAGCTCGGCAAATTAAAGCCTGGGAGACTTGTTGCCACTCGCCTTTGCAGAAGCTTCCCTCCGAAGCGTTCCGAGGGAGGGCTGTAAACTTCCCTCCGAAGTCTTGGGAAGTCCTGAGGAGCCCCCCAAGGCAAAACGCCGCTGCCAGGTAGCTAAAAGTACGTCTCTGATTCATCTCTGTCAGTCTCTCTCTGATTCCCTCCCACACTCCCTCTCTCTGTTCCTCTCTCTGTCTGTCTGTCTCACTCACACACACACACACTGTGGTGACCACAGTGTGTGTGTGTGTGAGTGAGACAGACAGACAGAGAGAGGAACAGAGAGAGGGAGTGAGGGAGGGAATCAGAGAGAGACTGACAGACAGACAGACAGACAGACAGACAGACACACACACACACAGAGGGGAAGGGAGGGAGAGAAAGATAGACAGACAGAGAGAGACACACACACAGAGTGAGTGATTAAGTGAATGAGTGAGAGACAGACACACCCACATACACAGAGTGACAGAGAGAGAGGAAGGGAGGGGAGAGAGACAGAGGGAGAGACAGAGACACACACACACACACACACAGAGTGAGTGAGAGACAGACAGACAGACAGACACACACACACACACACAGAGTGACAGAGATGGGGGAAGGAGGAGAGAGAGACAGAGATACAGAGAGAGAGAGAGACAGATAGACACCCAGAGAAAATGACAGAGGGAGACAGAGAGGGAGGGAGGGAGAGAGAGACAAAGAGCCAGAGAGAGAGAGAGAAAGAAAAAAAAAAAAGAAAGAAAGTGGGAGAGAGAGATGAAAGAAAGAAAGAAAAACAACATATGACCACAATTGAGCCCAAAATTTTGGTTGCTAAGCAAGAGCGGCTCTCCAAATAAATTTCAATCGTGGTTTTGGCGAGATTTGGCTCAGTTGAAAAAAAAGGTTGCCCACCATTGGGCTAGTGTGGTGGTTAAGTTACTTTTCAAAAGCTATTTTTCTGATCCAAGATTTGAGAAGTTGTGCAGCGAACAACAAGCCCATCCATCCCATTAATAATTTTAAATCATTAAACGATGTTCAATAAATTGTGAATTTAAAGCTCGTGTTTAATTTATTTTTCAATTAACCTAACCTTAACGAACTAAAAAGTAGATTTCCAAATCCTTAAAAAGTCAAAAATTAAAAAAAATCGGATGTACCTATTAAGGGAGCCGCGGAAAAAATCCGAAGTGTTATGGGAGCCGCAAACCGAAAAAGATTGGGAACCTCTGGGTTAACCTATTTTGCAAAGCATAAGAAAGCAAGACAAGAGACAATAAATGGAAACCAATCAAGGAGAGAAGCAACCTAGAACTAACAGTGGAATGGCTCACAGAAGTTGTGAGTGCTGCATCACTGGAGGCTTTTTAAGAAGAAACTGGACCGCTACTTCTCTGGAATAGTATAGGCTCTCCGGCCTGAGCAGGGAGTTGGACAAAGAAGACCCCCAAGGTGCTTCCCAACTCTGTTATTCTGTAATACTCTGTCTCAGCTCATGAGTTCATATTGGCATATCCCAACCTTTTCTAAAGTTTCTCTCACTTTATTATGATGACAAGATGCCATCCTTTTGACAGATTCTATTAATGAAACAGAAGTGCAATCTCTTGGATCTGTAAGGACTGCTCTCATAACTGCTCCCTTTTTTCTCTGGCAACCCCCAGGCATATTTACATAATGTGAGCTAAATACGTATTTGGGCATCATGTTCTCTTTTGGTTAGTTGCAGTAAAGCATTGACTCATAGTGTTTTATTATATTGAAGTAGGTGGCAGAGAGGATGGCTATGGATAAACTTGAAACTTCTTTGGAAGCATTGGGAACAGAATGAAATGGCATGATGGTGGTATGGAAATCTCTGGAGCATTACAGTAGATGGAGAAAATCAGTTGAAAAGTGTAGAAAAGATAACAAGAAAGAAAATAATAAGAGAACATTTCAATAGAGAAGAGTCAAGAAAAGGAAGCATGAAATACAAGAAAGATACCCCAGTGAGGGTACTTAAGGATAAGCAGCCCTTCTGTGCTTGTGGGCTTATCTCAGATGTTGAGTATATAGTGGGGGATACAGTCACAATGTGGTTGATAGTGGGGCTTGGGCAGTCACAAAGTACCCATTTACCAGCCAGACAAACTAGTAAAGGAACAATTCTTGCCAAGTCCTTCTAAGGGTGTTCCTTATTAAACCAGATACAAAATAACCGGTTGTCAGAAAGGAACAATCTTATCAAATGCAGTTGTTCTGTTAGTGCAGTTGGTGCACTAACATATCCCTTACCGGGCAACTTACTTTGCCTATTTTTTTTAAGACCGGTGTGGCCACTTCCACAGGATTAGACTGTAGCCATTCATAATTTATTTTACTACATTTATTGCAATTAAATTGCATTTAATCCAAATTGTTAAAATTAGAGCAAATATGAAAGTATGCTCAAAGTTACTACTAGAGGCACAAATGACCAAGCTCAAATTACTCTAAGTCAGCACATTTTGTGAAACCTTAGCTCTCTGTAGAAGGCTTTAATGCTGGAAAAAGTGGAAGAGAAGAGAAGAAGGGATTCAAATACAATGGCAATTAGTATACACTTGGGAGACATTAAAAAACAGATTAGGAATTGATTGTGATGGAGAAAATCTAAGTGATCACTATGAGTCAACAATGAATTGATTGCAAATAATTTAACGCACCTTTTAAATGTTAAATTAAGCTACAGCAAATTTCCAAAAAATTTCTGGAACTACACAGGGATTCATAGAATTATAGTACATACTATATCAGAATGGACCTTGGAATTCACAGAATCTTATACTCTGCCATTGCCGCAATCTACTACTACAGCATTTCTGGCAAATAGACATCCAGCCTCTGTTTAAACACCTCCAGTGAAGGAAAATCAATCACACTGTGAAGCAGCAGTCTATTTACTTCTGGATAGCATTTACACTTAGGAACTTTTTCCTGATTTACAACTGAAATTAGCTTTTCTATTATGTATTGATTATAGTTCCACTTTCTGAAACAACTGTGAAAAATTCTACCCTTTTTATGAAATGACAACCCTTCAGATACTTGAAGACAGTCTTCTCTTCTCTAGACTAAAGCTTCTCAACTCCTCCAACAACTCTTCATATATATTTCTCAACTCCTCCAACAACTCTTCATATATTATTAATAAGGCACCTTATTATTTTAATGGGTGTCCTTTTAGGATTTTGTTTCCCTTAGAACATGC
This sequence comes from Natrix helvetica, assembly GCF_964273705.1. Lineage (NCBI taxonomy): Eukaryota > Metazoa > Chordata > Lepidosauria > Squamata > Natricidae > Natrix > Natrix helvetica. Next base: position 61,136,207 of record NC_138553.1, on the reverse strand, counting down.
TTTTCTTTGTCAATGTCTTCTAAAATGCAATGCTATGTGCCTAGAGCTCAAATCATTGTTAGAGACCCCACAAACCCACTTTATGGTCTGTTTCTGTTGCTCCCCTCTGAGAGGAGGTTTCGAGGTATTTCTAGCCAGATTACCAGATTCTGTAACAGATTTGTTCCTTATGCCATCCATTAGGTAAACGCTCAAGATTCGTTTTTCTTGCCATGTACATGTATACATCTGAACTAGACTGTGTTGTTTCTCTGTGTCATATATGTGGGTATATGTATAACTTTGTATTTATTTATTTTGTCATGTTTATTGGAGGTGGTGTCCCTTTGAGAGCCGTTTGCAACAAAATTTCATTCAAAGCAGTGGTGGGATTCAAAAATTTTTACTACCAGTTCTGTGGGCGTGACTTTGTGGGAGTGGTGTGGCTTTGTGGGCATGGCAGGGGAAGGATACTGCAAAATCCCCATTCCCTCCCCACCCCACTAACCTGCTTTACAGCTCTGTTCTGTTCAGGGCAACAAAGGAATATGAGCTGGGAGGCACCAGGGGTGGGGCCAGCCTATTTGCTGGTTCTCCGAATTACTCAAAATTTCCACTACCGGTTCTCCAGAACCTCAGAACTGATTCAATATGAATATCACCTCTGAATATCACCTCTGATTCAAAGTGACAATAAAATTATTCTAAGTCATGTGATCTAACCAATACAGAGTAGAAATCATGGTGGCTTCTCTATCTTTCTATTATAGTTCTCTTGATTCAGCAAAGGATTGTGGTTTTATTTATTTATTGCATCTGAATCCCACTGTTAGCTCATGTTCACCTGGAGAGCCATCAAGATTGCCAGATTATTTTCATGTGTATTGTTGGCTGGTATGACCCTCCCTGACTTTTTACAGATTTTTTCCTATCCAATGAATAATGTAGTACTTTGCAAATTCTCCTGTTGAAATTTCTCTTAGTTTCTTCTCATTCTTCCTTTGAGAATCATTGTCCTTAGATAGTCATGTTTGTGGCAGCCACTTTCCATATAGGGGCTCAAAATCATATCTTTGTGTGAGATCTCTACAAACAATTATGAAGATCTACAGAAAAGAGCTCTTGTTGGCATGATTGTTCATTTATGTAATGTTTCTCCATTTTTCTATCCCTTCCCAATTCCATTCCTTCATATGTTACATCTTCTGATGGATTTCTTGATAGTGTTGCCACTTTTCCAATATTATTTATTTCTAGTCCATATTTAAATTTTTAATGATAAATTGAGGGACTGCTTCTGTTAGATATTAACATATATCGGGATAAGTCTTCCCTCTGGTCCGCTCCTACAGCGGGAAACAGGTATCCCTCTGATTGGTCGAGGGGCGTGCCCAATCCCTATAAAAGGGGAACCCTCCGACTACCAAACAAGCTGGATCACTACTAATACTAATAAAGAGCTGTTAAGTCACTTCGTGTCCGCAGTCTGTCTCTCGTTGCCCAGATCCAACATTGGCGACGAGGATGGGATTGAGAGACAGATAGGACGAAGAACGCTACTTCCAGAATCTCCGGATTTGATCCAGCCCAGGAATTCGGCAGAAATTCCGACAGCCATCTCAGATCACCGCAGCGCGGCAAATTCAAACAGAGAAGATGGCGATGCATGCTCCCCCCGCTCCTTTCGACCCAGCAAACGACGAATGGGAAGCCTTCAGGATTCGTTTCGAGTGTTTCCTCGAAGCGAACGAATACACGGGGATCACCGATGCGAGGAAGAAAAACATCTTCCTCGGCTACTGCGGAAAAGAAGTCTTCAATACGGCCAGAGACCTCACCGCGCCTACTCCAATACAAGCAGTATCGTGGACAACGTTGCAACAGACTCTGCAAACTCACTACGCGCCAAAACCTTCCCGCCATGTCTGCCGCAAAGAATTCAACATGAGGACTCAGAAGGCGGGAGAATCCATTAATCAATATGTTGCAGCCCTACGAAAAGCAGCAGCTCACTGCGAATACAGGGATCTGGAAGAACACATCTTAGAGCAACTCATCTGTGGGTTAAGAGACATTTCGCTGCAAAAGAAGCTGTTGGCAAACCCGAATTTAACCCTACAGACAGCGTTAAACAAAGCAAGAGCGTCAGAATCAGCGGAGAAATCATCTGTAACCATACAACGAGGGGCCAACATAAACCAGCCAGCAGCAAGGCAAACCAGAGTGCACTACGAGGACGCAAGCCCTGACTACGAGAATCCCGAGTTCGAGGACAGTCACCTGATGCAGAGCAGTCACTTGAGGCCTAGGGGGAGACCCGGATCCCGTTTGCCGCCCTGCGCAAGTTGCGGAGGGAATCACCCCAGGTCTACTTGTAGGTTCAGGAACGTTGTTTGTTCGCATTGCAACAAACTTGGGCACATCGCACGAGTGTGCCGGAGCGGAGTCCCTGCCTCACGGCAGCCACCCATGTACCGCCAACAGAAGCCCAACCCAGGGGCTTGGCGAAATCAAAAAGGGCGCCCAGAGAGAAATCCACAAGTGTTTACCCAGAGAGAACATTTCCAAAGAGCTGAACGAGCGTATACCCAGAGAGATTACTCACAAGGAGTTGAACGAGCGTATCCCCAGAGAGAATACACACAAAGAGCTGAACGAGCGTTCTATCAAGACGCTCAACGAGAGTATTTTCAGGATGTAGACGATGAGATAGAGTTGACCCAGAGAGAGGAGTTGCGAACGTATCTCACCACAATACATCAAGTCCGCCCTAAGCGGCCCAAAAGGCTGAGAGTCACAGTCCTCTTGGAGGGCTCACCCTGCGAGCTAGAAGTCGACACAGGATCGACCCTGACGATCATTTCATGGGCATCCATGAAACAGGCTATCCCTAGCCTCAGAAAGAGCCAACTACACGCTCCAGACGTCCTGCTACGAGACTACCAGGGGAACCAAGTCCCCATCGTGGGCCAAGGCACATTCCACATCCGTTTCAAGGACATCGAAGCCCAGCTGCCCGTGACCATCGCCAGCGCGCCATTGCAGAACCTTCTGGGGCTTGATTGGTTTGAAGCCCTGGGGTTAGAAGTCACCGGGATCAACGCCGTAAGAAACAGCAGCGCTGAACAGATTTTTAAGGAATTCGAGGATGTGTTCAGCCCCGGTCTTGGTAAGTATGTGGGTAAACCAATATCATTCAATTTAGACCCTAAAGTGGCGCCAATCCGACTTAAACCGAGACGAGTGCCTTTTGCACTCCGCCCTAAAATAGACAAAGAGATAGATAAGTTAGTGGAGCAAGGAATCCTTGAGCCGGTAGATCACGCGCGCTGGGAAACGCCCATCGTGACCCCAGTCAAGCCAGACGGATCAGTCCGCATCTGCGCGGACTATAAGTGCACAATTAATGTCGCGCTACAACAGAGCGCATATCCTGTGCCAGTAGTACAGCACTTATTGCACTCGTTGGGGCCAGGAAAGGTATTTGCAAAGTTAGACATGGCACAAGCTTACCAGCAACTGCCAGTTGATAGCGCCACAGCGGAGGCCCAAACGATAGTGACGCATAGAGGAGCATTCAAATGCAACCGGCTACAATTCGGCATTAGCATTGCCCCAGGATTGTTCCAGAGCGTCATGGAACGACTGTTGCAAGGGATACCAGGAGTCGTCCCCTATTTTGACGACATCTTGGTGTCAGCTGCAAACGAGGAGCAATTAAATAAAAGAGTCAGATCTGTTTTGGCCAGAATCAGAGAAAAGGGTCTCCGCCTTAAAAAAGAAAAATGCCAAATTAACGTGCCTAGCGTAGAATTCCTGGGTTATAGAATCGATGGTCAGGGAATACACCCCACTTCAAAGAAAATTAAGGCGATCCAGGACGCCCCCACACCACGAAATCAGACCGAGTTGCAGGCCTTCCTCGGATTACTTAACTTCTACAGCGTTTTTCTGAGACAGAAGGTGACCGTTGCTGAGCCACTACACCGTCTACTCCAGAGGAACGCACCATGGAAATGGGGACGATCCGAAGCTGCAGCTTTCGCCGGAGTAAAGCGCTTGCTCACCACTGACTCACTGCTTGTCCAATACAGCCAGACCCTACCGCTGGTATTGACCTGCGACGCATCACCTTTCGGAGTTGGAGCAGTCCTCAGCCACAGGATGCCCGACGGAAAAGAAGCACCCATCGCGTTCTACTCCAGAACTCTTTCATCGGCCGAAAGAAATTACAGCCAAATGGACAGGGAAGCGCTGGCTGCCGTCGCGGGAGTAAAGCGTTTCCACGAATACCTCTACGGCCGCGATTTTGAACTGATCACAGATCATAAACCGCTGTTGGGACTTTTGGCGGGAAACCGCCCCACTCCGGTCTCCCTTTCTCCTCGCATGACCAGGTGGACTGTTTTCCTGGCTGCATATTCATACAAATTGATACATCGACCGGGCTCCACTCTTGGACACGCAGACGCACTCAGCCGTTGCCCATTACCTGACATTCTGCCAGACCCCACTCCAGAAGTACCGGTATTGCTCATTGACTGTTTGGATTCGGGACCGGTTTCTTCCTACGATGTTGCAAGGTTCTCCTCTAAAGACAATTTAATAAAGCAAGTTCAAACTTGGGTTTGGAGGGGGTGGCCAAAGGGAAATGTGGGCCCGGAATTCAAAATGTTTTGGTCGAAACGGGACGAGCTCTCAGTACTACAAGGATGTTTGTTGTGGGGGGATCGAGTTGTTATTCCGCATGCTTTACGTAAAAATGTATTAGATGCTTTACATATGGGTCATCCGGGGATTGTTAGAATGAAGGCGTTAGCAAGAAGTTACGTGTGGTGGCCAAACATGGACAAAGAAATAGAGGAGTGGGTGGCCACTTGTGACCCATGCCAGGAATCGAGACCAGCACCCCCGGAAGCGCCCGCCACAGAATGGGAAAAACCCAATGCACCCTGGTCGCGAATACACATCGACTTCGCAGGGCCATTCCAAGGTCAGACTTTCCTTATAGTTGTGGATGCATACTCAAAATGGCTAGATGTAGTCCTAATGACTTCAACCACGGCAGAGGCAGTCATAAAGGTTCTACGGCGACTCTTCGCCACCCATGGCCTGCCAGATCTCCTTGTATCCGATAACGGGCCCCAATTCACGGCCATGCACTTTGAAACATTTTTAGCAGGGTTGGGAATCCGGCATGCCCTCATCGCGCCATTCCATCCAGCATCAAACGGACAGGCGGAGAGAATGGTGCGATTCGCAAAAGAGGCCCTCGCCAGGATGGGTCCAGGTGATTGGCAAACATGCATCGACCATTACCTCCTCATTCAACACATTACCCCGAGCGCAACGACGGGTAGGAGCCCCGCTGAACTACTCATGGGCCGTCGCCTACGGTCTCACCTAGACCGGCTCCACCCGAATTACTCTGCCACGGCTCCCCCAGACTCTACAAGTAAGATCCGGTCTTTCAGAGTAGGGGATTCAGTATACGCTCACAACTACACGGGGGGGACATTATGGATGCCGGCAAAGGTCATAGGCATCACGGGTCCACGATCGTATTTGCTAGAGCTAGAAGATGGGCGAAATTGGAAAAGGCACATCGATCAACTGCGGGGTCGCCTAGCACACTCCAACCTTAGAAATGAAGACGAAAGTTTCCTGTCTACGGAAAGTCAGCCACAAGAAAACCCCAGCATAGGAAACAACGACGCCGGCGAGCCAAGCGTGGAACAAGACTACACACACGTAGCAGAGCAAACCCCAGACAGCGCAGCCGAACAAACTCCTGAACGCCCGAGCAACGAAGGCACAAGACCTCCAGAACGGGAAATAGAAAAAGCACCCGATCCTGCAACTACTTCAAACCAACCCGCACCCAGTCCTGCAACCACTTCAAGCCAACCCGAACTACGACGTTCCTCCCGAGCAAGACAAACACCCACCTACCTAAAAGATTATGTTACCTACCGCAACGTCCCATCTAGGAGGGGAGGGGTGTTAGATATTAACATATATCAGGATAAGTCTTCCCTCTGGTCCGCTCCTACAGCGGGAAACAGGTATCCCTCTGATTGGTCGAGGGGCGTGCCCAATCCCTATAAAAGGGGAACCCTCCGACTACCAAACAAGCTGGATCACTACTAATACTAATAAAGAGCTGTTAAGTCACTTCGTGTCCGCAGTCTGTCTCTCGTTGCCCAGATCCAACAGCTTCTAGTCTACTTCTAGCTGTTTCATCATATTCACTAAGAAGGCAAATGGCATTTAAACATATATAATTCTTTCTTACATTTAGGGAAGAAATCATGGCACATTCACTGCAGATCACAAGAATTCTATCAATCTCTATGTTGCTCAAGTGAAAAATGAACTAAAAAAAAGAAAAGAAAAAGCTACCTTCTTTTTTATTTTTTCTGTCAAATTCCCTTGTCAAGCTACTGTTTGCTGTCCCTAGTCACTCAGCCAGTAAGCCACTTAGGGAAATGAAGATAACTCCAGAGGCTATTGCTTTGCTTCTCATATAAAAGATCTCTCTCTCTCTCTTTCTCTCCCTCCCTCCCTCCCTCTCCCTCTCTCTCATTAATATATAAACTTAGAAGCAGGTATGTTTGGCACATTGCAGGCAACTTTGGGTAACTGATTGACCTAGTAGGTCTAGCTACTTACAGTTAAAATAATCAGTAAAGAGAGAAACTTCTTCAGCAAACAGTATATTAAAATTAATTGTTGTGGCTATCATTCTGCATCAGTCTGTAGGAAGTTAAAACCCACTCCTCTCCTAGAAAAATAAATTATCCTGGGAAATATTGAAAAGGCAGATTATTTCCCTGGATAAGAAATGGAGAAACATGTTTTTAGGCAGGAAGCAGACTCACTCTTAATAGCCGCCACCTTTGTCAATGGGCCATTAAAATGCCTGAGTCAGTCTATTCTACATAACAAAGGTCTCCCCCTCTGATTAAGGCATGATAGTATTAGCCCTTTACCAATCTCACCACAGGGCACCTGGGAAGAAGCAAAGCTCAACCAAACTTCACAGTCTACAGCAGCGGTTCTCAACTTGTGGGTCACGACCCCTTTGGGGGTCAAACAACCCTTTCACGGGGGTCACCTAAGACCACCGGAAAGCACATATTTTCAATGGTCTCAGGAACTGAGACACCTGCGTGCCAGTGTTTGGAGCCAGGGGAGTGGAGGTGGTGGGCGGTAGCAGGCACTGCCTTGTGAAAGGGAGGGGCTACCTGACAGGAGCGGTGGTGCGAGGACAACCGGCGCCCAGCCAATTGTGATACAAGAGGCACCGGTGGGCGGATATAGTAATGACGGCTGCACTTGATGAGGGGGAAAAAAAGCATTCACATATATGCTATCTTGCTGCAGATTATACACAATGTGGTTTGGGGGACAGGTTATTTAAAGGACTGCCTCTCCCACATTACATCACCCGGCTCACTAGGATGGGAAGGTAGTGTAAGTTGTGGTTCCCATCTATCAGGGATAGGGATGACAGGTGGGCCTTCTTGGTGATGGCCGCTTTCTTATGGACCTGGGGACCTTGAATGGTGATGAAGTTGATTCAGGTGATTGATCTGATTGCATTGCTGCTGCCATGGGAACATAGACGTTATGATTTTTATGTTGTGATTTCTAATGTAAGCCACCCAGAGTCACATGTGTGGTTGGGCAGCCATATAAATTTGTCTAATAAATAGAGTACCTAACACTATTGCTTCTAATAATATTTAAAGACTATTTATGTATGAAATGTATAAGAGGAGGAAAGTCATGTTGAGCTTCTGTATGAAAGATGGGATAGAAAGCAAATAAATAAACAAACAGCTATAGCCAAAAAGAAAAAAAATCACGACTATTGCGGTACTTGATGTAGTTGCCAAGATCAGGGGTGTTATGCCTACAACGCCTAAAGGCAAAGCTGTTCCACTAGTTAATTGTTCTCACTGTTAGGAAGTTTCTCCTTAATTCCAGGTTGCTTCTCTCCTTGATTAGTTTCCATTCATTGTTTCTTGTCCTGCCTTCTGGTGCTGGGTGCTTTGAAAAATAAGTTGACCCCATTTCTTTGTGGCAGCCTCTGAAATACTGGAATACTGCTATCATGTCCCCCTAGTCCTTCTTTTCTCTCGACTAGCCATACCCAATTTCGGCAACTATTCTTCATATATATATTTTTATCTCCAGGCCCTTTATCATCTTAGTTGCTCTTCTTTGCACTTTTTCCAAAATCTCAACATTTTTTTTTGTAACGTGGTAACCAAAACTGGATCCAATATTCCAGATGTGGCCTTACTAAGGATTTATAAAGTGGTACTAATACAGCACATAATTGTGGAAGAATAGTGAAATATTTTGGGGACTTGTTAGGGATGTAACCCTAGTTTTGGCTTGGCAATGTATAATAGCCCATGATTGTAACAAATGTATCTGTTACTTGAAATGCTAGAGAGATGTAATTGGATGCTAATTGCTTTAAGCAGCCATATAAGGAGGAAGGAACTATTACCATCCTCCCCCCCCCCCCCCAGCCTCTGATGTTCCTGATTGTTACTGACTGTTACTGTATGAGCTTTGTATTGGAGAGAAGACTGTGTATTGGATGGTGGCTAGTCTGTAACTAAGTTACCTGTCTACATGGTGAATTGTGAGTTGAGCAACTGTAACTTCAACAAGGTGTAAATAGACTGTATATACTTCAAGACTGCTTATAGTCTGTTTGGAGACTATTTATCCCATATTTGTTACTCAAGTAAACCTATTCTTTGTTTTTACCTTCTGTGGCTGTGAGTGACTATACAGCGGCTTATTCGTTACTACATTCCGCTGCTGAACTCTAGTCTCCAAACGGGGATAGACTTAACAGGACTATTAAAAGAAGCAGAATATTATATTTCCCCAAAGGCAGAAATGGAGAAACATGCTCTTGAAGACAGAAAGCAGACTCAGTCTTAATTGTCTCCAGAAGATATTTGGGCCCATTAAGAAAGACTGGGCCAATCTATTCACAAACACCTTTAGGAATTAAGATGGGATTAAGAAAGGACAGGACAATATTTTAACTCCATTCATTGAGAAAAGTGGAAACAATACCAGTCCATTAAGAAAGGCAGGCTAGAGGCAATAGATAACAGGATAAAATCTATTACACATGCCTGACAGGATTAGGAATAAGGAAGTAATAATAAAACCCATCTTGAGTCTTTGTGAAACAAGTAAAACCAATCAAATAATAAAAACACAAAGCAAGTCTCCAGATTACAAAATGCTCTAAAAACTGTATAAAAATCCATGTAAAACTAAACCAATTTGTCAGTTGTCCCAGAATCACATGCTATTGGTGGTTTTGTTCATCAATAAACCAACTTTCTTTCCAATCAGCCTCCATTTTATTCCAGGCTTGGAACTGGACCTGGATTTTTCTCCCAACATGATTTTGATTCTATGCCTTTGTTTATACAACCAAAGATTGTATTAACATTTTTGGCTGCTGCTGCACACTACTGGCTCATGTTTAACTGATCATCCACCAAGACTCCAAGGTCCTTCTCACAGTTATTGCTTTTAAGCCAGGTTTCGCCTACTCTGTACTTATGCCTTTGGTTTTTCCTACCTACCTGTAAAACCTTGTTTTTCTTCACATTAAATGTCATGTTGCTGAATAAGGCCCATTGTTCAAGTCTGTCAAGATCTTTTTGGATCCTGAGTTTATGTTCTGGGGTGTTGGCTATTCCTGCCAGCTTTGTGTCATCTGCAAATTTGATGAATTCCCCTTCCATTCCCTCATCTAAGCCATTTACAAAAATATTGAAGAGTGCTGGACCTAAGAGGGAACCTTGTGGTATCCTACTGCATACTTTTCTCCATGTTAAGGTCATATGTGATGATGAGGTAGATGGTGGTTAAGAAGTGTGAAAAACAAACAAAAATATATATTATAGGATAATCAGAGCTATTTATAGTAATCATTATTGCCCCATAATATAAGACATTTTAAAGTATATTTAGTTCTCTTTCAGCTTCCAACTCGGGGAGATTATGTTGTTTTTTACTTTACTTTTTCCCTCTATTAGACATAATATTCCTGTATGGCAGTGCAATAGATAAGGTATGCATATGAAAGTCTTGTACGAATTAAATTGAGGAAGGATTGAATTCCTAAGAATTTTGGCAACAGCTACCATCCAGCTGGGAATGTAAACATCCGGGTAATCTAAATACATGATGGCAATCTACTTTATAAGGCAATTCTTTTTCGACTGCTGCAGTAAACTTGGGTGCCCTTAATTTGTTTATGAGCAAGTAAGAAGAGATTGAGTGATTTTTGAAATTTTATTTTACATCAATGTAGGCTGGTTTTCTATGTGTAAGGTTGCAGTCTGATTACAAGAAACTTGAAATAAATCATATTTGTCAAAATAAACTAGTAAAAATTCCATACAGACAATAATAGGTAACAATTTAAGACTAAATAAAAGTTTACAACAAACAATAGTAAAAATAGAATCAAGTCTGAAATTAGGATTATAATGCAGAAAATTCTATTAATATACATCTTATCTTAGGTTATTAGTCAAGAGTCCCAATATATCTGAACTTCAAAACATCATACCTTCACCTTTCTAATCCAATTTTTGAGCATTTGGATCAGCTGTATAAATATGTATGATCCTATCTCTTTTTCAAAGACAGGAATTTCAAACTACCATAGTTGTCATCAAATAGTTCCTAAGCAAAAGTAATATGTAAAACAGCCAAATCTCCTGTTAGATTTGGATAACAGTTTACAAACTGATTTGTAGACCAAGTGGTAGGATATTATATTCTGTCCCCTTGCCTTCCTCTGTTCTAATATTTTTCTTCTCCGCCTATAAATAGGAGAAGAAGAAGGAAAATATCCACAGAATATATGTTTAGGAGGCTAGCACAGAAAATTTTTTTAAAAAAATCTTGCAATAAATTGCTTGGGGGGAATTTTCTAGAATCATCTGAGTATAATCACAGAATACTTGGTGAATTCTACGAAAAGCATTTGACTTTATTACAGTGACAGCCAAAAAATAAGTGTGTGCAAATAAGCACAGATAAATAACACAACAAAATAATGTAAGCAGACAGTAATAAGCATGTTTAAACCTTCTTTGTGCTCTTTTCTGGGATAAGAAAAAACCTTTAGACCTTCATCTCAAGGACCAAAGACTGGATCCTTTTATTAATTCACATATAATGAGCAGACATAATCTAACCAAATGTAGCTGGTAAGGACAAAAAATTCTTACTGAAGGTATTTAACAAAGGTCAATTTGTCCTTACCAAATGTTACAAGCGAGAGGCATCAAAATTTTAACAGTGCACAAGGACAGAGTGATCCTTAACACTTGTTGCTTGATAAGGGCAAACATTCAAAATCATCTCTACTAATTGCACTCAACAAAGGCGTTCAAATATTTTAACAATTAGGTCACTCCAAGGCCTAACAAAGAGGGTAACTTGGTTCATTAGTGCCTGAATTCCATGAAAAGGTAACCAATATCTATTCAATTCAAGTAAAATGCCAGCCAGTTAAATCTGGGCAGACTACCAACATGCCATTTTTTTAAATGAAACTCCATCCCAGTTTAGATAAAAAAAATCCCCTTCATACGGCTGGAAACCATTCAGAAGTGTATCTAACTAATGATGATAATGCTAAGAAGTCTCCCTCTGCTACAAAATTCTACTCTCTAAGAATTTAAATGAACATATAATTTAAGATGATAGCAATCACTTTATGAGCTATCAGCTGTGTTTTCTTGTCTAGAAAAAGACAATGTTCTATAGGTACCTGTTGTGGCCCAGCAGGAGCTGTTGGAGCTGCCACTAGACTCCAACAGTGAGGGTCCCTATGAGTCAGCTCAGGAGGAGGTGGAGGACCCTGGACAGGGTTCCGACTCTGAACAGGGCACAGAGAGCCTGGTTGGCCACCAGGAGGCGCCTGAGCCTTGGACCAGTGGGATGGAGACAAGGGAGTGTGATCTGCACATCAGCAGTGAGTTGTTTCTGGATGCTCACCACCGGAGAGCTAATAGGCGTAAGGAACGCTTGCGCAGTTACAGGAGGTAATTGTACTCAGCTGGTGGTAATTAGGCTCCTCTCCAGAGTATAAAAGGACTGCTTGTGCACATGCCCCTTTTGCAGAAGTCAACGCATGAACTAATTTTGGAGAACAGTCTTGTGAGCATGGCAGGCTGGATTGCTGCTAGTACTTATCAGTGCCGGGTTGTTGCTAAGGTTTATCTGTGTTGGTTTACTGCCAAGGACCTGTCTCTCTGTCAATAAACCTTGTAAAGTATCTTTGGCTCAGAGTGTTTTGCTGTGGATGAAGGGGGGGGGGGTCAGAACAGGTACCTTTAACTCACAACCATTCAAAGTTATAATGACACTGAAAAAAAATACTTACAACCAAGTGTCATACAACTGATATAGCATCCCCATGGTGAAATATTCAAAATTTAGGTGCTTATCTACTAACATGTATTTACGATGGTTTCAGCATCTGGGATCATGTGATCACCACCTGCCACTTTCCCAACCAGCTTCCAACAAACAAAGGCAATGGGGGAAGTCAGATTTTCTTAATGACCACCTGATTCACTTAACACGTGCAGTGATTTGCTTAACAACTGTGGCAAAAAAGACTGTAAAACTTGGCGTGACTCACTTAACAATCACTTTGTTTAACAACAGAAATTCTGGTTTCCATTGTGGTTGTAAGCCAAAGATTACCTGTATTACAAAACAAGGCTTTTTTTCTTTTTTTAAGTTATGATGATGTGGCTGATTTTAGCTGCAGATTGTCATCATAGTACTCACGTCTGAATTTCCTGCAATTGTTGCCATTTTTTTTTGTTTGCCATAATATAATAACACAGACTTATAAGTGACTGCATGCATTCCCCCAATGGCAGTGTCTAGAGAACATCAGAAATAAATTGGAACAAACTTTTTAGCCCATTATTTTTTATTTTGTTTCGAAGGCTTAATGGACAAAATCCCTGCTCTGAACTTTCACCAGGTTAGGTTTATTTTTTCCATTAATCCCATTCCAGCGATTCCTTAAAGTCCTTGAAAATCTGGAAGAAAATGTTGGTGATGTCATTACATCACTGAACAAAGCTGCTGAAATCCTTGGAAACAAGAAAGTTACCTGGTGTTCTGTCCCTAGAGCACCCAACTCGATGACAGTTATAAAAGTAATCTTCATCTCTCATGGTCTTCAGCCATATACACTGAAAGATACAATGTCAGGCCTGCCTCCATTCAAAACTCAAGAAAGGAAACCCCCAACTCCATTGGATTAGAGAAGAGGTACTTTTACTAAGTTTGAAATGATAGCAGCAAAAGCAAGGCAAGATCTGATTCAAAACACGTGAAAGTTACACATTGCAAGTCACCCCAAATCTCTCCCTCCAGGGTCCAGCACTGAGAGTGCAATCAATGTCCAGTATGATGTTATGGGGAAGCTCCTCTGCAGGTATTTCTCACATCTGAAGTCTCAGGACTGTTGGCCTTGATGGAGTATAAACAACTCCACTCAGCAGCTCCATAATTCAGGAGTTCAAACCTCCCCTCCAGTTCTCAAAGGACTACTACATACCAGCTTAGTTCCCCATCCCAAATGCCCATTCCCCCCTCCTGGTTTCTATGGCAGCAGAGAGCAAGCATGCTGCAGAAACTCATGATGAGATGCAGCTGACACACAATACTCCAAATTCAATTTTAAGCATTATATGCTTTGCAACTTTCTCTCATATTGGATAGTAAAGTCTATATGTACTTGCTGTGTATTTATATACTACTCTGGTATGAACACCAGAGAGCAGCATGCAAGAAACCAAATATAGAAAAGGATTTAAGGCAATAAGAAATAATAACAAAATTACTGATAGCATTATATCGAGTTTACCTAGACCTCAACAATGGTATGATCTTTCATTTTGTCTTCAAATACCATTCTAAATCTCTCCCAACTCTACAAAAGTTTAATAAAGAAGGGGTGATCTGAGAAAGCTTAATAATGGACTCCCTGTAGATGACATTCCCTCAGTGGGATGGGTTGGATCTCTTCCAGATCTCAATAAATGGATTAACATAACCAGAGCAGGTAATGGTGAAGATTTCTAAGCCCTAAACCAGATAGGGTTTAAAGGTGAAAGCTAACACTTTGATGAAATGCCACATGGAAGCTACCTGGTAGCCAATGCAGTTCTTGCAGTAGTGGCATTACATAAGTAGATTTAAGCATACCCACAATATACTGAAAAAGCTGGAGTTTCCATAAGTCTTCCATTCATAGTTGTTTCTTTGCTTATTTATATTTCACATTTTTGTGGGCATATATTTATTTTTCCAGTTCTGTGCATATGTGATTCTTGCTGCCATGATTACATGTAGTATTAGGTATTTAATTTTTTTCTCATAATTCCCCTTGATTATTCCTAATAAGAATAGTTCTGGTTTTAGTTCTATTGTGTGTGTAGTAATCTCTTCAAACCAGTCTTTTATTTTTGTTCAATATTTTTTTGCAGAGGCACACGTCCACCACATATGATAAAACATTCCGTGTTCTTGGTTACATTTCCAGCACGCTGGTGAACATTCCGGAAACATTCTTGCTATTCTTGCGGATGGTAGGTGTCATCTGTAGAACATTTTGTGTAAGTTCTCCCTGTATACCATTGCCATTGTTAATTTGTAATTTGTTTCTCAGAGATTTTCCCAATCTGCTAATTCTATAGTGTATCTGAAATTTGTAGCCCACATTATCATAGTCTTTTTCACAACTTCTTCTTCCATATTAAATCTTAATAAGTAGTGGTACGTTTTTAATCAAACTTTCTTCAGTTCCCTGTAAAATTTTGTCTAATTCTTGTGATTCTTTGTAAAATCCATCTGTTTCTCAGTCTTTTTGTACCTAGCCTATATTTGTAAGTATGGGCACCAGTCTATATCTATTCCCTCATTCTTTATTCTTGTCTTGTTTCTAATCTTTCCTGGTTATCTAATAAATCTTCTTATCTTATTATTTTATTTATATCGAATACATTCTGATAAATTAGTCCTTCCATAGTAGATAGCCAGATTGGAATTTTATTGTAGTGTTTTCTTTTAATTTTCAACCATGTTTGAAGTAGGGCATTTCTAATTTGGTGCCTTTGAAAGTAACTATAAGTGTTATTCTTCCCATCCCAAATAAAGGCATGCCAACCTATTTCTAGGTCATGCCCTTCTATTGTTAATATTCTCTTGTTCTTTAGATTTATCCAGTCCCTTATCCAGGTATATGTTTCACATTTTTGAACCACCCATCTTCTTCAGAAAGGGACTGTGGGCAGTGGAAAATTAAAAAGTTAAAATATAAAAACCATGTATAACAGTATATAGAATATAAAAACACGGGGTTTTTTTAAATTAAAAATTTAAAAGGAGGCAAGGATAATTCTGCTAAAATGAGTTCAAAGGTGAAGGAAGGGCTCTCAGAGCTCTCGCAACACACACAGAGTGAATTGTAAGAGGACAAGGAGATCAGTGACCCTGAGCAAAGCCTCCTGTTTGAGGAATGGTTGGAAGTGACACACAAGGTTTGATTATATTGTGCAAAGGTCCTCTTGGCAACAACCTTCGTTGGCTGTTCAAGCTGGAGGCTG
Source organism: Natrix helvetica (assembly GCF_964273705.1). Lineage (NCBI taxonomy): Eukaryota > Metazoa > Chordata > Lepidosauria > Squamata > Natricidae > Natrix > Natrix helvetica. Next base: position 61,120,527 of record NC_138553.1, on the reverse strand, counting down.
AGTGCCTGAAGACCTTCAAATTATGTCTCTTTTTCAAGGCAAACAAGATAAAGATATAGACGCAGTGGAAATTCCAGGAATGCTCTTTAATGTTGTAAAATAGGGTAACTTAATTTTGAAAGCCTATTAGAGGCTCTCTCTTTATTCTCCTTATACCAAACAAAATCAAAGGAGGGTTAATCTGAGTTCCCACACTTTTCACCTTTTCAGTATTAAGTTGCTGTTTGGTTTGTCTTTAATGTTTCATTGCACTCCTTCCACTTCTGAAAGTCAGATCTACATTCTTTTCAGAGCAAATAGCAAGCAGGCTCCATAACAGAAAACACAACTTCACCCACTGTTAAAGATGGACTACCTATGGAATCAGTCAGTCTTTGCATCCACAGCTACCCTGTTTCTCTGAAAAGAAGACCTCCCCGGATAATAAGCCCTTCCCTAAAATATTTAAACACATGCACAGCTGGTCCCCACCATTTCCTGGGGGAGGAAAGGGGAGGGACATGCCCCATGTATCTCACATGCCCCTGCCATCCATGTGGAATGGCCTCACAGAGGCCACTCCCACAAACCCTAGCTACTGTGCCCCTTCTCTTAGTGACGACCGCAAAATGAGCGGCACGCTCAGTGATGGTAGGGCTGGCAAGAGTGTGCCAGAAACAGAGACAGAACTTCCGGCCCTCTCTGGATCAGTTGATCCGCAGGCCATGGGCTGAGGATAAGGGGCATCCTGCACCTCAAAAATAATAAGACATCCCTGAAAATAAAGCCAACCACTTATTTTGGGGTCAAAGAAAATAAGACTCTGTCTTATTTTTGGGAAAACCCGGTATTTCATTGTCCAGATACTATTCAAATTCATTATAATAACCCATCAGCCAATTTTTTGGCATTGTTTTCCATAATAAGTTCCAAGCAAATGTAAACAATGCTGCTGGATAGCTATTTGCAGGTGCAATGGAAACAGAGAATTAGGGCTACTTTGCTATGCTCCCCCTCGGGGAGAGGGGGCGGTTTATAAATTTAATAAACTGAAACTGAAACTATTCTAAGCCACTATGGTTTACGACATGAACTTGGGCTCTTCCTCATGTTCTATTGCACTCATTCTTTGCTTTTCTTCAACATGTTTTTTCATCGCATCTCAGATTCTAAAAAAAAAAAAGGTAGATCAAATGTGTTCCCTCTACATGTTATCTAAGATATGCCAATGGTTGTCATTGTGGCCCTGAACTCATCAGCTGCCTCTACCCAAGGGCAAATTGAAGCCCCCCAAAACCAAAGGACAAGAGTACGCCCATATTAATCCCCCAGTGAGCTTACACAACTCAGACAAGGATGACATTTTGTAGCAGAAAGGCCAGTACAACAACAACCCCCAATTTGTAGATAAAGCACAAAAGGAAAGTGTTTCTCAGAGAAGAGCATTTATTCTGTTGGTTGATGCATGATAGCAAAGTATCCAGAGGGAATTAATTTTGAGCTGGGGTTAGAAAATGAAAAACAAAATAAAAGAATCAACATCCCTGACTAGAACTAAATGGTTGCCATGGCTATAGGCAGGTAGTGTTTATATCAGCTATTTTTACAATTATATTTAAACATTGTCAGCTGGGTGTATCTACTGTAGTTTATTCCATTATTATGAATTAATCGTAAGTGATATTAAAAGTAACAGGTCCGTGTGCCTTCTGGGATACCTAAATATCTGATATACTTTCAAGAGGATTCTTAGGAAAAACATCATATTTCAAATCTCTGTATAGAACTGTGGTTATTGCAAGATATGCATAGATTGTAACAGCAAAATGCATATATTTTTATAACAGTTATAATTCCATACACGGTTTTGCCTTTTTGTGGGACCACTGCTAATATGCAAATTGTAGGTGCTAGGGGGTTGTTATCTATATTCAACAATTATATGTAAAGCAGATTATCATCATAATCATCATCCATCACCATAATGATTATAATGTCAACCATTATAAACAAGTCTTTGATATGCCATTATCATTTTGACCATAAATCAGTTTTGATTTATGTAGAGATGCATGCAAAATGTAACCACATCACTGGTGGTCTCAAAAGAAAACAATATTTCAATAATCCTGTCTTGTACAAGGAACAAAATATTTTCCCATCAGATTTTGTTTCCACCTCAGTTTGTTTCCAACTCAGTTACTGGATAAATGTTTAGAGGCAACTGCAGCTCAGAGGGACATCAAAGCATTTAATAACCCCACTTTAATTTGAAATAATAATAAGAAATCTTTTTTTTTTCCTTTACTCTTCTAGAAAATCTCTAACAGAGGCTCTAATTCTTAACTTCAAATCTGAAGTGACTGGACTTTAAGCTGGAAAAGGGGCAAGATGTTATTTGTATTTAAGTTTCTCTACATTGTCCTATTTTCCATTATGGAATTGACAGGAAGATTTTTACTCTGCCCAGGAATTATTGTGTAACTTTGAAACAACCTCTCCGTCCAGAGTTACTTTGAGGTAAGATGGGTGGCCTATAAATTTTATAAACAAACAAAGAAACAAACAAAGAAACAAACAAACAAACAAACCTAATGTCAGCCAGCCTGCTGCTGGCTGCCATGGAAATGAGGGAGGGTTCGGTGGAGAATTTTTCTTTGCAGCTTTCCAACTATGGCCTGGGCTTTGCTTATCTCTCCAAGGCCATTTCTTCTAGCTCTGGTATGCAGCAGCCAAAGACAAAGCGCTTGAATCAAAGACTTTCTCACAACATTTCCTGGTCTGGCCAATGAAGGTCTCCCTCCACAATGAGAATGCCCCCCAACTGCAGAACTATGACCACTTTATGACAGCCCTTCGCCAATGGTTCGACGGGGGAAGAATATTCTGGCGGATGCTTTGTCTAGGTTGCCCCAATACAACAGTATTAAAGCTCGACCTGTTATCCCTACGAAGCAACTAGCAGCCCCAATAACCACTTGAGCTCAGGGGAAGAAGGAGCCTGAAATTCCAAATGAACTGTGTGAGAAGCTTAAAGGAGTGTTAAAGGTTGATGAATGACTTACTACTCATAAAAATGACTGCACCATGCATGATGGATTGGCTTGGGTCAGAGGCAAATCATATGTGCCCTCAAGCTTGAGGAGCACCGTTTTAAAAGATGCTCATGATTCTAAGTCAGCAGGACATTTTGGATTTGTAAAAACCCTGCACTTGGTTAAGAGGCAGTTTTATGGCTTTCCTTGAAGAAAGACATTGAAAGCTATGTGGCCAACTGTCCAATTCGTCCAGTGGCGAAGAGACTTTTACAGACTGGCCAGTTCTGAGGTACTGTGGAAAGAAATATCTATGGATTTATTGTGGAATTGCCTGAAAGTGGGGAGAACAGTTATTTGAGTTGTTACTGATCTTTTTTCGAAACAGGTGCACATTGTTTCCTGCTCCAAGATTTCCTCAACAAAGATGCTAGCTAAACTTTCGTACAACACGTGTATAGGTTGCATGGAGGGCCTGAGCGCATTATTTCAGATAGAGGATTGCAATTTACATCACAGCAGGAATTTGTGAAGCTGTTGGGAACTGACCAGGGCTTAAACTCCTCCCACCAACCCCAAACTAACAGGGCATGTAAACAAACTAACTTAGTCCTGGAACAATACCTCAGGTGCTACATTGATTACCAGCAGGACAGTTAGGCTGACCTTTTGCCTTTGCAGAGGTAGCATATAACAATTCTGTGCATAGTAGCACAGGGTTCACTCCATATAAGGTGGCCTTTGATCAGGACTTTGTAACTATGCCAGAGCTGCCTCAAGAGAAACTACCTTAGTGGAGTGAATAGCACAATTGTCAAAACCTGATGTCCGGGGTTTGCCACAATGGGCGGGATGGAGCAGCACCGGTGTAGGGAGGTGTTGGGACCGTAGCAATGGAGCAATGTGATAGGGGTGTAGGAAAGGCTGCAGAGGCGATGGAGGCAGCGATGGGGCTCAGCTGTGAAGTGGGGAGGTGTGGTGATGCAAGGAACACCACCGGCAGGGATCAGAAGCTCCAAGCAATGACCAGCTGTTCCGGCCCGACAATCAGCTGTTCTGGGGCACGGAATAGTTGGGTGGAGCCCCGCCGGCTAGGCTACCACATAACTGATGATGGGGTGAGGCTAGCCAGGGGAAAGAGGACATGGCCCACCTTGATAAAGCTTGTCGGGAGGTGGAAGCTCTCAGTGCTGATTTTGCATCTTTACAGACTGCTGTTTTGCAAAGTACTTACAGTCCACTCAACCATTCAAGAAATTGGGTCCTAAATATGTGTGGGGCCATTTCTCATTATTAAAGTATTTAACTCATTCACTATACAACTGGAATTGTGTAAGAATTTTAAATGTATTTGCCCTGTGTTTCACTGCAGTTTATTGAAACCTGAAACTGTGTCATCACTTTACCCTGGACCCGATACACTCTAATCAAAAGAGAGCAGCATTTTGAAATTAAAGAAATTCTGGATTCCAGGAAACATAGAGGAGAGGTCCAATACCTCGTTGCCTGGAAATATTTTCCCTCTACACCCTGGGTGGATGCTAGACATCATCATCGACTGCTTCAAAGTTTGTTTCAATTTGTTGCTTTGCGTGCTTTTGCCTCAGATCTTGCCTGAAACTTGCTGCATTCAGTTCTAGTAAAAGTACATTTTTTCTGAATCTGTGAAGCCAAGGGTTTTTCTTTCCTAGGAATTGGACAGAGGCAGCCCCGACACCTACTTTTTCCTCTATCACTGTGTCCTACTAGTGGAAATGGAAACTATTGCCAAGAGAAATGCCTTTGGATCATTTAGTGGTTTCTCATCCCTGAAAAGCCTCACTATCTATATTGTCCTTTACAGTTTTAACTTTACCTAGACCCATGATGGTGAACCTATGGCACACATGCCACAAGTGGCATGCAGAGCCATTGCCCCAGCTTAGCTCTACCATGCATGCGCACGTGCCTCCCGCCGGCCAGCTGGTTTTCAGGTCTCTGTCGCACATGCGTGGGGGGCGGAGCGCATGCAGGAGATGAGTGTGCATGCACAGGGGGTAGGAGAGCATGGGGGATTATGTGCACATGCCTGGGGGGGCACATGTAAATTCCATTATTGGTGCACACACGCTTTTGGCATGTGACAATAAAAAGGTTAGCCATCACTGACCTAGACCAACTTCTTCTGATTGAGCAATATCCACATTCACACAAATATGATGTTTCATTCATAATGGTGGGATCCTCATCCAATAAGGATTTTAAAGCAGTTCATCCTACAGACCTTCATTGCTTTAAATAAAGTTGTCTGGATCTCAATCCTTTTGTGGGATCAGTTCAATAAGCACAAAGGAAAAGGCAAACTGTGCCTTTGTAAAACACCACTTAGAACAGAGTTGAGGAATGTGCATGTCTAAGGGCATATGAAATATTCATCTCAAAGTTGTCTTGTATACAAATGATGAATACAAATATCTGACACGTGGGGCCTTTTCCTCCCTAGCAGACTACCATGTGATGACAAAAGGAAATAGAACCAAGAGTGCCAGAAAGAAAGAAAAAAGAGAATGAACGAAATATGACCGAAGCAGAGAAAGGAGAAATATGATATGGCAGAAAATAGTAGCTTTGTTATTCAATTTTATTTGCTTCAGGGTTATTCAGCACTGGTAAGTGATAAGACGCCAGAACAATATTTCTGAGGAAATGTGGGCTTTAGGAGAAAAAAATAGAGAGAAAAAAACCTAGCACTTTCTGTTGTTGGTCCTTTATAAGCAATATGCTAACAAAGAACCACACTATTCTGTTGTATATAATGTGGCTGATAAGCTACATGAAGGTACAGGAACCTTGAAAACTTCCTTAGGCATTGAAAAACCAAATCTTTAGGGAAAAAGATAATGCACTAATATTTTTCTTGGCAAGTTAACATGTTTATGGTGTTTCCGATTAGTTAAGCACAGCGCACTGAAGGTGCTGCCACCCAGTGGCCTGGCTCTCACATTAGCAAACCTGATCCAGTGATGTAAATGTGTACAGGTAGTTCTCAGCTTACGACCACAATTGAGCCCAAAATTTATGTTTAAATTTATGTACAACTTTCCTTTAACATTTGTTAAGTGAATCACTGCAGTTGTTAAATTAGTAACAGGGTTGTTAAGTGAATCTGGCTTCCCCATTGATTTTTCTTGTCAGAAGTTTTCAAAAGGGGATCGCCTGACCCCGGGACACTGCAACCATCGTGAATAGGAACCACTTGTCAAGCATCTGAACATAAATGGTATGACTATGGGGATGCTGCGATGGTCATAAGTGTGAAAAATGGTCACTAAGTAACTTTTTTCAGTGCCATTGTAACTTTGAATGGTCACTGAGCAAACTCTTGTGAGTCAAGGACCAGCTGTGCAAGGTTTCCTCATCAGTTGAAAAATCATTTCCTTAAATCATTTCCCCAACTTTTCTTATTTTAAAGTAAAATGGATAATGATGTGTTTTTTAAAGTGGAGTGCTTTTCATTAAAGCAGGGGTGTCCAAACTTGGGAACTTTAAGACTTGTGGACTTCAACTCCCATGGCTGGCTGGGGAATTCTGGGAGTTGAAGTCCACAAGTCTTAAAGTTCCCAAGTTTGGACACCCCTGCATTAAAGCGTCCGTGTGCTTTAAAGTGCGATTGCGAGTGTGTAAAATATATGAAAGAGACATATTCCTTAGTTTGGTGAGCTAATTGGCCAGTTAGCTGCAATGCTTTTGTCTCAACAATTGCAGACTACACCCACACCATCTGCTTCTACCAATTTCAGCAGAATGTTTTTAAAGAGTGGATTTAAAAACAGGAATTAGGAGGTGGGAGGAAGGGAAAAAGAGTTTTTTTTATCCTGGTTGGATGTCCTAAAGGTACCTTTTCAGGAGGCAACTGGACTTTCTTGTTTTTTCTTTTGAGGATTTTTCGCTTCTCCAAGAAGCTTCTTCAGCTCTTACAGGATAGTGGGGAATGGAAGGATTTATATTCCTTGCTGACAGCTAGAAATTTGCATCCTTTTAGAGCAGGACTGGGGAATTCTGGGAGTTGAAGTCCACAAGTCTTAAAGTTGCCAAGTTTGGACACCCCTGTTTTAGAGGGTCATTGAAGCACTGTCTGCAAGGAATATAAATCCTTCCATTCCCCACTATCCTGCAAGAGCTGAAGAAGCTTCTTGGATGAGAAGTGAAAGATCTTCAAAAGAAAAAAAACAAGAAAGTCCAGTTGCCTCCTGAAAAAAAAAAACACCTTTGGAACAACCATGACCTGGATGACTGAGAATCTCTACAGAGTCCTGGTTGGATATTCAGATGAACAATGCTGCTTAGCAATTACTGGTAAAAGATGAAGGCCATTCCCTCACTTGTGAATTATAGTTTTTTGAAGCATTCCCCAGTTTTAATTGAGGTGAGATAAAGCCTGCCCTCATTACTGCTACATTGGCACAATGGTTGTTGGATCATAGTATAAGTAGGGAGCCTTAATTTCCCTGGACCCTAAGAGCCTGGATAAAGCAATGGCGTGGGAGTTTGTGAGAATTGGGGTGGCTGGTAGATTTGCCCCTTTATGGCTCCATTCTTATTGAGCACTTTGATCACCCCAGGTAGAGGAAAGAGTAAAACAATGCTTGAGAAGTTGTTGGTATTTCCTTTGCACTAAGATGTTCACCAGATAAAAGTATTTACTCAAGCTGATCAATGGTCTTTTGCCGAGATATTGGATTCTGAACAGCTTGACTTATTAACTACCTTTCAGCTTCAGTAGACACATTGTAATTCATCTTCTAGTTAAGCTAACTGTACTGGAGGCAGACTTCACTATAAACAAAAACATATTTTGAGCTTTTAAAAAGATATATTGATTTTTTGGATTTCAGTAGGTTAGAAGCAAGGAGAAAGGCAAGTAGAGCGAGAGAGGAAAATTAACAATGCCTTGTCATTTAAAGATGACTCAACTGCTAGGGAATATTGAAATAAATACTGGGACCCACATAATTTGCTTGGAAACAATCATGCTTTTCTCCATGCAACAGAAAGGAAACATAAATGGTGAGGGCACATTACTTCTGTTTGATTTCACAGCTTATTTCAAACCTTGAGAATCTGGAAGAAAAATCCCTACCAGGTGATGACATCAAAAACAGCAATAATTATGCTATGCTCAGTGGGTCTTCTAGAGTCATAAGCAGCTCTATCATATAAGTGCAGAATAGTTTAGAAACCAATGTGCAAGCAAACACCTAAATAGTAAGTTTAAAAATGAGATGTGATTGTAGACTGCAGGGCTGGAAAAGTTATCAAGACAATTTATTTGCTTACTGAGTACCTGTATCCCACAGATGAAGAGTAGAAAGGCTTCTGTCTTGTGTAACCCATTTTGTTTCTTTTTCATTAGAATCCTGTACAAATTGGCTTTAGTGGTGTCTATGTTGTCGAAATAGCTGGGCTGTTACCAAAGATTCAGTTTAGTGTAATATTAAGGCACCAGGCTAGAAACCAGAAGACCGTGAGTTCAGGTCTTGCCTTGGTAGAAAGCTAGTTACTGTAGATAACCTTGGGACAGCCGTACTCTCTCTGTCCTATGAAGGAAGCAATGGCAAATACCTCTGAAAAATCTGGACAAGAAAACTGCAAGGAATAGTCCAGGCAGTTGCCAGGAGTAAACAATGACTTGAAGGTACACATACACATACACATGTACGCACACACAAATAACCAGACAGTAGACAGAAGTGAGTTAAAACTTAGACAAGTCAATAAATAGTTGTTGTTCAGGAGACGTTCTAGCCCAAATGATAAATCCTTCTTGGTCTTCTTTCCCTCAGGGATCTAATAGCCAATTTAGAGAGGTAAGTGGCATCAAGAAATCGATTCTCATGATTCTGTTTCTAATCTTTCCCAATAACAAAGCCAGAACACGCATTTAAGTTCAAGTTTAAACTTTTAAACTGTTAAAAGTTTAAAAAGTTTAAAAAACTACCCCAAGGATGTATTAGAACTGCATCTTCCAGCATTCAGGTTGCTGGCTGGGATTTTGGGTGGTGCAATCTCAACTTTCTGGGACTTTACTATTTGGAAAATTGAATTAAGGCATTATAATTTTGCTTGTTTCTGAATAGTATCAAACTCAGGTCTTCAGAGAGACTTACATTATAGGTCCTGTCATCATATCTTTGCCACTGATAACCAATTCAGCTTCTCTGCGGTCGGATCCATATAGTGTAATAAATTGCTGATGAATTTGAAAGAATTTTCTTTTTAGAGTTTAGATAAATGCATTTTTAGAGCTTTCCTATAACATTTGTATGTTATAGATGTTATGCTTTAATAATAATTTAATATAATAATTTACTTCTATGGTATTTCAGAAGCCATCCAGAGCGAATAAAGGAATGAGCAATAAATATATTTTACAAATAAGAAAATAGATACGTTCTCTGCATTCTTTTTTAAGAATATTCCATTTCAAGTGCTTATTAAACTAAGACAGCTATAGTTAATACAACAATTTGAACAAGACCTCTATTAATCAAGAGGTAACAAAGGAAAAAAATAAAGAGAGAATTCATCTTAATTTTCCAAAACAGAATTATCATTTCAAGGAGAATGCCCAGTTTTTAAATAGCTGGAGTGTTCATTTCATAACAGTTAAAATTGCCCCTTTTTGTTCTCATTGCAGTTAATATTCTACAATCTACTATTTCTTGATGCTAGAAAATGGCTGGCACTTCACTGGCGAGTCATGGTCTACCTTGCTTCCCACATCCTACACTGCTTTTTGATAGCTACAAAGCAGTGGTGGGTTTCAATTTTTTTTAGAACCTCTTCTTTAGGTGTGGCCTGTTTTGTGGGAGTGGCTCGGTGGTCATGTGACTGGGTGGGAGTGGCTTGGCAGTCATGTGACATAGGCATGGCCAACTTGGAAAATGTGGTGAAACTCACTTAACGATGCTCTTGCTTAGCAAACAAAATTTTGGGCTCAATTGTGGTCATAAGTTCTCTTTCCTTCTTTCTCTTTCTTTCTCTATCTTTCTCTTTCTATCTTTTTTCTCTCTCACTCTCCCTCCATTCCTTTCTTCCTTTCTTGTGTTTATCTCTCCCACTTTCTTTCTTTCTCTCTTCCCTCCATCCTCCCTTCTTTCTTTCTAAATCACTCTAAGGCAGTGTTTCTCAACCTTGGCGACTTTAAGTCCTGTGGACTTCAACTCCCAGAATTCCCCAGCCAACTTAATGTCGCCAAGGTTGAGAAACACTGCTCTAAGGTTTGATGAAAGCAGACACAAGTTTAGGATGAAATAAGTCTTTCTTCAAAACTTGAACCAGGATTTCAACAAAAACCTCTAGGTCAGCATCAAGCTCAGGTTTTGACTTTTATCCAGAGCCCACCAGCTTCAAAAGTTCGGGACAGACCAGGTTTCTCCAGCTTAGATTTCCCAAATAGCCCTGGCAATCAGGAAACCATGGGTGTGTGCCACCTCTGAACCCTCAGCCACCCTTGATGCTACAAGAAGACATATTGATGCTCAACTATCATGGGCTTTGGGAGAGTGGCCACCACAAGGGATGGAAGGCAAGCAAGGCTAGGAGACATCAGAAAGCTAGAATGAGGGATGTCTATGGGGATTCTTGGTCATCCAGGATGTCCCAAAGATGCTTTTTTCCCCCAAGAGGCAGCTGGACTTTCTGCTTTTTCTTTGAAGACCTTTCACTTCTCCTCCAAGAAGCTTCTTCAGCTCCTCCAGAAGCTTCCTCAGAGTTGAAGAAGCTTCCTGGAGGAGAAGCAAAACATCTTCAAAGAAAACCAGAAAGTCCAGTTGCCTCATGGAGGAAAAAAAGTACCTTTGGGAGAAACAGATGAGGGCACCTGATTTTAGCCTGTGCCCCTTGTGTATGGGCATCCATTCCAAGGAAGGACTCAACCTGGCTTCAAAAAGGGCCCATGCTCCACAGGCAGCCAATTTGCAAAAGCGTGGAGGTGGGTGGAAACGTGCGTTCAAGACCAGTCACGCCCAATTTCCCCCGACGTAGTGCCTGGACACGCGGGGTGGGGGTGGGTGGTTAGGTGGGTGGGAAAGGGATAAAAGTTGTGGGTATGGCATCCCCCCTCCTCCGCAAAAAGCAATGCAGCTCCAGCAGTAGCAGTAGTTTTCCCCTTCCTCCACCCAGCTCTCCTCCTCCTCCTTTGCTTACGCTGCCCGCTGGCTCTGAGACTGCAGGCTCCCAGGGAATTGAGGATGGGAAATGCTGGCCATCTGCCCCCCCAAAGCAACCTCACAAATTTTCAAGATCTTCTGGAGAGGCTTTTTAAAAAGAAACCCACCCCAAAAGCCATAAGATCTGGAGATGGGCGGTTGGTCTTTTTTGGGGGGAGGGGGAATCTCCAGAACCAGGTTGCCAAGTGTCCTGAAGATGTCTGTGTGGTGCTCTGGAGGCTGTAAAGTGTGGCATGATGGGGCAGAACCCCCTAACCCAGTGGGCAGCGTAAGCAAAGGAAGAGGTGGAGAGCTGGGTGGAGGAAGGGGAAATCTACTGCTACTGCTGGAGCTACGTTCCCCTGCTGGATTCGGGGACTTCTGCCCCCCATGCTGTGCTTTGCTGCTGCCGGAGAAGGAGGTCTGTGCAGGGCTCCGGTGGCTGCAAAGCGCGGCACGAGGGGCAGAAGTCCCCGAACCCAGTGGGGCAATGGAGTTCCAGCAGTAGCAGTAGTTTTCCCCTTCTTCCACCCAGCTCTCCACCTCCTCCTTTGCTTACGCTCCCTGCTGGCTCTGAGGCTACAGGTGCACAGGGAAGGGGAGGGAATGCTGTCCATCTGCCCCCCCCTCCCAAAGCAACCTCGCAAGTTTTCAAGATCCTCTGGAGAGGCTTTTAAAAAAAGAACCCCCCCCCCAAAAGCCGCAAGATCTGGAGAGAGGAGCGGGCGGTCTTTTTGGAGGAGGGAATCCCCAGAACCAGGTTGCCCAGCACCCTGAAGAGGTCCGCGTGGGCCTCCAGCGGCTGCAAAGTGTGGTACGAGGGGCAGAAGTCTCAGAACCCAGGGGGCAACGCAGCTCCAGCAGTTTCGCCCTTCCTCCACCCAGCTCACTCGTCTTTCACCCAGAGACTCTGCCAGTGAGGCACCTGCCATTTCACCTCCCGAGAGAAGCTCGGGAGAGATGTGCAAACAACCGCAACTCGAGGCTCCCAAGGAGGATGCTGGATACCGGGGGGTGGGGGTGTTGTCCCCTGCTGCTCCTTCTGCTGCTTCCGGTAATGCAGGCTTCTTGGAGAGCATTATTTTGCAGGCACAGTGGTGCACCTATTCCAGCAGCTGTGCTTTCCCTTGAAATTTGCTGTCCCGGCAACCCAAAGGGGACTTGCCTAAGATGCCTGACTGCCAGAAAGCATGGGTGCGGGGGTAGGGATGGCGGTGGGAGCTTATGTGGTGCGGCCGGCATCTTTGACAAGTTTGGGGACCTCTCAAAGGCCTTGCAAAGTCCCCGAACTTGTCAAAGACGCTGGCCGCACCACATAAGCTCCCACCGCCATCCCTACCCCCGCACCCATGCTTGCTGACAGCCCTGTGGCCCTGTGGCCCTGTGCTATAAGCGAGCCCGAGATCCTTGCAAGGCCGCACCCCCACGCCCATGCTTTCTGGTGGCCAAGTATCTTAGGCAAGTCCGGGGACTTTGCAAAGGCCTTGCGAGGTCCTCGAACTTGTCAAAGATGCTGGCCACGCCGCGTAAGTTCCCATCCCCGCCCCCGCCCCCACGCCCATGCTTGCTGACAGCCATGTGGCCCTGTGCTATAAGCGAGCCCAAGATCCTTGCAAGGCCGCAAAAGGTCACCAGACTCGCTTTTAATGCAGGACCATGGCAGGCCACTCTAGATGGCCTGCCCCCCAGCTCCATGCTTAGTTGTAGCTTACTTACCTCCTCAGAGTTGGCAGGCAGCAATAGAGAGCCAAGCAGGGAAAAAGTTAAGTGGGTTTAGATATGGTTCTTAGAGGTGGGCAGGGCAATTGGTGAGCCAGCCAATTAGTGAGCGGTGAGCAGGTCTAGGATAGTGGGGACGGGTGGGTGGAGGGAGGGAGCGATGGTGCGGCTTCTGGACAGTCAGGGGTGAGTGAGCGAACGAGTGGCCTCCGGAAAGGCGGGGGTGAGCGAGCAAGCAACAGGGCCGGGGCAGGCATTCCAGAACTTATTTCCGGGTCCACCGGTGGAACCTCTTCTAACTGGTTTGGTAGATTTGATGAACCGGTTCTCCTGAACCGGTGCGAACCGGTAGGAACCCACCTCTGCTACAAAGATAGTGTATAACTTTCATTTAAATAAATGTACTAGGGGAAGGGACTTCTAGGCGAAATTGTGCTTGCATTGATTAATGTCTGACTAGATTAATCAAGGTTAAAATTAATCAAATTTAGCATGTTGGGCAATTACAACCTACATATATGACACATGCACAAATGTATCCAGCTATGTTTGATTTTCTCAACAGGTTACAGAAGGATGAATTAGATCAGTGGTTCTCAACCTTCCTAATGCCGTGACCCTTTAATACAGTTCCTCATGTTGTGGTGACCCCCCAACCATAATTTTTTTGTTGCTACTCTATAACTGTACTTTTTCTACTGTTATGAATCGTAATGTAGATATTGATATTGGAAAACTGCCTGGATGGATCTTCAGCCTGGTTTGGGGTTGTTTGCAGTAGTGCTCTTAACCTTGGTGGTGGTGTAAGCTTAACCTTAATTTATTGGGCAAATATTGTGCATTGTTTATTTTTTATTTTTATTTTTTTAAACAAAAGTTTTTTATTTTCTCTTTCAAGTTCATTCACAAATATACACTCTTATAATTACCATCAATTATATCATTATCATTGTTATTTTCTTACAAATATATAGAATACAGTTTGAGTCACTTTCTTGCCCCCCCCATTTTATTTTGCAACAACCTTGCTCCTTCTATCTTCTCTACCTCCCTTCTCTGCCTTCTTCTTTCCTCCTCTCCTTCATCCCTTCTTCTTCCCCTCTTTCCTCCCCTCCTCCTCTTCTCCTCCTTCTTACCCTCTCTCTTACTCTTACTTCCCCTCCTTTGCTTCCTTTGCTTTACACTTTCTTCCTTTCCCTCCTCCTCCTTCCTCCCTTCTTCTTCCCCTCTCTTTCCTCCCCTCCTCCCATCTTCTCCTCCCTCTTACCCTCTCTCCTACTCTTGATTCCCCTTCTTTACTCCCTCTGCTTTACCCTTTCTTCCTTTCCCTCCTCATTTTTCCTCCTTTCCGTTGTTGCCCTTGCTTGTTTACTTTCTCTGATGGGTTCTTGGGGTGGCATTTCAAGAAACCCAACTTTATATTTTCATACATATCATTTTCTCTGTTACATTTTATCTCTAATAATAAATCCACTTGTATCATTTTTAAATTGTTTTCTTGTTTCCTTTGTGCATGGTTTATGGTACTTTTAGCAGGCAGGTTTTCATTGTGTGAATGGAGCCAATTTGGGCTCCTGAGCTTGGCTCTTGATGACAGGTCTGGTTGTGGATTTAGATATAGTTAAAAGTACCTGGCAGCAGTGTGGAAAACATAGCCGCATGCATGCCCCGCACAATTACAAACCCGGAGCAGGACCTAAGACCCTTCCTCCCTCGCAGGAACACTTTTCCACCATTACAAAGTCTCCGAGGCTAATTGTACAGGTTGTGTGCGTGCACCTATGTTTTTTATGGCATGGAGCCACAGTGTCACGCTGCGCGGCCATTCCGGAGCCCATCCGCGGGGATTTCAAGGAACGTGAGGTGGAGTCTAAACTTTAGAGTTGTGCTGGTCTCAGCGACCCCTGTGAAACGGTCGTTCAACCCCAAATGGGGTCGTGACCCACAGGTTGAGAACTGCTGAATTAGATGGAAACATTTCCTTGTATCATTGTCTTTAGAATTCATTTCTGGAGTCAGAGTGATTATGGATTTGGCTCAGATACTCTGAATTATTTCACTAGCATGGACAAAATTTGGATAGCCATACAAAATGTTTTTGTTGGAAGACAAATCTAACAGAAATGCAAAGTTGACAGGCAACAGGATAATGATTCTGTAGTGTGTTGGAGGACACCTTTCAGCTGTGAGCAATGTCACATGGCACCAGATCTATTCTCTGCTGCACAATCTTATTAACTCCTGCTGGCCTTGGAACATAGGGAAAATGCTCAAATTACAAACTAATCAGCATTCTCATCAGTTGACCGATAAGAGACTTCAAAAATTTTCTCAGTTCCACCCCCTAACTGCTGCAGTTCCTAAAGCAATTCCATTTGCTGTTGCCCACCCATTGCTCCCTTTTTAGAAGTCCAGATTCTCCTCTATTTTAAGTAAATTGTGGATTACAGTCTTCTAAAAATAGTACTTATGGGATTGTCCTGAGAGGTAAGAGGGCTATTTTTCTTTTGCTTCTACTATAATTTAGCAATTGCCATGAGCTACCATAAAGAACCAGGTATTTATGCTCTGGGAGTGGGGAAGAGTGCAAATGGTAGAGGAATTCTGACTAGATAGAGTGATAGTTTCCAGGCAGATTGAAACTTGCAAGAATGAACAATCTGGTTAGGAGAGGCAGGAAATTATACAAGTGCTATGTTGTCTTTATGAGTCAATAGGCTCATGATTCAATAGTTCTTTGACAGTCATGAAACTTATAAGCTTAAAATTTAAAACTCTTTTCTACACACCCAGCAATGTGCTTTTGTTCTTTCCTTAAAGCTAAAGTCAAGTATTGAAAAAACTAAAGGAAAGTATTGTCTGTATAGCATTCCTTTTGCTGCACATCTGAAATGAGAGTGAGAATCAGGGTTTTGCAATAGGCAGATTCAGGGGTGAGTTCATGTACCAGCTGGTACTGGTTTGCTTCACTCGCATGTGCGCTCACCGCATGTTGCTTGCGCATGTACAGCATGGCCATCTGGGTCACTGAATCACCATTACTGGTTTGGCCAAACGGGGCTGAACTGGGAGCAACCCACCTCTGGGCAGATTGAAGAGGAATAAGGAACACATGGGAAGGAGAGGAACCTGTTGGGCATGCCATCCAGGTGGAAGATGGTGGTGGGCTTTCAAGAGATACGAGTGGGAATAGCAATCTCATGAAAACATTCCATAAAGTTAATATTCTCCTTTCGTAGCACAAAAATGTTTGCAAGGTAGGTTTTGTTTTCACCAATATTTGAAGAAGAAATAGCCTCAGGGGCACTGTAGCTCAAGACATTGTCAAATCATAACAGAAGCAGAATGAAAACATGTTGGTATGATGATGGCTAGTTTTCTGCTGGATCGCTTTGATACCTTGTTACCCTGCCTCAATGGCACGCTAATAGCTAAATCATGTCTGGGCAATTAATCTTCCCAAGGGCCTACATGAGAAACTGGGACTGTTCTGGAGAGCTGAACCAATAGAACTGTGAAGATATGTAGGCAAGTATGCACCTAAATACATAAATATGGGGAAAAAATAGCAGTCACCTTCAAAATAAAAGCAATGCAGTTGTATTGCATGCACATCATATGCTTATTTATATTTTATTTTGAATTTCTGATTGACTTCACCCAACCCAGAAAGCAAAAGGGAAAGGATTGGATGTGGCCTTTGAGCGGGAGGGGGGGGCATACAATGCCCAGGTCTGATCTAGATACAGGCTCCATTGTGAGAAGCTCATTCATAATTGGTAAGTGTGCCATTGCAATGCTAGGGCAAGGAAAATATATAGATGTCTCTTCACTGTAATTACACTGTAAAGCTAGGGAAGAAAATATGTTTTATTGAGTGTTCTGCATTAATAGTTTCTACAATGACCAAGTGGGACACGGTGGCTTAGTAGTTAAGATGCTGAGCTTGTCGATCAGAAAGGTCGGCAGTTCGGCAGTTCGAATCCTAGTGCCGCGTAACAGAGTGAGCTCCTGTTACTTGTCCCAGCTTCTGCCAACCTAGTAGTTCAAAAGCATGTAAAAATGCAAGTAGCAAAATAGGGACCATTTTGTGGGAAAGTAACAGCATTCTGTGTGCCTTCAGCATTTGGTCATGCCAGCTACATGACCACAGAGTCATCTTCAGACAACACTGGCTCTTTGGCTTTGAAACGGAGATGAGCACCACTCCCTAGAGTTGGGAACAACTAGCACATATATGTGAGGGGAACCTTTACCTTACAATGACCAAGGCTTCATAAACGTACCTTTTAGTTTCATTCTTCAACTGATCAAATTTATTGTATAACAGTTAATAGCATAATGGTAACTTTGAAGTGCAAATACTCATATCAAACCCCCTTACATATATGCTCTCACCTGCCTCTCAAGAACAACAATAGGTAGCATAATTATCCAAGTTATTAAGCATAAGTATAATCCTACATATAGCTATTTGGAAGAAAGTTTATTTTTATTTTTTACATTCCTGTACTGCCCATCTCCCTCAAAGAGGACTGTTCTGGCTGTGAAACACATTGAACATGTTTATGGGAGACACCAAGTGAAATTTGATGCTTGTCAGACCAAGGAAATTCCATTAGTTACCTGGCATTCTGGCAGATGATGTCACTTGAAAAGCTGCAGAGCTGCATTCTCCTAAGTTGTCCTTCTAGGATGCCATTCATAATAGGCAATTTAAGACCAATCAATAGGTCTCTGGTCACTGTTCTCTGAAGTTCAAGAAATGCGACAATAAATTTGCTTTTAAATTAATTTTCAAAGAGGACAAATAACAAGAGAAGGAGTTTTTCACTTAGATGTTTAAGCCATTTTTTTCAGTAAAACTGTTCACATGGTGCAGTGAACCACAGACTAGTCCACCCCAAATGCAAACAAAGTGATTATGGTTCTGCATATTCTATGAGTACAAAAAAATCGGATTGAGATAATTAATGGTTAACTTAAGCATGCTTTTTTTTTTGCAAACACTGTGCATATGCATGTATGTGAGAGAGATTCCAATCAAGAATATTACCAGAAATAAATCTTAAGGTTTTTCTTAAAGTCTTGATATGTTAGAAGAACATAAATAAATAAATAAATAATATCAGAAGATATGCCTCTCTAACATCACATGGGATAATACGCAGTGTTATCTCAATTTGCCATGAATTCCATTACAATTTATATTAAGGCTAGACAGTTTTTCTAATATGTTATAATTAGTCCTTCAGATAATTCATGTTTTTCCAACATGTTGTAAATGGTCCTTCAGATAATTAACAATTAGAATTAATATATTTAAATTTAACATCATCATCAAACATTGCTCTGTAATCCTTTCTGAAGCTGTGATTTATTTGTCTCTATTATATGCTCCACTCATCCATTGTAAGGTGATATTTTTATTTTAGCAGCTTTTGAAGCTGCTCATGCTTCATTCTTCTTCAGTGAGCTTAAATAATAACCCATTGTTTTGTTTTATTTGTAGTTCTTTATTACTCACGCTCTGATTTGTGGATTTACCAAAAGTAGCATTATAAATATTCTTACCCTGTCTTGGTGTCATGCTTTCTGAATAATTACTTTAGCCATGCTTTTTATAGAATTCTTATTGACTTCATTTTGACTTGAGTTGTTTGTCTTGACTGCCTGGTGTTCATCTTCCAAGACTCAAGGAAAGTCCATTTAAACTAATGGTATTGCATTTATCTTCATAGCTGAAAATACTGTTATAAATCATAGTTTGAGATCATCAAGAAGACAGAAGCTCAGAGAAAGCTTGCATATCCTTTCTTCCAGTCTTGTATAAATCCGGGCACTTTCCAGCTTACTTTCTCAATATCATCCCAAATTAATTATTTCACCTGGTTCAGTGTTTATTTCATGGCCAGAATATTTCAGTGGCAGTTTTAGGAAGCATAATTACTCTAATAAGCTGTTTTGTAATCAGGAGACAATTAATTAAAGCTTCCATGACCACAGGGAGCAGGAACAAGCTATTAAGAGCCAATCCAGGATCACTGTGCTATGGTAGCAGTCAAGAAGCCCTGGTTACTGAGATAGAAAAAGAGGATATAGCCTAAAAGGCTGCTCTCTGAGTATCAATTCCTTAAGTGCAAGAATCCAAATCAAAGTATCCCAAAAAGCCTTCCAGCCTCCACTTGAATATAATAGAGAGGAGCTCAGCCAGGGGTGAAATCCACTTACCTTTGTTACTGGTTTGGTAGCAATGTGATCGCGTGCACGCACAACCTCCCACACATGTGCAGAGCATCAAAAATAGATGATCTAGGCTGATGAGCGGAGCCTGCTACTGAGCACGCCTGCAAAGGTAAGTGAACAGCAGGGGGGGGGAAATCCGCTGTGCCACATGATTTAGATTAGATTAGATTAATATAAATCACGCGTCACAGCAGATCGTCGGAAAAACCAGTTCACCCGACCGGTTTCATTTTTTTAACTACCAGTTCAGGTGAACCAGTAGTATTTTTACTACCAGTTCGTGTGAACTGGTCCGAACCAGTAGCATTTCATCACTGAGCTCGGCTCAGAACTTCCTTAATTCCACTATCAAATATCTTGTGTGCTTAAGGCATATTTCTAGCATTCAAACAGGATCATCCTTTCCTTAACCTAAGGCCATTAAGTGTTGTCTTGTATTTTGGATCACCAGAAAATAAACCTCTTGCTCTCCTTTGTGACATCTTTTCAAGTGTCTGAAGAGTGCATATATATTGATTTTCCCCTTACCATTCTATAGAGTGTTTCTATACCTATATGAATATCTCTATGTCAGTAGTTTGCCAACACTGGCTGTTAAATTATAGATGTGTTTTTTTTTTCAAAAAAAAATTTTTTTTGGCTTTTGTATAAGGAGCCTCCTTTAAAGCATAACCAGCAGCTACTCTTAGAAATTAACATCCATCACACAGGTCCATTAAAACTATTGTTCTTTTCTGATGAATAGAGGATGAAGTTACAATTGCTTTTTTTAAGCATAAAAGAAGGAGGCATATTCCTTGGCAGGCTAGTGACAGACATTGGCAAGACCAGAAATTGATGAAACACAAGTAAGTTAGCTGATGATCACAGCAAGCCTTGCAGCTCATTTCTTTAAATCCAAGATCAACTATTTCCTGCTGTGTTGTATCTCCAGGTTTTGAGTTTAGTGTGGTGGAGGGGTAGTGAGGAAGAGCTCCTTGTCAATGTAATGATCTTGGGACTGCAATGCAAAACAAGTGGGATGCTGTAAATGAGGCAAAAAAATTCTCGCTTGGAGGCAAACTCTCTGTGCCTTTTTTGGATAAATGATTTTTAAAAGTTGTTAAAATTATACTTATTTTCCCATCCCCTGAGATTTGCTCGTCTAATGAATCTTCATTTTGACTTTGCAAACAGGTGTTGTAACCCAGGCAGAGAAGCTGGAGCTTCCTGAAAAATGTTTTGCCATAGTGCATCATTCATGAGCTGGGAGAAATGTTGTTAGGAAGGTGGCTTCTGTTCAGTTCCCATGCCCACCGAGTCCATGATCACTCAACAGATACCATCTACAAAAGGTCCATTGTGGAGATATGCTTTGGTTCCATAGTTACCACACAAAAGAGACAAGTGGCATTTTCAGGAATCTCCCCAGCTTTCTTGGCTTATATTGCAGAGTTTTAAAACATACTGATTCCTATTTCGTTGTTGAAGCCATGTGTTATAATTGTGCAACAAGCATAAAATTATTCCCCATGACCAAACTTTTTCCATTATTCAACAAAGGGGTTCTATGATAGTTCAGCCACATTCGATCACTAATTGATTCTTAGATTTTTATTGTAAAGAAATGTGAACCTCACCCCTAGCGATAACATATTCGACATTTATCTGAGAATAAAATACGAATTGATGCCAGAGCCAATTGAATTTCACTCCAACAATATAAACAAAGCAGGGCCTAAAGCAAAGTCATGAGCTAATTAAGCCAGTGTAACCATTCGCATGAACAGATGTAAAATAGCCACATGTCATGCCAACAGCGCTACGACTGCAATCATTGAGGAAAGGGTAGAAGTTTCATTAGTAAGGCCCACTGCATTTGGCATGGACCATCTGGAAGAGGAGATATGAAGATGGCCCAGAAAGTTGGAAGAAATGGACTTTGATACATAATTATGTTTGGTAGTAGAAATATATACTCAAGATAAATTTTATTTTTTGGATCTATATCTTTTCTTTCTATCAACAAAATGTGTTCAGGATGCCTAATGATCAATGCCATAAATAAAATCCCCAGCAGAGACAATTTAATTTTAAAATGCTAAATTAAATTCAGCAAAAGCAGCCCTCCTTCCAACTGAACTGTCAAACCAACCAACACAACTAAATTCTGATTAAATAGAAAGATTCTTACCTGCCAAGATCTCTTAGTGGAAACTAGC
This sequence comes from Natrix helvetica, assembly GCF_964273705.1. Lineage (NCBI taxonomy): Eukaryota > Metazoa > Chordata > Lepidosauria > Squamata > Natricidae > Natrix > Natrix helvetica. The sequence goes on along the minus strand of NC_138553.1, from coordinate 61,099,158 downwards.
CTGATGGTTTTTTTTCCAAGAAGGAATTGCATACTTAGGGAATAATCACCAAGAAGGTAACCTAGGTGGACTCCCAACTTGACAGTGAAGTGATTGATTGTGAAATAAATCACCGGCTTTTCACTACATCTGGTCAGAAGACAGTTGAGAAATGGCCACACAAGAAGTCAAAACTAAATTGAAGGTCTGAGTTGCAATGAGCAATTGTCCCTTGAGAACAGTTGCTAGAAGACAAGAAAAAGAAATGGGTGAGCAGCTCTGAGCATTAACTAAACATGAAAATCAACTACATGGGTGTTAGATCTGGGCAACGAGAGAACAGACTGCGGACACGAAGTGACTTAACAGCTCTTTATTAGTAGTAGTAGTGATCCAGCTTACTCTGTGGTCGGAGGATTCCCCTTTTATAGGGATCGGGTACGCCCCTTGACCAATCAGAACGATACCTGTTTCCCGCTGTAGCAGCGGACCAGAGAGGAGACTTGCCCCGATATATGCTAATATCTAACACCCCTCCCCTCCTAGACCGAACGTTGCGGTTAGTAACATAGTCTTTTAGGTATGTTGGGGTTTGCCTTACTCGGGAGGAGCGTCGCAGTTCGGGTTGGTTAGAAGTGGTTGCAGGATCGGATGCTTTTCCTGTTTCACGTTCGGGGGGTTTCGTGCCTTCGTTGCTAGGGCGTTCCGGAGTCTGCTCGGTTGCGTTGTCTGGGGTTTGCTCTGCTTCGTGCTCGATCTCTTGTTCCGACCTGGATTCGCAGGTGTCGTAGTTTTCTATGATGGGGCTCTCGCGTGGCTGACTTTCCGTTGGCAGGAAACTCTCATCTTCGTTTCGAAGGTCTGAGTGTGCTAGGCGACCCCGAAGTTGATCGATGTGCCTTTTCCAGTTCCGCCCATCTTCCAGCTCCAGCAGATACGATCGTGGACCCGTGATGCCAATGACCTTTGCCGGCATCCACAATGTCCCCCCTGCATAGTTGTGGGCGTATACTGAATCCCCTATGCTAAAAGACCGAATTTTGCTCGTGGAGTCTGGGGGAGCTGTGGCAGAGTAATTTGGGTGAAGACGGTCCAGGTGAGACCGTAGACGGCGGCCCATGAGTAGTTCAGTGGGGCTCCTACCCTTCGTTGCACTTGGGGTGATATGCTGAATTAAGAGGTAATGGTCAATGCGTGTTTGCCAATCACCTGGACCCATCCTAGCGAGGGCCTCTTTTGCGAATCGCACCATTCTCTCCGCCTGTCCATTTTAAGCCGGATGGAATGGCGCGACGAGGGCGTGCCGAATCCCCTGTCCTGCTAGATATGTCTCAAATTGCATGGCCGTGAACTGGGGCCCATTATCGGAGACCAGGAGGTCGGGCAGGCCATGAGTGGCTAAAAGTCGCAGTAGAAGCTTAATGACTGCCTCTGCCGTGGTTGAAGTCATTAGGACTACTTCTAGCCATTTCGAGTATGCATCCACAACTATAAGGAAAGTCTGACCTTGGAATGGCCCTGCGAAGTCGATGTGTATTCGCGACCAGGGTGCTTTAGGCTTCTCCCATTCTGTGGCGGGCGCTTCCGGGGGTGCTGGTCTCGATTCCTGGCATGGGTCGCAAGTGGCCACCCATTTCTCTATTTCTTTGTCCATGTTTGGCCACCAAACGTAACTTCTTGCTAACGCCTTCATCCTAACAATCCCCGGATGACCCACATGTAAAGCATCTAATACATTCCTACGTAAAGCATACGGAATAACAACTCGATCCCCCCACAATAAGCAACCTTGTAACACTGAGAGTTCGTCCCATTTTGACCAAAACACTTTGAATTCCGGGCCCACGTTTCCCTTCGGCCACCCCCTCCAAACCCATGTTTGAACTTGCTTTATTAACATGTCTTTAGAAGAAAACCTTGCAACATCGTAGGAAGAAACCGGTCCTGAGTCCAAACAATCAATGAGCAGCACCGGTACTTCGGGAGTGGGGTCTGGCAAAAGGTCCGGTAGTGGGTAACGGCTGAGTGCGTCTGCGTGTCCTAGAGTGGAACCCGGTCGATGAATTAATTTGTAGGAGTACGCAGCCAGGAAAACAGTCCACCTGGTCATGTGTGGAGAAAGGGAGACTGGAGTGGGGCGGTTTCCCGCCAAAAGTCCCAACAGCGGTTTGTGATCTGTAATCAGTTCAAAATCGCGGCCGTAGAGGTATTCGTGGAAATGTTTTACTCCAGCTACAGCAGCTAGCGCTTCCCTGTCCATTTGGCTGTAGTTCCTCTCGGCCGATGAAAGAGTCCTGGAGTAGAAGGCGATGGGTGCTTCTTTTCCGTCGGGCATCCTGTGGCTGAGGACTGCTCCAACTCTGAAGGGTGATGCGTCGCAGGTCAATACCAGCGGTAGGGTCTGGCTGTATTGGACAAGCAGTGAGTCAGTGGTGAGCAAGCGCTTTACTCCGGCGAAAGCTGCAGCTTCGGATCGTCCCCATTTCCATGGTGCGTTCCTCTGGAGTAGACGGTGTAGTGGCTCAGCAACGGTCGCCTTCTGCCTCAGAAAAACGCTGTAGAAGTTAAGTAGTCCAAGGAAGGCCTGCAACTCGGTCTGATTTCGTGGTGTGGGGGCGTCCTGGATCGCCTTAATTTTCTTTGAAGTGGGGTGTATTCCCTGACCATCGATTCTATAACCCAGGAATTCTACGCTAGGCACGTTAATTTGGCATTTTTCCTTTTTGAGGCGGAGACCCTTTTCTCTGATTCTGGCCAAAACAGTTCTGACTCTTTTATTTAATTGCTCCTCGTTTGCAGTGGACACCAAGATGTCGTCAAAATAGGGGACGACTCCCGGTATCCCTTGCAAAAGTCGTTCCATGACGCTCTGGAACAATCCTGGGGCAATACTCACACCGAATTGTAGCCGGTTGCATTTGAATGCTCCTCTATGCGTCACTATAGTTTGGGCCTCCGCTGTGGCGCTATCAACTGGCAGTTGCTGGTAAGCTTGTGCCATGTCTAATTTAGCAAATACCTTTCCTGGCCCCAACGAGTGCAATAAGTGCTGTACTACAGGCACAGGATATGCGCTCTGTTGTAGCGCGACATTAATTGTGCATTTATAGTCCGCGCAGATGCGGACTGATCCGTCTGGTTTGACTGGGGTCACGATGGGTGTTTCCCAGCGCGCGTGATCCACCGGCTCAAGGATTCCTTGCTCCACTAACTTATCTATTTCCTTATCTATTTTTGGGCGGAGTGCAAAAGGCACTCGTCTCGGTTTAAGTCGGATTGGCGCCACTTTGGGGTCTAAATTGAATGATATTGGTTTACCCACATACTTACCAAGACCGGGGCTGAACACATCCTCGAACTCCTTAAAAATCTGCTCAGTGCTGCTGTTTTCCATGGCGTTGATTCCGATGACTTCTAGCCCCAAGGATTCGAACCAATCCAGTCCTAGGAGGTTTTGTAATGGTGCACTGGCAATGGTCATGGGCAGCTGGGCTACGATGTCCTTGAAACGGATCTGGAACGTGCCTTGGCCTACGATGGGGACTCGGTTCCCCTGGTAGTCTCGTAGCAGGATGTCTGGAACGCGTAGTTGGCTCTTTTTGAGGCTAGGGATAGCCTGTTTCATGGATGCCCATGAAATGATCGTTAGGGATGATCCTGTGTCAACTTCCAGCTCGCAAGGTGAGCCCTCCAAGAGGACTGTGACTTTCAGCTTTTTAGGCCGCTTGGTGCGGACCTGGCTTATTGATGTGAGATACGTTCGCAATTCCTCTCTCTGGGTCAACTCTATCTCATCATCTGTATCCTGAAAATACTCTCGTTGAGCATCTTGATAGAACGCTCTCTCAGCTCTTTGTGTGTAGTCTCTCTGGGAATACGCTCGCTCAGCTCCTTGTGTGTAATCTCTCTGGGGATACACTCGCTCAGCTCTTTGGGAATTTTCTCTCTGGATAAACACTTGTGGATTTCTCTCTGGGCGCCCTTTTTGATTTCGCCAAGCCCCTGGGTTGGGCTTCTGTTGGCGGTACATGGGTGGCTGCCATGAGGCAGGGACTTCGCTCCGGCACACTTGTGCGATGTGCCCAAGTTTGTTGCAGTGCGAACAAACAACGTTCCTGAACCTACAGGTAGACCTGGGGTGATTCCCTCCGCAACTTGCGCAGGGTGGCAAACGGAATCCGGGTCTCCCCCCAGGCCTCATGTGACTGCTCCGCATCAGGTGACTGTCCTCGAACTCGGGATCCTCGTAGTCGGGGCTTGTGTCCTCGTAGTGAACTCTGGTTTGCCTTGGTACTGGCTGGTTTGCACTGAAACCTCGTTGTATGGTTACCGATGATTTCTCTGCTGACTCTGACGCTCTTGCTTCGTTTAGAGCTATCTGTAGGGTTAAATTCGGGTTTGCCAACAGCTTCTTTTGTAGTGAAATGTCTCTTAACCCACAGATAAGCTGCGCTAAGATATGCTCGTCCAGATCCCTGAACTCGCAGTGAGTTGCTGCTTTACGCAGGGCTGCAACATATTGATTGATTGATTCTCCCGCTTTCTGGTTCCGCGTGTTGAATTCCTTGCGGCAAACATGGCGGGAAGGTTTTGGCGCGTAATGGGTCTGCAGAGCCTGTTGCAACGCTGTCCATGATACTGCCTGTATTGGAGTAGGCGCGGTGAGGTCTCTGGCCGTGTTGAAGACTTCTTTCCCGCAGTAGCCGAGGAAGATGTTTTTCTTCCGGGCGTCGGTGATCCCTGTGTATTCGTTCGCTTCGAGAAAGCACTCGAAACGAATCATGAAGGCTTCCCACTCGTCGTTCGCTGGGTCGAATGGAGCGGGGGGAGTGTGCATCGCCATTTTCTCTCGTTTGAATTTGCTGCGCTGCGGTGACCGAGATGGCTGCCGGAATTTCTGCCGAATTCCTGGGCTGGATCAAATCCGGAGATTCTGGAGTAGCGTTCTTCGTCCTATCTGTCTCTCGATCCCACCTTCGTCGCCAATGTTAGATCTGGGCAACGAGAGAACAGACTGCGGACAGGAAGTGACTTAACAACTCTTTATTAGTAGTAGTAGTGATCCAGCTTACTCTGTGGTCGGAGGGTTCCCCTTTTATAGGGATCGGGTACGCCCCTTGACCAATCAGAACGATACCTGTTTCCCGCTGTAGCAGCGGACCAGAGAGGAGACTTGCCCCGATATATGCTAATATCTAACAATGGGTATACCAGTTGAGATCCCAGCATAAGTTCTCCAGGGCACTCCTTAAATTTACTTGATGGATAATGTGCCACAAAGAATCAATTTTAACAACACATAATAGATTTTTTTTCCATGAGTATCTGCCTCTATTCAGATCCATCAGAATTGTGTACCCGCCACCACTATAAATGAATCAATCCACCTTGCTTCTGATTGTCTCCATCTCATTCTTTTCAAATGGTACTGAAATATCTGTTCAGAATTTAATTTCAATTAAATTACCTTTGTTACTTTTTATTTCTTTCCCCTGGAGCAATAAATCATTTGGCTGTGACCCCATGCCACTAAAAAGTCAGGTGTGCCCGTTTTGAAAGCTATTACAAAAAGAACAGAAAAGACTAGCCATTTCCTTTAATTGTATAAAAAATGGGAAAAGAGAACCAACATGTGATTAGTTCCGACATATTTAATTTTTTTTAACTCGGGTCATTTTTAGTGCTGTTGTAACTTTGAATGGTCCCTAAGTGCATTTTGTAAATAAAATCTATCTGCAGTGGATTTCTTTGCTTCTGTGGGAATCCTGAGCTCTGAGCTAATGAAAATTTTTCTTCTACTTGCAAAGAAGCAAACTCTAACATAGTCTGGAGGCATAGGAAAGAAAGGTAAATATCCTTTCCATATGTACACTTGTATTTCCAACTTTGAAATGTATAACATTTAAGCCCTTATTAAGAAACTTGCCCATTATTACTATGAATGAACAGGAAAAAATATTTTTAAAGGAAGGCCAATAATTATTATTTATTTCATCAGTAATCTGCTCCTATTACAATGCACGCTGTTTGTTACCATAGGAACCGGTTCCCCAGAAGATCCTCTTCAAATGAAAGTAAGCCTGGCAAGATCCAAAGTCAATATCAATAACACAAATTAAAACTAAAAGGCCAGTGAGCCAGCAGTCTGTCCTAACTTTATCTTTAATCACAGGCAGATGCTATCAGAATGAAGCCAAGCTATGCTGGCAAAGAGAAGAAGCCCTTGAATAGGAGGAGAGAAGATGAAACAAAGGCTTCTCTTGTCTGACCCTAGCTTGCCGGCTTAAAGCAAAGCAGCTGAAGGGTTGAAGAAAGGTTCTGAGCAGGATGCATTCAGATCACAATGCCAAGGTCCATAAGGAATCAATACTTCATCTCAGCAGATAAGCTACAGAAAATTTTGAATGGAATTTAGAAAGCCAGGATCAATGTAGCCATGATGGATATTAAGCAGGTATATTATTGGTATGCCCTTATCATACATAAACAAAATGGAGGAGACAGATTTCAACATTACCTGTAAGAAAAACGTGGAAATGAGACATGAGAAAAAAATACCCTTGTAGCAGTTTTTCCTTAGTCTGTCTTTTTCCTGCGTTGGAAACAGATTCCGAGTAAATTGCTGAAAACAATGAAGTGCAGAGAAGCAGGCCGAAATCCGTGTTTGTTTTTTGTTTGCATTTCCTCATTTTGCCTGTTCCCAATTATATCCTGAGCTGGTCCTTCTATTTTATATGGGAATGGGAGAAATGCTGGGGATGGTGGTGAGGGACAATGACTTCATTGTTGTTACACAAGGCGGCATTATTTGCACACACATTTGGACATCACAGATGTGTTTAAAGGGAATGGAGCTGGTTTTGTAAAAGTGTGCCACTGATTTTCTCATTTTCCAGTTCTGGGGAAACTCCTGGGACCATCATAAGCATTGCTGCTTGATTAGATTTGAAGAGGGGTTTGCTTCCCAACATTTGTTAGAAAGGGATGTGCATTCTCTGCTGGCTGGGGAATTCTGGGAGTTGAAATCCACAAGTCTTAAAGTTGCCAAGTTTGGACACCCCTGATTTAGGTAAATACTTCAGCTTAGATGGAAGAGATGCATAAAATAATAAATACAAACATATATTCTGATTTTACAGGGACTGATAGATGTTATATAGCATTCTCTGCAGGAACTGGGTATGTCTAGTTTAATGAAAAGAACTAGGGGTGACATGATAGCAGTGTTTCGATACTTCATGGGTTGCCACAAAGAAGAGGGAGTCAAGCTATTCCCCAAAGCACCTGAGGGTAGGAAAAGAAGCAATGGATGGAAACTAATCAAGGAGAGAAGCAACTTAGAATTAAGTAGAAATTTCCTGACAGTTAGAACAATTAATCAGTGGAACAACTTGCTTCCAGAAGTTATGAATGCTCCAACACTGGAAGTTTTAAAGAAGATGTTGGATAACCATTTGTCTCAAGTGGTGTAGGGTTTCCTGTCTAAGCAGAGGGTTGGACTAGAAGACCTCCAAAGTCCCTTCCAACTCTGTTATTCTATTCTATTCTACTTTCAGATTAATGTACCTCAAGTGAAAAGCCATCAATTGTAGATGTGCCCTAACCTTCTTGAAATAACCATTCTGTTATTTCAATGGAAATATATCATTGAGGAAAAAAGTCTGCACTGTGGATTCATACTATAATGGGGATTCCCTCATTTCCTTTTACTGGGAAATACCTTTATTTCATTAAGTAAATACACTTCACTTTATTTCAACCAGTTTTGTGAAATGATCATGAACAACCTAAACATTAGACATCAAAAAGGTTAAGAATGGGGATAAATTATTTTAACACTGTTATTTCTGTCTTCAGGGATATTCTTAGTCTTGTCGCTTGCTACAATCCTTAAGACTACAATGACAACTGAATATTTTTTTCAGTTTAGTCCAAAATCCTTTAATTATGGCTTTTGATAAGTTACATTTAATTGTTTCTATACAAAATAAACTAATGTGGTGTTAGAGCTTCCTTTATTGTTGGATCAACATAATTTTAAGGGGAAGAAGAAAAGCTACATGGCAGTTTTTGATTTACTCATGAGAAACTAATGCCCTTCAAGTTTTCCTCAAGTAACTTCATCGATATCTCTGTGTCACTTTCTTGGCAACAGTATAGAAGCAGGTTGCCATTGCCTTCTTTGTAGGATATTTTTTGACCTCCAATCTAGCTTCCAGTTCTGGTTTTATTAACCAGAGTTGAACCTGCTTAGGTTAGCTTCTGAAACAAAAATCAACCAAGAATTAACACACTGCTATTACCTTTTATTAGGTTTAAGAGAAGATTTAGCTTCTCCAAGATAGGCTAAAAAGCTGCCCAGAAATGGGCAGCAAATAAATTTTATAAATAAATAAAAATACAATAATTATAAAAGTTTCATAAATAATATGGGAATCATCATCTCAGGACATCCTATTAGCCGTCTCTGTGAGATCAGTTGCCTATACATTCTTAATAGTGTAGTGTATTACTCTTTCCAGTAGTTGTAAGGACGTTGATGTATGGAAAGAAAGGTTAACATAGTTGAAATCTACAGATTTATAGTTGAAATTAGAAACTAAGTTGCAGAGTGCAGGCAGCAGGACCTCAAAGGTAGTGGGGAACAGATTAGAAACTATTCCTAGAGTTGCTGGTTTGAGATTAGCCCCTAAAGACCATAGGAAAGGGTAGATATTTGTATACCTAGTTCTCACTTACCTACTGCCTCATTTAGTGACCATATCAAATTGTAAAAGTGTGACCAATCTTCACATCTATGGTGGTCACAGGATATGGGGAAGATTACAGAAGAGAGAGCAAGAAAGGGAGAAAGAGAGAAAGAAAGAGAAAGGAAGGAAGGAAGAAAAAAGAAAGAAAGAAAGAAAGAGAGAGAGAAAGAAAGAAAGAAAGAAAGAAAGAAAGAAAGAAAGAAAGAAAGAAAGAAAGAAAGAAAGAAAGAAGGTTGCCATTTGGGAGTCAGGCGACATAGCAAGGCTGACAAACTTTTATGGACAAACAGGTTAACTCCAAAGAGCAGCAGCATTGCAAAGAATAAAACAGATTGGCTCTAGTCTACAAGGAAATTGCAGCAGAATAAGAAATCCTGCCAAAACTAGAGACAAATGAGTGCAGAGGTCCACGGCTGATTCAGAAGCAATGCAAAGCTGTCATGGAAGTACCTTTAGTCTGATGAAAGAGAATTGGCTTTCAAAATTCCTTTTAAAAAAAGAGGCTTCCCACACTTCATTAAGCCCCAAAGGAAGGCAGCATGTGGGATCTCCTTCCATGAAGCCTTTTCTGATGAGAAATGCTAGCAACAGATGAGGTGCCAGAAGAGGGGAGAAGACCTCCCTCAGGAAAAAAAAAGCTCACCAGCACCTTTCACTTTGGGTAAAGTCAGCTAAAAAGCATATCAATCAGAGAAATTTGAAAGAATCCTTCAGCAGCCTGAGAATAACAGAAGCCTCATTCTCTGGGGAATAAAACCTTTGAGAAATTGCAAGGCAAACTTTGGCACAGTATTAATTCAGACCTCTGGCAGGAGTAATGTGTCATTCTCTGGCAGTCTTCAGGACGAAAAGAAATATATAGAGAAAAAGAGGGTGCCAGAAAATACACCCTCCCCCCAAAAAGGAGCATCAAGCATGATGATCAGATTTAGTTCTGACTTTGGCCATACCTACTGTTTGCTTTGGGCCTTTCCCAATTTGCATGAAATGCACCTCTCAGCAGCTTTGGGAATAGAGTTCTTGATAGACCACAGTACAATAACAATTATAGTCTATATTGCTATTTTGCCTTTGATTTCTGTAGAATATTACCAGAGAGATATTTTTAAACTCGTGCTCCAACCCTATTCTTTCCATTCTTTTACATCATTCGAAAACTGATTAAAATTCAAAATATGTGCCAGTTAAGGGTCCTCTATAGGTAGGCTTACCTGCAATGTTACCATTCTTTTATATAAGCATTTGGAAACAATTTCTATTTTACTTTAATATAGTACATTGACTCTTATTATGTGGCTCTTATTATTACTTGTAGAAAAATAAGTATACTACAGATGTCAGAAAGCTCAGCTTTAAATGCATTTGCCTCAGAAAAAAAGCAATCTGAGCCAAATAAAATTTATAACAAATAGTTAACAAGTTTATGTGCCATCAAGATAAGCATGAAGCCCAATACTCAGCTGGCCCATTTAAAGTAGAATAAAATATGGATTAAAATATAAGAATGAAGACGTGGCATAAAAGGGACAGTTAGAAGCTTGCTTAAAGGGACAGGGAAATGTCATCAGCCTTCAACCACAACATGTTCCAGTAAATGTCCCTATGTCAAAAGTCCAAAACCACAAGGTTCAATTAAAGTTCGTTAATGGCACGTAGTCCATACCTGTAACAAAATAAGAAGTAAGACCCCCATCTCCTTATAAGGCTTTTTCCTCAAGGTAACCAATAAGAAATGAGTTAAGTGTTTCCGTGTTATGCTGTCTTTGAGAATGTATAAGAATGTGTGCTAATGAAGGTTATTCAGAAATTCACAACGTTAGCCATGGGCTAACTTTTCTGAACCTGGCTGCCAAATAAACTTTTCCTGTATCCCGAGAAGTCTAAAGCCTGTCAATTTCTGCAACACATTCTCTGAATGAAAAGGGAAAAAATAGCTTAGAACAGACTTTTCTATAATTTCAGTAATGAAGTACAAAGAACTCATGGGATTTAATGCCTGCAATTTTATTAGGCCCATATATCCAACTGTTTTAACCATATTAAAGTATTAAAGGTTCAGCATAGTGGATGTTCAGATTAGCACTGTCCTCTACTGGCTGAATATTTCAAGAAAGTTAGAACAGACTGTTAACATATATTGTATCTTGAGTACTTCAACATGCAGGAAATACCGTCCTTATCAGAATCTCTCCCATATAGTTGGCAGGACAGCATGACTGTCAAATGCAGCAGTGGCTATCTATGAACTCTTGCAAGCCCCTTACATATTCTGTCCATAGTAGGGGCATATGAGGGAAGGATATTTAATGTCACAACTATCTGTGTTATCAGTGAGAGAAATGGAAATAAAGATGAATTACATGGAACAAAAAATGAGTTTGCAAATAAACCAAGGAAATGGTTAGCATATAAGCTGGAAAAAGAAAAAGGAAATAAAGTGATATTAAGTTACAAGGAGGAAATACTGTAATAATAGATAATGCAAAAAGGCCAAAACTGTTTCAACAATATTATTCTACTTTAGGTAAAGTTCAAGAAATTTCCTTAGAAAAGATGGAATAATATTTATATAAACAGAATTTACCAAGGATCATAGAGAATCATAGACAAATTTTGAATGGATCTATAACAATAAGGGAATATATATGAAAAGGGAAATCTATTTAAAAAACAGGAAAAACACCTGGTCTAAATGAGCTGCTGGGCTCTTGTTATAAATGATTTGGGGGTCAACTTTTATAAGCTTTTACAACAAACCACAAGTATTACTTTATAGAATGGAAAGGTTCCTGATAGCTAGAAGGAGGCTAATTTAGGATTAATACCTAAAAAGAACCAAGAGTTCACTTTAACAAGTAATTGTTGACCCATGTCTTTATTGAATAATTACTATAAGTTGTTTACCATAATTTTGGCTAAAATGTTCAATGTAATTTTAAAGGACTTTATTCATGCAGATCAATGTTTTTTTTAACCTAAAAGACAATTATGAGATTATATTAGAAATATTTTGGATAGTACTTGGAGCTACACAATGAAAAACAAGCTGTATTGATATTGGATGCAGAGAAGCCTTTTGACAATTTGAATTGGGTTTCCTTGTTCAGAATTCTAGAACACACGAATTCTAGAGATAATTTTATTAAATAGGTAATGTAGATTTATACTTCACAGAAAACACAAATAATTGTTAGTGGAGAATAACAAAACTTCGTGTAATTCAAAAAAAGGAACACGGCAAGGATGCCTTGTAAAAATTAACTCTTGTTTAGAGTTCTTGGGGTACTTAAATGTGGCGAACCCACATTTAAGGGACTCCAGACTGTTGTCCTATTTTCAAACAAAAACTGGAGAGTTAGCAAAGGACTCACAAAGACTTTCTTTTCCTCCACCGTTAAAAAAAGGAAAAAGAAAATTTAAAAAAAAGCAAATTCTGGTTTTAAATCCTCAATTAAAAAATAACAATTTACAATCCCACTGAAGTGACAAAATGAAGGATGCTTACTTCTGGAGTGACATTAATTTTAGGGACTGTAATTTGCCTGCCCCCCCCCCTAGTCACTTGAATTCAGAGAGAGAAATCCTGCATGGAGTTCCACAGCATGTGGGTGGATTGCTGTCTTTAGTGGGCCCTTTTAAAGCCTCACAAAGGAAACATTGGTTTTCTTTTATTGTTTTACTTCCAATGCCCCTTTCAGCAATAGAAGGGCAAATGGGAGATTGTCCAGGGGTGAAATTACTCGAATGAGTAATTTAAATTAAATTTAAAATTAAAATGTTATTAAGGCCAGAGAATCCATGCCTCCTATAGAAACAGCCTCATAAACCTAATTTAAACTTAAGGGGAGGAAGAGGGAAAACAATTTTGCATCAGAGTGTTTTTTCCCCTTTTAATTTTTAATTCTCTTATATAGCATTTTAAGTGTACACTCACATAGTTGTTATTCTTCTATACATTTATCATTCTTATACATTTAATATTTCATTTAATGGGTTATAATATAAAATTTGGGTTGCTTTATTTACCATCCCTTCTTCCTGTTGTAACACCACCTCATTTTCCCTTTCTTTTCTCCCTCCCTCCCTTCTCTACTTTCTTCCTTCTTCCTCTCCTTCCCCTTCCTTCTTCCCTTGCTTTTCTCCCACTCCTCCTCTTCCTCTTCCCTTTCCTACCCTCTCTCCTTCTCTTCCTCTCCCTTCCATCCTCCTCTTTCTTCTTTCCCCTGTCTTCCTTTCATGTTCTCCTTCTTTCTCTCTTTCTTTTCTATTATTGTAGGTGTCTCTTTCCAGCCTCAGTTTATATTTCCTTGAGATAGTATTTCCGCAGACCCAAATATAATTTGATATCATTTCTTATTCCCTTACCTTCACTAATCTATCCTAGCTATATTTTCCTTCCCTTTATATCTCACTTTTGGATGTATACTTATATATGTAATATTTTCTTTTTTGTTTTCCTCTTCTTCCCCCACTTTTCCATTTAACAATGCCTCATCTGGGTTCTATATCTTCTCCCTGTTTTCTTTTCTAGTTTCCTTTCTCTAGCCAATCATAGAATCTTCCCCATGTCTTGAAGTACTCCGATTCCTCTTTATCCTTTATTTTCATTGTCAACCTATTCATCTCTGCACAATCTAATATCTCTTTATCTCTTCATCTATTGGTAGCTTATTTGATTTCCAATTTTGGAAATTTCTTAGTTATTCTGGTTTTCTCTAAGAATTGTCTTATTTTCCCTTCTGGTACCCTCTCATATTGATACAGCTTGTTGTAGTAGTTCTCAATTATTTTTTTCTTTTCTCCATTTGAATGTTGTAAATTCCCTTCTTCAGCCACCAGTTGGTTGATGAGTTTTTTTTCCTCTTTCCTTTTTCAACTTGTAGGCCAGCCAATGTCCTGGTCGATTTGCATTTTCAAAAAAGTTTTATTTTGCCGATTTTATTTTGTTTGCCAAATCTTCATTTTCTATCAGGTTCAGTTTATGTTTTTGCAGTACCAACATATTTTTAACTTTTTTGTTTTGTGGGTTTCTCTGCAGCCCCGTCTCCAAACTTTTGTATTCTAATTCCAACTTCTTTTGAGTTTGTCTATTCTGCCTATTCTTTTTCCCTAAGTATGTTATTGTGAGACTTCTGATATATGCTTTACAGGTGTCCCATACAGTCTGTAATGATGTGTCTTACTTTCTATTTTCCTGGAATAAATAAGACAGTTCCTTTTCCATATATTGCTGGAAACTTTTTTCATTTAATATTCTTAAATTTAAAGTCCATCTCCCCATTTTCCTCTGTCCCTTCCAAGTCATTATTATTATTGGATTATGATTAGCCCATGTGGTTATGTCTATGTCTATTTTGAATGTTTTGAGTATTAACTCTGTTGATATCCGCATCATATCTATTCTTGACCAAGATAAGTGTATGTTTGAGTAGAAGGTATATTGTCTTTCTTTCGGGTGTCTTATTCTCCAAACGTCTTGCAAATTTAATTCTTCTGTCATTGTGAAAAATGTTTTGGGTAGGATTTTTCTTGGCTTCTTGTTCATCTTTGTGGATTTATAGTCTATTCCATTATTTACAATTGCATTAAAGTCTCTTAGTAAACATATATCTTCGTATTTATATTCTATTATCTTTTTGTGTAGTTTCTCAAAAAATTCTTCTTGTTTATCATTTGCCTCTAATAATATCTTTCTCAATATCTTTCTGCTATTCCCTTTTTACTTTGGTCAGCTAGAGTTGTGTATAAATTACCTAGTTTTACCTGTTCCAAAAGTTTTCTGTGTTTCTTTCTAATATGTATTCCTGTAAGAATATAATGTCCAATTTCAGTTTCTCTAGTTTGTTGAATGTTCTTCTTATTATTATTGCGGAGTTTAGTTCATTTATATTAATTGAGATTACTTTTATTTATTCCTCCATATCATTGGTTTATAGGTTTAGTTGATCTAATCGTTCTCAGCTGCCTCTGTCCTTTGTCTCTTTGGCCCTTGCTCCTTCTCTTAGCGCTTTCTCTTCCTGTTCTTTCTCTGTCCTCCCTTGATCTTTCCCCCTGGTTTCTTGGGATTTAGTTCCTCCCTCTTCTCTTACCAACATTCCTTCCTGTGCTACTATATGTCATTCATAAAATAATTCTGTTTTCTCTAGTGTATCTAATCTGTGCCTTTGTTCTTGCCAGTTTACCAAATTCCTTCTGGAACCAGCCATCTAAAACTCACCCCTTTCTTAATCAGACTCTTGGTCAGGAAGTGGTATTCTTTTCTTATTTCTCTAACCTTCCTTGGAATTTGCTTCAATACCACTATCTCTCTAGATTTGTATTTTATTCTAGTACTTCTTGTTGCTTGCAGTATTTCATTTTTAGGGTTTTTAAAATAAATCTTATGTGTACCTCTCTGGGCAAGTTATTTCTTATTGCATATCTTGTATGTACTCCAAATGTCTCATCCATTCCACCTAAAATGTGTTCCTTACACATTTCTGTGACCCCTGAAAGGATTTCTGCAATATTCTTGCATTTGAGTGTTTTTGAGATGTCTCCTTTTTCTGGCTTCACCTGTGATCAAAATACTGACAAAATCTTGTACCTGGATTACCAGAGAATTCAATGAGAAAGTTACCAATGGTTGTGAGAAATGATCGAAGACAAAAGGGTTAAAGCCCAGGACAGTTAGATTAGTCTGTTCGCTCTGCAAATGCAGAATTTTTCAAATCACTCAGTTTTTGCATTTCATTCCAGACCCAGATAAAGGTTCTTTGCCAAGGTAGATGCCATCTCTGGGCAGTGTCCTTCTTCCCACCTTTCTCCCTTCCCTTCCCTTCCCCTTCCTTCCCTTCCCCTTCCCTTCCTTCTTCTCCTCTTCTCTCCTTCCTTCCTCCCTCTCTTCCATTCTCAGCTGTCTTTCCTCCTGGCCCCTTCCTTCTCTTTCTATTTCTTTCCCCCTTCCTTTCCTTTTTCTTTTTTTGATTCATCTTTGCTTTTCCCTTTCCTTTTCTCCTTCTCTCTCCTCTCCTTATGCTTTTCTCTTTCCTCTTTCCTTTCCTTTGTTTTACATATTTTTTCCCTTTTCTTTCTAGTATATTTTATTTATTTCCACTCCTGTTCTCTTACCCCATTTAAGGGAGGAAACCCAAGATGTAAGGGAGAAAAATCTCTGGATCTTGTGGTGGACAATATACCAGAAAGTGGCCATGGCCCACACCAGCCCAGCAGGGCGCTCCCCTGAGCATGCACACAATAGAGCTGGTCACACCCAGCTAGCCACACCCACCTGGCTGCTGTGACACAGTCACAGTCTTACATGCTGTTGGCCCTTTGAGGGCAACCATAATGTTGATGAAATTGAGTTTGACACCCCGGCAGTAGAGGGATTTATTTATTTTATTTGTTAAATTTATTTGCTGCCTATCTTGCCATGTGACTTAGAAACATTAATAGGAAAATTATGATTTTAGTACGCCAGCAGATTTTAAGATTACTGACCAGAAGCTGAAGATGTTAAAATGAAATTAGAAGATCAAATAGAACTGACAGAGAAAATTTTTTTAAGGAAAAATTGAAGTACTTGGGTATTTGTATGACAAATATGAACTGAATGTTATTTCAAAATAATTATGTTAAGACATGGAATGAAATCAAGATCATGTTAAAAATGAGGAAATTAAAATTATCACTGTTAGGAAGAATGTTGATAAAAACAAATGTTTTGCCTAGAATGATGTTTTTGTTTCAGACTATACCAGTCATATAATGACAAAAAGATATATCTAAATATATATGGCAAGGGAAAATAGTCAAATACAACTTTTCATTTGACAACTGTGATAAAAATTGTTGTAAAATCAGGTCTGATTCTACTTATGACCTCAATGACTTTCAGTGGAAATTCTGGTCTTAATTTTTGTTGTAAATTGGAAACCAACTATAAAAACTATGAATGACAGAAAGAGAATTTAATTATCAGACTTAAGCAAGCATAAGGGGAGTTTCCCTCTTCTTTCAGAAATCTTAATAAAAATCACTCCCCTGAAACTACTATTTGGATTGGGAGAAAGTTCCTGTTGGGGTAAAAGAAAACCTTTCTTCAGAATAATAATGTGTGTAAACTACAACAGGAACAGAAAAGGCTAAATACTTCTAATTCCAATAATATTTAGCATAAATATCATTTGTATGTTTTAAATGCTTCTGATTTCATTAGGTTTGAAGTCCTGAGTAATCTATTGATTCCTGGAAGTTAAATGGATGTAAAATGAGAACGACACAATGAACTATCCCCTCAAGTGTTAAAACTTTAGCTTGCAAAGAATTCCAAAGAATGATTTATCATTCACACAAGCATTTTATTTTATTAAACTTGGCTTGGTGCCCAATTGTTTGGCATTTTAAATGTAAAGTTAGACCAAAATATATTGCTTTATGTTGAACGTTTGTAACCTCTATTGATCATCTCAAGTGGAAGCACAGAATTAAAGGTCTTTATTATTGATGTGGAAAATATTATTTCTCTACTGTTCTCAGTCTGCAAATATCCATCATAGTCTCCAAAGCATCCATCATTCATTCTTCTCTTCTAGAAGCTAAACCTGTTTGTTTGTTTATTTAATATAGTTTATTTAGGCTCCAAATAAAATCCTTATCCTTATTTATATCCACATATTTTGGATATGATAGAGACGTAATTGATTTGGAGGCTATTTGCTATGTTGGCCACCTCCCAACTTTGATGGGGCCAATGTGCAGAGTTTATTAACATCCAAGTAGAATACATAGTTCAGATCAGGAAAGATACAACAAGTCCAAACAAATATTAGAGTGATTAGCAGGAAGTATCAGAGATACTAATAATAGTGAGATGGCTTTAAAGATGGCAGAGGGTTTAAGGTCAAGACCACCTATTAGGATACATAGAAGAGAGAGAGAGAAAAGAAAAAATCTAATAAAAAGAGTACTGGAAAATAGCCAATGTGACCCTGTTTTATTTGTTAAAGGATCAAAGGAGAATGTGTTATTTTAGCATCTGTTCAAGTGGAACTTATTTAAAGTATTATTAAAGCAAAATTAATTACAAAAATAGAACAACACTTGTTGAAAAGGCTCAGATAAGGTTTTGCAATCTAACTTTTTAAACTTTGAAAGTGTCAGTGAGTGTGTATACAAAGATGGCCTAATAGATATTATATACTTGGCTTTCCAAAAGCCTTTGGCAAAATTCCTTGCTAAAGGTTCTTGAGCAAACTTAATTACAGTCATATAAGAACCATTTCTGCAGACAAGCAACTGATTAAAAAAGTGAAAATATGGTAGGAATAAATATACAGTTCTCGTACTTGGTTAGGGTCTTCTAAGAATCCAGATTGGTATCTTTGCTTTTAACTTTTATATGAATGATTTGGTGTTAGGGCTGAACAGTGAAGTGGCCATGTTTGGTGATTATACAAAATGATTATGATGGTAAAATAGAATCAGCATTATGAAGCATTCTAAAAATGTGTCTCAAAACTAAATCATAAGATACAACACTTAGTCATGCGATATTCAATAGACAATCAACATAAATCATACTAGAAAACTAATAAAACAATATAACTTGTAATGATACTATCAACAAAGTTATAGTCATAAGTAGAAAAGGAGATAGGTAATAGGAAAGATGAGAAAAATAATAGTAATAAAGCTTTACTAAATAGTTTAATAGTGTTGTGGGAATTAGTTGTTTAGGAAAGTGATGGCATGAGAGAAAAAAACTGTCCTTGTGTCTAGTTGTTCTTGTGTGCAATGCCATATAGTGTTGTTTTCTACCCTCAAAAGGACACTATAGGGCATTGCACACCAGAACAACTAATTCAAAGAGGGGCTCACAGCCGCATGCCTCACAAAGCCCTGGGCAACGGAGGACAAGTGCCCAGCCTGGTCCTGAGCTCCCAGGGCACTGGGAACCCACAGCCCACCCTAGCCCCACTTCCCTGAGGGGGTGTCTGGCCATGCTTATCTCTTCCTAGAGGTTGCTGCGAGATGTGGCAGGATGAGGCCACGCAAGGTGTAGCAAGACCGGGTGAAGTGGGGTGGGGTGGAGTGAGGCGTGGCATGTTGAAGCCAGGTAGAGTGAGGTGAGGCTTGGCATGGCATGGCATGGCATGGCAAGGCCAGGTGGGCATGATGAGGCCGGGCAGAGGGAGGTGAGGCCAGGTGAAGCCAAAGATTTGCAGCAGTTTCCAGGCGCCGCCATCCCTCCATGCTTGCTTTCTTCCAGGAAACATTTCTAATATAATCTCATAATTGTCTTTTAGGTTAAAAAAAAATGATCTACATGAATAAAGTCCTGTGGGCCGGGACTAAGGCGGTGGGAGTCAGCCCCTCCGCATTTCCAGGGTGGCTCCATGGGTACTTGATCAAGTGAGTTTCCTGGTCTCCAAAAATGCTCAGATTGCCTCCTTCAATAAAGTTATGGGCCCAGAGCAATGAACAAAATGTTCTGTGAAAAAAAAAAAAGACAAAGGTCATCTTGAGTCACCGAAGAAAAAACTTGGGGGAAAAAGTGGACAACTCTCAGAATGGAGAAGCTGAAAGGAGCAGAATTTAATAAAAATGCTTCTGAAACTTCAACGGATTGAATGACCGATTATATTTGCATCCCCCTTTAATCAAAGAAAGATGCACAGGTGTAGGGCAGCATCAGAACCTGAGATGCTGCAAATGAATCAGCTGCTTCTGGGCGAGTAATGCTATGCTTGTTCATCTATTACTTTTGGTTCAGGGAGAGGCATTGCTTTCATTGTAACAGCCTTAGTTATTTGCAAGCTTATTGTCCTAAGAAATCTAAGTCATGAAATCCAGCTCAATGAAATTTCAGAGAGAATGAATCATCATACCACAAGGGGAAAAATGGACTGTAAATAAATAATGAAACTAAGAGAGATCAGTCTCAACCTTGCTTTCCTGGTTCAAAAATGAAATGCACATCGATTCTGGTCCTACAAATAACCTTGTTAAGAAAAAGGAAAGATTTATCCAATTAGACACAGTAAGCAGCAATTTATGTAGCAGATGGTGCTAAATAATGTAACTTCTTTTAACAAGGAGAATATTAGTAAGGTTTTCTTACATTCTTTTGGATGTTTGGAATGTGCCAAATTTAGAACAAATACAGTTAGCTTCCAATAAAATCTGACACAAAAGAATACATTTAAAGACAATCATTGTTATAGGACTTAAAATCATCACCCTTCAAGAAATTGCAATGGATTATGTACTGTAGAGAATATGCTGGGAAAAATGCAGTCAGAGAATTTATTTAAGACTATGGCACAGAACGATGCAGAATAGAAATCCAGATGCTGTTCATAAATTATAGAAAGAAAGGATTGAGGTAAAAGCCATATGCAACTTAATCCAATTGACCCTGATAATGAAAAGCAAAATAAAAGGTTCCTTAGTTCCTGGAAGAAAAGAGACAAAGCAGTCCCTAGAATTGTTCCATGGTAATATATGTGGGTCAATGCAAGTAAAATCATGCATAGACAAATACTTATTGACTTTCATAGATGATTGCTTTAGTACTTGTTTAGTGAAGAGTCAAATAAAAAAAATATTAAAGGAATAAGAGGCTTTGGTGAGGAACACATTTGGCAGAAGGTCCCAGTTATGCATGTATATTAGAGATGAATGTATGACAGATAAAATGAAAAAGGACGCTAATGAGCATGACACTGTTCTATAGATTAGAATATCTATATCTCAGAACAGAATGATATAGAAGGGTAAAAAATTACTCTAACAAAAATCATGAGGTCTATTCTGCAAGATGCTGAGCTTATAAATTTTTTTTTACAAAGTAGTCAATACTGGCAATTATTTCTAAAATAGGTTATCAACCAAGATCCCACATGATGTGCTATGAATTATAGCAAAAAAGGAAGCTTCAGGCACATCAGAATGTTTGGTATTAAAGTTTATGCTTACCTTTCAGGAATAGAAGAGAACATCTCAATTGAAGATGTGAGGAAGAAGCCTTTTTAAATACATCTAATACAGCTAGTCCTCAACTTGCAACCATTTGTTTAGTGACTGTTCAAAATTAGAGTGACACTGAAAAAGTGATGTATGACCAGTCCTGACAGTTGTGGGGTGGGCTGCTACAGATTTGCCTGGGTTCGGGAGAATTCATAGCTAACGTTATGGCCGGTTCAGAGAACCTCAAAATCCCACCCCTGACTGGCCTTGCCATCCTCCCTTGCCTCTCACACCCTCCCTGCCCCTCCCAGGAGTCTCCACGCAGCCCATTTTGGAGTGGAGACCCTGCACGGAGCTCAGGGAGGGGAAAAATGGATCTCCCAGAAAGCCTCCGGAGCCCAGAGGAGGCAGTTTCACCCTCCCAGAGGCTCGAGGAAAGCCTCCAGAGCCTGGGGAAGATGAAAATGCCCCCCCCCCTGTTCCCTGCATGAGGCTGACTAGGGTGGGTGAATCCAGCAACCGAGCAGAGAACCTGAAATTTTTGAAGCCCACCCCTGGTTAAAACTATTGCAGCATCCACCAGTCACATGACCAAATTCCAGACACTTGGCAACAGGTGTGTATTTACAATAGTTGCAGAATCATGTGATCACCATTTGCAATCTTCCCAGCTATCTTCTTTCAAGCAAAGTTAATGAGGGAAGCTGGATTCACTTAACAACCCCATGATTTTTCCTATATTACCAAGAATAATAGTTTGAAAAGGCTTGGAAAGTTCATCAAAAGACATTGAGAGAATGTCAGCTGTTGAATCTATGAGAAAAGCTGCAGAACAAGAAATTAAAGCAGTCCATAAGAATAACATCAGGAATTTATTAATCTACCCACAAGGAAGGCAGCTATGGGAGATGTAGAAGGGAATCTCCAGTGCTATGGGGCTAGACTGGTAGCTATAATTCCCTCCAAAAAGGCAACGAAAAAGGCAAAGAAGGTAGCAAGATATTTGCACCAGTGATAAAGCAGGCTTCAGCAAGAACACAGCTCGGCTTAGCTGTAAGGAGCATGGGAGTTACTCATCTTGTTATAAAGACTGCCTTCCTGCACAAAGAAATCAAAGATATCCACATGGAGCTGTCCTCTGACTTATTAAAACCAGGAAAGAAAGACTTGGCATGCAAGCTTCACGAGAAAGATTAAGGCCTAGGGCAGTGATGGCTAACCTTTTTTGGCTTGCATGGGGAGAGCAAGGGGGGGTCATGCCCAGGCATGCCACACCCATAACGCTATGTGCATGATCCTAGCAGGCATGCATGCACAACCATTTTTCGCCCTTCTGAAGGCTCCGGAGGGCGAAAAATGGCCCTATGACCAAACTGGAAGACAGTTCCTGAAGTTCGGGTTTGCCCATAGGAACGGTTTTTCGTGCTCTGGAGGCTTTCAAGGAAGCCTCCAGAGGGTGAAAAATAGCCTCAAAAGAAGGCCGAAGTCAGCTGGCCAGAGCACGCATGCGCAATGGAGCTGACAAGGCAATGCCTTGCATGCCCTAACAAATGGCTCCGCGTGCCACCTGTGGCACCCATGCCATAAGTTCACCAAGATGGGCCTAGGGCAAGCAGCAAGACAGTCTGAAATGAAAACTAAAGCAGGTGCTTTTCCAGGGAAGGTTTGTGTATGATTTTATTCCAGATTCAAAAGCAACAGTATCCTTACTAGGTAAATAATGTTGTCATCTCCATCCCACCCCCACCCGCCTGGCCTGGGAAAAAATAATAACCAAGAAGTTTTTTGTTTTTTTAATATGCTTTAACATAGAAATGGATGTGAAAAAGCTGGGAAGGATGTCTTACCACTTAAAGTTCCAGATAGAAGGAGAATAAGATGGAACCCAACTTCTTGGCTTATCCAGAAGACAAACAGTCTTCTTCAGTGCTGGGAGCTGATTGAAGCCAACAAAAATAGTGTGCTAATAGAAACTGAAAGTATGGGAAAATGTCAATAAACTGCTAATGCAAGCTGGAAAGTTCAAATCGTGGGGTGGCAATTTGATTTATAGTATACTCACTTCTCATTTTGAAGCAGTGTTTTCAAATCTGGTAACTTTAAGATGTGTGAACTTCATTCTGAGCTGCTCAGGATTGAACTCCTTACAGTTGGCAGAGTTAGCTGGCAATACTACATTCTAACCACTGTGCCACCATGACTCCTTTGGCATTTCAATTTCATATATTGTTTTTGATTTTACCCCAAATGATTAAATATCGATACTACAGCTTTATTGACCTTTAATACCTTGGATTAATCTAGATATGTTGCCTATTGCTGTGTGCATAGGAGAAAACCTTGAAATGACAGCATCATTTCTGTAAAACAAGAAAGCAAACAAGTGAAGCCCCATGCTGCCCAGTTGCAGGCAGCACACGAAACCACACCTCCTCTGGTCCAAGGAAAAAACTTCTCTCCACAGAACAGGTCCCTGCATCATAAATTTGAGTTCACGCCATTCAAAATAGTGTTTTTCAATAGTTCTTTTATTCTTGTTATTTGGACAAAAAGCAAAGCAAGTGTGCAGCTAAGCTTAATTAGTTCCTTTATATTTGTACATGTTGTTGTCTAATTTCAAAGTTATTACAATAAGCTATGCCCAACAAGGCTACGCAAGTTGCTGTAAGTATTGTTTGCCCAACTAGGCTGCACATACATACAATACTCACATAAACTCTCAATATAGGTGATCAGGCTAGGTTAGAATGGGTTGGGAAGCAGATTCAGGGCGTCCCCTACTCCAGCAAGAGTCGTCTTGAACTTCGGAGGTCTGTGTTCATGACAGTCTTCTCTTTATACCCAGTTTGTTTACTCTGAATCCATGTGTATAGCACCTTTGCCAGTCTTCTCAGGAATTTCACATTCTTACTCCCTGATCTATGAATCCACTAGATTCCTTACACCCACCAATGTTCTACCTGGTATCACCAACAATAAATCATTCATACACACACTCAGAATTTTTCCTTATGGGTAGTAGTACACACATTCCAGCAAGGTGTGTTCATGAAAAGACTATGTTTGTATTGCAGGCCCTCTATATTCATAACTTACATTTGTGATATACTCATAATATATGAAATATATAACACCTGGTGCCTAAAAGGTTGGGGGCCATTGCTTTAATGTAAAATAATAATAATAATAATAATAATAATAATAATAATAATAATAATAATAATAATAATAATAATAATAATAACAACAACAATAACAATAAACAACAACAACAGCAACAGCAACAGCAACAAGAATAATAATGAATAATGAATAATGAATAATGAATAATGAATAATGAATAATGAATAATTAATAATTAATAATTAATAATTAGTAATTAATAATTAATAATTAATAATTAATAATTAATAATTAATAATTAGTAATTAATAATTAATAATTAATAATTACTAATATAATGAGAAGGTGAAGATCTTGTGGGACTTTCGAATACAAACGGATCGTCATTTGGAGCACAACACGCCAGATATCATGGTTGTAGAGGGCCGAAGTGTACAGTTTATTGATATCACTGTTCCTGGAGATTGCAGAGTAGAAGAGAAAGAACTAGAAAAAATAATGAAATATCGCGACCTGGCCATCGAAACTACACGGCTACGGATGAAGCATGTAACAGTGATACCCATTGTCATCAGGGCACTTGGCACCATGTCCAAGAATTTTACAAGATACATCAACAAATTGCAGCTTCCTGCAATAACACCAGTGGAACTGCAAAAACCTGCGCTATTCGGAACATTTTATATTTTAAGAAGGTCCTTGGTTGATACCTAGGACGCTGGCAGCAAACTGTATCAACCATTAGCACCAGTCACTGGTATTTGTAATGCATTTTTGAATGTTCAGTTGGCTGAGTTTCATGTTTAATGAATAAAGTATATAATAATAATAATAATAATAATAATAATAATAATAATAATAATAATAATAATAATAATAATAATAATAATAATAATAATACATTATTTACATGCCAATTTTCAGTTGCTACATTGCAGTTCACAACAGCCATGAGTAAAGGGTAACTTTCCCAGCTACTGCAATGGAAGCTCTATTATTTTTATTCCAGATAAGCATTTTAGCACCCTTGGTTGAAGCCAGCATCAATATTGGCCAGAAAAGAAATAGTGCTTATCTGAAATACTGTATAGTTAGCTTGTTCACTGCAGTTATCTGATATAGCAACCAATTCTAAACCCAGCAGATATAGTGTAACATATTATTAATATACCCTGGAATTCCAAGGCTATTCCGCTAAAGAATTTAGTCTGGTTTGATCCCACTTAGATGAAACTTATACCACCTGGAATAATATCTTAGTATGTTTCAGTCCTTCCTACGCATTTCCTTGTAAAAAGTGAGACGCAAAAAATAGAGAGAGATCACTGAAAGAACCTGTAATGCTCAGAAGGTGCTATAATGTAAAGCTCTTTTGGAAGTCTGGGGGGTGAAGATGGGTTCATTCTTGATTAAAAGTTCACACTTCAAGGAAATTGGAAAAAATACTGCTAAACTTGTGAAAAATGTGTGACATATGGAGCTTTATAAAAGCACCTTGACAGGGCTTACTCCACATGAGATGTTTGAAACAATCTGTAGACTAATAAGCATAGGCAATAAGTCCATACGGTGCAGCCATTTGATATGACAATAAATTACATGCCATGAAAACTCCTTTAATCATCTTCAAGCCCTTGACCCATTTGATCAAAGCCTCAAGTTCTCAGGTTCTTCTGGGGGTGGGGGATGGGGCTGAAGTTTTTTTAACTGGCTCCCATGGTGCAACCTCCAAGTGCTGCAATTCTTCAGTGACGAATAGAAGAATAACAATGTCAGAGTTTCTTGCAAGAGAGACATAATTTGATGCTGAACATCTGTCTGGCATTTATTTCCACTTCCTGGCTCCTCCTCCCTCCTCCTGGAGCAGAGGTCAAGGCACAGGTGCTATTGATGTGAAACCTCCTGCGTTAACATTAGATGGCTCTTCTAAAGAACAGCTGGGTTTAGACACGCTTATGTCAAGATCTCTGGACTTCACATTAGTGCTTTCCCAGTGATATCCAAAACCTGAGCTTTTTGTGGAGAACATAACAGTTTTAAAATTCTGGGCACATTTTGAATGTTTCCTCTCTCTTTTCCTAATAGTTAGAATCCTGTTTGCCTGTGTTGCTGAATAGATTCTGGGTCAAAATAAGGTTTCTAGTACAGATTCTCCACCCCACCCACCCCCGTCATTTCATTTCTACTCTATTTCATCTCGACAGTCAACTAGGTAAAAAAATTACTGAAATTAATTAATCATAGGCGTCAAAGTGTTTCTCAAGAGAGGCTTACAAATACTTCAAAATCGAAAAAAGAAAAGGTTGCATTCCAAAGTGTGAAGTATACAATGAAGCAAATTAAATAAGCTGTTAAATTAAACTAAACCATTAAAATGGTTCCTTGCTACCAGAAATTAGATTTATTAAAATCATAATTAGTGCATAAAATAGTTAGGAAACTTGCTGTGCACCTTCAAAAACTTTTGACTTATTCAATTTGGTTATTTTACACATTTGGAATATATTGCACTCCAGACAAAAATCTCTTCATGACTTCTGGTGGAGTGAGAGTGTTATACAGTAGTAGCAGATGAAGTTTGTCCTAAACTATTAGGTCATTCTAGATCAAAGGCTTTTTATTTTATTTTCTATATATAAATTTATAGAGACCCTTTTAGCAGACAGCCACCAGATGGCAACATCTGCATTTAGTTTATCAAGACTTGCCTATTAGGGAGTATCATTTTTGCAAAAACTTAACATGTTATACTTTATCTCCTTAAGCATATCGGACTGTATGACTAAATGATTCAATGCAGCCTGGTTTGTCGAGAAATTCTGGACCACAATGTCCTAGGCAGTATGTCCAATTCTAGATTGGGGAAGACAGCTAGGCAAAGATGGGAAGGTAAGAAGAATTGAAAAAAAATATTTCCCCATAATTAGGAATGGTTAGATTTTAACAAAAAGTGAGCAGTACATATGAATGTAATGCAGGTAGTCCTCAGTTTACAACTGTTCATTTAGTGATTGTTCGAAGTTACAATTGCACTAAAAAAAAGTGGTTCACAACCTGTCTTTGCACATATAACTGTTGCAACATCCCTATAATCATGTGATTAAAACACAGGCAATGGTCATCACCCTGGGGCACTGCAACCATAGGTGGTATTCAGCAGGTTCTGGAGAACCGGTAGCAGAAATTTTGAGTAGTTCAGAGAACTATTGGCCCTGCCCCCATCTATTCTCTGCCTCCCGAGTCCCAGCTGATTGGGAGGGAATGGGGATTTTGCAGTAACCTTCCTGTGGAGTGGCAGATTTTACAGTATCCTCCCCCTGCCACGCCCACCAAGCCATGCCCACAGAATGGTAGTAAATTTTTTTGAATCCCACCACTGACTGCAACTGTTATAAACACATGGCCTTTGCCTGAATTTGTTTTTTCATTCACTTCACAGCAAAAATATAAAATTATGTAGCACTAAGAGTGTGCAGGTTTCATTGATCTATTTTGAAATTTGTTTTTTCATTAACCCCCCTTCCGCCCATACACAAACACACTTCACGGCTTCTGTACAGATGGTATTGTTTTGCCTATGGATACTCAGTGAATTAAAGTAGTGATTTAGTATATTCAAGTAAGAACATACAAAATTGGAATGCACTTTTGGTGTGTTTAGCTAACAATAGTAGTAACAAAAAGAAATCCTGTCTTGAATCTTGGCTTTTATTTATGTGTAAATGTTTTTAAAAAAATGAAAGCATCAAATCAGTGGAACACACATTTTTTTACTTGCAGCCAATTTAGAAGATCAAAGGAGACACAGTGAGAGATTGGCAATCATTCAACTTGAGAGGCATGAGGGATTTTTTACTTTGGCAATAGTGGCAAGGATAGTCTTGCGGCCAATTCTAGCTCTACTGGATTTCTCTGTTGATAGCTAATGGGCATCTCTCCAATGTCCTAATGGCAGCCCAGTGAAAGCCTATAAATGACCATAAATGACCATTCTGGACAATGACTGGTTGTCTCTGAAGGTTAGGTTTTTTAAAATATATAAATATACATGTTATATAGATAGATGATAGATAGCTAGATAGCTAGATAGCTAGATAGCTAGCTAGCTAGCTAGCTAGCTAGATAGATAGATAGATAGATAGATAGATAGATAGATAGATAGATAGATGATAGATAGATAGATGATAGATAGATGATAGATAGATAGATAGATAGATAGATAGATAGATAGATAGATAGATAAATATTCTGTCTCTTTTGCACAGTCCTCTTTCAGAAAGGAAGTAGAGAAAACTATAACCAAAAAAGAGTTATAAAGAACGATAACTGAGATATAGACTGAACAGTTCAATTTTATTTTACTTTGCCCTCTCTGCACTCTGCTTTCTGTTGTAGCTAGCTATTCAATTATTGCAAGACTTTCAATCAGCCTCTGCCATTATATTCTATTCACCACCAGCAGATTCCATTCTTTACCCTGTCAGCTTCCTCTGGTCCCTTGTTCCTTTTCCAAGGACTCAATACTTTCTGTCTATTGTGTATGTGTTTCTCTCTGTAATACATCCAGAGCTTTAGACGTGTGTGTAGAGTTCAGAATTGAACAGATAAATCCATGATGTAGTACTTCTTCAAGCATATTGTCTACTTATATTTATTTATACAGAGACTGTCCAATCTTCAGAAGGCTTACCTCTAAAAACATGAAACAATTACACAAAAAAAGAACTGTATACACTTAGGAATAGACACAGCACACCAAAAAGAAAAACAAAAAAAACCCCAACCCTAAAATAATTACATTTAGGGGCTCAGCAACCATTCTAACCCGGGGCCTGAGAACAAAACCAGATATTCAAAGACTGCTAGTATAACTAAATGATGGAACATTGACATATGATCACCAGAAAAATTATCTAGAATGTCCTGTATAAAAGTGGTTCAAATCTATTTTGGAAATATGAATAACAAGCAGCCAGGGTTGAAATCCAGCAGGTTCTGGAGAACTGGTAGCGGAAACTTTGAGTAGTTCGGAGAACCGGTAGCAGAAAATTTGAGTTGTTTGGAGAACCGTCAAATGCCACCTCTGGGTGGGAATGGAGATTTTGCAATATCCTTCACCTGCCATGCCCACCAAGCCACACCACGCCCACCAAGCCATGCCCACAGAACCGGTAGTAAAAAAATTGAATTTCACCACTGCAAGCAGTGTCATTTTTGCTATGCTTGATGGACATGCAAAAAAGTTAGATGATTTTGGCTTCAAGGGCATATGCAGTATTGTTTCAGAGGATTTTAAAGACTGATATAGAAAGAACTGATGGATAAACTTTTGGAAAATAGTCATGGAACTTTGTTTTTATATATGGAAACAGCAGTTGGGGTTATTATAAGCACAAATTTGGAAAGATTTGGCAATATCCAAGTGGAAGAATATTTGGTGAAGATGAAAGAACTTGCTGATTAAAGAAAAGACAATATCATCTATGTTTATTGCTGTCTGGAAACCCCTTATGGGATTCTTGCATTAAACATAAAAAAATAAACATGTTCTATGGTTTTCATGATGAAATAGGATGGATTATAGAAAGAAGAGAATCATAATGTAACTTTAGAGAAAGTGGTAAATCTACAATTAGACTTATACCCCAAAGGTGCTTTTTCAAGAGGCAATTGGACTTTTTGGTTTTTCTTTGAAGACATTTCACTTCTCATCCAAGAAATTTCTTCAACTCTGACTGTTTGGTCAGGAATGGAAGGATTTATATTCCTTGTAGACAGCTGGTCATTTGCATTATTTTAGAGAGTCTTTGAGGCCACCTGGAGGCTTATCTGTGTTGTCATGGTCACCTGAGTTGTACAAATGGTTGTGGAGCCTTCTTGGAACTGTTGAAAGGACTGTGTTGTAGACTGGAGATAGATGATGTCACATCCCTCCACCTCTGTTGAGAGAGGGCTGTTCAATTTTGACACAGATGGCCTCTTTGACTCCTCTTTCAAACCAGTGGTCCTCTCTGTCCAAAATGTGGACTTTGCTGTCTTCAAAAGAGTGGCCTTTGTCTTTTAAATGCAGATGGACTACTTAATCTTGTTCTGATGGGTTTGTTCTCCTGTGTTGTGCCATGCATTTATGAATTTTGCTGTTTTGTTTTCCCAATGTACAGATCTGCCCATGGCTCACTGCATTGTACTGCATATAACCCATATAGAGTGTATTACTGTAGCCAATTTGTAAGTTGACTAAGTCATAGCAATAGCAAGACTTATATACCACTTCATAATGCTTTACAGTCCTCTCTAAGCGGTTTACAGAGTCAGCATATTTCCCCAACAACCTGGGTCCTCATTTTACCCACCTCAGAAGGATGGAAGGCTGAGTCAATCTTGAGCCAGTGAGATTTGAAATGCTGAACTGCAGCTAGCAGTCAGCTAAAGTAAACTGCAGTACTGCACTCTAGCCACTATGTCACCCCAGAAAGATATCATGGTTGGTGGTATTGAAACCTGCTAAAAGATCAAGGAACACAAAAATGTAAGCAGTACTTCTATTCTGTCACATCTTAACAAGTGCAACCAATACTGTCTCTGTATTGCAGTCTAAAACCCAACTGAATGGGTCCAGATAGTTCATTTTCTTCAAGTGCTCTGTGGAACAAGAGTATTACAGAAGTCAAGCAGATTTTTTTGAATATGGCAATCATTCTCCAAGAAGAAACATTCCACATTCTCTAAATTTCAGATGTACTGACCAGCTCCCCAAAATTGGGAAATTGAGCCATTGTCTTGTCATGATGTGGACTGGTTGGTTTTAGCTTAGTGTTGTATGAAATCAGCAATTGTGATATGTTGAGGCAATCAGATAAATATGGCTTATGGAGTAAACCATAGCTAAACAGACCATGGCTTAGTGTAATATGTGAACCTGGCCATTCTGCATCAAAGCGTGAACCCGATCAATCTGCATAGTTATTCAGACTTTGACAAACTACCATTATGGAAGATGCAGTGAACAGACTATAGTTTCTCGAAACTATCCCAAATCTTGTACTAGTAGCTAGAACTTATTTTTAAAGAGAAGAATTATTTAGACCAGTGTTTGTATTAAAACAGCTTTTATTGTGCAGATTGTAACCATGGCTATTGAACATGCAGAATAAAAAAAATGGCTGTTACATCTTGTAAGCATATGTGAATATCTTGGATCAATAAAGTTATTTGCTTTGGGATGCACTTTCTCAATATACCATTCTAGGCAATATATTTCAAAGTGTTTTTTTAATTATATAAAACTAAAATATGTTTACATTCTCACAAAAAGTGTGTTGTTGCTGTATTACAACTTATATAGATATATATCTAAATAATATTTCTTATTTATATACATTATAAAAATTATGCCAGACCAGTGTATGTTTTAAATGCAAAAGGAAAACATATAAAGTTATTTATATTTCAAAAACTAGTGTTCAAGACACAAAAAACACTTTTATAAAATGTCTATTTCTAGTGTTTAGAGTTACAGTACTGAAAGCTGATTGAAATTTTATAGGGATTTGCTCCCTAGTAAAACTGATATTTGTGGGTAATATTCTATAGCACTTTGTAGCAATAGCACTTAGAGCAATATACCACACCATTGTGCTTTGCAGCACTCTCTGGGCAGTTTATAATGTCAGCACATTAGCCCCAACAATCTGGGTCCTCATTTTATGACTTGGAAGTCAGATGGAAGGATGAGTTAACCTTGACTGTGTCATCAGGATCGAACTCTAGGCTGTGTGCAGAGTTTGCTTGCAATACTGATAGTTTAACTACTGCACTACCCAGACTGCTGTACTAATTTCTTGGCCAACAAAAGTTTTGCATTTTACATTTCTTGAGCAAACTGTATATAACTAAATTCTCATTACTTCATGTGATTTCAAGCTCATCTCAATGGTCTGGACTACATATTCAACCACATTCTTTTTCTCTGTCATGAAATGAGTACATTTTATATTAACTATTTTTGAGCAAAATATATGAATAAACACTGCTTCCATATTCCATACCAGCATTCTATAGCTTGATGTCCTCAACTCTTGGACTTCATTTCCCATAATTCCTATGGGGTGGAATTTATGGGAAATAGAGTTCAAGGTTGAGAAAGATTATTCCACTCCCCACAAAGTTTAGTTGGGAGACAAACTTTGTTAAGTGTAGATTACACACTAGAAAGAACTGTGTAAAGCAGTGTTTCTCAAACTTGGCGACTTTAAGTCCTGTGGACTTCAACTCCCAGAATTCAGAGCTGGTGGGGCAAAATTGAGCAAAAAGCATAGCTGGCTGGGGGATTCTGGGAGTTGAAGTCCACAGGACTTAAAGTCGCCAAGTTTGAGAAACACTGGTGTAAAGCATTGGGAGATCAAACCTAAAGGAAATCATAAGGATGGAGATCAGTCTGCTGTGCTCACTATTTGTTTCTTTGACTAAATTACTGTTGTCAATAGCTATGTGTAGTAAATTAATGTGATTTCTGAAAAGGTAATCCAAAAGATGGGACAGACTTTTATCCTTATGAAACCAATAAATAAATGCAATTGTTGGCACATTGCACTTTTCAAGCAATAAAATATTAGTCAAAATACAGTTGAATTTATATCTTATATTGTACAAATAAAGACATTCTGAAGTTCAGCTTCATATGTCCGTACAATATTATTCTTGACAATAATGTGGTATGTAATTGTTCTCTTCTGGATTTTATCAGCCTCTTTGTTTAGTATTTTACTATACTATTAGCATAAGTGAAAGAGTCCCTGTGGATTTTACTCTGCTAGTCGTTGCTGACTATAGGGGGTGGCGTTCAAGGCCATTGAGCCAGCACTGTCTGAAGACATTTCCATGGTCATGTGGCCAGCATGACATCACGAAGTGATACCTATTCATCTACTTGCATTTGTAGACACACACACACACACACACACACACACACACAAACCATATTTTTCGGAGTATAAGACGCACCAACGTTTGAAGAGGCAAATTTGAAAAAAGGTTTTTGCACTCTGCAGACCTCTCAAAAAATGCCCCTTTTTTCGTGAAAACGTCCCCCCCCCTTTTTTTCTTCAAAAAAGGGCATGAATAGCCTTTAGGAGGCTTGTAGATTGCTCCTGGGGGATGCCCCCCCCAATGAGCAAAAAATGTCCCATTTTTTTGTCAACAAAAGGGCATGCATAGCCCTTAGGAGCCTTGCAGAGTGCTCCTGGGAGCTGGTGGGGCAAAATTGAGCAAAAAGCAGCCTGTTTTTCTCTCATTTCTGCCCTCCCCAGCCCACAGGATCACCTGAAAGCCTCCTAAAGGCTATGCACGGCCATTTTGGTGAAGGGGGCAGGGTTTCAGGTGGCAAAAAAAATGCTGCATTCAGTGTATAAGTCTGCACCCAGATTTTCAGCCCCTGTTTTGAGGGAAAAAGGTGTGTCTTATACTCCGAAAAATACGGCACCCTATTAGTATAGGACAGTAATAAAAGAAAAGATGATTCTACACCTGTGCATACTGCAACTATTGCCTATTGTCAATAAAATGTTCATCCTTTATTCAAAATAATGAGCTGCTATGGTCCTGTATCAATGCACGTGGACATGAAAGGTAAGTCTAATCAATTAATTATCTAATGTAGTAGAAATGTAATTTAATGAAGGACACCAATATTATTCTTAGTAAAACCTGTATTTGCAAAAAGCAAGGCATTTACAGACCATCTGAGCAATTTTGGTATAATGTTAATTTCAATTACCCTAAAGATCTCTTCTTCAGAACTGGTCCTGCCATATGGCAGGATGAAGTGTTGAGGTTATATGAGTGAATTTTTATTTTTATTTTACAGGGGCAACTTTAGGTTGGTGTAGAAGAGAGATGCCATTTGAGCTCCAGTTCAGATAAGCAACATGTTTGGGAATTAGCACTTGCCTCCCTCGGCTGATGGATACCAATCTCTGAGTGATTATGCTTAGGCTTGCACTAAAAAAAATAGACAGGTTGAAGCAATCAGATAGTTTAAAAAAACTAGTCGGGGCATTATTATTAACTATGCTATGGCTGTAACCAGAACCTATTCTAGATACTCAAGATCCAAGTAAGTCACCCTTGTAATTAGTTTCTAACAAAAGCAGAACACACTTTGAAATTCTTCAGTTTATATTTAAGAAAGATGATATTGTTTAATAGCTATAAGGAAAGCAGCACATTCATGCAAAACCAATGCAGCTATTTTCTCACTTCATTGGCACTGTGGTGACAGTAAAGATTCTGCAACACGCTATTAAATAACACTATAAATGCTTTATTTCTGTATCTTTCATACAGTTTTATGCACCTGGAAAGCTCCTTGAATTATGTATAGTTCAGTTTAGAAGGGGGGGGAAGGTGAACCATAACATAGTGCTGCCTAAACCACTTGTATGGATGGTTAGGGAAAAGTTAGCAATGTGTAAACAGAACTAGCAGACTGGGGCTGCTTGGATTTAATGAATTCGTTTTAAAGATTCTTAAATCTGTTCTCATAGAAAACAGCCAAATCACTCTTAAAACCCAGTATATAGTTGGCATGATTCAACACAATTTGTACATACCTTGCTGTCTACTTTTAAGGGAATAATTAGTCCCTTTGTAGTAAGTTTTATTTAAATTAATTGGAACATCTGTTCTTAAGAATGATGCTAAAAAAAATTAAACACGATAGTGTCCTTGCTATTTTAATCTAGGGATAAATTAACTTTCAATATGTGCACACCATAAGGATTTTCTTCATGGAAGCCTTTTCAGAAAATAAATCCAACTATATCCCTACCTTGACTTTTGATTTATAGCTTGAACATTTTAGAAGTCTTTGTTCAGAGATAAAATTGTCTCATATTTCTAAAAAGCTGTTTATTCACATCCTGCCATTTCTAGTTAAGGAGATTTCAAAGAAAAAGGGTCCACTCGCATGCCAGTGTCATCAGGGTTTCATAAATTATTTGGTTAAAGCACTAAGGTTCCCCTTTACATTTTCTCTTAGTGACATATATTATATATTTATACTCCAAATACTCTCTCGTGGGGATTACAAAATAAGACAGAAGCAGTACTAGTAGCTTTTTGTCAACATGCCCAGTTATTTGAATAGAAAGCTTTGTCTTTTTAAAGACACTTGATCTCCTTTTCTCAGCACATATGTTACAGTAGTCATTTCTTTAAATCTGTGTGTGGCAATTAGATATGGTCACTACAGTGTAAAGCGCTACAGTCATCTGACAATACATCTATAAAAGGAACATTCTGTTGACATCTGCCAGCTTGTTGCCATGTGCATTATGCTGCAGTAGCTTTTATACCTCTTTTACTCACAGTAAAATGAAGAGCAGTGTGATAGTGCTGGAAAGCGTATTTGCAGTTCTGCATAATAATCAATGTGAGTTTAATTTGCAACAAATTAATGGAAGGGGTAAGCAGAATAGAAGTCAATTCATCAAAGGTCAGCAAAACAACAAGCAGGTGAAATGGACGAGCAGCTATTTAATTTGTTTGTGTTTGTTTAATGCAAATTGACTTTCCTCCTGAAAAGAGTAAATAGCATAAATCCAGGAGTGATTAAGTAACGAAGAAAGTTAAAAAGGAATTATTTGCTGCATTCAAGTTGGTTGGGTTTTTTTTTTTTTGAGTGATGCTGTTAAGTGCTGGTCACTTTATTAATTTATGGCAGCCTTGAGACTGGCACCAAACTATGAAGGAAGGAGGGGGGGGAAACCTCATTCTTCAGCTCCTTGAAATGTCATTTATGCTTCCTTTCGTATTGTTGCTCTGATAGAGCTCAGCATTTTGCCAACAGCCTCATAGAACGGGTCACAGAAGGTATGGATAAAGATAGAATAAACTCGGCCAATGCACTGGATCTCAATTAGGTAGCTTCTGATACAAGGCACCACCGCCCAGATGTGTAAGAATGACAAAATGGCAAAATAAATGCCCCAGATAAGAGCCAGGGGAATGCCAAAGATTGCAGACAATAAGCGATAAAACCAGTATTTTGTCACAGTGAAGGTGGTGAAACTGGCCTTCCAGATCCCATCGAAACTGTGGGTTCCTGCAGGTTCGGCAATCACATCTTCAAAGTCAATCTATACACAAAAGATGACATAAGTTAGAATGAAACTCATAATAGTTGCTCCAACACATGAACTTTAAGTCACAATCAGAGGTATCCACAAGTGGAGACCAAAAACGTCAAGGTGGTAGCTCCCAGCATGAGGTTGAAGTCCCATTCCTTTTTTATGAATGTTGCATAACATGGACATTTTTCAGCGCTGCTGAGGTTGCGCCTGGCCACAAGCTAAATAAATGGACAAACATTTCAATGATACATATGAAAAAGAAAGCCACATTCCATATTCCCTTTCAAATCTTCTGTCTTCCACATTGGAATTTTTACCTACATCCTAAAAGCTAATTACATTTACATCTTCTGCAGCATGCAGAGCAAAATAGCAATCATGAGTTATTCACATTTTTTACACTTGAAATGCTAAGAGGATGGAACTATAGTAGAAAGATCAAACCAGTAAGTTCAATCATGCTTCTCAGCAAAATTTCTATGCACTACATCAGCAACGAATAAGAGGATGAATAGAGTGCCACACAAATTAAATTTCTGCATTGACAACTCTAGAGAGGAAAAAACAGATCCTCCACTGACACCTTAACAAGCTCAAGTGAGCATGTGCATTCTGTACATTTTGGAGCTTCTAAAATGGTTCTGAAGAGAAAAGAAGAACTATTGGTACAACTACTGGAGGCACCCATAATTGAGATTGAAAAAATAGAAGGTGCTGTAGGCAGAATTGATAAAGAAGAAGGCGCGGTGGGTAGCGTAAATCCCAGAGAACAACGAGAACCCAGATCAACTAGAGCCATAAATCCTGTGTATAAAGTATAAACATGGAGGGAAAAAAATGGTCACAATCAATATAAACGGACTTAACTCAGCAATTAAAAGAAGGAAAATATTTCACAAATTAGAAAAGCTAAAACCTGACATAATCTGCCTACAAGAAGTGCATATTCAAAAAAGACATGAATACTAGCACAACCAAAACTTGGAAAAATGTTTACTATACTGGCGAATTGTAAGAAAAGAGGAGTGATCTTCTCTATTAAAGATAATATTCCAGAGAAACTAATCTATGCAGATGAAGAGGGAAGAATCTTGATGGTGGAAATTATGGATAATATTAAAAAAATACTCTCAATTGCAATGTATGCACCTAATGAAAAACAAGATGAATTTTACAAAAAACTGCACAAAAAAAATTCTGATTTGGACTATGTTGATATTTGTATGATGGGAGATTTTAATGGCATTGTAAACCAGAACAGGGACTATAAAACACACAAAACAACAAAGTTAAATAGAAAATTGCTTGCGAAATCCTTTTTCAGGATGATAGATGAAATAAATCTAAAAGATATTTGGAGAGAAAGAAATCCTACAAAAGAACAATATAGTTTTTATTCAAATAGACATTCATCATTTCCCAAAATTGTCATGATATGGGCCTCAACGGAACTGATTTGTAACGTATAAGAAATTGAGATTGAAACAAGCACTTGGGCGGACCATAATCCAATTACAATCAAATGGAAAGGTCAAAGGACAAGATCTAGATAAATAATACCATATTGAAAGAAAAAGACTTTGTACAGAAAATGGAAAAAAACCTGGCCTTTTTCTTTAAAGAAAATAGAAAAGTAGATACATCAATGCAGAATCTTTTGGATACAATGAAGGCTGTTACTAGAGGTCTGATAATAGAACACATAAAGTTTTAGAGAACAATTATAAACTACCTGAAAAAGAGCTACAGAGATCTCCACAAAAAAAGATGTTAAAATAAAAATGGATATAATTAAACATAAAATGGATCTACTGGAAAAGGAAGAACTGGCACAAAAAATTAGAGGTACTAAACAGAATTACTTTGAAAATGCAAATGAACCAGGCAGATGGTTGGCATATAAACTGAAAAAAGAGAGAGAAACAAAGAAAATATTGCAGCTAAGAGATGAGCAAGGACAAATTCAGTATGGAAATGCTGAGAAGAAGAAAATTATACAAGACTACTATGCTAAGATGTATGAACAAGAGAAAATAGAAGAGGGAGGAGTCAAAAATATTTACAGGACGCTAATCTTCCCCAGATATCAGGCGAAACTAGAACAATGTTGGAAGGTAAAATAATGATTATGGAGCTAACGGAAGCACTTAAAAAACAAAATAATGGAATGGCCCCAGGACCGGATGGATTACCAGTGGAATTCTACAAAACATTTGAAGAATCTTTGTCTCTCCCACTCTTAGAAATTATGAATGAAGTGATGTCTGAGAGTAGAATACCTAAATCATGGTCAGAAGCATATATTGCATTGCTACCCAAAGAGGAGACTGATTTAACACAAACCAAGAACTATAGACCAATCTCGGAGTTCCGGTTCCGGCGGCGGCGGCGACGGGCAGCTCTTTGCCCGCTCCGGCTCCCCGGTGGGCTTCCCCACTCCTTGGGGGGCACAGGACACCCCGCAGAGGGGTCCTGCCGGAGGGGCGGCATCGCGGAGGTCTCCTGCAGCGGCGGCAGCCGGCGGGGGCTCTCTCGCGCGCCCAAGGCACCGGGGAGCAAGCTCGGAGGGCGCATCGCGTTTCCACGCCTCGCGCCTCGCTACAAGCCGACTGGAGAATGCTACAATTGAAGGAAGCAGCTGCGGTGCGGTGAGGTTGCCTCTCTCTTCATCCCTTACTTTGCATGAAGATTTGATTCAGCTTTTAAAACTTTAAAACAACTTTCGGAGCATTTTGGAGGTGCGGCTGGAGGGAGGGGGGTTTCCCCCCCCCCCTTGGACAAGCGGCAAGAAACAATTTTGCTCTCAGCCCCTGGGGAAGGAGGAGGGGGGAGAGCCAACGAATGAAGCCTCACTTAGGCTGAGATGATTTTCTTTTCAATTTAATTTTACATATTACAATGATTTGAGGACTTTTGGAACTTTCTAAAACTTTGTTACGCCTCTGTGCCCAAAACTGGCAGGGCAAGATGGCACACTTCCGTTGTCTTTATGAACTCTGAAACCTGACTCCACCTTTAAAATTCAGGCTTCCGGTCTTTGTCTCCGTGTCTCCCAGAGGAACCTCTTGTGGATTGGTATTTTTTTAACCTTCTAGGGGAAATTTTCTATCTATTGCCAGACTTATTGGAGAGATTCTCTTCTGCCTGGTTATTCTGCTCCCGGATTCACCTGGCTACCCTTCTTTTCTAATTGCTTACTTCATATTTGGACTGAACTTTTAACGTTATAAAGGATGGCATCTAAAAGACCCCCTCCTGGAAAACCTGGCTTTGCCACTTCTGCTCCAACATCCGCAACATCCAGTCCAGCCACACAGTCAAAGATAACAGAACTGATGCAACATAAGACTACAGAGATGGACTTTCAACAAATGCTTCAACAAATTCTACAGGGCCAGGAGGAAATCAAGAAACAGTTAAGGGAAATGAAAGATGAAATTAAAGAAAATCAAGCCCAAATATATAAGAACTCACAAAGACTGAATCTTGTGGAAGGGGGGGTGGAGGAGGTGAGGGGGGGGGTGGAAGCCGTGCAGAAAGGGAACAAAGATCTTGACATCCAACAGATGAAATTAGAATTTGAGAGAATGTCCTATTATCTTAGATTTCAAAATGTTATAGAAGAAGATGGGGAAAATATAAGGGACATCATGACAAACATTCTGGCTGACTATACACACAAAGAAAAACAACAGATGGGGTGGGATATAGATCTGGTTTATAGAGTGAACTCAGCTTATGCTAGAACACACAATTTACCCAGGGAGGTTCACATTAAATTCCTTAGAAAAACCACAAGAGATGAAATTCTGGGTGTACAAAGGGGGCAAGCATTGACATATCATGATATGGAGATAACCATTCTGAAGCAGATCCCTAAGAAGATTAGAGAAAAAAGAAAAAATTATTCGCAATTAGCGAATAAATTATACCAGAAAGGGGTGTGGTTTAGATGGTTGATGCCTGAAGGTATGCTGATATTCTGGGAGGAGACAAGAATCAGAATTAATTCACCCATAGAGGCGCAGGCCTTTATGGAAAAAAATAAAACACTCCTAGAGAAACCACCAGACACTACAACGGACACGCAGGACACGGGAGGGGCCAGAGCTCTGCCAGTGGAGGGAGATGGGGCAACAGCAAGAAGACTCAGATCACAGAAATAAATATGAAAATCATATTATTATAAATTGACCGAAAGTGAAAATGGAATTATATTTGGATTTTATATTGTAATGTTTAATTTGATTGAATTTAATAATAGAACTAATATGCTGATTATAATTAATTATATACTAATGCATTATATATAAATGTACGCTATGGGTATGGAGGGAGGGGGGCCTCACACACTTTGCAACTGCCAAAATTTGTATACCTGTCCATTTACCCTTTTCCCTATAAATTTTGAAAAACCAATAAAATTTTATTACAAAAAAAAGAACTATAGACCAATCTCTTTATTAAATTCAGATTATAAATTATTTGCATCTATATTAGCAGAGAGAATTAAAAAATAATAGTTTTAGCCACTCTGATCAAAATGTTTTTTTTTACCAAAGAGACAAATTAAAGACAATATGAGAATGATTTTGAATACTTTGGAATATTATGAGGCTCATCCCGAAAAACAAATGGCTTTGATGTTTCTTGATGCACAGAAGGCTTTCGATAACGTGAATTGGCAATTTATGTTCTTACAATTGGAACAGATATAATGAAGATAGAAAATCAAAAGGTCTTTACAACAAAATGACTGAGCTAGATGAAATTTTAACATGAAAAAGTAATTTAAAAACTATATGGATATTAGAGGTCAAACTACAAGAGGAACAAGTTAAAGAAACTATGATAGCTTGGGGGGAAAATTTTGGACATGGGATTGATTTAGAGAAATGGCAGAAATTGTGGTCTCAAAATTATAAAATGACAGTGTCAACTGTATATAGAGAAAATTGTATAAGATGTTTTACAGGTGGCATCTACCCCCAATGAGAATTGCAAGAATGTTCAAGAATAAATTGGAAAAGTGTTGGTAATGTCATCAGACACCAGGCTCATATTACCACATGTGGTGGACTTGCATTGAAGCCAAAAGTTACTGGACTAAAATTCACATGTGGTTGGAGAAAATGATACATACATAGACCTTATACCAGAGATTTTTTAATTGGGAATCATACCAGAAATTTATAATAAAGACTTGAAATATCTGTTTGTAAACATTTTAACAGCAGCTAGAATCGTATTTGCAAAAAACTGGAAAAATGAAACAATACCAAAACAGGAGGAAGTTATTTGAAAGATAATGGAGTGTGCTGAAATGAGTAAATTGACATTTGAAATTAGAGAACAAGAAGATGAGCAATTTTATAAGATATGGGATTTGTTTTTATCAGTGGCTGGACAAAAAAACCTGGAAATGAAAAATCTTTTATTTATGTTTTAATTGAAGGAGATAAGTGATAATACAATTATGTTGTTAAATAGATTAATAACTATACAATGAAAGACTGACATATACTGTATATGAATTGAATAATTTAGAATATTTTGTTTTAAAATGAAGAATAAAGATAATAATGAATCTTTGTACATTTGATAGAGGAATGGTGATATTATGCATAACTCTAAGAAGTGATGTATATTACAAAGATATCTTGTTGTTGATAAATAGTTTAATAAGGAAGTAATGAAAGATTGGTATATGTATGAAGTGAGTATTTAGAATACTTTGTTTAAAAATGAAGGAATAACATTTTTGCCTGAATGTATGATGTACAAGGACAACAATGAACATAACCATACTTGATGGATGATTGGCGGGATTATACATAATTGAAAGTAGTGATGTATAAACATAAACATTGGTAAATTCTTTTACACTGTAAAAATAATCAGAATGAGATAAGTGATTACATAAAGGTATATTGTTATTAAATAGACAATCAAGAATGCAATTAGGTTCGCTGAAAAGAAAGAAATATTAACTGTAATTGAATATATGATGTACAATGAAAGTGAGGTACCTAGTTATATTAGACGGAAATTTTGTGATTGTATACGTAATTGAAAATATGGATGAACAAACGCTTGTAACCAAACGACATGCTGTATGTAATGGATGAGAATTTTTTATGTTGTCTTTTATGTTTAAAAATAAAAAAATAAAAAATAAAATGGTTCTGAAGGGGAAGACTTGCCAGATTTATAAAGGGATCTTGAATCTCAATTGGCTCCTGCTGCTTTACTTACTTAGAATACAATTCTGTGAGCTCAGCAGGCCAACCAAAAAATATAGGTAGTCCTCAACTTACAACAGTAACAAAGCTGGCCAATTACATTCATGGGTCATGACAGCCATAAAATTAGTCATCACATAACTGACCCAATTTTACAATTTTTTTTCAGCAGGTGTAAAGCAAATACAGGCAATCCTTGACTTAAACAGTTCATTTAGTAACCATTCAAAGTTACAATAGCACTGAAAAAAGTGACTTATTACTGCTTTTCATGATCAAAATTCAGATGCTTTGCAACTGCTTCATATTTATGACGGCTGCAGTGTCCTGAGATCATGTGATCAGCTTTTGAAACCTTCTGACAAGCCAAATCAAAGAGGATGACAGATTCACTAAACAACTGTATTACTAACTTACCAAATTCAACGATTCACTTAACAAATGTGGCAAGAAAAGGTCATAAAATGAGGCAAGTTCGCTTAACAAATGTTTCACTTAGCAATATAAATGTTGGGCTTAATTGTGCTTGTAACTCGAGGGATACCTGTACTTAATTATTAAGTGAATTGTTTGCTATGGGGCATTTTTGCTGAAAACTGGAGGTAAATGCTGACAAAAACATTGCAATCTGTGGTCATGTGGCTGGGGAATACTGCAAAACACTGTAAAAGCAGGCTGATTGTTGAGTCCCCAAAATGTGGTCATCTGACCATAGTGGGGTAGTGATGGCTGTCCAAACTTCTGCCCAGCCAGTAAAGATGGCAGAAGAGGATTCTTCTAATAATTGTTAAAAGAGAATCTGGTTAAAGTACAAGACATTCCCCAAGAATTCATTTAATGAATTCTCTTGGTATGAGAAACCATAAATGCCTTCTGAATTCAGACAATTCTTTTCCTAAATCTGTATGGGTACTGTGAATATCTAAGAAAAAGTAAGACTTTGGCAGGTAAGAAAGTATCTATCACAATTCTGAAGCACTTTACTACTTCAGATCTGAAGACTGCACAAGTTCACTGAAGCAGCTCAAGACTTCCCTTGCCACGGAGTACACCCATGCCTCTAATGATACATTGGAAACAGTAGTACCCTCACCTTACCCACTTGCTATTCACACAGCCATACAGAGGCCGCCTTCTAATTTCTTAGGCAGACAGCCATCCATCTTACACTACTTCTTTCTTATATGCATTCAGTTTTAATTTCTGGGCTCTAATCAAGTCGAGGCACCTGTCAAGAAGCTAAAGGGGGAAAGAAGAGACAGAAGAGCTAAGGTTCATCAGTGTGCTAATAACTTGGAATTCCAAATTTCTAGATGACCATTTTAAAAACTCTGTTACTATTTTAACATTATCTGTGGAAGTAATGTCATGCATAAAAATAATCTAAATAACTTGTGTGATTCATGACTTTATTATGGAAGTATTAATGTATTTTTATATGCAATGCTGGATCTTGATTTGAAAGGCTAACATGTAATTTGACTATTAAGAAGAAATATCTGGTGGTTTTTTTTAATTTTGGGAGGTTGAATGTTGGTATCCCATGAAAGAGAAAAATGTTAACCAAGGAAGTACATATTTATTCAAATAAAATGCCAAAATATCCCAGGAGATTTGTCATAACATTTCAAAGTAGAAAATTAACAGAAACAACTTGAGACAAAAGAGCTCCTCTATGTATCACATGACCACGTCTTTGATATAATCCACAGCACAGGATATTTATTGCAGCTAAAATAACCAAATAATAGAGGTATGTCAAGTCCACAGGAAAAACATAACACAGCATCTTGAATTTAATGAGCTATACACTAATCGTGCACAATAGTCCTTCTGAGAAACTCTTCAATCAAAGTTTCTCAGATTCCTGAGAGGGAGCTACAGATCGCTAGGGAACCTACTGCAATTAAATAAGACAATAGAGTAGTAGCTGTTTGAGTACATGACAATTTTCATAAACTTTTATTCCTGATTAAGCATCTAGAATTCACCAGATTGTTTTATTGTTCTTTCACAAGCAGTATAATGCATTACATTTGTCTGAAACATTCTATATCAGTGGCCCCCAACCTTTCCAGTTCGGAAACCGATGGCAATGGTAGAGGGAGGGGATGGTTTCACACACACACACACACACACACA
This sequence comes from Natrix helvetica, assembly GCF_964273705.1. Classification (NCBI taxonomy): domain Eukaryota; kingdom Metazoa; phylum Chordata; class Lepidosauria; order Squamata; family Natricidae; genus Natrix; species Natrix helvetica. Next base: position 61,054,839 of record NC_138553.1, on the reverse strand, counting down.
CACACACACACACACGTTGCTTGTGCAAATGGAGCTTCATATTGTGCTCATCTGTCACTTGTGTGGCCTGGTTCCCAATGGGCTGCGGACCAGTACAGGGCCATGGACTGGCGGTTGGGGTCCCTGTTCTATATTGCTTCATAGCAGATATTATCTTCCACATCCTCAAAAAGCATTTTAATATGTTCAACAGTAAAACTGACTCAGGGAAAGAGCAGATATCAAGTACACTGCCACTAGAATTATATGATGTTTTCTCAAATCTTGTGTGTCCGCTGATGATATTTTAGTTCTCTTCAGGAAGATAGTGAGATTCAAGATGGTTCCTGACATGCATTATTATAGTATTGATAGTTCTTTTTCAATACTCAAATAAGCTTCGATTAAATCTGTCAATATATGAATGTGTGTTAGACTATGAGGTTAAGTTCTTCTCAGTAATTAGAAAGCAGAAGCTGACAAGTAGCTACATATAAGGATATTGTTCAGTTTTATGCTATATAACTTTTCCTATTAGGCCTAGAAGTGTCATGTCACAAACAGAATGCCTTGTTCTGCACACCACATGGATCAGAGAATGTCTCTGCCTATAGATAATGCTTGTTAGGCTATCAACCTATAATTGTGACAGTTGAAGGTAGGATTTTCTCTAGCAAATGTTTTCAGGAAGCCTCTCTCTGGAATTATGCACTTCATAAAGATTTACCCTAAATGACCTGAAGAACTGGAAGGAAGCAATAATTCTGGATTTATTTACTGCACCTGCTTTATCACTTTTCTTTAAACTATCAATTCACATACTGTATTACCTGATATGTAGATATTTCTATTATTATTTCATAATAATCTGCTGTGCTAGCATAATAGGAAGCATACTATCACAGTAGGCATTTTTTTTCTACAAAAGGAAATATATTTTTGTAATATTTCCTATGCTGGGTGTTATGTTTCTACTGAATCAGTGAATCTGAGTAATGGCTGAGGAGACAAATACCATTTGGCATTTCATGGGACAAAAGTGAAGCACATCTCTACTGCCATAATAATGTTTAGTTAACTGAAAAACACACTGTGCTACTGGCATAAATATATGGGCAGAGAAGACCTATTCAGATGCAGAGATGCCAATATCTTCTGGTTGAGGTTGCCCCATATTACCTCAGCATTGCCTCCATCAGTCATAAATTAGTTTTTTGTGACATCTTGGTGATGCTTTTATAGTCTCTCTTTCCACATATATATATATACTGTATTTGTTCACTGGAATGTTTGGAGTTCTTGTCACTTTTAGCTGGGGACTTGGGGACCACTGTATTTGCTTTGTATGCCAGTGAAAAAAAATTGCTCAAGATTTCCAACAAAATTACTTAAAGGTGGGAAATCTTACAACACTCTTGACATTTCTGAAAATTTTGAACTTTTGGAAACATTTTAAAAAATGTAAAACTAATATTAAGGGACAGATTGCTCAGTTGGCAAGAGTCTTATTCTTTTCTTATTCGTTTTCAAATAAAAATGCACTTCAGCAAAGGATTTCCTCTGGCAATCTGCTAGTGATGAAAAGTTTATACTTTAAGATGAATCATAAATGAGAATGAATGCTTTGATGTAGTATACAACTTTATAACATTTTGATTAATTTAAAAGATACATCTTGGATCACAATCTGTATAGATTATTTTTTCAGTATCTTTTCTTGATAAGTTTGACATTTCAAACTGCTGAATTTGGTCAAAAAGAATTTTTAGGCTTGCATTATGAAAAATCTATTATTTGTGTAGGGAAAATCAAGACTTTTGGGGTTAAAAAACGGATGACTTCACAAAGAAATCTAAAATTTAAGTTTTTTAATGTAGTGATTGCTGCTAGGTTTCACGGAGGATGCCTTGGGAAATTACGACCTCAAGGATGCCCAATTTAGGATAGTCCAACGGCTCGTGGACATTTATTTACAATATCTACGAGCCAGAGTCAATAAAACTTGCTCCCCCCTGACTCTCAACCATGTTAATAACTATGGGTTGAGGATGGCTTCCTATTTTTATACCCTAACCATTCCCAAATATAGAAGAGCTTTTTCCCTAGCTCGCTTCAATGTCTTGCCCTCAGCACTTCTGGATGGTCGTTACAAGAGGCTCCCGATTAATAAGCGGCTGTGCCCTTGTGACAGAGCAGAGGTTGAGACAGCGGAGCATGTCCTTCTATTTTGCCCTATGTATAGCGCGGACAGATCTATGTTACTGTCTCTTCCTGAAATCGTCCCTTCTGGTCCTGATGGCCGTGATTTGTTTGTGCATTGCCTTGGGGATGTCTCCTCGTACATCACCTCTCAGGTTTCCAGGTTTTTCTTGAGAGCTGTGACCATTAGAGGAGAGAGATGTAACCTCCCTTAGTTGGGCTTTTGGTGACTGGCTGCTGTGTCTCTTTTGTACTGTTCGTGTTTTGGTCTGTGACTGTAAATAAAGTATGATTATTATTACTTACTATATATTGTATGATATATATTGGCTACATATTTCTAAGAATAGTGTATGTATTTAATGGATCATATCTATGTGATTGCTAAGAGTCAACACCAACATGATGGCATAATCAATCAATGATTTATCATAATGTTGTGGTAGAGGGAGGTGGTCTCTCCTTTCTTCTAATAGAATTATTGCATTTCTTTTTGTATGTGTTTGCTTTCCTTTCATGTTATATCTATGCTTATATGTATATGTGTACATTGGGAAACATAGGACAGGCTACATATGTTCCACTTCGGGTCACAGAACCAGAAAGGAGGGAAATTCAGAATGAAACAGTCAATACTATTCTAAGCTGCTGCTCAATTGTGTTTAACATTAGGATATTTTCTGAATGACTTTTTTCTGCAGACCTTCTATCCCATTTTTAGTTCTGTTGCTGGCTTTTCCCATCATATCATATAGCCCTAGCCCGTTTTATTTTCCTCCTAAAATATCATTCTGTAGATAGATAGATGGATAGCTAGCTGATAACTGATAGCTAGATAGTTCTGACCCTCTTTACATAGATTTCCCCCCTAAAATGTTGTTGTGTTAGAAAGTATAAAAAGAATATGCAAAGGACAGGGGATGGATGAATGAATGAATAAATACATGTAAGTCAGAATGTTGGATATGGGGTCAAGAAGTTTAAAGTTTCCATATTTAGGAAATGTGGAAAAAAGCAAATGAATTTACAGTGAATGAAAGGCTGAATACTAAATTATTGGTAATATCCAAGTCTGGTAAGCATAAAACATCAATGCTCTACTCAAGGCAGCATGTGTATAAGAGAGAAAGTCTACTTTAGAAAATTTTATGTTAAACATTGCATCTGTTATATGTACTACAAATTTTGTACCACTTACATATCCTTGGTCTTGAGAATCTACAAAAACCAATTATAGGCTAAGTACATTTTAGATTATAGGCTGAGTTTAATAAATGTTGATCATTCTTGCTAAGAGATAGATCAAGTCCTGCAAAATGCTTTGTCTAACATTGAGTAAGGCCTATTTGTATTCCACACACACACCCTGCAAATTACAATATCATTATAACATCATAATTCATTCTGAAGGCCAAGACCAAGAATTCAAAAAGTTTCCATGTCACTGTCATTGTCTGTATCACACTATTAGATTGTATGTTCCGTTACATTGATCCACAATGCACATATGATAAAGTATTTGGGGATGACAAATTTTAATAAATGGGATAACACTGTTGGCAGATACATTCTTTACTTCAGTAGTATCCAAGCACTTAGCAGAATAAATCATTTCTGATCTAAACAGCTGGGTAAGACTTCCAAGACTTGAACAGCACATTTTGAACTGGAAATCTCATTTAACTTTAATTTATATCAAAATAGCATTAGGTTGAAGGAATACGATCCCTGTGGTATTTTTATTAGAACTATTCTATAATTATATTCTTAATTTGGTTATTAGATTTTTATAGACATACTTTTTTATACATTTAATTCTTTTTCCTTCTGAAAATTTCCAAGTAGTCTATGTGGTTCTTTCCTACACTTTCCTAGTCCAACAATGCATTGAGGAGAAATAAGAGAAAGTCTTTGTTCACACATTATGCCAACACAATTTATTTTACCAGAGGAAATTAACAGGGCTATTAAACACACTAAGCAAAAATCACATTGCATTTTAGTCTTAGGTTTAATCTCAATTCATAAATAGCCCAAGATTACACAGAAAGTCCTGCAGTTGAATAAGGATTTAAACCAACATCTCCCTAGGTTACACTGATAAACTCTTTAATTTGGAGTTTGGTCTAGTGCAGGGGTGTCCAAACTTGGGAACTTTAAGACTTGTGGACTTCAACTCCCAGAATTCCCCAGCCAGCATGGCTGGCTGGGGAATTCTGGGAGTTGAAGTCCACAAGTCTTAAAGTTCCCAAGTTTGGACACCCCTGGTCTAGTGGTTAAGGCACCAGATTAGAAGACAATAAGTTCACTCTCTCAGCCTAACACCGCCTCACAGGGTTGTTGTGGGGAAAATAGGAGGAGGAAGGCACGTTGGATATGTTGGCCGCCTTGAGTTATTTGTAAAAATAATAAAAGCAGGATACAAACAAACAAATAAACAAACAAGATTAAAAATAAATTAGATGATCTATTCCACAGGCAGCATGATGATGATGATGAAATTGGAGTGCAATAATCACTAGAAATTTTTCAGATTGAAGAGGCTGTTTTAGCATCACAGAAATGCAATATATTTTTTTCCTAGTAGTTTCAGCTTGCCAGTTTACCAATTCAGCTTACCAGATTTGCCAATATCAATTAATAATTTATTTATGATATACCCTGGTCAAGCCCATAAATGGGCTGATTCCTATAATATATAAATTATATTATATAAATTATATAAACACTGGAAGTCTTTAAGAAGATGTTGGATAGCTATTTGTCTGAAACGGTATAGGGTTTCCTGCCTAGGCAGGGGGTTGGACTAGAAGACCTCCAAGGTCCCTTCCAACTCTACTATTGTATTGTATTGTATTATATACAACCTGTATAAGTTACACAATTGTATAAGTTATCAAGACATGTTGTGAAGTGACGCTGACATTTAAAACACTAGTGATACTATAGTAAATTATAGGAAGTAAAGAAAATGCATTTTGACTAGAGCCAATAAGCTTTGTAAAAAGCATTTGTTTGGGGCAAAAGGTTTTAAACTGCAACAGCTTTTCTTTTTCATTCGCAACCCACATCCTGATCTCAGTGCTTCTTTGTTTCCTACTATTCAATTTGGGCATGTTGTTGTTACAATGTCTTTTGTTCATTTTTGCTATAAAAACACTAAAAGCTAGTGTTGCATTTGGGTCATGATTTACCTTTTTTTTAAAAAAAATAGTTGCAGTGAATTCTGGTATTTTAATGAGGGCAGTTTCAAGCATAAGCATTCTTGCGCGAAAATTGAAGTTTAGACTCTCAGCCAAGAACTGTGTGTAGAAAACAGGGATTTAATGTGAAAATATGTTTCTAGCTAAATAGATACCATATTGGGCGCGGTGCATATCACCAAAGTAGACAGTTAAAAGAATATCTGTGGCTATGGACAATTTTGTCACAAAGATCATCACCTCTCCTTGAAGAAAATCAATTAACAAGGCATTTTGATTGGCAGTATACAGTTTTAGCGATCACACTGTAGTGCACACTGTTAAATAAATGAGATTACTATCCCTCATGTAATGTCACATGATGGACAGTTTGAGCATGTACATTATGTATTTATCAGAAGCATTTGTAGACTATAAATTGTGCAGATTCCTGCATTCAAAAACTGACAGTAAAAGCCATAAAAACATAAAACAATAACTAATTTACAGCATTCATTTTGGTGCCATCACCTAGTTAAATTCAGCTAGACTGCAACATATAGGCAATTAGAACTTGAATTTCTGTCACTAAGTGATGTGGTCATAAAGTGTAACTGCACTGGTGGCAATTCCTATAGTCCTGGTTACCTTCATTCTCTGAATCCTATAGTTGTTAGGGTGGCAATTTCCTGCTGTCTTCCCACAACCCCAGGTTTATAAGCAAGTACATGGCTGCTATGGATGGGAAACAGAGTCAGGGGATGGGTGCACAATGGAGGGTCAAGGATCATTCCCAAAGCAGCATCTCTTTCCCATCTCCTGAGATTATCCCCACATACCATTATAACCAATAGGCAAGGTTCCAAATGGTAATCACATGACAATGAGGTGCTTGGCAACTTGTACGAACAAATAGGTTGCCAAGCACTCTGATCACAGTCATGTGATGGGGGGGCTACAGTGACTAGGACTCTGAGCACCAGTCCTAGCCACCATTCTTCCCTGTGTGCAGTTACAGAAAATTTCCAAACTACTGGAATATAATCTGACCATGATAATACCTGATACTAAGGATAACATCACCCAACTTGTCATACCCCCATCAGAGTCTGAATCTGAGATGGAAGATGAGCTGAAACAAGAGCCAACAGAGAGCGAAAAGGCGGTTCCATTGGCCTTGGAGGAAACTGGGGAAGGGTAGAATCAGTCCAGGCAAGGCTTTTCAGGATTAGAAAGGCTTGCAGACAGGGAGGAGCAGGAGAGGCAGAACTCAGTTGAAAAGCAAGGACCACCCCCTCCTGATCCTAGAGCATGCAGAGAAGAGAGAAGGTGAGAACAATGCAGACTGAGCCAGCTACAAGGGAGTAGAATGCCCTACCCCGCTTCACAAGGCAAACCTGGGGACTGAGATGTAAGGAGGTGCTTGTGGGTGGGGCATTTGTCGGGAACAAGCATTGAATCTGTGGAGCCTTGTGTGAATTTGCTGACACCTGGAGATTACCATTTGGTTAACGTGGCTTACTGGAGTGCTGGCCCTGGTTACTGTTTGGCTAACCTGGCTTATAGAACTATTTGCAGCCAGAGGCTGCTGAAGGCATGTGTAGTAAACATGGGGACATTGGGGGGGGGGAAAGTTGGATCAATAAAGGGGAGTTAGACCTGTTCTCTGGCGGTGTTGCTTTTTGTGCTAGGCTCTGGGTCATCACACAACTCTAGAACATCAGGTCCATGGTTGCCATGGTAGCCATGAATTCCTGAGCCACCACTGCCTCTAGAGAAACTCTACTACCAAAAAGCCACAGCATCAAGCACTTGAAGAAGGGAAAATGCTTTGCAGCAGGAAAGCTGATACAATAGCTGCTAATCATCTGATCTTATCCTTGACCTAACTTCACAGAATCTCACATCTAGTTCTTTGAAGAGCAATGCCTTTGAAAACCACTCTCATAAGAATATAGCCACACCCCACCCTTCCTGGGAATGCTTGGTGCCACCTACAAAACAAAGATGGCTCATTTCCAAAAGTGAAATCCTCTTTGTGTTCAACTATGTCTTGATTATGTGCATCAAGTCAGCCCAATTATCCATTGTTAAGAGCTGGGGCATTTATTATAGGCTATATTGGCATTCAGTAGTAGCAGCCAAAATATCCAATGACTGGGTAATGGGGAAGACTCCAAAGGCTGGAATGTGGAATCCATACCTATTAGCACAGAGAGACAGTAAATCCACAAAATCTTCTCTTACCTCCAGGTGTCTCTCTCTCTTAATAAAGTAGATATTAAAACATATTTTGTTGTCATTTTCTGATACAACCAATAAATTGACTGAGACATCTGCTTTATTTTGCCTGAGGTAAGTGTGCCAGAAGAACATTGGTATGCTATAGGTAGTTCTTGACTTGCAATGATTTATGTAATGACTGTTTGAAGTTATAATTGTGCTAAAAAGTCCAGTCCTTGCATTTATCAATGTGACACCACCCCATGGTTATGTGGTCGCAATTTAGGTGCTTGCATCAGCTCACATTTACAGTCTGTTGCAGTGTCTTGCACTCTCTTGATTACCATTTGTGACCATTTTTGCCAATTTCCATGAAAATACCTTTTTTGAAGAATATTTTTGCATTTAGACTGCAGCTTCACTTAATGACCATCATAATAATGGTTGTATAATGAGGTCTGATTTGATGTATGACTACAACAACTTATGATAGAAATTCTGGTCCCAATTTTAATCTAAAGTCAAGGACTACCTATATAACATAATACAACCACGTTACTTCCTATAAGAGAAATTTGAGTAAATCCCTAATATTTTAACAATAATACTTCTCATTGTAGAGTGTATGCTCTGTAACATCATTTCCATCTAATGGAGGTAAAAAGAGATTATAACAATCAAATTTAAGAGCTATTTCCAAAGTATTAAAATTTTTATTTCAAAATAAGTATTTTCTAGAAAGCACATTTGATGTATTCTTGGAATTGGCTTCTTGGAAGAAGCTTCTACAAAAGTGGAGTGGAATATTACCTCACATATTTTTTGCTCTCTCCTTACCAATGTGATATTTATATACAATGACATCATCAGATGAAATACATAGAAACAAAACTGAATATGCTGTAAGTATAAGAAAACGAAGAGCTTAGTTGCGGCCAGGGTTTGAGTGTGGAAGAGATCACGAAATCCTCATGCACAAGTCCCATGCCAAGCTAAAATAGAAGAACAAAGTCAACCAGTTTTCACAATATGAACTTGGGTATATTTACCCTGTCCCTCATTTTCAAGGAGAACATCAGGAATCATTCTGAGAACCATAGGAACTGTCCAATGAAATTAAAGACACTGTTAATGATAAATATGAAAAGAGACTGTCAAAGACCCAGAAAAAATCAAACAGAAGGAATCAAACTGGATGTCAGAATAAATAGTGGACAATGCCAAGATAAGAGAAGCTAAAAGCCAAGAAAGACAAAGGAATTTAACACAGACACCAAAGAGCTGCTAAAAGAGGCAAAAAGTAATATTATAATTTCTGTAAAGGCATCACAGATAGAAACTAATGTGGAAAAACAAGTACATTCTTTCAAAAGATGTCTGAACTCAGGAGGTTCCAAGTTCAGATTGGTAGGTAAAAGATGCCAGTGGATAGATAACAACAGATTCAAAAAGTTTCAAGAAAGATGTTCCATAGTTACAAGTTTCTTAGTTTTACATAGTTTTTTTGTACTAGAAAATGAAATTAAATCAGCACTCTGGGATTACCAAATCAGAAGTCTATAGGAATGAATGGAATATCTACAATAATATGGCAAACAACATAAGAGGAATCAGTAAGAGGTAGCAAATCTGAAGAATGATACAATGCCCTACAGCAGGGCATGTGAAACTTGATTTCATTGAGGGCCACATCAGGGTTGTATTTGGCCTTTGGGGGGCCAGAGTGGGCATGGCCAGCTCAACATCACTCGCGTTGCGGGCACCTGTGATGGCCCAAGCAGTCTACCAGTGAAAATGAGCTCTCAAGCTCTGTTTTTGGCTGCAACAGGTTCCTGCAACCCTCTACCAGTGAAAACGGATCTCCTGCAACCTTCTGCCAGTGAAAACGGAGCTCAGGAGGGTCACCCATGGCCCTCCCAAGCTCTGTTTCCTCTGGCAGAGACCCCATGGGCCAGTCCTTTACTGTTTCCAGAATGGTCCCGCGGACCAGATCTAAGTACCCCACTGGCCAGATTCAGCCCCCAGGTCTTGAGTTTGACACCCCTGCCCTACAGAATGAAATCTATATATCAATGCCAAAGAAAGAAGGTTCATTAGTATGCAAACTATCACACTGTAATCTTAATTTCATATGCTAGCCAAATAATATTTAGAATCATCCAACACAATTTGAATCCTACATGGAAAGATAGCTGCTAAATATTCAACCTGGCTTTAGAGAAGGACAGGAAACCAAGAACATTATTGCTGATGCATCCTAGATACCTGAGAAAGTTAAAAAAAATAAGTCAAGATGTGCTTCATTGATTATAGAAAGGCTTTTGAAAATGGGAGTCCCAAAATTTCTTACTGTCCTGATGTGAAACTTGTACATAAGATAGAAAATTGTAGCCTAGATGGAACCTGGTGAAACAGACTGCCTCCAGAGAAAATGCTATATACTCTTCTTTTTCCATTTTAATTTTTATTTATTCTTGTAAAAATAAAATCATACAAACATAATTTTAAACATATTGCCGTCACAGCGCAAGAAATCATAGTGTTTAAATAACCAAACTTAACATTACCATCCTAATGGTAGGCCTAATATTTTACACCAACATTTACACTATATGCAGCCCATCTAGTCAGCGTACCTACTTCATCAATTCTTATTCGTCCTTTAAAAAAAAAACAGAGAAAATGCTATATACTCTTCTTATTTCTTCAACCTATATGCTGAATATACACTGTGGGAGGCTACAATGGAAGAAGATAGCATGGAGGAAGAAACATCTGTAATTTGCACTTTGCGGATGATACTATGCTGATAACGGAAAATGGAGGTAATCTCCATGCTTTAGTAATATATGTTATGGATTATAGTGACTAAATTTATTACAAAAAAAGACCCAATTAATAACAACTTGTACACTAAATAGCCTAGCCTTAGATTTGAGAATGAAGTATTAGATAGCTTCTGCCTTTAACACTGATTAACATGGAAGAAACTGGCAGTCAAGAAACATGCCATAGACTAGCACTTACAAGGTAGCACTGAAGCCCTTGGAAAAAATATTCATATGCTCACACGCACACGCACACACACACACACTATATTATCATCATCATCATCATCATTTTAGCCCTTGTCTATCCTGAGCTTTCTTTCGCCAATTGGTCCTGCAATACATGTTGATGTCATCGATCCATCTTGTTTTAGGTCACTTTAGTGGATACTTTTTATCAAGTGGGATCCATCCTATAACTTCCTTGGTCCACTTGCTATCATCAGCTCTTCTTGCTACTGTATGTGACCAGCCCATTTCCATTTCACTTCTTTTACTCTCTTGATATTGTATACCTTTGTTTATTCTCTAATCCATCTGCAGGTCTTTCTATCTTGTCTTGTAATGCTGAGCATCTATCTTTCCATGGCTCTTGGCGCTCCTCATAACCTTTGTATTGATTTAGTGCCCATGTTTCATGCATATGTTAGAGCAGGTAACACACACTGATCAAAAACTTTTCTCTTCAGGCATAGGGGGAGGTTGTTGTTGAAAATTATGCCTGCCAACCACATTTAACATGTTCAATTTCCTTTATTGTATTGCCTTCCATTGAGATCCATTGGCCAAGGTATATGTGGATGTATGTACTACATATAGTTCTTCTCTAGATATAAAAAAAATTCTTTCTTTGGTTAATTTATTAAACAGAACCTGATTCTTTTTCATGTTTCTTTTAAAGCCAAATAGTTCTCCTACTTTGTGCAGCTCTTGTATGTGTCTTCTGAGAAGAGAAAATGTCATTTGCAAATCTTAAGTGATTTAAGCAGGCACCACTGATTTTTATTCTATCTTTTGTCCAGTCTATTTTGTGAAAGACTTCTATAGCAGGCTGAGAAAAGGACAGGTGATACTGCATTGTCTTGTTGTGCATCTTCTTCTATGTTGATTTCCACTTTAAGATCATTAAGGCAAATTGTTGCCATTTTTTGTTATATTTATTGTAATAAGTTTATGCAAGCAATGTCTTTGCCTTGGATGAGCAATGCATTAATTATTGCTTGCTGGAATACTGAGTCAAACGCCTTTTCATAGCCATGCACAGAGATATGTTATACTCATTGTGTCTTTTAATGACTTGCTGAACAACCTGGATGTGATTGGTGTTAGTCTGGGTTATCCATCATGGTCTGTTCACCTTGGGAAACCCTTCTGCACATATATATGTCTGATGACATAGCCCATGATTTCATTTACCCTTCACCTCATCAAGGCCCCAGTCATAGAAGGATCTATTCTGATCTTTGTGTGTTTGTGTGCAGCACACACACACAGGGGGGGGGGATGGAAAGAGAGATCAGAATAGGGCTGACAATTATTTTCCCCATAAAACCCTATACAAAACAAAGTTGAACATTAAAGAAGCCCAATAGATTGACTCCTTTGTATGTCGGTGGTGAAGAGAGACTTGATAATACCATAAATAGAAATAAAATGGATCATAAAACAAATCATTCTATAGATCTCAATTAAGGCCCAAATGATCTGGGCTGAAATTATAATCTTTTGAACATATTATGCAAAACTGTAGTTCCCTTGTGAAGTCCATTTAGTACTGTAGGGAATGTGAAGAGAAAGAGAATAGGATGGACTTGATTATAGGCAATGGGTAAACCTTTGGAAAACCTGAAGGGGCAGATTGGGAATTAAGAAACTGTGCAGAAGATCTATGTGGTCTCAAAAAAAATCATACTCTTGATAACATATAATTATCAAACTCCCTAGTAAATTTGACTAAAGGAAGTTAATCAGTCTTATACCTCCAGTTCCGTATCTACTTATCTTATAATAACACCATTTGCTTTTGGGATATGTTGTTGAGAAAACACAAAGGTTATCTAATGTTATATTGACATTATTAAAGTGCTTAATAAGAAGTGCTGTGGATTTAAAATTCATGTTCAGAAGACTGATATTGTTCTTAAATAAGTATCCAACTCTTTACTGACATGATCATCTACATTGTTTAAATATCTATTTTTGTGTATGCATGAGAATCTATCTGAAGACTTGACACAAACTTGTTTTTGGAAATCATACAAATCGGTCATGTCAAGGCCAGTATCTTTGAATGCTTAACGTCCCAACTGTACAGCTGAAAACTAATAGGTTTATTACACTAGAGAAAGATTGTTAGCGTAGTCATGATCTCACATAGCTCTATTTCCTTTTTTTAACAATTAAAAGGGTTCAAATACACAATTGCTCATAAAATGGTCATAAGTAACTCCTACAAATCTACATTTGGGGAGGAGAGGAGAACACCAAATATGCAATGCTGCCAAACAATTAATTTTGCCAGATTAAAAGGGGCAAATGGACCTCCATAAACTCTGAGATGATGATGACGATGACATTAAAATATTTGGAGAACCTTGCAAGTTGGACTTAATTTGTAAAACAATTTTCCAAAAGCTACAGAGGAATACGGAGCCAGCAAAGTTTCTCTGACCAGCACTTTTCCACTTCCTTTGGAATATACATGTAACCCACAGACGTCCGGACATTCACTCCACTTATCAAAGAAACATTGCATTCGAAGAGGAAAACCAAGATAGGTCACTGTCCACATGGCTGCAAGAGATAACATTTAGGACAAACATGTGGGTCCGATTGTGTCTAAAACATTTAGTGCTTAACTATCTGATGAAAATAATTTCGGGGAGGCAAATATTACTGAGCCTTGTAAATCTCTGCACAATACCTCTCACATACCTCTCTCTCTGTGTATAGGTATGCAAACAGCTATGCTTGCAAATGTGTGTGTGTGTGTGTGCATGTGCGTGCGCGCGCGCACACACACACACATCTCTCCGTCTCTACCAAGTCAGCAATACTACTCTACAGTTCAGTGGCTAACAAAAAAGACAAGAGTCTATTTGAATTCCTTTATCTTTTAGAAGTGGATGTGAAGTTGCACAGACAACTCCCAGTATCAGGAAGCTGAAGCAGCGCCAGGAACAGATTCAGGGGATTAAGATAGAAAGAATATACTGAGGCCATGAACATTTTCTTACACAAGGAACCCTTGTGAACTCTTTCTGAGCGGATGGATCCAATTGACATAATATTAACCAATAGGAAGTCATGAAAGACTGGCTGGGGAATTCTGAGAGTTAAAGTCCACCCATTTTAAAATTGTCAAGGTTGAGAAACACTGTTCTAGGAGCTCAACACACATATTCTTGATCCCAGTCATAGTTGCTCCTGGCAATGGTTTTGCTCTTCTGATACTAATTGATACTTGGATAAATTCACAGATACTGTAACATCATATGTCCGTTTTTGTGAAGATCTATGTGTGCGGACCAGAAACCTGCGAATATATAGTAACAACAAACCTTGGTTCACAGCTAAACTTAAGCAGCTACGTCGTTCCAAAGAGGAAGTCTACAGAAAAAGTGATAGAATGCTATACAATCAGGCCAGAAACGTATTAACAAGGGAGATCAGAGCAGCAAAAAAGAAGCTACTCTCAAAAGCTAAGGAATCAGTTCTCAACAAATGAACCAGCAAACATGTGGAAAACTCTTAAAAATATCACTGGTTACAGCAAACCTCCTTTCCATGCATAAAGAAATCAACAAGTGGCAGATGACCTGAATGTGTTTTACTGTAGGTTTGAAAAAAAAAATTCTGCCACCTATCTCCACAATTCCCCATCTCAGACACACCAACAACAGCCAAGCCTCCTACAACTGACCTCATCCCATTGGCCCCACCACCTCTGGCGATTGCAGAAAATGAGGTGCAAGGTCTATTTCACTGACAAAAGCCAGGAAAAGCACCAGACCCAGACAAGATAACTCCTTCTAGCTTAAAAGCTTAGGCTGACCAACTGGTCCACATCTTTAATAAATTACTAGAGATGTATTATGTTCCTTGTTACTTCAAATGCTCTACTATCATCCCAGTGACAAAGAAACCTTCCATCAAGGAACCAAATGACATCCGTACTTACAAAAATATTTGAGAGGTTAGTCCTGGTCCACCTGCAAACCATCACGGATCCACTATTAGACCTCTTGCAATTTGCCTACCAAGCAAATAGATTGACAAATGATGCTGTTAATATAGCTCTGCACTATATCCTACAACATCTTGAATCTCCAAGGACCAATGAAAGGGTCCTCTTTGTAGACTTCAGCTCAGCATTTAATGTCATCATTCCAGATATTCTTCTAACTAGACTAAATCAGCTAGCTGTACCTGACCACATTTGTAGATGGATCATAAGCTTCCTACAAGACAGGAAGCAGCAGGTGAATTAGGCAAAATCACATCAGATACCTGTATAATTAGCACAGCCCTCCAGGGCTGTCTGCTCTCTTATTTAGTATCCTATGATTATCACTAAGTGTTGTACTTCTTTCTCTATACCAATGACCGTATCTCAATTTTAATACTTAAATTTAATGTAAATTTGATACTTAAATCAAATTTCAATACTGTTAAAGTACTGAAATTTGCAGATGATACAACAGTGCTTAGTTTCATTTGAGACAGCAATGAATCTGCATACAGATGGGAGGTTGAACAACTAGCGTTGTGGTGTAACTGGAACAATCTTGAACTAAATACATTTAAAACCATAGAAATAGTGGTGGATTTTAGGAGAAACCCTCTACACTACCACCTCTTACAATACTAGACAACACAGTATCAACAGTAAAGGCCTTAAAGTTTCTAGGATCTATCATATCTCAAGACTTAAAATGGACATCTATTATCAAAAAGGTCATCAAAAACACACAACAAAGAATGTTCTTTCTTCGCCAACTCAGAAAGCTCAAACTGCCCAAGGAGCTGCTCATTCAGTTCTACAGAGGAATTATTGAGTCTGTCATATGCACCTCTATAACTGTCTGGTTTGATTCTGCAACCAAACAAGACAGACACACATTATTATTTAACGGATAATTAGAATAGCAGAATAAACAACTTCTACCAACCTGCTTTCCATTGAGGACCTGTATACTGCACAAGTCAAAAAGAGGGCTGTGAAAATATACAGACCCCTCCCATCCTAGACATAAATTGTTTCAACTTTTACCTTCAAAATGATGGGCACTGCACACCAGAACAACTAGACAGTTTTTCCCCAAATGCCATCACTCTGCTAAACAACTAATTCCCACAACACTGTCAAACTATTTACTAAGACTGTATTACTATTATTCTTCTCATCTTTCCTATAACCTATCTCCTCCCACTTATGACTATAACCTTGTTGCTTGTATCTTTACAGTTTATATAGTTTTATTTAGTTTCCTAGTATGATTTAATTGCTTATTTAATATCCTATGAGTATCGTTAAGTGTTCTATCTTATGATTCTTGATGAATATATTTTTAATGTACACTGAGAGCATATGCACCAAAGGCAAATTCCTTGTGAGTCCAATCACACTTGGCCTATTCTATTCTATTCTATTCTATTCTATTCTATTCTATTCTATTCTATTCTATTCTATTCTATTGTAGAGACAAATTACACTGAGTAGAATTTTTAAATCAAGGTTTGAGTGATATAAACACCATTTAGTCTTATAGATTCAAGTATTGTATATACATCACATTAAGCTAAAAAGGAACAAATCATAATATTAAGTTGGATTTAGAAGGTCACAGCAGAGAAGATGGATGGATTATCCTACATCCAATTTTTCTCTCTAGTTTTCATTATGTGGACATTTATTTGCTGAGTAATCATTTACTGTTAAAATGGAAGTTTTAACCACCATAAATAGACATCAACATCTCCCAAAAATGTTTTATAGACATCTTATTACATTACTAATCTTTTCCCAGTCCTTTTAATCTCATTTTTACAAACAATGAGACTATGCTAGCTTCAGTTGATGGGCAGTGTTAAATCAGAAGCAAGCACAGCAGTCATAAACACATGACATGATCTTCTGTGTTTACAAGAAGATCTTAGGTGCACATTTGAGGATAGGATTTGATTCAGGAGCTATATGTCAATGCTTTCTTTCTCTTATTTTCTTCTGTAAATAAAGTAAGTAAATAAATTTCCTTCCAACTGAGTCTGATGCCTGGTGATTTCATGGACATGTCCATCTCACTTCTTAGAGACAGTACAAAAGCCACTGCTTTTTTCCAGTATTGTTAATTTGACTTCGCAATTTAGCTTAAAACCCTGAAATTTGTAAGGACAAGTCCATCTCTGCACTCATTTTTTGTGATCAGCCAAAATTGCCTATATGCTGTCATTTCAAGGATGCATTATCCAGGGCCTGCTGCAAATGTATACTTTTGCCATGGAGTTTGCATAGAGAGAGAGAGAAAGTGGGGGGGAGAACTCCTTTAAAAATCTTTGCGTATGTAGGAAGCAGGCTTACTAAAGAATGCAGCAATTTCACTCTTAGCTGTGATGGAATCTTTCTCTTTCCTATTTGAGGAACTGACCTTATCAGTCCCACTTTGTTTGAAGCAAGTACATATAAACAGAGCTTTGGATCATTTTCATCTCTCATGTAATTCTTACCAAAACATTCAGGTTGTAATTCTACAACCTGAATTAATTTGGCTTTTACTCAAGCAAAGTCACAGTTTAAAGCTGTGAACAGAAATGTCCTGAAAGGAAGAGCAAACTGAAATGCACTGCTTGGTGTACTGTCATGTAACTTTTAAATTACTATGCTTATCTTTTTTCCACCCTGACATCAGAAAATAATGTGGTAATGGTTACAAAATCCCCTTCCACCGGACGTGTTCACTTCATATATTGTTTCCCTACCATTTTGAAGGCTATTTATTTATGTGAATTGGAAGAGAGTGGAATATATACTCATAATCTGTGCATTTTGAGATCAGCTTAATGAAAAAAAGGACTAGTGAAAAGTTAGTGAAAATTTACCTTCATTAGTGAAGGACTAATGAAAAGGAATTTTCATTAGACTAATCAGTCTCAGTTTTGTTAGAATAATATGGACTATGGGGTGACATGATAGTGTTCCAATATTTGAGGAGCTCTTACACAGATGAAGAGGTCAAACTATATTCCAAAGCACCAAAAGGAGGTAGAGAAACAATGGATTGAAACTAACTAAGGAGGGAAGCAACCTAGAACTAAGGAGAAATTATCTAATGGTAACAGCAATCACCCAATGAAACAGCTTGCCTTCAGTAGCTATGGGTGCTCCCCACAACTGGACAGCCACGGTGTAGGGTCTCCTGCTCATGCAGGGGGTTGGACTAGAAGACCACCAAGGTCCCTTCCAATTCTGTTAGTCTATGTTCTATCACATCTATTGGGTCTGCCCTAAACACATTCCATAGACCCTGTCTATGTCAGTTTAAATGAGGTTGGGGAGCCTGTATTTCTGCAAGATGCTAAATTGAATGTAGAGAAAGGAAATGTAAGTGTACGTATTCCTTCACTCCCATGATTGAATAAAAGTGCAGGCTCAGCTGTATATGTTTTCATCTATACAATTCAGAATCTGATTGTGGGAGATTACTGATATCCCAGAGAAACAGAAATGCATAGAGCTGCACATCTCTGTTTTCTCTTACCACTATTTTACTGTAAGTCTAACAGACAGGCTGAGGGAGAGGATAGGTGGCAGCTGACTCATATTTCTGACTTTTGCAGTGTCTTGGGGTCATGTGATAACCTTTTGCAATCTTGTTACTAGCAAAGACAATGGGGAAGACAGATTCACTTAAAAACCGGTTTACTAATTTAACAGCTGAAATGTTTCACTTAATAACTGTGGCAAGAAAGTTTGTAAAATGGGGCAAAATTCACTTAATAACTGTCTTGTTTAGCAACAGAAATTTTGGGCTTGATTATGGTTGTAAGTAGAGGACTACCTTACTTCAATGTTGTTGGTTTAGAGCAGGGGTGTCCAAACTTGGGAACTTTAAGACTTGTGGACTTCAACTCCCAGAATTCCCCAGCCAGCATGGCTGGCTGGGGAATTCTGGGAGTTGAAGTCCACAAGTCTTAAAGTTCCCAAGTTTGGACACCCCTGGTTTAGAGTTATATACAAGGGATGATGCATCTCTGAATTCTATCATTAAAATCGAGGCTTTAGGATACAAAAACCTGACTGAAGGGGGAAGCCAGATAGGGAAATGTGTCTCTCACATGTAGAATTATACCTTATTTGCTGCAAGATATGCCCCATCAATGATAGCACAGCAGTGTTCCAACACAGGCACAATTCAAACAGCAAATAAGTAAACAGTTTGCTCTATTACTGTGATGGCGAACCTATGGAACCATTTGTTAGGGCACGCAAGGTGTTGCCCTGTCAGCTCCAGCGTGCATGCGTGCACTGGCCAGCTGACTTCGGCCTTCTTTTTTGGCAGTTTTTCATCCTCTGGAAGCCTCCCTAAAACCACCCAATGTGCAAACCGGAAGTTCAGGAATGGACCTCCGGTTTGACGTTGGGCTGTTTTTTGTGCTCCGGAGCTTTTAGAGAAGCCCCCTGAAGGCTCCGGAGGGCGAAAAACAGCTGTATCGGCAACCTGGAAGTTCAGGAATGGTAACTTCCAGTTTGTCCGTAGGGCCATTTTTCGCCCTCCTTCTGGAGGTCAGAGGGGGCTGTTTTCACTCTCCCTAGGCTTCTAGAAAGCATCTGGAGCCTGGGAAAGGCGAAAAATGGGTCCATCATGGGCCAAAAGCAGTGTGTGGGGGGGGGGTCCACGCACATAGCATTATGGGTGTGGGCACACCCGTGCATTACCCCCCCTGCGCTCCCCCTGCTTTTGGCACACGATCCGAAAAAGGTTAGCCATCACTGTTCTTTTATGAGAAGCTGTGCTTTCCTCCATCCTGTGCTGCTGTGTCAGATGGAATGCACATCCCAGCATATTTCTTCAGTGTGCTGTTTTTCATTGGAGACACTGACGGACTGCCACATCCATGCCTGCCCAACTCATGATTCTTAGTTATTTATGTCATCTATGAATGTAATTAAGATTTAATTTGTTTTTATTGTCAATCAATCAGTGGCAGCAGTAGCCTGAAGTATAACTAATATCATCAACTCCAGAAGCCAACATACCTAGCTGGGGCTGGCAAGAGTTTGTTAATCTCCAAACTAAGTATCTGGACTATGTCTAATCCTGATGAGAGTTAATACCAGACTGCTGAAAGAGTTGCTAAATTGGATGACCTGAATAACAAAACTGCACTTGTGCAATGGCTTAACGTTGCTGATCTTTGCTCGGTAATACCAAGTCATTCCACACATGCTTTTAATGGCTTGATTGCTTCTGATGAAAACAAATTTGTGAAGGGTCTAATAGCCAGATCCTGGTCTTCTTCAAGTTAATATTAACCAATTGGCAAGGCATTTATTTCCCAGTAAGCAGGCATAGGATTATAACTTTAGTTTAAAAAGCAACTAAAAGGAAACAAGTCATAGAGTACCATGAGTAGGAGTTGGCAAAGGGCACGCATATATACAAGGCCCTTTTCTCTCGGCCGCACCCTTTCAGGAGGCAGCATAATTTAACTGGCTGTACTCAAGCAGGCTGAAAACAATAATCCGTTAGTGCATCTGTGGCAATATTTACTGATTCAGAGAAAGGCCATGAGTGGGTGTAAAGAGAGGCTGCACTTGGGGAAGAAACAAAAAAGCATTGGGCAAAAAGCTAAATTCATCCACCTAACATATAGAATTATGTGCATAAACTTCACAACTGTTGAATACATGTGAGAGAGCACATAGCTTCTGGACTTTGTGTGATGAGATTCTTCCAGCAACTAGCTAACTCTCTTTCTCTCTCTCCCTCTCTCCCTGCTGTGTACTCTTCACATATTTAATACTACAATTCTAAGGGTTTTTTTTTAATCCCATGTTTCTCATTAGATCTTGTCTGTTTTAGATTTTTTTTAAATTTTAAACAGCAGCTTTCAACTATTCATGCTGGCATTAGATGCTAAAAAGTTCAGACAAAAATAAACAAATATTCATTTTCTCCCAGTTCTGTGGGTTCTATTATGATTGTGTAAGATAGATCAAAAAGGAAGTGGCCATGCTGCTTTATAAGGCAAACACTGGAAGTCTTTAAGAAGATGTTGTATAGCCATTTGTCTGAAACGGTATAGGGTTTCCTGCCTAGGCAGGGGGTTGGACTAGAAGACCTCCAAGGTCCCTTCCAACTCTACTATTGTATTGTATTGTATTGTATTGTATTGTATTAAATGCACTGTCAATAGACTTGTTTATGGGGGAACTACCGTAACCATCATCTTACAACTGAGCAAGCTTTCAAATTCTCTTACAGCTTTGAACAGGAGAGGAAAACTTCTCAGCATGAGCTATTTGTACAGTGACTGATCAAATACCTGCTTCCAACCTTGTCAGCCAGATCATTCCAGGGTTTCCAAAAATTGCTTAAAATTAACTGCATTTCGTACCCTCTATCTCACATTTCTGAGTATTTACAAGTAGCTGTCTTTGACCCTGGATTCCATTTGGGCTACACTCAGTTATTACAGCCTAGTTGTGCTAAGTCTCCCTTGTAAAGCAGTGCATCTCAAAGCAACTGCAAAATCTGTGAACTTCAAGTCCCAGAATTCACCAGCCAGCTGGAGAATTCTACAAGTCGAAGTCCACATCTCTTAAAGTTGCTAAGGTTGAGAAACACCCTTCTGTAGTTATCTAACTTTTTTCAAAGAGCCTCCTTAAATGTGAATTAAATAACATTCATTGGTAATATGGAAAAGCAATAAAGGAGAGGGAATATTGGAAAAAATGGCTTAATTCATTGCCTTTTGATTTCTCCAAGCTGCTTTCTCCAATTATATTCATG
Organism: Natrix helvetica; assembly: GCF_964273705.1. Taxonomy (NCBI): domain Eukaryota; kingdom Metazoa; phylum Chordata; class Lepidosauria; order Squamata; family Natricidae; genus Natrix; species Natrix helvetica. The sequence continues at coordinate 61,033,416 of NC_138553.1, read as the reverse complement.
CCTGTATAATTTGTTAAAGGTAGGTGTCCATAAAAAGTAGAATTAAAGATGCCAATTCGCTTTGACATATTACTAAATGCACAATACTGTAGAAATCAAATGGTTTCTTATTAAAATTCAGCTCAGTGCATATATGAAAATCTAAGATTTAAGGGCTGCATGCAGCTCAAGTTTTTCTTTACAACCTCACACACCCCACACTCCATTGCCAATTATCTATGCTAGTGTCTCAATCTGGTCACTGAAACTTTCCCAATTCGGGTTTAATGAGGGCTGTAAGAATTCAGACAGAATCCAGATAAATATAAAGCTACTGTATAAGGAATATGCAAGATTTATATCAAAAAAGAGAGAGTAATGTATATATTTGTAAATATTGTTATAGTTTAAATTAGTATATAATACATAGTATAGTAATCTATATAATTAGAAATTATGTTAATATGAGTGACATCGATACGGAGACACTGTAATGAGTGGAACTGTGTGTTGTTTTTAATGTTGAAATATGCTTAATAAAAATTATTTTTTAAAAAAAATCCAGATAATTGCTAGATAGCAACCAAGTGAAACAGAATATTCAAATTCCACTATCACTGAATGGATGTCTGGACTTTTATAGCTCAGATGTAGTAAATTATTCTAATTCTAAGCCCAAGTCAGTGATTTTACCATAAACTAGCTCCGAGCATCTTCTAACTTGCTTTTAAGTCTATTATTGCTGATTCATCATAATAAAACTTCATATCCAAAATCTGTATTATTTATACAGAGGATGCAAAAAATAAAATTATAAAACCCATTGTTTTCCACAGATTCCAAAACAATTTTGGAAACAATACTGAGGTCATCTGAAGAATTGCTTACTTGTTTTATTTTGTGTGAATTATTCTTGTGTTATTCCACTGGAGGGCCAAGGAGCTTAGGCAGTGTCAGCAACTCAACAATGTCCATGCAAACTGGCAACATTTATCCAGCAACATGAAATTTAGTTCCTTCTCAGTCTTCCCTCTGTGTGGTTGTTACTTTCTGCCTTGTAAATGTCTCTGTCCCATTTGGTATGAAGTTTATGCACTTGCCACATGGCACACTGACACCCCCCAAATAATGAACCAATACATAACATTATGAGGCACTTTGTGAAACAATACTGAAGCCATGCAAAGAATTGCTTACAGGGCAGATTCCTTGGCCTTTGCTTAATCATCTGTCCGTGTTCAGCTGTTCTTCTGTGTAGATGTTGGCATTAGGGGAAACACAATGCAAAAATCCTAGACAATGGCTATAATGCACAGAATATAAAATAAACCAAATAATTGGAATAAACCGAGGATTCCATACGTGCAAAAATGTGACTCTGAAGAGTGTACATTCAATTAGCAGTATCCAATGTATTATTCATTACTTGATTTCTTATTTCCCCTGTAGGCATGCAATGAAACCTGGAAACCTTTCCACTTTAACAAATTTACTTGAATGGAAAAAGACCTGGCACCCCCACTAGGCATCTTTGAGAAAACATTGGCTCATAAGCACCCAATTATTGATACTGACCACTGGTAGCAGGCAGATAAGTGAGGAGAGTCCTATTTCATAATGGTCACCATGCTGTATGGCTTTTTTAAAAACCTATTTTTATCCTGCTTTTATTATTTTTATAAATAACTTAAAGTGGCAAACATAACCTTCTCTTCTTTTCTTTACAATGACATCCCTGTGAGGTGGGTTGAGAGTTGAGAGACAGTGGCAGGCCTAAAATTATCCAGTTGGCTGTCATGTTTCAAGCAGGACTATAATTCACGGTCTCCTGTTTATGGACTGGTACCATAATCGCTAGACCAAATTGCCTCCTTGCTAGACCAAACTGGTTTCTTTGTTATTTATTTTCATTTATTTATTTATTTAATTTCTATGCTGTCCATCTTCCCTACAAAATGACTCTGGACTGATAGGGTTTTGCTCTAGAGCAGTGGTTCCCAACTCTTTTTTGGCCATGCCCTACCTAAGCATCTCTAAAATCCTGATTCCCCCCCCCCCAACATATAATTCTTACTTTACTCAAAAAGTTAACTCAACTCATGCAGAGGAAGCCTAAAAGGCCATTAACCTTTTAGGTTCAAATTGCTCACATTAAAAATCAAATTGCCCCCTGTGGGGCGTAGGCCCCATGTTGGTAACCACTGTTCTAGAGTGCTGTAGGAGACTGAATAGGGTGGCCCAGGATCCCTCATGAGATGGAGAGCAATCTTCAAAAGAATAGATTTTGAATACAGACCTTAACAATCATTTTATAATGATAAAGATTCCAAATAGAAACCTTTATATTTTCTGTTGCCACAGAAACTAGGACCAGAACTAGTAGGTATGAATTATGCTTTCTAAAATTTCATTTAAGTGTAAGAAAGAAAAGAAAGTTATTTCAGTTGTGGATTCTCTAGAGATTTTTAGGAAGAATCTTGATAGCCTCTTCTCAAGGAAGATCTAATTGGTTCTGCGGGCTGCAAAATGTTGAACTAAGTGATGCTTGCAGCCTTTTCCAATTCTATGCTTTATTGGAATACATAAACACTGTCACCAATTTTTCTCTACTTTCTTATTAAACTCCAAATACCAGTTTGTAAGTTACAGCATGAGCTAAGCTGTCACTTGTTGATGAAAGGAAATGAGGCATCTACTGGTAGGAGAGCAGGGATAGCAAATGATATTACAAGCATGCTGATGTCATCTGCCAAAGGAGTGGGGCGGAGGGACAGGGAGAGAGCTACAAACTAAGAGACTGTGAGTTCTAATCCTGCCTTAGTCATGAAATCCAGCTGTTGGACCTTAGCCCAACTCACCTCACAGGGTTATTGTTGTTGTTAGGAAAATAGGAGAAGAAAGGAGGATTAGACATGTTTGCTGCCTTGAGTTGTTTATAAAATGATAAAGGCAAGACACAAATCAATGAATGTATTTGATCATTTCTCATCATGACATTATAATGTGTGTGTCATTATGTGAAACAATAATTTGCAGCTTATAATGGATGCCTAGTATGAAAGAAACATGAAGAATGAATTGACAGGAATAACTTCAAAAGCTGCCCCTATAACTGGGATGAAAGCAAAATGCATATTTTTGGAGGGGCCATACTAAATGATTATCACCTCTGTCATAAAATGAAGAAACCCTAAAATGGCTGTGATGGAGCAAACATTCAAGGAAATCAAGAATATCACAATATGACAAAAAAGGGTCCACTCTGTCCCTTAAAGTTTCATGTTTATTTCAAAGAAGTGTACTTTCAGAAAAGGACACTATATAAGAAACTTCTCACAAGAAAGGAATTGTGTCTTTCAAGTCAATGAAATATGTGACAATCATTAGAACTTTATTTTAAAAAATAATGTATTCCATTATCATTTAGCTTAATTAACAATCCCATGCATGCTTATTTAAAACAGGAACTCATTTCACAAAAGCCTATTCCTAGATAAATGGGTATATTTGCAGAAGATTACGCACTTTCAGCTATTTGGCTATGGGTCACACCCAACTAACCTTGTCTGGGCTTGAAAGTTAAGCAGGATTGGGCCTGGTCAGTTACAGCATGAGTTAAACAGGGTAAATATTTAAAGATGGCAACTGCGGGTAGGATAGGAGACAATCAGAAAACACCATAACTGTGACTAGATTGAGAAACTGAAACACATTTGAAAAGAAAGCAAATTTGCACTATTATTGTTCCAGACTTTGGTAGGAGAACTTTTTCTCTGTCCTTCACACAGGGGACTAAAAGTATTTATCGGTGTTCCAAACAATTGCAGTTCAAAAGTAACATTTCTGATCTTCAGTAGTTTAACAGTAAAAAAAGTACCTTCCTAAAAGAAGCAACAAAAAATGCAAATCAACAAAGGAACATTGTAATATATATTTTTAAAAATGTAATAAAGATATACGTCCAGTTCAGTTCAATGAATTCTGAAGAGATCCAAAATTTAATTTTATATGGGCATCTTTTGCACCAGATTCTGGCCAGAAGGATTTAAAATTTAGGAAAAGTCAAAGTACAACCTGCAAATCTTATGTCTAGTCACAATTCATCAATTGTTCGTGCAGAACCAGTTGCATTACTCTCTCTCTCTCTCTCTCTCTCTCTCTCTCTCTCTCTCTCTCTCTCTCTCTCTCTCTCTCTCTCTCTCTCTCTCTCTCTCTCTCTCTCTCTCTCTCTGTGTGTGTGTGTGTGTATGCAAGATGGCAAACAGAGCATTTGGATTCAAGTTGTGCCCTTTTTGTTACATGTGCAAATGTGGCCAGCCTTCTATTTCTCTCCAATGTCTTGCTGATTTTGAAGTTTCCCCTGCCCCGGATGCAACTGTGTAGAATGGCAACTTTCAATTTGGATGCAAAACTTTACTACAAATTAGATCGGTCCCCTAGTCACTGCAATCTGAAATAACCTTTATATAACATCACCCAGTTTATACTTGTAACTTGGATCTGGCTCTAAAGTATTCTTGGAGGTGATGAAGAGTTGCCTGCTGTTTTATCTGAATGAAAGAACAACAATTATCTTCAAAATAAAATGCTGCAAACCTCCATCCCCAACATGATAGCTTTTTTAAAAAAGCAGCAGATGAGTCTATGCTTTAGAAATGCCTCACCAGTAGCATGTAGGTACATGGAGATGGGAAAGAAAAGCCTTTTGTATTTAATGGGTCTATAATTTGAACCTGTTTGTAGCAAAGTAGCATTCCCATTTTTTCTTTAGCACATTGGATGTAACTGACATGTTTGATTTCTCTCTGGGGGAAAGTTTGCAAACATTTCCTTTAAAATACTCATTTTTGCCCTTATTTTTCTTTCTTGTGAGCAGCCTTTTATTCCCAGTAGTATCCATCTCTTTCTGTTTGGATATGTTGTTAGAGAGCAATGTAGATTCCATCCAGCCTTCCGTATATCACTAAGCCTTGTAAGATGTTCTTGCTTTGTGACCTTCAGCTGCTCTGAAGAACAAGCTAAGAAGTATGTGCTCTGAATTCCCCAAATGCTCCCTTCTTCCCAAGCCTATTTTCTCTTCCCAAATTTTTTTAAAAAGTTATGTTGTAGTATTAAGTTACTTTCTCATGCATTGTTTTGCAAGAAGACTTTATGTACTGTGGGACAATGTTGCCTTCTGGTGAAAAACCCAAATCCAATTCAGTGTGTTGTTCTTCAAAAGAAATTTAGTATTTAGTGGTGCTTAGTTCTACCTAAAAGGATATTAGACTAGAGTCTCAAATTTAAGTCTGTTTCTCAATTTGGATTTGCAATGGCAGAAATCAGAATATTTGACTTGTGGGGAAAATTCTGCTGGATGATTGTTGGGTTTAGAAGAGGTACCTACATGGTAGTGACTGGTGGAAGGGTCTAGATTAGAAGGCCCTTTGGCCTATCCTAACAATGATTATTTGGTGGAGAAAGTGAAAGTTTCCTATTCTTTTGGTAAAAATTAAGAACTAATGGAAACCGAGAAGAGAAATGTGACAATGCTGACTTTAGTGTACCACTATAGAATACAGATATACTAGACAGTGATGATTGCTCATCTGGCAATCAATTAAAAGACAGTCCTTGAGAGAATCTCAGGGAAATGAGTTCTGGCATTAGAAAACATTCAAGAGGCAGAAACATCCAAATGTACAATCTCTTAAGTAATTTACGGTATGTTCCTAACCAGCTCACTGAACCACTTGTGCTATAGAAGGAAACATCTGAATTAGCTTTGAGACAAAAGAAATGTTAATAATGCAAGCAAGACATTGTGAGCAAAACACTGTGAATGATATAATTTCCTTTCAGGATATGAAGTAGCTTAAGAACTTCTTCAAGCCTATGAAATGTGAGCATACTAGATTTCGAACCTCAAATGAAAAAAACTACTTTGAAAGCTCTAGTCATATATCCCAAATATATACCATCTGTTTATTCAATTGCAATGGATGCTCCATATATATATATATATATATATATATATGTGTGTGTGTGTGTGTGTGTGTGTGTGTGTGTGTGTTATATTTGTACTGATAAATAAATAAAGGGAGTCATACCAGGGGTTGTAACACAAATACATACATACATACACACACACACACACACACACACACATATATATATATATATATATATGTGTGTGTGTGTGTGTGTGTGTTTGTATGTATTTGTGTTACAACCCCTGGTATGACTAAATATGGGAGGAAGGTCACTACTCCCTCTTTCTGTTCTAATCCCAGTAAGGGTATGGCTAGCTGATGAGAGCTAATTAGCTCGAAATAGATCTATCCTAGTCTCCCTTTATTTATTTATCAGTACAATTACAACATATATATATGTAAGTATCTATATACTCTTCTTCTATTACAAATTACCTACAATTGTATTGTTGTTGTCAGTTGCAAAGGCGTGTCCGACCCATAGCAACCCCATGGACAACATTCCTCCAGGCCTTTCTGTCCTCTACCATCCTTTGGAGTCTATTTAAGCTCATGCCTACTGCTTTGATGACTGCATCCAGCCACCTCATTCTCTATCGTCTCCTTCTTCTTTTGCCCTCAATCTATCCCAGCATTAGGCTCTTTTTCAGTGAGTCCTTCCTTCTCATTAGGTGGCCAAAGTATTTGAGTTTCATCTTCAGGATCTGGCCTTCTAAAGAGCAGTTTTATAAAGCTAACTAAAAACAAATAACCAGAATCAACTTGAATCCCCTTCAATTTCATAAAAGTCCTTCATAGAAATTTGGAAATTTAAATTTCAGAAGCACAAATTCAGTTGCTTGTTGGATAAAATACATTTTATTTTATTTATTTGTCAAATTTACATAGCTGCCCATTTCACAAAAAAAGTGACTCTGGGCAGTCTTCAACAAAGCTTTCTCATGTATATCAACCTTCCTCAGAAATACTAGAAAAATCTTGCCCACTCCAATATTCTAAACAATAGTGTTAAACTCTGTTTTTCTCCCTTACAAACTTCCACTAGGCAACACTGCTGTGTAACATGGATTTATCTCTCTCATAAGTAAGTTTCAGGCCTGATAGCGCTGTACACAGGGATGGGCTGCAGGGAGTTCTCACAGGTTCAGGCAATCCTCCAGCTAGAATTCTGCCCAGTTTGGCGAACCCCCAAATGCCACCCATGGCTAGCCCCGCCCACCCTGCCCCGCCCCTCCCACTCCTCCCCTCCCAGGAGTCTCCATGTGGCCCATTCATCATACCAGGTAAGTACAGGGCCCACACGGAGGCTCGGGGAGGGGGAAAAAAGGGGCCTACCAGAAGTTCCAGAAGTCCAGAAATGGTCCTGTTTCTGGAGGGCCTCCGGAGTCCGGGGGAAGCAGTTTTTGCCCTTCTGGAGGCTCAAGGAAATCCTCTGGAACCTGGGGCAGGGTGAAAAATGTCTCCCCATATGGTTCAGGAGGCCAACTAGGCCACGCCCACCATGGCCACACTTGTCCAGCAATGGGGCAGCGAACCTGTTGCTGCAATTTTTGAAGCCCACCCCTGGCTGTGCAGCCTTAACTGAGACTTCCAACTTCATCCCAAATTTGCCACCAAATGGCAATTTCTCATACGGAAAAAGATTAAAATGATGCAATACACTAAGAGGAATCATTTTAACTGTATTTCATTAGTTTCAATGGGTTTTAATTAATTACATTAAATAGAAACAAAACCACTTTTATCCTAGCTTTCCCCACTTTTGCTCCTGTTCTTCAGCATGCAGTCTCTGGCATCTCACCAAAAAAGCCAAGAGCAACTTTCAGTTATTGCATGTCTCGGTTTTAAGTCAGTGCAAGCCAGATGGAACCTGTAGCACAACGTGACAGTATAGAATCCAGCCAGACCCTTTCCAGCCTTCTCTAATGCATGGGCCCAGGGCTAACCTGGACATTATTGTAGGCATATAGTACATTGGCTGCTTCAGGTATCAGAGAGAAAAAGTGAGGAAGAGGGGCAGATTGGACCCTATCCTTAGTCTTAATCTCTGTCTTCCCCCCACCCCCATCATATTGGTTGCTTCCTCCACAGACCATGCAGCCATTGCAATGACACCCTTCCTCTGACTTACTCTGCCGAGTGCAAATGTTTACTGGTACCACTTTTAATAGGCACTAGTATAGAACACAGGTGTCAAACTCAGGGCATCACATTGCCATCATGTGACGTTTTGCAATGTTTTTCCCATTGGAGCTGGGGTGGGTGTGGCCTGCGTGTGACGCATCTGGCCCACGGCTGCCAGTTTGACACCCTGGTATAGAACCACCTTTTGGGAAACCCCACTTCTCTCGTTGTTTTTACCTTCCCTCCGCTATTTTAGTTTGGTTTTTGTGTACTTCCACAAATTCTAATTCTGCCATCCCACACTAGCCCATCTGTGATCTGTGATGCCACAGTGCCTGCATAGGCAGAAATGCTGAGACTTGAAGCTAGAAAATAGAGTAAAATAATAATTTATTTCTTTTCGTCAACCGGGAATCCACATCATATAAATTTTCAATTTTTTTTCAATTACAGATATCTGACCATCCTTTAATGATTTAAGAGCATGGGTTTGCCATTTTTTTTTCAAACTGCAGGACCTCTGAATCATCAACAAACTTACTGAAATCTCTGAGCACAAAATGGAGGCCATGGCACTTTTTTTGTGGGAATACAAGTCCCACCCTTTCTTTATACTTAAAGAAAATTTAATATGGTTGTTGCTAACTGCATTTGAGTGAAGTTTTTAAAGAAAACCTTTTGAAAAACTCTGCATCAGAGTCTAGAACTGTGCATCCAGAAGTGGTGAGATTTATTCTAAGGCCAATCTGCATGCAATTAAATTCTAAATTTACTTGTACTGGGCCATGGTTCTGAACAAAATGTCACCACTGTTATATTTATGGCTTTCAATGTGAGGCCATATGCAACCCCCCAAAACCTATATGAGACTTCTAGACCATCTCCAGAAGTTGCCACCAGATGGAAAGGGTGAAGAAGTGAAAGTTGTCCTGAGAATTAACTTAATTCAAATTTTGTTTTTGTCTTGGCAGGCCCTGTCTACTTTATGTGTGGCCTCCAGTACACATCTCAAAGTGTGCCTTTCAGTTTTGCAATTGTTCTTTTTAACTCATGTTTATCTTGTTTTTAACTTTGTTTTTGACTGTGGTTTTTATATGATTTTGTTTTATTTGTAAACTGCTCATTCATGCAAGTATGATGGACAGTACAAAAATTGTATAAATAAATAAAAGTCTACATATACTTTCCCTCCTTTAATAAACCTCACCTCAGAGTTGGCATTTCCTTCTGTGACACAGAAAAAGGGGAATAAGTTTCTAAAGCGGCACTTCATATTTGCAGTTGTTGAAAATCTATTTAAAAGAAACAATTTGCCCAATTCCCTCATTTTAGAATTAAATAATAATTCCCTCATTTTAGAATTAAATAATCCAAAAGGGATTAAACATTGCAGACCTACTCTTTTCCATTTGTTTAGCTTACCAATTAATGATTCATGGTTCTCCCCTCCTCCTCCTCCTCCTCCTCCTCCTCCTCCTCCTCCTCCTCCTCCTCCTCCTCCCTTTTGTAACACTTCTGAAGGCAGGTTCTTGTGAACAGTGTTACGTTTAATATTCAAATGCATGTTTCTCTTAATCACACAACCTCCCAAACTTATTCTAGGTGGCAACTTGTTTTCTCTTCTATGACCAGATGTTGCAAAATAATGCAATGGTTATTCAACAGTAAGCCCTGAGAAGTGAGTGTACAATTAAAATTACCCAGTATTTTAAAAAAGACACCAGAATTACATGGCATCTTAAATATAACCACATATAGAACATCAAAAACTTTATGGAGAATGGCCACCCCCCCCATTCCAAAACTCCAAAGCCAAAACACATTCTACAAGATCTACTGTTCTTTTTTAAATGTATCTTGTGATCCTTCACTTTTTCCAGTTTTAGCACTCTTGTCACTAGCACTGTTTCCATTTTACAGGTGTTCAACAAGTTATTCAAATATTAACTTGCTGGAAAACAGAGACCCACAATCAGCTGCATGCAGTTTTTCCGGAGGGTTATTTACCGAATAAGTCACATTTGTAAAAGGTAATAATATACTCAAATAAAGCCTCCATTACGACGGTAAACATTAAAAAGCTTCATGCGTGCAGTAGAGTGTTTTTCCTCGTTCTAATCTAAACATGTTAACTGACCCATTCAGCCATCAAAATTGCTTAACCGAGATAAAAAGGTGTACATCCTGCATCTCTCAGCTGGTTCGGGCGTCAGATTTTACACACCGGCCCTTAAAAAGTGAGCACTGAGCAACATTATGCAAACTTCCAGCAGTGTTTGAAAGCCCGAGCTTAGGAAAGAAACTGTCATGAGTTTCCCTGGGGAAATCCCTGCGCATCTTCTTACTCCCTCAGTCCATTCCGACCCGGGAGAGGGGGGGGAGGGAGCGTAGAAACGGATCCCCGACTCTTACCTTCACCACTTCGTCGTTGAGATGCTTGGGGTCCCGGTTAACTAAGTCGATTTCTTTGGTGTGGACGTCCTGGAATTCCTTCTCGCTAAGTTCGTCAGCCATGACCTTGTTGTTGGGCTTGTAGATGTTGCCTTGCTCCCGGATAGGCCCCGTGTAGAGATAATCCTAGAGAGGGAAGCGGGATGGGTGGGAAAACGATCAGTCCGCCGCGCTGCCTTGAACTGAGCGTCCCTGGGAAAGGAAAGGGAGGGAGGGGTGGGAAAAAGATTCCCGCGACGATTCAGAGCTGCTGGCTGAATTGGGGAGCCGATCAAGGCAGGTGGAACTTCATCCAGCCACTGTCCCTCAAGGCCCTGGGCTTTTTAAAAAGTACGGCATCTCCAACACACCCCTCTGGGAACCGGCCTGAGCTGCAATTCTGCCTTGGGCCGCCAGGGGGCCTCTACAGGCAGAAGCAGGGCGAGGCGAACTCCGCGGGGCAGGGAGCGGCTACCTCGCCCTTGAATTCCGGCGCTTCCAGCTCCGAAATCGCCGATAAATGTCATCGCTGCCAGAATGACCCACCCGCCGTGGGAGAAAACCAGACAACACTTCACAGATCCTTTGGTTAGACGGAGGCTCTTGACTTCAGTGCCCACGATATTTTTTTTGGGGGGGGGGGCATTGCATGAGCTCCCCTTTGATAGAGGAGTGGCCCTGGAGGAAACGCGGGGGCATCGCCTAAGGCCTCCTTTTATTTCGTTCTAAGATCTGCTAGAAAAACGGCTCCTTGCTTGGACTCTCCAGGCAGGATCTGAGGTTGGCATAAAAGCTCTTCGCCCGCCTCAGTTGAGCGTCCCAAGGAATTGGGGTAGGTAGGAAAGAAGCCACGCAGCGATCATTAAAAGTGCAACAGTTTTAGCCCTATTTTCCCGCAGGCAGGTTTGGGATGAAGAGGGCGATAGCTAACAATTCATTAGTATTAAAACCACGGAATGATGGACGAGGCTTCAAAAGATTTAGTTTGAAGTAAAGTGGCAATGAAAAGTGAAGTTTCAAGCCTTCCCCAACTTGGAGCCTGTCAAAAGTCTTGGCACTCTAATACCCAGCACCCAGCCAGCCTGGTCATTGCATCTAGACTGGACCGCGTCGGAAAGGTGATGGTGCCCGGGAAAAAGAAAACCAGTTTTCTAACCTTGCTGCGTTTTGGGGAGATGCTCTTAAAATGAACGGAAAATCGGCTTTCCCGATGCCCGGTCGGTTTTACTTCAAAGGGTTCAAAAAAAAAAAAAACAAGTCCCGAAACCTCAGTAAGTCAGCCATGAAAACTCTCGGGCGGAGGCCCAACCCGAGGCATTCTGCTAAGGCAACCCCAACCCCTCGTTGCCCTCTTCTGGATGGGTGCAACAGATCTGCTCCTCCTAAGAGCGAAAGAGCCCCCTCGTCGAACGCATGGCCGCTGGACTCGGGGCAGCGTTCTCCAGAAATCCTCTCTCCCGCCTTGATCAATGGCTGTATGTGTGTGTGCGTGTGTGTGTGCGTGTGTGTGTTGTGTGTGTGTGACTGGGGTCCTGCACCCGAGAGTTTTTGCAGAGCGGCAAAGCCTCCCCCCCTCCCCACCCGTCCCGCACTTACGCGCCGAGAGCCGTTTGCTTGCTGGCCTCAGGGTGGAGACGCCCGAACTGGTGCGGTCTTTCGACTGCTGCGGGGCGAAAGAAACTGAGCAACTCAGCTCGGGACGGGAGGGGGAGGGGGAGGAAAGAGAAGTGCCCAGCCAAGGAGATCGAGTTACCGGCCACCACCGAGAGAATAACCTCCCCTTGCCCGGAAAAGTCCGGATTTCCTCCCCTCTCGGGAAGAGGCTCCGAGGTGGAGAAGAACGAGATAAGAGGCGATCCAAGAGGGTTTCGCGAGACGGCTGGAGCAGGTACCGGCTGCCAGGAATGTCAAGCAGTTTTTTTAAAAAAATGCAAAGCAGCTCCTACCTCGGAATCTACGTATTTGCTCCCAGACATGCTGCCTTGGGCTGGCTGGAGGCGCTGCAGAAATCTTTCTGATGGGTAAATGGCAGGATCCGAAGAAGGACGGGACCTGACGCTGGCAGCACACACGGTTCCCCCCACAGCACCCGCACGCACACGCAGAGACGGCTGCCGAGTGGGAGGTATCTCCAAGTGGCCGGGTTGGCCGCCCGCCAGAGTTTCCTTCTGCTGCTACCTCTGGGGCAGAGTTGATAGGTCTTGAGGCACATGATCCCCTAAGGATGCGGGGACGCCAGGGGCGGGGGGATGCCACCCACTACAGGACACCCTAACCGTGTTCAACAGATCCCCCCCCCCTGCGTTGCATCTTTATCCCCCAATATTGAAAGCCGGAGGCGATCCCTGTTTTTAGGCCAGCAACCCTGAAAATCCCCGGGTCCACGCGTTGGCACTATCTCTCGAGCGGTCCCTGCTGCTCCAGTTAAAGAGAGGGGAAAGAAAACCACACACCCACAGCCCGAACACCGGTTGCCTTGTTTACAATTGCTCGTCGCTGGGATTGCGGTCTTTCTTTAACGGTTAAATAAATAAATAAATAAAAGAGAGCCTTCTACTGTTCTGCCTCTCTCCTAGTCCTGTCAAAGCTGTGATGCCAAAGTCACGGGGCTGCCTTGGGGTTCTGCTCCAAGACGAGGAATCATGCGGAACGAGCCGAGTCAAAACTGTTGGTCATTACGAAGCTTCTGCACGAAAAACCTTTTAGGCTTTGGAAACTTGGGCTTCTCTCTGCCCGACGTGAGGACCTTTCGTTCCAGGCTGCTATATTTCAAAATGTTTTTATTCGCTTGTTTCTCTCTCCCTCCCCGTCCCCCCAAAAAACTCCTGGCTCTATAATTAGTACAGTGTGCACATGATTATATTAAAGAATTGGTTTGTTCTTCATGGTGTTCTATTAAACATAACCCATTGATGGGTACCATAAACAGCAGAAATTGCAAATGCGTTGCCTACAAAGGTAATTGTATTGCCACTGGATTGCATTGGCATTGGAAATGATCGTTTAAAGGGCATATGGGGTTGGCTGGTAATGCATAGGTATTTTAAAGGGCATTAATGGTAGAGAAGAGAGAGAGAGAGACTCCAAACTGTTTTGCTCATATTGAGAGCATGGAATCCAGGGTGTGTTTGCTGGCAGCAAAATAAAAAGTGTAAGAAGGAGCTTCAAGAAACTAAAGCAGGCAGAGAATCAAAATACTGTAGATAGAGACTTAGAATGAGACAGTTGGGGCATTGGGTCCAATCCTCCAGCAAAATCCTGGAAATTTAATCAAATATCTGGTTGTCCAGCATGTACGGTACATTGGACAATGATTTGCTCTTGTTTAGGATAAATTAAGCTGCTCAGAATCCGGTCATTCTACTGGCTCTAATAAGAGCCAAGCTGATGCAGGTCTTAAAGGCATTGGGCTAAAAATGGGAGACTGTGAATTCTAGTCCTGCATGGAGAAGCCAGCTGGGTGATTTCGGGGCCAGTCCCTTCTCTTTCAATCCCAGGAAAAAGGCAATGTCTGAAAATGTTGTCAAGAAAACTACATGGATACACTTACCAGGAGTCAAAACTAGATAGAAATCATACATCAATAATAAAAAGCACACTTGCACAAACTTCCTTCCTTCCTTCCTTCCTTCCTTCCTTCCTTCCTTCCTTCCTTCCTTCCTTCCTTCCTTCCTTCCTTCCTTCCTTCCTTCTTGGTCTACTGATAATAAGACTAACATTAGATCCACTAATTATTTTTCAAGTCTATTTCATTAGTTCAATGTATTCCAGAACTCTCATTCTTTAGGAGACCACGCCCTTTCCTATGTTCCAGTGTTGGTATTTCAGATTCACTGCTGCCGTTTTCTTTGTGTCAAGATTGAATCCAGTGAGTGGATACAGAAGGATTGTGAATTACAGTATTTCAACAGTAGCCAACCTCAATTGAACCCAGCCCTGCTATGCTCATCCTTCCAGCCCATCCCCAAAGGGCAAGGCTGCATAAATCATGGGAGCAGGGAGTAAACTGGGTTTGCAGAGCCTTTCTGGTAATCTTTAAATAACTTCTAAAGGGGGGGCCATACTTGAAGAGTTTTAGCCCAAAAAGTTATCGGAATTGTCCAGAGGACAGCGCCTTTATTTATGATAACTTGATCTCTTCAAGGCACCTAAGCAGGAGAATTTTGCCACACCTCAGATGCAAATATTCAGCAATAAATACCAAAAAAATCATTTATCATAAGCATTTCAAGGATATCTTAAAAAGGCCTACATAGAATCCAGGAACAGCAAAGTTTGTTAAAAGACCTGTATGAAATAATTTATCATAGTAAAAGCTAGGAAGATGAAGTGGCCAAGATTTGGCTCCAGAAAGTTGCTGTCAGACAAGCTCTTTATGAAAATAATATTTAAATATCTTTTTTCCTCCCTAAAAGCTACCTGATCAGGGACCATCTGAAGAAATGCTTTCCTTTAAGAGATTGATGTGTCACTGGCAAAATGTGATGGCAGGCAAACATTCATTCATCCTAATCTCAAGTCTGTCCTTCCTTCCTTCCTTCCTTCCTTCCTTCCTTCCTTCCTTCCTTCCTTCCTTCCTTCCTTCCTTCCTTCTTTCCTGTCTAATTAGTTAGTATTTGCATTGGGCATAAAAAATCTGTCTGTTTATTCAGTAAACATTAATATTTGTCAGAACTTTAAAATCCTATGTAACTGTTTTTTGTTTGGTGTTTTTTTTGTAATAACCATGCAAGATTGCAATACAGAGTTCATGGAATGTTCCATGCTGGCATAGTTTATATTTGGCCAGATGAATTCCACAACATGCTAGGAGGAATTGTGATGTCTGGTAAAATGGTCAAGTATAGCTAAAGTCAGATTTGAATTAGGATATAAAAGAAATGCAGGTATTTGAATCAGTGCATCAGTAGACGGTGGGCAGGAAGGGGCCAGCAAAGTTGGCTAAGTGAAAGTGTCTTCCTGCTTCAGCTAAATGATACCCAGGCTGTGACAGCGTTGTTGAAAGAGGAAACTTACACTGATATATTTTGTACCCCTCAGGGCCTGGAGACAACGTTATACCAGATGCCCATATTTCTCCCAATCTTTTTACATTGCCACCATGCTGTAGGAAAGCGTAACTCTCAGTGATGTTTTAGGGCCCAAAGGATTGAAGAATATATAACTCTCCAGATATTGCTTAACTGCACCTCCCACAATTCCCTACTGTGGTCTTTTCTAGTTGGGGTTGTAGAATTGTAGTTCAGCAACATTCACGGGGCCAGAGTAGAAAAGATACCAATATTTGATTTTTTTAAAATATTTTTTTCAGTTTGACTTTCCTTAAAGGGGTGATGTCTCATTTTATATCATTCTATGACAGGGTGATTAGTTTGACAGAAAGGGATGATTCTGAAGACATGCCATCATTTCCCAAATTATTATCCCAGAAACCAAAGAAAGTGATATACATTATTCAAACACATAGAGAGGATGCAAAGGATATAAATGTCCTGTAGTAAAAAATTAACTTCACTTGGTGTCTGATTTGTCAAATATATAAATAAAACCTTCTGTTAGAGTTAATGAGAACTTTATATTCTCATTAAAAGGATTTTGAAAATACAAATTACTGTACTCCACATTTCACATCTATATTAGACCTGAAGCTCAAATCCAATCTGATTGATTTTCTAAAGCCTTTTAAAACATTCTGTATAGGGTTTTGTTTGCAGCATATGAACAAAGCAGATCTTGTGATACACTGCTTTGTGATATCCGCACAAATTGCTTTTTTCTAGAATCATAATCCTTTTGCCCAATTATTCTTGCTCAAGCACCAATTTGATGTGCCATGAAAGGCAAGGGTAAAACATTTAATGTGTTTATATATATATATATATATATATATATATATATATATATATATATATATATATATATATGTGTGTGTGTGTGTGTGTGTGTGTGTGTGTGTGTGTGTGTGTGTGTGTGTGTGTGTGTGTGTGTGTGTGTGTGTGTGTGTTGCATTTGTGATATATATACATATACAAATACATGCTATACTATACTATACTATACTATACTATACTATACTATACTATACTATACTATACTATACTATACTATAAAGGGGAACTCTTCAAATGTGCAGATGATACTAAGCTGGCAGGAATAGCCAACACCCCAGAAGACAAGCTCAGGATGCAAAAAGATTGACAGACTTGAATAATGGGCCCTATCCAACAACATGAATTTAATGTGGAGAAAAGTAAGGTTTTACATCTAGGCAGAAAAAACCCAAAGGCACAAGAACAGAATAGACGAAACCTGGCTCAAAAATAGTAAATTCGATTCTATGCCTCTGTTTATACAACCAAGGACAATTAACCAGTGGAACAGCTTGACTTCAGAGGTTGTAGGCGCTTCATCACTGGAGGTTTTAAAGAAAAAACTGGACAGCCACCTATCTGAAATGGTATAGGGTCTCCTGCTTTAGCGGAGGTGGGACTAAAAGACCTCCAATGCCCTTCCAGCTCTATTCTGATTGATATTTTTTTTTTATTCTTAAGGAGTGGTACTTGGGGAGTCAGGTGCTAAAAGAACTTAAAATGACTTCAGTGCCAAGAGTTTGATTTGTAAATGCAAGTATATGTGTGAGCATTTGCAAAACAAGGTACCTTTGGCCTATACTACACTTTCATCAACAGCCAGCTGATTAAATGCAACACATGCAAAATAGATATCAAGTGACAGTAAGAGGAATACTATAATCTAGGACTGGACAAGATTCTCCAGGACACCGAACTGCCTAAAAGAAAAGAACAATCCATGTTGCAAGCATGGAACCTGACTCCCTGAGCATCTAGATCCTTGTCCTAATATATGCTAAGTGCGGCAAAAACCATTCACTTTTTTGTTTTGTTTTAAGTCAGATGTAAAAAAGATCCTGGCAGATGCCCAGCATTTTACTGATAATTCGGTAAGGGTGGTCATGGGCATTATATTGCCTATTGATGGTTTAATGTAAGTTTGTTAAAAGTGAGTCCACTTGACATACCTATTGACATACCTATTTATGCAATGTTTGTCAAAGACTATAATAAATGTTAACTAAATAAATGTTCTTTGCAAGAGAGCATCCTTCTAACTCTATATCAGTAATATATTATGAGAAGTACAGTATTTATATTCAATCATAAAGACAGAAAAATTGAATGTTGTATCAACCACTTTAATAAAAAATAATCTTTAAAATACATATTATAGAATTGTTGCCTAGATTGTTTGAAGCATTAAAGGGAAATTACAGGAGGTCTTGTGTATGTTTTGAATTGAGCCTGTGCATTTCAATGGAAGTTTTATATAACTTAATCAAAGGCCCTTTGATTAATACAGCTAATTGAACATTTGTGTGTTTAAAATGTATATAAATATTGCACAAAGTAAGAGCACAGCTTGTAGATTAAGTATGCGCACATACTAGGGGAGAAAGGAGTATATACAAATTTCTTAGTTCTATGTCAGATGCTTAGTTCCCAGGCGCAGTAAGTGCTCTGCTTGGTTCTTTGTATACAATTCAACTTCACTGGACCGTCTGCTCTTTTTCTCTTGCATGCATGAAATTGTCCTTTGTCTGCCTTTCCATCAGAGGTGGATTGCTACCGGTTTGCACTAGTTCGAGTGAACCGGTACTGGAAATTGGGACTGAGTCACTGAACTGGTAGGGACAGCAGGCTGGCCATGCCCCCAAAGCCTGGTCACCGCTGCCGGCTTGGTTTTTCATGTTCTCTGCATGCACAAAACAATTGATGCTCAACTGCACACACATAAAGCGCACACAAAGCTAACTGACAGCAACCTACCCCTGCTTTCCATGCAAGGCAGATCTCTAGAGCAGACCACTGGCTGAAGTAGTCCATGTTTTTAGAATAACCATTTGGCAAGTTCACAAAAATAATACTTCAAGATAACCTTTTACTTTGTCATTTACATACAAAACACAATATATACAAAAAAGTCAAAAAGTTTAATTAAATATAGCATAAAGATTTTCTTTCTTCTCAGATCAACATCTCATTTTAAAGAGTGGCTTTGGGAAGGTTTTGTTTTTCTTCTGATACTTAGGAATATGCACAGAGGGCAATATAAAAAGTATTCAGCCAGTATCTTTTATCTGTTAAGCTTTGTGTCTTTTGAATTCACAACTATTACAGAATTTTAGAAATCCTCAAATCCTGTTAAAAGATATCCTTATAACCTCCCTTTTCCCATGAGGCATGTACTTGGTTATACAGCTCGGAGTCTTTAAATGTTAGTCTAATTCACAGGAGTCCTGCGAGAGTTTTCCTATAGACATTGATGCAAACAAGAAAAAAAAATGTTTGCATGAATTCTTCTATTATTTGGAAATTGCACTTGGAGCACATTGATAGAGCTGAACACCTCACTGTCAACTTTGGGAATGGGGCTTTCATGATCTGGGGCTGGGACTAATCAGTGATCCAAGGATATGTGTATATATGTTCCAAAATATTTGTATGCATAAAAATGGGAGGAAAGGCCTCAATGACTTGCAGGCAATACTGTATTAAACTTCTCAATTGCTCACATAAGCATTTACCTGTTTTTGCTTGTATTGTACTATAAACATTTCTGCTGCTCTCTAAGCAATCATCAAAATTTCACCTTTAGTATTGACTGAATGTGCATGGATTCTACCAGATTTTAAGATCCTATTGTTTTGGAAATCCATGGGTTTGGGAAACTGGCAGTACTTGAAATATGAATTTACTGTGGCCTGCCAGTGGCCAGCGAAGCTGGCAGTAGAGTCGGACAGTGAGGAGG
This sequence comes from Natrix helvetica, assembly GCF_964273705.1. Lineage (NCBI taxonomy): Eukaryota > Metazoa > Chordata > Lepidosauria > Squamata > Natricidae > Natrix > Natrix helvetica. The sequence continues at coordinate 61,014,085 of NC_138553.1, read as the reverse complement.
TTGGGGAAGAGCATGGGCCAGTCCTGGAGACTGGGGAAGGCTCGGACGAGGGTTCTGCGTTGGAGGCAGAGATGGTCCCGAGGCCATCTGGTAGTGATCAGGCGCCTATGGAGCTAGGCAGCAGTGAGGCAGAGGAACAGCTGGAGCCTGTTCCCAGTGTGCACATGCGCAGAGCTGCCAGAAGAAAAGAACAACTCAAAAAGCAGGATCGACTTGGGAGTAAAGTCACAGATGGAAGGTGATTGGCCCCTCCCATAGGAAATAAAAGAGGAGTGAAAAGCTTTTGCAGGAAACAATTTGTTCGTTTGGTTGTTAAGATTCGTTTCAGGAGTGTGAAAATCTGTCTGTGAACCTCAGAAACTCTGTACCCAGTCTTTCTTTGCAAAGTACCACATTTGGAAAATATTTGCATGGCAGCTTTCCAAGATAGATAAGGTCTGTAGTCATAATTATTCCTTTGAAAGACTGTTTGCCAGGCCTTGCTGAATGTGAATGAGAGGGATTCACATTTGTTTAATAAAAGGGGTTTTGTTGGAACAGGACTCTGCTTCATGTTTTTGGGGGAAGCCTAGGTTAGAACAGAATTACAGGTAGTCCTTGACTTACAACAGTTCATTTAGTGACTGTTCAAAGTTATGGCACTGAAAAAAGTGACTTATGATCATTTTTCACATTTATGACGGTTGCAGCGTCCCCATGGTCATGTGATCAAAATTAAGATTCTTGGCAACTGACTTATGAAGGTTGCAGTGTCTCGACCTTTTGTGACCTTCTCACAAGGAAAGTCAATGGGGAAGCCAGAGTCACTTAGCAATTGTGCCACTAATTTAACAACTGCAGTGATTCATTTAACAACTATGGCAAGAAAATGATAGCAAAATAGGGCAAAATTAACAAATGTTTCACTTAGCAACATAAATTTTGGGCTCAATTGTGGTTGTAAGTCAAGGACTACCTCTATACTAAGAGCTTATACCAGGGGTGTCCAAACATGGCAACTTTAAGACTTGCTCTGCTGGCTGGGGAATTCTGGGAGTTGAAGTCCACAAGTCTTAAAGTTGCCAAGTTTGGACACCCCTGGCTTATACAGTTCAAGAAGCTGATAGATTATAGAATCTATAAACAGACAGAGCTAGCTGTTTGTTGAGCTAGAAATGCTGATCAGCAGAATTCAGATAAGAAAACTCTTCCAAAGTAACCTTTTACATTCTGTTCTTATTTCTAAGAGCTGTATAGTCTAAAATCAATAAATAGGCAAATCTATTGATAGAATGATTTCTAGGAAATTTGAGTAATACAATAGATGAAAATTTGATTGATACACCTCAAGATGACATCCCTTAGTTATCCACAACACATTTATGGAAACCAAGCATTAGCAGTACCATTACCTTAACATTGTTAAATGTCACTTGTTATCTTTTAGTTACAACATAGGTATCTTCCCTGTCCCCAAAGCAAGCTTTTCCCCCTATAAAAAGTGCAACCCAGCTGAAGGGCGGAAATGTCATCCCTTTAAACAGCAATAGCTTTGGAAGGAATGCTTATGTGTCTCTATATTATACCAATAAGGAGACATTAATAGCACTTAAGACTAAAATAGCATTGGATCCAAATTGTTCACTCTTGGTCAAGACGTATGTTGATTCCTGAAAAGCATCGTCCCATGCTGTGACACACTGGTGCAATGAAAACATCTGTCAAGCTCTTCCATACAGCTTGCATGGATGGCAAGATCAAAAGGATAGACCTTATGAATGGCATCACAACCCTGGACAAAAAAAAAAGAGACTTATTAGCAATAATTTCTTAAACTTCATTACCTTTGTAAAGAAAATGACTAGATTTGAAACATCCTGAATAAGACATAATTTTAGTACATGAGAAGCAAGATAGAATTAGTCTTCCTATAGAATACAAATGCCTACAAAATAATTTAAATAGCTTAGAAGCACCTGTATTGCAATTGGGTGCAATTAATATATTTATTTATTTATTTATTAAATTTATATAGCTACCCATCTCATGAAAAGTGACTTTGGGTGTTGCACAATAATTGGTAAAGAACAATACATATATAAAAACATACAGTTAAAAATACAAAAATCAGCATTAAAATTATAAAAACCTAAATACACACTGCAAACCCCAAGCAGAGAGCGTACATCCACCTTAAACTACATAATATTTACTCAAGCATCATTACATTTCAATCGCATTAAATGGGTCTGATAAAGTACTGACAATCTGATGATGTTTATAGCCAAAATAAGTTTTATTCACATATACACCTTGGTGTAATAAATATTAACATATTTTATAAGCATGATAAGTTATAGAAAAGACAGTCAGGACAACACTGGCCAAATTCACACATTGTGTTCAACAATAATCTAATTAGTTCACACTTTTTTTAGTTTTGTTATGTAGATGTAGACATACTATCATGATTGTGAAACATGGTTTACCATGTAGTATGATATGCAGATCCAGTAACTGTACTGTGTTTTACTCAATAAGTCATGAATTAAAATCACAATGGCATGATCCATATACCTGGATATTGTTTGGTTTTAGTCAACAATCATACTAACATAATTTGAATGAGCACCATAGAACATTCTGCACCTCAATTTTAGTAAATATGTGCAGAATTGCATCAACTTTCTTTGCTTTTGAGTGCTATTTATTATTTTGTCATTTGCTCTTTGATTGGATGAAAATGAAACAATGTTTTCTACTCACATTAAAAAGGAAGAAAAAAGTTCTCCTGCATTCAGTTGTCCCATAGTGATGCTCCAAAAATCTGTTAATCACTAAATGGTGATTTAAAAGAGTTTTCTGTATTTTTTCCTCCCAGTTCATGGTTATCTAAATTTTTGTAGCCCTAATCTGGTAGGTCAATATTTATTTCCAATTCCAGTTAGATCTCAATTAATAGGATTCCAATCTTAGCTATTTGAAGAACTAATAAAGAAATGTCCACCCCCTTTTTTTCTACCCATCTGCCCAAGATAAAGTTTTTTTCTGCTCCCAGTTTCCCTATTTGCAAGCTAAGAGATATTTTCACATCATAGCAGATGCTAGATACCATCTTGCTATGTTCTACACATTCATACAACTTTGTTGTAACTACTAAAAACCTGGATATATTCAAATGCAAGCTTATTATGCTCAACAAAAGCAGCACTGATGCTATCAGGATTGGGAGTTGATAATAAGCCCCTCTTTGGGGTAACCTCTAGTCTTTTCTCTTGGTTTCACTCTATCTTCCTGATCCATGCCACTATGCTATTTTTTTAAAGTTTCTTATCCTTAAGATTATCTTACCTTTTCCTTTTTTTCTTTCTGCACTATACTGCACTGTACTGCACTGTATTAAATGCTAATCTGCTAAGGGCAAGCTGTAGGAAGACCCACATTATGTTATGGTTAATGTATTTCACTAATTTATAAAAATCCAATCACTTCGGCTTAGAAATGTACTCTGGTGATGGCAACGGAATAGCATGACCACTTACCAGCCTAATGGCCTTATTAGTTGTGGACACTCCTACAACACCTGACAGGTTGCTGCTATCTTACAATGATGTGTTGATGGCTGATATTTGAAATAGCTATTTGAACTATATTTGAACCAAGTATATCAGAGGTGATATTCAGGAGGCTCTGACTAGTTCTGGAGAACCGGTAACATAAATTTTGAGTAGTTCGGAGAACTGGAAAATACCACCTCTGACTGGCCCCACCCTCATCTATTCTTTGCCTCCCAAGTCCCAGCTGATCGGGAGTAAAAGGGGATTTTTCAGAATCCTTCCCCTGGAGTGGGGAGGGAATGGAGATTTTACAGTATCCTTCCCCTGCCACACCCACCAAGCCATGGCCACCAAGCCATGCCCACAGAACCAGTAGCAAAAAAAATTGAATCCCCCACTAAAGTATATTCTTCTAACTGGCATAAGCTTGAGATTTCTGATAACTTTTTTTGAACAAGCAAGTATCACATTAAGCCATTTGACGATTCAAAATTCAGTAGCAGCAACATGTTGCTAATATTCTTTCTTGTGTTCTCTAATAATTCCTGTCAAACTGAAAAAAAAACCTGCCCTCTTTCTTCCTTCTTTCTGCTAGAACAGGGGTCAGCAACCTGTGGCTCTGGAGTGGCATGTGGCTCTTTCATCCCTCTGCCAGTCGGCTCCACAATGGATAGGGCTTTCAGTTAGGACAGGTAGAGGAAAAAGGATGCCGCGCTAGGAGGAGACTCTATGGTGGGGGAACTGGACTTCCGGTTGGTTCCAGAATTGAACAGGGGGCTTCCGGTTAGGACCTTTAGGGCTCTTTGAGTGTTTAAGGTTGCTGACACCTATGCTAGAACTATAGAATGAAAACAAATAGGAAAGTTCAATCTGCATTTTAAAGGTAGGTATTTTTTCGAGGGTACAATGGGTATTTCTGCAAGTCTTAAGTTTCCTGTTTCCCCCTTTTAATTTCTTCAAAACGTCCACGATTTTGCATGTACAATAGGGGCCTGAGGCCTGCTTGGCCCTGCCCATCCTTGTTCTATGTCATATCTATAAATAAACAAATAAAATTTGCTAATATTGAAGTTTTCCATAGAGCATCATGAGATGCTTGTAGTACTTTTAATGCCCTATTTTCATTTACATATTGATGTTAGCTAATTGAGGCTTTTCATTTAAAAACACAACTTCTGTTTTTAACTTCTGCTGAGGTTCTTTAATGACTTTGAAATCCAAACAGGAAAGCAACTAATCACAAATTTGATTTACTTTTGCCATGGTTACAATAGCAATCCATACAAGTGAGGTAGATCTAGGAAATTTCTTTCAATCCTCCCAGGAAACAAAAATAAAATTACAAATCTGCAGTGAATTGCATGCATTAAAATTCTTGTTTTCATTTTAGTAGTTTAGGTTTCCATCTTATTCCTATAATTACAGACAGAATTTGGCATCTTTTACTGGAGACATTGATAATGAATCAATAGATCACATAATTGCCGCCAAGCATATACCACAAGGATCTATTTTAAAGAATATGTAAATATTCATACAGACTTGCAATGTACTTCTTGACATTTCTTCCCCAATTTAAGTCTGCAGCCAAAGGAAAGGAGAAAGATCTATTTAGGCAACAGAAGAATGCAGAGCAGCAACTTTTCTAGATCATGCTTGCAAATAGCTCATTCAAAGTGTTTGGTATTGGCACAGGTTCAAATTATTCTTTTATGCCTAACAGATAATGTAGCTATGGTCACCAGTATAACAAAACCTACAAAAGGGTACAATAAGTTAAAGGTCCAAATTAAATTCAAACAGCAGCAACCATACCTTTTAAAGAACAAATTACCATATTCTCATGATTATGATTTATTTTTGAAAAACCCTTCAATTATCCTCTAAGCCTGATGGAATTATTTTTTGGGTGCATGCTTTTAATTCAGTTCATAGAGCTCTGTCCTCCAACGTGGGGTGTGCAATTGTTTCTCCACTCAGGGTGCGTTCTGGGTGCAGAAGGAATGCGAGGTCAAGTTCTTCTTTAGATTTTTGGCAAGCTAACAGTGTAACAACTCCTCTCTGTTGGCATGTCAGCAATGCTTTCTAACTGATGGTTTCAAAAGTGTTTCTCTACCCAGGGTAGTATTCAACCTTCAACAGCTATTGTCTTAAAGTGGGTAAATAATAAAACTCCTGTTTTGAAGGTGAAGTAACAAAACATGGCACGAGAATTGCACTCACTTATGAAACTGCATGAAGCAAGGTGTGTGTTTATGTCTGTGTGTTCTGTGCATCTGAGAATCTAATCTAACTATCCACAAATTGGAGTTTCTTTGGCTCTTTCCCAAAGGACATTGGGAGCATTTGAGAAGAATTCACTACCCTGCCCTCAAAACAAGCAAGGTTGCACACTCCTTAACCAAAGGGATTCCACAGGAAGACAGAACAATGGTCTCACGTGGCCATTCACCTGACTCAGCCTTCAGATTTTTGGGCAAGAGTTACTGGAATGGGAAATCACCCTTTGGGGAGTCCTAAAAAGTCCTAGTAAAACAGTAAAATGACCTTAAATGCTCTGTTTCTATGGGTAGGGCCTATAAGAGCAGACTTACTTGATACAGCCTTTTCACTTTCCCTGGGGAATTCAGTTATGAAACATGCATTGGATTCTCTTATTTTTTATACTAAAATAGGACCTAGATTGGGACCAGAAATAAATGCCAGCTTCATGAAAAAAATCCCCATAAAACATAGTCATATAACTGTGGGATGTGTAATTGACCATAAATGTGGACCAGTTGCTAAGTGCCCAAAATACAATCACATGACTACAGGCAGGTCCAGCTGACAGAACTTCAAAACTTGTAAGTAGCTCTGGGGAGATTGAATAGTTGCTTAGCCACCAGTCATAAAGTCAAGGCCACCTGTATTTTATAATGCTATGGCAGACTCTTATAGAAAGAATACTTGCTTCACTGTTCCTATTAGCAATCTCTACAACTGAGGCAAAGGTCTTCTCAGCCTCTGTTTTACTATTTGCTTTTTGCTGCCATTGAAACGGGGAGGGGGGGGCTGGTATTTGGGAGGGAAAGTTTAAGTACAGGAGAGATTGTAGAAAGGGAGTTTTGGTCTCACTGTCTACTGTGCATGCTGTAGATTAGTGCTTGGTGTCGGTCAAGGCCAACCGTTCTGCATACCAACCTAATGATGCTCCTTGAAGATGGAACTCACATGACACCTAAGGGATTTGCAGATTGGACACTGGGATGAGGGTTACCAGGGGGAGGGGGTTTGGTCACATATTGATATGTATGATTTCGCACGCTTTTGCTTCAGGTCTTGCTTTGCTTAGCTGCTATCTATTCATAACCAGTAAAAGTACTCTTAATTCTGCAAAATGGAGTTAAGTGGTTTCTTTCTTGGTTGCTGAGGGAGGCCGGCTTGACAGGTCTTTTTGCTCTTGCATAACCACAAAAGATGGATTCCTGAATATTCTGTCTTTTTATCACTTTGACCAATCTTCAAGGCTGACCATGTATAGTCCGCAGCAATGCAGATCAATGTTGGGGAAGAGGTAATGTTGGATATTTCTTACATTTATTGAAAAATTGCCTCTGAAAGCCTTATTTAAAAATCTACTTCAAAAATACCCTGTAGACTTTTGTTAGTCAATAAGAATTTGAAGTATGTTGACTGGCAATCAGGAAGAAAGTTCAATAAGTTCCAGGTTAAGAAATGCTAAGTTATACCACTGCTTTAATTGGAATAAGGCAGTTCCATCTGTTTTTAGGTTCCATGAAACAAAGAGAGATAATGCAATTCCAAGAATTATAATCAAGAACTTGATAACCGTGGGATAGACTAGCACTTGGCCAAGTATCCCCTTTCTTCAGTGATCATAGAACTTTTGAAATTATCAAATTTCAAATCAACTTGCTTGACAGCTTACAATCTATAAATGATTATAGTTAATTCATAGTACAAAAAGCCCTAATTAAGACTAGAGATAGTCTTTTCTGGATGTTAAAAACCTCATTAATGAAATATTTCCACTTCCTGGTTTAATGAACATATTCCTTCTGAAATAGTTAATATCTTGAATGCAGTCTTGAAAGGGTTTATGCTCACAACGCAGAAAACCACTTTCCTATATTTGTGCCATAGCAATGCCTAATAAGGAGATAACATTTTCAGTGAAATAATTTACAGCCATGGTTGAAATGTAGGGATTCAACACTCACTAAAAGCACTTCTCAATAATTCCTTCTGACAGTATTGTCATTGTTGTGCATCTTGCAACAAATAACATACACTTTCTGTATCTTTCACATACATACAAGCTGAAAGGTTGGAGGCTCATGGTTAACAAACTCATGCCACAATCAGCTTAGTTTATGGATTATAGCAAGATGTCTCTTTACCCTAGAAACATATCTGAATATAGGAATAATGGTGTCATTCCTTAAGGGGGTGGGGTGTTCTACACATATTGTTAAGTAAATATGTAAGTTCATAATAAATAAATAAATAAATAAATGGCCCAATATTGCTTAAAAACAATTTCTCCTCCACACGTGTGTTTTCCCCCAATGACTGTAGTCGGAAGAATGTGGATGTGCAAATAGCCATCATGAATGCCACCCTCAATGATATCTCAAATACAATGTTTCATAATAGTGCACATATGCACATTCAGACATTGTAAGGAAAAGCAAAAAAAGGCACAGGCATGTATGAACTTGTCCTAGGTTAAACCATAGCTACAATAATGTAATAAAGAATTACTGTAAAGCCTTTTGCAAATCAAAGCTGCACTGGTCCTGAAGCAACATATAAGATACTACAGAACTGATCTGAGAATTTTTCATAGTGAGAAAAAAAAAACATTTTGCTGGAGAAAAAATTCAATATGGGATCATGTCCCATGTTTAGGCCTACTGCAGATTTTTTTTAATTTTTATTTGTTGAATTATTTAAATTTTTGAGGTTGGGAAATCCCATCCCCCCCAAAAATCTCAAGGATATTGGTGGGAATTAAGCAATCCTGCCATTCTTTCATATGTCTGGCCAAAGAATGATATGAGACTTGTTCTAAAAATATTCTCATTGTAACCAGAGGAAGATTAAAATGTCTTTGTTTTAAAGAGAAAAGGAAACCAAGCAACTAGTCAGCTAGGAAATAGATGCAACCTCTCTCCCCAGCCCTCCAATATCTCTAGGTCTTCTTTTTTGGCCTTCCAACCTTCCAATGGGTATATGGTAAGTTGGCACTCTGTGATGCTAAATTCCATCTAACTGGCATTCATTATATATATTAAGTATATCAACTCAGTATATTTTATTTGCAGTAAATGTAATGCAATTAGATTGTAAGCCTTGCTACCTTTCAAATAAATCACTCTAATATTACTCTTTGCAATATTTGGGATCACAAGAGACAGCTGATTACATTTTCCACATTACTTGCACAGGGAAACTATTAACATTTCCATAGAAAGTCTTACCAGATGTGTAGGCAACTGAGCACCGCAAAGATAATTCCTGCAACCAGGGCCAAGGGAACGGCAAGGACAAGTGTCAGGAGCTTATATATCAGGTACTTGCTGAGCTCAAAGAGAGCGTGGCTGCAGACCCAGACTTTATCGAAAGAGTGAGTGGACGAAGGCTCCGCTATCACGTCCTCAAACCCCAGCTGGAACAGAGGGAAACAAGCATGAGCACAGCAAACACAGCTTCTCTTCTGAAATGCAGAGTGGGGTCTTCAGGGGGAGGGTAAGCACCAGGCAACAGGCAGCAGTAACAACCTGTTACAGTTCTGTTATTGTTCTGAAAGAATCTGGCTGATTGGCATGGAAGGATTTGAGGGGTCCCCAAACTTGGCAACTTTAAGACTTGTGGGCTTCAATTCCAGCATGGCTGGAGAATTCTGGGAGTTGAAGTCTTAAAGTTGCCAAGTTTGGGGACCCCTGATTTAGAAGCCTGTGGATTCAAAAGATCCACAACTCAGAAACTATCCACGAGCCTAAACAAACGGGCTTTCCTTTCCCGAAGAGGAAGGGAGCGAACGAGGAGGAAACCGGTACCCCAAATGTCAGACCAGAGGAATTCGCACAGGCTGGAATCGGGATGGGGAGGGGAGGGGGGCTGGAAATCCCACGCGCTAAACTCGCCTTAAACGGCATAAAGAGAAAACGCTCCACTTCCTCAAAGGAGGCTCGAAGGCGGCGTTCAAAGTGTGAGGACGGGGGTCCAGCGGGGACGCCAGAGTCTGCGGGGATCAGGGCGCTCTCACCTTCAGGTGGCTGTTAAGCCCGCGCGGGTCCCGGTCGGGCGCTTTTTCCGAATTCTTGTCAGGGTCGGACGGCGCGGGGCTGTCGCTCAGATTGAAGCCGTCTTCATCCATGAAGATTTTGGTGTCCGCTTTCTCTTTCTCCAGCCCCATGGTCGCTCGCCTGGGCAGCCTGGCTCTGCTGCGGAGCAATTCCTGGGCTGTGGCCTCCCCCCTCCCCCGCTTCTCGGTGCCCCCTCCTTTGCCCTGGGTTCCTACCCTCGCGTGCAGCTGGGCAGACGAGGCCAAGGGCAGACCTCGCCCCAGAGCGCCCGCCCACGGGCGACGCCCTCTCCGCGCGAGTTCTGCTGCCGCAAACAGGAGCGGCAGAGCCCGTTGGAAGTGGCAGACGCGCCCGCTTGGTAGCCGCGCATGCTCACAAAGGCTGTGTCTGAGTTTTGACAGCTAGTTTCGTAGATTTAACTTTATCCAAAGACTCCTATATATAATCTCAGAGGTGCTTTTTCAGGGGGCAACTGGACTTTCTGGTTTTGCTTTGAAGACGTTTCACTTTTCATCCAATTGTTCTCCAGTGTCGTGCCATGCGCTTATGAAGTGGCTCATAAATGCTTCGTAAGTGGTTCATAAATGCTTCATAAACCCATGGCACAACACAGGAAACAAACACATCAGGACAAAATTCAGCAGTCCATTTGCATTTAAAAGACAAAGGCCACTCATCTGAAGACAGCAAAGTCCACATTTTTGACAGAGAGAACCGCTGCTCAAAGAGGCCATCTAGTCAAAATTGAATGGCCCTCTCTCAACAGAGGGGGATGGGTACAATATCATCTCTCTCCAGTCTACAACACAGTCCTTTCAACAGTCCCAAGAGGCTCCACACCCATTCGCACTACTCAGGTGACCCTGAAGACACAGATAAACCTCCAGATGACCTCACTAACTCTCTAAAATAGGGGTGTCAAACTCAGTTTCATCAGCATTATGGTTGCCTTCAAAGGGCCAGTTACATGTACGACTATGCCGACTAACAGTGGCCAGGTGGACGTGGCTGGGTGGGTATGGCCAGCTCGATGCTGCCTCCTATGCACATGCACAGGGGAAGCAAAGGCCTGGGCTAGGCTGGGCCAGGGCCACTTTCTGGTTTATTGTCTACCCACCAGGTCCAGATTTTGCTCCCTTAAACCTTGCATTTCCTCCCTTAAATGGGATAAGTGAAATGGAGTAGAAATAAATAAGATATACTAGAAAGAAAAGGAAAAAATATGTAAAACAAAGGAAAGGGAAAAAGAAAAGCGTAAGGAGGGGATTGAGAAGGAGGAAAGGAAAGGAAAGGGAAAAGGAAAGATGAATTGAAAAAAGAAAAAGGAAAGGAAGGGGGAGAGAAATGAAAAGAGAAGGAAGGGGACAGGAGGAGAGAGAGATGAAAATGGAAGGGAGGGAGGGAGATTACAACCATTAAGGATTCTTTTTTGTTGTTTTTGTTGTTGCTTGTCATTTTTGTATAGATATCCTATCAATTTCTGTAGCCTTCTAGTTTCTTAATGACTAGTTTGCTAATCTAAACTTTATCTTCTAATATTAGAGATTCTCATAAATAAATTACGTCTTCTAAGACCTCCCTACTTTGATTTTCTTGGTGACAGTTATTATCTGCCAATTTAAATAAATAGTGCATGCACATTTTTGCTTGTTTCACCAGAAAAGAAGAAAAAAGTAACTTCTTTCTTCATTCTTGAAGTTTCTTGAAGTGTCCAATGAGTATTAGAAAGAAAGACAGGCAATAGGACTTCATTTTGTGTCAATTTCTACAATTGCACCAAATTGTGTTTTCACCTATTTTCAGTATTTCTTTTTCTGTAATTTTTTTCCCTTTAGAAATAAGATAAGCAGATTTAAAAAAAAACATTAACAACCTTACTTGACTTGTAGGTTCTACAGGGGTGAAAGGAGACAAGTCAGCACTAGTCAAAAGTTAAACAATGGGAACTGCACTGAAAATGGTAAAGTTCATTCATTTATCTTTTGATCCACAAATAGAGGATATTCCTGTTTAATCTGCAAGACACAGACTTCTGTATTTCATACACAAAACAGCTATCTTTCCTAAACATAAAAAGGATTCTTTAAATTCCTAAAGTAGTAAAAGTTTAGGACTGCATTTGTTTTTGTAGGAAGGATTTCCCTAACAGAAACTGGTCATATTGTTCTACCACGCACCTGCTGAGTCATCGATTCTTCAACCAAAAAATAAAAATAAAAAAACCTTTCTTTTAGGAAATCATTGCAATCTGCGTTATATGCATATTTTTGACCAACTAACAACTGTTATATCAATTGAGGTGTCTTTTAATCATGAATAATACTCTTACTTGGACAATACAATTTCATGTACCAATTGAATCACTAAGGCAGTTTGTGAATGGGAAGTTCCACTTCTCTTTGGCAGCTCAACACCTGCTTTCAAGATGTTAAAGTTGCTGACCAACCTCAAAGGTCTGAGTGCCCCTAAATTATTATATACGTTCGGTACAGAAAAGCATTCCTGGTTTATTGAGATTAGATCAGTGATGGTGAATTTATGACAGGTATGCCAAAGGAGACACACAGCCATGTTTTGGGTGACATGCCAGTATTCAATAGCATCCAACAACAAAAGCTTGCCCTATTCTTGGGTGATTTTCAGAAGCTGCAGAGACTGTGTGAGAATGGGGTGTGTTCTTGCACAAGCTTCTTGAAATCATGCATGAGGCACATGCTCTCACGTGGCTGCAGAACCTCTGAAAAATCACAACAGAATGATACATGCTTTTGCACACTTTTGGAGGTTTCAGAGCTACAGTACAGCATTCTCCAAAGCTGCTTTCAGGGCGAAGGCTTCGTGCGGCCTAGAGCAGCCTCGGGTAGGCCACAGAGGCCTGTCAACAGAAAGAGAACACAACCTGAAGGTATTATAAGTAGTGTGCAGCAAATCTTGGGGAGTGCTGGCCTACAGAAGCAATCACGTGTTGCCCAAGGCTTGCACATCTTGGAGAACAGCATAAGGTGACCTATTTGAGTGGCAGTGATGGCACTAGGGCTAAAGTCAAGGATGAAGCCTAACTTCACGCTGTCACTGAGTGCTGCTGTTCAAAGTGGCCTAGATTGGGGAGGGGGGGGGAATGTGAGAGAATTGTTTCTCTTTCGTTCAGGGAATATGTGTTTATGACATGCTTAGCAGAATCAAATTAGGCGTTTTCCAAATTTTTGACATGCCAAGCCCAAAAGGTTTGTCATTACTGATTAGACTGGCAGCCTGCAGACAAGGATTTTTTTCATTAATTATGCATCAATTGCTTTGGGATTCTGTTTGCGGAAGAGCAAAAAAAAATGCATCAAGCAAACAAGAAAATGGATTACTATATTGATATTAAAAGACAATGTATAATGCAACTCTGGACTCTGCAAACATTTTCTAAACTACAGTTCTAGTATCTAATAGGTAAGCAATTACATTATTTCATTAATCATTGTCATTGGGATTAGGTTAGTTTGATGTTAAAAGTGAAGCAGTGAGCCTGGCAATTTGGTTCAGGAATTGTAGTTTGTTTCCTTTCTAAGCCTGTTCCATTGCAATTACTACCTCTTTGTCCCACAAAGATTAGAAATATTTGCTGCTTCTATTTTTGCCCAAAGCAGAAATCTTTGGCTTTCTTCAGAAATAAAGAACTTTTATTATGATTTTCCCCCCACCCAGAAAAGTCAGGACCTACTATTCTGCATCATATATGCAGTGATCCCATATCTCAATTTTAGTTTGATCTTGGATGTAAATAAATAGATCAGTGTTTCTCACCTTCTCATCTGTAGACTTAAACTCCCAGAATTCCCTAGCCAACTATCTTCGAGTGGCCAAGATTGAGAAACACTGAAATAAATGATGGGTCAATACGATATATGACAAAATCAGCCAGCAAAAGGAGGTGGCAGTTTTGGAAAAAAATATATAGAAGAAGCCTGTTTTAATGATGTATTTTTCCTCACTATTTATTTTTTCTAGCTGCTTTTCCTCAGAACTGGATTAATGGATTGGAGATTTGTAGGGAATGACAGTTGAGAAACATCTGCTTTTTTTGGTAATATCCCTTTCAGCCTAACCCTTCTGACTGCTGGCTGGAGGAGTTCTGGAGTGTGTGTATGTGTGTGGCTTGGAGGTATGTGTGGATTTAGCCCTATGGCCTGGGAGGCTGAGATTTGGAGTATGGGAGCTGTGGGCAAGAACTGCTGTTAGAAATGGGCAGGGGAAGATATGAGAAGAACCTGAGGGCAGACACTCACAAGGTGAATATATATGATGACACATCATTCCCATTTGCCAGCCCGGCCCTCTGCATTTAAACCAGTAGTGGGATTAAGCCAGTTCACACCACTTCCGGAGAACCAATTGTTAACTTTCTGAGCAGTTTGGTGAACTGGTTGTTGGTAGAAATCATTAGGCCAGAGAACCAGTTGTTAAATTATTTGAATCCCACCACTGATTTAAATCCAGTGCTAGGTTACTACTATATATCATAGTAATGATATGTCTGACCTGGCCTTCCTTGAACAGCCTTTGCTCAATCCTGGCAAAACAAAGTGGTTAACAGAACCTGGATCTTCTGATTTTGGATATTTGTCATCCTTTCACCTGAATGGGATGGTGAGTACATTTGGACTACTTTGTAATCTAAGGGTCTTCCTAGACTCTTGAATCCTACTCAAAGAAGAGTGGTAGCTGTGGCCAGAATAGCCCTTGCATAAATCCTATAGGTGTTCCAGTTGTGCCCATTCCTGGACCAAAAGATAGTCCATACAGTCAGTCACTCATGTCTTATATCTTGCAAATGGATTATTGTGATACACCTTACATGGGGCTGCCATGGAAAACCATTCAAAACCACATCTGGTTCAGAATGCAGTGGCATAAGCAGGGATAGCAGCCCTTTCTATGCTCATATAGCACCTCTGATTCATGAGCTGCACTGATTACCAGTAAGCCTCCAGGTGCAATTCATATTTTTGTGTTATCTATAAATCCAGACATGACTAAAGCCTAGCTATCTAATTGTCTATCTCTCATGGTATCTGCCCATCCTGTATGATCAGACAGAGATGCCTTCTTCAGAGTCTTAGCAATTAAGCACTGTTATCTAGGTGTATCCACCATGCAATCTTTGTTGGAGTCCTTTGGGAGGCACAGGATTCCTCCTGGAGATTATATTGGCTGCCCCCTTATCTGGTTTCAAATGAGCCCTAAAAAACCTGTTTTTTCTTCAGCCTTAGGTTGGGGTCAGTGGTGGCTTTCCATTTTTTTTTTACTACTGGTTTGCTTGTGCGTGCATACCCGTGCCCGGAAGCATCTGGGTGGGTGGGCGGAGCCTCCTGCCACCGCCACTATTGGTTCACCCGATCCGGGCTGAACTGGCAGAAACCCACCTCTGGTTGGGGTGTCTGATGGACTCCTCTGGATTAGTGCTGATAGCTCGTCTATGATTATAGTAAAGATTCAATTTGATAGTTGTGTTACAAAATATCATTTTTATTGTTCCTTTGAGGGAATGGGTTTTTTAAAATATTATGTTGCATCTTGTTATTTTTAATTTTGTGAAGTCACTCAGAGTCATTTTGGGAGCTAGGTCGCTTAGAAATTAGATTGTCTGGCTGAATAAATATATGCATTTATTGTCGATAACACATGGTCAAGTGTTAGATCTCTCTTTTTCAGAATAAAAAGGAGCTTGAAAATAATTAAGAAACTCTTCTCGATTTTTATTCCTTCCTCTAACTTCCAACATACACCTTAATTTTTAAAAACAGCATGCCATATGTGTGTTTAGAATTTACTATAATTCTGTTGATCTTTATTTATTGCTTTTGATAGTATATTAGGCATCTATGTATGAGAAACGTGTGAAATGCAGACAAGTGGACACTGACTATATACAAATTCTGTGCCTCTCAGGAGATTACCATTATGACTCTGGGAGACTCGGTACCAAATAACATTATAAAGCAGAATCCAATGTTGAAGTTCAGGAGATTGTGATGCTTGGTTCAGATGACAGATAAGCTCCTCTTCGTCATGTCTGAAATATTTTTCATGATATTTCAGTTGTCACAAGGATAGCAGTACAGCTTTCATCTCTTCTAAGGTGCCTTGCTGACCTGAAGTGAAACAGATAAAACCACTTGATTCTTGAAAAAAAATAACCTTTAGTTATATTTAAATACCAGGCAATATGTGGTATGAACCTTATTTAAGCATCAAGGATTGAAAGTTTTGAAGTATGATTCATGATTAGAAACCACCTTTAATGCCAGAGGCCACGCCAAGAATGTTAGAGTAGGGTTGTTATCTCTGTAATTAAGAAGTCCAAGAAAGTGTTGCATGAAGAAAACATGAATCTCCCTTATGAAGGTTAAGATTAAGAATAAGAAAGGCAGGAATCCAAACAAAGAAGAATTTGAATTCTTGAAAAAGAAACAAAGATTGAAACTATGTTTTGAATTTGTTTGTAGATGTGCATGGGTTTGTTTTTAAATGAAAGTAAAGTAAATATTGTGAGTATGCATGGGTTGGGCATTGTGCGTTAATTCTCTTAGTATAGCCACAGATGGCAGAAACAAGATGTAGCATGCCTTAGCAGTAATATTTAGGTAAGCTTGAGGACAAAACACCTTTAAGACAACCCTCTTTTGAAGAATGATACCATGCAAACTTGCCTCAAAGTGCTGAAGGAAACAATGGTTTATAATTAAAGGCTGTTCATTTCTTCCATGCATTTTTACAGTTAGTAAGACAGTGAGAATTATAGGAGGGAGGGGGAGAGGGGGGGAGACCCTTATTTCAATTGAACAACTATCAAGAAAATGGAGGTTCAACAGCAACAGTTTAAGATAAGTTCCACTTGTGCTCCAGGAAATAATAAATTTGAATATTTTATGCCATATAAAATGCAAATATTTTGCAAAGTCTCTTGCACTCTTATGTCTTTACATATGAACCACAATATGCCTGGGTCTATTATCAAATGAACCCCATGTTGGAGAGGGATATTTGCATCATCTCCAAAAGTTCACCAGTTGAACCTTATTAAGGATGCATATTTGTTATCAGCACAATAACAATGCCAAAAAAGAATACTATTTCCACAATCCCATTGTAGAGGTCTTCTATTTCAACCACAACAATTAGGAACTTTCCTGTCTGTTTTTGCCTACAACTTGTTGCAATGATTGATCTACATTGTTCAACCAGATGCAGAAATTAGTCGCTTCCAAGAGATGCAATTCTCCAGGATATTCATCCAACTTTCTTCTAGAGCCTGTCCCCCACCTCCTTCTGTTCTTGTGGTACAGAGGGTCAAGTCTTTGAAGTTTCTTAGTCTTCATCATGCTGTCAGCACAATTAAGCCCTGCCCTTATTTCCGGGCCTGTACAAAAGTCCTCCTTACTGCCTTTCCCTCAACTGCCTTGAATGAATGGATCTCTTCCAAAATGTCTCCATTAATAATGTAAACGATTTGCTGCTTCCTGTATTTAAAAAAGTAACCTCCCCCAAACAATGTAGCCAAAGCAAAAATTAAGCTGATACTTCCAGCAAGTCCATTGTCTTCTGGATCCTACATGCAGGTGCAGATTGTACGGACATTAATTTATGAAGCATGGAAGAAATCAAGAACTAAAACATATGCCTGATATTATGAAAATATTTTTGTCATAACAATAATGGAGATAGCTTTTGGAATCCCTGTATATATTTTAGGCAGTTTGTTTTGAATCAAAAACATAACATCTTACGCAAAATAAGGACCTTATTCCCATGTCAAATATCATGGATCCAGTTTCCACTGAAATAAAATCTGACTTCTTGTGGTATAAGATTTAAAATCTTACACCACAGACTTTAAAAACTGTTAATGGAAATGTGCCATATTAAATTCTGATACATATAAATGTTTACTTATCTTTTAAATTGTATCTTAAAATATACAAAATGCTGGGAATGCCTAAATACAGTATTTGATCTTCAACAGCTCTAGGTAGTCATAAAATGCAAGGCAATGGATCCCTTTGTGGATCTCATTGTCATGAATTCACTATTTAAGTTTCTAGATTGCTGAAATCAAGCTGAAATCAAGGCACAGTCAACTGCCTTCACAGAATGAAATCAATAGTAAATGTTTATGAGGCAATGACAACAAGGCCTTTGTTGTGTTTCACAAACCTGTTATTAAGTCATTCCTATATTCTAAAAGCACACATGATATGATCTTCACCAAGGTTCTAGTGTGATTGGGCTGCATGGCTTTTATGCATATCTGTTTTCCTGAAAGGAGAATAGCAGCAAAAATATCCAGAGAGGGAGGGTCAAAATCAACAAGATGATGACTGGATGGAAGCCATATCTCTTTGAAAGTGCATCTTCAACATGGGCAAAGCTTGTGATGCAATTATGTTCCTTCCACTATCTTGCTGATTTTGATCAACCACACTAACAAAGGCTGCTGAGAAGCAGCATAAGGAATGTTTTTAGTTAAAGAAATAATGGATCTCTGCCCATTTCAGATTAGTATACATTATTTTCAACAAGACAACAAGCTTTCTAAATGACGCCTATGGATATCAACTGGACCAAAGCAAGGAACTTTCCTGCCAATGGGAGTGATTTCGGGTATTAGGTTTACAACTGTTTCCGAATTATTGCATCTAGGTGACATTATCAAAAACATACTTTTACTCTGGGAAGGCTTTTCCCAAACAAGAAGTATTATGATTGTATTATGAATTATTAATAGCTAGGAATAAAGAAATATTTGGGGACATGGAAAATTACTAAGAAGGCATGTGGCTTTAAAAATAGAATTTTAACTTTAGACTCTCATTTGGGGTCACTAAGCCTATGATGTAGGATAACAATAAGGAATGTACTTTTTGGTGTGTGAGACTTTTCTGGGAAGTAGTTTTAAGTTCTAAATATAAGAAATATCTGAAGCAAGCCAGAAAATCATGTAAACATACATTCTTGTTTACTCAACCAGTGTTCTGTTAGTTTTCTGTTCTCTTAACAATAGCAAATCTTGACAAAGCTAACCATCAGAAGATGATTCCGGCAGCAGTTGGGTCACAATTCAGTTTTAAATAAAATGCATTATTTCAGCTGTCTTGGCCACCAAAACATATGGAGATTTGCAGATTGCTCTATCTACTGAATCTCTTATGCTATTTTAGGCATAGAGTCAGCATGAAACTTTGACACCATGTAAAGTCTAACACTGCCACACTGAGATGTGTTCAGTGCTGACAGTTTGACAGAAGCATAAAATAGGTTGTCTGAAACATTTTTATATTCTACCATGAAGACAAATTTATAAGGTCTGGATAGTGGATACATTGCAAGGTAGGATAAATGAGATGCCAAATAATATTTTATACTCTTCTGGGATCAAATGGAAAATTAATAATTCAGATAAAAGGTCAAGAGGCTGGGGGACTGGAACACATAAACTTCATTTTGTTCATGACAGCATATATCAACATCTTTCAGTGAAAGCCATAGGGATATATTTTGACCATATTTCTCCTTTTATTGAATAAATATTAATTCAAACTTATTTTAAGACCTTGAATGCACAAGTAGAAAATTTATGAGGACTTCTCTTCACCTATTTAATTAATACTAACAACTATTCTAAATAGAATTAACTTTAAATATGTTCTTTAACTTAATATTACATTGCTAAAAATCTGTTTACAAAGAACAAGCTTATTTGTATCTCCATTAAACTTCTTTGCAGATTAGATATCAAACACAGCTTTAGGACACTGATAATTATAACATTTGGAAAAACTTTACTGAAAAGTGCTTTAGTCCACCTAGTATTTTCTGGCCAATAAGATCCGCTATCTGTCATGCCTACATTGTTTCAGTTTGCAATTTGTACATTTAGTGTCACTCATCTCACAGAATCATAAAGGAACCTCTAAATTTTACATTCAATTTTGTTATTTGGCCAGTCTGGTATCACTACCCTTAATGATAGGAATGGCCCATTTGGTTGCCACTTCTTTCAGCAAACTCAACATAAAAACTACTTCTGTATAATATAAACACTGCTGGCTGAGCTGCCATAAAAATTCACACACAGTTGTGAAGGTTAGGTATCCTCCAGACTTCTTTGGTAAATTCCCATGAGAACGCAGAAATACCATCTCTGCTGCTGGCTGCTCTGCTGGTGGTGGTAAAGTAAATTCTGTTCCAACTGTTGTCTTAATTGCATGGTAGCATTATGCTACAAATTATTTGCAAATTATTTATACATTTATGTAATTACAAATTGCTTGTTATTACTTGTACTTTTGCAAAAAAAAAAAAAAAAGCTGCATCAAGGTATTCTCTAGTGGAGTGCCCTCAGGTCGGAGACCTTCTCCACTAGCAAATATGAGATCTTTAACTTCACTTAAAAAGAGAGGGGGGGAGAGACTTATTGTCAGCCCCACTGTGTAAACCTGACCAGAAAATCAGTTGCACAGGAAAACTTGAACAATACAATGGTGTAGGGTATAATAACTGAATTTAAAGTCAAATTATGCTTTTGCTTCCTCACTATTATATATCAGTGAATCAGGAAAGTGTTTGTCTGAGCCACTTCTGAATATTATATTGCTTCTCAGGATATAAAGGATATTTCAGCCCTATTTAACTGAATAATTGTGCTTATATGTTTGTTGCAAGACAATCTCCCTTGCTTTCTAAAACACAGTTGTGGAAAAGGCGCACTTCCTAGTTCTTGCCAGGTAACACTTGGATCTGAAGTTAGCCCACCATATCTAATCTAATGGAATGGGTAGATATTCTTAGAGAGAGGTGGTCCCTCAAATAATCTTGCCATAGAGAGCTTTAATATCTTGAACTGCATCTGGAAAGAAAATGGAATCCAATGCTAACACAGCAGTGATGTGATATGAAATGCAAGGTCCCCCAAATTATGCATCCCACTGAATTCTGAACCAATTGAAGTTTCTGGGTGATTTACATTTTCAGTTTTATGTGACTTCAGCCATTATGAATTGTAAACCACAGATTATGACTTGATATTATGCATGAGTGGCTTTTTTTAACAAATCAAATCAAATATCATTTAGTATCTTTTGAACCATTTTTGTCTGTGTACTTTGTTTCTATGTTGAATGTATATATTTAGAGGCCTGCTCTCGAGAGCATAGAGATAATATATTTATTTGATAGAAAATCTATAAAACAGTACAAAACAAAACAGGACACAAATTTGATCTAACTGTAACCACAGTTGTAACCCAGGTAAAATCAAGGAGAGAAAGAGAATTCCTTGAAGCCTGGTTTTCCACCAATAACTCAATAAACATACATATTGACATTGATCCAGTCTACCAATTGCTGAGAATGAAAGAACTGCATCAATTGCAATCCTGAAGATAGCATTTAAAATGAACAGGCACCCCACTACGCAACAACAAAAATCACAAACCATCAGCTCACAAGAAATCCGACCACATCTCAGTAACACAACAAGCCATTCAAACAGACTGAAACCCATGACTCAGCAGTATCCAAACAAACAACACTAATTTACATCACATAGAGGAACACAATTCAAAGTGCACTAATAATGTCTTCTTGAATGGTGACAAAACATTTGCAACCAAATTGCCAAACTTGGAGCTCAGAACAACAACCCTACTACCAGCCTGAGCACTTATATTCTAATGCATTTCATCAGTGTTACTATAAGAAAAATGTTATCAGCAAACAGGTTAATTTGGTTGCTAGTGACTCATTTAAAAAAGAGTCATATTTAAACTTTTACATAACAGTTCTAAAATGGGAATTATTATTTTGTTCAAAAGTGAAAAGTTAATTTGTAAGGTCCAATCCTACTGAGAAGCTAAGCCTCACACCAACTCCTATTAATGCTAGCTAGAATGACAAAGAATGTAAAGGTTACAGTCCAACATCTAAGGGCCATCATTTATTTGTACCTATTGTACGATGATATCTGAAACTCTGTTAACAAAGACTATCGTGGGATGGAAGCTCCAAATCATGGCAGAAAGTTTATATTTAGATTCTTGGAATAGTAGCTTTGTACTACTAATGTAATGTTTTCCATAATCAACAATTACTGAAATAATAGATGTTCATATTCTTCAACAAGACAATATTAATTATGGAGTAAGACATGATATTTTAAAAAAATAAATCACTATGAGAGCATTGTCATCAGGCCAGAGCTACTGGATAATACACTGGTGCTTTGTGATGTCACTGCTACCATAGAAACGATTAGTCTACACTGGACAAACCCTAGATATGAGCAGGAGAGCTTAGAAAGCTGAGAGAAGAGACAACATCTTGAGTCTGGCAGGGTCATCAGAAAAGCTCAGCTTCAAAACAGCATAATGTATACCCATAATAATGGACAGGAAAAGAGAAATCGACAAGCAGAGCCTTATCCTTGTGGAAGCAAAAGTTTAGACCAAATCATTTCAATGGATGACTGTGCCAAACTTATTATTGACGGTGCGTTAATGAAGATACAGCAGCAGCTACTGAAAAAAGCAAAGCAAGGTGGTCAGTGTATGTCAAATAATCCTTTACTTGGTTTCAAACGTCAGGATCCCAGTTACGAGAGGGCAGGGATGACCATGGGTGGCACCACCCCTAACTTTAGCCCTTCAAAACGAGGAGGGGGGTGGCAGGAAGCTCAGTACCAAGAATCAAGAAAAGAAGACATTTCAAGCATCCTCACATCAACCATCCAGAAGGTCATGCGTGAAGCTGTTTCTAATGTAGACAACAATAGCAACAACATGAATAGAAGTCTTCGCCAAGCCCCTCCTCCTGAAAGTAAGCCTCAGAGAATAAAGGCTACCTCAAAACCACCCAGTGGACCACTGGATATGTATGGCAACACGGACCGTATGAACATGCTAGATATTGACCAGCTGGTTAAATCTATGACTAAACTGTGTCTTTTAGAGACTGGAAGCAATGGCTCAAATTTAGGAAGTGGAGATACATCACATAAACAATATAATGGTTCATCTCAAAGTTTAGGAGGACCAAGAACAGCTGCTTTAGTCAGATCTAATGTGAGACAAGGTGGCACAAATGGAATTATAGTAACTAATCAGAATGGTGAAAATGGCTCTTTGAACAAAGAACTCCAGGCTGTCCTCCAGTGGATGGTGGCTTCTCATTTCAATGTGCCCAACCTGACATTCTTAAATGACAGAGAAGGAGAACTGGCTGACCTTCCACAATTGGCTCAAAAAGCAACCCAAAAGGGTTACAGTGTGGGAGAAATTCTTCAGAAAGTAATGAGGTACCTTGAAAGAACAGAGATGGAGGAGGCAATGGGGAAAAGGTCTCAGTGTGGACTGATCCGCTGGCTACATGGCAACTTGTAAAAGCCAATTCTTTCCTCTCACAGTAATGCAACACAGTACAGGCACCTTCAACTGCATTTACCTAGTGGATCTGATAACCACAGTATGGCTGCCAACAACAGCATATTGACTTCAACTTGGCAGCTCAGCAAGATCACCAATAAAAAAACATTTTTTAAAAGGTGAACTTAGGAGAGTGAGTCTTATTTTATTATTAGTCCATCATTAAGAAATAAGAACCTGGACATATATATTTATGAAGTTGTATATACTCTTTTGATTTGTTACTTTGATCTCTGTGATTATAGTCTAATACTGCAGAAGCCATTAACTTCATACTTTCTCACTATTGCACATAAGTGCAATATACTGTAGTAACCTAAAACAATTTAGTAGATTTATGCTAAGAAAAGCTGCAGTGCATAGGTCAAGTGACATCTATAGGGTGTTAAAAAAAAGTCAGAATGGCAGCTATTTCTAGGGTTTCCACTCTTTTTTTTGGGGGGGGAGTATCCCACATATGGCCCATATAAAAAAAAGGTGGAGTTTTGATTGTGCCACTGTAGGTGCCATCTTGTCTTTTTTTGTCCCCTCTGTAGAAGCCCTTGTAGACATTTTTCTGAAGAAAACAAAAGGCAGAGCTATCTTTTTAAAGCCCCAATCTTTTTTAGAGAGCCAACATAGATGTAGGTTGTTCAATTCATTCCAAATCTTTTACATGCATGTAAAAGACAGGCACAGATTTAATGACCAATAATTTAGCTGGACTTCCTAACCATAACCTTATTCACGTATGAAAAAGCTCTAAATAAATAATAGGCTTGTTCTGATGGTTAGAGAAGCTAGACATCTGTCTCATTGGCATCAATGAAAATTATGGATGTGTTTGTTAAAAACACATAATCTATAGTCACTAAATGCTCCCACACTCTGTTTCTCAACCTGGGTAGTTTGAAGATACATGGATTTCAACTCTCATAATTGCCCAGCCAGCATATCCATGCATTTTCAAGTTGCCAAGTTTGAGAAACAACGTTCTAACCAATGGCATGGACACATGAAACAGCAATCATACAAACTTTAAAGCTTCTGATTGTGAGATGTATGTTTAAGCACAAATGGAACCTGGCTGTGTGTGTAAGAGAAAGACTATCTGGAATATCACTCTCAGCAAAATTGGAAAATGAGCCTATAGTAGAGTATGTAGTGAAGCAATATTAGCAATATCACTCAAAACATCTGGAATCTTAGGTTTCCCCCCACCCCATCATTTTTGTCATCCCAATATCACAAGCAGAAGTAAATACATTTTACATTTTTTTAAAAAAATGATAAAAATAAATATCCTTTTTCAAAAACAGCAATGCAAAATCACTTTTAGGATTGAATACAGCTGCAGTAAGAAGCAGAGAGTGTTTAGCTCCTATTCATTCTTCCTCCATTTCTACTTGCTTTGAAGAAGGATAAAGAAACTTTTTCTATCTTCTATTTATCTGGTTTTTTTTGCATTCTTACCAGAGGTGGTTTGTTGCCGGTTTGGTCCAGATCGGGTGAACTGGTAGTAAAAGCACACATGTCCACGAGCGAACTGGTAGTAAAAATAATAGAAATCCACCACTGATTTTTATCCCACAAATTAACAGATTAAGAGAGTTGGAAGGGACCTTGCAGGTCATCTAGTCCACTTCAGAGGTTGGTTGCTGCCGGTTCAGCCCAGATCGGGCAAACTGGTAGTAGCAGCAGTGGGAGCCTCCGCCCACCCGTCTGGACGCTTCTGTGCATGTGCAAAAGCTTCTGTACATGCGCAGAAGTGTCGCGCACGCAAGCAAGCACAGAAGCACACCCGAACTGATAGTAACAAAATTGGCAACCCACCACTGGTCCACTTGCCACACTACATCAATAATTTTGTTTGTCTTCTTCCAAAACCTTGTTTTAAAAATAGTTTTAACTCTGGTACAAATGTTTGCTGATGACATATAATTATTTCCTCAAATGGATACAAAGGAAATGCAGATTTTCTAAACGATTAGAACTGAGAAAGAAATTCAGGAGGATTCTCTGGGTGACTGCCATCCACCTTTGATAGCATCTGATGTGATTGTCCAATGGTGCTTAAATTAAGCCTTGACCTTTGCTTACTTAGTGATAAAGATGGGGTCCTCCCAACTATTCAGTGGGCTCTTCAATTTTACTCATACTTTAGATGATCCTGTATTTGTAATAATTGCTATACCCCAGCCATCAAAGATATTAGCAATGAAAAATTATGACAAACAAATGGATGGGAGAAAAAGCATGCGTTGTATCTTTGTTCATTTAGAGAAGTATATGATAAACTGAATGGGCTTGAATTATGGATTACCCAGCATTAATAAGGAGTTGATGGTTTGTGTTAAATATGGCAATAATGGTATATGATGGAAGTAAGACTGTGTGAGAGTAAATGGAATATAGGTAGTTCTCACTTACTAATCACAATTAACAGCAGTGACATGGTCTTTAAGCATGGCATCACAAGTCTACACTGACTTCTGTCAGTTCTGGCTGTAGTTATTAAGCAAATCACAGCAGGCGGTTAAGTGCAACACCATGTTTCTATGACTTGCGACTTCCTGCCAGCTTCCCCACTGACTCTGCTTGTCAAAAGCCAGCAGGGAAGGTTGCAAGTGGTGATCATGTGAGCACAGGATGCTGTAACTGCTGTAAATGTGCACCAGTTGCCAAGTACCTGAATTGTGATCACATGATCTTGGGAACACTATGACGGCTGCAACTCATCCTAAATCTCATTCTTCAGTTTCATTGTAACTTTGAACAGTCTCTGAATGAGGGGTTGGTAAGTGTGACCTACTTGAAATGGGAAATGTTTCAACAAATTGATCAGGGAATAACACAGGGAATGTGATATCCCTTAGTTATTTTATATGTTTATACCAGGGATGAAATCCACTTACCTTTGCTACTAGTTCAGTAGCAATGTGAGCGCATGCACCACCTCCACACATGCGCAGAGCATCAAAAAGGTAAGGTAAGCTAAAAGCGGGAGTGGGGGAATCCTCTGTGCCACGCAATTTATATTAGCTAGATATATTTATATTTCTAATTATATTAGAAATGCTGCTTTCTAGCTAATATAAATCATGCATCACAGCTGACCGCTGGAAAAACCGGTTTGCCCAAACTGGTTTCATTTATTTTACTACCGGTTTGGGGGAACCAGTAGCATTTTTACTACCAGTTCGAGTGAACTGGTCTGAACAGGTAGCATTTCACCCCTGGCTTATACATATGCTTATGTGTAAATGTTGATTTTTGAGGTGTGTTTGTTGGAGATGTGAATATTTTTATACTTTCATATAAAAATAATGCTGTGTTTAGAAGTCAAATGTTTCACAGTGGAATGCAATGAGAAATGTGGTTCTAAAAATTAATGCATCAAAGACCAAAATGCTTGTGCCTGAGAAAATAATTGGAGTGAATCGTTACAAGCTATACATCTTGTAGAAGAGGGAGATTGGTTGGTATGTATAACATACTGACTGGGGAGAGAACCTACATATCTTTAAGTTGCTAAGGTTCAGAAACACTGCCTTAAAATAGAATGCTTACCAAAGATGGAATAATGAATGAAGAGGTTTTATGAAAATGTTCCGTGAGGGCAAAGGCAGAAGCACAGGGCCTGAGAGCAGACTGATCCATTGCAAAAGCAATGCATCACTGTCAACCGTTCCTCCCACCCAAGAACAAATGGCCCTCAGCTTGTCACAACAAATGGACAGGATAAAGAAATGTCAGAGTTGAACCTTGGTCCTGCATATATAAAGCTTGAGTCTCAGAGTCTGCCGTTGCTGCCTTTCTTTGTACAATATCAGATTTTTCTAGAAATAAAATTAACTTATCAAGAACTGGGTGTCTTCTATTTCCACATTGGACTGGGTGAAATTTGACATCCTGATGTAGGGGTTGTGTAACATATGGTCTGTTGCAAGGAATTAATGTTTGTTAAAGGAAGCAAAAAGAACTATGTAAGAGGTTTCATGTCTACTTTTTTAATATGGAAGTAAGATTTGGCCCTAAATATAAATGCATTTGTAGCTAAGAATCCAATACTTAGATTAAACCATTTTATTAATTGATTGTAATAGTTTTACTAATGCTTTAAGGCAGCAAATGGGGCTTTGTGTATGAGTGGAGGGCTCTTGAACTCACACGCAAAGCTCCACTTGTGCAAGCAGAGAGTGCTCGTGTATGAAGCTCCATTCATGCAAACTGAGCTTTGCGCATGAGTGCCTTCTGCTCAAGCAAGGGGAGCTTTGTACATGAGCACAAGCCCCCTCTGTTCAGCACCCTCCGATTGCACAAGTAGAGATTCACATGTTTGTGCTTGCTCATCACTTGCGTGGCCCGGTTTCAAACAAGCCGTGACCTGGTAGTGGGTTGCGGCCTGGGGGTTGGGGACCCCTGCTTTAAGGACTTGTCTTGTCTTGAAGAGTAGAGAAGGATATGGAATGGCTACTTAAGTGCTTTGCAACTGTCTGTTTTGTAGAATGTGAGAGTTGGAAGATCAGTGCCCAGCTCCATAAAATTCAAATGACCCAGACAGATAGTTGTCTAGTTTCTATGTGAACATACATGGAACAGAGCCCATGCCCATCACCTCTCTGGGTAATTAGTATCACTGTCAAATAACTTTTACAGTTAAGAAAGTTTCTCCCTCCTCCCACCAATTTGGAATCCACATTCCTGTAATAGAAATACATTATTCCATGTCCTGTACTTTGGAACAATTAATTGGATGGAGGTGAATTTAGGACACAATGTTCTTGAAGGCGCGTCTACATAATAGTAAGGCTTCAAAATAGCAAATGTTTCTTGGATTATACACATCTCCAGCAATCTCACTATTCTTATGGCTGTCATAGCAATCAACATTCTGTGTTTTTCAAGAGAACTCAAAACAGGAAATATTTGTATTTCATATTCTTTGCACCTTTCCAAAGACATAAATAGCTTTGAATATACTCCTCTACAGTTGCTCCTATATTTCCAACCATTTCTGAGCACCACAATGGTCCAAGGATCAAACATTTTCAGCACTTGCATACATAAACATACTTTACAAGTACTGTAGGATATATTGGTTTTTAAGAAATAAAAAAATATTCACAAGCAATCCATACCCCCCCCCCAAGAAAAATCTGTAGATATCTAGGTAATGAAAAAATGGTGGAATACGCAGTAGTTTTGAACTACATTGAGTTTTATGCCTAAAGGCATTGGGGATAATTGATCTATACCATTACATTTCCCTACCATAACAAATACTTTTGCAATGGTACTACAATGCCTTACCCAGGGGTGTATGCCTTGTGTCACATGTCATGAAAGATAGTAATGAATGTTCAACACTGTGTTAGGTTCACTGATAGCTATAGAGAAAATAGCAGGCAAAGCAGGGAACAAAAAGACCTGACAATGGCTAATAGCAGGAAAGTTGAAGAAAGAGATACAGGGACTAATTGTGGCTGCATAAGACCAAGCCCTAAGAACAATTGCATACAAAGACAGTATTGAGAAGACACCAACAGATACAATACAATACAATACAATACAATACAATACAATACAATACAATACAATACAATACAATAGTAGAGTTGGAAGGGACCTTGGAGGTCTTCTAGTCCAACCCCCTGCCTAGGCAGGAAACCCTATACCGTTTCAGACAAATAGCTATCCAACATCATCTTAAAGACTTCCAGTGTTGGGGCATTCACAACTTCTGGAGGCAAGCTGTTCCACTGATTAATTGTTCTAACTGTCAGGAAGTTTCTCCTCAGTTCTAAGTTGCTTCTCTCCTTGATTAGTTTCCACCCGTTGCTTCTTGTTCTACCCTCAGGTGCTTTGGAGAATAGTTTGACTCCCTCTTCTTTGTGGCAACCTCTGAGATATTGGAACAATGCTATCATGTCTCCCCTAGTCCTTCTTTCTCTTAAGCTAAACATACCCAGTTCCTGCAACCGTTCTTCATATGTTTTAGTCTCCAGTCCCCCCTAGATACTAAATGGAGACTGAAGAAATAGCGGATCACCCAAACAGCTGCTTGCAAGACGATTGCACAGACTGACTACAAACAATGGGTTGAGAAAGTAGCAACAATGATGCATTGAAAGCTCTGCAAGAAATAACATTTCAAGTTAAGAACTGGGAAGTCTGCAAAATAGACAAAATAAGCTAAATTGCTCTGGACTTTAGAATTCAAATAGATAAGCACTTGTCATATGATATTCCAGAATTAACAATTTTTTAGTAAGAAAGACAATAAAATCGGAATAGTGGACGTTGTACTAACTGGAGACAGTGGAATAGAAGAGAAAGAACTAGAGAAAATCATAAAATACAAAGACCTGCAAATAGAAGTAGAAGACTGTGGCAAAAGAAAGCAATGGTAGTACCAATAATAATAGGTTCCCTGAGTGTAATCCCAAAACACTTGGAGTACCACTTGAACATCGGCATAAAATCACCATCAGTCTGGAGAACTGGTAGCGGAAATTTTGAGTAGTTCAGAGAACCGGTAAATACCACCTCTCACTGGCCCCACCCCCATCTATTCTCTGCCTCCTGAGTCCCAGTTGATTAGGAGGGAATGGGGATTTTGTAGTATCCTTCCCCTGGAGTAGGGAGGGAATGGAGTATCCTTCCTCTGCCACACCCACCAAGCTATGCCATGCCCACAACCGGTAGTAATATTTTTTTAATCCCACTACTGGTCTAAACACATGGCTGACAATGGAAGCAACCATAAATTGATTAAAAAAAACAATTATAAATTGAACCTTGCAGACAAAGTGGACTATGTTGGTAGGTTCAAACTAAAAACTGCTAAGACCACATTCAATGGAAACAAGCTGCTATTTCACTCCTAATAAAATCAGTTCTGAGGATATATAATGTATTAATTCTCAAATTGGACTAGGGGAGGAGATTGGTATATTTGCATACAATTGTTCAATTATATTAAGCATAATATCTAGCTATTAAATAAAGAGACAGTGAAACACTATTGGGCTGTTTCTCCTAAATAGGTAGACGTGCTTTTAAACTGGTGTCATCATACACTATGCAACACAAACATTGCAAGAATAAACAGCCCAGCCTAGAAAGCAAACTCGACAGAACTCAGTGGAAAATATTAGCTGGGTTCAAATATCATACTAGGATATTAAACACACGCTTTGTTTAATAAATCACAGTGGCTTTCTGCT
Organism: Natrix helvetica; assembly: GCF_964273705.1. Taxonomy (NCBI): domain Eukaryota; kingdom Metazoa; phylum Chordata; class Lepidosauria; order Squamata; family Natricidae; genus Natrix; species Natrix helvetica. The sequence goes on along the minus strand of NC_138553.1, from coordinate 60,983,561 downwards.
CAGTCATACACTTTTGCATCTAAAAGTTTTGATGACTTTAAAAAGTTGGATTCATACAGTGTAATAATTTTTAAAGCTACCACAAGACTTGAATTGAAATCTAAAACGTGTATGGCCTAGCATGTATCACATCAAAGTTACGTTGTTTGGAATATCACATGCCATTCATATATATACACGTGATTGTTTCAAAAGCTCTTTAAATATCACTTGTCAATGTGTGTTATATATTGCCAATTAATCACTTAGTTTGATTTTGAATGCTTTTGAAAATTGTATGCCAAGAAGGAATGAGTTTTTTGGGGTTTTTTTTTCAATTTCTGCTGCTTTCCAACATCTTCACAGAAACTACTACATCAAATTTGCTCTTCTAGGCACAATTGGTGCAAAATTTAACAGTTAAAAATTTCTCCTGATCTCTCACCCACATATTTAGTCACCTTCTTTTTTTAACTTACACCTCTATACAGAATTTTAAATCCTGTCCTGTTTGCTTCCTGTGTTCCCAACATATTCTTGTGGAGTAGTATCTGCAAATGTAATTAAAATTCTGTTTACTCTGTTCTCTTAATATACAACTGCAGATTAGCAAGCATGCAGTGAAGATCACCCAAATTTAATACTTTTCACATTTTTTCCATACTGCCCTTTCATTATGGAATAGTTGTGGTTCCTATGTGAATATATAGACTTTACATTATTTCACTGTGCATTTAAAACATGGAAAGGGAACACACCCAGAATGTAAAAGCATCTGACTGATTTCATCTCTATGCAAGCTCCATTTTATTTATGAGATTTTCATCTATAAGAGTATCATGAACTGAATCAAAAGATCATTTTTCCCTAGTAATAATACATGCAGGATATGCATGCAATAATACATTTATACTTGTTCCCTACAGAGCTCAGAGTGTTATTCTAACACTAATTTAGAATTTTGGAAGACCAGAGTTGTTTAGAATTAATGAAAGGAGGTTGATAATCTCTTCCTGCATCTGATCCAAACGTACACAGATAATTTTTACCTTGTATGAATTCCAGAAAGGAATCCCGTGTACAATAGCAATGACTCACCCTAACTTTAAAATTTAGCAGGGAACTATCCCCCATTTTAAAGACTTTTGGGGAAGTAATGAAAAGCCACAATAAAATGCCTGCTTTCAACCTCATTCTAGTCCATTCTGAGCAAACAGAACTAAAGCCAGCTTTCCAGCAAACACAAAAAGTCTGTTTTGGAGCAAAAAAGTAAGCGTAGCTCGTAGTTTAGCATAAACATTCTGAACAGTGTAGTCTTTCATGTGACAATTCAAATATTTCATTATTAGCATTGTCCATCAATTGGATGAAAGAGTTCTTTTTTTGACATGGATTTTATCATAAGCTGTTTATTCAATTTGGAAAAAGCATGAATACATACTTTATTGTATTCATTTCATTTCCATGCAGCCCATTCCCAAAGGCTAAGATACTTTAACATAAGAAAGGTCATGGAAGGGAAATGGTTCTATCTCTACAGCTCTGGATCTTTGGCTCCAATGGAAAAACTTCTCATAAATGTCTAAAGAGCCTTCTGAACAAAACAACAGAGAAATGTGTATAATATTTACAAAACTACATGCAATTATTTTATTTTTAAGAATTGAACAGGATCTGCACTAAGTGCTTTACAACATTAGTCACAAATGTTTGCACCTGTTTATATAATCCACAGTCCTGTGATTATTGGGAGAAACACAATACAGTGAGAAAAAAAGGACAAATATGAACTCAATAGGAAAGAATTGACATAACCTTTTTCTAAGGTTTTTCATAATCGCCTTTTTCTAAGAGTCTCTACCCACCCAATTTGATCCAGCAGATTGGGCATGTTGCACATCCCAACAGCTAAAGACAGTCAACTTGCAGGAACCAGAAAAGCTTTCTCTGCTATAGCTTTGTAGAATATAGTATTCTCCCCTCAGATTAGAATGGCTCCAATCCTGTTGGCCTTTGGCAAAGTTTAAGAATTTGGTTATGTACTCAAGCCTGAGGCTTGGAATATGTTAAGGGCAGTTTCTTGACTTAAGTGATAGTTGGCTAACTATCTCAGGTACTGTATGTATTTATTTTGGATGTTTTATTGTTTTGGAATAACAGTTGTATAGTTTTATAATTGTTAACTGCCAGAGTATTTTTCTGAGATGGGTGGGTATAAAAATTGACCAAATTAATAAATAAATTTATTTCAACATGCAGAGTTAAATTTTGCCTGGCTTTAAATTTGAAAAAAAGGCTCAGGTGCTGTTTTTAACATGCAGATGCTACTATGAAACTCTGTAAAGCTCATCATGTTTAAAAATAGGATAGTGGTCAAAATATTCTAGTTTCTAAACTATCTGCAAAATGAAACTCCATTCAATGCAATTTACTACCTGAGACAAAGCAGATAATAAATAATGGATAAATTTTTATTCCATATTTTCTATATTAGCTCAAAGCAGGATACAGGGGATCTTTCCAAATGTTACTTATACAGCCAAATGTATTTAGTATGTGTTAAGCTGGCAGTTACAATTAAGGCCCCATTCTTTTGTATTTGCATATGATAATGCACAAGGCTGGACTTTGATCCATATTGGTGATTACGACTGCCATCTTGATTTTTTTAAACCTCCCCATAGATGCTTCTGTCTACAACAATTCTATGAGTTAGTTTGGACCAAGAGAGAACAATTGGTCCAATGAGTTCTGTGATGAAAGAGTTTCTTTAATCCAGATCCAATCCCTTAAAAACTACATACACCACAGAGACCTTCAAACAGTGGCTCAATTCCAAGTTAAGTTCCTTAGTAGGCATCATCAGACTTTAAACATGAACAGTCATGGGTTTAATAGAATTTTTATTGCAGGTCAGTGACCTCGGCAAACATAGTCAAACAACTATGATGGGTCCTACAGATTAATATTTGTTGTGACTGTACAATTTCTCCATCTCTGCTATCCAAAGTATCATTTACTTTGCTTAATGATAAGGCTGAATCAGGACTGAAATGGTCCTTAACGGTCCTCTGCAAACATTTCCCCAGTTTTATCTTTACAAGCTAGCATTTGTCTTTCAGATCAAAAACTAAGTATAAGTATAAGATAAATAACAGCTTTATGGGAAAGGGAGAGGGAGGTAGGGGTTAATCAAGAAAACTACATAAGGACAAGGGTTAGAATATCAAATTATTTTTAAAAAAGCCTACTCCTGATGATTCAGGCTGTTTTTATCAGTACTTTGCAGCTGCTATTAAAGCATAGCAACTGTGGAAGATCTGATTCACAATCTCTTTAGTAAGAGAAGAAATACATAGTTACCAAAGAAACAATCCTCTTATGGCTGGGAATAAATAATGTATCTGTTAAAATATTGTTTCCTTGCCAAAAAAGGAGCTATTTCAGTATGTATGGGCAGTGTGTGCATGCATGTGGAGAAGAGGCTTATGCATTTTGTGTTTGGGTATCTATGATAAATTGTGAGGGTTTGTTATTGTCTCTAGTCTATATTGTCTCCTGTTGCTGTCGTGCTGATGCTGGGCTTAGAGGGGTGTGTGTGTGAAAATAGCACAGGTGCCAGCAATTGTCTGGGCAGCCTGCTCTCCCACGTAAGTATCAAGGGTATTATTGGAATTGGTTCCAAGATGTAGCTGGCAACTACTTTGGCTGGCAAAGTATTGATAAATACTTTTATTTGTTGAGCAGTTCTATAGGTGATTGGGTCTCATTCGGTCAGATGTGAATGTTACTGTTTGCACCAAGAGAACAATACATATATACTCTAGGACAGGGCTGTCAAACTCAAGGCCTGAGGGCTGGATCCGGTCCATAGTTCTGGCCCATGGGGCCACCCTGTAAACAGTGAAGGACCAGCTGATGCCAGTGAAAATGGAGCTCAGGCGGGCTGCAGGTGGCCCTGCTGAGCTCCGTTTTCTTTGGCAGAGGGTTGCAGGAGGCCACTGCAGACAAAAATGGAGCTAGGGAGCCTATTTTCACTGGTAGAGCGCTCGGGCCACCACAGGCCCCCCTGACATGAGTGACATCGAGCTGGCCATGTTCACCCCACCCTGCCCCCCCCCCCGAGGTCAAACACAACCCTGATGCGGCCCTCAATGAAATTGAGTTTGACACCCCTGCTCTAGGAAAACAGGCAGGGTACATCTTCTTGAATTCTCCCAACTCTTTAATTAGCAGTGGTCATATGAAGCATTTATATTTTCTTCTTGTAACAAAAGTACAGGCTGGGCAAGATATGCTCTTTTTACTGCTGTTTTTAAGCAAGTCACCGTGGTTGTTAATTGAATCTGACTTTCCTTATGACTTTGCTTGGCAGAAACCCCCCCCCCCCTGGGAAATTGGTGATCACATGACCCTGGAATCCTGCAATCATTGTAAATACATGCTGGTTGCCAAGCACCTGCATTTTAACAAATAACACATGATGAGGGCACTGAAACAGTTGTAAGTGCAGGAATTAGTTGTAAATCACTTTTTTTCAGTACTGTCATAATTTTGAAGGGTTGTTAAACAATTGGTTGTAAGTTGAGGATTAGTTGTACTACACCATCAAGACACAGGCTCCACACTCCTTTCATATGTCCATGTTCATCTCCTGTAGGACAATGTTGAATGTATTGTATGGCTATTATGGACTCCCGGCATTATGCTGCTTTAAATTGTGTTGATCAATACTGTCAAAATAAAATATACTCTGCTAATTCAGAAAAGGGAACCCATTTTCAACATCCTGTTCTACCCTGAAGATAACACAGATTTGGCTAATAAAAGATGTGGGGTGATGTCAGAGAAAAAGGAGAGCAGAGATGAGTTTGACAACTTAGCTCCTGTTTCTGAGTGATGCTTTGAAAACAAGGTCTCATAATAACTGGAGAGAGTGTTAAATTAATGTAAGCAAATGCCTTGAGAAATTTTGAATTTTGGCTCTAGTTAGTAGGCCAGTGATAAGAGATTGTGTGAGTTCTAGTTTAAAACACACTAAGAACACCCATTTGTGGGTCGCTCTCCAATTTTAAACAAATACATACCAATGCATGGGCATAAGTTCTTGTTAGATATTAGCATATACCGAGATAAGTCTCCCCTCTGGTCCGCTACTACAGCGGGAAACAGGTATCCCTCTGATTGGTCGAGGGGCGTACCCGATCCCTATAAAAGGGGAACCCTCCGACCACAGAGCAAGCTGGATCACTACTATTACTAATAAAGAGCTGTTAAGTCACTTCGTGTCCGCAGTCTGTCTCTCGTTGCCCAGATCTAACATTGGCGACGAGGGTGGGATTGAGAGACAGATAGGACGAAGAAACGCTACCTCCAGAATCTCCGGATTTGATCCAGCCCAGGAATTCGGCAGCAATTCCGACAGCCATCTCAGATCACCGCAGCGCGGCAAATTCAAACAGAGAAGATGGCGATGCATGCTCCCCCCGCTCCTTTCGACCCAGCAAACGACGAATGGGAAGCCTTCATGATTCGTTTCGAGTGTTTCCTCGAAGCGAACGAATACACGGGGATCACCGATGCGAGGAAGAAAAACATCTTCCTCGGCTACTGCGGAAAAGAAGTCTTCAATACGGCCAGAGACCTCACCGCGCCTACTCCAATACAGGCAGTATCGTGGACAACGTTGCAACAGACTCTGCAAACTCATTACGCGCCAAAACCTTCCCGCCATGTCTGCCGCAAAGAATTCAACATGAGGACTCAGAAGGCGGGAGAATCCATTAATCAATATGTTGCAGCCCTACGAAAAGCAGCAGCTCACTGCGAATACAGGGATCTGGAAGAACACATCTTAGAGCAACTCATCTGTGGGTTAAGAGACATTTCGCTGCAAAAGAAGCTGTTGGCAAACCCGAATTTAACCCTACAGACAGCGTTAAACGAAGCAAGAGCGTCAGAATCAGCGGAGAAATCATCAGTGACCATACAACGAGGGGCCAACATAAACCAGCCAGCACCAAGACAAACCAGAGTGCACTACGAGGACGCAAGCCCCGACTTCGAGAATCCCGAATTCGAGGACAGTCACCTGATGCAGAGCAGTCACTTGAGGCCTGGGGGGAGACCCGGATCCCGTTTGCCGCCCTGCGCAAGTTGGGGAGGGAATCACCCCAGGTCTACTTGTAGGTTCAGGAACGTTGTTTGTTCGCACTGCAACAAACTTGGGCACATCGCACGAGTGTGCCGGAGCGGAGTCCCTGCCTCACGGCAGCCACCCATGTACCGCCAACAGAAGCCCAACCCAGGGGCTTGGCGAAATCAAAAAGGGCGCCCAGAGAGAAATCCACAAGTGTTTACCCAGAGAGAACATTTCCAAAGAGCTGAACGAGCGTATCCCCAGAGAGATTACTCACAAGGAGTTGAGCGAGCGTATCCCCAGAGAGAATACACACAAAGAGCTGAAAGAGCGTTCTATCAAGACGCTCAACGAGAGTATTTTCAGGATGTTGATGATGAGATAGAGTTGACCCAGAGAGAGGAGTTGCGAACGTATCTCACAACAATACATCAGGTCCGCCCTAAGCGGCCCAAAAGGCTGAGAGTCACAGTCCTCTTGGAGGGCTCACCCTGCGAGCTAGAAGTTGACACAGGATCGACCCTGACGATCATTTCATGGGCATCCATGAAACAGGCTATCCCTAGCCTCAGAAAGAGCCAACTACACGCCCCAGACGTCCTGCTACGAGACTACCAGGGGAACCAAGTCCCCATCGTGGGCCAAGGCACATTCCACATCCGTTTCAAGGACATCGAAGCCCAGCTGCCCGTGACCATCGCCAGCGCGCCATTGCAGAACCTTCTGGGGCTTGATTGGTTTGAAGCCCTGGGGTTAGAAGTCACCGGAATCAACGCCGTGAGAAACAGCAGCGCGGAACAGATTTTTAAGGAGTTCGAGGATGTGTTCAGCCCCGGTCTTGGTAAGTATGTGGGTAAACCAATATCATTCAACTTAGACCCCAAAGTGGCGCCAATCCGACTTAAACCAAGACGAGTGCCTTTTGCACTCCGCCCAAAAATAGATAAAGAAATAGATAAGTTAGTGGAGCAAGGAATCCTTGAGCCGGTAGATCACGCGCGCTGGGAAACGCCCATCGTGACCCCAGTCAAACCAGACGGATCAGTCCGCATCTGCGCGGACTATAAATGCACAATTAATGTCGCGCTACAACAGAGCGCATATCCTGTGCCTGTAGTACAGCACTTATTGCACTCGTTGGGGCCAGGAAAGGTATTTGCAAAATTAGACATGGCACAAGCTTACCAGCAACTGCCAGTTGATAGCGCCACAGCGGAGGCCCAAACTATAGTGACGCATAGAGGAGCATTCAAATGCAACCGGCTACAATTCGGCGTTAGCATTGCCCCAGGATTGTTCCAGAGCGTCATGGAACGACTTTTGCAAGGGATACCAGGAGTCGTCCCCTATTTTGACGACATCTTGGTGTCAGCTGCAAACGAGGAGCAATTAAACAAAAGAGTCAGATCTGTTTTGGCCAGAATCAGAGAAAAGGGTCTCCACCTTAAAAAAGAAAAATGCCAAATTAACGTGCCTAGCGTAGAATTCCTGGGTTATAGAATCGATGGTCAGGGAATACACCCCACTTCAAAGAAAATTAAGGCGATCCAGGACGCCCCCACACCACGAAACCAGACCGAGTTGCAGGCCTTTCTCGGATTACTTAACTTCTACAGCGTTTTTCTGAGGCAGAAGGCGACCGTTGCTGAGCCACTACACCGTCTACTCCAGAGGAACGCACCATGGAAATGGGGACGATCCGAAGCTGCAGCTTTCGCCGGGGTAAAGCGCCTGCTCACCACTGACTCATTGCTTGCTCAATACAGCCAGACCCTACCGCTGGTATTGACCTGCGACGCATCACCTTTCGGAGTTGGAGCAGTCCTCAGCCACAGGATGCCCGACGGAAAAGAAGCACCCATTGCGTTCTACTCCAGAACTCTTTCATCGGCCGAGAGAAATTACAGCCAAATGGACAGGGAAGAGCTGGCTGCCGTAGCGGGAGTAAAGCGTTTCCACGAATACCTCTACGGCCGCGATTTTGAACTGATCACAGATCACAAACCGCTGTTGGGACTTTTGGCGGGAAACCGCCCCACTCCGGTCTCCCTTTCTCCTCGCATGACCAGGTGGACTGTTTTCCTGGCTGCGTATTCATACAAATTGATTCATCGACCGGGCTCCACTCTTGGACACGCAGACGCGCTCAGCCGTTGCCCATTACCTGACATTCTGCCAGACCCCACTCCAGAAGTACCGGTATTGCTCATTGACTGTTTGGATTCGGGACCGGTTTCTTCCTACGATGTTGCAAGGTTCTCCTCTAAAGACAATTTAATAAAACAAGTTCAAACTTGGGTTTGGAGGGGGTGGCCAAAGGGAAATGTGGGCCCGGAATTCAAAATGTTTTGGTCAAAACGGGACGAGCTCTCAGTACTACAAGGATGTTTGTTGTGGGGGGATCGAGTTGTTATTCCGTATGCTTTACGTAAAAATGTATTAGATGCTTTACATATGGGTCATCCGGGGATTGTTAGAATGAAGGCGTTAGCAAGAAGTTACGTGTGGTGGCCAAACATGGACAAAGAAATAGAGGACTGGGTGGCCACTTGTGACCCATGCCAGGAATTGAGACCAGCACCCCCGGAAGCGCCCGCCACAGAATGGGAGAAACCCAAAGCACCCTGGTCGCGAATTCACATCGACTTCGCAGGGCCATTCCAAGGTCAGACTTTCCTTATAGTTGTGGATGCATACTCAAAATGGCTAGATGTAGTCCTAATGACTTCAACCACGGCAGAGGCAGTCATAAAGGTTCTATGGCGACTCTTCGCCACCCATGGCCTGCCAGATCTCCTCGTATCCGATAACGGGCCCCAATTCACGGCCATGCACTTTGAAACATTTTTAGCAGGGTTGGGAATCCGGCATGCCCTCGTCGCGCCATTCCATCCAGCATCAAACGGACAGGCGGAGAGAATGGTGCGATTCGCAAAAGAGGCCCTCGCCAGGATGGGTCCAGGTGATTGGCAAACACGCATTGACCATTACCTCCTCATTCAGCACATTACCCCAAGCGCAACGACGGGTAGGAGCCCCGCTGAACTACTCATGGGTCGCCGCCTACGGTCTCACCTGGACCGGCTCCACCCGAATTACTCTGCCACGGCTCCCCCAGACTCTACAAGCAAAATCCGGTCTTTCAGAGTAGGGGATTCAGTTTACGCCCACAACTACGCAGGGGGAACATTATGGATGCCGGCAAAGGTCATTGGCATCACGGGTCCACGATCGTATCTGCTGGAACTAGAGGATGGGCGGAACTGGAAAAGGCACATCGATCAACTTCGGGGTTGCCTAGCACACTCCGACCTGCGAAACGAAGACGAGAGTTTCCTTTCTACAGAAAGTCAGCCACACGAAAGACCCATCATAGGAAACGACGACGCCGGCGAGCCAAGCGTGGGACAAGGCAGCACGCACGAAGCAGAGAAACCCCCAGACAACGCAGCCGAACAGACTCCTGAACGCCCGAGCAACGAAGGCACAAGACCTCCAGAACGGGAAATAGGAAAAGCACCCGATCCTGCAACTACTTCGAACCAACCGGCACCCGGTCCTGCAACCACTTCAAACCAACCCGAACTACGACGTTCCTCCCGAGCAAGACAAACACCCACATACCTAAAAGACTATGTAACATACCGCAACGTTCCATCTAGGAGGGGAGGGGTGTTAGATATTAGCATATACCGAGATAAGTCTCCCCTCTGGTCCGCTACTACAGCGGGAAACAGGTATCCCTCTGATTGGTCGAGGGGCGTACCCGATCCCTATAAAAGGGGAACCCTCCGACCACAGAGCAAGCTGGATCACTACTATTACTAATAAAGAGCTGTTAAGTCACTTCGTGTCCGCAGTCTGTCTCTCGTTGCCCAGATCTAACAGTTCTGATATAACTTATATCAGTTTTATTGCATAAAACAGGAAAATAAACTGCACTGCACAAAACCTGCACCTTATTCATACCTAGGACTAATGCATCTGGGCTGTAAAAGCCCAAACTGCAATAGATGACAGCAAGGAGTTAAGAGTTTGGGGTATTACTTTTTAATGGTTGCTGGGCACATAAATGGAACATTTGCAAATGACTTTTTTCTCCTGTGACTTCCACAGCATAGTTTTACTAGGTAGCAGCAATGCACTGTTAGTGCTTATTCAGCATGGGCTTGATCATAATAGGTTGATAAGCTGACAGTGCATCTTCTATTCTATTTCATTTGACCACGCAATTCCCTCTGGGTAACTTTGGGCCAGTCGCTCAGTCTCAGTCCTTGATGAAAAGGCTGAAAAATATCTATTTACTAACCCACATTGGACTATTGATTATGGCCCCTAACTTTAACTAAAGAGACCTTCAACTTGCAGTGGTTTAATCAGGATCATCATCATGTATAAGTTTATAGTTCTACTGTTTTCTTTTTCAGAATTATTGAGACTCAAACAAACTCAGGCAGCATTTCAGAATTATTGAGACTCAGGAAGTATGCAATTATTTAATTAATTAAATAAATTATCTATTGTTGCAAATGGAGTTCAGCCCAGAAGAGAGTGACCAAAGAAGAGGTAGGTTTCAAAGTTATTTCCTGAATGCTGATTGCATTGATTGTGAAAATAGTCTGATGTGGAATCACTTACACAGAGAGGTGGCTAATTATGGATGCTGTATGTTTAAGCAAATTCTGGATGACTATCAGTTTGGGATGCATTGATACAACCTGAAAAAAATTATATTTCCTAATAATATTTGGAGATCTCTGAGGGCAATCCCTTTTGGGGAGTGGGTGCTGTCTTCTCCTAAGGTTAGGCAATCCTTTACAACAGTGTAAAGTGTGAATTCTGTTAGTGTGTTGACTCTTCAGTAACAGGTATTTAAAATAATCGCTGTGTGAAAATTTTCCTAAGCCAAATCTGGTTAAGAGGTTAGCAATACAATTGTCAATATCTGTTGCATCTGGAAGAAAGCACAAGTGGCAAAACATGCTACTTAGTTGTAATTTTCATCTCTTGGGTGTAATGTGTTTCTATTTATATTATAATAATTATTTCTAAATTTGCATCTATTTATATAAATTTGTCTAAGCACATTTTGTGGAAATCAGTGCTGACTTTGCCCTCTTTTACCCTATTTTTATTAATGATGCTATCGATTTAAATCTTAAATAATATTGTTTAAAAGTGGCCCTGAGTTCTGCTTGTGCTATATTGAGAAAATTGCTACAACTCAAAGAAAGAAGTCCTGGCAATAGTGTAAGATTGCAAAGCAGGGGTGGGTTGCTGCCGGTATTACTACCGGTTTGCAACCTGTGTGCAATGTACACATGCGCACAAGATGCGCGCTGCACATGTGCTCACTGTTCAATTTAAATCGTTCTTTGCACATGTGCAGAACAATTTACAGTGAACTGTGCACGTGCAGTCACTAAAATCCAAAATGGTGGCAGCCAAGCGGCAGCGAGGGAACCGGTGCGGGGCGTGGCAGGCCGGGGTTGCTGCCAGTTCTGAGACCCAGGTCTGAATTTCACTACCGGTTCGCCTGAACCGGGAACAACCCACCTCTGCTGCAAAGTGGTCTGCTCCTGTATCTTTCCTAACAGATAATACTATAAATCATTTACTTTTTCTCTAAATTCCTCCCATGAATTTCAGTGGATATTTTAAATACCTTTTCTGCAATTGCCATGATGTTGTGAACTTGAAAATGAATAATCCAATAGTTATATCTAAATAAATAAATAAATAAATAAAATTTTATTTGTTGGCCGCACCCTCTCCCAAAGGACTCGGGGCGGCGTACAATAAAAGCACATAAAATATACAAATGAACAATACATATACAGATAAAAATAAACACATACACGTACGTACACATATGCATGGAGGAGGTAACAAATATATAAAATAGAATTTAAAATTGACAATTTAAAACACCCTCAATTAAATTACAAGATTAAAAAAAAAAATTTCAACATGCTGCTTATTAAAGCTCCTACATGGCACAGGCCTAGTTATCTGCAGGACCACCTTTCCTTGAGGGTGTATCTTCATCCTACTAAGTTAGGGGCACTCAAGATTCTCTCTTTCCCTTAAAATGTTTAATTTGTAGAGACCTCAGAGAGGCACCTTCTCCAGACATTTGGAATAGCACTCATGTCAAGTAATAGATCCATCGCAAGCAAGAACTCTGAGGCAGGTAGATTCCTCAAATAATAGCTTTATTGGAAATATCAAATTGGCACATATCTGGTGAAAACCAACTTTGAAGGCCCCCTTGGGTTTCACCTAATTAAAAGTAAAAGCTTTCCCCACACCTCGGTGATGTGTACATATCTCTCTGTTCTGATTCACCTAAGGCAATTTCCTCTATGGGGTGTGTCTTAGGTTGTTTAGAAGAAAACAAGATGGCGCCCTCAGACATTTTGGGAGTGGGGAAACCCCTCCTACTTCTTTCCCATCTTTCATAATATTCTCTAGCTTCTCGTGCATATTTTTCAAAACGCTCTATCTGGTCACGATAGCTTTTCATTTCTTCCGTAGGGCCTAAGAAGGATTCATAAGATTCACTTTCTGCGTGGGGGTGTTTTTTCTCTGCCGGCAGTTGCCGCGAGGGCTTTGGCCAGACATCAATTGTTTCATAATCTCCAAGAGTTTGGGAGTGAAGTTGCTCTGGTAACGTGGAACGTCTTGGCTTTGCCCCCAATATGTTATAATCTCTTGGAGGTATTTGGGAGCTTTCATAATGAGAAGGGAGATTTACTGACCTCAGTCCGTAGATTTCACCTCCTGTAGCTCCTTCCCCCACAGCAGGGTCTTCATCCAGTCCAGTTACTGGAGTTTGGGAAGTTGGAAGCCAGCGTGAGAAGTCTTGCATTTCTGTGTCAGAAGAAATGGATCCTTCCGAGCGCATTCCATGTTTTTTTCTTTTTCTTCCTTGGCATGGCTAGTTAGCCTGGCCGTCTTATCTCTTAAAGATAGCTTGGAAGGAAACAGCCGTAAATTATAACCATCCTCTGCTACCATTAATTGTCAGGGGAAGATTTCACCCTGAACTAGATGAGGTCTTAAATCGCGACGTTTCCAAACAGCATTATCTTTAAGGTGCGAAGAAAAGAAATAAAAAATTCCGGAAAACATATTCTAATGAAAAACAAGCTTTTAATACAAAAATAAGAAATGGAAAATAAAACAAAAACTATCTAAGTGTTACATTTTGGCAAAACAGTTTGTCTACCAGCTTCCTAGCAGACGGACAAAGATCAAAAGGGAAGAGAAGTCTCTGGAATGTGTGAAGTAATAAACATGTTAAGCATGCACAGTACATCATTGTCAGATAAGACCTTATGACCTGCGCAGTAACTCTTTCAGTTTAACTATTCAGTTCAGACTAGCAAACAATTTAACGCAGTGACAGTCCCAAACAGTCATATGGCCCAATCAATGCAGCATCCACTGGTCTGATGACATCACTCCTCCTTCTTCCAGTCAGGTGTAAGAACATCCTTGGTTCCCAGGACGAAGTATTTTATTTTGACTACATATCCCCAGCTATCTCTAATTCCCCCCATCCCTATCCCTCACCCAGTGTGGGAACGCTGAGGCTCCAAGATGGCTTCAGCCAGGTCAGGTTCAGAGTTGACAGCTCCACTGAAACTATAAAGATCTAGTTCTGTCCCAGCATTGGGCTAGGAGGGGTTTAAACATGGAGGCCATTTGGCCTGGGGAGAAGAGTATTGTTTTTACCTCTATTTTAGATAGTTACTTAGGATGATCAGATAGGCGGTCATCAAAATAACATCAATAAATAAACTCTACTATGTAGCACATATTGTTAGCCGGTTTGGGTATATACAGATATATATTTATTATATGCATTATACACTCCTCAATCCAAGGGTGCTTCAGACAGTTATTTAAGCCTTGGTCAGCTCACAACTGGATTATTGCATTGTGCTCTATATGGGGCTGCCCTTGGCCACTACTTAGAAGCTACACTTGGTTTAAAATATAGTGGCATGAGCAGTAACAGGTACCTCTTGGTATGCCCACGTGTCATCACTACTACGTGAGTTACATTGGTTCCCAGTCAGCTTCTGAGTGCAATTCAACTAACTGATAATTGCCTATAAAGCCCTGTATTGTTCAGGGCCTGGACATCTGAGAGACTTCTTGTCTCCAGCTGTTTCTGCTCACCCAGTATGTTCCAGCAGAATGAATGCACAGCAGGTCCCCTCCATTAAAGATTGGCATTTTGTGGGACTTAGGAAGCAATGCCTTTTCTGTGCAGTCCCCAGCCTCAGAAAGGGCATCCACACAGAGATAAGGATGTCTCTCTTGTAACCTCCTTGACTTGCGATCAGTTTTAAGTCCTTGACTTACAACCGGCCACAAGTCCTCAACTTACGACTGACAGCCCGGCTATCAAAGGCTCATGCCTATTGACTAAGACGTGCCTGGCTGGAAGTGGGCTTTTACTTTGTTTCTATTGGTTGCTCTGCTTGACAGCTCCTGTATAAATAGCTGTCAAGCAGAGCAAGGTGCTGAAATGGTTTGTAGTTACCTTGTGTGCTGTTCTTTGTTAATAAACGCTGTTCTGGTTACCTCACTGAGTCTGTTGTCTATCCTTTGGTCCAGACTTCAATACTGACGGCAAAGTTGGGATTCTGAGAAACCCGCAACCTCGGCTAGAGAAAAGACAAGAAAAAAAAATTCTCTCGTTTTCTCCTCATCGGTTTCCTGAGGCAATCTACATGGCCGCTTCCCGATTTTGCCCCTTTTGGTTCAACCACTGAATCATGGTCCAGCTTTTTGGAGCTATTCGAATGCTTTTTGATAGCCAATATCTATCACCAGCCTGAGGACAGGAAATGCTGTTTTCTCCATAGCTTGCATGAAGGCCCTTGCTATGTCTGATGGCCCAAACTGGACGAGGCCATCACGACATGGGTTGCCAGCTGCAGGCCCTGCCAAGAATCCCAGACAGCACCCCCTGCAGCACTGGTCAGAGAATGGGAATTGCCCAGAGGACCTGGTCTAGGATCCTCATTGATTACCTTCCTTGGTCAGAACTTCCTGGTGGTGGTGGACACCTACTCTAAATGGGTAGAACTCCTCTTAATGACGTCCATCACCACCGAGGCCACTATATGGGGACTGCGGTGCATCTTTTCGATGCATGGGTTGTGGATACCCTGGTCTCCGACAACAGGGCCCAGTTTACAGTTGCAGGGTTCCAGGAGTTCCTAGCCAGCCTGGGAATCTGCCATGCTCTCACTGCCCTGTAACACCCTGTAACACCCTGCAATGGCCAAGTAGAGCAAGCCGTCCACTCAGCCAAAGAAGCATTGAAGAGAATGGACCAGGGAGGCTGGCTTGGCAAGGTGGTGGCCTATCCCCTTAGCCAACACTCTACGTGATGCCCCACCAGTAATAAAAGCCCCGTGGAGCTGCTAATGGGCCAGCGCCTGAGGACCACCCTGGACCTGTTGCACCCCCACTACAATGACCTTAGGCCCAATAACCTGGGAGCTCTCCCATGCCAATTCCAGAAGGGGGACCCTGCCTTTGCTAGGAATTTCACAGGGGATCCTAGGAGGGTGCCAGCCACCGTTACACATTTAACAGGCCCCTGTTTCTACAGGATCGTCTTATATGATGGGTGAGAATGGCGGCGCCACATCGATCAGCTGAGATGCCGCCTTCCAACTGAGGCCTTTCCCCAGTCAGGCCTCTCCTATGAAGACTCGTGATCAGGCACTGCCTTCCGGCAGCTGACCCAATCTCTGCCTCAATCCGCCTCGCCATCGCAGGACTTGCCTTTTCTGCCGGGCCCACCTCCTGGACTAGAACCACGTGACTTTGCCCAGAACAAAGTTAGGGTTTGGGGTTGGGGTGGAGCTGCAACAGGAACGTCCTACCTTGTCCACCGATGAGCCGCAACTGAGGCATTCTGGGCGGGTCTGGTGGTGCCTCACTTATTTAGCGGATTATGCATGCATGACTACTGTGCATGCACTAGCTAGGGGGAAAGAGGTATAATGTCCTTGACTTGTGACAGGTCCTAAGTCCTCTACTTACAACTGATAGCCCGGCAACCAAAGGCTCGCGCACCTGGCTGGAAGTGGGCTTTTACTTTATTTCTATTAGTTGCTCTGCTTGATAGCTCCTGTATAAATAGCTGTCAAGCAGAGCAAGGTGCTGAAGTTGTTTGTAGTTACCTTGTGTGCTGTTCTTCGTTAATAAACACTGTTCCAGTTATCACGCTGAGTCTGTCATCTATCCATTGATCCGGATTTCAATATCCCTCTCCCCTAGGATTTCAATAAACTTGAAAACCTGGCTTTCATCCCAAGTCTGGGGTTGAAGCTCATTATTTGTCTAAAGCACCTGTTTTGTTTTGTAGGTTCTGTTTATTGATTCATTTCAGTCTAAGCTATCTGAGTTAATATTTTAACTGTTTTCATTTTTTTCTGGTTTTATACACTTCTCAGAGTTCGCTGAGTTGTGAGCCAAACAATTTAAATAAATACAATTTATCTATATCTTTAGCATTCACCTATTAATGGTGCTTAGATGATGTTGCGAGGTACATACATAAAAATGATTTTAAATCTGTTGCCACCTACAAGCAAACAAGGGGTTCAACATAAGGTGTATTTTGTCCAAAAATGTCCAGCACAGAGGGAGTAAAAATAAATGTCTCATATTATATATACAGTGGTAGGATTCAGCCGGTTCGCACCACTTCGAGAAAACCGGTTGTTAATTTCTGAGCAGTTTGGTGAACTGGTTGTTGGAAGAAATCATTAGAGCAGAGAACCAGTTGTTAAATTATTTGAATCCCATCACTGTATATAGAGAGGTATATGTCAGACCTGCCCCAGTCTGATCTCTAAGAGAAGAAACTCTTGACTCCATTTAATTGAATTGAAAGATGCTTCTACTAAGAGATGTTGGTTCCAGTAAAGTCAGGCAGAATCTAAAAGTTCCCATGCAACAATACAATTCCTTTAGTTGCTCATCCCTTCCCTCCCCTCATCCCCAGCCCATCTTTATCCAATCCAACATTGCTGAAATGTTTTAGGAAACATTGAGGTGTTTTGCCTGGTGAACACTAAGGGAAGTTGAAGATGCCTGGGATAAACTGGATTCCAACATGCTCTGCTCATCTTCAACTGTTATTCCCCCCTCCTGAATTCCCACCATAGAACCATACAACTTTATTGTCCATTTGTTTCTCCCTCCCTTCCTCGATGCTTTATGGCATGATGCCAGTGAGGTGCCAATCCGAGGGTCCTGGATCTCACATGTTGCCCTCCTTGATAGGGGCGTTAGTCCTGCAAAACAGAAGAAAGAGACAGGAAAAAATACAGAATCATGGTTAGATATACAAGCTATTTTGGTTTATCAGGATATTGGTCATGAAACTGTTTAATGAACCTCATCACTTTGATGTGCTTAAGGTTTACCCATTCAGTTTCGGAGGGTGGAAAGTCTTTCCATGCAATTAAATAGAGTTTTCTTTGGTGTTTACGAGAATCTAGAATGTCTTTAATTAAGTGTTGCTCCCTGTCAATCCTGAGTGGCTCTGGTAGTGGGGATGGTATCCAGTGTAGTGGGGACAGATTTTGAGGTTTTAAGAGGCTCAATGGGGTGACCAGGCCACTTACTATGGGGTCATTGTCAGAATCGGTGTTGCTCTCCCTCAGGCCCTCTGCTGGGCTGGTTGGAGTTCTCTCACCATCCTTGGGGGATGGGTTGAACTCTACAATCTCCACTCCTTCCAGGATGGTTTTGCAGGCTCTCCGTGGTGGCTTGGCAGACTTCTTGATGGGGCCTGGGGTAGCTCTCTGGGTAGGTCAGTTGGATTTGCACTCAACTGCTCAGTATCCCTCTTTCCCACACTTGAAACAGGCAGTGGAACATCATTGACGGCTATAGGCGAACGCCTGCACTTTTGGGGTTTCTTTCTTTTCTGGGAAGGATTTCTTCCCCCCTTCCCTCAGCTATGCTTGTTTCAGGCTAGATCAATTTCTATCTTCTCCTCCAGCATGCACCAGCCATGAAGGGTAGGGAGACCCTCTTGGACATGCAGGAGTTATACTATAGGTAGACCTTGTCCTTAGCCTGTCTTTGAAGAGCCAATCAGGATGCCTTGTGGCCAGTCAGTGAGCCTGAAAGCTAGGTCACAGAACTCTTGGCTTTACTCAACCACACTCCTCCATCCTTGGCTGATGGTCTTGCAGTCAGCCGGGGTGGGGGGTGTCTTTGAATTGTTTGTCCAGTGCCACCATGAACTGATTGAAGTTCCTAGCTCTCAGTTGTCATTATGGAGAGTGACCTTGCTGCAACGCCTTCTATGGCCATGTTGACACATCTCATCTTGCTACCTTCTGTAGCTATTTTGGGATCATATTCCTGCATGAAGGTTCCAACCTGGGCTAAAAAGAACCCCAGCTGCTGGGGATTTCCATCAAACTTCATGCCCAGTGGAGGGATCTTGTGGTTCCTCCTTCTTACTGGTGTCAGCCCCATGGGGGGAGGGGTATGTTGAGTTTTCCCCTTAGTGTGGGGGTAATGGAGATCACCACTGATGCTAATCAGCTCCGGTGCTTCCCACTGCAGTGGATCCAGTCACCCTGTCAGTCACTGTGGCTGTAAGCGGCTGGTCATTGGGTTGTGCACCTTGGGCGAGGGTTTCACATCCCTTGAGGTTCTCAAAAGCTCCCCACAGAAACTTTATGACTTGCTTCATCACACAGTCAACCTGGCCATGCTCTCCACTCATCTCCTCTTTCTCTTCCAACTCCTCCAGCTCCATTTGCTGTTCCTGTTGGGGGCTGCCACAGCTTCCACATGTGAAGATCACCCCCATGGGTCTCTTTTCCCAATTCTACTTCCTCTTGACGCCTGGGTTTTGGCAGGTTACTGCAGTTTTGTGCCTCGCTTGTCCACTTAGAAAGATCCAGCCCAGAGGGGGCCTGGACGGTCTCCTCCTGGTCTCTCCCTTGAGCCGACTTTGTGTACACGGTCCCCACGGTACAGATGATGACCTCTCTGGGTTGATCCCAATTGCAGATTCCGCCTAATGTCAGACCTGTCCCAATCTTATCCCTTGAGGAAGAAACACTTTAGACTCCATTTAATTGAATTGAAAGATACTTTTACTAAGAGATGCTGATTGCAGTAAAGTGAGACAGAATCTAAAAGTTCCAATGCAACAATACAGAACTATTCCTCTGGTTCCCCATCCCTCCCCCCATGACCAGTCTGTCTTTAGCCAATCTGACATTGCTGAAATGTTTTGGGAAACACTGAGGTGTTTAGACTGAAATTCCACACTCAGGGCAAATGGCCTTGAAGATGCCTGGCATGAACCAAATTCCAGTATGCTCTGCTCTTCTTTAATTGTCATTTTCCCCCCCCCCTGAATTCCCTTTGCAGAACCATACAATTTTATTGCCATTTTTGTTCCTCCCTCCCTTTGGTACTTTGTTGGCAAGATGCCAGTGAGCAATCAAGTCGAAGATGTGGATCTGACAGGTAGTTTGATCTTGACTAATAGACTGAACTGACTTAAAACTTTTGTTTGGATTCAGTTTCTTTTAAATATATTCTTCTTATTTATTAAGTATCAAAATCTTGTAAAGTGTTGAAAAAACTTTTTTGTCAAATGATTCTATAGTTATAGTTTATAAATAAAATTTGTTATTTCATTTATTTAAAATATCATCTAGTATTTGCACTAAAGAGGTATTAGATCATGTTTTCTGGTTTCATTAAAAAGTTTCTTAACATTCACTGAATGCACACCCTTTTGTTTTTCCTGTTCATTGGTAGTGCCTTCCATTCAACTTAACATAAACTGCTGTATTCCAGATGTTGATCCAAGGAATGGCCACATCAAGAACAGGAAGCATAACAGGAAGTTATCTCAAAGAAGCAGTGCTTCCTGTTGTGAGGTGCTGATTCAAACTAGAATGACCTGCAAAGCTATGTGTCTGTAGGTTCTTAAATCACCTTGAAATATTGCAAGGAATGGAGAAAATAATTGTAATCTTTCCAAGTGAATAGGATCATAAAGATAACATGTAAACTGACTGGAAAATTGGAAAGTTATTTATTCCTTTTATGACATTTTATATATGATTATAATAAGCGGTTTTTAATTTTCATTAAATGTAATATTTTGGAGGTGAAATGTCTGTTATAAATATGCGATGGAAGCAATTAATCATCCTCCAGGACTAAGAGACCTGCTTAAATGTTATCTTATAGATATATTTAGTAGCTGCATTGCTTTTAATAAACATGTTATCAGAGAACTCAACAGTAGAAGAATGAACTAGATTTTTGAAAGGACACCAATGTATTCGTCCGTTAACTCTAATGACACAGGGAAGGAGGAGGAGGAGGAGATTTTGCTATTCATTTAAACTATTTGAATAAATCTAAATTAAAAGGAGGTGATGTGATGGCTCAGCAGTTAAAGACGCTGAGCTTGTCAGGTGGAAAACTGACAGCCCGGTTCGAGGCCCGAGTGCTACGTAACAGGGTAATCTTATGTTCCTGCCCTAGCTCCTGATAATCTAGCAATTTGAAAGCATGCAAATACGAGTAGACTAGTGGGAAGGTAGTAACATTTTGACCAGTGTATAGTCATGCTGGCCAGATGACTACAGAAAATGTCTTCAGACAATGCTGGCTTCCTTGGCCAAAAAAATGGAAATGAGCATTAAACCTTAGAATTAGTCATGATTGGATAGAGAAACATTTACCTTTACCAAATTACAAGGAAAACATTTCATATATTATTTCTGGTATTTCTGTTTTGTTAAAATATCACAAAATATTTGTTGCTATTGTTATTATTTATTATTATTATTATTATCTCTTTTATTCATTAAACATGAAACAGTCAACTGAACAATTTAAAAAATGTATCACAAATATCATTGACTGGTGCTGATACAGGGTGCTGCCAGCTTGCTAAGTATCAATAAATTTATGATGATGATGATGATGATGATGATGATGATGATGATGTTAATCTTTGGTGAGATTCACAGCCTTTGGGGCTAGTTGGTAGCTCAACAGCTCGAGTCCTACCTAGGAACTGTTAAGGTAACATCGGAGGATATAAGTTGTTCCGAGTAGGGTGGTTTTTTGTAGAGTCAGAATGTTCAAGTCAGGTAAATTTAGAATTTTCAAATAGTGAGGTAGACCCTTAGGTATTGCTCCAAGGGCTCAAATGGGACAACACATGATTTCTTTTTCCACAGTTGCTCAACCACAATTTGCAAGTCCCGGTATTTTGTGATTTTTTCTTGCTGTTTATCTTCAATTTGTGCATCACCAGGTATTGCAATGTCAATGAATCATACTTTCTTCTTTTCAATTATTGTTATGTCAGGTGTGTTGCAGGCAAGTGCCTGTCAGTCTGGATTCTGAAGTCCCACAAGATTTTGCCTTTCTCATTCTCTAAAACCTTCTCAACCTGATGGTCCCAGTGGTTTTTGCTGTACTCCAATCCAAATTTTTGGCACAATTTCCAGTGAATAATCTTAGCAATGCGGTTATGGCATTGTAGGTAGTCAGTTTGTGAAATTTTGCTGCACCTGATGATCAAATGGTCGACTGTCTCATCTTTCTCATTACAGAGGCGACATTTGCTGTTGGTGGTAACATGTTGAATTTTTGCCTTCATGCAGTTTGTGGCTAAGGCTTGTTCTTGAGCTGCCAAAGTAAAGCCTTCTGTTTCTTTTTTCAGTACTCCTGATCTTAACCAGTTCCAAGTTAATTTTTGGTCAGCTTTGCCTTCAATACTTTTCAAGTATTGGCCATGCATAGTTCGCTTTTCCAATTTTCAGCTCACTTCACAATTACTTTTTTCTTATATTCAGCTTTTAACTTAGTTGTCTTCGAAAGGCTTCCTTTATTTACTTCCTTAATTATTGGTTCTTCACTTTTTTGGATGTAATCATTCAAGCTGTGTCTTTCTTCTTCCACAGTCTGCTTTACTTGTAGGAGTCCTTGACCACCCTCTGCTCTTGGTAGATACAATCGGTCAACATCACTTTTAGGGTGCAAAGCATGATTCATTGTCATAAGTTTCCTTGTTTTTCTGTCCAAATTGTCCAACTCCATCTGGGTCCAGTCAATTATTCCTGCAGAGTATCGAATTACAGGTATATCCCAGGTATTTGTGGCTTTTATGATGTTTCCTCCACTCAGTTTGGATTTTAATATCTTGAGAATTTGTACTTGGCTGAGGTTAATTCCTTGACTTTATTATGCATTAAGTCAGAAGCCTTTAAAATCCCCAAGTACTTATAGCCTTCTTCTGCCTTTATCATTTCTTCATTCTCAAGTTGTATTCCATCATCTTCTAGGACCTTTCCTGCCTTGGTTGCCATTGTTGAACATTTGTCATTATTATTAATATTATTAATATTATTGATATTATTATTGATATTATTATTAATATTATTATTAGTATTATTAATATTATTAATATTATTATTAAATTCATAGGCTGGGATTGGTAAAAACTTAACATTTCAAGTTCTAACCAAGGACCTAAGAGCTGTTGAGGTAACGTCTGAGTATATTGGCAGTTCTGAGTAAGGTGTTTTTTTTGAAAAGTCAGAATATTCAGGTCTAAGTTCAAAATTTCTATGTATCCAGGCAGCCTTGGGTATTGCTCCACAATCTCTCAATGTCAATCTGCAGATCATGATATTTCATTAGTTTTTCCAGCTGTTTCTCTTCAATTCATGAATCACTTGGTATTGCAATATCAATGAACCAGACTTTTTTCTTTTTCACCATAGAGATGTCAGGCATGTTATAGGCAAGATGTCTGTCTGCTTGGGTTCAAAAGTCCCACAGGATCTTGAACTGTTCATTTTCAAGAACTTTTGTCAGTTTGGTGTTCCCAATAATTTTTGCTGCATTCAAATCCAAACTTCTGACAAGCTTCCAATGTATGATTTTGGCAACTCGATCATGACATTATTGTTGTTGTTGTTGTTGTTATTTCCAATGTTGAGTCCTACCACTATTAATAGTTCACTATCTTGCAAAACATTCCAAAGATAGTCTAAACTAACTTTTTTCAGTTTGCTACTGAAACCAACCCTATAACATTGCCTTGGAATGCTGAGTAGGATTTATGGGAGTTACATATATATATATATATATATATATATATATATATATATATATATATATATATATATATATATATATATATATATATATATATATATATATATATATATATATATATATATATATATATATATATATATATATATATATGGAGGATGCAAGTTTGTAAAGGCAGATTTGCAAGGGTATCTGCAGAATTTGGCATCAAAGGCTAAGTTGGTGGCAAGGACTATACAATCAAAGCTCCATCCTTGTTTTATGTATGTAGTATGTGCTGGTTTGTAAAAATCAGATTCAAATATTAAAAGGCTGAGTGATTATGACAGAATGGAGCAGAGATTGGAGTGAGAGAATGCAGCAGAGATTCACAGAGCAATATGTAATATGTAATCCTCACTTAATGACCACTTACCACAAAAGGCACTTATGACCCAGTTCTGGAATCTGACAGGGGCACTCCACCCCCCACTCACATAATCATATTTTGGGTGTTTGGCAACTTGTCTTTATAGCCTGTTGCAGCATTTCCTGGTCACATGATGCAATTCAGGTTTTTTTTTTTTTGCCAGAAAGTCCCATAAGAATGCATTGATTCATTTAACAACCATGGCTTTTGACTTAAGACTGCAGCATTTGCTTGAAAATGGTCATAAAATTGGGTTGGCTATGTGTGTTCCTTGAGTTATGCCCATCATAACTTGTAGAAATTCTGAGCTCACTTATGGTTGTAAGTAGTGGTGGGATTAAGCCAGTTCGCACCACTTCCGGAGAATCGGTTGTTAACTTTCTGAGCAGTTTGGTGAACTGGTTGTTGGAAGAAATCATGAGGGCAGAGAACCGGCTGTTAAATTATGTGAATCCCACCACTGGTTGTTAAGTCAACCATTACCTGTACTTATGAATAAGTCTTTTTTGTTCATTGGAATCTTTTACCTAATTGTCCTTCATACTTTGAAAAGTGTAAGAAACTTACTTTCAAACCTGAGCATCACTGTGCTATTTAAAAGCTGATGTTGTAATCTGAGTACTGCTATGTGAGCCAGAGCCAGGATTTGCATTACAGTAGAAGTGGGTAGAGAGTCAGACTGAAAGAGTGCATGCCAATTGGAACAAAAAGCTTACATATCAATTTAAAAATGCAACATAGATTTCAAGGCTCCGTTTTAACAATTGTTTCATGGATAATCATTTATATATCTGAGGTTTATAAAGTTATACATGCACTGTAGCCTGGTTAATTTCCCTAAGAGTTTGGAATTTAAGGAATCTAATGTCCTTGAGTCTCCATAAGCATGGCCAACACCTTGTTTCCTTGGCAGAGAAAGTCTCCAAGACGTTGATTTGCTTGTATCAGTAGTAATAGAAAAAAGAAAACTTTTCCCCTCCTTTTTCCTTTTTCAGTCTAGAATCTTGAACCATACCATTAAACTGAGTGGCAGGACAGTCAAGGCAGACAAAAGAAGATGCTTTACAGTCAACTCATTCCATTTAAAAAATATGGAATTTGAGCGGTGTTAACAAAAGATAAAGGGATGCTGTGGCTCAGTGGCTAAGACACTAAGCTTGTCAATCAGAAAGGTCAGCAGTTTCGCAGTTCAAATCCCTAGCACTGCATAATGGAGTCCCAGCTTCTGCCAACCTACCAGTTTGAAAGCATGTAAAAAATGCAAGTAGAAAAATAGGGATAACTTTGGTGGGAAGGTAACAGCATTCCATGCACCTTCGATGTTTAGTCATGCCAGCCACATGACTACGGAGACATCTTCGGACAGTGCTGGCTCTTTGGCTTTGAAACAGAGATGAGCACCACCTCCAGGAGTCGGGAACAACTAGCACATATGTGCAAGGGGAACCTTTACCTTTACCTAGCAAAAGATAGTGTATTAGTGTAAACGAAACACACAGACCCCTAAAAAAAAATCAACCAGGTCCACCAGAAGGCTTGACTAGCTGTTTTGTTGGCAGTTTCTGTGGAAGTTAATCTATGCATGAAAACAACCTGGCAAAGCCTTCAAAGAAGTTACGAAGAATGTATGAGAGAACATAGCTATACTCGTGAAACACTCGTTTAAAGTATTTTGTACAGCCCTAGAATTTGCTACCACAAATTTGGGTGATTCAATTTGAAGTGCAATTTTATAAACTCATAATGCATGAAGGTATATTGGTTTCTAGACATACTAGCTTGAAAAACTACTTCCATGATAGAGGCAACAAAATTTGATTTCCAGTGTTCAGAAGTAGAAGTGAAAGATGGGATTTTTCCCATGATCCTGCTTCTGATACACCCATAATAACTAGATGGCCGATATGGAAAACTTGATGTTGGACTCAATGTGCTTTTTGTCTAATTCATCATCATACTTTGGGAGTGGGCTGTCTATAACAAATCTAGTAACAATTATAGAAACAATATAATTCTTACTTCTTAAATATAATTTTGAATTGCCTGAAGATACGTTCGATGAAATATAGACCAGCTTATGCAGCTTAAAATATTTGCTCTTTTGTGTTGATATAGTTAATGGAAGTAATTATCTATTTCTAAGTTGATTTTGGCAAACAAAAGATGCTCAGTGAAGAACTTTTAAAAATGATCATTTCAAACCTAAATTTCTGCCTTGAGGATTTTACTGTATCATGGATTCATTTACCTGCAACTACCTGCAACAACTACCAAACATTTATGTTGCTATATTTGTTAAATGAGTTTTGCCCCATTTTACATCCTTTTTTGCTACAGTTATTTGTGAATCATTGTTATTAAATTAGTAACCTAGTTGCTAAGTGAATCTGGTTTTCCCATTGACTTTGCTTGTCAGAAGGTTGCAAAAACTGACCACAAGATCCCGGGACACTACAACCATCATGAATATGGACCAATTTACCAAGCATCCGAATTTGACTATTGGGCTGCTGCAACAGTCATAAGTATGAAAAACAGTCATAAGCCATTTTTTTCAGTGCCATTGTAACTTTGAATTGTGACTAAATGAACTGTTGTCAAGGGTCTACCTGTAATTTAAGCATCCTAAGAAAAGCTTTTGAAAACATTAGATTGCAGGTGAACTTACTCATGTTCAAGGCAGACCCATTGAAATCAACTCTAAACATGTCTAACTGGAGTTGACATAGCTTTGCTGTCTGGGTGTGTGTGGTTTTTCATCCCCAACAAGTTGGATCTGTACAGATAAAGTATGTTTAGTTGCAGGAACAAAAGTTAAAGCAATCTTAATAGAAGCACATTTGTTCTCATTCCTGTTATGTGTCGCTCAGACCCAGAACAACATTTCTACATCAAGTCCTAAGAGGAGTCTAATTTCAAAATATGACTGTTGGTATCCAACTTGGCTTTTACCCATCTTTCCAGAACAGTCATCGCCAAGAATGCTGTTTCTTATAAAACTTAAGAAGAGGGGAAAAACGAATAGTCTGTTGGGAACCAAGCCTTAACACCTGACTATTCTGAGCTTCAGGGGTGAAACAGCTTCGTTTAAAGGACACTAAGCACAGTCTGTAACAAGTAATAGAAAACTTCACCTAAAGCTCTGTAAAACGATCAAAGAAATAAATGGGAGTTTCCTCTGTGTAGCATGTTAGTGGTAAGCATGATAAGAAACAAGTTTACATTATAAATAAATACTGCATTCTTGTTTCCTTGCCAACAATGCCCTCATACTTAATTTTTAGAAACTCCTAATTTTTGTTGTTTACTATTCCTTGTGATAAGGCTTTCCACATTAAAAAAAAATCAGACACTTTTACTTTAAGAAGTTAGTATATTCTTAATTATATGGTGAGCCCTGAGATTTCTTAAGAGGTATATGATTTGCAGACCATATTTCAAAAGTCTCCATTTCAGTGCTACTGATATAGGATTTGTGAAAGTAACCAATTGTAGGAAGGCCCCCCTCTGCAGAATAAAATATTCTTTATTCTTAATATTAAAAAGATGCAGAATAGAATATATCTCCTGAAGGAGAAGAGGAGAGAGATCTGTTTAAATGCAGAAAGCACCCCCAGCCTTTCTGCTATAGGAAAACAGCTTCAAGCTGAAACCAGAAGAATGACTATTTTGTATCTATCCAGAAAGCTGGGCCATTCTATTCATAGAGCAAGCAGAATCTCCAAATAAGCAACAAATAGGCAAGGAGATGAAGCTGACAAGATCAGCTAAGGCAAACAAAATACCTAGGATTTTCATTCCTCCTCTTGCCTGTAGAGCCAGCCATGACCCCTACATGACCCCATAGGAATCTGGCAACAGCCATTAAAATATTAAAGGACATATTCTTGTACAGGAACATTTCAATCACAAAGCCCCAAATAATGTGTAAAAGTCCACCTATTCTCAATCCCATTTTGTCAGCTACCCCAGAAACATGCTGCTGTCGCTATTTTCTGGCTACCAAATAAGTAGATTCCTCCCTTCCTGCAACTTGCTTCCATTTCATTTCCAGTATCTTTCTCCCAGCTTGGACCCAGACTGGCTGTTACTTCCAACACAAATTTACTGACTATTGTTCTTTTGTGAAACATGTACTCTGATGTCAAAATATAAGATCAATCAATCCATGATGTACAGAGCAGACATGTCATATCATATATTGCGCAAAGATGAAAAATAAATGTATAATTTGAAACAGTTTAACTTATTCTTTTGTCCTCTCATCATATATATGTTAGAGATGATGGACGAGCAAATTATAACTATGAATGAAAACTTGAATGAATATGTATATTACTTTCAGAGCAGAATATAAAACATACAATTAGTAAGAAGCAGTTTTTTTGCAAGTAAATGTATTGTCTCTATCAGCTAATAAATATTCAATATAAAATTCATCTAGGTAGCCTGAAATACTTTTAAATAAAGACTGGATTATAGTTATAGAGGAATGCAATAGAATGTCATAGTGCTGTGAACCATCTACGAAACTTAAGCATGTGTGTTAATGTATACAAGAACCAGAGGTGGGTTCCTGCCGGTTTGGGCCGGATCAGCTGAACCGGTAGTAGCAGTGGCGGGAGGCTCCGCCCACCCACCAGGACTCTTGTGTGCATGCACAGAAGCATCGGGAGTGCGCACAGGAGCGTGCCCAAACCGATAGTAAAAAAATTAGCAACCTACCTCTGACAAGAACCTAAGTAGGTCACTATGTCATGTGTTCAGTAGTACTGGGGCTATGGGATTGACTATGGATTAAATAAGAAGGAAACATTCATTCTTGCATGGGGATTGTATTTTTCAAAATAAAAAGTGATCTCTGAAAGGCATTGGTGGTATATTTAATGATGTTATAAAGTCACTAGAGTGACTTTGTAACTACAGGTAGTTGTCAACATGACTGTAATGGAGCCTGTTCATTACAGTTGAATATCATAATGGCCAGAGGTGGGTTGCTACTGGTTTGTACTGGTTTGAGTGAACCTGTAGTGGAAATTGTGACTGGGTCGCCGAACCGGTAGGGACGGCAGGCTCGCCACACACCCCAGTCACTGCGGCATGCTTTTTTGACATTTTTAATGTTTTGCACATGCACGGACCTATTTACAGGCAACTGTGAGCGAAACGAGCACACGTAAATTGTGCGCGCACCGAACTGGCACTAACGCCGGCAGAAACCCACCCCTGATAATGGCTAGAAAATGTAAAAAAATGATTTTACAATCTTTTTCTGTGCAATGATTAAGCAAACACAGCAGTCATTAAATAAACCAGTGGTTTGCTGCTAGTTTTGAGCAAAACTGTTGCAAAACTCAGTCATGTGATCAGGGGGCATAAATGTGGTCATGTCGTTAAGTGCCTGAAATTTGGTCACATCAGAATTTCAAATCCAGATAAGACCCCTTTTGAGTTGGTCATGACTTGGAACAGTCATTAATTGATCAATCATAAGTCAAGGATTACCTATAATCAGCCTCTTGGGGAGTCTGAAGGGGGCAAGATGGGAGCTTTAAACCTCTGTAAGGTTTGACAAAAACTGTACTGTTTTTGTCTTTTAACCCTCCCTATATCTGTAAAACAGATGGCCCCAGTCAGGTGGGGAAGGCAGGCTCTGGAGAATGCAAAGGTGATGATGTGAGCAATATGTTGTTTATCCTTATATTACCGGTATATTCTTGACTTTCAGTATATAAACCAAGAATGCAGATGAACAATATTTTTCCAGATCTGAGTCCTCACATCTGGCCTTTCGCTTGTCTCTTGTGTTATTCCTCTACCTATGATTTTGCTTTATTTTCCTGTATAATTGTCTTGATTACAAAAAGTTAAGAACTGGAGATAAGATTTTAGGAAGCTCCTTTATGATAATGAAAGAAACCTCTGGAACTGGACATGGTGTTGTTAATTTTTATTGTAATGCCCAAGGATTCCTCTTCTTTAAGTTGAAGTTGGGCAACCTGTTTCAGCTTTGGGACTAGACTTCTTCTTTCTATTTTGCCCAGGAACTATAAATAATTATTGCTGAGAGTTTCTATTGTCACAATCTGGGCAGTCCCACTTGTTTTTAACTACCTTAACAAGACTAATTGGTTCCACTTTTCAAGGTTTTTTTTTAAAAGAGATATAATGGCTGCTCTATCTCCCTACAAAGCTTAAGTGACCATTTTCCTCTTCAAAGGCTACTTCAAACACCAAAACCAAAAAAACACCTAAGATTTCAATTTACTCACTCTGGGGAGGCTCTGGGGAGGCTCTGAAACTCCTAAGGGTTACCCATCTTTGCTCTGAGGCATCTAACTGCAATTTACGGTATTACAAAAACCCAAACCCAAGCTTTTAACAAAAGCCTGTCTAACTTCACCCTTGCACTGTAGCATGGGGGAAATGGTGATTGCAATAAAGAGAATCAATGTTCTTCTATTTGTATCAGTTACATATACCTTTTCTCCCAGGTTAAGGATAGGAGAAAAGATTATGAGAAGAAGCTCTTTGAATTCACAGCAAACTCTTACTCTTGATATCAGAATTATAGGTAGAACTTGACATGAACCTACTGCCACTGAAAATGGCAACTCAGTGGCAAATTTCCTCATCTGTAGAACTTTTATGCAGATTTATTGCATTTACGTAATTTTTCCACATTTCTCCTTAGTAGCAGACAATTATGTACCATGGACGTAAGAAAACAGATGATGTTGAAAGATTGCAACATGGCTAGGTCTGGTAAACTTTATTGGGAGCGAAGGTACAATTCTGTAATACAAGACTTCTATTTTATGGAGCAGATTTCCCAAGGTTGGGAGATATGCTTCCAAGTTCCACTTTCATTTTATTAAAGAGCCATGGTGGCACAGTGGTTAGAATGTAGTATTGCAGGCTACTTCTGCTGATCACTGGCTGCCAGCAGTTTGGCAGATCGAATCTCACCAGGCTCAAAGTTGACTCAGTCTTCCATCCTTCCGAGGTGGGTAAAATGAGATTGTTGGGGGCAATATGTTGACTCTGTAAACCGCTTAGAGAGGGCTATAAAAGCACTATGAAGTGGTATATAAGTCTAAGCTATTGCTATTAATGAGCAGAATTATATTTACCAATGATTTTGTTAATGGTTTCTTTCTATAAGTGTAGGCTTGGTTGTGCATTGTATTTCCCTGGAAAACCTGGTCAAAATGTCTTTACCTGGGCTTTAAAAATAATGATACTGAAAGTATCCGGGGCAAAATCTCCCAAACCCTTTCCAATTTCTCACACAATAGCTTTTGTTATCATACTATATTTCGAATGCAGAGATGTACATTCATATGGTGGGTCTCAAAATTGCTGTATGTTTTGGAATTCAGACTTTTGGTGTTAAAGACATAAGCTTAGAACACTCCATGTTCACCGAAAAATTCCCTTGGAAACAGCAGGAAAAAACACGTATCCATCCTCCCAGGGAGATCCAGGATTATCACTCTTTTGCTGCTTTTTTGGATTTTACAGAGATTCTCTCATGTTGTGCTATTTCACATCAAAGCACTTAAGGCAACCATGATGCACATTGTTTCCTAATTAGGCCTGAAATTGGAACACAACAGAGTGCTTAACTGGCTCCAGTGTTTGTGCAGAAATTAAATACGCTACTTTCAACTGAAACTTGCAGAAGTCTAAGGATTTCATAGGAGTAGAAGACTGGAAGAACAGTCGCTGTGGTTCAGGCCAAGAATCCATTGAGTCTAGCAGTTAGTGTCTGTCAATGTTTAGTGGGAATATAGATGCAATAGGAAATTTAGTCTGTGTTTTAGGTAGTTAACCTCCATCAAAAATAGCAATCAGAGGTAATATATATTCCATTAATATGTTTCTCCCTTTGAGACATCCTAACTTGATGGATATTCCCATATCCTACGGCAGTAAATTCCCTACTTAACTATTGTAAAAAAATACAAGAGAAGTTCTTTCTCTTATTATTTTGTATCACCTGCATTTGATTTTAATGGATAAACTCATATTTTAATGCTGTACAGGTAGTCCTTGCTTCTTTTTCTTCCTAGCATTATTCCCAGGATCTACTTGTCAGCAAAGCCAACTCCATTTGGGTTAATACAGGGCATCTTCAGGGGTGATGCCCACATATTTCATGTCCTCCTTGATGTGA
Organism: Natrix helvetica; assembly: GCF_964273705.1. Classification (NCBI taxonomy): domain Eukaryota; kingdom Metazoa; phylum Chordata; class Lepidosauria; order Squamata; family Natricidae; genus Natrix; species Natrix helvetica. The sequence goes on along the minus strand of NC_138553.1, from coordinate 60,951,689 downwards.
TCCATCCACCTTTTCCTGGGTCTGCCATGGGGTTGTTGGCCATCACAATCCAGACGCATGGCTGTCCTTGCCATTGAGTCTTCTCCACCAGCTATAGTGTGGCAGTACCATCTATGTCCCTACCTGCATTTTTGCTGGGATTGATACCAGTCGATGTTGGATATCATCATTCATAGTGTGGTTGAATTGTGTTAGTCCAAGGTACCATGAGAGCATTCACATTTCTATCACATGTATGGCCTATTCATGCTTTGCCATTGCTGGCCAGCACTCCAATCCATAGAGAGTGACTGGGTGCATTATCATTCTGTAGATCTTTGAGTTGAATGTAGATGCAATTTAGGATCACACAGGACTCTAGTCACGTGGCACCACTTCATCCAGGTGGTGTTGACATGGGTGTGAGCATCCAGAAAACTACTGCCATTGCTGCATATGAGGGAGCTGAGGTACTTGAATTGTTCTACTTTCTTAAAATCTTCTCCACCAATGCTGATGGTTCCATGAGTTTGGGGACCACATTCCATATATTTTGTTTTCTTGATGTTCAGTCAAAATCCAAGTTCGCTGAGCCATTCATTCCATTGCCATGTTTGCTCTTGGAGGTCTTTACATTGCTCATTCACCAAGAAGATGTCATTGGCATAGAGAAGTGACCATGGATAGGGTGATTGGAGGTCAAGCATCACAGTGTCCATACAGAGGAGGAATAGTAGGGGCAAAAGCGCTGATTGGTGTACTTTGATGTTGATGGTGAAGGGAGGTGATGTTTCCACTGCACATCAGACCATGCTAGTGGTAGATTTTGTTTTCTCCTTCAGGGGTGTCTAGTTCGTCATATACATGGTCATAGTAAGCAGCCTTGGCTACTGCTATTGTTCTCTTGGCAGCTGATTTTTGCACCTTGTAATGCCAGAGATTTTCATTGGTAAGGGACTGGAACCATGCTTTTAACACCTTCTTCTTCTCCTTCATAGCTGTTTGCACTTCTTCATTCCACCATCAAATTTGCTTATTGATGGCCCATTTCCCTGGCTTCATCTTCCCAAGTACAGCAGTTGCCACAGTGCAGATTTGTCTGACCAATTTGTCACATATGCTGATGCTGGCTGGTCCATGTCTCATACTGAGCTTTGTACTCCAGTACAAAGCTTTGTACTCCATTTTATCTGCTCCATTCCAGTGATTCAGGATCGCTTTTGGCCTAGAATGTCCAACTGAAGGTCCATGACAAGAAGGCAGTGCTGGGAGATGATTGTTTCTGAAGGGATCACTTTTACGTACATTGGTCATCAATTTCAGATCGTGTCACCTCATGTGTCAGGATTCCAAAAAAACCACCCCAACAAAATAAAATTCCGAGGCTTGAGTTTCCTCAAAGTTCCACTTTATTACAGATGTCAGATTGGCACATCTGGGAAAACCTGAATCTGAAAGCTTCCATGTTTTCCCACCCAGTTGAAAGTTTAAGATTCTGCCCCAACACCCAGAAGTCCATCACATGGTCCAGTCCTTCACTGTCACGAAGACAGATCCCTCTCATCCACATCCAGCCAAGTGCAGGGACAAAAGAATGTTATTATGACTACATATCACTCAACTCTGTATAATCTCCCCTTCCCATTTTCCCACAGTAGAAAGTGTGGCAGCCTGAAGTCCAAAAAGAAAAGATGGCTTGCAGGTCTGACATCATGAGCAGGTAATCAGTTTGATTCCTGAGCCCACCATTGTTTGAGGTTAAGATATGTAAGCCTCTTCTTGAAGAATGTGTTGGCCACCACTAGCTCATGTGCTTTGTCACAGTCCAAGTTCTGGATCCCATCATTGTGTCCCCATGACATTGGTTGTAACCATCTCTCCCATTCACATGTAACATGAAGGAAAAGTAGAATTCTCTTTAGCAGTAGGTGTCATAGAGAGAATTTGTATTTTGTTCTGTGTAACAATTTTCCACCCCTTTGCTCTGCTCTGTAAACGCTTAAACTGGTGGTTGAGAAGGAAGTACCTAAGCCTCTTATCTCAGTGGTTGGGCTCGTCTTCAGATAATGGTTTTTGGAATTCTTCCTTGAACATGTTCCTTATTGCAGTGGTTCCTAACATTTTCACCTTGGCGGCTTGGCCTGGGGCAGGGGAATGCATGTGAGTGGCAGGTTACAGGTATGTGCTCTGCTCCATTGGTGTGAGCCTCACGTGCCCACCAAATGGAGCTTGGTGTGTGAGCAGAAGCAGGGTGAAATAAATTTACCTTCGCTACTGGTTTGCAAATGTGATCGCGCAGAGCGTCAAAAATGGGATGCAATGACATCCAGGTGGGTGGGTGGAGCCTCCCGCTGCCATGCTACTGGTTCACCCGAACCAGATAGAACCAGCTGAATTTCGCCACTGAGCAGAAGGCATTTGCACTCACAAGTGAAGTTCCATTTATGGGAACGGCGGTCACTTACGCTCACATGTGAAGTTCCATTTGTGCTAATGGAGCTTCACATGCAAACACCTTCCATTCATACAAGTGGACCTTTACAAGTTGACCTTTGCACGTGAGCGCAAGGGCCCACCGCTCATGCGAGTGGAGCTTCACGCACATGCTTGCCCTCCTGCGGCCCAATTTCAAACAGGCAGCGCTGGGTTGGGGATCACTGCCTTACTGATCCCATTCTTATTGTGCAACAGAATTCAAAGCATAACTTCTATTCTCCTGATTCTCTTTGTTCTGTTTGGATTTTGTTTTGGGCTAGTCTTTTGTAATAAAGAAATGGACATGGCTGAGATAACTCTATAAAAATAACAAGTCAAATTCAATTCTGGTGACTCATGGACTGCCCTATGTATTTTCTTGGCAAAAATATGGAGGTATTTTGCCATTATCTTCTTTGGGAATGTTTTGTAATTTCCCTGCCCAGCCTATGTTCCTGGGATTTCCTTGTAGTCCTGCATCCAAGTACAAAATAGGTCCAGCACTGTTAAGCTCAGATAAGGTCAGCCAGGTATGGAGGTGGGTGTGCCAGGTTGCGATCCTCTGAAACTTTAATAGTATAATTCTGAATAGATTCCTAATGTAAGTTCCAGTGAATTCTTTAGGATGTAGCTGTAAAATAAACATCTGCTTTTGCAAGCATTTTGTGTTATTGCTAACTGTTTGCTAAACAAATTTCAGAGTAAAACAGAGGAAGATTTACTTTGTGAATTTTTAAAAATAAAAGTTTAGTAATCCTGAATTTACACAATGCAAACAATGTATTGTCTGGTTCCTCATCCTCTATTAGTTCTACATGTTTTAATTTTTTTAATGGTGCTTTTAATGATTGTATACCAAATTGAATCATTTTGATTAGACAGATTTATAAATCTAACGTGTCATTACTATGATTTGAAAAAAAGGTTCTACATTTAGGTAAGAAAAACCAAATACATAGGTATATGTTCTGATCCCCCTTCTTCATACACCAAACACGCCGAGACAAAGATACTGCACGATGATTTATTAACACACAGACTAGACCTTGGCAGCAATCCAGCACAGACAAGACCTTGGCAGCAATCCAGCACAGACTAGACCTTGGCAGCAATCCAGCCTGCCAAGAGGACAAGACCCAATAGCTTCTCCAGCTCTGGTAAATATGTTGATTCTTGCAAACAGCTTGTGGAAAGTCCCTCCTTAATTACAGTCTTGAGCCTAATTACAACCACCTGAGTTCAATTATCTCCTGTAACTGCGTAGCTGTTCTTTATGTCTATTAGCCCTTCATTGCCGGGCATCCAGAACCACCTCCCTTGTCTCCTCCCCACTGCACCAAGGCATGACGTCAGGAGCACACTCCCTTTGGCTTTCACTGCTGCTCCATGCCTCAGGTGCCTCCTGGTGGCCAACCAGCCTCTCTGATCCCTGCTCGGAGTCGGAACCCTGTCCAGGGTTCTCCACATCTTCCAGAGCGACTCATAAGGCCCCTCACTGTCGGAGTCTGGTTGCAGCTCCAACAGCTCCTGCTGGTCCACAACAGGTATAGTATAGGTCTGCGATGGCGAACCTATGGCACGCTTGCTGTGGGCATGGGCACCATCGGCAGCTCCTCTTCTGGTTTCTGGCGTGAGCATGCGTGCCAGCCAGCTGGTCTTTGCATGCATCGAGCACCAGAAACCCGAAGACCAGCTGGCTGGCGCACTGGTCTTCGGGTTTCTGGCGTTCCAGCACGCATGCACGTTCCGGTTTGGGTACTCTGTGTCAAAAAGGTTCACAATCACTGGTATAGGTGGTACCTGGCTCAATAGTAGCAAATGCAAAAGGGATCTTGGAGTCCTAGTGGATAATAAATATGAGCCAGCAGCGTGCAGCAGCTGCCAAAAAAGCCAACACAGTTCTAGGCTGCATAAATAGAGGGATAGAATCAAGATCACGTGAAGTGTTAATACCACTTTATAATGCCTTGGTAAGGCCACACTTGGAATACTGCATCCAGTTTTGGTCACTATAAGGAAAAAGTTTCTGATAGTTAGAACAATTAATCAGTGGAATAACTTGCTCACAGAAGTTGTGAATGATCCAACACTAGAAGATTTTAAGAAGAGATTGGACAACTATTTTTCTGCAATGGTCTAGGGCAGTGATGGCGAACCTTTTTGGCACTGAGTGCCGAAAAGAGAGCACTTCACGCTGGAAAATGTACTTCCAGTTTCCAGTGCATGGATGTGCACCAGCCAGCAAGTCTTTCAGTTACTGCTGTGCATGCGCACTCACTGATCAGCTGGCCAGTGCACATGCTCAACCTGGAAAACAGAAGACAGCCCTTCTGGTTTCCGGCACTGCCGCACACACAAAGGCCAGCTGATTGGCACGTGCACATGCACGCCAGAAATTCGGAAGACATCGGCGACACCACACGTGCCAGGCAACATGGTTCCATATGCCACTTTGGGCACGCATGCCATAGATTCACCATCATGAGTCTAGGGTTTCCTGCTGCAGGGGATTGGACTAGAAGACCTCCAAGGTCCCTTCCAACTCTGTTATTCTGTTCTGTTATTTATTTATTAAATTTATATCTCACATTTATTCTTATAACTCATGGTAGCATACACAATACCTAGCTGGCTTCTGTGCCTAAGTGAGAACTTAGGTACTAGAACTCACAGTCTCCCAGTTTTCAATCCATCTCCTTAGCCACTATTATCCTTAATTTCACGATTTTGTTTGTTTTTGTTTGTTTTTTATTGGATTTATATGCCGCCCTTCTCCCAAAAGACTCAGGGCGGTGTACAACATTAAAAAACACACATCCCAAAAGTTAAAAAGAAATTAAATACATATAAAAAAAACACGAATTTATAGGACAATACATTTAAAAATGAGTTAAAATTAACAGGTTTTTTAAAAAACGATATATAATAGGCAGAGTAAAAGAATTGCAGGATAATTTAATTTTAAAAATGAAGGAATTGAAGGGAACACATGTTGTGTTGTCACTACTTCTTTTACTTTATTCTATTTTTTAAAAAAATCTATTAACTGTACATATATTTTATTTAATAAAATATTTTGAAAATCAGAATTAAAAAAACCTCTCTCATTCCATTCCTGTATTTTTCCTTAAATGACAAGTAATTTGGAGAGAGAGCAATCAACGATATCTGAATTAATTTATTTGTGTTCATTATTAATGGTAACAAACCTTCATCTTGACAGTCTTTCCTTGACTAATATTATCAATTCTATGTATTCTGGATTCTGCCTGATTTTTCTGACGTAAAGAAGGCCCTGTGATTTTCTTTCTGGGATCCAATTCTGCTAGATTTTTGCATTTTCTATGGATATACCAGCTGTGATGTTCACAATGGTTCTGGGATCTTTTTCCTTCCTGGGAAAAATTGATGTTCCATTCTGCTCATTGTTAGATCATAAAGTGGACAGATGTTAAGCAGCTCTTACAATCTGCCTTAAAAAAGAATTCAGGAATTACCCAAGGCCTGAAAAACAGAATATGAAATCCCATATTCATGCGAGTTGGCAGATCTGTTTTGAAGAATCACATATTGCCAGGGTAGGCTTAGGAATGGAGGGCAGCTGCATTTGATTTGGGAAATGTTAGTCAATATACATTTTTTCCCCTCTGTGTGTCCTGAGGAAAAGGTTACACACATAAGGAATTTGTCATTAACCAACTAGCTAAAATGAATGCAAGGGGAAGATTTAGTTTACTGTACTAATGCTGGGTGACTCAGGGATTCCACTGTCTCTTCCTGCCAAGTTAAGGCATAATTAACTGAAAGGCTTTTTTGTGTTGATTTTTTTCCCTTTGCTTTACTGCAGTGCAACATGATTTTATGGAATTCAAGGGTTGGCATGGGGAATAGGTAGGATATAATAGAAAATGAAAAGCGATTATCCTAATCTTTGAGGTATTATCTTCTGTGCTGATTCAGATTTTTGATGAATTGCCTTTAACTCATTATTATATTGACTTTGGAATATAGTTTGAACACGTTCTTTTTCTGTTCAGACATTCTGCAGTGGGAGAGAAGACTAGTAGTCATTGAAAGAGTGTAGCTCCCACAATGACAACACATTACAGACATGTCAGATTTCAGGTGCATGAATCCAGACCACCTCTGGATAGTGCAAAGGATAAGAATTTTTCTTTATCTCTTTGCTGCCATCTTGTGGTTAACTAGGTTTTTTGTCACCCAGATATGCTAACACTAAATAGCATAAATGTTATTCAGAAACTTTGATTTAAGCATATATTTTTTTGTTATTCATTTCAAGGAATATTTTTCATGGCTTATATTGTGTACATATTTATTTATGAAAATATATATTTGAGAAACATTTCAGAAAACATGTTTACTAATACTTGCCTTTATAAATTAAGCAATGTGGGAATATAGTCAAATTAAAAGAAAACTTGGAATCAAATTTCATATAAAGACACGTCCCTTTATGAAGATCAATGTGATCAATGTTGATAATATAATGCATGATTAAAAATAAGCAGAATAACTCTTTATGAAAAGCATCGGAGTTCACCTTTTGATAGAAACATGCAGAATATTTTGAATATGAAACATTTTATATTTCGAAAGAGGGTATTCTAGCTGTTCTGAGAGGGTTTTGATGCTATATCAAATGCAGTACTTGGGGTTATTGCCCAATGTAACAATTTCCCAATATAACATTTGAAAGCCTCCCAGAATGGTCAGAACAACCTGTTTCAGACTTTAAGCAACTGTTTAGAACTTAAAACAGAGCAATTGGAGCTCTATTTCAAGTTCCAAATCTGAAATGTTGTACTTAGCACTAATTACAGCCTATTAGCAACTCATTATCCTAACTCAAAATTGTTGGTAGTTAAAGAAACAGAGGGATTGAAATCATTACAGTTGCTTCAGAGTTGTCTACTATGAGTTGTCATCTGAAGAGTTACTTATCTGAAAGCACTGATTTGCCACCAGCTGATATGTATCCCACCTCTAGATTCCAAAATCCATTCATACTCTTTTAGAATTTCCATTCCAAACACTAGGGGGGAAAACCCTGAGTTCATACATCACGCTAAACACTGGGTCCTTTAAATATGATTTTATTAAGTCCCAATTACTTGTGTTTAAGCAAAATCAATATATAAACCCTATATATTGCAATGCCTTCAACTAATCATTATCTTTTCTTGAAAAAGTTGTTTTGGGACTTATTCATTCTGGGAAATGAAGGTGGAAGGTAGATAAAGGGTAGTAAAAATAATATAAAATAAATCAGATACAGGGAAATGTAAAGCCTTCTGCCTTCTCTTCTGCCTTATTCATATCTAACACCACAATGGAATGGATCACTAAAATGTTGCCAACTTTATTTGCGGTGATTAAACCAGCCATTGGATTCAGTTTTATTTCAGTTGCCAACTCATATAAAATCTAAGGAACACTAGGATCCGAGCTCATACAGCATATCAAGACAGTTTTGTTAAGGGTTCCAGCTGTTGAGAGCGACGGGCGTGTTTCGCTCGCCCTGCGTGCTCTTGGTAGGCTCCCCTCGATCGGGGGCACCGGGAGCCTTGAAGGGGCGCCCTGCCGAAGGGGCGGCTAGCTGGGGGTCCCCTGCATCGGCGGCGGCTGCGGGGGGGCTCCTTGCATTGCCCTAGGAGCCAGGAGGCAAAAGGGGGTGCACGAGGAGCTTCCATGCTTCCGTGCGCTTTTGCGTCGAGACTGCTGGACGAATCTGACAATCTGAAGGCTACAGCTGCAATGTGGTGAGATGGAAGCGCTCCCCGATTCCCTTTTTGACTGTTAAATGAAGGATTGCCAGCTTTTTAAAGGTTTTCAATCTGTTCCTGGGAAGTGTGATTGGAGGGAGGGGGATTTCCCCCCCCTCGGAAAAGCGGCTTTGGACTGCTCTCAGAGGAGGAGAGAGAGAACCCTAAAAAGAAATCACACTCATAGCAAGCAAGCAGATGAATACCCTGCTGCAATTGTGAAAGAGAAGTGATGATCTGACTCTTTTAAAAACTTTGAAAAATTTTGGTTTGTTGCCTTTTGATCCCGGTGTGGCAAGGCAAGATGGCACACTTCCGTTGTCTTTATGCACTTTGAAATTTGACTCCACCCATGGAAATGGCTGGCATTTTGTCTTTGTCTCCGTGACACTCAGAAATATCTCTTGATACACTGGATCCTGGACTTGGAATAATGGATTTTATTGTCTGGATTTGAACTATAGAAAAGGTCCCTATTACTGTCTGGACTGCCTGCCTCATGATCTCTCTTGGCTATCCCCTTTTATAGCTGCCATTTCATCATATGGACACAGACACCTCTGAGTTCCTTTTATTAAAATGGCACCAAAGAGACCACCACCTGGGAAACCAGGCTTTGCTGGTTCTGCTCCAACATCTTCAACATCCAGCCCAAGTGGACAACAGACATTAACATCACTATTACAACCCAAAGCCCCTGAGGAGGACCTAACCCACCAGTTGCTTCAAAAGCTCTTAAAGGGGCAGGAGGACTTGAAAAATCAATTGAAAGAAATGAATGAACAGCTCAGAGAGAATACCAAAACCAAACGGCTCAAAATAAACAGAGACTGGAAGTTTTGGAGGAGGGGATGGCTGAGATGAGGGGGGGAGGTAAGTGGGGTCCAGAGAGGAAATCAAGAACTTGAGAATCATCAGATAAAAATGGAATTTGAAAGGATGTCTTTTTTCTTTAGATTTCAAAATGTAATTGAGACTGATGATGAAGATTTGAGGGAGATCATGACAAAATTACTGGCTGAATATATTAAAAAAGACAGACAGCAGTTGGGTTGGGGTATTGACCTGGTCTATAGAGTTAATTCAGCTTATGCTAGAACACACAATGTTCCAAGAAGGTTCACATTAAATTTCTTAGAAAGACTACAAGAGATGAGATTCTGAGTGCACAAAGGGGGCAAATGTTAAAATACAAGGATAGAGAGATAGTCATCCTGAAACAAATCCCAAAGAAAGTCAGAGATAAAAGAAAAAAATATGCGCTTTTAGCGAAAAAACTATTTGAAAAAGGGGTTTGGTTCCGATGGCTTTTGCCAGAAGGTATGCTGATATTCTGGGAGGGCAGTAGAGTTAGAATTAATACAACTATGGAGGCGGAGGCCTTCATGGAAAAAAGCAAAGCTCTCCTAGATAAAGCTGATGATACCACACGAGACACACAAGACACGGGAGGTGCCGAGGCTTTGCTGGGGGGGGGGGGGGAGGCAACATTGAGAAAACTTAGATCACAAAAGTGAATTAGAAAAATAATGCAATTGTGGATACAGGGATTTTTTTCTGTTTGATATAAAATAGATTGAAATTATTGGAAGATATAAGGTAAAAATAAGCTGTCAAAATATTGCTAAGTAATAATTATCTGGTGTATTAACATGTGAAAGTTATGAGAACCGGGGGGAGCACCATTTCCTGCATAATGTAGCTGTCAAAATTTGTAACCATATCCATTACCCTTTTCCTTAAAACTTTGTAAAACTAATAAAAAAATTTATTCAAAGAAAAAGACAGTTTTGTTAACAGATGAAAACCACCATTGATAGCATTTTCACAATACATAAACAATGCTTTATAGTTTGTTTCAGTCTTCCATCTGCAGTACAGCTACCATCTGAGCTGCCAGTATCTAGACCACCTCTAGAAGCAAAAAAAAAAAAAAAAAAAGACATAGAAGGCTCTCTTTGTTTCCGCCTAGTGGTTTTCTGAATTTTGGAAGCTCAGATCTGATACACAGACATTGGCAAAAGTAATGCTATGTAGGAGAAGGAGTGGCAGAACCTGGGGGCAGAGTTAAAAGAGGCATCAGCCTTAAAATCCCTGCATAGCTACAAGCAGACCAAGTCCAACTCCCCTTGAATTTTGTTGACTCTTATCTAACTCCAAGCAGGTGCTAACCAATAGTTGAGAAGGTTCATGTGCATAAGCTTTTTAGCAATAAATCCATTTAAGTGGAACTGGTCTTTTGTGCCTGCCATACTGGCATGTCTTAGTAGTTTATTGCAATGATACTTTAGCTAATGTATGTATTGGGAACATTTTAAATGTATTGCATCATTGTTAATTATTAACAAACAGCTGATCAGATTACACCATAAGCTTCTTAACCTGTAGTGATTATGATTTACATATAGAGTTTGGACAGCTAGATGAGTCAGAAACCTGAGAAATAAACTCTGTAGCAAGGGGAATTTTAATAGGTACAGCATTGTGGAAAGCAAGGAATAACAATAACAATAACAACAATCAATCAATCAGTCAGTCAGAATAGAGCTGGAAGGGACATTGGAGGTTTTTTAGTTCAACCCCTGCTAAAGCAGGAGACCCTATACCATTTCAGATAGATGGCTGTCCAGTCTTTTCTTAAAACCTCCAGTGATCAAGCCCCTACAACTTCTGAAGCAAGCTGTTCATCTGGTTAATTGTCCTCACTGTTAGAAGTTTCTTCTTAGTTTCAAGTTGCTTCTGTCCTTGATTAGTTTCCATCCATTGTTTCTTATCTTGACGTCTGGTGCTTTGGAAAATAAGCTGACCCCCTCTTCTTTGTGGCAACCCCTGAAATACTGGAACACTGCTATCATGTCACCCCCAGTCCTTTTTTTCTCAAGACTGGCTGTATCCAATTATTGCAAATGTTCATCATATGTTTTTGTCTCCAGGCCTTTAATCACCTTATTTGCTCTTCGTCTCACTTTTTCCAGTCTAAACATCAGTTTTGTAATGTGGTGACCAAAACTGGATGCAATATTCCAGGTGTGGCCATACTAAGGGTTATCAAGTGGTACTAATACTTCATGCGATTTTGATAATATGCCTCTGGTTATAAAACCAAGGATTGTATTAGTTCTTTTGGCTGCTGCCACACACTGCTGGCTCATGTTTAAGTTATGGTCCACTAGGACTCCAAGGTCTCTCTCACAGTTACTGTTTTTGAGCTGGGTTTCACCTAATCTATACTTGCACCTTTGGCTTTCCTGCCTAGGTGTAAAACCTTGCTTTTCTCCATTACATTTCATATGGTTGGATAGGGCCCATTGTTCATGTCTGTCGAGATCTTTTTGGATCCTGAGCTTGTCTTTTTGGGTGTTGGCTATTCCTGCCAGCTTCGTGTCATCTGCAAATTTGATGAGTTCCCCTTCTATTTCCTCAGCCGAGTCATTTATGAAGATATTGAAGAGTACTGGCCCTAAGACAGAACCTTGTGGTACCCCACTGCTTACTCCCCTCCATGTAGATGTAGTAACATTAAGGACTACTCATTAAATAAAGTTTGTCAACCAGTTACAAATCCTTTTGGTGGCGATGCTATCTATCCCACATTTTTCTAGTTTACCAAGAAGAAGTTTGTAGTCTATTTTGTTGAATGCCTTGTTGAAGTCTAAGTATACTATGTCCACAACATTTCACTGATTTACTAATTTAACCATTTTGTCAAAGAATGAAATAAGATTGGTTTGGCGTGATCTGTTTTTAACAAACCTGTGCTGGCTACTAGTTATAACTTTTTTTTATTTCTAGATGTTCACAGATCTGTTTTTGATTATTTTTTCCCAGTATCTTCCTAGATATTGATGTTAGGCTGATTGGTCTGTAGTTTCCTGGATCTGTTTCTTTTCCTTTCCTTTTTTGAAGATGAGAATCACATCAGCTCTTTTCCAGTCCTCTGGTAATTCCCTGGTGCTCCCATAAAGATATGGTAATTGACAATTCATGGTCAAGTTGTAGGTTTCCCACAGGGATTTGATTGGCTACTTTATGATCTATTCACACAAATAGGCTAGTTCATGGTTTATCGCTAAAATACAAAACCCAACAAAAATAGGTATATTAAAAAACTATTTAAAAAACACTGAGAAATAAACTCAGTGTGATATGAATGATCTGTTTCCTTGTATGCATGCATTTGTTTAGACTTTTTCCCTCAATTAAAAATAAGTAAATGATGTGATTTTAACAACTGCTCTTAGAAACTATTGTGGGTTATACCTTAAATGATTCATATAGACTTGTATTACTCTGGAGGTTTGGGTTTCTCCTAGTATAAAATGTAAAATATCAGATTTTGCATCTCTTCTTGGATAGTAAACTGTACAGAGTCATTTATGCATAAAATGTGATAGATAGATAGATAGATAGATAGATAGATAGATAGATAGATAGACAGATAAATAGATAGATAGATAGAGATAGATAGATAAGATGAAGATTGAATATTAATTGTTGTTTATAATTGCTATTCTTATTATGTTGGTTTTGTTAATTATTGAATATTGATCTGATTTTAATGCATCTAAAGTGCCAAATTGGTATAAGAACATTTTATATGCAGAATTAATCTAATGTTATTTCAGAAATTCTTATTCCACTTTATTTGGTTTATAAATGTCTTTTTTTCTTTCATTTCTGCTTTTGAAAATTTCATTTCCTGCTCTTTTTGCTTCAATTCGCTGCTGTCTAATACCTATTAAATTAATTTTTTGAAAATCTAGGCTGGAGCTTTAATATTGCCTGGAATGATTTGTGTGCAGCACTGAATACCTAGGAATGCATGCTATACAAGCCCTTGCTCTCTAAATCAAAGCAAACTTTTCTTTCTTTTGAAATCTTAAGCTAAGTTTGTGGAGTTAATGTTTAAAAAAGAAAAGGATCCATGCCAAAATAGACATTGGCAGGCGCTCTGGATTTTATATCTCACTAAGTCTGTAATACTTCAAGAACATCTCTTGCCTCCCTCAACTTTTCCCCATAGCGTTACAAAAGATGTATCATGGGAACTTGTTTAATACACTGTGTGACTTGTTGATATATATTTTAACTGCATGGATTTGATTTTGTTTTTCACTCTAAACATGCCTTCCAGATATTCCCGCTTCACCTGAAATGTTCAAAGCCTTCCCCATGTGTTTTTTATTGCTATCTCTCACACCCACACAAACCACACATGGAGACATTCGTAAATGATCCCAGAAAAAAACAAAGCAAGTAACGTTTTTAGACACCCTTCAAAAGGTTTTTTTGAAGCACAAGAAACAGAATATCTCATTTTTATAACAATGTATATGTGAGTTCCAAATTGGTCCCCACAAGGATTGAGGTTGAGTATTGAGCCCACATTTTTCAGGATTTTATACAAGACATCTAAGATGTTCTGTCTTTAAGAGTGAGGGAGAACCTTGTAATTTAGCTCAACAACGTTTCCAGTTATTGTTGAGACTGTGGCAAGAAAAGAGGGAGTTGCCATTCCCCTCCCTTAAGGTCTCTACATAAAATAGGAGTTATAAAGCTTAATTTTATTCATAGAATTAATGTCACACTTATCTTGGTCTTATATATTTCATATGTGATAGACTGTTGAACTCTGCCATTTTTAAAGTTGTGACCCATTTGTGGCTTATTGGTATGAATACACACTGACTTTGGAATCACTTTAAAATAAATTACAAATACATTTCTCAAGATTAAATATAGTTCATTGTGAAACAGATTTCTCAATCTAGATTGCCTCACCAATGCTTTGGGTATTTTGAGATGCACCCCAGTCTACATACAAAAACGATATTAAAATAATAATAACCAAGATCAAGTTAAAGAATTGCCCATATTATGCGTAATGCGGACCACACAGTGTACCTTACAACCTGATGACCTGCAGATATTTTGGGAATTGAAGCTGAAAAAGTTGAAGGTACCTAACTGCTTATTCTCCAGTGAAAAATATATAAAGCTTATTCTGATGCAATTTCTATGTACTGCAAAACCTAAATTATTGTTTAAAGATGTGTTGCTTATTTCCACCATCTGAAGGAAAGAAGATACAACTTGAAGAGGATCATGACTGATAGCAATAGCCAAAGTGTATTATACCAAGGTGCCATGGTGCCAGCGGTGGGATTCACTACAGATTCACAAATGTGAACGTGCACGTGCCTCTTCTGTGCATGCCCAGTGCTCATGCATTACGTCAGGCTGGGTGGGCGGAGCCTCACGCAACCACCGCTACCAGTTCACCTGAACCGGAGAGAACCGGCTGAATATCACCTCTGCTTGGTGCCAAACCTCCCATCAGTTGAATTCATCAGGAGAGGAGTATGTTGTGTTGGGATATTGACACACAAAATAGGCATAAAAATGATTAAAACCTTTTGAGACTTTAGTAATTACATAATTCTTCCAAAATCTTTCAAGCTCTTATTTGTTTTTTGTTTTTTAAAACTGAAATATCAGAAGAACATGATATTTTGAAATTTTGATTGTTCATATTTGCAAATCTGTGGGAATTATAACACCCATAGAGGTACAGACAATATTCCATGGTCACAAAGAGAATATCTTTAAGATCTTTATTATTTATTTAAAGAACAATTTGCTTACACAGTGGCGATCTTATAAGTAAGAGAAATAGTAAATGCAATCCAATCAAGATGGTTTTGGAAATGATGGAAACACTTGAAGAACATATGCCTAGACATACCTTCCACTGGAATGTGAATTTGCCTAGGTTATTTCTGTTTAGCACAGCCTTCTCTCCTAAAATCTCCATTTAGTAAGCCAAATGTTTATTAAATGTTACTTTAGAAATATTTGTGGAACTCTGGCTTTTAGAAAAATGAATGATAGTTTTTTTCAAAGCTAAAACTGGCCCCACAATGACAGCTATGTTTAAATAACGAAATGTTCTTCCAAGTAGAGTCAGTACCACACTCTCATAAAATGGAAACTGAAAATAAATAAGACTAAGCAGTGTGCTGAAAAAATATATTCAAAAGGTAAAAACAAGTTGAAGGAATGCATAGCAGAACAAATGAAAAAAAATGCTTATTACTTATCCCCAGCAGGAAAATGGGATATTTCATATTATTAAACTATCAGAGTGGAATTGAACAACACTTGGCTGTGAAGCCAAGACTAATTAGATACCTAGCTCAAGTATAGTCTAAAAAGTAATTCAGAATATAACACCATAAACAATGCTTTCTGCATTACTGTGATGGCCCAGCGGAGCAATATATTTCATCTAATAGGGTCACTTTAGTGAGATGAGCAGCATAGCAGTTTAACAATAAATTAATAACTCAAGATATTGTTCACACCTGCACATAGGAACCTCTATATCATTCCTAGCTGGTCCTGTATCATCACTTGTGAACCAGGATAGTGATATTAGTGGCGCAGTGGTTAGAGTGTAGTACTGCAGGCTACTTCTGCTGACTGCCGGCAATTTGGCAGTTCAAATCCCACCAGGCTCAAGGTCGACTCAGCCTTCCATCCTTCTGAGGTGGATAAAATGAGGATCTAAATTGTTGGGGGCAATATGCTGACTCTGTAAACCGCTTAGAGAGGGCTGCAAACAGGGGTGGGTTCCTGCCAGTTCTAACCTCTTCTATAGAAGAGGTTCCACAAATCTACCATGCCATTTAGAACTGGTTCCAACTCCCTCCCCCCGCTCATCCGCACTATGCTTGCCCTGCCCTCTGCTCACTGATTGGCTGCCTCACCAATCACCCCGCCCGCCTCTAAGAGTCCTATCTAAACTTTAAAGTCTTAAAGCTGTCAAGTTTGGACATCCCTGGGTTTTTTTTCTAAAGGGTTAGGGGTGCAAGGGTCTTGTAACTTGACAGCTTTAAGACTTGCATGCTTCAAATGCCAGAGTTTCTGAGCCAACATTTTGGTTGCTAAGCAAGAGCGTTGTTAAGTGAGTTTCACCACATTTTACAGATTGGCCACTCCCACTCAGTCACATGGCTGGCAAGCCAGTCCCACCCGGTTACATGGACACCAATCCATTCCCACAAAGCAGGCCACACCCACAGAAGAGGTTCTAAAAAAATTTGAAACCCACCACTGGTTGCAAAGCACTGTGAAACTGTATATAAGTCTAAGTAGTATTGCTATTTCTTTTTCCCTGCTTATAAATCACATTTCTTTTTCTCTGTATCTACTTTTCTGTTTTCACAGATCCACAAAATGTGTGCTTGTATTCAGAGCATAAAGGAAAGGAGAGTAGAAATTGAAGCAAATCTCATAATCTTGGGCTATATTTTTTTTCCATCTGGAAGGTTTTACAATCTGGTAAACTTGGCATTACATTGAATATTAATGCATAACAATCAGAAGCAGGGCCACATATAATGGCTCGACCTGAATATTACAGTTTTCAACATTTTTTCCCTTTATACCAGCCTCCACCTGATAATCAGAAATATAGATTTTTATCTTTGACTTCATATGATTCATTGGCTTTACATTGTAGGAAGTTATCACCTAGCCCTCTCCCAGAAAAATGAAATATCCTAGGAAATATTGATAAGGCAGAATATTATATTTTCCTGGATGTGAAAAAGGGAGAAACACATTTTAAACACTAAATTCCTGCAGCTTCCTGCCCATCCCCACTTTGTCAATGGGCCATTAAGAAGGCCAAGCTAGTCCACTTTACATAATAAAGAGTTCTCCTCTTCAGCTGTGATGGGATGAAGGCAGGATAATATTGCCTTTTACTCAACTGACCACATGGCATCTAAACTCAATCAAACCTGAATTCAAAACTCACACTAGAGGGTTGGCCTTGCATGGGCCCATGTGAGTCTGGCAACCAATCAGAATACATTTCTTACACAGGAACAGGAAACAGATAGGTGGGGCCGAACAGATTATAAAAATCCCTGCAAGCCCTTCTTCAGTCCTTCTCTTCCCTTCTCTTCTCTTCTCCACCAACATTGAAGCATGTGATCACTTTTCTGTTCAGGGCTCAAGCCATGTGGTCCTGTCCAACATTAAAACCATCTTTCCAAGCAGCCTCCATGTCTCCAGTGTCTTTTTCCCCACTTGGAGCCGAACCCAGAAGCACATTTCTTCCAACAATTGGCGACCCAGATGGGACTCCAAGCTAGCTTAACAAATGGATATGGCCCAGGTAAGCCTCCCATGCCGGTACAGACCCCATTGAGTCTGTGGGTGGACTTTATCTTGGCCTTAGCCATTTGGATCTAGGCTTTAAAGGGGTTTTGAGTTTGAGCTCAAAGGCTGCCTGGAAAGAAGGTGAGTACCTCTAAATTTTAATTCTCTAAAATTTAATTTTAAAGCATGGGAAATGTGTGTATGCCTGCCTGTGTGTGACTAGTTTGTGTGAAAATGGATGGAAAAGTGAATGGATTTTTTATTTTTTGTTGTTGCTGCTGTTTTTGTCCTGTGAGAGAAAAAAGCTAAAGACCATAAGAAAGTTAGTGAGAAAAAGGGAGGTACGCATACCCGCTCCGACAGCACCCCTCCTGGGTCACTGTGCGGCTGGTCCTCCGGGTCTCTTTCCCCAAGACTTGAAACTGTAAGAAAAGTCCCTGCGTGAAAGGGCGCAAATCGAGAGAAGGTTCCCGCGGTGAGGAACGCGTCAAAAGTCCCTCCGAAGGGCACCCCCAGAAAAGTCCCTCCGAAGGGCACCAATAAGACCCTCCAAAGGGCAAACAGAGAAAGTCCCTTCAAAAGGGCGCGAAAGGTCCTCTAAGGACGCGAAAGTAAAGTGGGGAAATACGAAGTGGCAAACCCGGCTAGGACGAAGTGAACCCACATCTAAACGGGATCATGGGAAGCGGTAGCTCGAGGGTAGCCATGGAAACCCCCCTAGGGGAGTTGTTGGGGGCCTGGGACGAAAAGCAAATGCCCGTCCTGGCCGGAATGAAGAAAAAAAGAGCAGATTGTAGAAAATGGGCTTTGCTGAAAGATGATACAGGAAAAACTAATTTGGTTGAAAAGGTACTTAAAAGAAAATGGTGGGGTTTCTTTTTTTTTTTTTCCTCTTGTCTGTCTCTTTCTCTGTCTTCTATATAACCACATGGTTTTTGTTTCTTAAGATTTGTGCCTTCCCCAATTTAACTGAAATTCATGGTGGGAATGATTTTGTTTTTCCCTCTTTGTCTCTGTGTGTGTATGTCTAAGTCTTTGTGCACCCTCAAGGTAATTGTAACTAAGATGTCTCCAATCCAAAAGACAAGAATTTTAAAGTGTTCAAAGAAAGAAAGGAGTAAACTGGCAGAAATTGCCTTCGCTCAGTTTGTTGGGCCTAGAAAACTAACTGAAACTGGGAGGGGTCTTTACTTTGTGTCTGTTCTGGCCAGCAGAAACAGAGTAAAAATATTTTTTTTTCCTTCCTTCCTTGCCTATACCTTAAAGTAACAACCCCGGAAATGTTTGTAAGAAAAGTTTCATCCTTGCATTTATTGTGTGACTAAATGATTTTACCTGTTCATTTCTTTCCTGGAGCATGTGAATCCAGACCCCATTTCTCATCTGTGATATCCCCATAATATTTATCTGTTTATCTGCTGAGTAACTGATGGTTTTATTTTTCAAACTCTGCCTGCAAGCTATCTACCCCCCCACGCCCCTCCCTTACCTCTAATCCTCCAACAATGCCTTTACTGTGGGGGAGGGAACCTTGTTCTCATGTCTTTCAGCCCTAGAAGATTGTACTCTTCAGAAACAAAGGACTGCTAGCTCAAACCATAACTCTCCAATTTGCTGCTGGTGATTGCCTCCTGATAAAACCTGACATGAGGAAAAAAACTTAGCCAAGCCTGGGACAGACTGCCAAGACTGACTGACCACTCTTACCAGCAAGCCAAGCCTAGTACCACCCAGCAGACATGAAAAAGGACTCTGAGATGAAGTAAAGACCAAAAGACTGTTCAATTCCCAGAAGATAGTTGTAAAACTACGGGGGAGGGTGAAAATTGTTTGAAAAAAAGTTTTGTTTCTTTGCCTCCTTCACAGAAATTGTAAGGTCTTCTTTCCTGTCTCATTTATATTGTAATCAGTTTAATGTATTCATGTAAGAATTGTATTTGAGAATGGCTAGCACAGCAAGTTCTGAACACCTTAGATTTCTGGCTGGTGGGAGGGAAAATTTTGTCCAAAATGTCTGTATTTTCTGTATTGTAGAAGCAGCTACACACACACACACACACACAAACACACACACACACAAAGAGAGAGGGAGAGAGAGAGGCTCCATTCAGAATTAGATTGAAACTATCTCCTCCACAAAGCTTTTCTTAGGTTGATTTTTTTCCCCTGGGAAAAAAAAAAAAGCCTAAGCAGTGATATCTCCCTTTTAATCCCATGGGGGAGGGTCAGTTCCCCTCAGGCAATTCCCCCACTTGAAGAGTAGCAGAAAGGATCTTCAAAACTCAAACCCTGTGACTCAAAAATAAGTGATGCTGCCCAGTTGCCCAGTAAAGCAGGACATGTTGCACTGGTGGTCTCTGATAGGAGTCCCTGGGCTCATTGTGTGTAACTTTTAAAAAATACTAAATAGCTTGTATTGCACACTAGCTAAACTCAATTTGGCCTCACTAAAATAGGAGCCAGGGCAAGTTAAAGAAATCCCTTGGAAATGGGCAGCCTGTACTTCTTTAAAAGGAAGAATCCTTCAATGGCTGTGAAGGTTTTTTTTTTGGGGACTTCTGCTTGCTTGTAACCTGGAAGCTCACAGAAAGTGATATCAACCATCTGAAAATAATTGGCATGGTAAATTGGATATTGTAAATTTCTTTCCAGAAATTGTACCCTGGTTGGTAAGACCTTCATGGTTGAAAGCTCTCTGGGAGCCACTGAAGGGATCCTTCTGCTGTCTCTTTCAATGCTTTTCCATCAGAAAAATTAAGTTTCCCTGATCTGACCAATTTTAGCTTTTGTCAAAAACATGTGCGTTCCACTCACATTTTTTTGAAAAAAAAAAGGAGGGATTGTAGGAAGTTATCACCCAGCCCTCTCCCAGAAAAATGAAATATCCTAGGAAATATTGATAAGGCAGAATATTATATTTTCCTGGATGTGAAAAAGGGAGAAACACATTTTAAACACTAAATTCCTGCAGCTTCCTGCCCATCCCCACTTTGTCAATGGGCCATTAAGAAGGCCAAGCTAGTCCACTTTACATAATAAAGAGTTCTCCTCTTCAGCTGTGATGGGATTAAGGCAGGATAATATTGCCTTTTACTCAACTGACCACATGGCATCTAAACTCAATCAAACCTGAATTCAAAACTCACCCTAGAGGGTTGGCCTTGCATGGGCCCATGTGAGTCTGGCAACCAATCAGAATACATTTCTTACACAGGAACAGGAAACAGATAGGTGGGGCCGAACAGATTATAAAAATCCCTGCAAGCCCTTCTTCAGTCCTTCTCTTCCCTTCTCTTCTCTTCTCCACCAACATTGAAGCATGTGATCACTTTTCTGTTCAGGGCTCAAGCCATGTGGTCCTGTCCAACATTAAAACCATCTTTCCAAGCAGCCTCCATGTCTCCAGTGTCTTTTTCCCCACTTGGAGCCGAACCCAGAAGGACATTTCTTCCAACAACATCATCAGTTTTTTTCTCCTATGAACTAGAATTGAAATACAACATGTGCAAAAAAGGCCAAGTTGGGGAAATGTTTTCATAACTGCCATTTTTTCAGAAATTGAGCAATGTGATAACCTTTGTTCAAATAGACCATTGTTCCAGAGATGTACAGTTTATTAAGTAGTAAAACACATATTTCAACATGCCTGAAAAATCTATGAAATCACAATTCTTTGGTCCATCTGCTAGCATGTCCAGGACAACTGGAACCAAATTGCACACTTACTAAAATCACTTAGAGGACTGGAGTAATTGCAGCAATTCCTTCATGTTGGCATAAAGCAGGAGGACATAGCTCCCTATTTTTCACTGGTTCAGGAATTTGTTTTCCTGTGATTTAAGCCTGGTACTTTGGCCAATGGCAATTTAAGAATGTGTATCTGGCTTTAATTTCAGCTGAACTAATTAGCAAAATATACACTTGGATGACAATATTTGTTAAGGAGCAAAGACTGGTTAAAATTGCAGCTGTCTATAGAATAGACAATAGGCAATAAAACAGGATTTGCATATGCATATAAAATAAAGATTAATGCAGATATTTATAAGAGGTTAGACTAGAAGTGGACCTCTTCAATATTTGGAACTATATCCTGCAGAATAGTGTTTGACTCAACAAGAGGAATGTAATTTTCTTCCATAGAAGACATGATGCAAATGCTATAATTGAACCTTCAATTGCATTCACATAAGCCCATACTTGGAATACTACATCTAGTTTTAGTCATCGCAATACAAAACATTAAGAGGAGAGTAACAAAGATGATTAGGGGGTGGAAGCAAAACCATATGATGAAAGGATGCAGGAACTAGGTATGTCTACTCCAGGGCTCTCCAAACTTTTCAATCTGAGACCCCATTGGACATTTTATAAACATTCAAAGGCCAGGAAAAAAAAGAATCAATTTTATAAACAAGTAAAAAATAATAATTGAATGAATGTTTTATTTTGCTCAATGTGATTTCGTTCAAAACAAGGAAGCAACCCTCCAGCTGGCTCAAAGCCAGCGCACATTTTAAAGGGGAAGATGCTTCCCCTTCCTTGTCCAGCAACCCTCCAGCTGGCTCGCACCCTCCCATTGGAGAAATCACGGGAATCCTACCTTCCTTTCCAAAGAGTGGTGAATACAGTCCTGCTTTCTTTCTATGCGCTATTTGGAAAGGATCGGATCACAGAACATGAGCTGGTGGGCCAGAAGGAACTTTCTGGAGTGCTGGATATACGGCCTTTGGGCCGTAGTTTGGGAAGGGCTAGGGGTGGCATGATAGCAATCTTTCTGTATTTGAGGGGTTGTCACAGAAAAGAAGGGCTCAGCCTATTCTCCAAAGACTTGAGGATAAGACAAGAAATAACTGATGGAAGATTATCAAAGAGAGAGCCAACCTAGAATTAAGGAGAAATTTCCCAAGAGAATAATTCATCAATGGAATGGTTTGCCTCCAAACATTGTGGGTGCTCCATTGTTGGAGGTTTTAAAGAAGAAATTGGACAAACATTTGTCCAGAATGTTCAAGCAGTGGGTTGGAGTAGAAGATCTCCAAGGTCTTTTCCAAGTCTGTTATTCTGAAGTTCTAATATTTTGAACTCTTTAATAAACTTTCAAATGTTTGCTTGAATACTTCTGATAGTTTTGTAGCATTGTTTTAAATGTATATATATTTATGTGCGTACATGTATGTGTATGTATATTCAACATGCTGTATAAAACAAATCTGCTATTCATCCCAGAAAAAGTGCATCTCTGTATATTTCTCCCATCAGACTTAATAGTGACATGCCAGCACTGAATATAGGCACTGCTAGCATTAGTCCAGTGGTGAAATTGAATTTTTTTTTACTACCAGTTCTGTGGGTGTGGCTTGGTGGGTGTAGCAGGGGAAGGGATACTGCAAAATCTCCATTCCCCCCACTCCAGGGGAAGAATACTGCAAAATCCTATTCTCTCCCCACTGTGGGGCCAGTCAGAGGTGGTATTTGCCGGTTCTCTGAACTACTCAAAATTTTCACTACTGGTTCTCCAGAACCTGCTGAATTTCACTCCTGCATTAGTCTATATATTGGACATGTTGAACAAAGCAGACAGTGAAGTATTAAAAATCCTATTTGACATACATGTGAATTATTACAGGTCAAAAGTTGGCTATGAAAATTATGTTTAAATATCACTATAAGTACTATTAGTACCTCATAGGAAACGAGTTTCAGTTACTGTAAGGACAACAACTCATCCTTGCCTCTTTTCACTGCAGAGTAAGCAAACCACTAAGCCAGTGGTAGTTGATTAACATGACACATACATACTAGTTTTATCCAACTCATCCACAAACCACAACCAACTAGTCCCATTGTTTTAACTTGTAGCCAAGGAATAAAGTTGTAGCACATAGTTAATGATCTCAAAAAGCTATGCAAAGTTTTGACTGATTAGTACTTTGGAAGTGAGATTTAAGTAATGGCCCTTGACAATAAGTTGATCAGGGCTCTCAAACTTGCAGCCTGTGAGCTGAATGTGTCACACACTGGCCACGCCCATGTCCAGTTTAGCAAAGGGGGAAAAGTCATGATACATCACATGATGCATCGTGATGACACAAGTTTGACACCCCTGAGTTAGATCATTAAATCTAAATGATTAATTTAATAATCATTATCCTAGAACAATGTTTCTCAAACTTGACAACTTTAAGATGTATGGACTCCAACTCCCAGAATTTCCCAGCAAATAGAATGCTGGCTGAGGAATTCTGGGAGTTGGAGTCCACACATCTTAAAATTGCCAAGTTTGAGAAACACTGTCCTAGAAGAAGACAATTGGAAACCATTTTATGTAATTGCCAAGAAAACCACATAGACCAATCTAGGAGAGAAGCTTAAGGAAACTTTATTTCATACCATAATATGGCTTAGTATAATATGTAAATGAGACTAGTCACTAGTGGAATATAGAGCCGTGGTGGCGCAGTGGTTAGAGTGCTGTACTGCAGGCTACTGTTTGGTAGTTTGGCAGTTCAAGTCCCACTGGTCAAGATCGACTCAGCCTGCCATCCTTTCGAGGTGGGTAAAATGAGGACCCAGATTGTTGGGGGCAATATGCTGACTCTGTAAACCACTTAGAGAGGGCTATAAAAGCACTGTGAAGTGGTATATAAGTCTAAGTGCTATTGCTATTATATTAATCTTGCAAGCACATTAAAGTAAAACATGCCCTTTGTAACTGTTCACTTCTAAGAGGAAAAGGGTGACTTCCCTTGATCTTAGCAATTACCATTTTTTTCTAATTAAGGGAGTATAAAACATAGCTGAAATATGGGTATAATAAAAATAAGTGAACAAAGCAAATAAACTTGGAAATAAATATAATGCAAAATTTAATCCATATAAGGCAAATGTAGTCCTTTTCTTTTTTAAAAAACCTAGTTGACTGGGGAAAAGAGGATAGAGTTTGATTGGTAAATATACAACATCTGGGAAGAGATTTATGCCAAGTCTTATTTTAGATTATTTTTGGAAAGTAATAGCTTGATAGCTGTTGCTTCAATTCCCAAATGACATCAGGGTTTCTCCATTTTTTAAATGGAGAATTCACTGCATGAAGTTATTTGTAAAAATATTAAAGGCAGGATAAAAATATATTAATAAATGAATAATTTTATGTCAGCATTTAATGGCAATAAGAGCCTACACCAATTTCACTGGTCTACAAGGAGAAAGCCTTTGAAATGAATGCAGCTTAATTTTACCAGAATGGGGTCACTAATAAAGGAAAATTAAGCCCTGAGTATTAATTGGCTCCAGTTTCCAAGACACAGCTTCAGGTCAAAATTGCATCAAAATAACTCAAAACTACAAGGGGTTTGTATGATTATGCTCCATAATTTTTCTGCAAAATGTGATATAGCAATGAGAATGGTGCCACAACAATCTTTATAAAATTATGTTTTTATTGATATCAGTAATGTAACTTTCCATTCATTTATTGGTTTTTCATGTAACATTTTCATGCTTTTTGCATGAAAAACTGTCAATCTCTAACAGATTAGATTAGATTCCATCTTTATTTGGTATCTAAACTTCTCTTTTTGGTTTTTCTCTTATGAACTGCAGTAGGATTATCCCTGGGGAGATTCCAGCAGTAATTGGCAAGCATGGGCGGACTCCATTTCCCTTGGTATCTTTTCTCCATGCCTGCGATGTCCTGGTGGAATCTCTCCCTATGCTCATCACTCACTGCCCCAGTTCAAAAGGAAATAGCCTAAATGTGAGTGTAATAAGTGAATTTTCAGTGGCATGTTTGCACCACATGTTTTTCAAAGCCAGCCGCCTTGCTGTTCTCAAAGTGAAGATAAATTTATACACTTCCATGTGGTACCATTTTCATTGTTCTACCATACTTTGTCGAGATGTTATGAGGCATCATGATCATTAGATGCCTCCCTCCCTTGTAGGCAAATATACTCGCCTGTGTATAAATCTTTGTGGTAAAATATCTTGAAAACTTTATCCAACCAGCACCTTTATTACCTCTTTTCTAATTCATCTAATCAAAATATGTAAGATTGACACATTTTATCCTGGAGGTCAAAATTCCTCAAAATTTGTAGACCAGTTTTTTCTAATGGGGATTTCCCCCCATTTTAGTAAATTTCTGGAAGGGAAGGTTGAAGAGAAGCAGTCCAGGGAGCAAGCAAATGAATCAAAGTTAAAATATGAAATAAAAAGAACATTTAGAACATCCTAAGAAGGCAGAGAGACCATCCCTTCATTCTTTGGGTGCATTCCGTGACCAGTTGTTTATATTAGGAAAGTCTCATTAGTCATAATGTGACTCAGAGAAAGAATTTTGGGACTCTAGCAACAGTGAACATGCTTGATGAGGAGAATAAACAGTTTGAGTATATGTGTGTTATACATATCTGTTGTGGCCCAGCAGGAGCCTTTGGAGCTGCCACCAGACTCCGACAGCGAGGGTCCCTATGAGTCGGCTCTGGAGGATGTGGAGGACCCTGGGCAGGGTTCTGACTCTGAGCAGGAATCGGAGAGTCTGGTCGGCCACCAGGAAGCGCCTGAGGCATGGAGCAGTGGTGAGAGCCAAAGGAGGGGGGCTCCTGATGCCATGCCTTGGAGCAGTGGGGAGGAGTGAATCATACATCAGCAGGGAGTTATTAGATGCTCGTTACCACCACGCCCACAGGCGCAAGGAGCAAGTGCGCAGTTACCGGCGGTAAGGGCTCTCAACTGCTGATAAGTAGACTCCTCTCCAGTCTATAAAAGGACTGATTATGCATACGCCCTTTTCAGAAGTCAACACAGGAACTATTGGGAAAGTTCCATCTTGTGAGCTTGGTATGCTGGATAGCTGCTATCGTGTCTCTGTGCCGGAGGGTTCTGAGAGTCTTGTCATGGTGGATTGCTGCCAAGGATCTGTCTGTCTGTCTGTGCAATAAATCCTGTTGAAGCAGTTTTGGTCCGGAGTGTGTTCTGTGTTGGCGAGGGAAGAAGGGGGGTCTGAACACATATCTACCCACTACACACATACACATACATACATTAATATCTATACATAGATGCATGTGTGTATGTGTGTGTGTAACATACACACACACATATATATATAAACTAAATCAAAACTTATTAATACTTCATCAAAAACAATTTAGATTGATTCTCTTGCTAATTCTTCCCTTCTGCTGACTCTGTCACCTTATCACTTTCTTGGCACTCTTGCTTCCCACTCCCCTGTTGTAACTCATTTTTTCATCTGCTTTCATTCAAGCTTGCTGCCCACTGCTATGGAAACAGTGGGTATCTGGGAGGGGAAGTGTACTGGAGGTGGAAACAAAATGTCTGTGAAGCTTGGACTCACAGAGCTGTTTAACATTTCCAAGGCCAACCATCCTAGCATTGGAATGCAAAGCGGGGGATAAATGCACCTGAACCAGGCACTTTCCCAAAACATCTTCTTGGCCAATGATTAATCTCTTGTTACCTGGTTACTGGCAGGGTGGACTCTGGGGCTTGTTTCAATTTTCTTTTTCATGCATTTTTGTTTCAGATCTTGCCTGGCTTCTGCTGTATTCAGTTCTGTCCTAGTAAAAGTACATTTTCTCTAAATCTATGGAGTCAAGGGGTTTTCTTTCCTAGAGATTGAATGGAGGCAGCCCTGACACATTCCTTCACCTATGACAGCTACAAATAGTTCTCACTCTTACCTCCTGCCATTGGAACTGGTAACTCCATCACTAACCGACAAGGTCATAAAGTAAAAATGACATGATTGCACCCAACTTACAATGACAGTTCTGGCTGCAGATCTTAATGAATCACCTGCTACAGTTAAGTACAATATCACAGGTCTGCAACTTGTGACTTCCTGCCAGTTTCCCCTTTGTTTTTGGGAAGCCAGCTTTAAAGGTCACAAATGGCAATGACATGATCACAGGATACTGTGACCATAATAAATATATGTTGGTTTAAAAGCATCCAAATCATGATAATATGGCTCTGGGGACTCTTCAAGGGCTACAACATGGAGGACTGATCATAAATCTTTTTCAGTGCCATTGTAACTTCGAACAGTCACCAAAGATCAGAAAGCAAGGACTACCTGTAAAATGATGCCACTTAAACTCAATTTAAGACTTGCTACAAAGATGAGAAAGCAGCATACTGAAACCCAATAGTGTGCCATAATGGATCCAGGATGTGTTTTTAAAGAAGGCAAAACAACCAACAGAGTTAAATTTCTCTGCACGTTGAACCAGCAGTAATTCCGGCAGTGAATTCTTCAATATGAAAAATGTAATCTACTGTAATCTGGTGGGAAAAAAAGATACAAGTGGAAAATATATACTCACATTCATATTTACATAAAAGCCTTGATCTGTCACAAAATTTGAATATGACCCTCTAAGAAATCCAAAAACATTTTCAATATTCTTGGCCACAGAAAAATTTATAGGGACTCATCTGTAGTGCCAGAAATTCAGGATATTCTAATGTCTGTTGCTCTATAGCATTGTCTATGTGTAGTAAATATTGCATTTTGGTATATTCGTATTTAGATTTTAATTTTTTAAATTTAATTTTATATTATTTCTATAGCTGCCCATCTTAAAACCAACTCTGAGTGCCTTACAACCAATACAATAATATAAAACCAATGATGATAAACTAAGAACAGAGAAACCTGATGACACAACCACATTTCTTGGTGCAAGTCACATTAATCAGAGAATGTTGATGAATAAAATAGGTCCTCCATGATGGAGAACCTATAGCAGGCTCCAGAGGGTGAAAAAAGGCCAGACGGGCAAACCTGAAGTCACTGTTCCCAAACTTCCGGGTTGCCCATAGGGCTGTTTTTCGCCCTCCGGAGCCTTCAGAGAAGCTTCCTGAAGCCTCTGGAGAGCCTCTGCGGGGGTGGGGAAGGCTGTTTTCACCCTCCCCAGGCTCCTAGAAAGGCTCTGGAGCCTGGGCAGGGTGAAAAATGGGTCCACCGGAGGCCAAAAGCAGGGGGAAAGGGCGGGGGTTGCGCATGCATGTGCAAGGGTGGTCGCACACACATGCGGGCGGGCGGGTTGCAGACGTAGAATTATGGGTATGGGCACACCCGCGCATGACCCTCCTGTGCTCCCCCCACTTTTGGCACGCAATCTGAAAAAGTTTAGCCATCACTGTACTAGGACTACCATTTTTCTGAATGCAGACAAAATATATTTAGAGAAACAAAGGGATAAAATATATCTATAGAAATGATTCAGCATTTTAAAATGTAAGTGAAAACTTAGTTTCTGCAGTTCATTGTTCAAATCCATACTTGTAGGAAACTATCTGCACATTTGAAAAAACATATTTCGGCAAAAAAATAATTTTTTCACATAATCTTAAAAAAATAAATGTCATAAGCTTGGTTTTATTTCTTCCTTCCTGATCTTTTTTCAATGGTTTATTTTTCTATTATTAAAATAATGACATACTAATGAATAAACTCTGGGGGACTATTTTTCTTCCATTAATTAAAATGGAAATGTCTTCCATTTCCTCAATTTCTCTTAGAATCGTAATAACTCTCTCAAGTAGAGTATGGAATAAACTGGGCCTGACCCTTCCTGACTTTCAGAAAATGATAAAGTTCTCCAAATGAACTTTAATAAATGAAAGTTCTCCAAGTACAGGAAATTTGGTATTATTGTTATTATAATTAGTGTGTCCATTGGGTCTGTTCTTAGTCACTGTTGTAGATTTTGATGCATTTGATATTACTGTTTGTGATGTGTTTTTAATATGCTGATTTGCGCTTATGATAAAGGCAGGTTTTTAAATCAGTAATGAAAGATAGACATTATAGTCTTTCATAAGGACATAAGATATCATACTTTAAAGTGGCTCAAGATTCTTTTCCTTGGAAAGACATGTTAAATTTCTTCTGGACTTATCTTTGTCTGAGTTATCAGAGCCCTGTTGAGAATTAGACCTGTAGGATTGTAAAGATATCTTGAACTGAAAAATAAAAACTCTTCATTATTTTTATTCTCTGGTACACCATATCCCCTAAACTGCTGTATTGTGGAATCAATACAACATTCTGTTCATGTATGGAAGCTAAAAAAAAATAATTATTATATTCCAGTCTCCAAGTTAGTCATAGAAACGTTATTTAATTCCATTGGTTTCAAGGAAATACAGTGAACAGAAATGGACTGAGGCTGGTAAGGAAACCTACAGCCTTTCAAAATGAAACTTGGTTTATTTGCAGAGATGGACATACTCAGAAGGATGAGGAGGAAGAAACGAAAGGTGTACCTTGTGCCATGAGTTCCTTATGAAAATATTATGTCTCACATGAAAATACTGTGATTCATCAAAAGTTGCCATGGAAATAAGGATGGAATTTTCACACTCAGTACAATATAATGATGCAAAAATACCACATAGGTTTTTTGCATTATTCTGACTTGCTGTGGGCTATTATAAAAATGGTACAGAACCCATCGTTGACACCTATGAAATGATTCTTCCTTGGGACTTGCCTTCTCTTTGTATTATTACCTGGAATTAGTGGTTTTCCTAATGCACTTTAAAAACTCCATTCTTGTGTCTCATCCCCTGAGATTCAGAACAAGACAGCTCATATTCATTTTATTATTTGTTGTCTGTATCACTGGACAACAAAAACTTTGCTTCCTGAACACTTCTGGGTGTATCTTACAGATTTTTGGCTACTAATCATGAAAATAGCCTATAATTTAATCTATTATCTAAAAGTAGCTGTTACATAAGCAAATGGGACACCTGGAAAGAGAGTTGCATTAAAAAGAAATGGCCACTCCAAAAGAATTTGGTTCTAGAACAGAAAAAAATATGGCACATGAATCCCTTGCTGAGCTGATAAAGATATTTTTCATGAATGAAGGCAAATACAATAAATGTGTCCCAGGATAATGTTGCAGGATTCAATCTGGGTTGGACACTGAGACCAGGGATTTAGTCTTCTGAGCTTTCACACTCGTGCTGGAGCCCATCCTCAGATAAATTCTCTCATTTGGCAGCATAAGAAAACAATAGCCAATGACGTAATAGTCCATCAACAGTCCAACCAACAACTAAAAAACCATGCACAACAAGGCACCATATAAATACTATGCATAGAATAGCCCAAAACACACATTCTGGTGAGAAAGAAGTTCCTTGAGGATGGGCTACAGCATGAAGCTCAGAAAACGAAATGTCAACTGTACCAATATGCTAGCCAGGAAAAAGAAATTCCTAAGACATTGTCTCTCCCCCCCCAAAAAAAGTATACTTTACTGAAAAGCCATGTGGGGAGAGAAGTGGAAAAGCCAGCTCTAAAATTGGTGTGCGCGAAAATAAATCTCCCCTGACTCCTCATTATATTTTGTCCACCAATCAGTTGCATTTGGGTTGTTTTGAGAATGATCTGTCTACTTCAGACATTCTTAGAATTGATGACCTTCAGGTGGAACTTTCTCAGACTTCCAGATGGCACACTTGCATTCCAAAGTTTCCCTCCCAAACCACCCTCACATTCTGATATCTTCCCCTCCCACTTCCACTATTGTCTGGTTGCAAGCAGGCTGTGTAACCAGTCAGCCATGGCATGCCGACCATCCAGGAAGAAGATTAATCCTACAAAAAGGCAACACCAACATTCCTACACTAGTCTTGGCAGACAACCATCCTATCGGGGTTGATTTCGGTACTTGGCATGAAACCTCTGAGTAAGCCTGATGGCATGGACATTCCCTGCTGCTACCCTCTCTGCCTCTGCTAAGGGAAATCCTTTCCACAAAATCAAGTACTGCAACCTCCCCTTGTGGTACCGAGAGTCCAAGGTTTCCTTGACCTCAACATGCTTCTCTGTGCTTATCCACATACTGGTGGTAGTGGGAGAGGCGGCTTAATGGCCGTCCTTAAAGGGGACGTATGAAAGGGCTTCAACAAACTGCAGTGAAACACTGGGTGAATGCATCTGAGATTTTGGGGTAATTTTAATTCCGCGGTCACTGGATTTAAAATCTGGATAGTGGGCAAAGGACCTCTGTACTTTAGGCCCAACTTCAGGAGCTTTGTTGACAGGTACACCCCTTCCCCTATCCTAAACTCCCTCTGAGATGCTCTCTTCTTTTCAGCCTGTCTCTTCTGCACTTCCCTTGCTCCCTCTAGCACTTTGTGCACTATGGCTTAGATAGCTTTTAGGACTCATCCACTCAGCCAAAAGGATCGATGAAGGAGATTCTTGAGGAGGGTCTGGCATAGACACAAATTCCACCCCAGTAGCCACTCAAAAGGGCATAAAACTGGTGCTATTGTGCACAGTTACTCTATGCCACCTCAGCAAAAGGCAGAAGCATCTCCAATTGATCTGCTGGTAGTTCACGTAGCAGCAAAGGTAATCAGAGGTGGGTTCCAGCTTCTGCTACTGTCGGTTTGCTCAGGGATGCACTTCGGGTGCATGCACATTTTGGGGCGCGCGCATGCGCAGTAGTAAAAAAATTTAGTAAAAAAAGTAGTAGCAAAAAAACCCAAGATGGCGGTTCCTATGGTGCCGCTGATAGAACTGGCTTGGGGGCGTGGCAGGCCAAGTCACTACCTACTTGGACGAACCGGTTCAAACCGGTAGGGATCCACCTCTGAAGGTACTGCTCCAGGACTGCATTTGTATGTTCACAAGCTCCATTCATTTGAGGAAGCACGCACTCAGTGAACTGGTTGTTAAACCAGTAGAATCCCACCCCTGAATATAAGGCTAACTAAAGATCAGCAAATAAAACACAAATGTATTCATACCTAAACCTGGAATAAATGGGAACACTTTGCACTTTCCACTGTTGTTCTCTAGGTCAATACATCTCTTTCTCAGTACTGGCTAATTCATAAGATAATTCTTGGAATGCTTTGGGTGTTCTATCGCAGAGGTGTCAAACTCACATTGTCACGGTGGCATCACGTGATGTATCTGGACTCCCCCCCCCTTTGCTAAACTGGGCATGGGCATGGCCAGCGCGTGATGCATTCAGCCCGTGGGCTGGGAGTTTGACAGCCCTGTTCTATTGGGTTAAATAAAATGGTTGCCCTAATTCTGATACTCTTCCATAGCACTTTGTTCTCCTACTCTAGAGTCCAGATGTTTTCCCTAGAGATGGAGTTCTGTAGAGGAGAACACTGGTCTTGGCAATAACTCTGTTTGGCATTAAGTGCTTTCTAAGACAACTCTTGAGATATTCTACTCTCCTTTGTACCCCTTTTGAAGAATCACCATTCTAAGATGTGAGAGGAGCAGCAAACAGGGAGTGCTAAAATTAAAAGCAAGCAAACCAACATGCAGATTCTTTTATGCAATTAATGTGACAAAGACACACATTTTGTTTTTGCTTAGCGAAGGAACAATTACATAGTGATTTTATCTTAGATTCTCAGGCTTGGCTGAAGGGAAGACTGCCAAAGAGAACAGGGGATGAAGCTGTGCCAGGATTTTTCTAACCTTTTCTCCACCTCGACACACCTGCATACCCTCCCTGTGCACTCCAAACTTCTGGTTCCTTTCCTTAGTTGGAGATGTGAAGAGTAGCAAGCAAAATAGGCATTTATACTTCCATCCGCTATTTGAGATTGAAAAGGGCACCTCTTCCACAGCATTGAGTCATACATTTCATAATGCCTGGAATGCTGTAGATTTCCTCTAAGATAAATCAAACAGTTGTCCTGGTTCTTAAATTCTTCCACAATACTATGGTTTCCTCCCTCAAATTTCAGATTTTTAGAGGGAGTTGTGAGGCTGGGGAGCAACATGGACTTGGCAATAATTCTGGCATGAGATGTTTTCATGGTCTCCAGATCTTTTTCCCTTGTCTCTTCCATCTCTCCTAAAAATCACTTGTATAGGATATGATGGGAGCAACATACAGGGAGTTCTAAAATTAAAAGCAAGCAAACAAATAAACATGGAAATTGACTTCATCTGATTAATGCAACAAGGAAACAGTTTTGTTTTCACTTAACAAGGGAACATTTAAATAGTGACTTTATCTTAATTTGTCAGGCCTTGCTAAAGGGAACGAAAACAAAACTTCCAACAACCTCATGTGGCTAAAGGCCAGCAGAATGCCAGAACACTGAAGTATTAACACCCTAATAAAATGGAATTCATTTTAATTGATTTTCCATCTGCAAAATAATAAAAGTCAACATGCCAAGAAATGCAGAACACTCATGGAAAGCCCAGAGCTTATACAATGGAGACTGAGTAATATCTCTGGGCTTCATTTATGTTCCTTTTAGAGTGAAACAAAGGAAGGTACGTGGATCCCTTGCCCTTCATTAAAAAAAAAACCCTCCACTATAGTAGTTTGGCTGGTCTTAAAAGCTAGGCTTCCCACAGTTATACTGCCAAATATACACATTTTTTCCTGGCTGGTATTCAGGAAAGTGCAGCTATGGCTGTAGAATGGAAACTTGAGAGACTTTGCCTGGATTCATAGAAACATAGACAAACACTGTTTGATGTTTAACATTGGTTGACCCTGCTCAGGCTATCCCTTTGATACCCTAAAGGGATAAGGTTGTAAAACTCTGTGTACTAAAATCCTTAAGAGGCTCGTGAGAAACACAGTTTAATTGCTAACAAAAAGCTTTTATTCTAAGATTTAGCAATACCCATTCGAATTTATAACACACAAGGAGAACTAGTGAAATGAAGAGATAGACTTCATAGTTAAATGGCTCAGAATTGAATCTGCTGAGCATGCAAAACGAATCCGGACAATAAACATAAACTACCCTGAATCAGGCCTTAAAATGATCTGGGACAGACTTGAGTGTTATGAAGCAGTGGAAAATGCCCTGTTCAAAAGACTTGACAGCTTTCCCAAAATACCTGACAGAGCCTATCAGTAACTTGGGAAACGTGGCTTACTAATGGAACTGCAAGTAGCTAAATCAGAAGGGGACTTGCAAGGACTTGCATTCCTTGACACAGCCAGAGGTGTCAAACCCATTGTACAAAAGCTACCTTATAACTTATAAGAGCAGTGTATTACACAAGGCTCCAAATACAAAAAAAAAGGATTCAATGTTCCATTTCCTCTCTTTCTCTGTTTTTGTGGACTTCGTGTGCCAACAAGCTAAAACAAGAAATGATCCTAGCTTTGACCTCACATTGTCATGTGCTGCTCCTTCGGGACATAATCCTTGCTGTTATGTCCTCGACATATGACCTGACAGCCAGCAACATCCAAGCCGCGCCTGATTGGCTAAGACGCGGCTTGGCTGAGCGGGCTGTTCAGGCTGTTACTATTGGCTGCCCCATTTGACAGCTCCGTATAAATAGCTGTCAAGCGGGGAAAGTGCTGAAGTTGCCTGTACATACTTCTGACTGCTGTCTGTTGTTAATAAAGCTGTTGAATTGCCTCAGATGTGTCTCGCCTCATCCCTTTGGCCAATCCTCTACACTGGCGATGAGGATGGGATACTGAGGCCCCGCGGAACAGCCAACTAGGAGCGAAGCAATCGAGGCAATCCCTCCAGTCCACGAGGACAAATTTTTTTCGTACATTTTTTTCCTCACGCAACTCTCCATGGTGTCCATGCCATCCTTCGCTCCCTTCGGAACCGCCAGTGAATCGTGGGCCGGGTTCCTGGAGTGGTTTGAGTGCTTTTTAATTGCGAACGGGAACCGCAACCTGCTTTCTGACCAAAAGTACAGCTTCTTCCTGAGCAGCTGCGGTCCGCCATGTTCAATTCCGCCAGGGCTCTCGCCGCGCCTTTGCTGGTCCACGCACTAGACTGGGACACCCTGATAGCCAAGCTTAAAAATCATTATGCGCCAACACCTTCACGGATCACCCGCCACTACGCATTCTGCCAATGCATCCAGAAGGAGGCGGAATCAGTCAGCCAGTTCCTCCAGTCCCTGAGGACAGCCACGATCCAGTGCGAGTTCATCAACCTTGATGACTCACTAGTGCAGCAGTTTAGGTGCGGGATCAGGGACCCCCGCCTGAAGCGGCTGCTTCTGGCTCGGGCGGAGATCACCCTCCAGCAAGCCATGGAAGAGGCCAGAGCCGCTAAACTGTCTGAACAGTCCACAGCGGAAATGTTCAGAAACCAGCTGCCACCTCCGCCCAACCGTACCTACCTAATCGACGAGCTCGTCCCCTTGGACGAGCCCAACGACGTCGACCAAGTGGATCGCCTGCGGGCTGTGCCCAGGTGCCAGGCACAGAAGCCAGCCCATCAAGCATCAGCTGTGTGCCTCGGTTGCAGCGGCAACCATGCCCGCTCCAACTGCCCCTTTAAGGCATCCGTGTGCCGCAAGTGCAACAAAAAAGGCCACCTGGCTCAGGTCTGCCAGGCCTCTTTACCGCTGCCTCAGCTCCCTGCATCCCCTGCGCAAGCCTACGGCCAGCAGGTGCAGCCGCACCTTCCATGGCCCCGCCGCCAACAGCCCAGCAGAGATGACTGCTTCGCCGTCGACAAGGGCCTCCCTGCCAGCCCTGCAGAGTTGAGCCAGCTCTAAGAAAGTCACAGTCTCGCTCCTGCTAGAAGGGTCTCCCTGCTCCATGGAAGTTGACTCCGGGTCCTCCCGCTCCCTCCTGTCTTGGGCCACCTTCTCCCGACTCTGCCCCGATGCCTTGCGTGCCCAACTGTCACCGCTGGACACAATGTTAAAGGACTATCAGGGGACTCAAATTCCCACCCTGGATTGTTACTGTGTGCGGGTGGAGTACAGGGGATTTAAAGGTTGCCTCCATGTCCTGGTGGTCGAGAAACCTCTGCCAGCCCTGTTGAGCCTGGATTGGTTCACCCTCTCTGGGCTTATCCCTGATGGGGGTGCACCATATCACAGACACGCCCCCCGGCATTGAAGACATCATTGAGGAGTACGCAGACATCTTTGATGGTAAGCTGGGGGAGTACAAGTATCTCCCTGAGCTTAGACCCCCAGGTTGCCCCCATTCAGCTGAAAGCCCGCAGGGTGTCCTTTGCCTTGAGGCCAAAGGTAGATGCAGAGCTTGATAAGTTGTTAGCGCAGGGTGTCCTGGAGCCCATCCACCACTCCAAATGGGAGACCCCCATAATGGTCCCTGTCAAGGCCGATGGGTCTATCAGGATCTGCGCTGACTAAAAGTCAACCATCAACCTTGGCCTCCAGGCAAACCCCTATCCAGTCCCTGTAGTGCAGCACCTGCTCCACTCCCCAGGGCAGGGCTGCATTTTTGCCAAACTGGATATGGCGCAGGCCTACCAGCAGCTCCTGGTGTATGACGAGGCCGCGGCGGCCCAGACCATCGTCACTCACCGTGGGGCTTTCCGTTGTCGCCACCTCCAATTCGGTGTGTCCGTTGCCCAGGGGATCTTCCAGAGCTTCATGGAGCATCTGCTCCATGGGCTCCCTGGCGTGGTTCCATACTTCGATGACGTCCTGATCGCTGCAAACAGCCGCTCAGGTCTCATCGAAGTACTACGGAAGGTCCTCAAGCATTTCAGGGGCACGGGTCTCAAATTCAAGCCCAGCAAATGCTCTTTTGCTGTGCCTAGGGTGGAATTCTTGGGTTCCTTGATTGATGCCCAGGGCATCCACCCTACCCCCTCAAAGTTAGCTGCCATCAGGAACGTCCCTACGGCTGCCTCTAAGGTGGAGCTTCAGGTGTTCCTGGGCCTTTTAAATTTCTACGTGCCATTTCTGCTGCACAAGGCATCACTAGCCGAGCTGATGCATCAGTTGCTCGACCGATCCACGGTTGAGCAACCCTGGCGCTGGGGCAGCTGCGAAGCACATGCGTTCGCAGCTGTCAAAGACATGCTTACGTCAGCGGCTGTCCTAATCCAATATAGTGGCAGGTTACCACTGACGCTGGCATGTGATGCCTCCACTGTTGGTCTGGGGCCCGTTCTGAGCAATGTCCTCCCAAATGGCTCAGAAGCCCCCGTGGCTTTTTATTTCCGGACACTCTTCCCGGCTGAGAGGAACTGCAGCCAGATTGACAAAGGAGGCTCTGGAGGCTGTGTCCGGGATTAAATGCTGATGCCCCATTCCTGGCGCTGACCCATCTCCAGTGCCCTCTCTGTCCATCCTCTCCATCGCCTCCCCCAACCTTCCCCTGACAGCCTCGGATGTGGGGGCCCACACCAAGGCCGACCCTGTCCTCTCTCAGGTTGTCTCTTGGGTTTTGAGGGGTTGGCCGTTGGCCAAAGTCTCCAAAGAGTTCCGCCCTTTCAAAACCTGCCAGCTGGAACCAGTTCCATCCATAGCAGGTGTTTGCTCTGGGGGGATAGAATCATCATTCCCACCCCTCCGCCACCAGGTGCTCTCTCGTCTCCATGAGGGTCACCAGGGCATTGCACGTATGAAAGCTTTAGCGCGCAGCTATGTCTGGTGGCCCCACTTGGACGAGATAGCAGCCTGGGTGGCTAGGTGCCCCCCGTGCCAGCTGTCCCGCCCCACCTGCAGAACCCACCCAACATTGGGAGTCTTTAGGGGGCCGTGGTCAAGGGTCAATGTGGATTTCGCGGGCCCCTTCCATGGCCAGGTGTTCTTGGTAGCTGTGGATGCATACTCTCGCTGGGTGGAGCTAGTCGTCCTGTCATCCACCATGGCAGAGAGTACCATCAGGGCCTTGCGACGCCTCTTTGCCACACATGGGTTGCCAGACATTCTCGTGTCCGACAATGGGCTGCAGTTCGCGTCCACAGCCTTCCAGGAGTTCCTGGCCGTGCAGGGCATCTGTCATGCGCCCACCGCCCCCTACCACCCTGCCTGCAATGTCTGGGCGGAACGAGCCATTTGCTCGGCCAAAGAGGCATTGGGCAGAATGGAACGGGGCAATTGGCCAGCAAGGGTGGCTGCTTACCTTTTGGGTCAGCACTCCACCCCTTGCCTCATCGACAACAAAAGCCCCGCTGAGCTGCTGATGGGCCGGCCCCTGCGGACACCCATGGATAGAATGCACCCATTCAATTCAGGGAAGCAGCCATGCAACCTGGGGGGCCCTCCCCGCATATTCAGAATGGGGGACTTGGTCTGGGCTAGGAGCTTCACAGGGGATCCTAGGTGGGTGCCTGCCACCGTCTCCACAATAACTGGTCCCTGTTCTTCCACCTTCCAAATGGCACCGAGTGGCGGTGCCATGTGGATCAATTAAGGCGCCACCCCCCACCTGAGGCATCCGCTCAAACTGACCCATCGAGCCCGGCCGCTGTTGCCCAGGAGCCGGCCTCAATACCATCGCGGCTGGGAACCATAACCCTTGTGAGGCCTTCCCCCAGTCAGGCCCCGCTGTTGCCCAGCAGCCGGCCTCAATACCATCGCGGCTGGGAACCACAACCCTTGTGAGGCCTTCCCCCAGTCAGGCCTCGCCTACCCAGATGCCACCTACCGGCAGCCATACCGTTTGCCGACTACTTCCGTTCTCACCACTCCTGGTTTGCCCCACCCAGAGGCCTTCCCCCTGTCAGGCCTCGCCTACCCAGACACCACATACCGGCAGTTGCTCTCAATCCCGCCTCCAATGGACATGCCCCCTCGCCTCATCCTACCTTTGCCTTCGGATCCGCCCTCTGCTGCACGCCTGGATGATGTCACCTGGAGCTACACTCCCTTCAGGGAGGAGCTACCACGGGGACCTCTTCCTCCACCTCCTCCTCCTCCTCAACTGAGGTGTTCTGGGCAGGTCCAGTGCCGCCCCGCCTATCTCAGCGAGTACGCATGTGCTACTTACGCGCCTGCGCCCTTGCTGGGGGAGAAGGGGTGTTATGTCCTCGACATATGACCTGACACCTGGCAACAGCCAAGCCGCGCCTGATTGGCTAAGACGCAGCTTGGCTGAGCGCAAGCTGTTCAGGCTGTTACTATTGGCTGCCCCGCTTGACAGCTCCGTATAAATAGCTGTGAAGCGGGAAAAGTGCTGAAGTTGCCTGTACATACTTCTGACTGCTGTCTGTTGTTAATAAAGCTGTTGAATCACCTCAGACGTGTCTC
Organism: Natrix helvetica; assembly: GCF_964273705.1. Taxonomy (NCBI): domain Eukaryota; kingdom Metazoa; phylum Chordata; class Lepidosauria; order Squamata; family Natricidae; genus Natrix; species Natrix helvetica. Next base: position 60,912,281 of record NC_138553.1, on the reverse strand, counting down.
GCCTCATCCCTTCGGCCAATCCTCTACACTTGCAACCTTCTAGTAGCAGTCCACAAAATTAATGTCACTCCTCTAGACCTCTTTCACAGGTCTTCCAGCTCCTCTCACACAGAAACTGAGATAATAGATCCTAGTAAAGCAGTGTCCTCTACACTAGAAGCCACATCCTCTCCTAAAATGCAGAGCCGTCAGAGAGAAATCCATTGAAGACTGCAAGGCTTTCCTGAACAAAAACAACATTTGCTACATGTGCTCTTCATCAGCCCCTCACTTTGCCAAGGAGAGTAAGGTCCATGTAAAATGCACTGAATGTGACAGCACAGGCCACAACACAGCTTTACACCCAGGGCCAGCTCCATTCATTTTACAACACATTTACAGAACCAATGAACATGGCAGGTAGTGGTGGGATTCATTTTTTTTACTACTGGTTCTATGGGCATGGCTTGATAAGCATGGCATGTGTTTTGACCCCCTCCTCTTGTATACCAAGACACTCCGACACAAAGTCTCTTCAAAGATGTTTATTGACATACAGGTTCCACCTTGGCAGCAATCCAGCCTGCCAAGGTCAAGATAGCACTCTGGGCAGCAATCCAGCTACAGCAACACCCCTTGGCAGCAATCCAGCTACCAAGCTCCAGATAATCACTTTAGCAGCCAAGGTCCAGGGAACAGATTGACAGTAATCCAGGTAAAACCTTTAGCAGCAATCCAGCCTGCCAAAGTACGACACAGATCTGAGCTTCTCCAACTCCAATGATCAGTTGATTCCTGCAAAGGGTGTGTCCACAAGCAGTCCCTTTATAGTCTGGAGAGGAGTCTAATGATCAGCAGCTGAGAGCCATTATGTCCTATAATTGCTCAATTGCTCCTTACTCCGTGTAGCACGTTGGTAACGAGCATCTAATAGCTCACTGCTGATATCTGACTCACTGTCCTGTGACTCCTCCCCACTGCTCCAAGGCATGACATCAGGAGCCCCCTTCCTTTGGCTTTCACCACTGCTCCATGCCTCAGGCGCCCCCTGGTGGCCAACCAGCCTCTCTGCGCCCTGCTCAGCATCGGAACCCTGTCCAGGGTCCCCCACCTCCTCTTGAGCCGACTCAGATGACACCTCGCTGTCGGAGTCTGGTGGCAACTCCAACGGCTCCTGCTGGGCCACAACAGCATGGCTTATTGTAAAATCTCCATTTCCTTCCAATCAGGTGGGACTCAGGAGGCAGAGAATAGATCAGGGCAGGGCCAGTCAGAGGTGGTATTTGCCGGTTCTCCGAACTACTCAAAATTTCTGCTACCAGTTCTCCAGAACTGGTCAGAACCTGCTGAACACCACCTCTGATGTCAGGGAGGAAGAACACACTGCTACACGCACAACACAAAATCAAATCAAAATGCACAGAAGTCTGCAAAGAGACTGTAGGCAGCAGGTCCTGTTCCAAAATCTGTTTAGTCAGAGTCTACCCAGCAGGTCAAAGGGACAAAGCCATTAAGCGTTATGCTACTCTAGATGACCAAAGTAACAGGTCTTTAGCCAGCTCAGCCTTCTTTGACGCCTTTGGCATTAAAGGTCCCAGCACTCCCTATTTCTTAAAAAAAACTTGTGCAGAAATTGTGGGGACAGTGGGGAGAAGGGCATCTGGTTACCAAGTCGGTAGATGGGAAAACATGCCTGACTTTACCAACTCTTATTGAATACAACCAGATCCCTGACCATAGAGCTGAAATCCCTATACCAGATGCAATGATTCATCAGCCACATTTGAACCACATAGTGCATTTGATACAGATGCTTGAGCCTCAGGCTCAGATAGTTTTTCTCCTAGGGAGAGATCTCTTACAAGTCCATAGTGAGAGTTTAAATCAATGGTCCTCACAATGCTCCATACGTTCAGAAATTAGACCTAGGGTGAGTCATTATAGGAGATGTCTGTCTTGGCAGCTTGCACAAACCAACCTCTGTTAACAGTATGCTTACAAGCCCATTAGAGAATGCACATCCTATTTTTCAGCCCTGCACAACCAATTCCTCTTTAAGGAATTGCCACCCATTACCCATTTGCCTTCATAGGCTCCATTAGTGACTTCTCCTACAGCCAAGGTCATTTAGGGCATACAGTCTTTCAAAAGACAAAAGATGACAATCGGATGGCAATGAGAATAAAATTTAATATTAGATAAACTGTGGTATGGCATAATGTTTTCTACCTCATAGCACTTGACAGATCTGGCTGACAACAGACAATTACAGAACTTTTCAAAATGCGATTCTTAGCTTCCTTGATCTTTATTACCCTTGAGATCTGTAGTCATTGTCAGAATTTTTCAGATAGTTACTTGAATGAGGAAATGAAGTTCATCCATCTGAAGGCTATAAAGGTTGGAGTAAGCATGTTTATGCTTTTTTTTTAAAAAAAATAGTGAAACAGAAAATTACAACACCAGCAAGGAAAAAAAAGATAAACAGTGGACATAGAGTCAAGGAAAAAATCTCTCTAGAGATTTTATCTAAAGATAAAAAAGCTTAACAGAAAAGCTAATTAACCACACATAAACACACACACACACACACACACACACACACACATAAAGGAGGCAGGGAAAGAACCATCTATTATCCATTGGCATCAATATAAAACTAATTTGATTGTAATTATTCATAGTATATTATATAGTCTATTTGAAACAGAAGTGAAAACCATTTGAACTTCTCATTCTAAATTAAAATGACACATTTATCATGTTCATATATTGCTTCAAGCTGTATCTTTCATCTCTTTGCAATTGATTTCACCTAGAGATTTGATATAGTACCATTAATTTGTATGTTGCTTATCTACTATACATGGAGCAACAGAACAATTACCCCTTCTAACGAATACATATGAAAGGAGCCAGTATTATTAATATGCATATGAATTATCCTGAGTAATTCAGTAAAGCTAAACAGAATTCTGAGACGTAATTAGATCCATATTTCCACCAGAAAATGTTTCTTATTCTTATTATTTAATTCTTATTAAATAAGGTATAATTTAAATTCAGAATTATAATTGCACAAGATTATTTGTGCAGCAAATTACTTCGTGAATAATAGAGTTCATTTCATATTAAAATATCTCTCTTCCTCCCCCACACACTACCAACAGTTGGAAGAACAAAAAAACTGAATACAAACTATAATCTTACTTCTCTCTCTTCAAAATATTACCCTGCACATAGAATGTAATTCCATTGTAAAATGAAACTCCTGTCATCCACAGCCCTCCCGATATACTGTATCTGGAAGGTACCAGATGAGGAAAGCCACAGAGTTATGAGACAGATGGGCAATGCTCAGATTCTGAAATATAATTACATGATACATATAGAAGGAAGAATAGGATATTTTGGGCTAAAGGTCCCATTTCCCACTTTTACTGATATTGGGAAGTATCTCAGCTGCTATGCATATTATTTCGGATAAATATTTTTATTTAGTTTTTACTGGTTTTATTGCTTTAAAATGTTTTTATTGTAGTATATTTTTAATTGTAAGTCATCCGGAGCAGTGGTGGAATTCAATTTTTTTTTACTACCAGTTCTGTGGGCATGGCTTTGTGGATGTGGCAGTGGCGTGGCTTTGTGGGCGTGGCAGGGGAAGGATACTGCAAAATCCTCATTCTTCCCACCCCGCTAACCTGCTTTCCAGCTCCATTCTCCTGTTCAGGGTAACAAAAGAAGATCAGCTGGGAGGCAGCGGGGACGGGGCCAGCCTATATGCTGGTTCACTGAACTACTCAAAATTTCTGCTACCGGTTCTCCAGAACCTGTCAGAACTGGCTGAATCCACCTCTGATCCAGAGTCATTGATTGAAATGGGTAGCTTTAGAAATTGAATAAATAATTAAATAAATAATTTGAATAGATATTCGTGTTTAAAATCCCTACTTTGAAAACATTAGTCAGAGTACAAAATACAAGCTGGGTGGACACGACTTTGTAGATGACCCTCACTCTGTCAAGGACCTTGGAGTACTCATATCTAATGATCTAAGTGTCTGAGCCCACTGTAATAACATTGCCAAAAAGGCATTAAGAGTTGTTAACCTAATCTTGTGTAGCTTCTTCTCTGGTAATATTGTACTGCTAACCAGAGCATACAAAAAATTTCCTAGACCAATACGCGAATACAGCTCATCTGTCTTGAATCCGCACTGCATATCAGACATTAATACAATAGAACGAGTCCAGAGATATTTCACGAGAAGAGTCCTCCACTCCTCTGCTCCTAACAGAATACCTTATGCCACCAGACTTGAAATTTTGGGCTTAGACAACTTAGAACTACGCCGCCTTCAGTCTGAACTAAGTATAGTACATAAAATTATCCGCTACAATGTCCTATCTGTCAATGACTACTTCAGCTTCAACCACAACAATATACGAGCACACAATAGGTACAAACTCAAGGTAAACCGCTCCAAACTCAATTGCAGAAAATACGACTTCAGCACCAGAGTGGTCAATGCCTGGAATGTGCTACCTGACTCTTCCCCCAAACCCCTAAAACTTTAACCTTAGACTGTCTACTGTTGACCTCACCCCATTCCTAAGAAGTCTGTAAGAGACGTGCATAAGCACACCAATGTGCCTACCATTCCTGTCCTGATGCTTCTTTTTATTCGTATCCATTTCATGTATCCAAAATCATGTTTATACTTATATGTTATCTAATACATGCTTGATGAAATAAAAAATAAAAATAAAAAAAAATAAAAAGAATGAGAGCGTCACCCTGTGTGGTTTGGCAGTTAGGGTGCTTGCCTGGATGCAGGGAACCCAGGGTCTGGTCCTTTCCTAAATGTGAAGTCAGCTAATTGGCTTTTAAGCCAGTCATACTCTCTTGGCTCTTAATGGTGTCAGCCAACCCGTCATTTCATCATGTGCTGATGGTTTTGGTGGCTTAACTAGATAAGTGCAGTACAAACAAGCAGACCTGCAATTAAGTGGAACCAAATTCTAGAAAGAAGATATACGTATTTTTCGGAGTATAAGACGCACCAAGGTTTTGAAGAGGCAATTTTTTTTAAAAAAGTAGGTAGGTAGATAGAGGGATAGAGATGGAGAGAAATAGGTAGGTAGGGAGAGAGAGAGAGAGGAAGAGAGAGAGAGAGAGAGAGAGAGAGAGAGAGAGAGAGAGAAGTAGTTAGGTAGGTAGATAAAGGGAGAGGGAGAGAGAGAGAGAGAGAGAGAGAGAGAGAGAGAGAGAGAGAGAGAAATAAAGAGAGATGAGAGAGAGAGAAATACAGTAGGGAGGGAGAGAGTGTGTGTGTAGGTAGGTAGGTGGGTAGGTAGAGGGATAGAGAGAAATAGAAAAAGAGAGAGAGAGAGAGAGAGAGAGAGAGAGAGAGAGAGAGAGAGAGAGAGAGAGAGAAATGCAGTATATAGGTAGGGAGAGAAAGAGAGAGAGAGAGAGAGTGAGTAGGTAGGTAGGTAGGTAGGTAGATGTTTCCAGGTGTATTTATCCATGTGCTGGAGAAGGAAATCGCTGACAATCTGCAGCACCTAAGACTTTGTTTCTGCTGGCACAGCACTTGATCAATGTAATTCTCATCAATCAGTTAAAGAGCTTTCCAAAAGGGAAAAAAAAGTTTTTGCACTCTGCAAACCTCCCCAAAATGACCCATTTTTGAAAAGGCATGTTTTTTTAAAAGGCATGAATAGCCTTGGGGGGGGGGGGTTGCAGAGTACTTCTGGGGGAGTGCCCAAAAATGAGCAAAAATGGTCCATTTTTTGTGAAAACGGGCCCATTTTTTGTCAAAAAAACCCTGCATGCTTAGCCTTATGGAGGCTTATAGAGTGCTGCTGGGGGCTGGGGGCGGGGAAACAGCGGCCCATTTTTTGCTCATTTCTGCCCTCCCCAGCCCCCAGGAGCTCTCTGAAAGCCTCCATAAGGGTATGCATGGCCATTTTGGTGAATGGGCGGGGCTTTGGGTGGCAAAAAAATGCTGTATTCGATGTATAAGACACACCCAGATTTTCAGCCTCTTTTTTGAGGAAAAATAGTGCATCTTATACTTTGAAAAATATGGTAGTTACACAGAAGTGTGGCAGAGGAGACTTGAATAATAATCTATATCTTATTGTAGAACAAAACATCATGCCTGTTTCCACTATTCTCTTCTATGGTCCAGCTAACTTGCTCATTTAATCATTTAATCGTTCATCCTTGCCATTTTTATTAAAGCTACAATAATTGTTGATTCTCCATAATCCTATAAGCCAGACAATATTTCATTTTTTTTAAAAAAAAGTTTTTTTTTATTTTTAGACAAAGACGAACAACACATGAAACATAAAACCATCATCAATACATATACGTATAGTATGTCATTTGGTTACAAATATTTGTGCATCACCGCTTTCAATTATATATAAAATCACAGATTGTCCATCAAGTATACATAGGTACATTATTCTCATTGTAGATCATATGTTCAGCTTACAATTGTAATTCCTTCATTTTAAACAAATATTCTAAAAATTAGATTCATGTATATACCAACATCCCATTACATTGTTATTAATCTATTTAGTAATAATATGTCTTTATAGTATCACCTATCTCATTCTATTGTTCTTGCCATATGAAAAAATTCTCCAACATTTTGTACTTGTGCACCACCATTTTCAATTGAATATAAAGTCACGAATTATCCATCAAATATACATAGATATGTTGTTATCATTGTACATCATATTGTATATTCAACTACAATTGTTATTCCTTCATTTTAAACAAATATTCTAAAAATTAGATTCATGTATATACCAACATCCCATTACATTGTTATTAATCTATTTAGTAATAATATGTCTTTATAGTATCACCTATTTATTTTATTTATTTATTACTTGAACTTATTAGTCGCCCCCTCTCCCCACAGGGACTCGGGGCGACGTACAAAAGTATTATATAGCGTACAGAGGAGGTAAAAATAAATAAATAAGTTACAATACCTAAAAAAGTTAAAACCCCAGTGAAATTAACCCTTAAAACTAAAATTACCAATTAAAAATGCCCTGGGCTGGAGAGGTTGTAGTATTATGCCAGGTCAGCTAGTCGAAACAGGTAGGTTTTCAGCTTCATACGGAAGGAGCGAAGGTCGGTTGTTGTCCTGATGTCTGGGGGGAGGTCATTCCAAAGGGTGGGGTCCACTACAGAGAAGCCCTACTCCTGGGCGCCGCCCTCTGGCACTCTCTGGAGGACGGCACCCGGAGTAGTCCCTCTCTGTGTGAGCGGACGGGTCGCAGGGATGTATGGGGCAGGACGCGATCCCGGAGGTAACTAGGCCCTGTGCCATGGAGCGCTTTGAAGGTGGTAACCAGCACCTTGAAGTGCACCCGGTAGGCCACAGGAAGCCAGTGCAGCTCGCGCAGGATGGGTGTTATATGGGAGAACCTCGATCTCCCCATAATTACCCGCGCGGCTGCATTCTGGACCAACTGCAGTCTCCGGGTGCACCTCAAGGGGAGCCCCATGTAGAGAGCGTTACAGTAGTCCAGGCGAGACGTCACCAGCGCGTGAGTGACTGTGCGCAAGGCCTCCCGGTCCAAAAGGGGCCGCAATTGGCGCACCAGGCGAACCTGGTGGAACGCCCCCCTTGCCACAGCTGCCACGTGATCTTCCATAGACAGCCGGGCATCAAGGAGGACGCCCAAATTGCGCGCTCCTTCCACCGGGGCTAATTGGTCGTCCCCGATGGCCAGCGATGGCATATGCTGGTTGAACCGGGAAGCCGGAAGCCACAGCCACTCTGTCTTGGAGGGGTTGAGCCTGAGCCTGTTGTCATCCATCCAGACCCGTACGGCTTCCAGACACCGGGACATCACTTCAACAGCCTCGTTGGGGTGGTTTGGGGTGGAAATGTACAGCTGAGTGTCATCAGCGTACAGATGGTATCTCACCCCAAAACCACGGATGATCTCACCCAGCGGCTTCATATATATGTTGAACAGGAGAGGCGAGAGGATCGACCCCTGTGGGACCCCACAGATAAGGGGCCTCGCGGTCGACCTCTCCTCTCCTGCCAACACACATTGCATCCGGCCAGAGAGGTAGGAGCGGAACCACCGTAATACGGTGCCCCCGACCCCCAACCCCTCCAGACGGCGCAATAGGATACCATGGTCAATGGTATCGAAGGCCGCCGAGAGGTCTAATAGGACAAGGATGGAGGAACAACCCCCATCCTTTGCCCTCCAGAGATCATCCACCAACGCGACCAAGGCTGTCTCCGTGCTGTGACCGGGTCGGAAGCCGGACTGGCGCGGGTCTAGATAATCAGCTTCCTCCAGGTGGCGCGGAAACTGCTGAGCCACCACACTCTCAACAACCTTTGCTAAGAAAGGAAGGTTGGAGACAGGACGGTAATTTGCTAGCTCCGTTGGGTCCAGAGAAGGCTTCTTGAGCAGGGGCCTCACCACCGCCTCTTTCAAGGCGGTTGGTAAAAGGCCCTCACCCAGCGAAGCGTTCACCAGCCCCAGTAGCCAGCCTCGTGAGCCCTCCCAGGAGGCCAGTACCAACCAGGAGGGACACGGGTCCAATAAACATGTGGTGGCTCGCAGTCGCCCACGCAACCTGTCCAAATCTTCGGTGACAACAGGGTCAAACTCCTCCCAACATGGTCTCTCAAGACTAGCCTCGGACGTCCCCACTGGAGCACTGAGGTGGGTCCATCCCCTTCGGATCTGATCGATTTTATCCTGCATGAACTCTCCAAATTCCTCTGCCCGGCCCAGCAATGGGGGGTCCCGCTGCCCCTGTGACAAAAGGGAGCGGGTCACCCGAAACAGGGCGGCAGGGCGGTTCTCTGCGGACGCTATAAGGGTGGCACAATACTGACGTTTGGCCACTCTTATTGCCACAAGGTAAGTCCTTACGTAGGCTCTTACCTGTGCTCGGTCAGATTCGGAGCGGGAGGACCTCCACTTGCTCTCTAGGCGTCTCCTAAGGCGTTTCATCGCCCTTAGCTCCCCGTTAAACCAGGGGGCCCGGGTCGATCGTGACCGTCGGAGAGGCCGCAAAGGCGCCACCCGGTCCAAGGCACCGGCGGCCGCATTATTCCACGCGGCTACCAGGTCCTCTGCCCGGGGGCGGGGCAGGTCTGCAGGAGGTGGCCCAAGCTCCGCCTGGAACCTATCTGGTTCCATCAGACGCCTGGGGCGGAACCATCTGGGATAGTCTGGTTCCGCCTCCCCGCGGTGGGGAGCAGCGCCAGGGAAGTCCAGCTGGAGAAGTGAGTGATCTGACCATGACAGGGGCGTGATGACTAAATTCCCTCTTCCCAGATCACTCGTCCACTGGTCGGAGACAAACACAAGATCCAGTATGTGGCCTCCCTCGTGCGTGGGGTCCTGAACTACTTGAGTCAGATCCATGGGTGTCATGGAAGCCATGAATTCCCGGGCTGCCCCGGATGCCTCTCCCGTCGATGGCAGGTTGAAATCCCCCATCACTAATAGCTTGGGGGTCTATCTCATTCTATTGTTCTTGCCATATGAAAAAATTCTCCAACATTTTGTACTTGTGCACCACCATTTTCAATTGAATATAAAGTCACGAATTATCCATCAAATATACATAGATATGTTGTTATCATTGTACATCATATTGTATATTCAACTACAATTGTTATTCCTTCATTTTAAACAAAATATTCTAGATATTCGATTCATATATATACCAATATTCCATTGCATCATTATAAATCTATTTAATAATAATATGTCTTTATGATATAACCTATCTCATTCAATTATTACAATATGAAAAACTTCTCCAAGATTTTTTATTTCCATTTTTTTAAATCTACCAATGGTAGAACAAATCCCATATCTTATAAAATTGTTCATCTTCTTGTTCTCTAATTTCGAATGTCAATTTACTCATTTCAGCACATTCCATTATTTTTCGAATAACTTCCTCCTTGCTTAAATAGTTTAATCCACCCTGACCAAAATGGGTTCTTACCAAAAAGACAAATTAAAGATAATATGAGAATAATTCTGGACACCTTGGAGTATTATGAGGCTCACCCCGAAAAACAAATGGCTTTGATGCTTTTAGACGCTCAGAAAGTATTTGATAATGTGAATTGGTGATTTATGTTTTTACAACTGGAACAATATTTCATTTTTTGTTATATCAATAAATATATATTAAGAATCACATAAAAACAATATGGGGATTTATTTTAAGTTTATTTATCTCTCTTAAAATAAACACTGTTTTCAGGTACAGCCACCAGTCACAAAAGTGTGTGTGTGTGTGTGTGTGTGTGTGTGTGTGTGTGTGTGTGTATTTTAGGCTAGAACCAGGAAATTTAATCCCACCTTAGGTACAAAGCTGACAGGGTGATCTTGGACAGTCACTCTCTTTCAACCCTAGGAAGGAGGCAATGGCAAACCACATCTAAATAAGCCTTGCCAAAAAAACTGCAGAGACTTATCCAGGGAATCCTCTGGAATCAATGCTGCCTCAAAAGTACCAACAGTCTAGGAAACCACTTCTGAACTTTGTGCTTGAAATGAAAAAGAATGAAACTTTGATTTTGGGTTTTACCTAGATTGATAGATCTTTATAGAAATGGTTTGTTCATATTATTATGAAAAAAACAAAAAGTTGTGATTTGATGTTAATGTCTTATTTTACTGCAACAGGGAGTCAAAAGTCAAAGTTTCTTTTTCTTTTTTTAAATCTTTCCTCACTTCTCTTTTCTTCTTCCTCCCCGCAATTTTCCAATTTACTTTCATATTTTGAATCTTGTTTTATTTTATGCCACAGTAACAATTTTAAACATTAAAAAAGAGAACCAACAGTCTAATGGATTTGAGGACTATGTCATAACACTACATCAGACCCACAAAGCTTTATGTCATATTTGTTAACAGAATAATAGATTTGGAAGGAACTTTGGAGGTTTTCTAATCCAACTATCTGCTCAGGCAGGAGAATTTATACTATTTCAGGCAAGTGGTTATCCAAACTCTTCCTAAAAACCTCCAGTGATGGAGCACCCACAACTTTTGAAGGCAAGCCGTTCCACTGATTAACATCATTTTACATCATGGAGATCAAAACTGTACTGAATGCAATATTCCAAGTGTGGTCTTACCAAGGAATTTATAAAGTGGTACTAACACTTTACGCGATTGTGATTCTATCCCTCTGTTAATGCAGCCTAGGATGCTTAGGGTTTTTTTGGTGACTGCAGCATACTACTGGCTCTTATTAAAGTGGCTGTCAACTAGAACTCCAAGATCCCTCTCACAGTTGCTACTTTTGAGCCAGTACCATCTATTCTATACCTGTACAGTTGATATTTCTTCTCTAAGTGTGGAACCTTATTTTTTTCTCCCCATAATTTCATTTTGTTAGATAGGGCCCAGTTTATAAGTCTGTTGAGATCGTTCTTCATCTTGAGCCTATCTTCTGGTGTGTGGACTATTCCTGCCATTTTGGTGTTGTGAGCATGGCATGATGGCTGAAGGTCAGCAGTCTTGTTTTCAGTCTTTTAAAGATGGAAAATGCTGAAAATCTGGGGGAAATGATCTTCATATCAATTTAGCACAGAAAGAAGTTGACCTGGAGGTGCCAACAAATGTGATATAATCAGATCCACTGTGTCCCCCAACAGAATGAAAGCCCAAGGGCTTCTGCTGCTTGTGAATCCCTAGAAGTAAATGTGTAGGCTTGACTCTATGGCTCCCCAAGTTCTTCTGAACCCGCTATTGGGGAAAAAAACCACCTGATTGTTCAATTTCTGTTTCTCAATGATGCTACTCAACATATTGAATAGCCTGCCAAAAGTGCCATATTTCATTTCTGCTGTCCTTCACTCTAAAGTTAAAAATTTCAGCATCCATTCCAATCATTACAAGTATACTTGTACTGTACAAATGTATGTAATGTATTACAGGACTGGAGTAGAATTGTTATTCAGAGTTAATTCTTTACTGGCTCCCTGTATGCACAACTGTAAGAGAGAGAGAGATCAGAACTGTACCCCTTATATTGTCTTTTTTTTTAAAGCAGTGCTGCTTTTAATCATTACCACAGTGATCCACCCATCTGCAGCTGGAAAAAGGGAAACAGAGTTGCCCTTTTTCTTTGAGCTTGACAGCTGGCAAGTAATTATTTCCCCTCTTTTGAATTGGATTTTTTTAAAAAAATATTTAAAGTAATCAGTAAGGAACTGTCTGTCTTGTGACCTTTTTGGCTGGTAAAAGGGAACAACTGATTTGTGTTGGCATAAAAAAAACAAAAAAAAAATGTAAGGGTGTAAAGTTGAAGACAAGAGTCTAGGATAATCCATTTGACAACCTGAACTAGACAAATTGCAAACTGTGTATTCCACTGAGTTTCTAAAGATTATTCTTAGAATAATCATCTGTTCACGTAGTGGCTTTATCTCAGTTTTCCCAATCTAGTGACTCATAGATATGATGGGTGACAATACCCAGAATTCCAAGCCAGAAGAAACCAAAGTATGAAGGATGGGAATTTTGGAAGCTGGATGGTGCCAGGGAGGCGGTGGTGCTTAGCTGATCTTAGATAGATAGGCTATATTTTTGCTATAGAAAATCTGATAGACTCTCAACAAATGGGACACTGTTTCCTTCAAGTAACAGCCCCAAAACCCATGTTTGAAAATGAATAATCAGAGGAATCTATTTAATAATTTTTACCATCTTTCTCAAGCAATTGGACTGAGAAATAGAAGGGGAAAGTGATAGGCCTGTTGAAATCATTCAAGGGCACTGACCAACTAGGGCCAAGAAGCAAATGTGAATGACAGAACTAAGAGGACCTCCAAGTACCTCCAGGGATTACAGCCTGATTGCTTAATGAGAAAGCTGCCAAAGGAATTCAGCAGTAACTAAGAATAGACTGTTTAAGAAACTCCTCTGTGCTTTTCAGGGGATGAGAAAAAATGAATGGTAGATGCAAATCTCTCTTTAATTAATGTATGAAGTTCAATATGGCATCGTCTTAATTTTTATGAGGTTGTAAAATTAAAGGGGTTTTCTAAGGATGCACACATTCAAGAATAAACCTTCCCCCACTCCCCCATGTTTGTTGATGTTGTTAGGGCAAAGAAATTGGTTAGGAAAATAATTTATAAATAGAATCCAAATATATACCTCTCAAAATAATTCAAAGGTTCTACACTTTAGGGTACTCACTACCACCCATTCTTTGATCAGAAGGCAAAGAAACTATTTTTTAAGTAGATGCCCGGGATATTTTCAATGCAACATGTCCAGATTCGCTGGTTTGGTTCAGTGAGGCTCCTAAGGATTTTTTTCTTTTCTTCATGCCATATGTTGATATTACAAATACAGACTTTCCGCCGCATCAGACTGTATTATCTGTGAATCACTTGCTTGGTATTTAGCAGATGCAGGCTGGGTTTGCTCTCAGTGATGGTGCCAACTGTTGCATGGAGTAAGCCACTCATTTCCCCAACCGCCAATCTTTCTCACTTTAGACAACAAACTCTTAAGAATAGGGTTTCTTTAAAACAAGTTAACATTTCCATATAATGGGTCTCTTGTTTAGGGTAGATGTAGACAAATTTGTGAATATAGGTATTAATGAGATGTGCCTGTTTGTAAAATCTCATTAGGCATTGAATGACAGACACGTTCTGAATCTATTGTAATTCCTTTGAGTTTTGTTGGCTTGGCTTTGCCATTCCGGGCATGCCAGTTCCACTAAGAGATAGTCTACATTAAAAACAAACAAATAAAGGAACTATGTGACTCATTCTTTGTGACTGAGTGTTTTCATACGTTTACAGATGTAACTTATTTCTATTTAATCTTACAAACTGAAGATAAAATTCCAGGGCTGGAATTACATGCCAAATTAGGAGTGGTGGTGGAAAATAAAGGTTTTGTTGTTGAGGCAGCCTAACAAATAAAAAGCCCTATACTCAATCAGCCTACACAAAAAACAATCCAAAGCAAAACATTGCTCACAAGCATTCTTTTGGAGTGCAATCCCAGGGCAATAACCATATTGAATTCTATGGTATAGTACAATATCAGAGTTTCAATTTCAATTATATAGAATGTAAAGGATATATGTGTGTATTTTGATTTTTATAGTTATAATGTACCCTGAAGACAGCATTTTATTTCATTGTACCATGTGCAATGACAATAAACTAAACTAAACAAAACTAAACAAAGAGGGATTAAATTAAACAGTCTGCCCTCCCCAGTAGTTCACTTGGCAGAAAATCTACAGAGGGTATGTACCAGTGGTGGGTTCCTACCAGTTCGCACCGGATCGCGCGAACCGGTTGAAGATCGAACCCGGAAGTAACCGGACCCGGAAGTAACCGGGAACCGGCACCGGTCCTGTCACTTTATCCCCCTTGCCATCCCAACGGAGCTCGCTCGCTCCCCCGCCCGTCCGCACTAAGCTAGCTAGCCCAGCTAGCCGCTCATTGATTGGCTGGAGTTCAGCCAATCAGTGAGCGGGCTGGAGGCGACCCGTTTAAAAGCGGGTTGTCCTCCATTTCAAAACTCCCTTCTCTTCGCTGGGAGCTTGCTGCTTCCTTCAGGTAAGCAACTAAGCGCGAGGGGGGGCGGGAGGCTAGCTTCGGCGAGGAAAGGCCTCTAGGCCTTCCCTCGCTGAAGCGGCGGGCTGGCGTGGGCCGTGCGGGCGGTGGGCAGCTAGCTGCGCCCGGGAAAGGCCGCTGGGCCTTTCCGGGGCGAAGCACCGGCGTCGCGTGGGACGCGCGACCGCCGGGAAGCTAGCTGCGCCCGGGAAAGGCCGCTGGGCCTTTCCGGGGCGAAGCACCGGCGTCGCGTGGGACGCGCGACCGCCGGGAAGCTAGCTGCACCCGGGAAAGGCCGCTGGGCCTTTCCGGGGCGAAGCACCGGCGTCGCGTGGGACGCGCGACCGCTGGGAAGCTAGCTCAGCCCAGGAGAGGCCGCTGGGCCTTTCCGGGACGAAGCGCCGGCGTCGCGTGGGACGCGCGGCCGCCGGGAAGCTAGCTGCGCCCGGGAAAGGCCGCTGGGCCTTTCCGGGGCGAAGCACCGGCGTCGTGTGGGACGCGCGGCCGCCGGGAAGCTAGCTTCGCTCGGGAAAGGCCGCTGGGCCTTTCCGGGACGAAGCGCCGGCGTCGCGTGGGACGCGCGGCCGCCGGGAAGCTAGCTGCGCCCGGGAAAGGCCGCTGGGCCTTTCCGGGGCGAAGCACCGGCGTCGCGTGGGACGCGCGGCCGCCGGGAAGCTAGCTTCGCCCGGGAAAGGCCGCTGGGCCTTTCCGGGGCGAAGCACCGGCGTCGCGTGGGACGCGCGGCCGCCGGGAAGCTAGCTTCGCCCGGGAAAGGCCGCTGGGCCTTTCCGGGACAAAGCACCAGGCTGGCGTGGGCGGCAAGCCTCCGCGAGGCTAGGCCAAAAGCCCCCCACCCTCCCCTCTCCAGCCTCGCCTGGCTGGCTAAGCCCTAAGAGTCTTAAACAGTCTTACCTGTCCTCCTGCCTCTCTGCCTGTCTGCTGCCTGTTGCATCGGAGAGCTGCTGATTCTGCCTGCTGGTAAGTAACCTGGTTTTTTTTCTTTTATTTTTTTAATGTATTTTAAAATAATATTTTATTTATTGTGCATAGAATTTTTTAAAATATTTTTACTTAAAAGTATTGAGTGTAGAATATTTTAAAATGGTTTACTTCAATTTATTGTGTATGGATTCTTTTTTAAAATTGTCTCAGACTATTTTTAAAAAGATTCTATCCAAAATAAATTAAAATAAACAATTTTAAAATATTCTATACTCAATACTTTAAAATGTATTGTGTATAGAATTTTTTTAAATTGTTTTATTGTAATTTATTGTGTATTGAATGTTTTTAATGGTTTCAATTTAAATTATTGTGTGTGGAGTAGTTTGAAATGGTACAGTATAAATTATTGCTGGTGGAATAATGGTTACAGTTGGTACAATACCTTAAAATAGTTATAGTATAAATTATTGCTGGTGGAATACTTAACAATGGTTTTTAAGGATTTTTTTTATTTATAGAATATCTTTTTTAAATTATTATTTGGGAATTTTTATGTTTTAATTGTTTATAAAATATATTTACTACAAGAAATATTATTCCTTTTTGCAAATGTTTTCTTTGTGGTGCAATATGTTGCTTAAAAGTGTTCAGACTAGGTTTATATATCTCAAAGTGGGTGCTTTTCTATGGGCAGGCCAGGTTGGTGCAAGGCAGCTTTGCCAGATTTTGTGTGTTTCTATGTGATACCTGGTTGTTTAGGTAATTGTGAGGTGGTTGCTGGTTCTGTGAGCTTCCTGGCACTGTCCTTTATAATTTCCCACAATGCCTTGATGGTTTTTATTCCAGTGGCTTTGTCTTTCCTGTCCTTAGGGTTAGGGGGGAAAAAAACACTGGTTTCATTTGCAGTCTTTGGGGGGGGGGACAAAAAGGAGAAAGAGGGAGGAGGTGAGGGAAAGTGGGATCCTTGCTGCTTTCTGAGCTTGGTGGTTTTTTTTACAGACATTTCACTACCAAACTAGGTAACATCATCAGTGCTAGATGGGGTTGTGGGGAAAGGAGGAGGAGGAGAAGTCGAAGGACAAAAAGGAAAAAGATAAGGAGGGAGAGGACTGTGGGGTCCTTTGGTGTTCTCTGAACCTGGTGATTTTTAATTATTTTTAGGGAATTTTTATTTATTTATTGTTTATAGAATGTTTATTACAAGAAATGTTATTCCTTTTTGCAAATGTTTTATTTGTGATGCAATATGTTGCTTTTAAGTGTACAGGTTGGTGTATGGTATGTGTCTCAAGGTGGCTTCTTTTCTATGGGCAGGCCAGGTTGGTGCAAGGCAGCTTTGCCAGATTTTGTGTGTTTCTGTGTGATACCTGGTTGTTTAGGTAATTGTGAGGTGGTTGCTGGTTCTGTGAGCTTCCTGGCACTGTCCTTTATAATTTCCCACAATGCCTTGATGGTTTTTATTCCAGTGGCTTTGTCTTTCCTGTCCTTAGGGTTAGGGGGGAAAAAAACACTGGTTTCATTTGCAGTCTTTGGGGGGGGGGACAAAAAGGAGAAAGAGGGAGGAGGTGGGGGAAAGTGGGATCCTTGCTGCTTTCTGAGCTTGGTGGTTTTTTTTACAGACATTTCACTACCAAACTAGGTAACATCATCAGTGCTAGATGGGGTTGTGGGGAAAGGAGGAGGAGGAGAAGTCGAAGGACAAAAAGGAAAAAGATAAGGAGGGAGAGGACTGTGGGGTCCTTTGGTGTTCTCTGAACCTGGTGATTTTTAATTATTTTTAGGGAATTTTTATTTATTTATTGTTTATAGAATGTTTATTACAAGAAATGTTATTCCTTTTTGCAAATGTTTTATTTGTGATGCAATATGTTGCTTTTAAGTGTACAGGTTGGTGTATGGTATGTGTCTCAAGGTGGCTTCTTTTCTATGGGCAGGCCAGGTTGGTGCAAGGCAGCTTTGCCAGATTTTGTGTGTTTCTGTGTGATACCTGGTTGTTTAGGTAATTGTGAGGTGGTTGCTGGTTCTGTGAGCTTCCTGGCACTGTCCTTTATAATTTCCCACAATGCCTTGATGGTTTTTATTCCAGTGGCTTTGTCTTTCCTGTCCTTAGGGTTAGGGGGGAAAAAAACACTGGTTTCATTTGCAGTCTTTGGAGGGGGGGACAAAAAGGAGAAAGAGGGAGGAGGTGGGGGAAAGTGGGATCCTTGCTGCTTTCTGAGCTTGGTGGGTTTTTTTACAGACATTTCACTACCAAACTAGGTAACATCATCAGTGCTAGATGGGGTTGTGGGGAAAGGAGGAGGAGGAGAAGTCGAAGGACAAAAAGGAAAAAGATAAGGAGGGAGAGGACTGTGGGGTCCTTTGGTGTTCTCTGAACCTGGTGATTTTTAATTATTTTTAGGGAATTTTTATTTATTTATTGTTTATAGAATGTTTATTACAAGAAATGTTATTCCTTTTTGCAAATGTTTTATTTGTGATGCAATATGTTGCTTTTAAGTGTACAGGTTGGTGTATGGTATGTGTCTCAAGGTGGCTTCTTTTCTATGGGCAGGCCAGGTTGGTGCAAGGCAGCTTTGCCAGATTTTGTGTGTTTCTGTGTGATACCTGGTTGTTTAGGTAATTGTGAGGTGGTTGCTGGTTCTGTGAGCTTCCTGGCACTGTCCTTTATAATTTCCCACAATGCCTTGATGGTTTTTATTCCAGTGGCTTTGTCTTTCCTGTCCTTAGGGTTAGGGGGGAAAAAACACTGGTTTCATTTGCAGTCTTTGGAGGGGGGGACAAAAAGGAGAAAGAGGGAGGAGGTGGGGGAAAGTGGGATCCTTGCTGCTTTCTGAGCTTGGTGGGTTTTTTTACAGACATTTCACTACCAAACTAGGTAACATCATCAGTGCTAGATGGGGTTGTGGGGAAAGGAGGAGGAGGAGAAGTCGAAGGACAAAAAGGAAAAAGATAAGGAGGGAGAGGACTGTGGGGTCCTTTGGTGTTCTCTGAACCTGGTGGTTTTTAATTATTTTTAGGGAATTTTTATTTATTTATTGTTTATAGAATGTTTATTACAAGAAATGTTATTCCTTTTTGCAAATGTTTTATTTGTGATGCAATATGTTGCTTTTAAGTGTACAGGTTGGTGTATGGTATGTGTCTCAAGGTGGCTTCTTTTCTATGGGCAGGCCAGGTTGGTGCAAGGCAGCTTTGCCAGATTTTGTGTGTTTCTGTGTGATACCTGGTTGTTTAGGTAATTGTGAGGTGGTTGCTGGTTCTGTGAGCTTCCTGGCACTGTCCTTTATAATTTCCCACAATGCCTTGATGGTTTTTATTCCTGTGGCTTTGTCTTTCCTGTTCTTAGGGTTAGGGAAAAAAACTGGTTTCATCTGCAGTCTTTTGGGGGGGAATTGTTTTGTGTGTGTGTGTGTGTGTGTGTTTTCCTGGCACTGTCATAGTTTGTGTTTGTGGGTATGTAATGTCCTGCAGTTATCTACACATTAATAATGATCAAGTACTAATAATATTTCCTTATACATTTTAATGACCTTTCCTTTCATAATTGGTGTTTTCTTTCATACTTTTAGATTTCTAATTGCTGTTTCTGTTAGTTAGCAATTGATAAAACAAATTCCACGTGAAAAAGTATTCAAAGCCTTCTTGGTTTTAATTGTCAATTTATTCTTTCTTGCACATTCTAATATTTATTCATTTTCATATCTTTGTTTTTTCCACTGTTGTGCAAACACAATTCCAACAGCTGTTAACATGTGTAAAATTAAATATGTATTTATTCCCTTCTGTAAGTAGCTCTTTTATTGTTTTGTGTACTTATTTTAATCTTATTTAAGTAGTAAGTGCACAAAATAATAAATTTCCTTTTTTATATTTTCTTTTTGTAGATCATTCATTGGGGCAAAAAATTCAGTGACATTGTCTTGGCCACTCCCATCCGGTCACATGACTGCCAAGCCACTCCCACCCGGTCACATGGCCGGCAAGCCACTCCCACCCAGTCACATGGCCGGCAAGCCACTCCTACCAGGTCACATGGCTGGCAAGCCACTCCCATAAAGGAGGCCACACCCACAGAGTAGGTTCCAAAAAATTTTGAAACCCACCACTGGTATGTACATGTCCTATTTGAGATATGCTGAATGAGGAAGCAATCATTTGCCAAAAAGGACAAGGGAAGGAAGTAAAAGATGGGGAATCTGTGATGTTGCAGATAGTGCTGAACTACAAGAACCCTTATTTTAATGATTTTTCCCCCTGAGACGGTGGGAGTTTTAGTCAGCCATGGGTAAGAAGACCACTTCAAATTGGTTTCTGAAATAAAGGAAGCCAATCATAGTCAACCAGTTTCTAATAGTTCACTGAGCAAAACAAAGAATTGAGAAGGAAGAATTCAACTTCCACCAGAAACATGTTGGGAATGAGGTACAATATTTCATCCATTTTCTACATTTATATTAAAGCAAAACATAAAAGGGAAGAAGTGGCACAATACGAAGTAGAGACACATGGAGTTTCTAGTTAGCAGTTCCATTCATATATGGAGAGCAGAAGTCTAAAGTGGTAAAATATCTTAGATCTTACTGTCAGACCTGTCCCAATCTGATCCCTTCGGAAAGAAAGACCCTTGAATCCGTTTGGTTAAAGTAAAGTGTTCTTTTACTAAAGGTATTGGTTACAGTAAAGTCAAGCCAGCTCTGAATATTCCCACGCTCAAAACATACAAAAAGGTTCACCCACAACCCATCCCTTCCTCCATCACCAGTCCGTTTCCAGTCAATTGGAGCTTGCCAAAATGTTTTGAGAACACTGAAATATTTGGAGGTAGTCTGCATATTTTCTCAGAGTGCCTGGCCTTGGCATGCTGGTGCAAACTGGATCTGGCTGCTCTGGTCTTTATCACCTGTCATTCCCTCCTCCCAATTTCCCATCATTTATCCAAACAGCTTTATTGCCCTTACATCCTTCCCCTACCCCTTCCCTTTTGATGGCAGGATGCCTGTGAGGTGCCAAGCTGAAGCAGGCAGAGCTGATACCTACTTGCAGGAGGTCCCAGATTTGAATCCAGGATTTAGCTGATCATAGATAGGGCAGAAGGACTTTTCACTTTCTGGCACATTTGAACTACTAAGAAGGAGCAGGAGCTTCTATTCTAAAATACCTCATATGCTATGCAAGCATGGTCACTTTGAATTTCTTGCCCCCTATTTCTTTCCATGGCTGGAATAAGCAGTGATGCTGGCTCTGACCACTGTTAAGCTCATTATAAGATTCCATCTCAAAGCTAAATCATAGTAGTGTGATAGGGAAGAATATTTCCTCCTGACAAAGACACATACGGAAAGTTTTAATCCTACATAGCTACATAGCTAACAGAAATAGAATTGATCCTGGGAAGGAGCCAACGTCACGACCATATGGACGCGTGGTCTCGATGCCCCAAGACCGCTGCCAATACTTTTGCCGCTGGATGGTCCAATGGGACCTAAACCATCCCGTACAGATGGTGAACAGGAAGAATATGTCTTGCTGATCTCAGGGACACTGCAAAGTCCCTGATCGATCCAAGAGAAGTTCTTCAAGCAGGTGACAAAAAGTTCAGCCCCAGGCTGATGAAGTTGGGACGGCTCTGGAATGGAAGGGAAGCGGAAAGAGAAAGTGTGTCCATCTGGACACACTTTACTGTTTTGGAAAAGACTGCCCAACATTTTTTTAAAAGTTAAATTAAATCTAAAAGCAGAAGAAAACAAGCGGCAAAATTAACCTATATTGGATTGCTTTGGATAGTGTGTTTCTTTTTCTTTGTAATTCTGTGGATTGAAGTGCTCGCAACATTTTTTTTCTTTTTAAAGAGAACAGATCAGTTTTTCTTCTACTACTTTTTATTTTTATTTTTTAATCTATGGATTAAAGTCGTCTTCTTTATTTCAACAAGGACTTTTATTTCTTGCTATTAATTCCATTTAAGAACTTTGTTTGAAAGTTCTTAAGAAGTTTGAAATAACATTGGAAAGTGGGAAGCAATACTGCCACTTGGAGGCTGGAGGCTTGAGTTTTTGAAACAATGCACTTTCCCTTTCCCTTTTGATCTCACTGACTTTGTCGCTAGAGACTCTGCAACTTGTTTGTAGAAAGTGATAAGAAGCAAGGGCATGAATTGTTTATACAGGTGTACTTTGAGAGTCTTACTGACAGTGGGAGAGAAAAAGAAAAAGAACCTTCTTTTTTGAAGATCATAAATGAATTTGTATTTAAGCTAATTTAATATAAGAAGCCTTGAAAGCCAGAGTGGCAGTATCTACCAGCTTGCCAAAATGCCACAATATTCAAAAGAAACATTAACTTTGCAAAACATCCTGGCTGGAATTTAAAATTTATTAGAAGTAACAGAAAGAATCGAGAAGAAGATGGAAACATTAGAGTTTATAACAGCAAAAAATGATGGGGTCAGAGTCCCAAAAATTGAAGGGGAAAATGATTACAAAGACAAGACAACTGATTGCTTTACCAGTGGAGTGAATGTGGCTGAAAGTGGGAAAAGGGGAGTATGGAAAAGGGAATTAAATTGACAGGAACTCTACCCTGGATTTCAAGGCATGGAAGAAGAAAAAAGAGAAAAAATGATGGATTTAAGGAGAGAAAACTTCCCAGAAGGACGATTGACAACCAAAGATAAGCTGATTAAAATAGCAGATGGAGGGCATCGAGATTACTTAAGTGATGCTACAAGCAACAAGGTGTGGAGAGAAGTCCACAAAAATTTTATTAAGGAAATAAATAGATCAATTCCACAAATGACAAAAGAAATAAGACTGTATTATTATTGGAAGGATACAGGCTGATATATGAAAGTTGATAATAAAAAATTAATTTTAGTAATTAGTGATTAGTAATTTAGTAATCTCTAGAGTGCTATGTTAAATAAATAATTGATAGGGATAATAAGGTACATACATGTGTTGGTTTGATGAGAGGAAATTTGGTATAGTTAGCGAATGAATTTCTGTTAATAAATAATAACTATAACAATAATGAAATGACAAGGGATATAGTTAACAATATATAACAATATATATATATATATATACACACTGGTTTAATAAAAGGAATTGGGATATAAATTGTAAATAGCGATTTGGAAAGGAGGATTAGAAATCTTGTTATCAAACATAATTAATTCTTACTTAGAACATGTTATAAAGGTGTAATGTTATTGGATGATATTAGAAATAATTAATGAAATGTCATGTGGTTGTATTTTTAATTTTGGATTATTTCATGCAGAAGGACGTTAAAACAATTATAGTCAAATGAGAATTGTGGGATGTTGATAGTAAGATATATAAAGATTTTTGATTTAAAATATACAATGTGATATGAACTATAAGTAATGACTGTGGAAGAGAGGCACGAAAGTTATTTGTAACCAATTGACACACTTCTACAATATGTAACGAAAGATGATTTGTTGTGTGTGTTGTGTTTGTCTTCTTAACCAAAAATAAAAAAAAGCTTAAAAAAGAAAGAAATAGAATTGATCCTGAAAAGTAAGAAAACCAGATGTCTATCCTTCTTGAGCAGTCATCCCAACAATTTCTTGGCTTGGCTGCATGTGTCCTTCACCCCATACTTTTGTCATCATATATAATAGTCATGATTCTAGCCCATGCTTCATGGAGAACAGTTGGTGGATTATAGCTATTATTCTCCATCAAGAAGCTGATCGCTCAATTCCTGTCACAACTAATGGATCAACAATTGATCTAAAAAAAAAGTGGACCTTGCGTTTGTGCAAAAAATGCTAGGAAGAAAAAAATTACTCAGTGCCACAGAGCTTTTACCAGTATTATTAGGAGCGTTGTATGTCACAATTCTCAGTGTTGATCTGCAAGCCAGAAGCTAATAGATTTTAATCAATTTTTCTCCTTATAAATGCTGCATCAATAAAAGCATTGACCTCCTTCATGTAAACTGCGGAACAGTGCCAATTATTACACTAAAGGGGATTTGCATTAAGAAAGTAAAAATATTGCAAATTATGTAATAGATATTCCAAAGTTTTTCCTAATTAAATACCTTTGCACACTCATGTTACAAATTTACCTCCTCTTGTGACATCATATGCATGCACAAAAGTGACAGACTTTATGTCACAACGTATAACATTACTTTAATCACTTTGATGAATGCTGGGTTCCTGGAGATGGATCTTACTTAATATAATTGGAGAATTTGACTTTTTATACCCATTTACTGAAGTGAAACCTATAATGACAATTAGTATATTTGCTATTTTGTAAATCAAATGCTTTCCAATCCCTCTCCAATTGCCTTCTGAAAAATCTTGTTTGGGACAACCATGACCTGGATTACTGAGAATCTCCATAGACAAAGAAGGGACCCTTGCTCCATCAACTGTAAGTTTGCATCTGGGTTTAGTTAAAGGTGTTTGTCATAACCTATAAAGCTTTACATGGCACGGGGCCAGTGTACCTATGGAATCGGCTTTGTCTGATCACATCAGCCCATCCATCCAATGAGGTAGAGAAGGCAGACCTTGTCAGTTAAAGAATTCTGACTGGTGGGGTTTAGGAAAAAAGCCTTCTCTGTCAATGCCTCCGTCCTATGGAATATCCTTCTCCCACAGATGGGCTGAGTCCCCACTCTCCTGGCCTTTTGAAAAGGAGTCAAAGCATGGCTTTGCATCCTTGCAGGGGGACGACAACAGAGGATTATGCATTCATAGAGTTGGTTGCTGCCATGAGCGCCTTTATTAACTGATTTAGTCTTGGCTAAATTGCCTTCTTGGAGATCTTTTGTTTTTTGAAATTTTAATCTTAAATGTAATTTTCATATTTTAACTTTAATTTTATATACGGTTTATTTGCCGATGTTGTATTGTACCCTGGTCAGAGTCCCTCTTTGAGAAAGATGGACATTCTAGAAGCTCAGTTATCTGGAAAATGAAACACACAAGCTTTTTATGAAACGTCTGTGACTTCTCAGTATGGCATGGTAAGATTCATGCTTATTTTTTATTTATTTGATTTCTATGTCACCTTTATTAATTAATAAGCAATTCAAAGTGGTAATCGTACATAATACTCCTTCCTCCTCATATTTTCCCCACAACCATATCCTGTGAGGCTATAAAGGAGCATACTGGCCCTCTATAAGAAAAAAAAAAGGCAATTGCAGAAAACCACGTTTTAAATCCTTCCAAGAATTGAGGAATTGCACATGTAAGGTTTAAATCATACAAGCCAATGATAAACAGAGAAGGGAATATTCTATTTATTTTAGAGCTTACCCAAAGATCCTGTTAACTATACCTCATTTGTTGACACTGCCAATAGGTCCTGTTACCTATACTTCATGTGTTGACACAGTCATATTCATCTAATCCAACATTAGAATAGAATAGAATTATTTTATTGGCCAAGGGTGATTGGACACACAAGGAATTTGTCTCTGGTGCATAAGCTCTCAGTGTACATACAAACAATGAGTGATAAATCATGATCATAATCATTGTAAACCTACATTCATCATAAATCATAAGATATAACACTTAGTGATAGTCATAGGTTACTAAATAAGCAATCAACATAAATCATACTAGGATACTAAGTAAACAATATAAATCATAAGAAATAAGTAACAAAGTTATAGTCAAAAGACGATAAGGAGATAAGTAATAGGAAAAATGAGAAGAAGAATACAATACAGCCTTACTGGATAGTTTGACAGTGTTGTGTGAATTAGTTGTTTAACAGAAAAATAGCATGGAAGAAAAAACTGTCCTTGTGTCTAGATACAATGCCCTATATCTCCTTGGGTAGTCTGAGTTTTCTGAGTTGGCACAGGAGGAACATTCTTTGTTGTGCTTTTAAAATGACTTTTGGATGTTATGTGTCCATTTTAAGTCCTGAGATATTATAGAATCTAGAAACTTGAAAGTCTCTATTGTTGATACTGTGTTATCTACTGTATGATACTGTATTGTGAGAGTTGGTAGTATAGGAAGGTTTCTTCTAAAATCTACTATCATTTTTACAGTTTTTAATGTGTTCAGTTCAAGATTTTTCAGGCTGCTAGTTGTTCAACCTCCCATCTGTATGCAGATTCGTGATTGTCTCAAATGAGATCAATCATTGTTGCATCATCTGCAAACGTCAGTACTTTAACAGAGGGTTCATTTGGGACGAAGTTGTTGATTTAGAGAGAGAAGTGGAGAGAGCACACAGGCCGGATGGGGTGGGATATGCTAATTGTACAGGTATCTCATGTGATTTTTGCCTAGCTTCACCTGCTGCTTCCTCTCTGTTAAAAAAGCTTATGATCCATTTACAAATGTGGTCAGATACAGCTAGTTCAGTGATGGCGAACCTATGCACGTGTGCCACAGGTGGCACGCGGAGCCATTTGTCAGGGCACGCGAGGCGCTGAGTTCACCATTTTTAAAATCCATTTTTTCGCCCTCCCCAGGCTCCAGAGGCTTTATAGGAGCCTGAGGAGGGTGAAAAGAGCCTCCCCCGCCTCCCGGAGGCCCTCCAGAGGCTTCAGGGACCGTCCGGAGGCTTCCTGAAGCCTTTGGAACGCTTAAAATTACCTCAGAGCAAACCGCAAATGACTTCTGGTTTGTTCGGAGGGTCGTTTTGAGTGCTCCAAAGGCATCAGGGAAGCCTCTGGACGGTCCCTGAAGCCTTCGGAACGCTTAAAATGACCCTCTGAGCAAACCGGAAGTGACTTCCAGTTTGCTCAGAGGGTCGTTTTAAACGCTCCGAAGGCGTCAGGGAAGCCTCCGTTCTGTCCCTGAAGCCTTCGGAACGCTTAAAACGACCCTCCAAGCAAACCGGAAGTTTGTTGTAGGATGTAGTGCAGAGCCATATTAACAGCATCATCTGCCAATCTATTTGCTCGGTAGGCAAATTACAAGGGGTCTAATAGTGGATCCATGATGGTTTTCAGGTCGGCCAGCACTAACCTTTCAAAGATTTTCATAACTACTGATGTCAGAGCAATTGGTCTGTAGTCATTCAGTTCCTTGATGGAGGGTTTCTTTGTCACTGGGATGATAATTGAGCGTTTAAAGCAAGAAGGAGCATAGCACATCTCTAGTGATTCATTAAAGATGCGGGTGAAGATAGAGACCAGTTGGTCAGCACATGCTTGGGAATGAGTTATCTTGTCTGGGCCTGGTGCTTTTCCTGGCTTTTATCTATGAAATAGACCTTGCACATCTTTTTCTGTGATCATCAGAGGTGGGAGGCCCAACGGTTGCAGGAGGCTTGGCTGTTGTTGGTGTATCTGAGTTGGAGATGGTGGAGATAGGAGACACTGATTTCCTCTCAAACCTACAGTAAAACACATTCTGCCAATTGCTGATTTCCCTCAGCATGGAAAGGTGGTTTGCTGTAACCAGTGATATTTTTAAGAGTTTCCCACTTATTTGCTGGTTCATTAATATGAGATTTTCCAACTGTTGCTGTATACAGAACTTCTGGCTCTTTGCAGTGGCCATGGTGATGATGTGGTTAAGGGTGGAATCTGCCAAACTCCTGTTGGCCATTTTCAGCTGCAGTGTACGCATATTGATTAAAAGAGCACCATTTATAGGCTGTATATATGAATCTGGAGAAATGTAATCCATCCTTTGTTCTAGAAGAGGAATAGTGCTGGAACTTCTGATTGTTATTTGTTGTTCCAGCAGCAGTGAGAATGGTGGAAAGGACTATTTCACCAATGTTAGGGCTTGAGAAGGGTGGGTGGGTGGGCTAGAGAAATAAAGGACATACCTATCAATAGCTTCCAATCAATTCTTTATAGACTAAGAAGAGTCAGTGAGTGAGAGATCCAGAGAACGGGGGGGGGGGGGGGGAGGGAGGGAAGGAGGAATGGAATGGAATGAGTGTGTGAAAGAGCAAAAGAAAAATAGAGAAAGAGCAAGAGAAAGAAGACTAAATGAGAAATTCAACATAGAAAGATAGATAGACAAACAGACAAAGGGAACAAGTAAAAGCAAGCACATGAGACAGATAATTCACACATTGTTCATGAGTAGGCTAGATGGCCTAATCTATACAACTGGAACTTTCCAGCAAAGCAGGAGACACTGTCAGCCTCTAGTCACTCTATGGATCATCCTCTGGGAAAGGTTTAAATCCTTTGTTCTAGCCAATCTATAAAATCTCACCTTATCCTCCACCCACATAAGATTGCAATTAATGGATATTTCTCTTACAAGCTTTTTGCAGCACTTTGATAATTTATTAGGATATTCAATTAACTGAGTCAATTGGAGTTGAGAAGCTAATGAATTCAAATAAATAAAAATAAATAAATCTTTCTACTGTTCCTTCAGATGTTTGTAAAAATTGAAATTTCAGTTGCTGCTTGAATATCTGGCAATTCCATTTCTGCATTTGTGGATACATATTTATTTCTTATAAACAAATACCCCTTCTTCCCATTACCAGTCCTTTATATGCAAATCCATAAATAATTAACTTACAACACAAAGTTCTGTTGTCAGCAAAAAACACATAAAGGGTTGCCAGAGCTTTTATAGAAACATGTCTTATTTTAATCTTGGTTAAACAAACCAACTTTTTATTACTTTATTTTACTTCTAACAATCTTGATTTTTTTAGTTCATTCACACGTTGTCGTAGGATTTGAACACTGAAGCATTTGTATTTCCAATTTAATTTTTAAAGTGTTAATCAATTTTTTTATATGGCCAGTAGAAAGTCCTTATCTGGGTCATTTTCTTGGCTTGTCATTTATGTTTCTACTTTAGCAGCCTTGTCTGTAGTATAATTCATCATGCTTCTATGGATATAATAGTTTGTGTCATTTTATAAATCCTGCACTAAACAAAAAGTCTTCATGTTCTCTTTTTTGTTTTCTGCCTAGAATCTTTAGTCCCCTCTAGTGTTTAATTTCTGAACTCATAAAGTCTCAAATCTCTGTTATGACTTAACATAAACAATCTTCTTCCTGTGAAAAGCTGTTGATATATTTTCTTCCAAACCCTTTTAATAAGTCTCAATATTCTAAATTTGTCCAAATACCCTTTCATTTATATTTGTTTATAACTTTCTTAATAACTTACTTAGCCTTTTGCTGTTTATTTCCAATTATTTAAATTTTTAAACTTATGGTTAATTTATCTTTTGTTTAAGAATAAAAGTAAACTCACCAGGTGACTTTTTAGGTTTGTCACTCTGAAGATCTCTAATAGCCTTAATATAGTTCAATAGGCAATTTCTGAAAGTGATTAGAAATTGAGGTTAGTGAAACCAGAGTATAATGGCTAATCCCTTGGTCTCTGGCATTCAGACCCATGGGAAACCTCTGTTCTGTGGTCTTGTGAGGAACAGTTATCCAGAGCAAATAGGGGTAATGTACTATTATCTCCTTATACAGAGAAGTTCCATAGAACCAGTCTGTTGCAGTCTTTGCTGTGATTGTCTTTTTCACTCCTTCACCATATCTCAGTTCACCATATTCCTCCTGGAAATCTTAATAATAATAATAATAATAATAATAATAATAATAATAATAATAATAATAATAATAATAAATTTAAATTTATTAGCCGCTCCCTTTCCAGACAGGACTCGGGGCAGCGTACAATAGAGCATACAAAACATAAAACATATATACAAACACATAAACATACACATATACAAAGACATACATGCACGGAGGAGGCAACAAACCACAGCACATTAGACAGTTAAAAATCACCATTAAAATGCCCCAATTGTAAAAACACAATTTAAAATTTAAAAATTTAAAAGAACTGTCAGGAGGAGTAAGAAAAATTTACGGTTTACAGGGGAGTTTTCTGAGGACCTATTGGGGACGGGGTGTTGAATAAGCACCTGTAGAAATCTTTCCATATGTGCAGTGGTGGGTTCCTACCAGTTCGAACTGGTTTGGCCGAACCAGTAGTGGTTTGGTGGCCTGGGCCGCTGGAACCGTCAGCGATCCAGGCCTGCCACAGCCTCTGATTCTCCGGACAGTTCTGTAGGTGCCGCCATCTTGTTTTTCAGTTCTGTGCATGCACAGAACAATTTTAATTGCACTGTGCATGCACGCGCATGCACACATGAGCGAACCGGCAGTAGTGCCTGCCAGAACCCACCCCTGCATATGTGTCTGGAGGTGGGGGGTGGGGCAGCACAAGCACAAAGCCAGTCTCAGCTGGCCTTGCAGCCAGGCTTGGCACACCTCATCAGCAAAAGACAATGACATTGAATTAGGCCAGTGGGTATCAGGGGACTAAAAGGGCATATACATTGAGGGTGGGGTGGGGTTGTAGATTGGGGGGAGGTGAGGGAAGCTGCAGGAGTTGCACTTGTGTTCATAAGTGCATGTGAATTTCGATCATGTGACTGCAGGGGTATTGCAATGTCCATGTCAGGCAGGGTCATAAATCTCTTTATTCAGCACTATTATAACTTTGAATGGTCACTGAATGAATATTTGTAAGTCAAGGACTACCTATAAAATAGAATTAAAGTAGTAACACTACTAAAAAAATCTAGTGGGTTTTTTTGGGGTGTGTGTGAGTGATTGTGAACAGGGGAAACAAATTGGAATTCTCCCTTCTAAAGTTCATATCTTGCTTTATAATCTTTTGTATGTACTGAGAAACAAGAACCATTATGTTCAAAAGTTTTTGTTTCCAGGAAATGTATGCTGTAACATACAGTACACTGAAGCAAGTTCAAAAGTCCATTTATTCTTTTAGGCTTCACTGCTTCCCTTTGTGACTTTTTGATATTAAAAGAATATTTACACTCTGGTTCCTTCCAAAGCAGGAGAACTATACAACTGAGGCCCAACCCATGATACAAGAGGCAGTCCGTCATTCAAATATGCAGTAGAGATCACTATTACCATACAAGGCTGCTTACATTCTTACTTGTAATCTTTTATTACCTCCTAAGTTTTTTAGAACGATGCAAACATCTTGAACTTCACAGAATGATTACAAAGCTTTGTAAATACAAATTTCAGATTCTGCTTTGCTATTGGCTTAGGCTATTTAATGGTTTTGTTAGTCTTTCAACTATGGTAACAATACTTAAGTCACATATTTTTTTAAAAAAATGCCTTTGATTTTTGTTGTTCACAGCCTTTTAACATCTGCACACATTCCTTCCCACAACTGTTTAATAAAGTTGAAAAAAAAAACTTCTTACTTTAGATTCCTAGCTTGTACTTTTCTTTCATGTCCTTTTCTTTCAATGCTGTTCTTTTACACTATAAATCCAAAAATGGGGGCTAATGCTTTTTAATGCAACTGGTATAAAATGCTTCATTTTGGAGATGCATATAGTAGCTTTGAAATGGTAGGGCCAGCATCATCAGCAGGATGGAGGGTGGGGGTGGCATGGGAACTAGGAAATTCAGAATGATAAAAGCAATATTTCTTTATAATTTCAAAATAAGCCTTCCTCTCTTTCTATATATTTTCAAACATTGCACATGTTCCCTAAAGGGACAAAATGTGTGCTATATTATTTTCTTCAATCTGATACAAACAGGAAAATCTGATGCCACTAAGCAGAGCTTCCAAATTTGGGCTGCAAAAGTCTTGAGACTGTGGGAAAGATGCACAGAAAATCCTAACTCTGCTGCCATCCTATGGTCATCTAGATGTTTAGGGCCCAGATACGGTATTATTGTTATATATACTGTGTTATGCTGGCTTGACAGCCACGGATAGAAAGACATTACAGAGAGTGGTGAGCATAGCACAAAACATTGTGGGCTGTGCCCTGATACCACTAGATGATATCGCGAGGGCTCACTGCCTTAGGAGAGTGAGGAGAATCCTCAGGGATGACTCACACCCTGTTCAGCTTCTTTATTTGCCTACCATCTGGAAGGAGATATAGAAGCATAGGCAGCAGCACAAACAGGCTGAAGAACAGTTTTTATCCCTGGGCTGCAGTGGTGGGTTGCAGGCAATACGCCCTGGTACAGGCCTACCGAAGCCTGCCTGGAGCACTGGATACCGTTCCGTTCCGGTGTTCCGGAGGGCCCACCCGCCTGAGCTCCTTACCAGTTTTTTAAGTCTTTGGCGCTTCCATGCACAGCGTGTACAGCACCTGTGTGACGCTCTGCTGAGCAGCTGGAGCATCGCGGAGGCACACGGAGGTGCTAAGACGCATGTGCGAACTGAGCATGTCTATGTAGACGCTGCCGGGCCCGTTCCAATCATACAAGTTGGAACGGGATCTGAAATCCATCACTGCTGGGCTGTCAGCTCCTGAATGAAAAAAATCTCTATAACAACATAATACGATTGACTTGAGGGGCTGGCATGAGGTGCAATGTTCACATGGTGCAATAGGACTGGGTGTTTGTTAGAAGGATTCACTGGACTAGGGATTTTCTGTCTTTCACTGTGAGTTGTGTTGGGTGTGTGTGTGCATGAAGGGAGGCTCAGCCAGCCTCATTGTACACATGTTGTACTCTGACAATAAAGGCTTGAACTGAATTATACAATAATGCGAAATCACAACTGTCAGTTCTTTAGCTAGCATTGCTCTTCATATGCACTGAGTTCTTCCCAAGAATCTAGGATGTCATGGTAGTGTACTATGTGTGTGGATACGAGCACTGTAGCCTTTTGTAATTGACACATGGAAATTTTGTCAATGTGCAGATGTTCTAAGTACTATAAATTTGTACCTTATTTCAATTAAAAAGCTGGTGAGATTTATTTATTGCTAGGATAAGACACACCAACTTCTTATTCCACACTGAACTCTAAGACAGTTTTCTACATTTCTTCCAAATGTTTAAAAATGAAAGAATAAATTCTTATTCTTAGCTTTTAATTAGAAAGGTTTTTATAGGAATCTTCTGAAAACATAAAGCAATGCAACATTTTCCTCTAGTACCCTCCTCTACCTTTTGGGTGGCAAAGTTGTCAGCTAAGTTGGTTTGGAATCTGTTTGATCTGACAGTTGCTGCAGAGTTTTCCTCCCAGTTGATGTCAGGGTAGTTAAAGTCTCCCATTATGACTGTGGTATGTTTCCCACATACATGTGTTAATTGATTAGCAAAGAGTTCATCTATTTCTTCTGCTTGGTTGGACGGCCTGTAGTATACACCTATAGCAATGTTATTTACCCCTTTTTTATTGAACCATATAGGTTCTAGGTGGTTTTCATCTTTGGTTTTGTGTATTTCTGTAGATATGTAGTGATCTTTTATATATAATACAACTCCACCTCCTCTTTTGTTAGGTCTGTTTCCTTTGAATAGTTTGTATTCTTCCATCAATACCTTCCAGTCACGAGTTTCATCCCACCAGGTTTCAGTAATGGCAACTATATAATATCTGCATTCATGTACTAATGCTTCAAATTCACCCTGTTTGTTTCCTAAACTCTGAGAGTTAGTTTACAGGCATTTGAGTTCTTTGTGTCTTGAGTATGTTTCTTACTTTTGTAATTGATATTTGCATCCTTCCCATCACTCTCTACTTCATTATATTTTTCTTTTTCTTTTCTTTTTTCTTTCTCTTTACTCTCTACCTCCTTATGAGGTTGGTTATCTAATGGTTTTTGTTTGGAATTAGGTTTTAAAGGTTATGAAGACTGCCCCCCCCCACTCCCAATTTTAGTTTAAAGCCCTTTTGATATTAACTATAACATCAATAATAATAATAATCCATGGCCAAGAATTTTATAAGATACATCAACAAATTGCAGTTTCCTGCAATAACCAATGTTCCCCCTAAGGTGCGCGGCTGCACGGGCGCGCACATGGCAAGAAAACACCGCGCAGCAGTTTTCAACTGCCGCGCAGTGATTTCTATTGCCACAGGCTCCGGAAGCTGGGGAGGTCCTTTGCAGGCAGCTAGAACGGGCTGCCCGCACAGGACTTCCCCGGACTTGCTTTGATGAGCACGGGGCGACTGAGGGTAGTTGTGAAGCCCCAAAGCCCCTGCCGCCACCGGAATAACTGCTGCCAGCCACCTCCTCCTCCTCCTCTAACAGCACTGCCGTATTTGGCGCCCGGCGCTGCGGCTGACTTAAAGCCGGCAAAGCTCCAGCCGGCATCCCCGCGTGTGGCAGCGCCGCCTCCCCTCCGCTCGGAGCACCTGAGCTCAGCGCCACGTTACCCCTGCCCCTTCCTCCTCCCCCATGCTTTTGAGGAGCCATGAGGCTGCGGGAGCCAGTAGGAAGGCGGGGGGGGTGGGAGCAGGGGGGGAAAAAGCCTCATGGCTCCTCAAAAGCACGGGGGGGGCAGGGGTAACATGGCGCTGAGCTCAGGTGCAAATCTGGTGGTGCTGTTGGAGGAGGAGGAGGTAGCAGCTCGTCGGCATCTTCAGCAGCAGCCCTGCCCATGATGAAGAAACCAAAGATGGAGCAGATCCACGCAGATGACGTCGCTGCAACATGACTGGTGGAGGAATTCTGGGAGTTGAAGTCCACAAGTCTTAAAGCTGTCAGGTTTGAAGACTTCTGCGTTTTTTTTCTAGGGGTGGAAAGGTCTTATAACTTGACAGCTTTAAGACTTGCATGCTTCAAATGCCAGAGTTCCTGAGCCAACAGGACTGGAGGAGGAATTCTGGGAATTGAAGTCCACAAGTCTTAAAAGCTGTCAAGTTTGAACACCCCTGGGGTCTTTTTTTCTAAAGGATTAGGGGTGCAAGGATCTTGTAACTTGACAGCTTTAAGACTTGCACACTTCAAATGCCAGAGTTTCTGAGCCAACATGACTGGAGGAGGAATTCTGGGAGTTGAAGTCCACAAGTCTTAAAGCTGTCAAGTTTGAACAGCCCTGGGTTTTTTTTCCCTAAAGGATTAGGGGTACAAGGGTCTTGTAACTTGACAGCTTTAAGACTTGCGTGCTTCAAATGCCAGAGTTTCTGAGCCAACATTTTGGTTGCTAAGCAGGAGCGTTGTTAAGTGATACTGATATTATATAACACTTTGAATTAAGCGGGTACCTTGAAGAAACATAACTTTGAGTTTCAAATAATACTGATTTCGTTGTTGTCTTAGGTGACATCTGTGAAAAAAATTCAGGTGCTCAGGCATGAAAATGTGCCGCTCAAACACTATACTTTTCTGTTCACATTGAAAAAAAATTAGAGGGAACATTGGCAATAACACTAGCGGAACTGCAAAACTCTGAGCTACTCGGAACATCGTATATTTTTAAGAAGGTACTTGGGTGATACCTAGAATGCTGGCAGCAACCCTTACCAACCATTAGCACCAGTCAATGGTATTTGTGATGCATTTTTGAATGTTCAGTTGACTGAGTTTCATGTTTAATGAAATAATAATAATAATAATAATAATAATAATAATAATAATAATAATAATGAAATTGCAGTTTCAATTAGTCTCAACCATGTTTGGTGGTAAGGAAAAACACCAACCCTACCATGAGTAAGAGTGAGGTAATTGCTAAAGCAGATTTTAGATATAATAAAAGGCAGGCAATTGCTTATTTACTTTTACTGCCAGGCGTGGAAGAAAAATATATTTAATGTTATATGTCATATGCTGAAGTAATTTTGGGTGCTACAGATCTTGATTTAAGGGCTGTGCAAAATTTGCTTTACCTCAGCCAGCGAAGTGGCTTGAACCAGTCAAGCTTAATAATTCTCTAAGCCATTTATAAATCATGTATTAAACAGCCTTCTGAAAAACAACAAATATGTCAAAAAAGCAAATCATTTAAGCAAGAATTGTATAATATATTGCCCCCATCCCACCTCTTTATGTTAAGACAAAGCATGAAACAAATAACTGTAAACACATACATTGCATAATATAAATCATAACTCAAATATTCACAATACTCAGAACATAGATATTCATATTATGACAAATGAAGAACTGAATAAAGTGGAGAATATTCCTGAAAAGATTGAAAGTAAGAAAGGGATTCAGAAAGCTTTTTAAAGATAATGTGGCAAAAAGAAATCAGAACATCTAATATCTACAAACATCTAAACAACAACAAAAAATGATCAGAAAACAAAGTTTTCTAACAACATATCAATATTTGAAAATAAAAACATCATAAAACAAATAATTCCTCAGTGAAAATGTTAATTATGTTAATTTTTTTTCAATGGATGTGGAATTAAGGAATTCAGAAAGAAATAGTGACATCAGAAAACTTTGAAAAAAACGAAGCTCTGCGAAAAATACATTGAGGGGTAGTTAGAAAGTTTTTGTCAATAGAATATTTCAGTATTTTAAAAAAATTAACCAGAGAAAATTCTTGAGGACTAGATAGCCTAATTATCCCAAACAAATATTAGGAGCAGGAAAACTTAGAAAAGTTGGTAGCAAATTCCAAATAAGGGTTGGAGAGGAAAAGAAGAGAAGCTAGATATGGGTGGATTTTATCTGGATTAATTAATTAACAAGTGTCTTCTCTATGTAGGTTAGCATTTGTTGCGTAGGCTTTTGATCATAGCCAAGGCTTTGGCAGGCATAAGGGATGTAATCCTGAGTTATAGAGGATAGTTAGAATTTCAGATGCAGATTTGCCAGCCTGGTTTAAATCATACTCAAGTTCATAACTCATGAGAAATTCTGGCAAATTACTTCTCATATGATTTCTTTATTAGTTAGAGCATTAAACAAGTGATGAGTGGGACAAAACTCTTAAGATGTTTTGAGTAGTGGAATGTAATATGAATGAAAATTCAGTAAAGGATTGGATTTAAATTGCAACACAATTTGTACAAATACAATTAAGTAGCATCATGCAGGATACAGCTTGCTTTATCCTTTTTGCAATACTCAATTTGTATTAAGGAAGATAAAAATATCTTGTCAAACTGGCTGGAGAGGAGGTCAGAGATTATTAAAGCAAGAGTTGCATTTTGGCAGGGCAGGATGGGTTGGGGAGAGAAGATGTCAAAAAAATAAAGATGGCAGCTGAGACTGCATGATTGAAACTTTATCCATTTTTAAAATAAAGAGTCAAAGTGCATTACTTTTTGACCAAGATGCAACTAAGAAATGAGTTAGTTAACTACTGAGCCTATGATTTGGCATTTATTTTTTGAAACCTAGAAATGAAAGATGAGAAACTGCTGATTTCTACGCAAACCTGACCTGTGCTAAATTCTGACTTAGGTCTTTTAACCCATGGCATATATCCACCAATGACCAGAAATATAAAAGCCCGATTGGGGGAGATAAGTTGGTTGATCGTTCATTTCAAGATGCTGGTCACTTCTTAGAAAGCCCTGAAAGGTTTGTGTAGCTACACTAATTGACCACCTTTCCCACGTGGATTTTTTTCAGGCCAATTGGGAACACTTGTTGAAGGTTCTCTCCTCTCACAATATCCGGAGTTTCTGATTTTCTTTGGGACACTTTCTCCCCATGTCCCAAAGGTGAGGATGGCTCCCGCTCATAGCTTTCCTGAAGCTCATGGCTTTCTAGAAGCTTCCAAATACAGGACCTGGCTGTGCTGGAAGGTGTTCAGTCCATGCACCCATCAGCCCTGGAGTGTACTTTTCAGATTTTGCATTATTATGACTAGCAGTCATTTTAATTTTAGCACCTGAGTCTTCTTGGTTTCAGTCAGAAAATAAATGAAGTAAAATAAATGCATATAGACCAGGAATATATCTATTTTAAGAGTAGAACTCACATTTGGCCTTTGGGGGGCTAGATTCTAAAAAATGTATTCAGGACAAAGGCAAGGATAAAATTAGGTTGAAGTCAATAGGCTTACTTTCAATCAATTCATTAATCACTGTTTAAGTATATTACAAATCACAATTGGGGGCAGCCTCTGGAGAGCTTTGGCACTAAATTAAGGGGATTCCCAGAGATTCTGGTTCTGCAGCCTTGATTTAGACTACTGTTTCTCAACCTTGGCAGGGGAGCATTGCTGGCTGGGAAATTCTGCGTTGAAGTTCATGCATCTTAAAATGCCAAGGTTGAGAAACACTGATTTAGACACATTCTGATTATCCATATTTGCAAAAACATCGAGGTTTGTACATTGATTTATTTATTGCAGAGTAAATACAACATTAAGAAATTAGCATTCATTTTTGTCATCTGCTATAACTTGAAGAATGAGACACATTTAGTGTTTTTTTAAGCTAATATGCAAAATCACCTTCACATTAAGAGATGCAAGGCAATGATACCAAAAAGTATTCTGGTGAAACTGTTGAAGACATCCACCTGAAACTTCGCAGTGCTAATATATATTAAGGGACTGTTGTATCTGCTACTTTCTCTCCCGTTCTGTGAAAAGAAATTAGCCATAGAAATTGTGGTGAATTTCTATTATAATTTATGAAAATTATTTAAACTGAATCTCAGACTGAAATCAAAGCTTGGATTATATACAGTACATACTACAATCACTGAATTTTAAACAGACATCTGATTTACAACCAAGTAACTAATATAATTAATATAGTTGTTATAAAACTTCAACATATATGTTATAAGTCTATGGGAGGACTTATTCAGGCAACTATTATTAAGGGTCTAGAATTATGAAAAAGGAAGGGGCTGTTTTTTTTAACATAGAAGTAAAGTTTAATTTCAATTTATTTAACAAACTCTTTTTTTAAACTTTTGAGCACATCACCCTCTGCTGGAATAGTATGCTCATTACAGTGGCCAAGATAGAATATAACACACACAATCTAAAGCAAGGAAAATTTAATTCCGGCAATTTATTTTATTTGTCAGCATTTCTTATATGCATACAGTTACTAGTCAGAAGAGCTGAGATATATAAGTTTATAAGGTTTACAAAGCCAACCTTCTACCCGTTTCCCCACCACAGTCTTTTGTGTGTATCTTCCTACATTTATCATGCTACTTATTACATCACACAAAACCTAAGCTTGGTACATAGCTCTGAGTCAGCCCAGTGATCAAACCGAGTCATATTTCCTATACAAACTGACAGCTGCTCTACAGGATTTCACATAAAGGAACTGACCAGTCCCACCAGGATACTAAACCTGAATTTTTTATTTTATGGAAAAAAGACGTTCAGCTATTATGTTCATTTTCAGTACATTCCAAGTTGTTATTAAGCGTCCACTGCTCAAAAGAATGTCAAATGAGACACTGGTTGAGCAGATATGAAATGAGGCAACTTCTTGCTTTACTCACTTCAATTTCTGGTGAATTCATCAAAAAAAAAAGTTCAGGATTGTTTGATTTTTCTGTATCAGATTTGAACATCTTAGAATATATCACAGCTGTTGCCAATTCAAATTCTTGAGAAAGCATGTCCATATACAAAATAATTGCCATGATGAAATTATAATTGACTAGAATGCAAACGGGTAAAGTTATTCCTCACTCTTTCTTCTATCCCTTTAAATGCTCCCTACAATCTGGCAACCTTCCTCTCTGTGACTATATACACACATGCATTTGCTTTATTTTAAGTTAGGTTTTCCCAGCCCTGGAAAATGTAAGTTGTGTGGAGTTCCACTCCCAGAATTCCCCATGCTGGCTTGGGAATTCTGGGGCTGGAAATGCATATGTTGTCAGGGTTTTAAGTAACACCCCCCCCTGCCCTGGAGGCCATCCTTTTCTTTGGATCTTTTGCCATATGTCTTAAAAGTTTCCAAGGTTTGTTCTTGGAAGACAGACACATGCAACCTCTCCCCAAATCCTGTAGTCTGTATTTGCAGACCAAGTCCAGGGACATCTCTAGAAACAAAGTACTGTAGAACGTTGGCCCTTTGTTTGGCAAAAGACTAGGTTCCCATTTATGCATTTTATTATTTTAATTACTGTTTGATTGGATAGATTCTAGAATATATGAGGGGACGACAGAGATATGTTTACTATATCTTATCTCTGGGACTCTTGATTGACCAAATGTTAGCAATTGGAAACCGTCTTCACTCAAGTGGATTTGTTTTAAGAATTCTAAAACAGAATCAGCTTGCATACAACAAACATCACATTGAAAAAATACTCCTTACAATACATGAAGAGAAAAAGGATCTGGGAATTACCGGATGTCCAGCAAAGACAGCCTCTATGTCAGCTTCAGAGGCAATTTATACTCTACATAAATGAAGGTCCTTCAAATGGCTTTTTTGACCTAACTTGATTCAGCAACACAATATAAGGGGAAGTAACAAACCCAGAGCTATTGCAAAGCATGAGAGAGCAGTTTGAATTTTTGTACTTTCAAAAGTCCATTGGAATTGTGCAGCCCATGTCCTCATTGCTCAGGAAATTAATTAGATCTCTTGATATTTTAAGAATGTTGCAGTAAAAAAACGCACACACAAATAAAAAAGAGCTAGTGCTAATGAAGATTTCAAAATCCTGGATTTGCTGATATGCTGATTACAAAAAATTAAATCATTAATCTGGGGAACAAAAGGCAACTGGGTCCCTAATATCAAAGATTTTACGTTGCCCAAGGCAAACTGGCCACATTCAACAATAAATCCAACCTCCTGAAAAACCAGGATGAAAAGAGAAGTGCATATTTACATCCGGCTCCTACAGGTTCACATTCCAAGCTTAAAGAGCAAAATGTGTACTTAAGCAAATATTGAAAAATAATGGCAAATGTCAAGTGTTTTGACCCCAAAGTCTATTGAAAACTAAATTAAGACACTTTGTTTGGTAAAATCACAGCTGGCCTTTTCCTTTTTCCAGGATATTTTTTTTTTCTATGTCCATGTCCTACCTACAGTTCTGGAACTTCATCATCGTCTCTAACATAAATACTAATTATATTTGGTGCTGCTTAATATTTTTCAGCATCAGCTAGAATTAGTAAGCTCTACAATCTGTTGTGGTAATGAGAGCTAAAAGGCTTTCAAAAGAATCATCTGAATTATGCTTGAAGGCTGCTGCCTGCTGATGCAAGTATCTACTATCATTTTACTGCGAGTATGGAGCTTTGTTATCTGAACTCATGGGTGGCTTCCGAACATTTTGTTACCAGGCGAAGTAACATCTTCAGTCTTTCTCCACAATGGCTATCTGAAAAAGTTTGTATTCCAACACACAGCTCCCATATCACAATGCACCACACAGTCAACCACCATGCAAAAACTATCCCCTAAAGAAGTTACCTAGCCTGGTATCAAAATATTTGGAAACCAACCCACAAGCTTGGGGAACGAATGTCCACTGTCATCCTACACACGAGCTAAAGATATTTGCCACTATCACATACCTTATTCTGCTATAATGCTCTAAAGGCAAAGGGTTCAGTGGTTGGAATGTCATGTCACCCTTTAAAAACTCCCTGATATAAAAATATCAAAAGTGTTAATTCCTATGCTATGCTATAATGGCACATGCAGGGAGTTGCAATAAATGGAGTACTAAGTGCTCTGCTCATGAATGCATATATTCATGGAGTCTAAAACAGTACAATTCAATATGAGACTCACACTATAGGGACACTACTGGTGTATTTATTAACTGGCAAGTGTGGGAATTTTAACAAAGCACATTTGAATGCATTAGGTTGGAAAATGTCAGTATAAGGCATAAGATCTACAACATATCCAATCAATATTTTGTTACTGAAGGGTCTGTATAATGTCAAATATAGAAGAAAAATCTGAGGACTATAGGACAAGATACAAATCCAATGGTCTAACAGATATTGTGGGATTCCACAATATCTCATCACAAGTCTCATCAAGACTCATTCTCATATCCAATAACTATTCATAATGGAAAATGCAGTCCAATTTAATGGCCTGAGGTACCATATCCATCTATAGGACATTTTTGAAGTGTATTAATACATTGAAGTCCCTATCTTGAAAAACATCCTGTAAGAAAAAACCAGGAGCACTGAGGTGTGCCTAAGAATTCAAATCATAAGCAATCAAGTTAGTAATATAAAAATCTTTGGATTCTGCCATTAATACTTTTGATTTTGTTTAAAAAATCCCCCAGTACAGTAGACATGAAGAGGACTTTGAAATAAGGCAAAACTTGGTTCCCAGTTTGGTTTCCTTCCCATTAGGACATCATCTTTTTCTTGCATTCTACTGAGCAGAAAACCATTCCTTCCACCGGCATGAACTTCTGGCCAAT
This sequence comes from Natrix helvetica, assembly GCF_964273705.1. NCBI lineage: Eukaryota > Metazoa > Chordata > Lepidosauria > Squamata > Natricidae > Natrix > Natrix helvetica. Next base: position 60,870,634 of record NC_138553.1, on the reverse strand, counting down.
CAGACACTTGCTGCAACAGGAGCACAGAAAGCACTCTGTGGTAGCATGCCAGTTGAAGTTGTTGTAAGTCACACGCTGAACTTCAGGATCAATAGCATTGTGGCAGCCTTGGCAGACCTGGGTAGTAAAGAAAATCAACATTCATTTCTTTCAAAGTTTGGAAAGTAATGAAGACAAGAATATTCAACACAACATAACTGACTAGTTGAAATTAGTGAACTTTTCTAGATCTATGACACAAAAATGCCAATGATTACTTGTAGTGCGCTTAAATGCATATGCATTTTTAGCATATCAGTTCTTTCCCCTTGCAATGATACCCCCCTCTTACCATGGGAAAGCCAAGGAAAATAATCAAAACCATAAAAAGGCGAAAGTTAGAATATTTTGGACATGTGATGTGACACCCAGAAAAATACGGCATACTTAGTCCTCCGAGGAAAGATTGAAGGCAAACGAGGTCCAGGCAGAAGAAGAACATCATGGCTTCAAAATCTAAGGGACTGGTTTGGACAAAACTCAACAACACTTTTTTGTGTGGCTGTTGATAAAAATAGGATTGCCAACATGATCCCCAACATCCGATGATAGATATGGCACAAGAAGAAGAGGGGTAATATCAGCTAAGAATCAAGCAAGCAGATAGAGTACCTATTAATTCAGAAGCTGGCTGCTTCCAGGATGTTTCATCTGAAAGGACAATTTGCATTAGCCTGGATTAATGGATATTACCTGTGGAACAACCCATGGCTAAGAAGTCCTTTGCTCAATTTCAGTGGATATACCAGTTTCAGCCTTTCCTGGAATAGATGCTAGTGGTGGCACTCATACCCTTGTTAAAACTTGATTCAAATACTGCAATGGGCTCTACAGATGCTTGAAGACTCTCTGTATGTAGAATGCAGCTGCCCATTTATCAATAACTCAAATCTAACTCTGCCACATTAGTCTGTTACTACTGTGTAGGAGTTGCACTGACAGCCAATTCAAGATGCTGGATACAATCTTTAAAGCCCTTTATAGCTTAGCCCCCAATTATCTTTGACACTACAGAGCAGAACTTGTCTATAATGTATGAAGACAAAGAAGGTATGCCATAAATTTTCTGCAGGAACAGGTTGCCCATGGAGATGAAATTGGCTCCTTCCCTGAAGATATATATGTAGGAAACTTATTCATGACTGGCTGTTTACAAAAGTCTTTGAGCAATGAAATAATTTTGAGGTTAGAATGGTTACTTCCCTTTTCAAATTTTCACTCCTGTAGTCTGTATTAATTTTTATCTCTTTGCCTCCAACTTATTTTATAGTACAGGAATTCTGTAAGCCAACAATAGACAGAGCTAGGAATTCTATGCAGGCAGCAGAGGATGGACTGTTTCTCCATACACATGCATACGCCCTTTTCCAGCCCTGCATATACAGTGTTTAGTTTGTGCTTTTCTTGGGATTCATTCATTGCTGGGGCTTTTAGGATGTTGCAGCATAGCTGACTCAAAGCAGTTCACTAAAGTCGAAATACAATCCATAAAATTGTAATACCATTTCTCTGAAAATAAGACCTCCCTGGATAATAAGCCCAATTGAGCTTTTGAGTGCAAGGCTAAAATAAGCCCTACCTTAAAATATTTAACTGCATGTGCAGCTGGTCCCTGCAATTTCCTAGGGGAGGGGAAGGGGGGAACATACCCCAAACACCCCACATGCACCTGTCATCCACATGGAACGGCCTCACAAAGGCCAATCCCGCAAACCTTAGCTACTGTGCCCCTTCTCTTAGTGGCATCTGCAAAAAGAGTGGCAGGCGCAGCGATGCTAGGGTTGATAAAAGTGTGCCAGAAAGAGACAGAACTTCTGATCCTCTCTGGATCAGCTGATCCGCAGGCCGAGGTTAAGGGGCCTCCTGCAAAAATAGTAAGACCTCCCCAAAAATAAGGCCAAGCACTTATTTCGAAGGTCAAAAGAAAATAAGACCCTGTCTTATTTTCATGGAAACACAAGTATAAAATAAATATCACAATAATTGTATACTCCACAAGCTTAGATACCAGACTAAAAAGCAAAGATCTGAAGTCATCCTGCAAATTCAAAGTTCAAACAAAGCAATTCATCAACATATATCTATCATATCTTATATTTTTATGATCAACTATCCTTCAAACATGAACATTTATGTGCTAGACAGTGTTATTCTCTGATCTTCATGTTTCTTTCACATGCTCACTTATTCTTGCTCTGAATTTGCTTTAAAGCAATTCTAAATGTAGCAATAGCTTGATTTGTCTCACTGAGATAAATTCTATTCAAGATTACATTGTACATAGAGCAAGCTTTTTTGCTTATGGAAATAGCTGCTTTGCTTAGTTCTTCAAAGAAACTTTTCCGTGTGCATGCAATAATGATAGAAAGTGAGCAACAGTGTGTTAAGAGCATGGGGTTTTCTTGGCTTGGGGCTGGAGATTTGGCTTCCCACCTTCCCATTTGAAGGATTATGCTACAATTTTTTTCTCATTTCCTATCTGGAAAAACTGTGTTGCTAATTTTCAGGAACTGTGTTCAGAGAGAGTTTTAGTGGTCACATAAGACCTTTGGAGTTCAACTTGCCTACCCTGTTTTGTATTTTTGTAGTATTTATTTACAGGTACTCCCATACAGAACACAAGAAGTTCTCTTGATTTATATGCCATATTTCCTCCAGGAGCTTATGGGGTCTTACATGGGGATCTTCCTTCCTGGATTAAGAAAATAAACGCTCCAAAGTGTTTTCATAGCTGAAAGCCATCTTAGGATCCAGTCTTCCTGATCCTCGACCAGTCCCTTAACTACAATGCAACAACTCATGCTGTGTCAGATCAATGGTCCAAAATCATCAGTATTTGCCAATTAGCAGCTCTCATGGATTTCAGACAGAAGTTTTTCCAACTCTATCTAGAAATTGAAATTGGGACTATCCAAGCAGTGGCGGATTAAGGCTCACTGGTGCCCTAAGCACCGACAATCTTGGTGCCCCCCTCCTTTGTACACACTGTACAAATCTTCATTGTTTTTTCTTTCTTTCTCAACTTTAGGGTGCCCCCTTTGGGTCTGGTGCCTAAGCACGTGCTTAGTTTGCTTAATGGTTAATACACCACTGTATCCAAGTGCAAAACACATGCCTTACTACTGAGCCATAGCCCTCCTGATTTCAAAGTTGTGCTCAGAACATCATAGAAGGACAGATATAAATTAATAATCATATTGCTGATGTTAGAACACGTACTACGTTTTATAATAGTCCAATCTTGTATGCTGCAGGAGTAAGTCTTGTTTTTTTCTCATCCACATCCTTACAGTCTCCGGGCAGTATGCCAGCCTTTCCACTGAATTTCTACCTAACCTACAATGATAAATGTATAATTGGTTGTCATTAGAGAAGACCCTGTAAACTGAATTGAAATATGAACTTATCCAACATCTTCGTACAGAATTGAATAGGAAGGAATTGAAATATTTTAAAAGAGTGGCTTTGATACTGACTCCCAACAGTTGCGCCAATCTTGGAGGATAACATGAGTGCCAGTACTCAAGGCTATCAAGAGATCTAAAAGGACCAGAAGGAGTACCCTCCTATATCAAACACCTGATATAGACAAACCATTAGTGCAATTTTTGCTTCATGCTCAGAATTCTGAATCCCAAATGAAAAGGGCCCTGATAACTTTTACAAGCACCATCACTTTCTCAAAAATCTAAAAAGGAAGATTGGGAATCAGCTAGTAGTTGTTACATACTGCATTATCTTACTTACAGTATACCATAAAGATTTACAGTGTGTAAGACTGTATTGTCTCTTTTTTTCCTCTCCCGGAGAACGGTCTTTCCAGGAACTACTCATGAAACAAGGTTTGTGAATGTCCACTTACACAGTAGTTGCAGTATTTATTCTAGGCAAAGCTAGACTTTCTTACCACAGCATGATTCTTCACATAACAGGGTTTGCAGATGGGCTTTTCATTAACCATGACATAGATTTCTCCAGCCAAGACACAGTCACAATCAAAGCAGCAGAAATGCTTCAGATGCCAGTTTTGACCTTCAGCTTGTGTATACTCATTGTTGAAAATAAGCTAAAGGAAAGACAAAGTTACCCAGGTTCACATTAATCTAGCTGCACAATTGCTTTCTTCTACCACAGCACATGAACTAAGACATGCTTCCTGCAAGCCTTTGTGTGATATTAGTTGGTTCTATTTAATAGATAGGATTTTTAAATGAAATTTCCTAGGTTTAAAAAAAAATTCCCCTCATTTCAATTTCATTTAACAACACATTATTTTTATAGAGCTGTACAAAACTATAACTGTGGTTAATGCTAAAGATTTATGGGAATTGGTTTTTTTTTTTGCTATAAAGGGTTTTTTTTCCATTTTCATAACATATAATCACATGTATATTATTACATAGCCAACATCATATTGTATTATTAAATGTTTACATCAATTCATCTTACCATCAACTCCCAAAACCAATTATTGGCTCTTCTGCTCTCCATTCACCATATTTGTACCTTATCCATCACTTTCTTCTCCCTCTCTCCTCTCCCTCTCTCCCTCCCTCTTTTCTTCCCTCTGTCATCCTTTCCTTCTCAACTTCCCATTCTTCTCTCCTTCTCCTCCCTCCCCTTTCCATTCCTTTCTCTCCTCCTCCTCCCCCCCCCATTTATGGGAATTGTTATACAATACAATACAATAGCAGAGTTGGAAGGGACCTTGGAGGTCTTCTAGTCCAACCCCCTGCTTAGGCAGGAAACCCTATACCATTCCAGACAAATGGCTATCCAACATCTTCCTAAAGACTTCCAGTGTTGGGGCATTCACAACTTCTGGAGGCAAGCTGTTCCACTGATTAATTGTTCTAACTGGCAGGAAATGTCTCTTCAGTTCTAAGTTGCTTCTCTTCTTGATTAGTTTCCACCCATTGCTTCTTGTTCTACCCTCAGGTGCCTTGGATAATAGTTTGAATAGTTATGTGGCAATTGAATTGTCATGTGCAAACGATGCATTGAATTGATTTTACAGAATTTAATTCTCACTGAACTGGTACGCTAGGATAATTAATTGATGAGCCATACCATCTACATGGCAAAACAGTATGTAACAGAAGAGAGAGACACACATCAGTCTGAAGTGACAAACAACTGGATTAAGTGTTATAACCAGGACAAAATCTATTTAAGAGTTTTCTGATTGTCTACAACAGTGTTTTTCAACCTTGGCAACTTGAAGATGTCCAGACTTCAACTCCCAGAATTCTGGGAGTTGAAGTCCGGACATCTTCAAGTTGCCAAGGTTGAAAAACGCTGGTCTACAACTTCAAATAGTTCTCAATTAAAAATAGTATTATATTGAGATAAGCTCAGAAAAGAGATCCAGGGACTTTTTAAAGGCCACTGTTCATAATGAATGCATCATAGTTGTGGAATTTATCTATGAAGCCTAATATGTCTAAGTAAACAGTCTTGGAAAACTGTTTACTTTTATTTTGGGTAAGATGATAAGAATGTATAGTTAACTTTATTTAAAATTGGTTTAAACCATTATATTATAATAAACATCTTGACAAATTATCCATTGTTCAGTTTAAGTAAGCACAAAGGAATGCACATTAGGGGAAAATCCATAACTTCACACTCAGAACCAATAGGAAAAATATTCTTGGAGTATTTCAAGAAAAATGTCAACTCAGAATACAGCAATCTAGGGAAAAATATAATTCCATACTAGGATCCTTTAGAAAAACAGGCAAAAACTAGAAATTAGACTATTGTAATGTCAATAAAGTAAGTTATTACATATTTGCATCTGAAATACCATGCAATTTCTGGTCCCCACATTTTAAAAAGAGAACATAATAGAAATGGCAAAAATGCAAAAGAGGACTATCAACTCTATTGGGGTTTTAACACCTTCTTGTGAGAAATGGATTGGCTATTTGGGAGTTTTGGGGGACTGACTGAGCAGAATCTGATTGAGATGCATAAACTAATATAAAGTACAGAGAAGGTACTTCTCTTCAAATTGCATGACTAGGGTTTTCAGTTAAGCTGAATAGAAAGTTTAGATAAAAGAAAGCCCATTTTCATGAAGTGTATAAATCACCTGTGGAATTCATTACCAGAGGACATGATAATGGCCATTACTTTGGATGTCTTTCAAAAGGGAGGGGATAAATTCATGGAGGATAGCTATATGAAGGGTTTTATCTGCTTATAAACACCACTCACAATGGAACAACTGGGGTAATATTTTCTGGCCACTGTGAAAGGAAAAACGCTGCAATAACATGAACCTTGGCCCGATCCATGAGGACTAGTCTATCAAGAATGTTCCCTAAAGCATCTCCTAGGCCAGTGATAGTGAACCTGTGGCACCCCTGCCACAGGTGGCACGTGGAGCCATTTGTTAGGGCACTCCAGGCATTGCCCTGTCAGCTCTCTTCAGCCTTCTTTTTTGGCCGTTTTTCACCCTCTGAAACTTCCGGAGCGCAAAAAACGGAACTACGGAAAAACCGGAAGTCACCTCTGGGTTTCCCGCAGGGCCATTTTTCACTCTCCAGCGTCTTCAGGAGGCCAACCAGTTAAATTATTTCAGGAGTTAAAGGAAATAATTTGCCACTGGAATTCAAAGTTGCATGGAGATCTTTAACTTTTTTTCTGTTTGTATAAAAAAAGACTTGACAAGGTTAATATCTTTACAAGGGCTTGGCATCGGTGGCCAATCTTGGCAGATAGAAAACTGGGCCAAAGGGATTCTTGCCTCATTAGTTCTTTTAGGCACTAAAGAACAACCAGGAAGACTCTTGCTCACCTCATCACATCCAGCACAGCGAGGTTTTTCACTGTCACAGTAGTGTCGGCCACAATAGAGTTTTCCATTTTTCCAGAAATAGATCATATCTACAAGGAGTTCATTGCAGGTGCAGCAGACAAAGCAAGCAGGATGCCAGAGTTTGTCATATCCAGCCCGTTCAGCATACACAGCTGGGTCACCTTCTTTCATATTTTGATTGCACCTGAAACAGAACTGCAAGGAAACCACAAAAATCATAATGGAGAACGGAACATGTGTGTGTGTGTGTGTGTATATACACTTATGTATGATTTATTTATTTATTTTGTAGGCAACCCATTCAGAACAGTTTTGGCCAGTAAGTAGATTAAAAGCACAAAAGTACAACAAGCAAAACATGAAAGGGAAAAGATGTTCAAATTGGGAAATAATAGATACAGTAACAGCTAAATAAATTATGGAGTCCTTGGTGCTCTCTGAGCTGGGTTGTTTTTTTTGCAAATGTTTCATTAGCTGGCAAACATCTGTGCTAGAAAAGAATGGGGTTTGGTTATATACAATAGCTTGCTCTATGCAAGTTAGTAGGGAGTTCTTTTCTCCTTGGCAGTTCTTTAATTAGGGTATTGCTTACTGCTTTTTTGTCATGTATTAATCCTAGTGTAAATTTCTGCCCATCTGGGTGTTAATTGCTGGTCTTTTTCATTCCCTTTTTAGCCTCTTTTAATCTCTTTTCAATGATGTATAAATGTGATTTATCTCTATGTGTCTGTTGATGGCTGATTTGTCTGAGGACCAAGTTTCCAGATTTCCCTAGTGTTCTTAGATTTAGTTTGGTCTAGAATCTCACAGTTTTCCAGTTGAAACTATGCTTGAGATTGTTCATGTGTAGTGAAATCAAAGAGTTTCCATCGTGTTTTCTGACTGCTACTTATAATTCATGGATGCACTCTTCTGCTTGTCTATCCTACGTTGTAACTGTTAAAGTCTATGTTGTAGATGACTCCTGTTTTTCCTTCTTGAACTACTGGGTACTTTGGTTTATGTTTATGTAAGATATTTGGAAAAATTGCTAGTTTCAAATCAGCCTTAAAGGCGAATGGCTGGTTATGTGATGAACCTTCAGTTACTGAATAATTCATCATTTAGCATGGGATGGACATATCTCACAGTTATTGTGGGAGCACAAAGAACTAGCAGTAGGGGCAATCTTTCCGAATACCCTAGAACAGGGGTGTCCAAACTTGGCAACTTTAAGACTTGTGGACTTCAACTCCCAGAATTCCCCAGCCAGCAGCTGCCAAGTTTGGACACCCCTGCCCTAGAAGCAACACAAGTAATCTAATGAAACTCCAATATTCTTTTTAATCTATGCTCTAGCTCGTATTTTATTTGAACAGATCTTTTAAATAAATTTGTAAATCAGCCTGAGATTTACAAGTTTTGTAACAGTTTGATCTCAGACATTAGAAAACAGTTACCAATAACAGACAAGAATATTACTGAAATATATTTCATGGTATGGTTGTAAAGAAAAGTTAGAACACAACCACTTTTTCATTATATATGACAAAAACATACTATGGACTATAAACTGGTATTTTTCATGAATGTCCTACCTTTGGGAAATTATGGAAGTATGTGATGGGCACAAGTCCCTGAAACAGTTGAGAATGTTCCTTCCAGGAAACATTTGTTGCCTAAAGTTGAGCACACTTTCAAACAAAGGCCCTAAGACCAGTGTTTCTCAACTTTTGCTGACTAGAGAATTCTGGGAGTTGAAGTCCACATATCTTAAAGTTTTCAAGGCTGAGAAACATTACACTAGGCTACAACCGTTTAATTTTTTAAGAAGCCTTATGACATTTACATGGGATCCTAAAGCATTCTTGGAAAAAAAAGATGCTTGGAGGCAACATACCAGTGTCATTTAAAAGATGGAATAGGAAGTTTGGAAGGTATCCAAAGACGTCAATAAGTAAACTGGTGATGCATCATAGTTTTATAACCCCAAATTATTTAAAAGGCTACAGTTAAATAGTTATTTCTGTCCCTGAGTGTGAGAATCATTCATGACTTTAATAAAGTGAGTTTAGCTAAGTAGAACACTCAGTTTGGATTTCAGAAAATGATATTTAAGTTAGGAAGCAGATATTTGAACTCTGCTTTTTATGGCTACTCTGGAGAAAGAGAAAAGTGTCCAAATCTCAGGTTACCAAAGTTTCATCATATTTCTCCCCCACCTCAGCCAGAAAGTCTCCCAATGAACATCGATAAACGGAGGGGGGTGGGGACGTGCATCTGTGTCTGTATAGCACACTGGCTTTCTAGTGTATCTCTTTTCCTGACTCATTGAAAGAAACAATGAGGAAGTTGTAAATTCAATTTTAAAGTGGAACCAAAGCACCTTCTTTTTAAATTAAGTGGGAAAAGAGGAAACAAGATTGGCTTTCTTTTGTTGGTTCCCATTCAATGGTCAGTTTCCTCTCTCCCCCTCTAGGGAGATTTGTTTTCCTGCAGGGTTCTTAGTTTTCCTCTTGAAAAACATTTAAAAAGGAATAATACAGCACATGGGGAACTAATGGCTCTCATCTAAATATAGTTCGCTCACCAGCAAAAGACAAAATATTGATCTCTATGCAGATCTCCAGTTGGGCATGTTATATTAATATTATTGAAAGAGCTCTGCATGGTTGAATTGCTTTCTGTTGCTGCCCAGAAGATATTCTAATTATAAAGTGGATATTTTGGCTCAGCTTTGGAAATATATTTTTAATTGTGGCTGTCTAATATATGGTGACTGCCCCTGAAGATATTTAAGCAAATCCTGCACTGCTACATCTCAGTTACTTGTTAAAAGAAAGATTCTTGCACTGAGCATGTGGTTGGCCTAGATGATCTCTAAAGACTGTAGGAAGTTATTACCCAGCCCTCTCCCAGAAAAATGAAATATCCTAGGAAATATTGAAATGGCAGAATATTACATTTCCCTGGATGTGAAAAGGAAGAAACATGTTTAAAGGGAGAATAGCTCCCTGCAGCTTCCTGCCCCCACCCACTTTGTCAATGGGCCATTAAGATGGCCAAACCAGTCCCTTTACATAATAAAGAGTTCTCCCCTTCAGCTCCAGTGGGGGTAGAATTAAGGCATGATAATATTGGCCCTTTACCCAACTCACTACATGGCATCTGAGAACTCAACCAAACCTGGATTCAAAACGCAGTCTAGAGAGTTGCCCCTGCATGGCCCCATGGGAGTCTGACAACCAATCAGAATACAAGCTCAAGATCAAAGGCCAGAGAGGGCATAAAACCAGGGACTTAGCATCTTAGCCTCCCTTCTCTTTTTCTCAGGACTCAAGCCATGTGGTCCTGTCCACCAATAAACCATCTTTCCAAGTAGCCTCCATGTCTCCAGTGTCTTTTTCCCCACTTGGGAGCCGAACCCAGGACATTTCTTCCAACAAGACATTTTTCCATTAAAGTCTAACCAGAAGTAAAAATTGTCAGATTCTATGGATCCCTCTCCCATCAGTAATTATCAATTCTGGTCACCATAGGCTTTTATTTTTGTTCTACCAATTCTACTTTGCAGAAAACCCCCTTAAAACAATAGCATTTAAAGGGATAAGATTTTATGCAAGCAAAACCTCTCATTTCTTTTTTTAAAAGAGACAAAGTTTTAATACATTAAGCTGCAAATACAGGAAGCACATTATGAGAGAATAAACCTCCAAATAACTTATTTTCTTTGATCCGCTGTTTGGACATGCACACTCACAAACATATGCATCACCCACTTACATATTGAGTTCCCTTCTGACCAGCCTGCTTGCCTTCCATGGCTCCTACGGTAGTGGAGGTTCCCTTCTCGCCATTACTCAGGATATCCTTCTCCCCGGCTTTCCCTTCCACTTCACTGGGAAGCTTGACATCACCCACGCCCAGCGCTTCGGTCTTGTATTTCTTCACAAACTGCTCCATCTGCTTCACCTCATTAGGTGTCAGCTCGTGGCATTTGGAAGGGTCCTGATCGTGAGCAGGCAGCTGCTTGGCCAACTGTTTCTTGCGGTACTGAGCCCCTTCCGAGCCAGCCACGGGCTGTTTCTCCTTTGGAAGCATCTGCATGTAGTGCCTCGCCTAAAGAGTGAGGAGAGAGGGCTAGAATTAATGGTCCATGCGATTCCAGCTTTCTAAACAAAAAAAAAGGAAAGGAGATTAGGAGTGCTCTATAGAAATTGCTCATCTTCAGGGGAAACAGAGAGCAAGGTGTGCATGATGGAGCTGCTGAGTCACTTGGAACAATGAGTCAGAATTTAGATTTAAAGTTATAGAAGTGTGGCTTTCCTCCACTGCTACTCAGCGCTAACACTGAATACTTTTAGCTGTATTAGTTAGCTTTTATCCCAACTATGATTTGCTATTGCTCTGACAACAGAAGGATTATTTTCTCCCAACAGAAAAAAGGATTAGTTTTCCTAATGGTAAAATATAACAAATCTGACAAATATCTTCACAAAGTTTCTCAAATAATCTCTAAGACCTAGCCCTTTAAGGTTTACAAGTGCTTCTGTTTTAGATCACCCAGAATGACATTGTATAAACTTAGGACTGAAGCACTAAAAGTAAAAAAAGAAAAATCCCAACAAGGCTATCCAACTACCTCATCTAGAGGAATAGTATAATAAACCAAAGGGAGCTTTTTCTTTTGGTTGACAATACTGAATTTAGTCTGACCATATACAGTAACAGAAAATGTGCATGCTTGAGTGCTATTCCACAGCCTTTAAGTGATGACATAGATTCATGGGGTTTTTTTCCCAGTGTGGTGTCCCATTTCAGGATGTCATTTTTAAATGGTTCATTTGGGGGATTCATAAATCATCTTAAGTGCCTGGGATGCCTCCAATGTAATACTTATTCCTAACTATGAACACAAACTCACGTCCCCTTCCTTCTTAGTCTCATTCAAACAGCAATATTTTTCTTATGTCCATGCTTGCAATTGCACTCGGCTGCTTGAAGAGAAACGTGCACAGGAAAACCAGGAAACTAAATTCCTCTTATTTGCATATTCAATCATGAATTATAGCTGAGACAATTATGGCATTTGCATATTACATTCCTTATATATACTTGCTGCCCGCCAAAAGAGACTATTCCTGACTTGCTTGTCTCCTCCCAACTCCACCATAAGCAGAAAGGATAATTATTCCTCACTAACATATGAGTCTTTATGATCCTAAGCTGATATCTCACCAGGGTTTGATTCTGAACAGGAGGTGCCCATTCGTAAGTTACTGTATTGATGGACACATTCTTCTTGGCTGTCACAGGATTAGTCAGTATCATTACATTACGCTTATACATGGGAATACCATCTGATTTCAGCTTTGCAATTAGAGTAGTATACTTTGTATCCTCAAAGAGCTTCCCCACTTTGCGGTCATCTTCATTACTGGTGGGAATATCATGTTCCTCTTGGCCACACTTGCAATTTCGACATATTTTTCTAGGTTGAAAAGAGAAGCATAATTTAGGCAATGTAGATACATGGAAATAGAACTGGTCTTGTAGAACTTATTCAGCCCAGCAGAATCCCAATTTACTTTAATTCTAGCACTGAAGATTTTATCTATCTGGATAATGAAATGTCTGCAAGAAAACAACCAAGCTCAGAGAGCACTCAGGACTCCATAGTTCACCCCTGAATTACAGATATTTCTTCTATGGGCATCTAATGAGTCTTGAGAAGGAGTTTTAAGTAGCATCCAAATGTCAGAACTTGCCCTTACGGGATGTAGTTTGTTATTTGTTCTGTTGTTAATAAATAGCAAAGAGGAGGGGGCCAGGGGGTTAAACTGGATTTTAAATTTGTGAATTGAACAGTTATATAAACTTGTTAAAGAAATAAATAAAGTTATATATAGGCAACAATGAAGCATTTGATGTTTGTTCTTCTATAATTTAAAACTACCAATTTTATTGTATTTTCTCTATCTTTAGTTTTTATAACATACTTAATTGATTTTTGTCTCAATTTACAATTTTTAAACTATAGGTTTTCCTTCTAAATTATATTTAAATACAAAAGAGTATATACACTGTTTCCCAATTTACATCCAAATCAATAGGAAAGTAATGGTTACATTTCAGAAAAATTTAAAATGAACTGACTGTGTTGCTAATAATTTTAATTTAGGTCATTACCTTCCAAGGCAAAGACATAACAGAACTATTCAAAACCACTGATTCTGAGATTAAATTGTTATCATTAATTTGAGAACAGCATCCCTTTCAATAACAATAGGCACACAACAGTGGAATATGGATCTGCCTCTGCTTTCTGCTTGTGGTCACTCCACAATGTTTTCCTTGATCACTTTAACCAATCTGATCCGACGGTTATATTTTTATGTTTTTATTATTAACTGCAATTTGGAGTCTCTTTTGCACAACACAAATCTCCCCAGATTTCTGAAAATGCTCAAGAATATAAAGGTTTTATTCACATCCTACTTTCTACGATGTGAGCAGCAACCAAGATTTCAAAATCTGAAAGCACTGAAGTACAGTTCCAGGCCATATATGGTCCTGGAATACTAAATTGGACACCTTATCCTAAAAGAAATTTAATGATCACAATTATGCAGAGTTAAGGCCTTTTACATCATTGGACACATAGCAGTAGTTTAAATTCCTCAACTGGTATGTTAGGAATTCTGGTTTTTTCCTCATTTATAGGATGTTTTAAAAACTGTAACAAGTATTATACTCCCACCTAGTGGAAAAATATGAAACTGTAGGTTTTAAAGCAAATCTTCTGTGTGTGTGTGTGTGTGTGTGCGCGTGTGTGTGTGTGTTGCGCACATTCCCCCTCTCTCTTCTCCCCTCTTCCTCCCTTCTCCCTCTCCCCATGTTTCTATATATAATCTTACCTCCAGAAGTGTAGTTCAAATCCTTCACATTTATCTTTACATTTTAAACATTGGGCTCCAAATCCTTCTTCATGTCCTAAGCCCATCTAAAGTGAGAGAAGAGGAAAAACAGTTTTAGCACAATATTAGCATAATAGCGGTATTCTTGTAAGGCTTTTACTGGTGGGGCAAAACGTGGCATACTTCCAAAATAAAATAAAAAACATGCCACTTTGGCATTGCAGTGAAATAAATCATGCTGCGGTGCTTTATTTGGGTATCCATAAAAGATTATAATCATGGTAAAGAAGTTAAAATGGAGAAAAAAAATATACAACACATTTTTCTGATAGTGGATACTGGTATGTACATATGCAACTGACACTTTTCCATTAAAGGCTAGATTTCAGAAGAATGAATATCCGTTAATGGTCTGCGTGCACATTTAAGCATATCATGTTCAATTTTTTTAATGTACAACTAATCTGATACTCAATACTTGAAAGAGTCAAAGCAGAGCATAATCTGTAGTACAAATTAGATTAAAAACAGGAATTTGAGCACAACAATGTATCCTTGAAATAGTGGTAAGAGAGTTTTGAGCAATATCTTCTTACATAAATAGTCATTTTTGTCAGCCATTCAGTTGTGTCCCACCTTCGGCCACTCTATGGATCAACACTCACCATGCTTGTCCCTCTGCCTCACATTGCCTCATTTAGATCTGTCATCATCATCTCGGTGTCATCCTTTATAGCAGGGGTGTCAACTCAAGGCCCGGAGGCTGGATTCGGCCCACAGGGTGCTTAGATCTGGCCCGCAAAGCCACCATGGAAACAGTGAAGAATTGGCCTACGGTGCTTCTGCCAGTGAAAACATGCGGCCCTCCTGAGCTCTGTTTTTGCTGGCAGAGGGTTGCAGGAGGCTGTCACAGCTGAAAATGGAGCTCAGGAACCCATTTTCGCCCCCCAATACAAGTGATATCATGATGGCCCCACCCTGGCCATGCCTCATCCCCTGAGGTCAAACACAATCCTGATTTGGCCCTCAATGAAATCTAGTTTGACACCCCTGCTTTATAATGTCCAGCCAACAGGCGGTGGGGCAGCCACTTCTCCTTTTTCTGATCACTCCCAGCATGATTTACTTTTTAAGTCAGCTCTCATGACATGATCAAAGTATGACACCTTTTAGCTATTTTGACTTAAAGTGATATATATAGCTAGAAAACCAAGGAGTCTACGAAATACCATGCAAAATCTGCCCTGCCACATTCATTGGACAAATTAATAGGAGAATAAATGCACGCATCGCAGAACACAAGAACGCAGTCAGAAAAGAAAGAAAGAAAAAAACTTCCTCCCTTTTCCAGCACCTTAAAGCAACAGGACATGAAATTGATTTTGAAGGAACCAAATTAATCTCCAAAACAGAACACTTCAACAAGGGAATAATTATGGAAGCCATCGAAATAGAGAAACACTCCCGCAACATGATAGGCGTGATGATACCTCCCACCTACCAGACATCTGGAAACCAGCCCTAGTCAACAAACGAACCCCACCCACCACCCAGGTCATTACAACACAAAAGAACAATGGACACACAGCCAGCACCTCAGCCACACAGGATGATACAAAACAGCCGACCAATCTAGAAACATCAACTCCATCTACCAATCAGGATGCAACTATACAGCCAATCAACCCACTTACAGCAACAAAGCCAGCACTACACACACACACACACACACACACATCAAGATTCATAGAGAGACGACAGCTCCAACCACGCCTTACTCACACAAGCATGAAGCCGAAAACACCAGCCTGAAGATGGCGAGTGGGACCTTGCCGAAACCTTGCCAAGATAATCTCAATCTTACACGGGAAAAGACCTGAATACAACAAGACCAGCATACCTACACCCGTGAAAATCTACACAGACACACACACACACAAACACACGTGTATATAATTTTATTTTATATAAATAGTACTTAGTATTAATTCAGCTTGGCCTTTTATGTTTGATATCTGTAGATTTTTCTAAATACAATTAAACCAAATTCTGCTTGGAATTTAGGAAGTATACAGCTAGTCCACATTTAGTAATCACAATTTGAACCGGCACCTTGGTCACTCAGTGAAATTGCAACTATGCTTATGATTTTACTTCATCTTTCCCTCGATTTACTGACTTGCAAAGCCTGAGAATTTGTCATTTTTCATCACCATTGTGAATCGTTACTAAACAGGATATTGTTAAATATAGTACTAAAAAATGGTCTGCGCTGAACAGTGCCTCTTGGAGTGCATCTTGGGAAATCCCCAAGTACCGACCAGTGGCAACAGTGGTCCCCAATGGCCAGGTAAAACACAGCTTATGCCAAAAGAACTCACCACACAGAGGATAGGATAGGAGGTGGGGGGAGTTTGAGATGGAAAAAGTCAACACGCAACCAATCTTACAGAGCTAAGCAAAAACAGTCCCTTACGGGCCGAGACTGAGATTAAACTGGAGCCATGCAGAGGAAGTAGAGGGGCGTGGCTGGGCAGATTGGACATGAGAATAACCCATCAGTGACCCATCCCACAGGCTACTTCGTAGAAATGGTCAGTTATTAGTAGTTGTCAGAAACCAGTACCAATACTTATGAACAGTCAATTGGGCTGTTTATTCAGAGACAGAGCAGGAAGAGAATGTTTCAGATGTTGCAAGATTGATATTAGCCTCCTGGGATAAAGCAGACAACCAGATAAGCAAACTCTATTTTGTTGTAATGATACATTGACAGATACACTGAAAGTACAATTCTCCTGCTCCTTTATTGCTTGAAAAACTAGGGAGGGTCTCTTCTGAGCCACTTGCCTCACTCACCATCCAGCCGTGGGCTATGCTATCTCTTATTTGACAGTTCCGAGGCAGTATCTCTTTCCTCAGTCTGCCAAGATCTTTCTCACATATTCTACTATTTACATCAAGCCACCATAGTCCTTTTAGCTGTGAATTGTAAAAGGGCCGTCTGAATGGTTTGCAGATCAAAAGGCATTACAAAGTAATTATCATAGCTAATTCTAAATTGTGTCGATAAATAATGAACAAAATCAGTCAGGACTCAAAAAAGCTACAATTTTGATCACTATCCCTCTATCATCTTTTCAGGAACACAAATCATCACAAGTGAAATAAAGAAAATCCTTTATTTATTTGGAACATCTGGTCTATGAGGTGCTGAACCACACAACTCTTGAACCAGCACACTGTGTTTCAAACAACCAGAGTTATTTATTTAGCAGTATATTTATTGCATAATAATGTGAACTGAACTGTATA
Source organism: Natrix helvetica (assembly GCF_964273705.1). NCBI lineage: Eukaryota > Metazoa > Chordata > Lepidosauria > Squamata > Natricidae > Natrix > Natrix helvetica. Next base: position 60,853,558 of record NC_138553.1, on the reverse strand, counting down.
TTAAACAGCTTATAGCACAAACTGTTATAAAAATGTATAGCATAATAATATAAAATGAACTATTTAGAGGCTATGTTGTTTTAAATTGATTTATTGTAATAATTGCTATATTTATATGCTACTGTTTTTAGTCAATAGATTTTAACCAATACCGAAAAGCAACAGTGATTACAGTCTATTTTCCTTAATTAAACCAATTTCCTTTTGCAGCGGCAACGATTAATCCATCCTCAGCATAAAATGCATGTAAGTGTTTGAGTAAAATCTTTTTACACACTAATATAATTTAAAACCTAAATACAATTCATGTCCTATAACAATGTTTGAGCAAGCAGATTTTTTTGTGGGGGGTGGGGGGTGGAGGGGAAAGAAAAATTGACTTTTTTCTGGAAACAAACAGTATATGCTACTGCAGTCAGAAGGTGGATTTATTCCAATTTAACTGCATTGAAGTTTGAATGCCTTTTAAAAAGCTTCAGGAAAAGCAGATCTCAAGCATGGCTACATTTGTCATCATTGTGATTATTTACCTCAGAAGATGTGTTATAATTGCTATAAATTATACATTGGACTGCATGGGATTATTTCTGAACACTAAAACTAACTTTCCAACATATCCAAAAATTATAACAAATTGGCCCATGCAAGGGCCTAACAGAGGATGGAATCAATTTCTCCATAAATGGAATCATGGAAGAAACTAAGATACATAGGTCAGTTGAAATGTTGCCAGAAGAGATTTCTGTATGTCAGTTGCTAAAAATTCTAAAAACATCTGGAATTTTAAACATGTCTATTCCGATTTTAAACCCGTCGGCATATGAAAGGCATTATAAGCACACTGAAATCATTTGCTTCACAGTGTCTTCATGACTAAAATATTACTTCAGAGCCAAGTGTTGTAAATAGTTACAGGCAGCCTAATGTTTGAAGAAACAAAGGGCTTGCTTTAATCAGTTTGGAATGCTCTTGGGGGGGTTCAGCACTGGCTGACTTCTACATTAAACTGCATTGTCTTCAGTTTGCATCTGGCCTCATTTAAATGACTCTCACCTTGACTTTTGCATGGGAGATATGCTGCCATGTTAAGCTAGGCATTCCTAGCTCAACATGGCTAGTTTTACCTTAGCCCCAAAATCAGTCCTCCCAACAGATTGCCCTCTATGTTGCTTCCTGGGAGCCTCAAGGAAATTAGAGTAACATCCTGAAACCATGGTCTCGCCAGGAAGCAACGCTTGACTTCTGCGAAGATAGAACTTGGAGGTCCCAGTTACTCTAGACTGGGCTGGTTTTGATAGGAAGTGCTGTTTAAGAGGAAAAGTATCATAACCAGCCTCCTGTCCTCAGTGGGATGGCTGCAACTTGCACTAGCCCAGACTACACATCTGCTTTACAGTCTACACACTAACAAGAAATTGAATCCAGCCACTCCTTTACTTTCCTATCCTTACAGCTCCAATCTTTCCAGCCTTTCCACAAGGGAGGGCAGGGTTGTCAATTTGTTGCAAAACCCAGATCACAGCCAGAGACCCTGAAACAATCACGTGTCCTGCCATGAAAGACTACAGAAATATTAATGACACCAAAGCGCCACACATTCCATTTGAACATATTAGAGCAAACCATCTGTTACTGTAGGACTCTCATAACTTCAGAGAGTTAGGAATATATAGGCTGAGGCCCATTACAAGTAGTCCTTGAGTTACGAATGGAATGGAGCCTGCCCATTCCATTCTTAACCCAATGATTCGTGGGAGTGAATCTTGTCCTTTTAACGCAGGGGTGTCCAAACTTGGGAACTTTAAGACTTGTGGACTTCAACTCCCAGAATTCCCCAGCCAGCCATGCTGGCTGGGGAATTCTGGGAGTTGAAGTCCACAAGTCTTAAAGTTCCCAAGTTTGGACACCCCTGCTTTAACGAGATCACGCCCCTTTTTCGCCCACACATGCAGCTCGTTAAGTGCACATGAGGTATCTTGGGGTGGGAAACATAGGGGGGGATAGTGATGGAACAGGCCACCTACTTCAAACCATCCAAGGCCTCCCCTGACTCACGGATACCTCATTCTCCCTCCTCTGTGGTCCCCACAATTGATTCCCCCCCCCACCCATCCTGCTGCACTTACCTTATGAAGACCTGTCTCTTCTCCAGCCTGTTTCTTTGCCTGCTTCTTCCTTTCTCATCAGCAAAGGGCTTGATGAGGCCTCCGGTGAGGAGAAAGGAGGCTCGGTGACTACACATGGTCTTCCAGGTCTCCTTTTTCATCACCAGAGGCCTCGTCAAGCGGATCTACGGCAAGAAAGGAGGCTCGGAAGTCTGTGTGCGGCTCTCTGGGCCTTCTTTCTCATAAGCAAAGCGCTTGAGGATTGCATCCCTTTAGGCCAGGGGTGTCCAAACTTGGGAACTTTAAGACTTGTGGACTTCAACTCCCAGAATTCCCCAGCCAGCCATGCTTAAAGTCTTAAAGTTCCCAAGTTTGGACACCCCTGCTTTAGGCTTCGGCAGCCCTTTTTAAAAAGCCAGAAGGAACAGAGTTTTGGAGGGATGCGACCTCCCCTCCCAAGCTTCGCTGTTGCTGACAAAAGCTTTTTGCAAAGGGCTGCCGAAGCATACAGGGGCACAATCTCCCTGCAGGTTTCAGCAAGGAAATGGCAAACGGTGAGAGGGCTTGAAGGACTGAAGCTTTCCCTCTGTTTGCAAACCTCCAAGCCTCAATTCATAGAGAATAGAGGTCTAAAGTAAGAGATCAGTAGCCCAAGATCTCGCGCTACTGACTTCACATGATGTCATGGTACATTAGGCCTCTGTTCTCTCTTAATGCACCAAAAGCCGGAAGCAAATAAGTAGGAAAAGAAACCGTGACAGAGAGGAGTTCTTCGCAAGGTGAGTCTCCACAAGCAAAGTACCTGTGAAGACCCAGCTGGTGGGTGGGGTGGGGGATAGGCAGGGCAAATGTTGCAGAGCCTCCATGGACATTCGTAAGAGTGAACAACTGTTGTAGTTGTTTCATAATTTTGGAACTTATTCATAAATGCTAGGGGGGTGCTTATCACGAACATTTGCTAAGGGGATGCTTGTAACCCAGAATTACCTGTATTTCCTTCTGCCCTGCAGAATAAGAAAATATCACCATGTTTCCCCGAAAATAAGACCCTATGTTGTATTTTTTTTGCTACTAAAAAAGGCACTAGGTCTTATTTTTTGGGGGGGGGGGTGTCATCCACTGACTCACCACACTTGCACGCATTGCCTTCAGCCTCGTTTTTGCTATCAGAGGCCTTCAGGAACTTCTGCATCCAGCAAGGCCAGCAAGGCTTTCCTGAAGGCCTCTGCAGCCAATAACAGAGCTTATCAGCTAGAAAGGCCTTCAGAAAAATCTTGCTGGAGGCAGAAGAAATGGACCAAGGTATGCGAGGCCTGGCTGCAACTGTCCGAAGGTAAGTCATAGGGCAGTTCCACCCTCCATCCCCACCCTAGCTTAATTTTTACCTGTGCACCCTGGAGTGGGCAGGTCTGTTTGGCCTCCTGAAACCGGAGAACAATCAGTTGCCAATGGTCAGGCCAATTTCTATGGAGAGAGGTTGTTCTATAGGTAGCTTGGTTTGAAGCCATAAAAGGTTTTACAAGTTGCCAGTAGCACTTCTGATCGCACTGAGAAGCTAACAGGGAATCAGTGCATGGCTCAAAGTATAGGGGGTCACATAGTCACAGTACAACTGCCAGTGAGCATCCATCCAGGTGACTGTATTCTGTATCCCCTGAAGCTTCTTGGGGGAACATGGGGCAGTGGCTTAATGATGCTGGAACTGTCGGCCAGAAATGATCTGTACTCCGGCAGTTCAAGCCGGACTCTGTGAGCTCCCCTCACTTGATCCCTACTCCTGCCGTCCCAGCAGTTTGAAAGCCTGCAATATAGTGAGTAGATAAATGGCTACCACTACGATGGGAAAACATAGCTGGGTTCACATGTATGGAGAGAGGAAACCCACTGCTGGACTTCGCCAGACACAAGGCATTGTAACAGGAGTGAAGGTGAGGCAAGATTGGCAGAGGAACCTGAAAGAGCTAGCAACCCAAACGGGGTTAGCTAATTGGTGTAAAGCTAGTTTGGCCCTCGTGATGCACTAAGGATTGGCAAGCAAATGCTGAACAGAATGAACTAGTAATCTAGGCTCTTAGACTGCGTTGTGTTTAGCATTTGTAGATTTCCCTGACCACTTATGCCAAAATAAATAAGAAGCTTCTCAATGGTTTCTAAAGGCAGACTAATATATCATATTTTTCAGAGTATCAGACACACCGGAGTATAAGACGCACCAATGTTTTGAAGAGGCAAATGAAAAAGTTTTTGCACTCTGCAAACTTCCCAAAACTGGCCCATTTTTTTGCGAAAATAGATTCATTTTTTTTTCAAAAAAAGGGCATGAATAGCCTTTAGGAGGCTTGTAGAGTGCTCCTGGGGAGGGGGGGGAGCAAAAACGAGTAAAAAATGGGGCCATTTTTTGTCAGAAAAAGGGTACAGATAGCCATTAGGAAGCTTATAGACTGCTTCTGGGAGCTTGGGGGGCAAAATAGAGCAAAAAGCAGCCCGGGTTTTTTGCTCATTTCTGCCCTCCCGAGCCCCCAGGAACTCTCTGAAAGCTTCCTACAAGCTATGCACGGCCATTTTAGTGAAGGGGGGGGGGTTCCAGGAGGCAAAAAAAATGCTGCATTCAGTGTATAAGACGCACCCAGATTTTCAGCCTCTTTGAGGAAAAAGATATGTGTTGATGAGGGTAGGAATCACTGTCACAAAGACCTCTTATCCCAGAAAAATCTGCAACTGAAACTGCAATGAGTCCCACCCATAGTTCCTGTCTACTGCTTTAGTGTGAATCCAAAGAGCCTCCCAAGTCATGGATCTGTTCCTCCCTGTCCAAAGTAATCACTGGGCCTGAAAGAGAACCCCAATGCAGAAAGAGCAATTCTGTCTTGCTTGGGTTCAGTTCCAAATTGGTCTGCTTAATGTTGATTGAACTTCAGCAGCATCCTCGGTATCGTCTGAGGTGGTGATATAAAGCTGGGCATCATTGGCAAACGTGATACTAAAACCACAAACTGCCAGATGATGTTTCCCAACAGCTTCACGTAGAAAGCAGAGGGGAGAGGATGGACCTCTGCATTAGTCCGTAGGAAAGCACATCTTTCTTCTACTATCATTGACTGATGCAATCTGCTAAAAAGTGTCTGCCCTGCAGGCAGTCATAAAAAAGGTCATTTACTAGAGTGAACAATGTAATCTTGGTCTCATGCCCAGGCCTGAACCCTGATTGATGGGTCCAAACAATGTATTCAATCTATGAAGCTCAGTATGGATCCTGAGTCACTGTCCAAACAAAAGAAGGAGGTTAGATTGAATGATGTTGTCTAACATGGATGGACCTAGGAGGCCTCTTAAGGAGGGGATGCACCATTGCATCATGGCCTCTTTCAAAACCATAGGCATTTTCCTCTCTCATAAGCAAGTGTTGTTAATAATCTCTTGGTTGCAGGAAATCCTGCCACCCAAAGGAACCAGGGCTGAGGAACCAGCTTACAAATAGCCTACAGATAGCCAAGGTCACCCTGCAGAGGACCCTATTCACTTCCTCAGATAATATGCCTAGAGAATTCTCCATGCACCAAGCTATACCTTGCCTATGTGGAGTCCAGAGTGAGTTAAGTCTTCATTCAAATTTTGTATTTTTTGAAACAAGGTTATAATTTTTAAAAATCAAGAATTTGCGGTTTAAAATGCAATTTGCAAACTAGATATATTATATACATATACATATACATATACACACATACACACTGTCATCATGAAAAGAAAAAAAATGTAAAAGGAAAAAGGCGAGAGCTGAGGTCAGGCTGAGCTAGTTGCTGCCTCACCGTGGATGACTCTGCTTAACTATTTAAAAAAGCCTCTACTATGAGGCAGGAGAACTGTATGCCTCATCTAGTCTGACTTTAGACGTTTTATGATCACTTGAGCAGAGTTAAGCAAGGGTTAAAAGCCTAAAAATTCCTGACATAGGTGAGGCATGCAGTTCTCCTGCCTCATAGTAAAGGGCGCTCATTTGGGCGGGACTTCTTCAGAGGACCCGAGGCAAGAGCAGAGTTGAAATCCTCTCTGAAACAGCTGAGACAGCTGGAAAAGGTACGTGTGGGTCGGAGGGAGGGGAAGGAATTCAAACTTCATCCTCCTGGTGCAGGGCTTTGGGCAAAAGCTGGAGGGAAGGACTTGGCTCGCTTGTGCTCTCCCTGGGGTGTAGTTTGATTGCAGGCAGAGCCATACTGCCTTTTCAAACCTGTAATCAGTGAAGCTGGGCTGGATCCTTCCGGGGCTGGGGGAAAGTGTGTGTGCTCCAGTATGGCTCTTTGACTGGCTTCCTGCCTCCTCCTGTGGTCTCCTCGCTGGTGCTCTTCCCTCCAATCCAACTTTGTGTGTGTGTGTCTGTGTGTTTGTTTGAGAGAGAGTGAGTGAGAGAGAGGGAAGGGAGTAGGAGAGATAGTCCAATCCAACTTCTGTTTGTGTGTGTATGTGTGTTTGAGAGAGGGGAGAGGGAGGGAGAGGGAGGAAGGAGGGGAAGGGAGAAGAAAAAGAAAAAGAAAGAAGTAAACTTCTTTTGCAAAGGAGAAAAACAAATGCTGTTGCTTTAAATCGGAACTGAGCATGCCTGGCTGTGGAATTCTGGGAGTTGAAGTCCACAAGTCTAAAAATTTTTGAAACCCACCACTGTGTCAGTGCCTCACCAGCCATAAACCTCACTGCTTGCCACTGGTATGTGTATACACACACACACGTGTGTATATAGATATATACACAGGCCCACACACATACATACACACAACATATACACACATGGATATATATTGTGTGTTTGTGTCTGTGCGCCCATTGTTTGTAAAAATAATGCACATATGGAATATATTCCCTTTTCCTTATTGAAATATATGCAAGAAACGTTATTGCCTTCTTCATATTTTTGAAAACTTGAGAGGGAACCAAGAGGATGATAGTCTGGACAAATGTAGGCTAATTTCTAAAGCAAGGCAAAGGAAATAATTTGGTTGTCCAGCGGAAGATGTGCAGTGCTCTCTGGAAAGTGCATTTCTATATGCAAACTTTATCCCATCCTGGCATTTTTTTCACCAGTATTATTACTGAGCCATTATTTAGAATTCAAAGACTTGGAGCTCACACAGCTAAATGTGGCCAAGGTCCAGAAGTGAAAGAACATAGTGAACATATATAAAAACACTGAAAAAGATATTGCTATTAAACACTGTCTGAATATAAACACTACAGAACCCTTCTTTGGTCCAATGAGGTTTTAAATGGATGAAAACAATTTATTACCTTGGTTTTCGGGATGAACATTTGGTTTCTTTTAGAACTTACCCTTTCATGTTATTATTTTATGCTGTTAAGTTACTTTATTAGACAGATTTCTTTCCTGTAAGCATCACCACATAGTTCTTGCTTAGTTCTGCTCTGATAGAAATCCAAGAATAGAAATAAATTTAGGGTTTTCTTGTGATAATGACACTTCTATAAAATTGCCTGCAAAAAGTACTAAAGCAATTGTAAGTCTGTTAAGAAGAAGAGGTTTCCATTTGGCTTCACTTCAGACAATTCAACTTCAATCCAAGGATGGCACTGAACCCAACTTCAGAGTAATTAAAATAGTGATTTTCATGTTTCCTTGTTTCCATGGTAGCAGCCACAAAGCAAGAAGAATTAAGAATAGCTCTGTGAAAACAATGAACAACTAGCACTTTGCAGTAAATGGGTGTCAGAACTTTATTCTTATATGTTAAATAGCACTTGTACTATAAGATTAAGCCAGCTTGTATTTTTGACTCTGTTTATTTAATTTTTCATACATCCAAGAATGTACTTCAAGTCAAAGATTTATCATCTGGATAGAAATATTTATTTCCCAAAAAGAAGGGGACATGCATCACTGTGCCAGTTTCTTCTTTCCTGAGTTAAATTATGAAAGCTTCCCATGCAAATTGACCCGTGTCTGTGACCCGATGACGTATATTATGGAGGTCACCAATGTTACAGATGGCAACATAGACTCCAGCCTGGAACAAAAGCTGATCCAGGAAGCATTTAATAAAGGATGAACTAGATTGATTTTGGCTGATTTATGGTGAATGTGATCTAATATATGCTGGGTATATATAAAATACCTATGTACACACACATAACACACAAATTCACATATTTGTACAAACATATGCAAACACAGACACAGCTTTTAAATGATATACTGTATAATGGAAATAACTTTTTATTTGTGGAATAGATCTGACTAATTTTAAAGACATTCCTGGCATTTTAAAACATCCATAGAAATGGGTTTATTACAGGGTTTATTAATTACTGACCTTTAAAACTCATTGATATTTAGGCTCTATCCTTCCAAACCATCTATTGCTCGGGACCCACCCGTTTTCCCCTGAAGGGATGATTCAAGTTTATTGTTGAAAATGAACAATCTCCCTGAGATTACATCAGTAAATTGATGTCATGCTTATGATCTTATCTTTGTCAAATTCTCCATACATCTAAGATGACTTCACTGCATTACCCCTGCATTAGATCAGGGGTGTCCAAACTCGGCAACTTTAAGACTTGTGGACTTCAACTCCCAGAATTCTGGGAGTTGAAGTCCACAAGTCTTAAAGTTGCTAAGTTTGGACACCCCTGTATTAGATGAAATAAGACAATGTGAGAGACTATGGATTTTTCCCCATAGGTAATTAGGCAAGGCGTAGATTCTGCACTTGAACTGTTATGACATTTACTGCTGAAAGGTTAAGAAGTCTGTTGAAGATGCCAAGGACATTCAGGATTTGAGATCACATTGTGGCCCTTCTTGTAAAATGGCTGCCATGGGGAAATAACTCTATGAAAAATAGATTTCTACCAGCCCCTTTTTCCTGCACTCCCCTTTGCAGTCCTTCAGCTTACTTTCATCCCTTTTCTGGGTAGATGATAAATAAAGGCAAGTCTCTTTAAGCCCGACCTTGATGTCTTTACAGACCTATTAATGTAGGCATTTCAAAAACAAAACAGAAGCAGTTCATCATTTTCTTAGTGCGGTATGTATTTTTGACTTTGCAGTCTAGTCTACAACTTTGGAATCTTCTGGAGGTTTTCCACCAAAGTATTAACTAGGTTGATTATGTTTATTTTTCTGACATAGCAGGGGTCAGTGTAGTTACAAACCTACCAGTACATTATAGCCATCTAAAATAGAATGTTATACTTTGCATGTTCTCACCCATTATTTGAAATATATTTGACTACTACTTGGAAGAAGACTGCTTTTAAAAGAGCAAAAGACTGCTTTTAAAAGAGCAAATAATCCTCATTATTTTACAGCTATTTGAGAAAAATATTTTCCACAGTATCATTGTATTACTAAAACTTACCATAATTGATACATTTAATAACAAAATATGTTCTTGAAAGCATTATGCATACAAACTATGTGGTTTCTAACTGGATGGGACTCACTCTCATAAAGGATTGGTGAGATTTAACATAGGCAAGACTGGGAAACACTCCCCTATACAGAAAAAAGGGGGATCTAATTTCTGGATACTTGGACAGAGGAAAGGCAAAATAGAATGACCTGACCAAAAATAAAAACATTCAAAGGAATATAGAAATCCAGCCAAAATAGATTAAAATACTCCTCCAGAAAGCATATTTTAAAGCAATTAAATCTACTGCCTCAAGATGAAACAATGGTAAACACCTTGGGTAGTTTTAAATTCATAGAGGATTAGACCATGGATGTCTTTAAATACGTTGGCTAAGCATTGGAGAAAGTGTTGAGGTTCACAGGTAACATTACATCATAATGTAGCTAGTTTGATGTCTGTTGAATTAAATGCAAGCCTACCTTGCTGCTTGGTCTTACATTTAAAAAAGTTATTCAACAAACTCTGATTTTAAAAATAATGTCTTAGCGTCATATCTGAATCTCAGTCAGCTGCTGAGCACCATTTTATGGTGGGGGAGAATATTACAGCATAGTATCCAGCTCTTGGGCTAAAAATTTTCTATATGGGAACAGGCTACATAATTAATGCAAGGTATCTATAAACGACCAAAGGGTTTGGAACTACAACTCCCAACATCGTCCACTATGGCAGGGCTGGTAAGATTACTAACATGTTTAGCTCAACAGCATTAGAGCTGTTCTTAACCTCTGACACAAGCTTTTGGTCCTATATAGATTTTCAATACATTATTTTTTAAAATTCTCTTTTAGGAAAAACAAGCAGGGGGGGGGGGAGATAAAGATCCAATCGTCCTAGAACTTAATTTTCTACATTCAATTTGACTTCTGCACCATTTTCAAGAGTGATAAGGATAAGGTATTCCTCATCTTTTCTTTAGTTATTATAACTAGAAACAGTTGAAAAAAATGGAAGTCTGACGAGTCATAATAATAAACAGCTTTCTCACCAAATTTTTAACATGTAGTGTGCTCTATAAAGAAAATTATCTTTAATTTTTTAAAAAAAGCATATTTCACAAGTACATAATAAAATTTCTTTAAAACAAAAGCTTATACAGCAAACCGATGTAGCAAAGTCGACTGTTCAGATGCTTTTCCAGATGTCTAATCATGTAATAGATCTGATGTTTATGCTGTTCATATGCCTGAGATTTATATATATATCAGCTTTTCATATCCTGGTTTCATATTCTTTTCTGTTGAAGGGCCCAAGTACTGAGGCTTTCAAAAGATTTTGTATCGAGGGCCATTGACAATTTCAACCAATACAAAAACAATAGCAGTAAACAATAGTCAGTAAAGAATGCTGCAGGACATATGATCTGTTCCTCTCACCCCGCCTACCTAAATAGAGGAAAGCTTTTAACTGCCATCAGAGGAAGAAATTTCACTCAATTGTAATATTCTCCAAGATCTTGGCTTTGGGAAGATTCACCTCCAAGTAACAATCTGATACAGCCAAAATTAAAGTCATCAATTGGAAAAGGAATGACAAGTTTTAACAATGTCAGTGTTTTTAATCTAATGTCTTGGAACTACAATAGCTATGCAAGAACAGCTCATCTAAAGTCACCAAAGCCAGAATCAAATGCAAAAGTTACAGAAAAGGTTGATATAACTTAACCTATTTATTAAAGAAACATATGTCTTGATGTCTTTGCACCCAAAGAACTTCCAAAATCTTCCTGGGTAGATGGGCAGAAGAAGTGAAGATAGGTTTCTTTTTATGTTGGGGGTTTGCCTGAGCAACTTTGTTCAGGTAACATTTTGGATAATATATAAGTATGCAATTTTATGCCAAATACAGGCAGTCCTCAACTTATAACAGTTCATTTAGTGACTGTTCAAATTTTGGCACTAAAATATGACTTATGACCATTTTTCATACTTATGACTGTTACTGTCTCCATGGTCATGTGATCAAAATTCAGATGCTTGGCGTATGAATGCTTGGCTTAACTCATATTTATGACAGGTGCAATGTCCTGGGGTCATGTGATCCCCTTTTGTGACCTTCCCAGGAGCAAAGTTAATGGGGAAGCCACATTCACTTAACTGTGTTACTAAATTGACAGCTGCAGTGATTCACTTAACAACCCTGGCAAGAAAGGTCGTGAAATGGGGCAAAACTCAGTTTAAAAATGTCTCACTTTGCAACATAAATTTTGGCCTCAATTGTGGTTATAAGCGGAAGACTACCTGTGCTTAATTTCAACATTACTAACTGAAATCACTGTACATTATTAAGGGTCCCCTCCCACAACCATTTAATATTTTATATTCAACTGGAAGGACTAGATAATTCCACGTAACTTTTATTTACAGAAGTAAACCAGATTCACTTCTGAGTAGATTTAATCAGGATAGTATTGTATTATACATACATTTATGTATCACAAATGTGCATATGGTCTCTCACCCTTAACCCAATCAACGGACAGACAGACAGACAGACAGCCAACCAAATAATTATTCGCTACAATGAAGAAAACAATCCATTTCCCTTTCCAAAACACTCTGACTTCGGTGAAGAAGGACTGAAATGGTGCGTTGCGAAATTTGAGACCGCGTCAAAGGGCAAGATAAGATTCCGAGGGACTTCCACATTGCCCAGCGCAGACAGGTAACTTCTGACCAACTACCCAGTTCCCTGACACACTGTTCCCCTACCTTCTTGATTTTGCTCTCCAAATCCATGTCGGGATCCTCAGCACAGACAACACGAGATTCCGGGACCAACGGCAACAGAGACGCCTTTTTCCTTCCTCCTCCACCCTTACTGACAGAAGGATGTGGTTAGAAAGGAAATGTGTTTCGCGAGATTGCTCCACACCGCTCGCTCCTGGACTCTTTTTGCATCTCTCCAGCTGCTGCGGAGTAGAGTCAAACTTCCGTCTTCTGCGGCAGCTGGGAAAGGAACAAAGGAAGCCCTGCAGCCAATCAAAGCCCAGCAGCTTGCAAGTCTGATAGCCAATGGCGGGCCTTCCGAATACCTTTGCTCTGCAGGCGGCTTGGCTTTTGCTCGGGGGAAATTCGCCTTTAATTGCGGGGCGTTGAGTGAGTCAGAACCTTGGCAGCGGTTTCAACCGACCCAATGGGACGTCTAGGCTTAAAGAGGGACTTTTGCAGGGTTTCTCAGTCAGTCAATGAACGGGGTGTCAGAGAAGGTCATGGCAAAGGTATTTGCTGACGCAGCCGCCCAGCTCAGCCAATTGTTGCTGGTGCATTTGCCTGTGTTTTCTTTCTCATCTGGGACGAAGGAAAGGCAAAGAATAGTTTATTACTGGATTGGATTGAACGGCTGGCTGCTCTTAACGAGATTATCCTTTCTTTTCAAAAACTACTTCCCTGCGTTTGGGTAATTAATGAATCTTTCTGCCCTCTCTCCTGAGTTTTGGACTTAGCTAGATGGCATTGCTTGCCAGATCTACAAAAGCTAAGCAAACATGGTGATACATCCTTAGTAGAGTAGTAGACTTCTGCAGGCTGTAGAAAATGAAAAATATCAAAAGAAGTCAATGGAAGAAATGAATGGATTATACTGTACATATGGAGTCATCAGGAGTTGAGTTCTGTTGAAGGAGATATCTGCATTCTCATTTTATATCCTATGCTTTTGTTAATTGACTTCTTTCATATGATTGATTTTATGTTCAAAAGTAAAACCAAGCTATCTGGAAAAAATAGGGCTGCAAAAACCTGGACAATCACAAGATGGCAGCAGAAAGACGCAGAATAGTCACTCTTACCTGCCATTTGGCTGTGGCCCAGGTTTGGGTGTTCAGCTGATACATTTGCTCAAGGTTTCTCCGGTTGAAATTGAAAGCTGCTGAGTGTTAGAAAGGTGGAGGACAAAAAGATTTTGGGGCAGAATATGGCTTGAAAGGGGTTATCTAGTGGGAGTGGTACTACAGAACCGAGGCAAGAAAAAACAAATGGCAAAAGTCTCTGAAAAACTGGACCTTAAACATGGGGGCCAGGGAGTAGTATGGAAAAGGATTTTAGAATGGAGTAGAACAAAGTGCAAAGCTGAGGCTGAAGCTCAGCCTTGAGTTTTTTCAGCTCCTAAGGCATTTATTGTTCAGCAGCTTTTGCAAAGCCGATAGAATGACTCATATGAGTTTGTTTTAAGCATGATTTAATCAGTCACAGAGTGGCTCATACCTAATACTAAGCCTTTGTTTACAAAACACGGGCTGGATTCATGTACTGGACCACATTAAATCAAAACCAAGTAAAACCTGTTATGGTCTGGCATGTTCTATGAAGCCAGAATGTTTAGGAAAAAAATCTTAATGTGTAAAGAGCTCACTACATGATCTGTTCCTTCCAATCAGCCATTGTCCCGATGAGGACAAATGACTCCTTCAACCTGGAGAATAATTAAGAAGCACAGTGAAACTATTATACACAAGAGAAGATGAACATAGAGGAAAATCAGATATAGGAAATTATTTTGTACAAAGGCAGAGAATATTCGGAAGGGGTTTGGATGAGCGAGAATCTCGCTATTATGTTTAGAGCAGGATTGAACTTTTTTAAAAAAGTTTATTTGCCTGTTAAGGGTGCAAAGGAAATGGTGATAAGAATTCATGATGGAAATTTTATCTCTTCTTTTGATAGATTTTCGTGGTTATTGAGATACATGTGTTAAGTTTTTTGAATTGCAACACCCCTTTTGTAAACAGATAGTGAAGGTAAGTTGATTTCACCCCTGGATGCCCTGGACCAAAGTATTGTCTTTAGATCTATTTAGGATTAGAACCAGTGGTGAGATTCAGTGCAAGAGAGGTTTTTTCTTCTCTCTCCCTTCAGTTAATAGCTTCGGGCAGACTGTCAAGAACCACTTAACAGCGAATATTTAGTTGCGATAACAAAACCACAGGAATGTCTTGAATAAACAGTAGAAACTGACAGGATTAGGGCAGGGAAACACACAGGAAATCTATCAATGACCCATCTAGGGATGGAATTAACTTCTTCCCTTTAGGAAGAAGGACAAGGTTACAAACATTTTCTTTGTAAAGTAACACTTCTGTGATCAGCTAATACTCCCCAAGACCTTTTATAGCTCCTGCAGTGTTGGTTATTTTTTGTTTCTTCCTGAGGAAAAAAGATGAAGGATGGGATAATGATGCAGATTGATCATACAGGCCCTGAATTTAATGCATGTGTGGTTCAGCCAGCTGTATTGCTTCTGCTGTGAAGCACCCAATTTAGAACATAGAGAACATAGAATAATAGAGTTGGAAGGGACCTCAGAGGTCTTCTAGTCCAACTCCCTGCTTGAGCAGGGGATCATTTCAGCCAAATAGTTGTCCCATCTCTTTTTGAAAGCCTCTAATGATGGATCACCCACAACTTCTGAAGGCAAGCTATTCCATTGGTAGATTGGTCTCACCTTTAGGAAATTTCTCCTTAGCCTTAGGTTGCTTCTCCGAGTCCCTTGGGGAGAGGGGGCGGTCTATAAATCTAATAAAACTGAAACTGAAACTCATTAGTTTCCATCCATTGTTTCTTGTGCCTTTTGGTGCTTTGGAAAATAGATTGACCCCCTCATTTTTGTAAGAGCCCCTCAAATATTGGAACTGGGCTATTTTATTGTGAGTTGCAAGCACTATTTTATTGTGAATTTGGGAGATGTTTGGCAAAATTGATTAAACAGAAAAAAGGACATGGTTGAATTTGCTTTTTAAATCCTGTCAGCACTTCTCTAGATAAAAAGTGAAAGATCATTAAAAAGATCACCAGTATTGTAGAGCTGGGGCAATTTTTCCACTTCAGTTTGAAACAATCTCAAAATTCCCAAAGGAAAGAGCACATAAAAGAGGCTTGTATGACTTTCCTACCTTTCTGTAGTTGACTAGGGTGTGCCAGTTTGATGAAATGTAGATATCTCAGTTCTCTTCTCCCTGAGATCCTTTGCTTTTTGCACCCTGGTGCCTCCAGCTTTCTGTTTTAATGTAGCTGCTTAGTAATTTCTGCTGCCATTGCCTGTCAGTGACATGGATGTGCTTACCTGATGTTTTGCCAAATAAGCCTGGTAAGTGAGTCGGGTAAGAATTTCACAGGCTGTGCCATTATTGAAGAATAAACCAAAAAGTAGAGAAAAATAAAGTGCATAAAAATGATATAAATGCAGTAGTGTAAGGCATGTGACAACGCAATCAGCATCCTTTAGAACAGTGGTTCTCAACCTGTGGGTCGCGACCCCTTTGGGGGTCAAACAACCCTTAGGGTCGCCTAAGACACGGGCGCACGCTGCCCTCTTCTCTCTGACAGCTGCCTAGTTAAAAAGCCATCCCCCGTGGCATTTTTCCCTGGGGGGGGGGCTCTGCAGAACATCCCAAGACCAATGCCACCACATCTGCCCTCTTTGGCACAGGTCCTCTTGAGAAGGACGAGGCCCTGCTGGTCCCCTTCGCATTCCTCGCCTTCCAGCCACAGCCCCACGCCGTGGAAAACATAGGCGCGTGCACATCCTGCACAATTACAACCCGGAGCAGGACCAAAGCCCCTCTCCCAACTGGCCCTTCCTCCGAGGGCTTTGGGGGGAAGCTTCTGCAGAAGCCTGGGTGAGTGAGAACAAGTTCCCACTGTTACAAAGTCTCTGAGGCTGTAATTGTATGGGGGAGTGCGCGCGCCTATGTTTTCCACAGCATGGAGCCACGCTGAGGCTCTGGGCAGCCGGTGATGACTCCGAAGCCATCTGTGGGGGGCAGAGTCCCTCTCACATTCCTCATCTTTCCTGATGGGCTCCTGAGTCATCGCCAGCCGTGCAGAGCCTTGGCAAGGCTCCATGCCGTGGAAAACATGCACGTGCACACACACCCCGCACACTTACAGCCTCTTCGTTAACGGTGGGAACTTGTTCACACTTGCCCGGGCTTCTGCAGAAGCTTCCCTCCGAAGCCCTCCGAGGGAGGAAGGGCCAGATGGGAGAGGGGCTTTGGTCCTGCTCCGGGTTGTAATTGTGCGGGGTGTGCACGCACCTATGTTTTCCACGGTGTGGGGCCGCGGCTGGAAGATGAAGAACGCGAGGGGGACCAGCGGGGCCTTGCCCTTCTTAAAAGGACCTGTCCCCGAAGAGGGGAGATTTGGTGGCATCGGTCTTGGGATGGTCTGCGGAGCCCCCCAGCGAAAAACGCCGCTGCCGGGCACTTTTAACCATATATTTTGGTCCATTTTGCAGAATGCTGCAAAAAACCATAAATGCAGGCCAGTTGTTGAGTGTTTCAAATGTGATTGGAACACTCAATAAGATGACCACAGTATGTGTGTCTGTGTGTGTGTGTGTGAGTGAGAGAGAGACAGAGAGGGTGGGAGGGAATCGGAGAGAGACGGACAGACACAGAGAGAGAGACAGAGAGAGAGACAGAGAGAGAGAGACAGAGAGGGGAGGGAGAGACAGACAGACAGAGACACACACACAGACACACACAGTGAGTGATTAAGTGAGTGAGTGAGTGAGAGACAGACACACACTGCACACACAGAGTGACAGAGAGAGACGAACACATGGAGAGAGTCAGAGAGAGAGAGAGAGAGACACACACACACACACACACACAGAGTGACAGAGATGGGGGAAGAAGGAGAGAGAGACAGAATGATACACACAGAGAGAATGACAGATAGAGACAGAGAGGAAGGGAGGGAGAGAGACAAAGAGCCACAGAGAGAGAGAGAGAGAGAGAGAGAAAGAAAGAGAGAAAGTGAGAGAGAGAGATGAAAGAGAAAAAGAAAGTAAGAAAGAAAAAGAAAGAGAACTTATGACCACAATTGAGCCCAAAATTTTGGTTGCTAAGCAAGAGCATCATTAAGTAAGTTTCACCACATTTTGTGCAACTGTGCAACAGGTTGAATGCACCAAACAATGCTCTGCTATTTCACATTGTGCATATTGTCGCAAAATGTAGCAATGTAGTTTACTCTTGTTATATTAAGACTGTTACCCATGCTACATCATACTTCAAGACAAAATTCCATTTATTTGTAATTAGAAATAAATATTTCACAATATATAATTACATATTGTTTTTGTGATTAATCACTATGCTTTAATTATGTTCAATTTGTAGTAGTGAAAATACATCCTGCATATCAGATATTTACATTACGATTCATAACAGTAACAAAACTACAGTTATGAAGTAGCAACAAAAATAATTTTATGGTTGAGGGTCACCACAACATGAGGAACTGTATTAAAGGGTCGCAGCATTGGGTAGGTTGAGAACCACTGATTTAGAAGGACATAATTCTCACAAATGATTTATTTATTTTGTTAGATGTTTATCCTGTCTTTATTACTTTATAAGGAACTCAAGGTGGAGAATTTATATAATATTCCTTCCTCCTCTTAGTTTCTCCACAACCACAATCTAAGAAGAGGTTTGGGCTAGGAGAGAGTGACTGGTCACTCAGCCATTTTTTCAAGCCTAAAATGGGACAAGAACTCAGAGTCTCTTGGTTTCTAGGTCAGCATCTTAACCACTACTTTGTTTAAAAAGGAGGAAGGAATGTCAAAATAACTTGTAAGAATTGCATGTGAAAACAGAGTTGGAGGAAACAAACTTGTAAAGCTGCAAACATCACAGATATCATTTCAGAATAATCTCCCATAGAATGATGTAATTTGTAGCAAATTACAATCTCAGATGGACCTGTTATTAGGAAAGGAGACTAGAATGAGCAGTAATACTTTGCAAGGTGCATCAAACCTGAAGGCAAGATGTTTGTTATCTATTTGCACAAGGTGAGCATTCTTTTTGTTTGAAAGCTACTCACTCGGGCGTGTTGGGTGGCCAGATATGACAAGAAGTGGCTGGGAGGGGAGGGGCACGGCATGGCCGGGTATGACAAGGAGAGGCCAGGGAAGCGAGGCGTCCCTCGATGTGAGTGATGTCGAGTTGGCCATGCCCACCCAGTCACATGACCACCCAGCCACACCTACCCAGCTAGTCATTAGGGCAGAGGGTTGTTAAATTATTTGAATCCCACCACTGAATCTCTGTCTTCGCTTCGACAGGAAGGCTTGGAGGCGTAAACAGCTCCTTTGGAATTTCCAGGCCATAAGATCCAGCTGGGACTGTGGGTATTGATTCATAAATGGAACAAGGAACCTCTATTGACTACTGAATCTGATGTCTGGATAGCTGAAACGGGTTGGACTCAGCACACATGAGCAAAGGTGGGGACTGGACCTAAAAGAGGTTGGACTGTCATTCCAGGACAAGGACTGAAAGCCACGTTTAAAAGGACTTCAATGGGTGATGGACTGAAACTCTACCTATTTCAAACATCTCTACTATATTAGAATTCCAGGTGACCCCAGACGAAGAGCAAAAAATGTTGGTGGTGACTCATGAGAGGAGCAAAAGTGGTTTGTTACAAGTAAAACCAATAACAGACAGAAGTCACACCATTAGAAACTGAAAATGTAGATTTGTAAATTGTAAAAATCAGGTGATAGATCAGGTGTGTCTTTTGTTATTGTCAATGTGACTGCTGTTGCTGTTATTATTGTGATTGTGGACCAATTTATGGGTGTGAAACATCTTGTAATAACCACGAAGGGGTGGATTTTAATTCTAATATTCCTGAAGAATAATACACCTGAGCAGCCTGGAAAATGAAAGTAAAAATTTGTTTGAGGAATTTCGAGATGGATTATAATCATGAAACAGCAACAAAAAGTCTTAAAACACTTTGAAATTTGGATCTAAATTTTAATATTTTAGTTAATTTATATAGTTTTAGAGACAAACAGTAAAAAACAAAATTAGTTATTAAAAACTTTTATCTAACTTTTGCAGTTCTGGTTTTTCCTTTCTTTTTTTCTCCTTTTTTTAACTAGACACAGAAATGTGCATTTTCACCTCCTTTTTTAATTTATGATTAAAGAACATTTTCTTTTGAAGTTCTAGTCAGCCAACAGGGGCCATCTCTGCTACATTTTTACATCTGTTTCTACATCTGCTTTACTTCCTGACGCATAAAATACCATGATTAAGTATGTTTAGATTTCATTGTGACTTTTTGGGGCAGGGAGGGAATGAATATGGCCTCAAGTTATTTAAAGTTGTTTTATGGGCTTTAATACAGACTATAATAAATTTGTGTTGTCTACTCAAGTATTGCAAGCTATCATAAATCACATTTCAGGTCATTTCCTCAATTTTAAAAAAATTAAGATAAATAGCTATGGATGTTTAAGTCAGTTGCTTTATCTCAATGTATCAAGAGTAGTGGTTGCATTGGTCCCAAAAATTATACTAAGAATCTTAACATAGTTAAAAGAAGATAAGACCAATACTGTTTGATCATGGTTGTGTTTACCGCTGAACAAATATATGCACCGGATTGAACCATGAGAGATACAAAATACTGCAGATGGCAAAATATTTTAGGAAAACTTTCCCCTTCTGCAAGCTTTTAACTAGTGTGAAACTCCTAGTAGTTAAGTTCAAGGTAGGAAAAAGTGAACTGTCCTCTAAGATGCATTCAATAAAATATGTTATATAGCAGAAGCTCTTAAAACAGGACCACCAGAACTGCAGGGATGAGATAATGTGAAGGTCACCTTCAAAGTCATACTTATTTCAGACCCCCTCTTGCCTTTCACAATGCTAAATATGCACTGTTGTGTTAAAGTTTTTCCCAAAGGGATTCCAACTCCCTGCAGCTACAAGTGTCATTAAAATAAATGATGGAATTGAAATAAACACAGACTGGGGTCTTGGTTTGAGCGCCAAGCTTTGCAATTTGGTTTCAAACATTTCATCACCATTCAAGGAGACATTATTAGTGTGCTTTGAATTGTGCTAGTCCGTCACAGCACTGGTCTTTAAATAGCTTTTTATGTGATGCCAATTAGTGTGGATGTTGTTTGTTCAGCTACTTCTGAGTCATGGTCTGACTTTGGACTATTTGATTGGCTGGCTGTTGTTACTGAGGCATGGTCTTTGGTTTTAAGTAAAATCTGTGTGATATAAATTAGTGTTGTTTGTTTGGATACTGTTGAGTCATGATCTGGTTTCAGTCTCTGAATGGCTGGTTGTTCTTACTGAGATGTGGTCTGATTTCTTGTGAGCTGATGGGTTGTGAATTTTGTTGTTGCATAGTGGGGTGCCTGTTTGTTCATTCTAAATGCTATCTTTGGGATCATGGTTGATACAGTTCCTTCATTCTCAGCGATTGATAGACTGGATCAATGTCAATATGTCTGTTTATTGATATTGACTTATTGGTGGAAAACTAGGCTTTAAGGAATTCTCTTTCTCTCCTTGATTTCGCCTGGGTTACAACTGTGGCCCTGGTTAGATCAAATTTGTGTCCTTCTGAATCTTCGTGGATGGGCATGAGAGATAGCGGTCATATCTTTTGATAGCCAGGAAACATTTCTGCAGCCTGGTTGATAGTGTTCTTCCTGTTTGGCCAACATAGTTCTTTTCACAGTTGCTGCACTGGATTCAATTTATTATGCCTGATCTTCGCTTTGTTTTTGTCTGCCCTTTCGGTTTTGACAGGGTTCATCTGTCAAAAGGTTGGTTTGTGGGCTACCACGAGATCATGTTGACATAGTAATCTTGTTGTCCTTTCTGAAACATTGTGTACATAGGAAATGGTGATTTGACTGGTCATTGTTCTTCTTGTAGTTGTTGTATTGCTTTGAGTGTTTTGTATTGTTTGTGTGTAAACCTCTTCAGACGAAGTTTTGTGGGTATCCATTTCTCTCGAAAACTTTGTGTAAGTGTTTTTGTTCTGCTGTTCTGGCCTCTGTGGTGTTACAATAGGAGTCCACTATTCCAAACAATGTTCTGATGCAGCTTATTTGTAGTATTTTGGGTGGTTGCTGTGAAAGTTGGAATACTTCATTGCTTGTTGTTTTTAAAGATTCTGGAGTTTTGTTTGTGTCTCACCATTGGGATGATGGTCTGGCATATTTGTTGTTGTGCTTCTTAGCTGAGGTCTTTCAATTTTAGGGCATTTTCTAGGCCAGCGATGGCGAACCTTTTTTGGCTCGCGTGCCACAAGTGGTGGGGAGCGCAGGGGGGGTCGTGTGCAGGCGTGCCACACCCATAATGCAATGCGTGACCCCCCCCCAGTGCGCATGCGCGCACAACAGGCACGACCCACCCATTTTTACATGCTTTTTTCACCCTCCCCAGGCTCCAGAGGCTTTATAGGAGCCTGGGGAGGGTGAAAAGAGCCTTCCCCGCCCCCACGGAGGCCCTCCGGAGGCTTCAGGGATGGTCCGGAGGCTTCCCTGAAGCCTTCGGAATGCTTAAAATGACCCTCTGAGCAAACCGGAAGTCACTTCCAGTTTGCTCGGAGGGTCGTTTTAAGCATTCCGAAGGCTTCAGGGAAGCCTCCGGACGGTCCCTGAAGCCTCCGGGGGGGGGGGGGGAGGCTCTTTTCGCCTTCCCCAGGCTCCTATAAAGCCTCTGGAGCCTGTGGAGGGTGAAAAAAATGGCTTTTAAAAACAGTGAACTCAGCTGGCCAGCGCGCGGATGCGCACTGGCCAGCTGACAGGGCAGCGCCTCGCGTGCCCTGACAAATGGCTCCGCGTGCCACCTGTGGCACGTGTGCCATAGGTTTGCCATCACTGTTCTAGGCTTACTAGGTATTCTGTGTATGACACATGCAGACTGGACAGGTGAAAAGGTTTTTCTGATGGTTTGTAATAGTGGTTTATTTATGTATTTTATTCAGTTTCTGTAGCTACCCATCTCAATGAATCTGGACAGTTTATAATTAAAAATATACTGTATATACTACAATAAAAACATTTTAAAACAATAAAAATGTATTGAAGTCTTATTAATGATTTATTTCCAAAGATCACATGAAAAGATATTAGTACACGCAGAGTCCATTTACACTTAGAGAAAACTTCAGCAAATAGATTAATAATCACTAGCACTTCACCCAATGATTGGCATCTCATACCATAATTCATATCTTGCAATCAATACCTAGTAAGAGAGGCGAGCAGAATTCCTTTCTGAACAATGTCTAGAAGAAATCCCATTATGCATATAAAAACATGTCTGCCTCCTTTCTTTGAAGTCTTTATGTTGTTGACATTACTGCCATATGCTGAGGAGTTTTTTTTTCCACTTAAAATGACTAGAAAAGGGTTTTTTTTTCCAGATTTTATTTTAATCCTGAACTTATTGTTATAAGTAGGGAAGCAAACAATCCCGTTTACATTATTTTTATAAATAACTTAAAGCATACTTAATCCTTCTATTTTCTCAGTAACAACTCTGTGAGGTAAGTTGGATTGAGAGAGAATGACTGGCCCAAAGTCGCCCAACTGGCTCTCATGCCTAAAGTGGGACTAGAACTCACTTGTTTCTTGGCTGTTATTTTAACCACTTTTAGAGCCATAGCAAAACAAGTTCATGAATACAGTTGGGAAACTTTAATTTAGTTTAGATGATATGATATACTTGAATATTGTACAATGAAAAGTATGGGATATACAGTACCTCCAACATTTGCTAAAATTATGCATAATTACCATAATTAACCCCTTCATGGATTACTGCCTTGTCGTGGTGAAGGGGCTTGCGTAGCTCAATGAAGCTATGAGCTATACCATGCAGGGCCACCCAAGATGGACAGGTCATAGCAGAGAGCTCTGAAAAAATGTGATCCCCTGGAGAAGGAAATGGAAACCTACTCCACATCTTTGCCATGAAAACCCCATGGACAGTACCAAAAGGCCTGGAGGAACATTGTCCATGGGGTTGTGTTGGGTTGGACACAACTTCGCAACTAACAACAACCATAATTATAACTTTCCTTCCATTTGTTTTTACCCTTCTCCAGAGAGCTAGCTCTTTGCATAATTTGTCTAAAGTAGGATAATTTAATCCTATGTATGAATGTGACTATGTAACTGTAATTCATTTCATTTTAGATATTATTTTTGTAATTTTATATATTATTATATTTTATATAACCTTGGTGTCTATATTATAATTTAATGGAGGTTGCATCCTGGACTTCACTCATAGATATTAGATAGCTTTATTTATTGTATTTTAACTTTAACTATATTATTTCTATCTTGCTTCTTCAAAGTCTAATTTTCACTTCCTTGCACGCCACAAGGAACATTATGTCTTGTTCAGTTCTGGTCTTTGTAGATATAGAAACATTCTGCCATTTGGATATCTTTTCCACAGATTTCATGGGCCCTTCACCAAGTATTAGTCAGTGGCATTTTTCTTAACAGTTTGTTCTTTTACTGATGTGGTGGAATCTCCAACTAAAGTAGAGGGGAGATAAACTTCAATAAGATTAAAATAAGTACAAAAAACAATTAAAGAGCTACTTACAGAAGGAAGATGACTGTCCTTGCGAGTCTTCAGTATCACTGACTCCAATGAATGGCCTGCACAAAGAAGAGACACAGAAATGAACTCTTCCATTGCATGCACTGCATTAGGATGAAACAAGCACACAAAACAATAAAGACAGCTACTTAGAGAGGGAAGATTACTGCCTTGTCGGTCTTCTGCACACCACCACCTCATCATCTTGCTCCAATAACCTGCACAAAGAAGAGACACAGAAAGGAGGACTTTAATTGCATGCACTGCATTAGGATGAAACAAGCACACAAAATAATAGAAAAAGAAGGTTACTGTCCTTTTGTGTGTTGAAGTCACCCAATGAACCACCTTGCTCCAATGAATGGCCTGCACAAAGAGATACAGAAAGGAAGACTTTAATTGCTTGCACTACTATATTAAGGATGAAACAAGGACACAAAGCAATGAAATAGCAACTTACATAGGAAAGATGACTGTCCTAGCAGTCATACTCTGTTGCCTCTCCACCCTGTTAAATAATACTAACTGCAGAAGAAATAAAACAATATTGGACTCAATTGTGGTTGTAAGCTGAGGACTACACTACAGGTAACAGAAAGATGTCCCCCAACAAACAGGAAAGATATAGTCTTTCATCCAAGAAGTTAGATCAAGAATGAATGTCATAGGTAGATTCACAGAGCAATACAGATTTCTTTTTCTGAAATTTAGTTCTCAGTTCAAAAAAACAGGAATATATGAATTAGGTTCAGTACTTAGGTCAGTCCAAGTAGCTATTCAAGAGTTAGTGGTTAGAAGCAATGGTAAAGCAAGATATGGATTTAAAACCAGAAATATTTTGTTGGCTATTTGAAAGGGAATACAATGCATATTTAATTTTACGCATGTTAGCAGCTGCTGGAATTGTGTTTGCACAACAGTGGAAAAACAGAGATATGAAAATGAATAAATATTAGAATGTGCAGGAATAAATAAATTGACTATTAAAATATTTTTTCACGCGGGATTTGTTTTAGCAATTGCTAACTAACAGAAATAGAAATTAGAAATCTAAAAGTATGAAAGAAAACACCAATTATGTAAGGAAAGGTCACTAAAATGTATAAGGAAATATTATTAGTACTTGATCATTATTAATGTGTAGATAACTACGGGATATTACACACCCACAAACTATGACAGTGCCAGGAAAACACCAAAAATAACAATTTCCCCCCAAATGACTGCAGATGAAACCATTTTTCCCCCTAACCCTATGGACAGGAAAGACGAAGCCACTGGAATAAATACCATCAAGGCATTGTGGGAAATTATAAAGGACAGTGCCAGGAAGCTCACAGAACCAGCAACCACCTCACACTTACCTAAACAACCAGGTATCACACAGAAACACACAAAATCTGGCAAAGCTGCCTTGCACCAACTTGGCCTGCCCATAGAAAAGCAGCCACTTTGAGACACATAAATCATGCACCAACCTGCACACTTAAAAGCACAAGTGCTGCCACTTGTGTGCTGGACCTGTGTCCCTCTTGGTTAGTTTTGGCTTCCCGGGAGGTGACACAAGGCTGGCTCCAGGCGATTACCAACGCTTCATTGAGAGAGGGGTTCTTTCCCACCGCCTTGAAGGAGGCGGTGGTGAGGCCCCTCCTTAAGAAGCCTTCCCTGACCCAGCTTCTTTAGCCAACTATCATCCAGTCTCCAACCTTTGCTTTGTAGCGAAGGTTGTTGAGAGTGTGGTAGCATGTCAGCTTCCCCAGTACCTGGATGAAGCTGTCTACCTGGATCCATTCCAGTCGGGTTTCAGGCCCAGGTACAGCACGGAGACAGCATTGGTCACGTTGGTCGATGATCTCTGGCGGGCCCGGGAGAGGGGCTCTCTTCTGTCCTGGTCCTATTAGACCTCTTGGCGGCTTTCGATACCATCGACCATGGTATCCTACTGCGACGACTCGGGGGGTTGGGAGTGGGGGGGGCATCGTTTTACGGTGGTTCTATTCCTACCTGTTGGATCGGTCACAGTTCGTGTTGACTGGAGGGCAGGGATCGACCCCCTCCTGTTCAACATATATATGAAACCGCTGGGCAAGATCATCCATGGTTTTGGGGTACGGTATCATCAATATGCTGATGATACCCAACTTTTCATCTCTACCCCAAACCACCCAAACGATGCCCTTGATGTGATGTCCCAATGCCTGGAGGCTGTGCGGATCTGGATGGGGAGGAACAGGCTCAAGCTCAATCCCTCCAAGACTGAGTGGCTGTGGTTTCCGTCATCCCAATTTGTGCATCTTGTTCCATCTTTGATGATAAGGGGAGAAATTTTAGCCCCCTCAGAGAGGACCCACAATCTGGGAGTCCTCCTGGGTACGTGGCTTAGTTTAGAAGAACACCTGACGGCCGTGATCAGGGGGGCCTTTTCCCAGGTTTGCCTAGTACATCAGTTGCGCCCCTTCCTGGATCAGGATGCTCTGTGCACAGTCATTCATGCCCTCGTCCTTTCTCGCCTGGACTACTGCAATGCTCTCTACATGGGGCTGCCCTTGAAGAGCATCCGGAGGCTTCAGCTGGTCCAGAATGTGGCAGCGCGGGTTATCATGGGGGTACCTAGGTGCTCCCATGTTACACCCCTTTTAGGCGGCCTGCACTGGTTGCTGGTTGTTTTCCGGGTGCGATTCAAGATACTAATTATGACCTTTAAAGCGCTCCATGGCTTAGGCCCAGGGTATCTGCGAGACCACCTACTGCCACCAGCAGCCCCCCACCGTCCACTGCGATCCCACAGAGTTGGCCTCCTCAGGGTGCCGTCGGCCAGACAGTGTCGGCTAGTGATCCTCAGGGGGAGAGCCTTCTCTGTGGGAGCGCCTTCCCTCTGGAATGAGCTGCCCCGGAGCTTCGCATAATCCCTGACCTCCGGTCCTTCCGACGCTCCCTAAAATGTTGGCTTTTCCAGCAAGCCGGCCTGGCCTGAACAAAATAAAATAAATGATTGATTAATTGTTAATTTTAATCTAATTATTAAAATGTTATTGTTAATATTAATTGGGTTTGTTTTTGGATACTCTTTCTAATTTCCCTTTTAACTTTTGTAATATGTGTTTTTTTAATGTTATACGCCGCTCTGAGTCCTTTGGGAGAAGGGTGGCATATAAATCCAATAAACAAACAAACAAACAAACAAACAAACAAACAAACATATTGCATCACAAATAAACCATTTGCAAAAAGGAATAACATTTCTTGTAATAAACATATTCTATCAACAATAAATAAATAAAAATTCCCTAAAAATAATTTTAAAAATATATTCTATAAATAATAAAAAGTCCTTAAAAACCATTTAATATTCTATACACAATAAATTACAATAAAACCATTAAAAAATATTCTATCCACAATACTTTTAAATGTATTGAGTATAGAATATTTTTAAATGGTTTATTTTAATTTATTGTTGATAGAATATTTTTTAAATAGTCTAACACAATTTTAAAAAAGAATCTACACACAATAAATTGAAATAAATCATTTTTAAAAATTCTATACTCAATACTTTTAAATAAAACGTTTTTAAAAAATTCTATACACCCGGTCACATGGGTGGCAAGCAGGCCACACCTACAGAAGAGGTTCCAAAAAAATTTGAAACCCACCACTGAAACAAACTAACCACTTCATAAATGCATGGCACAACACAGGAGAACAAACCCAACAGGAGTAGATTCAACAGTCCACCTGCATTTAAAAGACAAAGGCCACTCTTTTGAAGACAGCAAAGTCTACATTTTGGACAGAGAGGACTACTGATTTGAAAGAAGGGTCAAAGAGGCCATCTATATCAAAATTGAACAGCCCTCTATCAACAGAAGGGAAGGGATATGACATCATCTATCTCCAGGCTACAACACAGTCTTTTCAACAGTACCAAGAAAGCTCCACATCCATTTGCACCGCTCAGGTGATCCTGACAACACAGCTAAACCTCCAGGTGGCCTTAAGGACTTGCTAAAAGAATGCAAATGACCAGCTGTCTGCAAGGAGTATAACTACTCCTATTCCCCACCATCCAGTCAGAGTTGAAGAAGTTTCTTGGATGAGAAGTAAAATGTCTTCAAAGAAAAAGGAAGTCCAATTGCCTCTTGAAAAAGCACCTTTGGGGTATGTTTAATTGTAGATTTACCACTTTCTCTAAAGTTAAATTATGACTCTCGTCTTTCTATAATCTATTCTATTTAATCATGAAAACCATAGAATGTGTTTATTTTTTTCTGTTTAATGCAAGAAGCCCATAAAGGGTTTTCGAGACGCCAATACATATAGATGATATTGTCTTTTCTTTAATCAGCAAGTTCTTTCATCTTCACCAAATATTCCTTCAGTTGGATATTGCGAAATCTTTCCAACTTTGTTCCTATAATAACTCAATTGCTGTTTCCATATATATAAAAAAAGTTCCATGACTTTTTTCCAAGTGTTTATCCATCAATCCCTTGTATATCAATCTTTAAAATCCTCTGAAACAACAGTGCTTATGAACTTGAATCCAAAATCATCTAGCACTTTTTTTTTTGAAAAATCTTTTTTTATTAGTTTTACAAAATTTTAAGGAAAAGGGTGGTAAATAATGGTAAACAAGATGTTATTGCTTAACTAGATTTTGACAGCTTATTTTTACATTGTATCTTTCAATAGTTTCAATCATTTATTTTGTGTCAAACAAAAAGATTCCTTATATCAGCAATTGCACTATTTTTCTAACTTACTTCTGTGATCTGAGTTTTCTCATTGTTGCCTCCCCCCCCCCCGCCTGCCAGCAAAGCCTCGGCACCTCCCATATCTTGTGTGGTGTCATCCGCTTTATCTAGGAGGGCTTTGTTTTTTTCCATGAAGGCCTCCGCCTCCATAGTTGTATTAATTCTAACTCTACTGCCCTCCCAGAATATCAGCATACCTTCTGGCAGAGGCCACCAAAACCAGAATCCTTTATCAAATATTTTTTTTTGCTAATAGTGCATATTTTTTTCTTTTATCTCTTACTTTCTTCGGGATTTGTTTCAGGATGGCTATCTCTCTGTCCCTGTATTTTAACATTTGCCCACTTTGTGCCCCCAGAATCTCATCTCTTGTAGCCTTTCTAAGAAATTTAATGTGAACCTCTCTTGGAACATTTTGTGTTCTAGTATAAGCTGAATTAACTCTATAAACCAGGTCAATATCCCATCCTAACTGCTGTTTGTCTTTTTTAATATATTCAGCTAACATTTTTGTCATGATCTCCCTCAAGTCTTCATTGTCAGTCTCAATTACGTTTTGAAATCTAAGGAAAAAAGACATCCTTTCAAATTCCATTTTTATCATGTGGTTCTCAAGTTCTAAATTTCAAATTCCATTTTTATCATGTGGTTCTCAAGTTCTAAATTTCCTCTCTGGACCCCCCTCACCTCCCCCCTCATCTCAGCCGTCCCCTCCTCCAGAACTTCCAGTCTCTGTTTGTTTTGTGCCGTTTGGTTTTGATTCTCTCTGAGCTGTTCATTCATTTCTCTCAATTGGCTTTTCAGTTCATCCTGCCCCTTTAAGATCTTTTGAAGCAGCTGATGGGTTGATTCCTCCTCAGGGGCTTTAGGTTGTAAAAGCGATGTTAGTGACTGTTGTCCGATTGGACTGGTTGTTGAAGATGTTGGAGCAGAACCAGTAAAGCCTGGTTTCCCAGTTGGTGGTCTCTTCGGAGCCATTATATATAAAAAAAGAACTCAGTGGTGTCTATGTCCATACAATGAGATGGCGACTGTGGAAGGGCACAACCAAGAGAGACCACGAGGCAGGCAGTCCAGACAGGAATAGAGATATTTTCTATAATTCAAATCCAGTCAATTAAATCAGTTATTCAAGTCCAAGATATTATGTAGCAAGAGATAATTCTGAGAGTCACGGAGGCAAAAGTACAATGCCAGCAATTTTCATAGGTGGAGTCAAATTTCAAAGTGCATAAAGACAACGGAAGTGTGCCATCTTGCTTCGCCAACACCGGGGATCAGAAAGCAACAAGCCAAAAGTTTTCAAAGTTTTTAAAGAAGTCAGATCATTCACTTTTCTTTCACAGTTGCAATAAAACATTCATTTGCTTGCTTATAACGAGTGTGATTCCTTTTAAAACTCTCTCTCTCTCCTCCGAGAGAGGAGATAAGTCCAAAGCCGCTTTTCCGAGGGGGGGGGGAAGTCCCCCTCCCTCCAATCACACTTCCCAGGAGGGGATTGAAAGTCTTTTAGAAAGCTGACAATCTTTCATTTAAATATCAAAGGGAGAATCAGGGAGGGTTCCCATCTCACCGCACTGCAGCTGTAGCCTTCAAATTGTCAAGATCATCCAGCTGCCTTGACACGAAGGTGCGCGGGATCGTGAAAGCTCCGTCGCGCACCCCCTTTCACCTCTCGGCTCCTGGGGCAATGCCAGGAGCCCCCCGTGGCTGCCGCTGATCCAGGGGACCCCCAGCGAGCAGCCCATAAGGCAGGGCACCCCTTCAAGGCACCCTGTGCCCCCCCCAGCCAAGGGGAGCCCACCAAGAGAGCGCAGGGCGGACAAACTGTCACGATGTTAAAAAGTTTGCTAGGCATGAACTGACATTCAAGAGTTAAACTAAGAAAGCTTTATTGCGCAGGTCATAAAAGTTCTTATCTGAAAGTGATTTATTGCGCATGCGTTACACATTCCAAAATTCCTTTCTTCTTTGTTCGGCTGCCAACTTAGCAACCGGAGCTTTCATTATCAAAATGTAACAATTAGTTATTTTCTGTTTCATTTACTTTTATTAAAGTTTGTTTATTAATTAGAATACTTTTAAAGACTTTTATTTTTCTCAATATCTCAAAAGATATGCGGAAGGGAATCAGCCACGGTCCATTGATCTCAGATATCAGGCGTTTTTTTCCCCTGACACAAACAAGTCTGTCACTCTCAACAACCGGAAGCAGCTCCCAATCATCTAGCTTTTTTGCATGTCCACCAAGCATAGTAAAAATGACGCTGTTTGTTATTCACATTTCCAACATAGATTTGAACCACTTTTACACAGGACATTCTAGATAATTTTTCTTGTGGCCATATATCAATGTTATATAATTTAGTTATACTAGCAGTCTTTGAATATCTGGTTTTGTTCTCAGGCAGGGGTTAGGATGGTCACTGAGTCCCTAAATGTAATTATTTTAGGTTTTCTGGTGTGCTGTGTCTATTCCTAAGTTTATTCAGTTCTTTTTTATATTATTGTTTCATGTTTTAGAAGTAAGCCTCCCAGATTCATCTGTAAAGTCTCCATATAAATAAATATAAATACTCAATAGACAATATGCTTGAAGAAGTACTACATCATGGATTTATCTGTACAATTTTGAACTCTGCAAACAAGCATAAAAAGGAATGTGACTGACAAAATACCTTCAGTTTAAGGTAGACACTGGAAACGCTGCACACCGAGAAAGCTGAAGAAGTTTCTTGGATGAGAAGTGAAACATCTTCAAAGAAAAACCAGAAAGTCCAGTTGCCTCTTGAAAAAGCACCTTTGAGACAACCATGACTTGGATGACTGAGAATCTCCATAGACATTTATGAGAAGATGTTAATATAAAGCCTATAATCTGTGGGATAATAAGCATGCTTTCAGTTATTTTCCCCTACTTTGGAGCTATCCTAGTACAGTTTAACATAACATTGTCTTATATTGTCATCATAAAGTAATTAATATTTGCTGTTATGTCTTTTGGGGACACAATGGCTCACTAGTTAAAGACTCTGAGCTTATCAATTGGAAAGCTGACAGCCCATGTTCGAAACTTAAACACCAGGCAATGGGTCAGGTTCCTGTTACTTGTTTCAGCTCCTGTCCACCTAGCAGTTTGAAAGCATGCAAATGCAAGTAGATAAATGGGTACCACTTCAAGTGGGAAGATAACAGTGTCCCATGCACCTCAACGTATAGTCATGCTGGCCACATCACCAAGGAAATGTTTTCAGACAACTCTTGCTAAGAAACAGAGATGAGCATTCAGTCGGACATGACTGGACAGCGGAAACTTTTACCTTTATTGTGGCTTTTAATTCATATATCAATGGTTTCTAAGATGCTTGTCTTTGAAACAGAGTGTGGGGAAAAACCAGCACAAAAGAAAATATATTTCTCAAGATAAAACTCTTTTCCAGAAGACCAATCAATGAATGTCTGCCAACTGCAACATCTTCACAAGATGTTGTCTTGCTTGGAAAGTTCACCTCAACCAACAACCACTGGAATTTTTAGAGTGTGATATAAAATGATATTTTACATTGGTTAACAGTCTACAACTAGCATTTCTATTAATTGAAGCTTTGAAATCTTCTTCAAGGATAAATCTATGAAGAACACATTATAATAATCTACCCATGATGTAAGGAAAGCAATGCTAAAAGATGCCAGGGGTGAGCAATTTAGCAATATTTTTGGTTAGCATACTAAATAGAATTACATACAACCACTCTTAATCATTGCTCCTATCTAGAAGTCCTTGGGTAGGAAAGAGTCAAGGATCATTCCTTACCTATCAATGTACTCTGTATGTGGAAGTACAATCACTTCTGGAAGAGTTGAATTCCAATCCTGTCTTAATTTTTTTCTATTGACCTACAGCACCTAATTTCTTGCATTTAATTTCAGTTTAGGATTCTAATTTTACCAATGTATTACCTGCATGCCAAATAAAGATGAGTAATAAAGTGAACATGAAGTGAAACTGTAATTGAAGAAGAAGGCATTTAACATGAAAATAACCAGAACTGGCTGTTTCTATGAATATTAAAGTAGGAGAAGCTGTAATTGGGTGAGTTTGCAAAGAACAATTGGATGTTTAAAAGAACAGAAGCTCTGAGTAGGTCTATGCTTTTTGCCAACTTTTATCATCCATAACCTGGTACCTTCCAGGTAAGCTGTGTTACATGGCATTTTAGAATTGCAGGAAGGAATGCCTTTTCTCCTTATAGTTATTCTAATCCAGCAGTCTGCTGCCATGGTGGCATCTGATCTGTTCAATTATAGTTCCTGTTATTTGCGGTTAGCATGGCCATTAGGGTTAGGGTATATACATCTGGATGCCAAATTGCAACATCAATTTATGTGTAAATTGGAAAAAAAAGTGCAGTAAGAGTCAGAAAGATTGAATGCAAACTGTAAAAATGGCTTGAACGTCTAGAAGACAGAATTTTTTTCTTGGGGCTTCCAAATAAGACCTAATGTTTTAAATCAAAAGGCATTGGTCTTCTATTCATTTTTTTCCTCAATGCATTTTGTAGTGGTTTTGTTATAAGGACAAAAAATATAATAGATGGTAAAAGATAATGGGAGTTAATATCGGGAAATGATTATGTTTTCCATATACAGTCCAACCAATTTTCCAAAGAAATGAAACATATAAATTGCACAATACAATCTTTGCTTAAGGGCTTAATAGTTGTATGCTTGCGATATGGAATAGCATCATTCCTGTTCTTCAGAATGCTACTGTGTTGCCTGCTTCCATCAAGAGCAGACGTGGATTGCCCAGTTTGGCCAGGTTTGGCCAAACCAGTAGTGGAATTCAGGCCTGGGTTGCAGAACCGGCAGCGACCCAGGCCTGTCACGCCCCCCAAACTGGTTCCCTTGCCACCGCTGATGCTGCTACCATCTTGGATTTTAGTGACTGCGCATGTGTAATTCACTGTAAATTGTTCTGCGCATGCATGCAGAACAATTTCCATTGAATAGCTAAGGTGACCAACTTTTTTACAATGAAAAGGAGGACAAATAAATTGGAAAAAATATATCGTAAATAAAAGAAATATTTTATTCATTGCAACAATAATACACTAAAATATGATATATGAATAATAAAAACATTTGCAACATTTTATATTGTAATTGTGCTTACATGCCTGTTAATTATTATTTAAATGAGTACTTTTCCATTGAATTAATATTTTTTGTCAATGTATCATCTTCTAACAATATATTGGAAATATCTGAACAAGAAATATCCTTCATATTGAATTTTATGGCAAGTGCTGCAGCTAGAGTATCAACATTCAATCTCGATTTCTCACTTGTCAAAAAATCATTGGCAATTGAAAAAAACTCTTTCAACTGCTGCATTAGTTCCAGGGCAGCACAACGTAAATTGAACAAGTATAAATAAATGTTTACATGGAATATGTTCATTTTTGAAATGGCTGAAAGTATCCACCCATCTTTTATCAATTTCAACATGATGATTTTCCCATTGTATTAATTTTTCAGAATTTAAATATACATTCAGTCTTCTAATTTCTTCAAAGAGACAATTGTCGTCTATTTTAATGTCTAGCATTTCTTTAGATAAAAATTCAACACAAGATTCAATATCTGTTCAATATCCTTGCGATGAAGTAAAAAAAAACACCATTAAAAACTGTTTAATAAAACGTGAATTGTACTTATCTCTGTATAATTGAATATTCACTGAGAAAGAAATAATTATCGTGAGTCATTCAATTGCCGACGTGCCGTGAGTCTACTGCGTGCGTATGTGCCGTGTTGTGTTTCGGTAAGAAGTAAACAAAGCCACTTGCACGCGGCACTCTCTCTCAAGGTCTCCCGTGCGGAGCACATGCGTCTCATAATCGCGTCTTATACCGCACTATACAGAGTCTTGACGAATTGTCATGTCAAATACAAATACGTCACATAACGCACAACAGATTAGTCTTCAAATATCGAAAAGGAGGACATGTAGGAGGACACTTTTTGAGGGAGGACAGAACTTACAAAAGAAGGACTGTCCTCCCTAAAGGAGGACGGTTGGTCACCTTAGAATAGTGCACATGCACATGTTGCACGTGGTTTGTGAACCGGTAGTAAAACCGGCAGCAACCCACTCCTGATCAAGAGTGCAGCCTGAGCGGGAGTCACTGCCGAGCGGTGGAAAGACGAACTCTGCAGTTTCAAAACAGCAAAAGTAGATGTTCACCATTGGGAAGTAGAACACTTTATTTTGATACCCACGCCTTTGTATGCCTTTTGGAAGAAAATGGATTCACCACTCAACAATCTGAGATCATTGTGTCTGCTATAATGAACATTATGAAAAACAATGTGGATATGATACACAAAGACATGGTCACCAAAATGCAACAGGAAATTGCTGTTCAGCAGATAATGTCTCACATTGGTGTTGTAAAAAAGGATATGATTATTTTGGAAAAGAGTGAATTTTCAGCACTCCAAGCAGAAAATGAGAAAATAAAACTTGAACCTCAGCAGTTAAAAAAGCAAGTAATGGATGAATCTTCCAAAGTGCGAACAGATAGCAAATTAGATTTCAATCTAGAAAAAAGCAGAGTAAAAGAATTGTATTCACTGAATGATAGAAAAGTATTGAAAATGAGAACAGAAATAATGGAATTGCATGCCCAGCAAGATCGAGCTTTAACACAGACTTATAGAAAAATAGATACTGAAGTTGCAGGTCTGAAAACAATGCTTGAATCACACAAACTTGACAATATCAAATATTTAGCTGGTTCAGTGTTTACATGCCTTACAGTAGCACTCAGATTTTATCGTTTATGGATATAATGAAACATTATTTTCAAATATCTTGCATTAGCTTGCCATGAGAAATAACATGTTATTTCCATCTGAGAGAGTAGCATTTTATTTATTTATTGCACTGAAAAATATAATCAAAGAATTACATATGGGCGCCTGAAAAATGTATGGGTATCAAAATATTGAAGGAAACCTTGCCTGTGTTATGGGCATCCATATTTTGCACAGAATATGTCCACTCAGAACTGAATGTTTATATGTCTCCAGGATATTATGATCCTAAAAAGATAGCTTTTAAATTACCAACTACCTATATCAAATTCAAGTTTTAAGTTAGATTAGTGGTATTATAACAACAGACATTAATCCTAAATGAGTGGGGATAAAATAATTCAACTGCCTTTATTTATCATGTTTCTTCAGAGCTAGAAATTCTTGAATTATGTCAGGGTTTTACTTTCTATATGTTGATAAACAGGATTCTAAAGATTTCTTGTTTCTGTATTTAATGGATGTTTCCATTGTCATCTGTTGTTAATAAATCTCCATCCAAATGTTTTATAAGCAACGGTTGTGAAAAGATTGTGCTGATAATAAAATGCCAAAAGAACAGTAGACAAAATCTTAACTGTTTCCTTAATATAAAAATAATGGAAGCAAAAACTTTTACAAACATTTAATTTTTAAAGTTTTACTTCCAATATTTTTACATTGGAGGAACAGCTAGAGAAAAAAGGCATTTTTTCTTAATAAAATAATAAAAGGATACCAACACAATTATAAACCTATTTTTTTTAAAAAAAGGTTAATCGGGTTTACTCTCAGCTAGTGATTACAAGGTTGTAGCCTATTGAGATTTTTTCAATATTTCCAGAATAACAGTAATTATAAATCAGTGACCAAATTTATTTACAGTTAAGCAGTATAAGAAGTTCTTAAAGAGAAAACTTACCTAAGTAGAAAATAGTATCGGCAATTGCAGCTAGAAGATACCAAATACCACAAATACATACCTGGAAATAAATTCTCATGAAATCAAAAGAATAGTCATTTTGCAGATTGGAAAATTATGTGTACAAGTTAGGCCAAAATTTAAACCTAGCACATATCCATAGGTCCATTTCTTCTAGGGAAATGTGGAAGAGAATACTTGTTTTACATAAGCAATTGATTAATTGTTAAATTTGGCAACATAAAAGAAGTTATCACTTTTATGATGAAACACCAATTGATAGTAACTTTATTATTATCAAAGAAAAGAAAAATGCCTAGGTTTTTTCAGCTCATATGCCAAAATAATCCCACAGCAAAATACTTTTAGTTGTTCATACTTATATAATTATTTCCCCTTCTTTTGTGACTTTTATTGTCGATCACAAGCAAAATTGCCATTGATTATGATCCATTTAATTAACCTCTTAAGAAAGATTATAGCCATTTGTCTGGAATGGTATAGGGTTTCCTGCCTAGGCAGGGGGTTGGACTAGAAGACCTCCAAGGTCCCTTCCAACTCTACTATTGTATTGTATTAGACTTGAATGGTTTCTTCTTAAAATAAAGGTGACTTGAGTGCTTGCATTATTTTTATCAATTTTATAAATATAAAATACTCAGAAGAAATATATTGATGAATAAGATTTACTGAGTAATACAAACTATGAAATATTGTTTCATCATAGTTTACCACAACATTTGACCTTTTTTATTATGCTACATGTGTAATTACTTCTTTGTAATAGTAGTTCAAAAGCCTCTTTACATGTAAACTGTCACAAATTAGTGGCAAATGTTTTATAAAGAAATTCATTTACAAATAAATAGATACCTTACACTAAATAAAATAATAAAATGAAAACAAAGTGCATCTTTTAAAATATCATTTATTTATTACTGTAATGGTTATATAGCTTCCTCAGACACAAATATTTCACAAACAGCTTAAATCTCCAGGAATTTGATATTTCTTGCGTATAGCCGAATAAACATAACTGGAAAATGTACAGACCTGAGTGCTGTTCTCAACTGCAAGATACTAAATATTCCCAATCTTTTTTTTCATTGCAGTAGTAATACAGTAGAACTAATGTCACTGAGAAGAATTCAGTATTATGAGGCTGACATCTGCCTTTGGGTGATGAAGAGTTTAGATAAAAATCTATCTAAGAGCACAAGTCCTGATGAGGTCATGTATTCCTTTCGAGTGATGATGGTATTTATTGCTATATATACTAATGCTTCACTCGATCCATCATTCTCTGAATTTGGAAATCTGCTATGCATTTCCCCAAACAGCAAGAAATCTCTCCGGATGATACTATTTAAAAATGTCATATAGCACGTTTTTTAAAAAACCACAACATTATCATTATGGTTTTTTGTTTCATAATGAGCCATTATAGCTATTGTGTCAATACAGAAACCCTTTTTACATCACTGTTGATCCAAAAGCATTTTAAAAACAAAATAACAGTTTGAACCTTAAAAGTGTTGTGAGTTTATGTTAATAGTAGTTCCTTTGCAATACTTTGCAAAATGGAAATCAGCATTATTGAGTAATTAAAAATATCTTCAGATTCATTCATGTAAATGTTTTTGAGCCTAAGAGCAGGAAAAAAATCAATGTATTAATTTCATCCATTATAAAATATCATAATTTACCTAAATATGATAAGCTCATTTAGATGAAACTAAAATGGCCTCATCACTGTTGAAATTTCAGAGATCCCTCAAAGCCTGGTTATGCTGGCAGGCCTGAGGATCCCAGAATGGCTCTGCAATTTTAACATCCTTTTGTCTATTATACTTGGTTTTAAATCTCTTAATATGTTTTAATTGTTTTTAGCTCAGCTATAGGCTGCCCTGAATTTCTTGTTTATAAGATGGGTGGCTATATAAATTGGTTTAATAAATAAATATAAATAAATACCCAAGTTCAGATAGTTATTGACTTAAAAGGGTGGCTAATCATGGCACCATATTTCTGCATTTTTTAAAGAAGAAATCTAATCCAGTGGTTTTATTAGCTGAGAATTACAATCTTGTGAGTGATAATGTGGCTGATATTTGCCAAACGCAAGAATTAGGAAGGCACTGCATTCAAGGATTTGAACTAACACACAGGTTTGCCTTGAGTAGCAACTGCTTTATTTAGCAGTTATGTCATTAATGAAAAAGTAACTTTATGACCAATCTTCGCATTTACAACTTTCCCGTTTAGGAAAGCTGAAGTAAAAAAGTACCACTGTGGTTTCACTTAGTGAACATTTCACTTAACTACCAAGTTGTGGTTGCTGAACACTTAAATGTACTCCTGGCTATTCTACTTGTAGGCATCCAGTGAGGAAGAGCCTTTGGGGAATGTATTGTAGGAAGTTATCACCCAGCCCTCTCCAAGAAAAATGAAATATCCTAGGAAATATTGAAAAGGCAGAATATTATATTTCCCTGGATGTGAAAAGGAAGAAACATATTTTAAATTGAGAATAGCTCCCTGTAGCTTCCTGCCTCCACCCACTTTGTCAATGGGCCATTAAGAAGGCCAAGCCAGTCCCTTTATACAATAAAGAGTTCTCCCCTTCAGCTCCAGGGGGATGGGATTAAGGCATGATAATATTGGCCCTTTACCCAACTCTTCACATGGCATCTGAGAACTCAACCAAACCTGGATTCAAAACTCAGCCTAGAGGGTTGCCCTTGCATGGGCCCATGTGAGTCTGACAACCAATCAGAATAC
Organism: Natrix helvetica; assembly: GCF_964273705.1. NCBI lineage: Eukaryota > Metazoa > Chordata > Lepidosauria > Squamata > Natricidae > Natrix > Natrix helvetica. Next base: position 60,814,316 of record NC_138553.1, on the reverse strand, counting down.
ATTTCTTACACAGGAACAGGAAACAGATAGGTGGGGCCGAACAGATTATAAAAAGCCTAGCAAGCCTCTTCTCTTCTCTTCCCTTCTCTTCTTCTCCACCAACATTGAAGCATGTGATTACCTTTTCTGTTCAGGACTCAAGCCATGTGGTCCTGTCCACCATTAAAACTATCTTTCCAAGCAGCCTCCATGTCTCCAGTGTCTTTTTCCCCACTTGGAGCTGAACCCAGAAGGACATTTCTTCCAACAGTATCTATTAAAGTATAATATTGCTCATTCCTTCTTCAAATTTACATGGATATTTTTCAGTCAAATCTACAGATGGAACTTGTGAAATGTAGGATGAGATAAATGCTTCTCAATTTTCTGTCCTCAATTCTATTGCCAGCTCCCTGTTTGTTGCCCTGTAATAAAAGTTGTCAATATTGTTCCTGATGTGGTGTGAGATGGAATCGGTTTACATACTACTTCATCCTAATCCTTTTTACAACCATCTGGATGGTTCTGTGGCTAAATTCTTCCTGCAATATTGAGAGGACTGCTGAACACAATATTGTCTGTCAATCCCAGGCCAGTGCTGCATTGAAATAGCATTTGGGAGCTGTTGTGTTGGTTATAATGACATGAGAAAGTCAACTAATTATCAGTGTGTTACATTTTTAAGTCCATGAGTTTCTTTGGTTTTTTCTTTACTGATATTACTTGAAAGTATGTTTTAGTATAAATAGTCCTCATTTAGTGACCACAATTAGGACCAGCAATTCCATCATTAAGTAAAGAGGTAATTAAATGAAACCACGATTGTGCTTATGATCTTACCACAGCTTGCCTTTGCTTTATAGACAAATATCATAAATGTGAGGATTGATAATAAAGTCACATTTTCATTGCTGTTATAACTGTGAAAGATCATTATATGAGGCAGTCATTAAATGAGGTCTAAATTTAATGGTTGTGAAGAAATACTCTGGCACAAAAAGGAAGCACTTGTTATGAATTTGGGAAGAGATAAATGCTTTTCAGATATCATGACTGCTGTTATAATCAAAAGCAGGATATTTCCAAAATCTGGCATGATGCTATCATGACTGTGGTATTAGCGTCTGCTGTAGAGACATTGCTAGTGAAATGAGTCTTAAAGGCAGAGGCTTATCTGAGGCAGTATAAGCTCCTTTAATGCCCCCTCTGACAGTGAAATATTGAATTTGTAGAGTTGTATTAAGGTTCTTTTGGGGTCCAGAAATGAGGCATTTCTCCACAGAGAGCTGCTTAAGCTCCTTATCAGGTTATGCCTTACCCAATCATTGTCATTTTGGGTGATATTTCCATTTACTTCTTTGTGTGCAGATGAATGAATGTAAAGCCTCCACCCGTGTTCTTGTAAGCTGTATTCTTGTAAGCAATAGCTCTTTTTCCCTTATTAAAATGTTGCTGATTAACCATAGTTCATTGAGGCTATAATCCTTCTTTGCATATTTATTTTGCAATTGGTGGAAGTTCCTTCTAGATCAGGGGTGTCCAAACTTGGGAACTTTAAGACTTGTGGACTTCAACTCCCAGAATTCCCCAGCCAGCTGGCTGGGGAATTCTGGGAGTTGAAGTCCACAAGTCTTAAAGTTCCCAAGTTTGGACACCCCTGTTCTAGATGAAACTAATATTGGGCAATCACTCTGTCCCATTCATGAAATTTTATGTGGAGAATCCAGGCATTTTTTTCCTGCAATTTCTTTTTGCTTTGTTTTCTTCCTGCAATTTATTTTTTCTTATTAAAAAGGACAGAACGATAGGATTTGCAACATATTTTCTTATGTGTAATGGTGGGAGCTATCCATCAGGAAATATTTATTGAAGTTTTTCACAATTGAACTTTACTTATTTCCCCTATTTTACCGCCAGTTTATCATTTTTATTCTAGCTGTGCAGTGTTTCTGTTAACTCATTTCCTTTGGTAGTGGCTAATGTGATGCCCATAGGCATTCATAGGTTCTTAAAACCAACCAGACTTCCAAGCCCTTATTTAATATGCCAATACTTTAAAAAACAGAGTTTTTGAAAAATATTTTCTAAAGGAAAATAATTTTCCTTATATTTGCAATAATCTTTCTGCATCCCACATAAATCCCATATGGATTTTTAAGAATAGAATGGTCAGTTTGTAAATCTTAGAGTTCATCCAGATGTACTAGGCCAGTGGTCGGCAAGCCGCGGCTCGCGAGCCAAATGTGGCTCTTTACACATTTTAATGCGGCTCTTCTGTGTGCCGGGCGCCCGCACCCCTCCCTCCTCTCAGGCTTCGGAGGGAAGCTTCTTCAAAAGCCCGTGCGAGTGACAAGTCTCCCAGGCTGTAATTTGCCGAGCTGTACGCGCGCGCTTGTTTTCCATGGCGTGGAGCAGCGGCGAGATTCTGGGCGGCGAGCGATGATTCCGGGGGCCATCAGTGGGGGGGCAGGGTCCCCCCTCGCGTTCCTCATCTTCCCGGATGGCCCCTGGAATCATCGCTCTTCGCGCAGAATCTCGCCGCTGCTCCACGCCGTGGAAAACAGGCGCGTGCGCACAGCTCGGAAAATTACAGCCTGGGAGACTTGTTGTCAATCGCCCGGGCTTTTGCAAAAGCTTCCCTCCGAAGCGTTCCGAGGGAGGGCTGTAAACTTCCCTCCAAAGTCTTGGGAAGTTCTGAGGAGCCCCCCAAGGCAAAACGCCGCTGCCAGGTAGTTAAAAGTACGTCTCTGATTCGTCTCTGTCAGTCTCTCTCTGATTCCCTCTCTCACTCCCTCTCTCTGTCTGTCTGTCTCATTCACACACACACACACTGTGGTCACCTTGTTGAGTGTTCCAATCACATTTGAAACACACTCAACAAGGTGACAACAGTGTGTGTGTGTGTGTGTGTGTGTGCGAATGAGACAGACAGACAGAGAGGAACAGAGAGAGGGAGTGAGGGAGGGAATCAGAGAGAGACTGACAGACACACACACACACACACACACAGAGAGAGAGACAGAGACAGAGACAGAGACAGAGACAGAGAGGGGGAGGGAGGGGGAGAAAGATAGACAGACAGAGAGAGACACACACAGAGCGAGTGATTAAGTGAATGAGTGAGACAGACACACCCACATACACAGAGTGACAGAGAGAGAGGAAGGGAGGGGAGAGAGACAGAGGGAGAGACAGAGACAGACACACTCACACACAGAGTGAGTGAGAGACAGACACACAGACACACACACACACAGAGAGTGACAGATGGGGGAAGGAGGAGAGAGAGAGAGATACAGAGAGACAGACAGACAGATAGACACCCAGAGAAAATGACAGAGGGAGACAGAGAGGGAGGGAGGGAGAGAGAGTCAAAGAGCCAGAGAGAGAGAGAGAAAGAAAAAGAAAAAAAGAAAGAAAGTGGGAGAGAGAGATGAAATGAAAAACAACAACATACAAACCTGACTTACTCAAACTATCCAAGGAAATGCAAGGCCAATGTTCACATTAGTGGTTGTGACTTTGTCAGTCATTGTCAGGATGTAATTTTCTCTACATTGTAAGGCAAATTTTACGGAATTTAACGTTATCGATAAATAATATCGTTCTAAAGTTTTTGTTTTATTAGTTGTGTTATTTGTATCCTCCCGACCTATGTGGATACTTGCATGCAGAATATTCTCAATAAAAACTTATTGAAACTAAAAACAGTGTACCATCCTATGTATTTTCGGTTTTAAAAATGCGGCTCTCCAAATAAATTTCAATCGTGGTTTTGGCGAGATTTGGCTCAGTTGAAAAAAAAGGTTGCCCACCACTGTACTAGGCAGCTCACATTCAGAGACTCAGGGACATTGCTCTGGTAAGACATTTGTATTGCAGATTATGCAGCCTGTGCTGTGTTGGGTCATCCTTTCATACATCTAGAGGACATTCAGTTGGAAAGGCGGGAATGTACCTCAGTGTTTGCAAATTGAATTAAAGCTTTAAAATAAAGTAAAGGACTTTAGGAAAGGAGACTTGATAGACTCTCTCATGAAGAAAAAGACTCTATTCTATGAAGATATGGTGGAAGGATTTGGATGGAGTTTTTAAAAAATGATATATGTATTGTTAGAAAGCCTTAAGCTACTTTTGTATGTATACAATGAGTATGTACGTATATGTAGGTACGCCGGTCTTTTTAAGTAATGCCGAACAATATTTTAAAGTTGGTAACATATCATGGACTAGATTTGAAAATATGAGAATGAATGATGTATTATTCCCCACAGCAAGAAAAGCTGAGATGGTTAAAATGTTTCTTTTATCCAAATAAGAGATTATATTTAATTTTGTCTCTAGTTCAAAACTGCTTCCGGATTTTGTGATTGCAATGAAAAAAATAATGAGACTTTGTTTCTGTTTTTGTAAATTAGACAGGCTTATTGTTATTGGAATGGCTTATGCATATTGCTGTGTAAAAGCAAAAAGTTATATTTGTAATGTTACCTTTGACTGTGCCAAAGAGAGTCAGAAGTTGGTGCCTTTTTTCTTTTTTTTCTCCCTTTACACTATACCCCCTCTTTTTCCCTTCCTTTCTTCTTACTTCTCCATGTTTTTTTTCTTTGTATTTTATACTTTGATAAACTAATAAATACTTTTAGAACATAAAAAGGTAAAGCTTTTCCCTGCCAGTTGTATCTTATTCTGAAGGTGATGCTCATCTCCAACTCACAGCCGAAGAGCCAGTGTTGTCCAAAGAGACTTCTCTTGTCCTGTGGTTGGCAAGACATCAACTAAGGTTCACAGAAAGCTGTTATCTTCCATACGAAGTAATGCCTATTTATCTACTTGCATTTTTACTTGCTTTCAAACTGCTAGGTAGTATGAGCTGGGGTAAGTAATGGAAACTGACTCTGTTATATGGTACTTAGATCTCAAACTATCTATCTTCCAGTTAACAAGCCCAACATCTTAACCACTTAGCTACCATGCCCCCCCCCCCCCAAGTACAGTTACTGAAAAGTAAGTCCTATGTATAACAAAGCTAGTTATACTACTTAGTAAACATGCAAACAATTAGTTTTTGCTTATATGGTTATTTTATCTTGTTATTTGCAGCCAGACCATAATTGAGAATCTAATACTTCTTAAAACTTTCTTTAAATAACTGCGGGCTGATTATGACTTTTAAGATATCTTTATGCTGGTGTACCAACTATTAAAAAAACACTTTAGAGATGGTGTACTACATTTTGGGACCATGTTTAAAAGCATGTTGAGAAAATGACTTTTTGTTATACAGGCAAAATGTTGTTTGTTCCCCTTTTTTTCCACAAGTCTCAGTAGTATTTCTGGGGGGAGGGTAGGAAAGGAATTCAAGAGACATTACATACTATTATATACGATCCAGATTAATTTTAAAATAACCACATAAACAGTTTTTCAGCCTTAACAAATTAGTTTTGCATTAAATTTAGGTAATTTAACAGATGTGTATCATATACACACTCTCTCTCTCTCTCACACACACATCTTACGTACAAGAAGCTAAAGAGTGATAGTTACATCCAAAATTAGAGCAGAATAAAAACAGATGCTGTTCAATTCTTCCCACAAAGAGGAATCCAAGTTAGTTTGGAAATGTAGTTTTGTTTTGTTCTGTTTTTTATGTTTCTTGTATACTCTTTTACTTTCATTCCTTCTTCCTCCTGAGAGATATTTTATACCATTTCATCACTGTGTAAGAAAAAGAAAGAAATGAGCATTAGTTCTAGGGTGCATAATAGCAGAATATCAATATAAACTCAGGGACTGGAAGCTAAAACATACCAAGAACGGTTGCAGGAACTGAGCATGGCGAGTCTAGTGAAGAGAAGGACCAGGGGAGACATGATATCAGTCTTCCAATATTTGAGGGGCTGTCACAGAGAGGAAGGGGGTCAAGCTATTTTCCAAAGCACTGGAAGGCCAGACAAGGAATAATGGATGGAAACTGATCAAGAAGAGATTCAACCTGGAAATAAGGAGACATTTTCTGACAGAACAATCAACCAATGGAACAGAAGTTGCCTTTGAAGTTGTGGGAGCTTCATCACTGGAAGCTTTCAAGAAGAGACTGGACTGCCATCTGTCAGAAATAGTGTAGGGTCTGCTTGGGCAGAGGGCTTAGACTAGATGACCTACAAGGTCCCTTCCAAGACTGTTAATCTGTTAAACTATATATTTGTATGAAAATTAGGAAACCACTATCTGTCCTCTAATAGAATGCCACTGCATCTGTTCCAGTGACGTGTGGTGAGGTTTATGACTGACACAGTGCTGGGTTTCAAATATTTTTAGACTTGTGGACTTCAACTCCCAGAATTCCACAGGCAGGCATGCTCGGTTCCAATTTAAAGCAACAGCATTTGTTTTTCTCCTTTTCTCCTTCTTTCTTTTTCTTTTTCTTCTCCTTCCCCTCCTTCCTCCCTCTCTCCCTTCCTCCCCCTCTCTCAAACAAACACACACACACACACACACACACACACACACACACACACACAGAGAGAAGTTGGATTGGACTATCTCTCCTACCCCTTCCCTCTCTCACTCACTCTCAAACAAACCCCCCCACACACAAAAGTTGGATTGGATATCTTTTCTAGTGGCTTGAAAGCAGCTCCTCTGCCATCCCCCCCCATTCCCCTGCTGCCTTTCCCAAACACCTCCACCATTGCAAATGCAGCCTGCTGTCTGGGTGGGAAATGCCTGGAACACAATAAAGCCCACCCACCACCTCCTGCTGGCAGGCTGGGGTGAGAGGAGAGGCAGAGAAGCCGGAGGGGAGCCGATCCGAGCCTTCCAAAAGAAAGAGGCTGGGGGGAAGTGTGTGTACTACAGCATGGCTCTTTGCCTGGCTTCCTGCCTCCTCCTGTGGTCTCCTCAGTGCTCGCTTGTGCTCTCCCTCCCCAAGTGTAGTTTGATTGCAGGTGGAGCCACGTTGCCTTTTCAAACTTGTAATCAGTGAAGCTGGGCTAGATTTTTATATAGTTTTATCCAGCTGTGTGTGTGAGAGAGAGAAATGAATGGGGGCCTGGGGAGGAAGTCACTACACTTGGGGAGGGAGAGCACCAGTGAGGAGACCACAGGAGGAGGCAGGAAGCCAGGCAAAGAGCCATGCTGTAGCACACACACTGGCCCCACAACGTGGCTCTGCCTGCAATCAAACTACTCTTGGGGAGGGAGAGCACAAGCGAGCCAGGGTCCTTCCCTCCAGCCTTTGCCCAAAGCCCTGCACAGCACCAGGAGGATGAAGTTTGAATTCCTCCCCCTCCCTCCAACCCACACGTACCTTTTCCAGCTTTTTTTAACAGTTAAGCAGAGTCATCCACGATGAGGCAGTAACTAGCTCAGCTTTTTCCTTTTACTTTTTTTTCATGATGAGAGTGGTGAGGTTCTGCCTCACTTGCCTCACCTGACTGCAGATCACTGATCTGTTCTAATTGGAGTTCAGGTTAAGGGTAGAAAACTCTACATTTTGGTATCTCTCCTTTTCTCATTTCAAACCATGTATCTATTTAGATTCATTCTATATCAATTGGTGATTTTAAAAAATAATAATTTGCAAAAAACCACCTACTTGGAACTGCCTACATACTTAGACATTAGCTTAACAGCTCTCGGGTTCTTGGTCAGGACTTGAACTGTTAAGTTTTTAACCAATCCCAGACTGTGAATCAAATTGAAGATTAAATCTTTATTATTATTATTTCTTTTATTCATTAAACATGAAACTCAGTCAACGGAACATTTAAGGATGTGTCAGAAATACCATTGACTGGTGCTAATGGTTGATACGGGTTGCTGCCAGAGTCCTAGGTATCAACCAAGTATCTTCTTAAAATATATGATGTTCCTAGTAGCACAGTTTTTTGCAGTTCCGCTGGTGTTATTATAGGAAGCTGCAATTTCTTAATGTGTTTTGTAAAATTCTTGGACATGGTACCAAGTGCCCCAATGACAATGGATATCACTGTTACATGTTTCATCCATAGCCGTATAGCAGGTTGCAATATTTCATGATTTTTTTTCTAGTTCTTTTTCTTTGGCTCTGGCATCTCCAGGAACAGCGATATCGATAAACTGTACACTTCGGCCCTCTACAACCGTGATATCTGGCGTGTTGTGCTCCAAATGACGATCCGTCTGTATCTGAAAGTCCCACAAGATCTTCACCTTCTCATTTTCAGTAATTTTTTCCAGTTTGTGCTCCCATGATTTATTGGATAAATGTAAGTTGTATTTTTTACATAATGACCAGTGGATTAATTTAGCAACTCTGTCGTGTCTAGCTTTATACTCAGTTTGTGAAATTTTGCTGCATTCACATATTAAAAGTGAAACAGTTTTGACTTTGTTGTTGCAAAGTTGGCAGTTTGGATTGTCAGTGGATTTTTGTATCTTTGCTTTCATGGCATTACTTTGTAGTGTTTGGTCTTGAGCAGCCAGTATTAAACCTTCCATTTCTTTCTTGATGGTTCCCATCTTAAACTATGTCCGTGTCAAGTTGTCATCACATTTTCCTTCAATGTTTTCCAAGTGCTGACCATGCAAAGCTTTGATTTTCCATCTATTTAGTCATCCAGCTGTTTTTCCTTATATTCTGTTGTTTTTATACTGTTTTCCATTTTTACAGCCTGCAGCAATTTTTCTGTACTTTGGTTCACATAATCATTCAAACTTCATTTTTCTTCTTCTAGAGTTTGATGGATTTGCAATAGTTCTCTGCCCCCTATTTTTCTTGGCAAGTACAACCTGTTGATATCCTTTCGTGGCTGTAAAGCGTGGTACATATTCAAAAGTTTGCATTTTCTGGTCCAGGTTTTCCAGTTCAGTCAAAGACCAGTTGATGATTCCAGCTGAGTATCACTGGAACTGCCCATGTATTAATGGCTTTAATTATGTTTCCAGCATTCAGCTTTGATTTTAACATATTATTATTGTTGTTGTTGTTGTTATGTGGTTAATCTTTGGTGACATTCACAGTCTTTGAGGCTGGTTGGTAGCTCGAGTCCTAACCAAGGACCTAGGAACTGTTAAGGTAACGTCGGAGGATATAATTTGTTCCAAATAGGGTGGTTTTTTGTAGAGTCAGAATGTTCAAGTCAGGTAAATTTAGAATTTTCAAATAGCGAGGTAGCCCTTTAGGTATTGCTCTAAGGGCTCCAATTACAATTGGGACAACACATGATTTCTTTTTCCACAGTCGCTCAACCTCAATTTGCAAGTCCCGATATTTTGTGATTTTTTCTTGCTGTTTATCTTCAATTCATGCATCACTAGGTATTGCAATGTCAATGAACCATACTTTTTTCTTTTCAATTATTGTTATGTCAGGTGTGTAATAGGCCAAGTGCTTGTCAGTCTGGATTCTGAAGTCCCACAAGATCTTGACTTTCTCATTCTCTAAAACCTTCTCAACCTGATGGTCCCAGTGGTTTTTGCTGTACTCAAATCCAAACTTTTGGCATGATTTCCAGTGAATAATCTTAGCAATGCGGTCATGGCGTTGTAGGTAGTCAGTTTGCTGCACCCACTGATCAAGTGGTCGACTGTCTCATCTTTCTCATTAAAGAGGCGACATTTGCTGTTGGTGGTAACATGTTGAATTTTTGCCTTCATGCAGTTTGTGGCTAAGGCTTATTCTTGAGCTGTCAAAATAAAGCCTGTTTCTTTTTTCAGTACTCCTGATCTTAACCAGTTCCAAGTTAGTTTTTGGTCAGCTTTGCCTTCAATACTTTTCAAGTATTGGCCATGCATAGCTTTGCTTTTACAATTTTCAGCTCACTTCACAATTACTTCTTTCTTATATTCAGCTTTTAACTTAGTTATCTTCAAAAGGCCTCCTTTATTTACTTCCTTAATCATTGGTTCTTCACTTTTCTGGATGTAATCATTCAAGCTGTGTCTTTCTTCTTCCACAGTCTGCTTTACTTGGAGGAGTCCTCGACCACCCTCTGCTCTTGGTAGATACAATCGGTCAATATCACTTTTAGGGTGCAAAGCATGATTCATTGTCATAAGCTTGTTTTTCTGTCCAAATTGTCCAACTCCATCTGGGTCCAGTCAATTATTCCCACAGAGTATCAAATTACAGGTATAGCCCAGGTATTTATGGCTTTTATGATATTTCCTCCACTCAGTTTGGACTTTAATATCTTGCGAATTCGTCGAATGTACTTTGCTGAGGTTAATTCATTGACTTTATTATGCATTAAGTCAGAGGCCTCTAAAATCCCCATGTACTTGTAGCCTTCTTCTGGTTTTGCTGCCTTTATCACTTTTTTCATTCTCAAGTTGTATTCCATCATCTTCTAGGACCTTGCCTGCCTTGGTTGCCATTGTTGCACATTTGTCAATTCCAAACTGCATACCAATGTCTTGGCTAAATTCTTTTGTGCTTTCAATCAATAAATTCAGTTCCGCTTTTGTTTTACCAAACAGCTTCAAATCATCCATATATACCAAGTGTGAAATTTTCAGTCCTTTCTTTGCAAGTTTGTATCCACAGTTCACCTTCTTCATAATGGTTCTCAGTGGTAGCATTGAGAGTATAAAAAGTAGGGATGAAAGGGAATCACTCTGGAAAATGCCTCATTTAATTTCAACTTCACCCAGTTCTTCTCCATTAGCCATAAGCTTCGTTTTCCAGGGGTTCATTGAAGTTTCCATGAATTTTTGTATATTGCTGCTCATGCCAAAGATTTTCAGGCATTTCTTGATCCAGCTGTGGGGAACTGAAGTTTTCTTATAGTCTATCCAAGCCATGAACAGCTTGGTTCCTCTTTTCTTTGAATTCTTTAGGATTAACTTGTCAATCAACAGTTGGTCCTTTGTTCCTCTTGAATTTTTGCAGCATCCTTTCTGTTCTACAGGAAGCAAGTCATTTCTTTCCAAGTATCGGTAAAGTAAGGAGCTTGTAGTTGTTGGCAAACAGGTGGTTGGCCTATAGTTTCCAGGGTCCTTTCCTTTTTTAAAAATCTTTTTGGATCAAAAATGTCCTTCCAGTTGTCATCCATTCATCATTTTCAAGTGTTTTTAAGACCTGGTTCATTTGGGCTGCCAATCTTTCATGCATACTTGTAAGTGCCTTTAGCCAGAAACCATGTAGCTCATCTGGTCCAGGTGCACTCCAATTCTTCACTATTCTTGACTGTCTTTGCACCATTTCTTTTGTTATTTTCACATCTTCCATTTTATGCACTTTAATAGAATCCTCAACCTGCTTGATCCATTTTGCATTTCTGTTGTGCTTCTTGTTGTTTTCCCACAAATTCTTCCAGAATTTCAGAGCTTTCTCTTTATCAGGCTTTTCATTTGTTGTTACTCCATCTCCACTTTCTAAGGTCTTATACAACTGGTGCTGATTTGCTCTGAACTGTGAGTTTTCCTTGAACTGAGTTACTCAATTTTCATACCGTTTAATCTTTTCAGCAATGGCAACAACCATCTGCTTCAGCTCTTCAATTACTACCGCCTTATTCTCCAAATCGTATCTTGCTTCCAGGCTGCTTTTGACCTGCTTGTTTTTTAGTTGACCTTGCCTTAGGTTCTTCAAGTAGCTCAAGTCTCCACGAAATTTTTTGATCTTCAATTCCAACCGAATTTTCCACTTAGGCTTCTTCTTCTTGCCTCTTTGGTTCCTTTGTATTTTCAAACCCAATTCTTTGGTGGTTATGAAGGCTGCTGCATACATCAGCTGGTTTGTTTCAGCTAATGTAGTGGTTTGAATGGTTTGCACAGCCTCATTGACCTTTTTTAGTACATTTCTCAATTCTTTCTGGTTCAATTGGTGCTGATTTGCTCTGAAGCTTTGGCAAACGTGTTCTTTCAACATCTTCCATTTGATGCTTTATTTTCTCAGCTAATTGAGCACTATCCGTTGGTGCTTGTTCTTCAGTGCTTCCTTGTTCTTTTTCTTCATCATTTTCAGCAGCCTCTTCCTTCATTTCTTCCTCAGTTTGCTTTTGAATCTGCAAATCATTCTTGGTGTTACTCTTCTTTGTTAGTATACTCATACCATTAGTTGCTTTCTCTTCGATTCCTGTTAATTCTGTAGTGAAAAATTTGTGGCTCAGAATTACACGTCATTGATCCATTAGCCTTTGTTCACTGATATCACAGTCCATGTGGTTCACCTCTCAATTTGATACATTCATTTTTGAAATCCACATTTTTCTGGCTCAGAATGATAGTAAGCTTCCATAACAGAGATGTTTTCTTCCCTAGTCCAGATTTTTCACTTTTTTGCTTTTTCTTCCAGTAGCCTGTCAGCTCCATGCCCTGGTTGCCTAGCAGAGGGAGGTGAGCCCTGTAGCTCATTTTGCGCAGAATGCTCAGGGGCCATAGCATCCAACGGAACTCTTGTTAATCCGGGCGATGGTTCAGCCAGCATAAATTTCATTTTTCTCGTATTCACCATGTTTGAATGGGTTGTGGAGCAAATTTTGTCTGGCCCTTCACCTAAGACCTGTCTGATATGGTTGCACCTGTTCAGCATAGCCCTTAGGATCACTAGAGAATGCAAGTCCTCCATCACGACAAGATAAAGCTCCTTGGAGCGGTTTTCATTATTATTATTATTATTATTATTATTATTATTATTATTATTATTATTATTATTATTATTATTATTATGCCCATCTCAGCAAACTCTTGGTGACTAAACACACACACACACACACACACACACACACACACATGTATATGAAATCACATTAAAAATATAGTGTCAGCATTCCAAATATCACCCAGAATTAAATCAGAGTTCAAGGCATAGCTTTCATCAAAGTTCCAATTTAATAAGAGAGACATGTTGGTACATCTGTGGAAAACCCAAATCTGAAAGCTTCCTGGATTTTCCACCCAGTTGAAAGTTCATGATGTTGCCCGCACACCCACCAGTGCATCACATGGTCCAATCTTCCTCTGCCATGCTGGCATTTCCACCCATCTAGTTCCGGTCAGGTGTAGAGGTGCGGAGACAAAAGATGACCTTGGGCTTCTAGAAAGGAATGTTTTATTTTGACAACAACACATTCTACAATTCTACTCCTAACTATTCCCCCACCCAATTCCCCCACTAATGAAACAGCATAGAAAATAATAGAGAGTGTGGCAGGCCAAAGATCCTAAGAGGAATATGACTGCAGGCCTGACATACAGGTTATAACTACAACTAAAAGATGGGGACAAGGGAGCGGAATGTATGGCAGGTGGGAGCCGCTATTAGTTCAGTGTAATACTCTCCCATTGAGGCCTCAAATCAACTGGCCAAGCCAGGTTTTCAGGTGCTTGTGGAAGGTCAGGAGGGTGGGATCTAATCTCATCTCAAGGGGGTAAGATGTTCCAAAGAGCCATGGCCATGGCAGAGAAGGCTTTTTTCTAGACCTTGCTAGCTAGAATTCCTTGACTGACAGCACGCCTCCTCTGCTGACACAGATGGTGGGCCTGTCCCATATTCCTTCTAAGGGTCACTTAAAATATTTCCCCTTTCCCAATTCTGATGATAGAAGTACTTCTCCCAGCTGAAAATCTGCCCTGTGTACTTTCCTTTGCATGCAACCTGGCATAGTACATACATTTTCCCTAATAATAAATGTTGCATATACATTTGCATATACAAAGGTGAATATTTCCTTCCTAATGTCTGCATTGTGGTATGGGTAGAATGTACATTTGTAAATAATTAAAATGTCTCCCTCATTTCTATTCTCACATATCCCTAGTATTGGGCAGTGATGGTTAGGAACCTAAAGTTTCTTCTGGCAAGAACGTGAAGTGAGAACTTGAACCACATACTGTATAGATCATATATGTATGCTGTACGAGGCTGGTTTGGCTAGAGTTGGTGATTGTATGGTTTCAATTGTTTCTTAGTTCAGTGGTCTCCAACATTGGCAACTTTAAGACGTGGACTTCAACTCCCTGAATTCTGGGAGTTGAAGTCCACAAGTCTTAAAGTTTCATGGTTGGAGACCTCTGTCTGAGGGCATTTGTGTCTCTTGGGGTATGGGAAAGGGGTCAGAAATGAATGGAAGCAGAGGAGGCTTCCAAATTGTTCCTCTCCTGTCCTTTATCCTGGCCTGGGCCTCCTCAAAATAAATTGATTTTGTTCGGTATAGAGCAATATGGTATAATGTTTGGAGAGGAATCTGGGCAATAAGCTGGAAATTCTGATTCACACTGATGATGTACCTAGTTGGGTAATGAAATATCTTTCTCATTTATCAAGACAGGAGCATCAGGCAGGTGCCAAGTGATGAATTGGAAAAGCTGCGTCTTTGTCAAACAGCACATTTTTCCATTCTGCCATCCTGAAATAAATATATGCAGGATTGGTTTTTAAAACCTTTTCTCTCCAATAGGTTACCTGATTGGAAAGGGAACAGTTGTCCTATATAATAAACAAGAACCTGCATTTACAAAAATTATTTATCATTTATTACAGATGAAATCAAAGTGAGCATATTTTAGGCAAAAGAGCTCAGAGCAGAATTCTCTTCCCAGAAAGTTGAAGAGAAAGCATATGCTGCCACCTAATGGACAATTGGACAAACTTCTCTCTTGCACTTGCAATGGCTAGCAGGAAGCAATTTAATCATGTTGCTTCTTTATGTTTTATGCAACATTACACACACACACATTCCTTGACTAACAACAGTTCATTCAGTAGTGATTGTTCAAAGTTACCAGATTCATGCAGAATCTGGTGTCCCCGCACAAAATACAAAGCTATTCATTCCAATTCCCAATCCCTCCCCTTATGAGTCCCCTGGCCAGCCAATGTGATGCCACTAAGATGTTTTGAGAAACTCTGAGCTGTGAAACTAGTAAAATTCCATTCTCAGGTCAAACAGCCTTGAAAATCCTATTACAAGCCAGTTTGGTGATGTGGTCTTCTTCTGTTGTCATTTCCCTCTCCCATTCTCCCCCACCACCTCCCCATTTCCTACCATTTGATACACAGGTGTGGATTACCCAAAATACCTACCCCTTGCCTTCCCCTTTGATGGTTGGAACCCAGCCAGGTGCCAGGCTGACAATGGAGATCCTGATATTCACATTTATGATGATTGCAGTATTCTGGGGTCATATGATCCCTTTTTGCGAGCTTCTGGCAAGAAAAGTCATTTAATAACCGTGTTACTAACTTAACAGTGATTCACTTAACAATTGTGGCAAGAAAGGTCATAAAATGGGGCATTTTTTGTTTAGATGGTTTTTTAAAGCTTTTAAGTTCTCCATTTCTGATCTTAGTTGCTGTGGAATCTTCTGTTATTGATATTTTAACTATTGTTACTGTAGCTTTTTGCCAAACCACATCACAGCTTTTTATTTGAACATATGTGCCTGATTAAGTAAAATGATGTAATATAGCTGCCCCCCCTTTCAATATGATCTCATCTCTAAGTGGAAAGAAATGCCTCAAATTAAGATCATCACTGTCAAGCTAGGTGGGTTTAAGACTAGCCAATAATCTTTTTTCCTTTCTTCCTACACTTTTTGCTGTAGATCCTAGAAGAACATAATGCTATGCCTTTTGTTCTCAGGGGGGTTGGGAATTGTGATATGATAGGATTTTCCTCTAAAAGGGAAACGATATCAAATTTATAAAGCATCCAGATAGACCTGACTAAATTAATTTCAGAAGGTGTAAAGTATGAGCATCATGGTCTGAATTCAATGCAAGGACACACACCTAGACATGCTGTATAGACTGTGTAAAAGTATGCAAAAGGAAGATGAAAAATAAAAAGTAAAAGATATTTAGAAAACATACATTACATCTTCTACCCTTCTTTCTATCAAATGATTAACATCTTAATTTATTATCTAATTTTGCATTCATTTTCAGATCAACCACAAATATTTATAATGAATGTTGAGGTCGATACTAAACTACAAATATACACAGACTCAGGACTGGGGAAACATAGAAGTGCTAGACATTTTTCTTTAGGTGGGCATAGAAACAGCTAAGTTATTCCCTAACAGCTTTTATGAAGGGGGAAAAAACCTTGCATAGACAATCTTAGCAACATCTACATAGAGAAATTTGTAGTGATCAGCACATACAAATGTGAAATTGCACATTCAGTGTAGGGTATATGTGAATCTGCAAGCCTTGTGTATACTTGTCTGAATCTTAGACCTGGCCTGGTCCAAACATAATCATGCAACAGATAACAGCTGCCATGCTTGAAAGTTCTTTTCTCAGCCAGTTCTGGTGATAGAGGCAGCTTTAGATATTCATATTTTTCTTCTCTGTAATGTTTATTGAAGAGATCAGGCAATCCTTATAGGCAGCCTGAGGGGAAAAACAATTTGTTTCACCATTTCTGGGACAGATCTGCATTTTAAATATATACATGTATCTTTATCATTGTTTTAAAGAAACAAAATAAACATTCTTCCAAAAACTAAGCATGACTACTTGCCTCAAATGAGTCAACTTTCAGAGGAAAGATTTTGCAGTGTGAAGAATCATAACATTATATGGTGCTCTAACACTATAATGCCATACATTTTAATTCCTTTTATACGTAACATGAAACATTGCCACTGCTAGGGAAAAGTTAAATGTTTGGGTTTGATGGGGTACCTGAAGATTTACATGGTTATTAATTCTGATAATCTTACATGGCCTGCAAAATGTGCTGAATAGAGTTTAATAAATAGAGTTGTGAAAGAGGATGTTTGTTTCAACATATTTTGTGACCGATTCAGAAAACAAAAGAGCAATTGGTTTTGGAAGTAGCAAATTGAATCAAGTGGCTGTAATGTGCTTTGAAGCCTGTTGAAATATTTTGCAGAACTGATGGCTTTTCTGCTGCCTCTGGATTGGTTACATGCAGTAAGTAAGGAGATAGATTGGCTTCCATATAAAGACAACATTGAAGAGGCAGGATGAGATGAGCTCACAGCCATTGGCATGAATAGCAGGCTGGATGCATTTTGGCATTTCACCTTCTCTTCCAAATAGAGTTCAGAAGATGGAGTGGTGAGACTAACAGTACTATAGGTTTCTTTCACATTTACATTCTAAACTTTTATGTGACCAACCATCAAAGTTAATTTTACTCTCCTTTGTGCAAATGCAGTGTTATTTTTTTGTGCAGCTCTTATCAAAACAATGAGAGATTCAACTTTCAGTATTCTGAATGTGGGTTCAAATTTGACTAACGCAAGATGCATTCTGTAATTGAACTTTAAGTTTATAATATCCCCTTTTAAAAATGGGGAAATGGATGTTTCTGCTGGTGATCACTTTAAGCATGTTGATGAGAACCAGACTAGTTGGTGCTGGAAGAGCCAACATACCAAAGGATGAAATTTATTCACCCCATCTCTTAAGCTCTCAGGGTCACAACTTAAAAACAAGAACAGACTATTTTGAATTGCAATCATTATTAATGTAACTTACAAAGTCCAATTAAGGAGATGTACTGTTTAGCACTTTATTGGCAGTTGTTTTGCTGTTCCCTCAACAGACATGTTTACTTTGTCAACTTCATCTATGGGTGTCTGGGCAACCTTTCCTCCTTTACAGTGCCAAGGTCCTTTTTTAAACCCTCCCTTGCAATTCTGCTAGACAGCTAGAGGAAAGGGTTCAGCTCTCTGTCTGGGAAGTGACCTGGTTCAAGGAAGACAGAAAACATGGGGGAGTTAGAGAAGAGGGGAAAATCAAGCAGCAGTTTTCTTTAGCTTTCTTTCTGCTGTCAATTCATCTTCCTCATGTCCTTCCTTCATACTCTTCCTCCCTTATTGATTCAACTTTTAAGCTCTGCAGGCACTCAGGTTTATTCTCTAGGAGACTATTTTCTTCTCAACACAATCTGGCTAATACTTATAGCTCCTCCTCCTCCTCCACACTTTACTGTTTTTATTCTTTCCAGCTGGATGGTTGCAAAGAAATTATGTAAAAGAGATCAGGACTGTGTTGTTTCATCAGCCTGAGAGGTTTCCAAGACCTGGACAGAATGTTTTTGTGGAGGATTGTTGAGATAAATATTCCAGATCCCTTTGGGAGAAGCAGTGGTTTGGAATGTTGCTTACTCCTTCATTCTAAGTCTATGTCCTTCTGGGTCATCTGACCCATATTGGACCATATATAGCAGGGGTCAAACTGGTGGCCCATGGAATGGATGTGTTACACACAGGCCACACCCACCCTGGCTCCACAAAGACAAAAAACATTAGACAAATTAGAACTATGCTGCCTTCGGTCTGACCTAAGCTTAGTACATAAAATTATCTGCTACAATGTCGTACCTGTCAATGGCTACTTTAGCTTCAACCACAACAATATACGAGCACACAATAGATACAAATTTAAGGTAAACCGCTCCAAACTCAATTGCAGAAAATATGACTTCAGCAACACAGTGGTCAATGCCCGGTATGCACTACCTGACTCTGTGGTTTTTACCCAAGCCCCCAAAAATTTAACCTTAGACTGCCTACTGTCAACCTCACCCCATTCCTAAGAGGTCTGTAAGGGGTGTGCATAAGTGTACCAACATGCCTACCATCCCTATTCTAATGTTCCCTTTTATTCATATCCATTTCATGTATTCAAATCATGTTTATACTTATATATGTTATCTAATATATGCCTGATGAAATAATAAATAAATAAATAAATAAATAAATATAGCTTTCCCTATGCATCCTGATGCATATATACTAATGCAGAGATACAACACGAGTAGAAAGCAGAAACATACTTACCCAGGCAATATCCACACACTTAGTCTCTCGTGACAAAATACATGTATGTGCACACATGAATACATTACTGCAGAAGAAAATACAATTGTTTCTTTTGATATTCCTGTGAAGAAATTGGAAAAAAGTTAACCAACCAGGTTATAAGCTTTCCTTTGTTAAGAATAAAGTGTTGTTGTTGTCATCCTTCAGTCTCAAAAGACTACGGTATCGTGCTCTGGAAAGAGGTAAGTCCTCTTCAGAGCACGAGGCCTGGGTAGTTTAATATGGAGGATAGACTGTTACCCAAGCAGCAGATCCCCTCTGTCCACATCACAGAGCCAATACAATTGGTTCCAGATGCATCGCAGGAGTTACCAGAACATGGTTGTACACAGTCATGAACTGCTTCCGGGACTCTGGCTCCAGATTTTGCCTCAAGATTGACTCCTGAAGCCTTTTCCAGTAGTGGATATAGCCACAAGGCAGTGGAGGTTTGAAATCAGAGTTTCCCTTCTCTTACAAGACGGTTCTGCTGTTTTATCTGCCATTGGGGCGTAGAATCCTCTTCTGCCTTCAAAACTGTTGACCGTCTTCTCCTGTAACCCTGGAAAGGGGCCCTTCTGAAGTGCTACCAGCCGGGCCAGCTGGACCAAGATTTTTTTTAGGGAGGTATTACTCCTCCAGCATTCTGTGTGGGTCTGCCCACCGCCGTCATGGCCATGCTTCACGCTGGGGTCTGCTGGAGTCTGCTGGGGTCTGCTGGGGTCTGCTGCGGCCAAATAAAAGGTTAAGGACCACAAATATCACTTTTTTCTTTGTTTATTTTCTTTGTTCCTTGTCTATCTCCCTGTGATAGCCTGTTCCTACTCTGTATTCTAATTAACTAAAATCTAATATTGCCAGCAAATTGGTATGATTAAATCCTGTGCTTTTTGAGAAAGCCCTTTCCAAATCAGCCAATTTGCAAACCAGTATTATACCCATATTGACCTCACACAAAAACTTAAAAATGCAACAAAGTCCTACAGAACTATTTACTTGTTTTATTTTATTAATTTGTAGCCCAACTATTATTTTTATAAATAATTCAAGGTGGTGAACACACATAATACTTCCCCCTCCTCTTATTTTCCTCACAACAATAATCCTGTGAGGTGACTTGGGCTGAGCGATAGCGACTTGACTCAAGTTTACTCAGCCGGCTTTCATGCACAAGTTGAAAAATATTTGATTAATAGTAATTTAGGATACAATTATATACCTTAGTATATTAGTAATTGTAATTAATATTATATTTTAGCATCAATCAGTTTTTTTAGGCATTAGAAGAATATTTTTGTCTAGATATCACTAAGCTGCATGGCGATTTTCTCACAATAAAAAAGTTCATTAATATTCACTCTATTTGTGTTTTCCAGCATGATCCTTTTTCAGAGAAGAAAATTATTCAATATATAGCAGTTTCAATGAAAAATGTTGATGATATCAATTGCTCTTGTGACATAGCAGGATTACTCATTCTTTGTTAATCTTTTCAGTTCAAAGCTTCCATTTATATTACATTGGAAAGAGGAAGTTATTCTGGGTAATCTGCTTAAACTCTCTAACTTCATTTTCAAGTTAGCAATGTATTGTAAGTATAAAACAAATGGAGGAAACAGCAGATTCCAATCAGATGCAAGAGACATGCAGGTAATTTTTATATTTGTTTTCATTGTTGAAAAACATGAGAAGTAAATCAGCTAAGCCAAATCTCAGATGACTTCTGTGGCTTGGGAAACTTGTTAATATGCCTTTGCACACCTGTTCATTATATTTGTAAGTGAGAATTAAGTACTGTTGTTCATAGCAAAGATTAACAGTGCAATTCTCTCAATGTTTATCTGGAAGTAAGTCAAACTGTCCCATGACATATATTCTTAGATACTTGAATATGATTAGTCTTAATTGTAGTGGAAACAATGCAAATATAATGGGGAAATATTACCCACAGTTAATTAAATAGACATTAAGCCAATTAATAAAAGTATAAAACTTTAATTATGCAAGATTTCAATTTAGCTTTTGAAAAGTTAATTAGTAATGCGATAAATGCATATAAACATTAGATACTTTATTCTTTAATGTATGTGTGTGTGCGTGTGTGCACGTGTGTGCACGTGTGTATGTTTTACAGCAGAGTGGGAAAGTTCAATATCTAACCATTAGCAATAAAGTATCTAAGACAAGTGGAAAGACTCACAATGCACATTAATACTGATAAGGCTATCTTGATTTATTTGAAGTTGCCTTTGATTTTACACAAAATTCCTACGGAAGTATACCAGAACTTGATAAAAACATCCAATGTAATTAGTTCATAGAGAGTCTAAATGTGCTTCTGATAGGAAATATAAATAAACCCATAAGGATATTGCTAACAAAAAATGGGCAAAATTATAAACTCCTGATCAGGGCAAAATCTGTAAAGTCCAGCATTTTCTTTCTTAGAGTGGCCGGACAAATGGATGAATGTATCTGATAAACAGGATGTGAGGCTGGCAAAACTCTTCAGTTATTGCTTCCTTGCAGTTTGCCTTTGATTCAAGAATTAGGTCAGTGTGATCAAGAGTATACTCAATAAATTTATCTAATGAACTTTTTAGGCCTACATAAAATAATCAAAGCCAGTGTTTCTCAACTTGGGGAATTCTGGGAGTTGATGTCTTCACATTTTTAAAGTTCCCAAAGTTCTAATATTTTTATAACATTTTCATCAGTAGGGATCTCTTTCGTTTTCCATTGTTGTGCAAACACAATTCTAGCTGCAGTCAACACATGTAAGATTAAATATGTATTCCCTTCATTATATTTTTCTGGTAAAATAACAAACAAAAATATTTCTACATACAGTTGACAGTTTATGATTCCTGTTCCACAATTTCTGCCATTTATCTCAATCTATTGCGTATCCAACATTTTTGGCCCATACTATCATTGTTTCCTTTACTTGCTCTTCTTCCATTTTAATGCTCAGTGGGTAGTTATAAGTTTTTTAAATTAGTTTTTTTCATCTGTCCCTGTTAATATCTGATCCAGTTCTGTTGGTTTTTATAAAACCATACATTTTAGCATCTTTTTTATATCTTGATTGTATTGGCATATGTGGCAAACCATGCCAAATCAATCCCTTGATTATTCAGTTCTTGCTTAGTTTTAAGTTCCCCTTTTTCATTCAAGATATCCCTATATCTTGCAATATTTTCCATATTAACAATATTTGGTTGTATAAGTGTCTCCATTGTGGAGAGCCAGACTGGTATTTTCAAATAGTGTTTTTCTGATAATATAACTCCCAGTCTGGCAACCTAACCCCACCCTCAGTTTTTGGAATCTTGTAACATTTTCAGACTTATTCTTGCTTCCCCCCCCCCTTGCCAAATATATTTTGATATTGTTTTATTTAATACCTTTATTTAATGTTTTATTTTATTATCTTCTTTAATAGAACATCTTGCTGTTAATTGAACGTTAGTCTATCCATTTCTGCACACTCTAATATTTTTATAACATTTTCAGGTGTAGAGATCTGTTCATTTTTCCATTGTTGTGTAAGCATAATTCAAAATGTCCTTTTATCTTGTAATGTTTTCTGTGTTAATCACAATTAGATGTATCAGTGCCTCCATCATGGAGAGCCAGACTGGTATTTTCAAGTAGTGGGTTTTTTCTTTTAGTTTCCCACACACACACTAACAATAATGCATTTCTAACATAATGTCTTTGAAAATATCCATGTATTTTATTTTTCCCATACCATAAGAAAATGTGCCACCCTTCAGATCATGTTCTTCCAGTGTCAGTAATCATCTATGCCTCAAATTTATCCATTCTTTCACCCATGTAAGTACAGAGGCCTTATAACACAACTCCCAATCTGGCAACACAAAACCCGCTTTGTTTTTAGAATCTTGTAACATTTTCAGACTTATTCTTGCTTTTTTTCTCTTGCCAAATGTATTTTTTTATTTAATTCCTCAAAATATTTTCCCCCCAGCTTTATTGGTATTGTTTGGAACAAATATAGTAATCTCAGAAAAATATTCATTTTTATAGTAGCTATTCTTCCTATCAGGGATAGTTGTAGATTTTTCCACTTCTCCAAGTCTGGTTTGATTAGTTGCAGTAATTTAATGTAATTATCTTCTTTAATAGTTGCACATCTTGCTGTTAATTGAATTTCTAGATATTTCCCTTTCTTGACTATCTAGATATGTCTTCTTCATTACATCTTTTTTTCTGTTTATCTGTAAGATTTTTGACTAATATTTTAGTTTTCTCTTTATTTTCAATCCTCCAACTTCACCATAATCTTTTATTTTTTTATTAATTTGGGTTCAGTTTCTTTTGCTTCTTCTAAAATAAATACCAGGTCATCTGGAATGCCTGTAATTTATATTTTTCTTTTTTTATTTCCATACTATTTATTTCTATATCTTGTCTGATGTTTCCATTTAGCACTTCCAACATCAATATAAATAGTAGATCCTTGCCTTGTGTCTTTTTTTTTATATTGAATTCTCTGTCACGTCCCCATTTACAATCACCTTTGCAGTCTTTGGAATATATTGCCTTAACTATATTGTTAAACTCTTTCACCAAAGTCCATCGTTATTCTTTCATTTAACATAGCTTTCACTGTTTCAGGCACTTTAAGTAATTCAGCTTTTTCCAAATATTGTTTTATTTTATCTTCTGAAATTTTTTGATCATACAAATTTTCATTAAACTCCTGAATTATTTTCTTTTTTTTTCATTTTGGTAATGGAGAGATCCCTTTTCAGTCTATGCCAGTCTATGTATCAGTTTCTTTTCTTTCTCTTTTTATTTATATGCCAACCATGTTTCTGATTTATTAGCATTTTCAAAGAAATTTTGTTTTGCACTTATACTTTTTTGTGCCAATTCTTCTTTTTCCATTAGATTCAATGTGTGTTTTATTAGTTCCATTTGGTTTTGTAGGTTCTTTTTTGTGGTTCTTTCTATAGTTCTGGTTCTATTATTTTGTGTTCTTCTTCTAGTTCCTTTTGATATTGTTTCTTTTTCTTATTTTTTCTTCCTATATAAATTATGGCAAGTCCCCAGAAATACACCTTAGCTGTAACCCATACATTTTTCAATGAGGTCTCTTCTTTTCTGTTCTTTTTTTAAAAAGAAATACATTTCTTTTTCCATTGTTTGTGTAAATTCTTTGTCTTCTAATATGGATTGATTCAACATCCATCTCAGTTTTTTCTTTTGTCCTTTTCAATTAACTTTTACTGGATTATGATCCGCCCATGTGTTCAATTCTATTTCTATCTCTTTTTAAAGTATTTCAGCTCTTATGGTCTTTTTAACAAACCTCACGTGTACTTCTCTTGGGAGTTTATTCCTTTTCGCATAGGTAGTATGTATGCTAAATGTTTCATCAATCTCGGCCTGCATTTTCTGCTTATTTATCTCCAAGGCATCTGCCAAAAACTCTGCCATCATATCGGTGAGATCTTCCCCTTTTTCTTCTTCAGTGTTCTGGAATGTCAGGAAATATTCAGCCTTCTCCATATTCAGGGTAATTACTGTTCCCTCTAACTCCTTGTTTGCCTGTGTCAATCTATTGTTCATCTCATCCAGTTTTTTCTCTGCTTATTCTGATTTCTCTTCTATTATTTTAATCTTTTGTTCATTTTTAACTATCATTTGGTGAAAGTTTTCAGTTTTTCATCCATGTTTTGTATTTTTTCCTTTATCTTTCCCATCTCATTCTTCATCTCATTATGGTTTTTTGTCAAAGCCTCTTGTAGCGATTGAAATATCGTCTTCATTTCTGTTTGGATTGTATTCATTTTTTCTTGCTGTATCAGACTATCTATTGATCTTTGGCTTGATGGACTGAATGCTGCTGCTGATGGTGCAGATGTATTTCCCCACCTATTTTAGTTAAATTTGAAGTACTTGTCATTTTAAACTGTGTTAGTAAATTTAAAAAGAATAAACAACAATAATTCACAATAATGCAAAAATAATCCAAAATCCACAGCCAGCTACTCTTCCCACTTTTAAAATATTACCAAAATAAATTCACCAAAGGGTCCTCTTCCTTCTTTCTTTCTTTTCTTCCCCAGACACCAGCCAGCTTCACAATTCTTTACTATTGTAATCCATAAAGTCTGTCTATAAGTTAGTCCAGGAAGCTTCTTTAAGAACAGCTGTTATTTCTTCTTCTTTTTGCAAATAGTATTTGTAATCCACAAGGGCCCACCAAATCCCAAATGTTTTGTAAACCATAGTGTCTTGCTGATCAAAAAACCCCCTTCCACTTAGTCTCAGGATAAATCCATGCTGTTTCCCAACTTCAAACTACTCAGTATATTCATAATCCACAAAGAGTTACAATGCTTCATTATCTGCTTCCAACTGTCCAGTATAAATAATTTGCAGAGTTACTTGTAATAAATACAATCTTATCAGCAATAGACAGCCAAGGTCCTTTCACTTTCCTGACATCCTTCCCCACCAGTAGGTCTTGCCCTTACTCTGTTTCTCTTCTTTTGCTGAAATAACCAAATCCTCTTTTTTAAAAAAACGATCCAAAAGTCAAAGTTTCATTTAAAATATATTCAAGTGTTTTTTTTAAAAAAAATCTCAATTAGAGTGTCAAAAGCAACCAATTCAGTTTTCCTAGCTTTAGGTTTATTTCTCTCCAAAAAATTATATTTTCCCTTTTCTGGATCTGTCAGCAGCTCATTGTGTCAATCACCACTGTTCTTGAGGGGTGGGAGAAAACTCCACCCCTTCCTCTTTGAATCCCACTTTCAATAGAGGAATATTACAGGGGCAAATTCCTCAGCAGAAGTTGGAAAGATCTCACCCAGATCAGCCACACTGTTGCCAGATAGTTTCTTCATTGCTTCTTCAGTCAGGCTGTCACAGCCTCAGTCTGGCATGTAATAGCCATCTCCCACCCCCCAATTTTAGAGGTTTCTCTGGATCAAACAAGGAGATTGCAGTGTCCTTGTGATCAACGGAGTGTCCCCTCTGTCTTCACCACCCCTATAGGGTGACTTTGGCCCCGAAGTACCTCCTGGCAGGCAGAATTCAGCAGGATTTCACAGAGCCCTATGAATCCACACTGTTTTGCCATGACATGAACTCTGCCTCCCCTTCTGAAGATCTTGAATGGTTCCTATGTAAAAATGATCTATTTTTTTAAAAAATGGTTAGGTTCTGTGGCTTTTTAAGAACTAGTGCTCTGCATTTTCACCAGAGGTAGTAGTAAAAACATTCTACATGTAACCACACTAAATAATATGGTGGAAGCAGTTTGGACAAGCTAAAATTTCCAGATACATAAATAGAACTTTTCCACTTATCAAGCACATTAAAGTTCAAATAAGTATTTAAAACATATGTCACTGTAGGAAAAACTGATATCTTGATGGATGCAGGCAGACTACAGATCTATCAGTTCAGTCTGGGCACCAAGTCTTTCAAGAGAAAATGGAAAATGTGTGGTCCAGAAAACACAAAAACATCGAATAGAACGCAAGAGCAAAGAGGCTAATTTTATTTTCAATGACTTCTCATTCTCTACTTCCTTCTTGACTGGCCTGAATGTGAAATGTTAAAGGAAATAAGCTCCAATGATACAAGGGTCACTTGCATCAAATAGTCAAACTGTCACATTATAGTTGTTCATTAATTCAATTTGAATAATTTGTAAGGTACTTTACTAGGTTGTTCAATCATGAAAGACTACATATTTAATTAATTAATATAGCCACCCACCTTACCAAAGGCAATTTTGGCAACAATGGATAAAACCATATATTTAAAAACCCTAAATATAAATGATCCAGAAATCATTTCAAAAAGTAAATATTATAAAAACCAGCAATACAAACTCTAGATGAAGAGAGGGTAAGAATAACCAGGTCAGCAATAGAGCCGTAATCATGATAAAGTACTGATATGCTGACTAG
The DNA here is from genome assembly GCF_964273705.1 of Natrix helvetica. Lineage (NCBI taxonomy): Eukaryota > Metazoa > Chordata > Lepidosauria > Squamata > Natricidae > Natrix > Natrix helvetica. The sequence continues at coordinate 60,787,602 of NC_138553.1, read as the reverse complement.
ACTAGACCATATCTTTTATTGAGGGCCCAATATTGTTAATGAAATCCTGACAGCTGCATGCCCCATATAAACAAGTGGCATTCACTTCATGGCCACCACAAAGAAGTTGTAAAATCAGGTCAATCACATGAGTGATTCACTTTATAACCATCACAATATATGACTGTGATGGGCAGGCTTCATTATGTTCATAAGTCAAAAAACCAAAGGCACAAGTACAGAGTAGGTGAAACCTGACTCAAAAACAGTGACTGTGAGAGGGATCTTGGAGTCCCCAATGGATGATCACTTAAACATGAGCCAGCAGTGTGTAGCAGCAGCCAAAAAAGCTAATACAATCCTTGATTGTATAAACAGAGGCATAAAATCAAAATCACATGAAATATTAGTACCACTTTATAAAGTTTAGAAAGGCCACACCTGGAATACTGCATCTAGTTGTGAATACCACATTACAAAAAAGGTATTGAGACTTTGGAAAGATGAGCAACTAAGATTACTAAAGACCTGGAGGCAAAAACATATGAAGAATTGGATATGGCCAATCTAGAGAAAAGAAGGACTAGGGGTGACATGAGAGCAGCGTTCCAGTATTTGAGGGGCTGTCATAAAGAAAGCAACCTGGAAGTAAGGAGAAACTTCCTAACAGTGAGGACAATTAACCAGTGGAACAGCTTGACTTCAGAAGTTGTAGGAGCTTTATCACTGGAGACTAGACAGCCACCTATCTGAAATGGTGTAGGGCAGGGATGGCTAACCCTTTTGCTATCGCGTGCCAAAAGCAGGGGTCATACGTGGGCATGCCTACATCCATAATTCTATGCACAGAAACCTCCACGTGCATGCACATGTGCCCCCCATTGTTAGTGTGTGATGAACCCATTTATTGCCCTCCCCAGGCTCCAGAGGCCTTCTAGGAGACTGGGGAGGGTGAAGATGGCCTTCCCCACCCCCCGGAGGCTTCAGGAATCTTCCCTGAAGCCTCCAGAAGGCAAAAAACAGCCGAAAATAAAGGCCGAAGTCAGCTGGCCAGTGCGCGCATGCGTGCTGGAGCTGACAGGGCAATGCCTCACGTGCCCTAACAAATGGCTCTGTATGCAACCTGTGGCACGTGTGCCATAGTTTTGCTATCATGGGTATAGGGTCTTTTGTTTGACTAGGAGACCCCCAAGGTCCCTTCCAGCTCTATTCTGATTGACTACCTATATAGAAAGTGAATACAGATTAATTGCTCATTTAAATAGTGTTCAATCATGATTTTTTTTTTAAGTTTCAGAAGATAGGTAAACATGATTATCTTGTAACCCTGGAAAGTGTTGAAGCAGAGATAGATGAGATATTTCCAAGATGGTGAAAAAGTAGAAAAGTAACATACCCAATTGCCAGACTAAATGAGTGTGAATTCTGCAAAAATACACTATGTATAACAGCAGGTTTGGGTTTCAAATTACATTTAGCAATTTCATTAAGGAATTATCAGTCCAAATTATTCTGAAAGTTGAATGTTGTTTGAGTCATTCCTTCAGTTCATTGACTATTGTTTGGCATCAAGCTTCTTTATGAATTAAAGTTTGGTGATGCAATTGATCTGAAAGCATATGCATTTAATTACAAGATGATGTTGCAGACTTAAAATGGATAGGTGCAGTAATGGTAGAATATTTCAGGGATTTTTAGCCAAGATGAGCTGGCATGAATAATATAGTATCGGAAACCATTTATAATATATTATTTGATTGAAATAACTTAGTGCAATGAACAATGATTGTTTAATTTAATTTTAGTATGTAACAATTTAGCATGACTGTGCTGAAATCTGTTTCATTTACATTAACATATGATCACACTTCCTATTTTTAAAGGTCAGTTGTATATTTTTAGTTCCAAAAAGTTATGAGCTGTAATCTTACAACATATTGTACATTTCAGTGGGTGGAGTCCAAGAGAGATTAGGCATGACTATGTTGCATTCACATTTTCAGGAATGACAATGCAAGTCTGTGTCTCTTTCCTATATATTTATGAAAGATTCATTGAATTCAGAACAATGTATCTTAAATATGAGGAGTATAGCCTTAAATATGTATTTGTGCACTATGATTCAATTGATTTGCATTTGAACTATCTCACATTTTCCTCCAAATTTATGTAATGAACAGAGCAGAGGTAAGCAATCACATCAGTCCTTAATGATGATGAACAATGAGAAAGGGAAATACACTCCTAAATATTGTAGAACTGCAAATTGCCTGCCCTTGGTCAGTGTATCTTCAGACACAGAAAGCTTGTGCATATCTCTTGAATTCTATTTGATCAAGAAGCCAGGGATATTGTGCTGCATTTATAGAACTGGTACAGTATATCATTTTCCTTTATGATATATTCCAGGAAACATCATAGTCTATCTGCATCAGGAACTCCATGAAAAGAAAACATATCTCTGTATGTTTATTCTCACAGTGCTTTTCTTTGGAGCAGTCTGGAAGTGGTGACTGTGTCAATAAGGTCTGCCTGCAGGATGTGATAAAATCAACATGGCGACCATAATGGTGCAATAGAAGCTCTGTGTGTCACACACATACCTATATTATATAGTCATGGCTGCCATCTTGACTTTTGTGATCATACAAAAGCAATGCATATCTTTAAATGCAAGCCAGAGAATAGTAATTGATAATTAATCTGATTTTAAGAGCAAAGCAGGTTGTACTGCTTTTCTTCTAGGGAGGCTTTCAGGCAACTCTGGAGCCCAGCTCAAGGGAAAGGTAGTTTATTTTGCAGCAGTAGAGAGGCAAGCCATGATAGAGGAAGAGCAAAACTTAAACTCAAGATATAAATTAGTATTGGTAGCACATTGAAGAAAAGCTAGAGGCAATAACATTTAAGTATGTACTTTGGATCAGCTACACTGGAAAAGCTTATGGCAGTGATGGCGAACCTATGGCACTTGTGCCACAGGTGGCACGCGGAGCCATTTGTCAGGGCATACAAGGCGCTGCCCTGTCAGCTGGCCAGTGCGCATGAGAGCGCTGGCCAGCTGAGTTCACCCTTTTTTTGAAGCCATTTTTCACTCTCCCCAGGCTCCAGAGGCTTTATAGGAGTCTGGGGAGGGCGAAAAGAGCCTCCCCCGCCCCCCTGGAGGCCCTCCGGAGGCTTCATGAGCTTTCCTGACGCCTTCGGAGTGCTCAAAACAACCCTCCGAGCAAACCGGAAATCACTTCCTGTTTGCTCGGAGGATCGTTTTGAGCACTCCAAAGGCTTCAGGGACTGTCTGGAGGCTTCCCTGACACCTCCGGAGGGCATCCGGGGGGGCAGGGGAGACTGTTTCCACCCTCCCCAGGCTCCTATAAAGCCTCTGGAGCCTGGGGAGGGTGAAAAAAGCATGTAAAAATGGGGGGGGGAGCGCCTGTAGTGCGTGCATGCGCACTTGGGGGTCACGCATTGCATTATGGGTGTGGCATGCCTGCACATGACTCCCCTGGCTCCCCCCCACTTATGGCATGCGAGCCAAAAAAGGTTCGCCATCGCTGGCTTATGGGGTATTAAATGAGTGATGAAGGGTATGTTACAAGGAAACTGTGGACATATCTGTTTGTCCATTTAAGTCCAAAGGAACTAAACAAGTTATGGAAGTGATGATGATGATTGAGGACGTTATCCATTCAGCCGTGTCCAACTCTTGGCAAGTCTAGGCCAAGTTTCTCCACACCTTCTGATCTTGCACTACTTCTTTGAGTTGTATGGCATGCTCTAATCATGTATAAATTTAGAAATGGAGCAAAAAAATTAATGTCTTTAAAAAGTGATCCCCGGGCATTCAAGTTTGTTTTTAATCCCTGTATTTGTTTTATTGAGGCTCATAGAGTATGTTCTTTCCCACAAGCATATATATGCGTGATCATATTCAAATATGGCTTGTCAGAATTAGCACCGTAGCTTTCATTCATAAGAGAAGCAGGTCTTCTCTCTTTGCATCAATAGGCCTTCTTTGCATAAGCTCCACGGAAGACTTCCATTTTAATGGATTTAATTAGCATTTATGAAAAATGCTGATTTTTTATGATATAAAGTGACAGATTTAATTTGTTAAGTGGTTCATAATAAAGTGTGAGTTGATTTGTTTCACTATAGTTTAAAAGGCTGCTGCTCAACTTGGCCTCCATGTTAATTCATTAAGCATGCTTTGGACCTTATGGAGACTTCTCTCTGTCTCTCTCTCTTTTTGGTAGATTTAATTAACATAGATCTAACTCTCTGGAGATTTAGTGTCCTCCACAAATGTAAGTGACAGAGGCAATAATTTAAAATCCATCTATGTCTTTATGTTCATCTACTCTAAGAAGGGATTATAAATGATGCAAAATAATTGTAATAGCCACAGTACAGGATGAATCACTTAAATGTGACACCCAACGCAATATACAAAAAAATCAAGGAATTGAGAATATGGGTTTGAGGGCTTCTCATTTCTTCAGTGTCAAGAAAAGGAAAGCAAAATATTTCAGTTCTTGGTAGAGTTCCTGTCAATATAAAAACAGTGTTAGGCGTTAAAAAAAAGGCCACACTATCAAGGCGGAAGTAAGTTTTACTTCTGGATCTGTAGGGATTACAATATTTTCATTTAAGTAGCTGAACAATTGTAAGTATTACCATGGCTATTTGAAATTTGGAATGGGTAATTAATGAATCTTTGATCAAAACATCTGTTTGAACCAGATGTATGAATGAAAATGGACACCAACGTCAAAGTAACAAAGCCATATGGATGTTGCAAAGGGCTTTGAGAATGTGGGACAATTGTACTGTTTTGGGAATTTGGGCATTTTGTAGGCAACAGGAAATATTGCAACCTCACTTCTCTATGTTGAAAAGTTGATAAACACTGGTTCAAACATCAACAGTAGCTTACTGATTAATAAATAGAAACTATTTTGGGATCTTTAATTTATATTAGAGTCTTATATATTCAAATTACACCTAAATAATTTTATGTCAATAATTGATCTTTCCTGCAAAGAGGTGGTGATACAGTAATGTAACAATTTCACAATTAACTTGCTAAAGAAGTCAGATGAAAATGGCAGCTGACCAGACATCACCATTGAACGTTATAGCAAATTTTGGTTTAAAGCATTGCAATTTGAATTCTACATTCTAAGTATTATGCTCTGTTATTCTCATTTACATTTTGGAATGCTAGAGGCTATGCTAAATTCCAGGAAAAGTGCTGATATTTATTATCAACAATAAATTAATGCTATATACATCAATAAATGTTATTTCATTTGCTCTCTTAAGATTAAGTTATGAAGCTGTGAGATTCAGGATTTACTATAGGAACTTTCATAGGCAACACTGAATTTCATGTTCATTATTGTCACATAGTTCACATGGTTATTTTTAACCACTAGATGTCTCTCTTCCTATGTTATTAATAAGCAGATAATTTTCTCAGTCAAAAGACCAGTAGCAGAGATCAATGCAATTCACAAAACATAATTTCACAGTTATATACATAATAACTAAAAACATCTATCTATATACAACTTCACTCTAAAAATGTTGGCTGTCTGACCATGTTGGGTGTTTGTTTTTAACCAATTATTTAACTAAAGATTGTGTATGGACAGTTGATAATACATAACATAAATGCAGAACATTTTTATATCTGTGCACACTTTGACAATTATTTGGAGCAAGTACTGTGTGTGAAATCCCATGCAACTAGGAAAGATAAAGGGCTAGATATATTTCAGTAAGCTTTTAGTGACAGTTTACTTATTATTCTAGTAAGTACAAAGTTTTTGGAAATCATGGGAGGAATTTCCAATATTCATTTATTAATGAGTTTATTAAAGTGGAATCTTTTTAATGATTTTAAATGCTTTCCCCCCAGAGTTCTCATCATCTGAGTTAAACTGTCATTTATGAGATAAGTTGCACAAGGATTTACCTTGTCTCTTGATTAGTTATATATGTTCTTTTTTTCTATTCTTTTGGCAGATTCCCCATAATTGCTGACCCTTTTGATCATGTGTGAGCAGCAACACACATTCATTATGCTTTTTTCAGATTAATTTAAAAAAGAGATGCAGCTACTTTAAGGAACCGACTCATTAAAATCAATGCACCTTACAGTAGGTATCTAAGCAGTTGGACTGCTGTAATGAGTATCAAAGAGTTGCTCAGGATTTTGTGAGAACTGAAGGACTTTTGGGGATTAATTTCCAATGCATGTCTAGGGATGCAAGGTAAGGGGGCATGCAAGGCACATGACAATTGTGTAGTACAATCCACCCCTTGCCTGTTAACCCTACAAGGTAGTCCAAACAAGAAGCACAGCCAGGAATACTAGCTTTATCTTTATTGTCAGGTTACATAAACAGACTCTTGCAAGACTGAAAATATTTCTCCTCTCCTTTCTTTTACTCTCTGGAAAAACAAGGAAGGTCCCTTATGAAACATTTCCCACTTCTATCGGTTGAAATATCTTTTACACACTCAGTCTGCTGTTCTTCCTTCTGTCTCCCAAGGTCATTCCCACATACCACATATCACATGTATAAAGGGGCAGGGATTCAATCATGTTGGTGATGCAACTGCCATATTGTCAGCTTTGACAGACACATCTAAATATAATTTTGGTCTTGTATAAGCTAAGATGTATACAATATAAATCTTTGCCTGGCTGATTCTTTATAACTGTTATCAGTATTGCATGTATGTTTTTATTAGTAGGGCAGAGAAAGAGAACATGGGATATTATTTCCACTTCTCCTAACCTACATGGACAGTTTAGTTTTCTATAGAGGAGACAAGTATTGCTTATCTTTTAATTTTTTTTCATTCAGTTTTAGTGGTTGCAACTGCATGCATTTACTACAGTACTCTGTGCCTAGCACAATTCTTTAATACAGTGGTGACATTTTTTTACTATCGGTTCTGTGGGCATGGCTTGGTGGTCATGGAAGGTGAAGAATACTGCAAAATCTCCATTCCCAGCCCACTCTTGGGCCAGCTAGAGGTGGTATTTGCTGGTTCTCCGAACTACTCAAAATTTCCGCTACAAGTTCTCGAACCTGTCAGAACCTGCTGAATTTCACCCCTGCTTTAATACTGCTTAAATAATTTTAAATATTTAAAGTGGGACAGTTGTCAATTTATTCTGTCACCTGTGCTTTGTCTTATCTTCTTTGTAAAAAAAAACAAATTTATGGGAATTTCTTCACGTTATAACTGTAAAAAATATTTGCCAAGATTCTTCTCATTCTTATCAAAGGACCAAAATATTTTCTGCATAATCTGAAGACATCCAGACTGACAGAGGACTTCCTAAAATAGTAGATGGATAAAAGAACAAATCAGAGAATTGTGTCACTCCTGAATTCATATAAAAATCAAACATATGCTATTTTACCTTTTTTAGGCAGGTATCTCTTCAGCGGTTTTTTACTTGGAAGTTATATCTATTTCTTAGACAAGTTCTCCTTGTAGTTGGGCAAACTACCTATCAGCTGTGAATTGTTTCAATTTTTGCTTTTATTTGTATGCATTTATTTATAGATCCAAAATAAGAAAATAGTGAATAAAGTCAGAAATGGGAAAATAGACTCATTGGGCAGAAATACCAGCTTCCAAATATTTCATTAACCAGGTAGGAGTCCTTATATTCTTGTTTTTGAAGTATTTTGTATGCTTCGGTGCAGAATTCTTTTAGATTAGAAATATCCTTAACTATCCCTACAAGCATGTTTGAGATTTCCTCATAAATTTTCAATCATATACAAATAAGGGATGTTTGAAGCCATCCCAAAATATTTCTTTTCAGTTCTGTAAATAGCATATGGTTGATTGGAGGTAACTTCAGGTTGCTGAAATATCTAATCACTTTTCGGTTTTAACATCTTCACTGACTGTGGAACATAGAGGCTAATATGCTTCATAAGCTAAGATATGATAATTAGTTGAATCAGTTCTTCCATCCTTATATTTTCAGTTCCTTTGACTCTCATACAACCCTGAAACATAATAGAACTATATCCATGTTTAATTAATTTATTTATTTTATTTATTTCTTAGATTTTTAGACCGCCCCCTCTCCCAAAAAGGGACTCGGGGCGGTGTACAGTCAATGCAAATAAAATACAGTCATAACAATAAAATACATTTAAAATACATTTAGAGGGGGAGATAGACTGTACAAGAAATAAATACCTAAAAACATCCCAATTAAAACCCCAAACCCAATTAAAATAAATCCCCGGGAGGTAAAACTAAGAAAGTGCCAGGCCAGCTGATTGAAATAGGTGAGTCTTTAACTTTTGACGGAAGGAACGGAGGTCCGTGGTAGTTCGAATGTCAGGGGGGAGGTTGTTCCAGAGGGTTGGGCCCATCACAGAGAAGGACCTACTCCTAGGTGTCGCCCGCTGGCATTGCCTAGCGGACGGCACCAGGAGGAGCCCCACCCTGTGTGAGCGGATAGGTCGCAGGGACGAGTGTGGTAGGATGCGATCCTGCAGATAACTAGGTCCTGTGCCATGGAGCGCTTTAAAGATGGTGATCAATACCTTGAAACGCACCTGAAAGGCCACAGGTAGCCAGTGCAGCTCGCGCAGGAGAGGTGTTACGTGGGAGTAACGTGTACTCCCCATAATAACCCGCGCGGCTGCGTTCTGAACTAACTGCAGTCTCCGGATGCGTCCCAAGGGAAACCCCATGTAGAGAGCATTGCAGTAGTCCAGGCGAGACGTCACCAGCGCATGAGTGACCGTGCGCAGGGCACTCCGGTCCAGTAGGGGGCGCAATTGGCGCACCAGGCGAACCTGGTGGAACGCCCCCCTTGCCACGGCTGCCACATGGTCCTCCATTGACAGCCGGGCATCAAGGAGGACGCCCAAATTGCGCGCCCGCTCCACAGGGGACAGTTGTTCGCCCCCTATGGCCAGCGATGGAGTCAGCTGGCTGAACCGAGGTGCCGGTACTGTCACAGCCACTCTGTCTTGGAGGGGTTGAGTTTGAGTCTGTTGTCCCCCATCCAGACCCCGACGGCTTCCAAACACCGGGACATCACTTCGACAGCCTCGTTGGGGTGGTTTGGGGTTGAAATGTACAGCTGAGTATCATCAGCGTACAGGTGGTACTCAACCCCAAAACCACGGATGATCTCACCCAGCGGCTTCACATATGTGTTGAACAGGAGGGGCGAGAGGACCGACCCCTGTGGCACCCCACAAGTGAGTGGCCTCAGGGACGACCTCTGCCCCCCTGTCAACACACATTGCTTCCGGTCGGAGAGGTAGGAGCCGAACCACCGCAAAACGGTGCCTCCGACTCCCATCCCCTCCAACCGGCGCAATAGGATACCAGAGGTCTAATAGGACCAGGATAGAGGAACAACCCCTATCTCTGGCCCTCCAGACATCATCAACCAACGCGACCAAGGCCGTCTCAGTGCTGTGCCCGGGTCGGAAGCCGGACTGGCGTGGGTCTAGATAGTCGGATTCGTCCAGGTGTCGTGGAAATTTCTGCGCCACCACATTCTCAACAACCTTCACCAAGAAGGGGAGGTTGGAGACTGGACGATAATTAGCTAGCTCCATTGGGTCGAGCGAAGGCCTCTTGAGCAAGGGTCTCACCACCGCCTCTTTCAAGGTGGTTGGTAAGTATCCCTCACCCAGTGAGGCGTTCACCAGGCCCAGGAGCCAGCCTCGTGTCACCTCCCAGGCTGCCAGCACCAGCCAGGAGGGGCACGGGTCCATTAAACATGTGGAGGGTCGCAGCCGTCCACGCAACCTGTCCAAATCCTCGGGGGCAACAGAGTCAAACTCCTCCCAGAATGGTCTCTCAAGACTCGCTGTTGGCGGCTCGTCTGGTCCACTGACGGAGGTCCACCCGCTCCGGATCTGATCGATTTTGTCCTGAAGATATTCCCCAAACTCCTCTGCTCTACCCTGTAAGGGTGTCTCCCGCGCCCCCTGTGATAAAAGGGAGCGGGTCACCCGAAACAGGGTGGCAGGGCGGTTATCCGCGGACGCAATAAGGGCAGCACAATATCTATGTTTGGCCGCTCTTATTGCCACAAGGTAAGTCCGCAAATAGGCTCTTACCTGTGTTCGGTCAGATTCGGAGCGTGAGGACCTCCACCTGCTCTCTAGACGTCTCCTGTGGCGCTTCATCACCCTTAGCTCCTCAGTGAACCAAGGAGCCCGGGTGGGTCGATGCCGCAGGAGAGGTCGCAAAGGCGCAAACCGGTCCAAGGCCCCAGTCGTCGCCCTATTCCAGGCCATCACTAGGTCCTCGGAGCGGGAGCGGGACAAGGCTACAGGTATTGGCCCAAGCTCCGTCTGGAATCTATCCGATTCCATCAGGTGCCTGGGGCGGTACCAGTTTATAGAGTCTGGTTCCGCCTCCTCGCTGTGGGGGATAGCGCCAGGGAAGTCCAGCCGGAGGGATGAGTGGTCTAACCATGACAGGGGCGTGATGACTAAATCCCCTATTCCCAGATCACTCGTCCACTGCTCAGATACAAAAATGAGGTCCAGTGTGTGGCCCCCTTCGTGAGTGGGGCCCTGCACTAATTGGGTCAGGTCCATGGCCGTCATGGAAGCCATGAACTCCCGAGCCACCTCGGAAGCTGCTCCCGTTGACGGCAAGTTGAAGTCCCCCATGACCAAAAGTCTGGGAGTCTCAACTGCCGTCGCTGCGATTAGCTCGAGGAGCTCGGGCAGGGCTGCTGATGCATAGCGAGGAGCCAAGTATACAATCAGCAAGCCCCACTGCCTCCCTGGGCCCCAACTCACACCAAGGGACTCACACCCGGGTATCTGAGGGACAGTGAACTCCCTCAGCTCTAAACATTCCCGCATAACCACCGCCACCCCACCACCCTTACCCAGGGCCCGGGGCTGATGGAATGCCCGGAAACCTGGTGGGCACATTTCCACGAGGGGTAAACCACCCTCGTGGCCCAACCAGGTCTCCGTTATCCCCGCAAGGTCTAGCTCCCCCTCTGAGATCAACTCATTAATGAGGGGGGCCTTGTTGGTAACAGACCTTGCGTTGCAAAGCATCAGCCGCAGGCCCTGGCTCTGTAGCACCTGTCCACCTAGACTGCAGGGGTTGGTACAAGCGACCGGGCGTAACCAGCAGCCACGGTCTCCCAACCGACCTTGAGATCTTATCCTGTCCTCGCATCCCTTCCTCCCCACGACCGTTGTAATAGGACAACCCTCTGCTCGAATGATCTTTACTTTCCCCCCCACCACTGCATCCCCGTCCTTCCTAGACTCACCCATTTGTCCGGCACTGGCTCTCCTCCCGGTCTGAATAGCCCTCCCCCCCACCCTGGAACCCCCTAAAAAAGATAAAAAACATTTTACTAAAAATCCCCTTAGCTTCCGGTTCCTGCACCTCTCGGGGTCCACGAACCCGTCCTTGAGGCGGGCCCTGGAAAGAGCCAAGGGCCAAACCTGCGAGAGAGGGGCCTCCTGCAGGCGGAGCAAATCTAGCCTCGAATAAATTATTATCAAAGTTCCAATAGGGGTTAAGGTGCTGTAGGTGGTAAGAATAAGTCGGTATGGGGGGAAGGTTGAAGGCATTAGTCCCATAAGCCAATGTGGGGGGTAAGAGGCATTGTCCTAGATAATTCTTCAGTAAAGAGTGGGGGGGGGAGCAGATGTCCAAATGATGGGATTAGACGGATGCGGCGATGATGGTAAGAGTGGTAGAAAAATGGGTGATAGCCCTAACTGTAAAGTTGGTGAAAACCCTCCGTAGTCTTAGATGGTCCTAGGTGGGGATAAGCTCAGGAACAGAGATTCAGGGTCCTTGGTGGGTGGGGGGGGCAGTCTTGGCCCAGGTATCCAGATAGTCAAACTCCCAGGCAGCGTTCCAGCCTCTCCATGGTCACAGGCCCGGTCCATGGCCCTTGGCCAGATCTCCCAGAGGCCTCAGATGATCCAAGCCCCACAACCACCATAACCACCATCTTCTCCCATTCTGTCCTGGCTCCCACCTGAAGGGTCCAGTAGTCCAGGCTCTCACCCAGTGCTCACCCAGCGTTCCTAAATTCCAGGCATAGGTCTTCCTGCGTCTTCCCATCAGTGCCGGCCTCCAGGAGTCACCAGGAGCCGACAGAGGATGATACGAAGCCTCAGTGAAAAGCCCCTGCAAGGCCCTTGGCAGAGGCATTTTACAAGTAAAAATACAAGCAGGTCTTCTTTCAGCCTTTCCAAATCGGCTGTCTCGCCTCTCTGCCGGCCGCTCTGTCGTCTCCACTTGTCTCCTCTGCCTCCTCTGTCTCATCTGCCAGCACGCACGCCAAACGCCGAACGCTGCTGCGCCGCCGCCATTCCTTCCTACTCGCACTCCCCAACCTCTTTCTGCCTCTTCCTGCCTTACACCGATCTTCTGTGGCCTCCCCTCGACCACCGCGACCACCCTGGCGGCCCAAAATACATCCAAAACCAGCCTGGGTGGTCTACAAGTCCGACTCTCGGCCCTCCGATGGAACGAGGGCCGGAAACAGCACCCATTGCCCCCGCTGGAGCTCCGCGGCGTCTCCCGGAGCTCAGGAGGCGATCTCAGGAGGCGAATATTTGGCATGGGATTCTTTTCTTCAGTCGCTTTACCATTTTTAAAATCCAAAATATATCTTTTGTGGTTGTAACCAAACAAATATAATTTTTGTTTCATCTGTTGTGGTCAAATCCTGGCTCACCTTACCAAATCACTTTGAAGATGCAACGTCATGTTATTAGGCATGCAAACAATACTATGTACACTGATCTCCCAGCAAAGCATTGGCAGCTTGAGCAAGAGCAGAACCAGGGCTTATGTATCTTTGGCCAGGATATTTCAAAGACAGGACAAAGAAAAAGACAGGCGTAATGCAAATTGTAGCATGACGTTGGAATGTTTTACATTCTCATCTGGGTGACCTTCTTATTTATCTCTTACTACTAGATCAGCATGGCAGCTTTACTATCTTTAAGAAATGGCCAGTGAACACAAACAACATGGTTTACTGCAGGGGTCACTAACCTTTAGGACCTCAGGGATCACTAAATTCATAATTGTAAATCCCATGGATCACTAATGTGATTTTAAAAAAAAGATAAATAGTATTTAGTGCAATATAAAAAATGCAAATAATTTTTCTGCCGACCACCAAAATTTTCTCATCGACCACCGGTTGGTGACCGCTGGACCACCACATCCTGTATGATTCCTTCTTCTATCACCACTCAGGGTCAACTACTGTGAATGTTTTCTTACAAAGCCATTTTAAGCCATTCACATACATGTGGCTGAGGAAGAGTCTTATAGGTTTAATGGTGAATACAGCTTACATGTTTGTGAGGGGTTATCTCACAACTGTCCAAAGTACTTAGTTCCAAAACATCAAGGCTCATCAAGGTTTTCTTTTGCATACTTAGAAAATAATTTTCAAGGAGGTCAGAGAAAAGTTTTACTTCTCACAACTCTCTATGGACACTATTGTTGTATTATGGATTTGTCGTCAACTGCTTTAAGGCCTGCTCTTTTTTTAGCAAGTTTTTTTTTGCAGATCATTTTCTTTTGCAGATCATTATTATCTATTATTTATTTGAATTTATAAGCCCTCCAACTCCAATGGACTCTGACGATTTGGAGATCAGTGGTGATTGTTCATTCAGATCTTGCCTTGACTTAATAGTTCTGTGTAACATCTGTTTCTTAACATTAATTCTCACCATTGAAATTGCTAGCTAGATTTTATGTTTTATGTGCATATACATGCAGACACCTTCCCCCATAGCTTTTCTCGGCTTTGTAAGAGTTCATTATTTTCATTTTTAAACGCTTAGATGGTTTCTTAGAGAAGCTGCTAGTGTTGCTAGAATAAATCATAACCTGAGAGGTTAAAATGGTCATAGTGTCTGCTCATCTGTGGAATTGTGCTCACCTCACCAATTGTTGGCCTAATGAGTCGGTCATCATTTGAGGCATTATTAGCAACCTTACAGTAAAACACATACACAGTGAATCAGTTGGAAGGGTGCTCAAATTTACGTACCTGCTACATTTTCCTCTTGTGGGCTGTTGGGATTAAGACTCATTAAATTAAGGCAAGGATGTTTTTCATACTCACTGTCCCAACACTCCCCATTGGAAATTTTGATAGCTGAACAAGTGACTTGATGGGGTCACAAGTAGCACTTAGGGATTAGTTTTAGTTAGTCTAGCTTTGAAATAACCTTGATCTTTTATTTTCCTGGAGAGATGCCAAAAGAGTTGCTTAGTTTCTTCTATAATATCACTCTGTTCACTATTGACCAGTGGTGGGATACGACCGGTATGCCCAAGTACTGGTGCCTGCTGGGAGCACCAAGTATTGTTCTGGTACGGTGCTCTGGAGGGCCCATCCACGCCCCTTACCTGTATTTGAGCTGTTCGGGGCTTCTGCACACGCACGGAGTGTACGGCGCCTGCATGACACTCCACCGAGCAGCTGCAGCATCGCGGAGGCTTCGCGGAGCATCATGGGCAGTAAATACGCATGCGTGCACTGCGTATGTGTGCATGCGTGCTGCGCGCGTTCATGTGGTGGATGCCTGGCCCCATTACACTATACTGGTTGCAACAGGATCCGGAACCCACCACTGACTAACTTAGTATCTATCTAACTTTTTGGTACATTATCTAATGTTTTCCAATCTCTCTTGAGTGCTCTTTCTTTTTGCAGAGTTGCACTTTAGAGTTATTAAAGGTTGCAGCATTCTACCACAAAAATAAACAAAACAAAACCCCAATCCCAAATTGTTAACATCTGAGATTCTTAGACACTAACATTTGGAAATTCTCATTTTAAAGGTTTAGCTCAGCAAAAGTGACATCAGACTCAAGTGGATGGCAGCACATCATGTTATCCACTGTCCCCATTTATTTCAATGAACTGAAAGCACAAGCAAATTAACATGAAGCGTACTGATTTCAACTTGATGTGCCAGGCACCTTGACTTTTAAGATACTTTATCTGAGAGGTTTCTGTACCTTCTCCCCAGTGGTGGGTTTCAAATTTTTTTAGAACCTCTTCTGTAGTTGTGGTCTGTTTTGTGGGAGTGGCTTGGCAGTCATGTGACTGGGTGGGCATGGCCAATTTGGAAAATGTGGTGAAACTCACTTAACGATGCTCTTGCTTAGCAACCAAAATTTTGGGCTCAATTGTGGTTATAAGTTCTCTTTCTTTCTTTCTTTCTTTCTTTCTTTCTTTCTTTCTTTCTTTCTTTCTCTCTCTCTCTCTCTCTTTCTTTCTTTCTTTCTTTCTTTCTTTCATCTCCCTCTCTCACTTTCTCTTTCTTTCTTTCTCTTTCTCTTTTTCTTTCTGTGTCTCTGTGTCTGTCTGTCTGTCTGTCTCTTTGTGGCTCTTTGTCTCTCTCTCCCTCCCTCCCACTCTCTCTCTGTCATTCTCTCTGTGTGTCTGTCTATCTGTCTGTCTCTGTCTATCTCTGTCTCTCTCTCCTCCCTCCCCCATCTCTGTCACTCTGTGTGTGTGTGTGTCTGTCTGTCTCTCATTCACTATCTCTCTGTGTCTCTCTCTGTCTCTCTCCCCCTCTCTCTGTCTCTCTCCCCTCCCTTCTTCTCTCTCTGTCACTGTGTGTGTATGTGTGTGTGTGTCTGTCTGTCTGGCTCTCACGCATTCACTTAATCACTCACACATTGTGTGTCTCTCTCTATCTGTCTCTCCCTCCCTCCCTCCCTCCCTGCCCCCTCTCTGTCTGTCTCTCTTTGTTTGTGTGTGTCTGTCAGTCTCTGATTCCCTCCCTCCCTCTCTCTGTCTCTCTCTGTGCCTCTTTCTGTCTGTATGTCTGTCTCTGTCTGTCTGTCTGTCTGTTTCTCTCTTTCTCTCTCTCTCTCACACACACATACTGTGGTCACCTTGTTGAGTGTTCCAATCACATTTGAAGCACTCAACAACTGGCCTGCATTTATGGTTTTTTGCATTCTTCAGTCATAGGACCAAAATATATGGTTAAAAGTACCTGGCAGCAGCATTTTTCCCTGGGGGGCTCTGCAGAACATCCCAAGCCTTTGGAGGGAAGCTTACAGCCTGGAGCAGGACCAAAGCCCCTTTTCCAACTGGCCTTTCCTCCTTCAGAAGGCTTCAGAGGGAAGCTTCTGCAAAAGCCTGGGTGAGTAGGAACAAGTTCCTGCTGTTACGAAGTCTCTGAGGCTGTAATTTTATAAGCTGTGCGTGTGCGCCTATGTTTTCCACAATGTGGAGCAGCAGCGAGGCTCTGCATGGCCAGCAATGACTCCGGAGGCCATCCAGGAAGACGAGAAACGCGACAGGGGCCCCGCCCCCATGGATTGCCTCTGGAGTCATCGCTGTCCGCGCAGAGCCTCGCTGCTGCTCCATGCCATGGAAAACATAGGCGTGTGCTCACAGCTCGTAAAATTACAGCCTCGGAGACTTTGGAACGGCAGGAACTTGTTCTTACTTGCCCGGGCTTCTGCAGAAGCTTCCCTCTGAAGCTTTCTGAGGGAGGAAGGGTCAGTTGGGAGAGGGGCTTTGGTCCTGCTCCGGACTGTAATTGTGCAGGGCGTGCGCATGCCTATGTTTTCCAAAAAGTGGGGCCACGGCCGGAAGACAAGGAACGTAGGTGGTGCAGTGGTGGTGTTGGCGGCAGCGGGGGGAATTGGGGTGCTGCCCATTGTGCAGCGCAACCCACAGTTAGCCCAGGAGCTTTAGCCGCCGCTGCCAGCTGCCCCGCACCACCATCACTCGCTATCATTTAGGCCGGAGCCTGGGTGGGCACACAGAGGGGGCATGGCAGCAGTGATGGAAGCCAAGCAGGGGGAACACTTTGATGGGTGCTGCTGAGGGAAGGAAGGAATGAAGGAGGCTGCAGGCTCCTTTGCTCTTGGCTATGCTATCTCCTTTCATTCTCTGCTGCCTGAACAAACTACTGCCCGTCGCCCCGTGCTCAGCAAAGCAAGTCCGGGGAAATCCTTTCTGGCAACCAGGTTCTTGGACCCCTGGCCACCAGCAAAGGATCTCTCCGGACTTGCTTTGCTGAGCACGGGGTGACAGGCAGTAGTTTACATGGCGCGGCCAGTGCCTAGGAGGTCCTAAGAGACCGGCCATGCCACATAAGCTCCCGCCGCTCTTCCCACCCCAGCACCCGTGCTTGCTGGCAGCCAGGCATCTTAGATAAGTCTGTGGACTTTGCAAAGGCCTTGCCCGGTCCCCGAACTTGCCAAAGATGCCAGCCACACCAGGCCATGTAAGCTCCTGCCGCCATCCCCACCCCTGCGCCTGTGCTTGCTGGTGGCCCTGTGGCCTTGCCCTCTAAGTGAGCCCAGGATCCTTGCAAGGCCGCAAAAGGTCACTGGACTTGCTTATAGTGCAGGGCCGCAGCAGGGCGCTCCAGCTGGCCTGCTGCCGCCGCCCCTGCCCCACGCTTAGTTGCAGCTTACTTACTTCCTCGGCATGCAGCAATAGAGAGCCAAGCAGGAAAAAAGGTAAATGGTTTTAGATAGGGCTCTTAGAGGCAGGCGGGGTGATTGGTGAGCCAGCCAATCAGTGAGCAGCAGGGGAAGCGTGGTGCGGACGGGCGGGAGGAGGGAGCTGGAACCGGTTCTAAACGGCATGCTGGATTTGTGGAACCTCCTTTATAGAACTGGTTAGAACCGGCAGGAACCCACCCCTGCTTCTCCCCTAATAAGCACAACACTGACTATTTCAGTTGATTCTGCTGTGAGAAGGAATTAACTCATACGTTTTTGGATATGCTGCTGAGAAGAGACTATAAATTCATCTACTTTATGCCAAAAGAGACTGGTTAAAGACTACAATAGCACTTTTAGCTGTTAATAAACCCTGGAGCAATTAGCAACTTGACCCTGCAACCACTCATCTTTTTCTTCTTGATCATCAGCTGGTAGAATCTCAGCAGTGACGTGCAGTCAGGTGAGGCAAGTGAGGCACAGCCTCACCACTCTCATCATGAAAAAAAAAAGTAAAAGGAAAAAGCTGAGCTAGTTGCTGCCTCACCGTGGATGACTCAAGCGAGCACTGAGGAGACCACAGGAGGAGGCAGGAAGCCAGGCAAAGAGCCATGCTGTAGCACACACACTTCCCCCCAGCCTCTTTCTTTTGGAAGGCTCAGATCGGCTCCCCTCCGGCTTCTCTGCCTCTCCTCTCACCCCAGCCTGCCAGCAGGATGTGGTGGGTGGGCTTTATTGTGTTCCAGGCATTTCCCACCCAGACAGCAGGCTGCATTTGCAATGGTAGAGGTGTTTGGGAAAGGCAGCAGGGGAATGGGGGGGATGGCAGAGGAGCTGCTTTCAAGCCACTGGAAAAGATATCCAATCCAACTTTTGTGTGTGGGGGGGTTTGTTTGAGAGTGAGTGAGAGAGGGAAGGGGTAGGAGAGATAGTCCAATCCAACTTCTGTGTGTGTGTGTGTGTGTGTGTGTGTGTGTTTGAGAGAGGGGGAGGAAGGGAGAGAGGGAGGAAGGAGGGGAAGGAGAAGAAAAAGAAAAAGAAAGAAGGAGCAAAGGAGAAAAACAAATGCTGTCGCTTTAAATTGGAACTGAGCATGCCTGGCTGTGGAATTCTGGGAGTTGAAGTCCACAAGTCTAAAAATATTTGAAACTCAGCACTGTGTCAGTGCCTCACCAGTCATAAATCTCACCGCACGTCACTGACCTTAAGGCATCAACCATCTAAACCACACCCCCTTCTGGTATAATTTATTCGCCAATTGCGAATATTGTTTTCTTTTTTCCCTCACTTTCTTGGGAATCTGTTTTAGAATGGTTATCTCCTTATCTTTATATGTCAAGGCTTGCCCCCTTTGTGCATTCAGAATTTCATCTCTTGTACTTTTCCTAAGAAATTTAATGTGTACCTCCCTGGGGACATTGTGTGTTCTAGCATAAGCTGAGTTTACTCTATAAGCCAGGTCTATTTCCCACCCCATCTGTTGTTTCTCCTTCTGAATATACTCAGCCAAAATGTTTGTCATGATGTCCCTTATATTTTCATCATCTGTCTCCATCACGTTTTGGAATCTAAGATAAAAAGACATTCTCTCAAACTCTATTTTCATTTGTTGGGTGTCAAGTTCTTTGTTTCCCTTCTGCACACCCTCTATCCCCCCCTCATCTCAGCCGCCCCATCCTCCAAAAGATCCAGTCTCTGTGAGTTCTTATTAATTTTATCCTGGTTCTCTTTAATTTCTTCTTTCATCTCCTTCAGTTGTCTCTTTATTTCCTCTTGTCCCTGTAGAATTTGTTGAAACATTTGATGAAACTCCAAGTCCGTAGATTTAGGTTGCTTGAAGGCTGTTAACGTTGATTGTGTGCTTGGACTGGAGGCTGCAGATGTTGGGGCAGAGGCAGCAAATCCTGACTTTCCAGGAGGTGGTCTTTTAGATGCCATTGTTTATAAAATAAAGAGTCCAGTCAGTATAAAGAAGGATCAGTCAGAAGAGTAGAACAGCCAAGAGAGTCCAGGAGACAGAGAGTCCAGGCAGAGGGGAATTTTCTAATCACCCTGGCAGATGAGCAAAAGTTTTTCACTCCAAGGAGTTCAAAGGCAAACAAGTCAACAAAAGAGTTATCCAGGTAGCACGGAGACAAAGACCAGAAGCCTGAAGTTTGGAAGGTGGAGTCAAGTTTCACATTTCATAAAGACAATGGAAGTGTGCCATCTTGCCCTGCCAGCTTCGGGTCACGAGGCAACAAATAAAGTTTTCAAAGTTCAAAAATCCCAAGGCTTCCAGATCTCATTATTTTATAGGTTCAAGTCCAAAAATCCACTTAATTAGGATGTGGCATCTTTGGTTTAGCTCTCCCCCTCCTCCTTCCCTTGGGGCTGAGAGCTTGTTTCCAGCCGCTTGTCCGAGGGGGGGGGGAATCCCAGCCGCACCTCTTCAAATCAAACCGAAAAAAAAGTTTGCACAACTGACGAGTTTTTAAATTGGTAATAGAAATGAAGGTAGTCTACGCCTCACCGCTCCGCTGCCGCATCCTTCAGCTTTCTTTTTTTCCCGAAGAGCCTTTCAGCGAAGACGCCCACGCGTCCTCCGATCTGCTCCCCGGTGCCTTTGGCGAGGCGGGGGACCTCCCGTCGGCCGCTGCCGATGCAGGGATCCCCCACGATGCCGTCCCTCCAGCAGGACGCCTCTGCGGGGCGTCCTGTGCCCCCCAAGAAGTGGGGAAGCCCACCAGGGAGCCGGAGTGAGCAACAAGTTGCCCGTCGCTGTCTGCCGCTGGAACCAGAAGTCTCAGGTTCTCTCTGCTTCTCTAAACATAATTCCAACACTGGAAATTTGCTTGAAGATTTAGTAAGTTTAAGTAAAATTAAAACTGTGTTAATAATTGTCAGAATATTTTGACTGAATATAATCTATGATTTTGAACTGTTTGGCAACTTTAGTTGTTTCAGGAGTGATTCTTCTTTGTATTTTTCCCTCCCTGAACAGAGCCACACTAGTGTTCAGTATACCATTTTTGAAATATGAGCAATTATGTTAAACAAATTAGTTGCTGAAAGTCAGTGCAGATATATCATAAGATTTAATATAAAAAATATTAGGTAGCATTGGTAAACATTTGTGAATTTTCTTTTCCTTGAATTGTGTATCAAACCACAAATGCAGAACTCTTTTGCTCAGTACCGAGAAAAGCAGGCGGACAGACTGAAGCGAGTTTCAAGTTAAGCTAACCATTTGTTTGCGTTAACAAGGTGGCTAACAGGTGGATGCTCAGCTAACAACAACAGCTGAGTTTTCCCATCTGACAGCTCTTTTTATACTTGGCTGTCAGACAGGCAGCCAATCAGAATGCTTCTTCACTTCCCACTTGGGGAGCGGACCAGATTGAAGACAGGAACACAGCATCTTGCTCTTTCAATTGTTACAACCAAAGAATATTTATGACTGTTGAGATAGGACAAGACATATGAGAAGACGAAGAGACACCATGTTTGTTCTCCTCGTTTGCTATTAATTCATAGATTCCTGAAAATTCAAGTTGAAACCTACTGGGTAGACTGTTTGAAAGTAAAACTGGGCTAGAGTAAGTATATGTAATCCCATTTTGGTATATATTTCAAATGGTAAAAGCAATAAAGTTCATTCTGCTTTCATTGCAGAATGAACTTTATAATGTTATTATATTCAGAGAAATACTATTCTGGGAGTAGGAGTTCTGTAATTTGCTGTGTTTAATTTGAAACCATGTTGCATACTATGTTGAAACTAGCTTCTAATGAAACATCTCAAATAATCATTGATCAAAGCACAAGCAGCTATCCTATAACAAGAGAAAAGAAAAAGAGGAGATAGTGCACATGCACACACATACACAATTTTGCTGAAGTTCTCCAGCAATATAATTTCTTTATAGCTTGCCATCTGAACCTCATTTGTCATCTGACACCAAGAATTGCTATGCTTCATCTACTGGGGATTTTTTCCTCTGCTCTTTTTTTCAGTCTCCTCTATTTGATACCAAACTACCCATATGCATCCAACCTTCAACCATTTCACATTGCTTGTCCTGCCTGATACTTACCAGGGCCTGGATGGCCCTCCTGCTTGCTTCATCTGCTAGGAATTTCTTCTCATTTCTCAGCTTCTCCATAATGCATTAACCATGTGTATATTTGCATTTAACTTTTACTGTAAACAACACTCCTTGTGCTGATGATTCACAATTGCTTATAGCTGCTCACAGTTCTGTCTAATTGCAGTCTAGCTACAGATGATCTTCCACCATTCACTTAATGACTGTTCAAAGTTATGAAGGCCTGTAAAATTTGATTTACAACTATTGCTCACACTCACAACTGAAATTTGGGCACTTGGCAACCAGTATGTATTTACAACAGTTGCCCCAGGGTCATGTGATCCCCAGTTGCAACCTTCCCAGGGAGTTCCCGACAACAAAAGTCAATGGGGGAAGCCAGATTCACTTAACAACTGTGACATAAAGGTCATAAAATCATGTTTGACAATGGAGGTTCAGTTGTTGTCATAAGTCAAGCACTACCTGTATACTATTCTATTTGTGTGTGGTTTCTTTGTTTCCCCAGAAAGATATTGCAAATTAAAGCTCTGCAAAACTATTGCTGAATATACCTAGATTCAGACATGCTGCTGCCAGAAGATTACTGAATAGATGCTTCCTAATACAAAAGAAATCTGAATTCAGAAATCTCTGGATTCATAGCCTTCTACTGTATTAGAATAGCTGCATGTAATTTAAAGCATTTCTGGCCCTTTCAAGAGAGAAGAATTCTTATGGACTTAGTTTAGTTTGCTCATGCTCATGAAAAGTTTGTCTTTGTTCCTGAGCTTTGCTGCAAATAGGTTTGGTGGAGGCAAGTGTAAATTGATATTTGTGAGAGTTTCCTGTGAGTTTGGCTCTTCTGCTTCCTTTAAAAAGCTTGTAAAATTCAAAGAAATCCCTGCTGTTGAATGCAAATCAGTATGAATGTTCCATGTAACTATAGCATAGCCTTTGAAATAAAATGTGTTTGAAACTAATACTATTAAGGGAATAAATATTTTAAAGCCAGAAATACTTTAAAAATCTTACTTTTCAAAAAAAAGTTTGCTTTGATGTTTTGGTTGCTTAAGAAAGTAGTTTCCAAAGTAAAAACCGAATGTGATTTTAAAAACTAATGTAAATTAGGATGCCAAATATTTTAGCTCATCATTGGATTAAATTATTGCAGTCAACTTGTAGCCTTTCTCTTGTTAATATTCCAAATATAAATGAAGTTTGTAGTGAAAGCCATGAAAGAGGATTTCTTAATATCAGATTGATTAAAAGAGGAATATATATATATATACTATTACAGATTATTCAGTTTCTGTGACCAAAAGCAATGTATGAATCAGTAAGGACCTCTAGTGGAGGATTTTTCTCCCCTTTCTGCATTTTCTTTCTTTTCCATTAAATTTTATCTTTGTGCTCTGCAAATGGCTTCTGTGCAATTTATTTATTCCTCAATTAGTTTGGACCTTAAAACAAACTGCACTGAAATAAGAACCCATCTTTTTTCCCATGCAAAACAATTGTTCTCACTTAAAGCTTCCTCAGGTCAGTAGCTCAGGAATTAGACTGACCCTAATATACTTAGTTAACATACATAATGGGATCACATTGAAATCCACTTCCCAATTGTAACATTAAAAATGTGGAGCATGGTTATCGCAGTTCGTTTCTGTTACTTGACACACCATTGCTATGTTCTTCAATGTCCAGTTGTCAACCCAAGTAGATAGACTAGATCAGGAACTCTCAGTCAACTATAAACCATGTCTAGCCTCAGCGACTGACAGATCAACCACAGGAGGCAATGGTGGGGCTGGATCTTCAGCAGTAGGAGACTTTGCAGCCCCAGCACCTGCAGGGGCATCCCAGAGTTCCCCAAGCTTAGGATTGGTGCCAGCAAGGAGAAGGAGCTGCAAGCCCCACCCCCAAGGTAAAGTTTGATGGAGATCCTCAGCAATTGGAGGCCCAGGTTTGGATCTACATGCAGGAATATGGTCCTGAAATAGCTATAGAAGGCAGAAAGGTGAGATGTGTCACTGTGGCCCTGGAAGGGGCCACAGGGAGCTGGATATTCATCTTCCATAATGATGATGCCCTGGAACTGAAAAACTTCAACTGCTTCATGACAGAGTTCTGTAAATGTTTCAAGGACCAACCACAAAGCCAGGGAGCACATCAAAACCATCAGCCAGAGATGGAAGAATATGGACAAGAACACCCAGGAATTCTGCAACCTGGCCTGCTGGCTGAATAATTGGCCACAAGACAGCCTGATTGGCTGCTTCAAACACAGGCTAACTGATGAGCTCTACAAAACCTGCATCTCCAGGGGTATCACCCCATTTTTCATGGCTGGTATGTCCTTGCTGAGGAGACAGCGATTGACCTTGCCCGAAACAAGCATCGCCCAGGGAGGGGTGGCAAAAATCCTCCCCAGAGATAAAGGAAACCCCAGAAGCATAGACAGGTGCCCAGAGTCCTCAATAACACTCCATAGCTTGCTTCAAGTACAGAAAGGAAGGGCATGGGGCCACTGAGTGTAGGTTCAACAAGTATAGGCCCAGAAAAAAACCCTGGGGTATATCAAAAAGCCTGCCAAGTCACTATCATGCCAAGACAGCCCTGGAAAGAGTGGAGGTTGTAGAGTTTACAACCACAGAGATGGCGAGAGAATTCTGACTGGCAAGCAGGAGGCCTGGGGGAGCGACACTGACTCCAATGATGACCCATTGGTTTGGTATGGTTTGGTTTTATTGGACATATATGCCGCCCTTCTCCCAAAGGACTCAGGGTGACATACAGCATAAAAACACATATGACAAAAGTTAAAAAGATTAAATAGGAAATCCAATAACCTCCAATTGACAATTTACATCAAATTTAGGATTAAATTAAAATTGACAATTTAAAATTAATAATTTATTTTATTCCATTCAGGCCAGGCCGGTTTGCTGAAAAACCCAACTTTTTAGGGCACACCAGAAGGACTGGAGGTTGGGGATTATGCGAAGCTCCGGGGGCACTCATTCCAAAGGGAAGGTGCTCCCACAGAGAAGGCTGTCCCCCTGGAGGTCGCCAGTCAACACTGCCTGGCTGACGGGACCCTGAGGAGGCCAATTCTGTGGGATCGTACTGGATGGTGGGAGGCTACCAGTGGCAGTAGATGGTCTTGCAAGTACCCTGGGCCTAAGCCATGGAGTGCTTTAAAGATCATAATTAACACCTTGAATCACACCCAGAAAACAACTGGCAATGAGTCCAGGCTGCCTAAAAGGGGTGTAACATGGGAGCACCTAGGTACCCCCATGACAACAGGCACGACCACATTTTGGACCATCTGGAGCCTCCGGGTGCTCTTCAAGAGCAGCCCCATGTAGAGAGCATTACAGTAGTCCAGGCGAGAAAGGACGCGGGCATGAATGACTGTGCACAGAGCATCCCGATCCAGGAAGGGGCGCAACTGGCTTGCCAGGTGGACCTGGTAAAAGGCCCCCCTGGTCACGGCCGTAAGATGTTCTTCTAGACTAAGCCACGTATCCAGAAGAACTCTCAGATTGTGAGCCCTCTCTGAGGGGGCTAAAATTTCTCCCCCAATTATCAAAGATGGTACGTGATGCACAAATTGGGATGACGGGAACCACAGCCACTCAGTCTTGGAGAGATTAAGCTTGAGTCTGTTCGTCCCCACCCAGATCCGCATAGCCTCCAGGCACCAGAACATCATGTCGAGGGCATCATTGGGGTGGTTTGGGGTAGAGATGGAAAGTTGGGTATCATCAGCATATTGATGATACCGTACCCAGAAACCAGGGATGATCTTGCCCAGCGGTTTCATATATATGTTGAACAGGAGGGGTGAGAGAACCGACCCCTGGGGCACCCCACAAGTGAGGCACCTCGGGGTCACTCTCTGCCCTCCAGCCAACATGAACTGCGATCGATCTGAGAGGTAGGAGGAGAACCACCGCAAAACAGTGCTCCCAACTCCCAACCCCCCAAGTCGTCGCATTAGGATACCATGGTCGATGGTATTGAAAGCTGCCCAGAGGTCTAATAAGACCAGGACAGAGGAACAACCCTGTCCTGGGCCCGCCAGAGATCATCAACCAAAGTGACCAATGCTGTCTCTGTGCTGAACCTGGGCCTGAAACCCGACTGAAATGGATCCAGGTAGGCAGCTTCATCCAGGTACTGGGGAAGTTGACATGCTGCTGGACTCTCAACAACCTTCGCTACAAAGCGGAGATTGGAGACCAGATGATAGTTCGCTAAAGAAGCTGGATCCAGTGGACCCATCACCTCAGTAACAGTCTCCATTTAACTCATACAGAAGTTCAAAGCCAGCCTAATGGTCCTCCTGAACTTGAGGTGTACCAGGTGTTCAGTCAACCCTGCCATGGTGGAGAAACTAGGGATGAGACTTAGACTGCTCAAAGTACCAGTGATGTTCTGCCAGTTAGATGGTTCCATAGAAAGGGAGATCCCAGTGACATTTGTCACCGAGCCAATAGAGATGCAAATGGGAGTGCACAGAGAGACTCTGAGTTTTTTTATTATGGCCCTGAGCATGGAAGGACATTTGGTGCTGGAATGGCTACTAAAATGGAACACCTATGTGAAATAGAGGAAGGGCTGCTAAAAATTTGGCAGTCTGAGGAAGGAAACCAGGGAAAAGCTTAGGGAATCCCAAAGCCAAGGCAGAAGGTAGGGGCTGCAATATGAGAATAGCTGACAGTCAATATACATTTTATTCAAATAGACACCAATCTTGGTCAAGAATAGATATGGTATGGATGTCACTGGAGTTAAGAGCAAACTTGCAAAAGATAGAAATATAATCAAACATATAGGTGGACCATAATCCAGTAAAAGTAAAGTTGAAAGGACAAAAAGCTAGATGGATGTTGAATCAATTCATATTAAAGGACAAATAATTTACACAAACAATGGGAAAAGAAATGGATTTCTTTTTTAAAGAGAATAGAAAAGCGGAGACTTTGTTGCAAAATGTATGGGATACAGCTAAGGCTTATTTTCCAGGGACATGCCATAACTTATATAGGAAGAAAAAACAAGAAAAATAAAGAATATCAAAAGACACTAGAAGAATACAAAAGGATAACAATGATGGAATTAACAGAGGTGATCAAGAGACAAAAGAATAATAAATAATAAAACACCAGGACCAGATGGGTTACTTCCATAAGTATTTACAAGACACTCTAGGACTGTCATTGTTGGAAGTTTATAACAAAGTATTGTTAGAAGCTAAAACACCACATACCTGGTCAGAAGCAAATATTACTCTTACATGAAAGAAGATTCAGATTCAATACAGATCAAAATTTATAGGCCAATATCATTATTAAATGTAGATTACAAAATATATGCCACAATAATAGCAGAGATATTAAAAAGATTTTTGAATGAATTTATGAATTTTGAATCAGAATGAAATCTTACCTAAGAGACAAATTAAAAATAATATTAGAGTTATCTTGAATACATTGGAGTATTATGAAGCACATTCTGAAAAACAAATGGTGCTGATCTTAGATGCGCAGAAAGCATTTGACAATGTAAATTGGCAATGTATGTTATTACAATTAAATTATATGGACTTTGGTGAAAAATTTACCAATATGATTAAGGCAATATATTCCAAACAGATTGCAAAGGTGATTGTAAATGGGGACATGACAGAGAACTTCAATATAAAAAAGGGCACAATGTTAGAATGCCCATTGTCTCCTCTACTATTTATATTGACATTGGAAGTGCTAAATAGAAACATCAGACAAGATATAGAAATAAAAGTTATGGAAATAATAAAAGAAAAATATAAATTACAAGCATGCGCAGATGACTTGGTATTTATTCTAGAAGAACCACAAGAAACTGGACTCAAATTAATTAAAAAAGAAGATTATGATGAAGTTGGAAGATTGAAAATAAAGAGAAAACTAAAATATTAGTCACTAAAAATCTTACAGATAAACAAAAAAAACGACTTAATGAAGAAGACAAATATCCAGATAGTCAAGAAAGTGAAATATCTAGAAATGCAATTAACAGCAAGATGTGCAACTATTAAAGAAGATAATTACATTAAATTACTGCAACTAATCAAACCAGACTTGGAGAAGTGGAAAAACCTACAACTATCCCTGATAGGAAGATTAGCTACTATAAAAATGAATATTTTTCTGAGATTACTATATTTGTTCCAAACAATACCGATAAAGTTGGGGAAAATTATTTTGAGGAATTAAATAAAAATATATATTTGGCAAGAGAAAAAAGCAAGAATAAGTCTGAAAATGTTACAAGATTCTAAAAACAAAGCGGGTTTTGTGTTGCCAGATTGGGAGTTGTGTTATAAGGCCTCTGTACTTACATGGGTGAAAGAATGGATAAATTTGAGGCATAGATGATTACTAACACTGGAAGAACATGATCTGAAGGGTGGCACGTTTTCTTATGGTATGGGAAAAATAAAATACATGGATATTTTCAAAGACATTATGTTAGAAATGCATTATTGTTAGTGTGTGTGTGGGAAACTAAAAGAAAAAAACACTACTTGAAAATACCAGTCTCGCTCTCCATGATGGAGGCACTGATACATCTAATTGTGATTAACACAGAAAACATTACAAGATAAAAGGACATTTTGAATTATGTTTGCACAACAATGGAAAAATGAACAGATCCCTACACATGAAAATGTTATAAAAATATTAGAGTGTGCAGAAATGGATAGACTAACGTTCAAAATTAAGGGAAAGGAAGACACTGAATACTTTTTAACATGGGATTTGTTTTATTAATAGCTAACTAGCAGAAACAGAAGTTGGAAACTTAAAAGAATTTGGAAATGATTAACTAAACTGAAGATTTATTAAAACAGATAAGTAAATATTATTATGTGAGTATAATTGTTTTTGAGAAATAGTATTAATAATAATAACAATAATATTCATAACATTAATGATAAACATTAATAATAACATATTAATGTTTATCATTAATGTTATGAATATTATTGTTATTATTATTAATACTATTTCTCAAAAACAATTATACTCAGACAACACACTATTCATATAGACATTGAATTTTTAGGTTTAATATTAAAATAAATAAATAAGTTTTATATATTTTTAAAAGGCCAATCCCCGAATTCCGCTGGAGTACTTGGATGTATTTAGCAAGAAGGGTTCAGATGAACTCCCATTCCACCGACCAACAGACTGTTCTATAAAGATCCTGCCATGGACTAAACAACCCAACCCAAATTGCACTTGATGACCTCTAGAGAACTGCAGCAACTATGCTCTTTTATAGACAGAAACCTGAAGTGGGGTTTCTTCCAGCTGGCCTGGCCCCTGGTTGCCACCACAGTATTGTTCCAGGAGAAGGATGGGTCCCTGTGTCTATTTGTAGACTATAGAGGGCTGAACTCGCTCTCTCTCTCCCCCCCCCCTCTCTCTCTCTCTCTCTGTGTGTGTGTGTGTGTGTGTGTGTGTGTGTGTAAAACATCTACCCACTGCCCCTAATGAAAGACATGTTAGCCCATTTGGCCAAAGGGAAGATTTTTATTAAGTTGAATTTTCAAGAAGCTTATTACCAAGTTTGGACCAAAGAGGGAGCAAATAGAAAACAGCTTTTAACTGCCCCTTAGGTTGTTTTCAATTCAGGATCCTCCTATGATGTCTTCTTTGGACGACTCCTCTGACTCTTCGTTGGAGGCTGGCTCAAGGGAGAATGAGATCATTCCTGGCACATCAATTAATTACTGACTTTGAATGGCCAGCAAAAACAGAATTACAGACTTTGGCTGGGGACAGCTTGCAGGCTAATGAAGAGGAGGCGGAGGAACTGCCTTCGGTGGTGAATCACAGAGCATACAGGGCAGAGAAATGGAGGTCTGACAGATTGCTTGGGAGAAGGCCTCGCCCGTGCTGTCCCAGGAAGCTATTTAGCACAGTGGGCAGAGAGAGGTATTGCTGGGAACAACATATGTTGGTCATGGCCATGTGTTTGTTTGGTTTCCTGCTTGACTTTAGAGACTCTGAACTTCTATAACCAGTAAATTGGTAATAGAATTTACAAGCCCTGAAATCTCCCTAATCCCCGGAGATCACTCTTCACTACCTCCCAGGGGAAAAAATTCTTAGTTGATGCACTATTCAGAATGGTTCAATACAACAGCTCTAAGCAGGAAATAATCAGACCAGTTATTCCATCCTGCCAGCTTGTGGCACCAGTCACCAGAGCATAGGTGAAAGTGAAACCTCAAATTGGGGAAGGCAAGGCAGAAGCCCTAAAGGCAGCATTGGAGGGGGACAAATGGATCCAAACTCACAAAAATGAATGTACAAGAGAGTCTATCCTGGGTGTGGGCCAAGCTGTACATTCTTGGAAGCCAAAGAGTGCTAATCCTGGAGAAGAGCTATGACTCAAAAACTACAGGACATTTTGGCTTTGTAAAAATGTTACACTTAATTAAGTTCCAGTTTTGGTGGCCCTTTCTTTAAAAAGACATTCAGAGTTATGTGGCTAGCTGCCCCATCTGCACTTCAGCCAAGCAGCGGCAAGGGACTCCTCCTTTGAAGTTTTTTATTTTTATTTTTTAACATACATATAATCCAAAGTATACCATTACATCTTAACAAACATTTTTAAAAAAAATATTAAATGATATATCAATTCCTCTTGCCATCAAGCCCCATCAATTGTTATTTACTATTCTGCTTTCCATGCACCATATTATAGTCTATTTCATCTTCAACCCTTCTCTCCCTCTCTCCTCCTCCCTACCTCCTTTCTTCCCTCTGCCATCTCTCTCTTCTCTACTTCCCCTTGCTCTCTTCCTCTTCTCTCCCTCTTTCCACACCTTCCCGCTCTCCTTCCTCTCTTCTGCTTCCCTCTCTCCTGTCTCTATCTCACTTTCCCTCTCTTTTTCTCCATGGAAGGACATTTCTATGGACTTTATAATAGAACTACCAGAAAGCTCAGGAAGTACTGTAATCTGAGTGATCACTAATTTGTTCTCTAAACAAGTGCATTTTGTGCCCTGCTGAAAAATTCCTTCCATCCACACCTTGGCTAAGTTGTTCATCCACCACATCTATAGGCTGCAGGGTGCTCCGCAACAAAACTTGTGCTATGGGGTGCAATTTACCTTCAAATTCTGGAAAAAGTTTTTAAAACTCCTTGTGACATCCCAAGGACTTAGTTTCATTCTTCATCCAGAAACAAATGGAAGGTGTGAATGTATGAATGGGGTTCTAGAACAATGCCTGAGATGTTATGTAAATTACCAGCAGGACCACAGAACTTACCTCCTCCCTTTTGCTGAAGTAGTTTATAGTAACTCCATATATAACACCACCAGGTTTAACCCTTTTAAGGTGGCTAAAAGGCAGGACTTTGTGTGCATGCTTGAACTGTCCCTGGCCACCACCACCACCCATTTTATCTTTAAAAGACTGGGTTACCCAGCTGCTGAATTCCTGGCCAGTGGGAGAAGGCCAGTTGGCCAGTAAAAAATTGTTGGAGGAGGCAAGAGATACTTATAAAAAGCACACAGACAAAAAGTGGGCAAAGCCCAAAGCCTAATAGGGAACCGGGCCTACCGCTTCACAAAATATCTGCAGTCTAGGTAGCCTTCCAAAAAAACTGGGACCAAAGAATGTTGGCCTTTCTCCATCAAAAGAATCATCAACCCAGTCACAGTTGAACTTGAACTGCCAAAATCTCTTAGGCACTTTCACCTGATTTTCCATTGTCATCTACTAAAATTGGAATTTTGATCTCTTCATCCCATGCCACCTCCACCACCCAAATCTCTCATGATTGACGGGGAACAACATTTTGAAGTTAAGGGTATTCTATACTCTTGCAAACACAGAAGAAAATTCCAATATTTAGTTGCATGGAAAGACTTTCCTCCCTCAGAAACTAAATGGGTGGACTTTAAGCATATTAATGCGGCCAAACTCCTCAAATGCTTCCATAACCAGTATCTTGATAAACCAAAAAGTTTCCTAGTCTAACTAGTGAAACTATCTACCTTGTTTCTCTCTCTTTCTTGTGTCTTTCTGTTTGTTTTGCAGGACTGACATCCTTGTCAAGAGGGGGGGGGGGTGTCAGATCCAGCAGCTTCAACTTGGTGCCTTGCTAGCATTCTGCCATCAATCAGGGAAGAGAGGTGGAACAAATGGGCAATAAAGCTGTATACCTTTATGATTTAAAATTGGGAGGCAGGTAATTGACAGCTGGGGGAGAACAAAGCATTTTCGAATCCAGTTCATATTGATGTACTAGTAACTTCAAAGTTGTTTACCCTGAGAGTGGACTTTCACCAGCCCAAACACCTCAATATTTCCCAAAACATCTCAGATTGGAGACACACAGATGGACCATGGGGGGAGGGCTAAGAAGAATCAAGGGGTTAGTTATGTATTGGTGCATGGGAGCTTTAGATTCTGCTTGACTTTCCTGCATTCAGCATCTCTTAGTAATGGTATCTCTTTACTTCAACCAAATGAAGTTGAGAGTTTTACTTCCCTTGGAGAGCAGACTGGGGCAGGTCTAACATCATATGAATGTATCAAGGGGGTAGAGGTTGAGCATGATGCATGAACATTGTTTTTATCATTATGGCAAGGTGCTTAATCTCTACTGGATATACGATTGGGTTTGGGCTAAAGAAGCAACTTGAGTTTTGTTCACTGTTTTTGATAATACTGCCAACTGTCTATATGTTTGGATTATATTATTGGCCTTAACTGTGTCATTCAGGGGTGGGTTGCTACTTGCATTACTGCCAGTTCGCTGCACAATTTTTTTTGCACGTGTGCAACAAACACGCGCTCTGCATGCATGCACATTTACACCTAAAAAGGTCTGCACATTTGTAGAACGTTAGAAATGGGGGCGGGGGAATTACATTTCTGTAATGGAGATTGTTCTGCACATGTGCAGAACCAAAAATCAACATGGTGCTGCCCACAATAGAACCGGTTTGGGTGCCTGGGCAGCCTAGTTACTACCTACTTGGCTGAACCGGTCCGAACCAGTAGGAACCCACCTCTGGTATCATTGCTTTATATGATTTTTATTGGTACATGAAACCATTGTACATTGTATCACAAAACTACAAAATCAGAATGAGGATTAAAGTGTCAGCATTATAAGGCAATAAACATTCAGAACCACTTTTGCTAGTTTGTAATGAAAATAAACAGACTTGACCTGAATTCCTGAATCAGTGACTTGGATGGGTGGAGACCAAATAAACAGATTTTACTCACACAAGATGGGATGCTTTTGTGAGTGCTTTATCTATTTGGTTACATGATGTTAACTTTATTCTGGAAGAAACCCAACTTCACTTAGAAGAAGAATTGGAATTCAAGTTTGCATGGAACATGCTTTCTGATCATATGAATATATTGACAAGTAGGGGCAATACAAATGGAGATGGTTACAGGAAATTCTCTACACTGCTACCATCTTACTGTGGAGAATAAAGAGGGTGGCCTTGAGAGAAAGTGACTAGATCCATTACCTAGGCAACAAGGAGGAATCATTGCTTAAGCCCAAGCATTGAAAAGGCTTTGCCTAAATATCTTCCACTAATTCACATGCGCTTAAGAAAAAGAGGAAATAAAGCAACATTCTATTATTATAGCTAATCTTAATAAAATTAGCTTTAATAAGTTAATTTCTTGGTCTGTTCTACATATTGAGAGTGACATTTGACTAAAAGACTAGCTTTCATGTATCCAGCAGTGGTCTGCTACGTGGTTGCGTGAGTTCTGGTGAACCCTTAGCTTCGATCACTGGCTGAGCCCGCCCACCTGCCCTTATGCTAAGTTATCCATTTATAACTTTCTGGCTCGTTCCCTCCGCCCTCGTTGCCCAGCTTTCACTGTGCCCCTGCTTTACACCAGAGCTGCCTGAGTTGATTACTTGCTTCTTTGAAGCTCTGTTTCACTTCCAAAGGGGTGTGTGTGTGAGCAAAGTTAGTGTGCTCTCTCTCTCATACACAGAACCAGTGAACTGCTTGCAGCCCACCTCTGAATGTATCCATGTAAAATGCCACTTATTGATTAGACTGATATTTTCAGGACTTTCATTGCTTTCTTCCTCTTTTGGTTCAATTCTCTTTCTTCTTCTGACTTCTGACCTGTGCAATTTATATATGTACTTAGTTTTTTCTTTCACAATAATGGAGGACAACCCAAATTCCTGTAGATGACTCAAGCTTTCACTTGCTTTAATGTGTTGTTTCCTAAATAAAAATTATCTTTGTTTTCTTTCATTCAAGGAACATTTTCTTCTAAATTATACTCATGAGTCTAGTGTTTCTCTCTTATGTGTTGATTTTGCTATGTGAAACTATCTACTGTCCTTTCCCTTGACTACAATCTGGTTTAATCTGTATTTCAAATTATTTGTGGAGCCTCAACAGATGGGAAAAGATTCTCTGCTTCCTATGTTTATCCTTCAGTTTGTGAAAAACTACACATTGGAACTGTAGTGAGTGATAGAACTTAGTTAACTGATTGATCTAAAAAAACTAACCTAGATTTGGAACAGTATTTGGAAATTCTATCACTAAAGGTAGACTAGAAAAATAAAAAAAACTGTTCAATTTTTATATTGTTGCAAAGAAACCAAAATAGTACCAGTGTAATCAAATATGTTTTCATGTTTTATAAATATTGGACTGCAAGGGATGGAGTTTGCCACAGGATCCCCAATTTCCCTTTTTTGCACAAAGAAAATATATGTTAAATATAAATGCATAACCCATTTCTGGTTCTTTCTTTTAATCGAGATAAATCTTCTTCGGGACACTTTGCTTACCAGAAGTGTAGGAATGTTAAATTGCACTTAAAGAAATGCTGTGGAAAAAAATGAAAACCTCATCTAATTCATTTTTGAATTAAGAATGAAGCACAAATAAATATAGCATGTAATCACTTTACTCGCATCTGTTAAAAATTGATAACACAGGAGGTAATTCTCAATGTTAACCAATGTAGGCTGCCTTTCCAATTCGTTTATGCCAAAGGCCCTGACAGAACTTGTTCACGATTTGCATAGCCTTGCAATCACGAGATGGGAAAAGGATATGACTTGCATAATGAATGTATCACTACTGTGAAGGTGTGCAAAATAAACAAATCAACTAGATGAATGCTAATTATCTATCAGTGCATTAGAACAGCGAATATGCAGAACAAATCAGTTATTTCACTGGCCACCTATTTTATTTTCATCTGTTGGCTTTGCAGAATCAATACACAGTCTGGAAAGGTAGCTCCTAAAATAAATATTGTTTTAGTTTAATTGGATTGAAATTTACTAATGCAAATTCTGATGTTTCTAATTCCTTGTCTTCCCTTTGGTAATATGGTAATAACGCTCTAATGGCTAAAGCCTACGAAGGTGTGGCGAGGTGGCGGGAACACATGGAACATTTTTAACTAGCAGCTTTCCAGGGGGCGGAAAGGAGCAAAGAAGATTTAGTGGTGAAAAGAGCAAATAAATAGGTGCTCCAAGATTAAAAAGAGGGTAGACATGCGTGCTGAGTTGTTGAAAGAGCTCTCTGTGTTTAAAAGAAAATATTGTTTGGTGCTTTCACCAGTGCATGATCAAAATAAGAGGTCCAAATTAGTTCATGGCGGCTGAAGCTACAAAACATCATGCAGAGAGCTGTCTTTGGGAATGTTTTAATGAGGAGAAGAGGTCACCCGAGTGTGACATTGCTTTTCAGAATTCTTCACGAACAACACAGACTTCCTGTTCCAAATGTGGTAAAGAATAAAAAAACCTTAGTAGTAATCGTACAACTTTTGAACTGTATTCCTTGGAAATGTACTACGGTCCTCATTTGGTAGCTTTCGTTATCTGCCTCAAAGGCCCTCTGCCATGTATTTTTTTCCATATGTCCTTATTTCAAAACTATTACAGAATGGCTTCAACGAGGCTATATTTATAAAATAACGTTTTTATTCAGGTCTTCTGAAAGTGATGATGTTTTTTTTATTGTTCTCGTTGAGATGATGTTCTTAAGCTCTGTTCATTAACGTTCATTGTTGGAACAAGAGATGCACGTTAAAAAAAAAACCTCAAGGATCTCTAGATCCATTTAAATGAATGCCAACATAAATTGGAAATTAATTTCACCACCATCTTAGCTTAGCAGCTTCAAGAACATTGATTTAGAAACATTTAGGTAGAGATAATGGTGTTAATAGCAAATACTATCTGAGAACCAATCCCATTTTTCATTACTCAGATAAATAATGTTGCATGTTACTGACCTGAAAAAAAAAACAAATTTCCAATTTAATAATAACTATTATTGGAAGGTTCCTCTTTCAGACTTTAGTTAGAAAAGGCTCACGGATAGCTGGTTTTATATATGATAACTGTAGCGAGGTTATTATATTCACAAATACTAACGAAACATAATAATGAAGGAATGGGTTATGAAGATGGCTGAATTTGCCGAAATGGCTAAAATGACTTATTGATCAAAGAGGCAATGTCGACTACATTTACCAAAGACTAGAAACCCTTTATAGAATTTTTGCTGAAAATGGATAAAAATAAACTACTGATTTTGGGATTTATTGATTACAAAAAAATGTTTATAGGAAGAAGGGAACCATGATATGGAATATTTTGCAAGCCTAAACTCAGTTGCATTCTATACACTGAGAAGTCTTCCTATGATTGTGTTGGAATAACACCTATAGTGCTAGGATTAGCACTACGTGAATTTTCTTCAAGAAGAAAAAATGGAAAGACTCTTACGGTTGAGACACAGGTTTTTTGCATTTATAGTACCTAAGTACAAAGTGACCAAAAGATGTGCGTGACTCTCCTATCATTCATTGGTAAAATATCCTTACATATTTCTCAAATACCTTACTTAAAGGGAAGATATTCTGAGAATGTTCCTTTTATTGAGTCATTTGTCCCGTCAGGAAATGTTAACACTCTGGGAGGCAAAATGATAGAGAAATTATTGATCAATAATTGGTCCCTATCACTTTTCAGTGATAAAGAAAACTCAAGGATACCATCAAATTAAAGTCTTGAAACTCTTTAAAAAATATGGGAATGAAATAGAAAAAAGAAAGGAAATTATTTCACTGAAGAACATACTTGAGAAATTGGAAACATTTCAGTAAAGCATCAGCTCATAATCCATATTATTGTGATAACAGATAATTTGGATTATTATAACACATGGATGTTACATCTGAGAATACCTGCCCGATCAGGGTACAGAGTAATAGTGTACATAAATGACTCTAGCATTTTTCAGAGACAGTTGTGCTAGGTCTCAAACTGAGGACATCTTGGTAACATTTCAGAATACTGTAGAAAAATGATTTAAAAGAAATGGGCTGGCCAGTTCAGGCTAACCACAGTGGTATTGGGATATAGGAATACTCAAAACCGTATTTTTAATACATTTTGTAACTGATATAATTCGCTATTAGATTTATACCTGTATTTTTCTCTGTGAGTTCAAGGTATATCAGTTCTTCCCATTTTGTAAAAATATTTGAATGTTTTATGAGATTGCAGAAAAATAAAATCCAAAGCTTCTGCATTGAAAAAAATGAACCCAGGCTGGAAAGAAATATTAAAAATTCAGTTGAAAAGATGTATGTATGTATATATGTATGTATCTGTATATAATATATATAAAGTTGGAATAAATTGAATATTTGAATGTGCTTTAGACATTACAGGATACATTTGACTATCTACTCTAATACTCAGAGGACAGCTTAGTATCTACATTAAGCATTTAATTTTAGATGCCACTTTTAAAGAAATATTTCACATGTCAACACTTGGAAAAGGGGTAGGTATATAAGGCTTTGAGTTGGAAAATGGATTCAAATTTAATCTATTCTCCACTTTGAGGTATAGTGCTTTATGGCCTGCTACGTATGGGCGGGGAGGAGGGGGATAGTTAAAATTAGAAGAAAATTAGCAGGAAATCATGTAGGAAGACATTTAGAAATGCAATAATTTCTCTGCTTATTTCTTTCCTGCAGATCAGCATAGGATGCAGGAACAGTAGATTAAACAAAATATTTCACAGCTTAAATCTCTGTTGCTGTGTTTCAACAGAAGAATCAAGCCTTTTTGAGGAAGAGATATTATTACAGGAGAAGTAAAATAGGAGTGAAATGCTGTCCCAAGCAGTAGAAAGCAAAACAAGCAAAATTAACATTCATTGTAATAAGAGATTTCTAAATCATATGAAGTAGAAGATTGTGCAAAAATAGTTAAGAAAAAACTTAAAGAAACAAGATTATGACAGAAACACTTTAGTAAAACAGATATAATTCCTCAAAGTTTCAGAAAAGCCTTATCAAAAAAAAAGGACAATATATAGAAGTTAGAACTGAAATTTGGACTGAACTGGTCTTTTTAGCCAGGGCTGACATTGGCTTTGAAAGAAACTTGTCTGAGCTGAAATACCTGCTTTTCTTTTTTAAACTTCTGTCTTCAGGGAGATCAAAAAAACTAGCCCCATCCTATTTAGGTCAGCTCTTTTGCAAAATAGTTTTCAGCTGCTAATTAACTGGGCAATATTTCACACTGAACTCATAGATGCCTTTACGCTTGCTAGACTGGAAATCTTTGTCATCCTTATTGTGGAAAGGAGATTAAGTAGAATTTACTGGAGGAGTACCTTCATACATGCCTGATGTAAAAAGTGGAATAAATCTCTTCTTCTTCACTGTCTTTTCTTTAGTACCTGGAATGGATTTAATAATGCCTCTGTTAAGTAACAGTCACAGAAATTCAGAAGAAATAGCATTTCCTTTTGAAAATTGAAATTAAGTTCAATTACTATTGCAATTTATCATTTAATATAGTAGTTAATATTGCTTAATATATTACTTTTGCTACCCCACTATGTAGATTTTGTGTTTTCTAGACTTTTGACAGTTAATCAAGACATTTTCTGGAAGGTTATTGTTGTACATGTTTCAACAGGTACAAATAAACAAAATATTATTGAGGTAATCTTTTGAGATAATCTAATTATTGAGGTAATCTAAGAAAATCCAGCCAACATTGTAGCAATATGAACTGCAGAACAACATAAGCAAAGCACAAAACTTTCTTCTTTTCCAGTAACATCTGGAAAAGAAGAGTTCTTGTGGGTCCCTATGGTCAGTTAGGGTCTGCAGTGGTCCTCTCTTGCTCCCCCTTCTTCGAAATAGCATTTGTGCTGTGATTAATCTGGCATTGATTTCTTGGGATGTAAGAAAGCCATGAAAATCTGGCTATTCCCAGAAGCCTTTGGGACTTGTTTTGACTGGCAGAGCTTTTATTTTGTGGAATATGAAATATGCTAACTTTTGTTTTTTAAACTGTTTTAATATTTTCATTGTAATTACAAATGTAAGCTGATCGGAGTTGGCTGACAATCAAAGCAACTAATAAGACTGAGTAACAAACAAAAATAATTAAAATTATCAGGCATAGAGAGTGGAAAAAAGACAGATTTTTGATATTTCTAAACTATTGCATTTATATTTCTGAATACGCATCAGTTCCATCAGTTCGGAAAGAACATGTATAGGAACTGTAGATGTTTGTGGTACCTAAAGACTTATAAATTATGTTAATGGATGCTTTCTTTCAAAGGCATGAATAGCTCCAATCTCTCCATTTATGAAACTAAAGCACATCATATCATGGAATTTAATTCTGAGACACTTCTGTCTAAACTACTAGAACAGATATAACATTAAGATTTGGCTCATATATGCTGGAGATATTTTCTAATAAAAAGTAAATCAAGGGACTGCTTTTCCCCACTTATATCATCCTGCTTCATGAGATTTGCAGAGAAGTTATGCTGTGGATACTATTAACCAGGGATCTATATTTGGTGGGTCCCAGGAGATGTGCCCTCTCTAATGTGGCATCTGCCTTATGGAACATCATTCCCCCTAAAATTAGATTGGTGCCACCCCTTTTGATATTCTGGAAGGCCCTCAAGAACTGGTTGCCTGACCAGGCCTGGGACTCCCATGGAATCAGAGACTAGGCTAGATAGCTCAATTGTTGAGGGGTCCAATTTATTTTCCCTTCACTTTTATTATACTTTGAGTTTTGAAGATATTGATTACTACAGTTTTTTGTATTTGTATTCACTATTTTGTTTTTTTATCTGTTATTGTATGTGACTCAGTCACCTTCCCATGGGTGGTTATATAAATTTGATAAATAAATAAATAAATTGATAATAATTGTAGATTTACAGTTCTGAGCTTCCTCTTCATCCTTCACATTATATCTTAAAGATATGATGAAATGAAGTGATGAAGTGAAATGTATAGTTAAGAAAAAGAAACATGGAGAAAGGTGTTTAATTTGTCAGATGTATCAGTAATTGGTAGATTTCAA
The DNA here is from genome assembly GCF_964273705.1 of Natrix helvetica. Taxonomy (NCBI): domain Eukaryota; kingdom Metazoa; phylum Chordata; class Lepidosauria; order Squamata; family Natricidae; genus Natrix; species Natrix helvetica. The sequence goes on along the minus strand of NC_138553.1, from coordinate 60,747,571 downwards.
CAGTGCAGATGCAATTTTATTTAAAAAAATGACATCTTGAGAAAATTATTGCAGTGAATTGGTTCAGCTGAAATTGCTGAGTGAGGTGATTTTTCCTTCCTAGCATTTGCAAAAATTATAATTGTTTGTACTATAATTATTGATTTTTGATCTTTTTGTCAATGAGATGGAAATTTAAATCTCAGCAGATATAGTTACCTTGGAAATTAAAATAAGACATTTATAATCAAAATACCCAATACATCATTGGCACATGGACATTCAAGCTATGTTTTGTGTGAGGTGATGATAGGGAAACATCTATACATCTTGTGACAAATTCACTAACCTAATAGAATATAGGAGATGGACACTGGACAGATGCCAACTAGATTTTAATATTATTTTTATTTTCAAGCCTCCTTGGGGTTATAAAAGAAGTTGGTAAACTAAGATCAGTTACAAAAAATCGTGTTCTCCAGCAAAATATCATCTAAGGATTGAATTAAGAAATAGAAAACTGTCAGGTCTCAAACCAAGAATGGCACATGGTAATTCTTACAACATAAGTTCTTTTCTGTTTCACACCTGTAAACACAATCTTGTGTTGTACATTGTGCATCAATGTACAACATACTCTGAATTATTAGAATGGGCTCTCTTCACTCTCGTTCTGTCACACAGAATATTTAGACTGAGTTGTCTCTGACTCCTCTGGAATGTACCCCTCCCTCTTCCTGACAATCCACCTCTGCACTGCCACTTCTTCTCATTTGATTCAACATTTTAGGGAGAAGCCAAGTAATCATCCCAGTATCTTGGTACAAGATGACAGTGGACATTTTCCAACCCACTACTGTAATGCATATGTTTTATTTCTGTCACAATCCACCCCAGATTTAATCAATGAAGTAGTAAAAAAGTAGTCTTGTGTTCATCTTGTTAACATGGAGAGTGTTCACTGAATTACATATGCCTAAACCATAACCTTATTTATTCATGTATTTATATAAATACTAAATTTATATGTTCCCATTTCACTGTCAAGCGACTCTGGATGCCATATACTTGTTTTCATACTATATGTCATATTAACAAAAATATTTTGTACATATTTTATATTCTCATTTCCCTAACTAAAGTTCTGTATGCAGCTTTCAGTTCCACTACCCTAGTATTTACTGTTTGGCATGCAGTTTTTTCAAATATACAGGATTTGGGCACAAATCTTATTGTTCTTTTGTATAAAATACTGGGTTTTAGAATAATAGCCCCATGCAAACTGCAGGTATTATTGCTAGCTTTGCCATCTTAGTACTTTACATCATTTATGCAATTTAATATTCCCTGAACAGCCAGTTTGCACAATAATAACTTTTGATCTGCTTAATATTTTTTACAATATAATTAGCTGTTTCCCCAGATAATTTGGTTAAGATTGGTCATCCAAAGTTTACGAATTAGCATGTTTAGAGGGAACTCTGAATACAATACAAAGCTCTGAATTAGAAGAAGGACTCAGAAGTCATAATCATAAAAATTGTCTTCAGCATTAAATATGGTTACTGAAGCTGAGACTTGACAAATCAAGGAAATATAAATTTGTACTCATCATCTGATTCTGAATACAATTTTTGTATTCAACCTGCTTGTTTAATTGGTTTAAATCATATTGGAGCATTGGGATTCTGGAATGATTGTCTATACCTTGAAACAAATTAGTTTGAAAATTTATGCTAAAAATTCATGCTAAAATACTCTGACAGTTGGGAGCTTATGATTATGCTACCAAATTAATTATGGCCATTGTTATATTTTGCTTATTTTATTGAAGTTTTTAGTGTATTGCATGTAAATGTATTTTAATTCTATAAATTTTTATGCAATATAGGAAAGACCCTAAATACGATCTGGTGACACACTACACCTAATTTAAACAAATAATAAATAAATAAATATGAAATGAGATCCCGCCCATGTGCAAAACAACTCTGCAGGAAAAACTAGAAATTGCTAAAAATTGACAACATGAGTCTAATTCATCTTATTTAAAAACAGCACATATAAAACACCCCAAATTAAAAACTTTAATATTATTCAAATTCAAAATTCAATTGAACACAACTATTGTGGAGTTAGCAACCATTTCCAGTTTCAGACAGCATTTCCCACCAAAATGCTAATATGATGTGAATCTTTGAGAGTCTCCTGAAAGACCATTGGTAGTGGATGTTCAGGCAAATTAATTTATGGAGTTCTTGGTGCTCTTTGATCTTGGATCTTTGCTAAGGCAAATCACTAGTGATAACATCCAGTTGGGTGATGAGATATCTGCAAGTACGCAAGTTAACAAATAAGTCCACAGTTCGACCCTGAGTTGCTGTTATTCTCTTCTTTTGGAAATTCATTTATGGTTGATGGGCTCTCAATAGTTATTTAATTTTTTAATGGAAAGAGAGGGGGGAGAGTTAGGATCTTTTTTCTGTTACTTTCCCCCCCTCACATCTAATCTTATTATTTCATTTGGTTTCTATTATAACCATATTAAATTATTTCCTTTAAAATTGAACATCTGAAATTACTTATATGTTTATCTTTTTTTGTACTACTTAAATAACGGAGCTGTGAAAAAGTTTTATATATACCAACCAACACTCCAACAATTAAAGAATTACAGTTAGTTGTCTTATTCTGCACAAAAATGAAACCTGTGAATTTAGATGCTTCTATTAGCTGATTTATTTTAAAAAACACAATAATTATCTTTTTCACAAATATTAGCTTTCCATTTACTGTCTGGAGGGAATAAGTAAAAAAAACATTTTTTTTCTTTCACAAGAATATTTTATTTATTTAGTTTATGTTTTTAATTATTTGTTCTTCATGCAACATTTTGTTAAAATGCAAAGACTGGGAAAAGTATGAAACACATTGGTGCTATAAACATCTGTATCCCCTTTTACAAAAATACCAAAAATATACCTTTTTTCATTAGCAAAGTTTAGTTAAACAAATCATTGGTTAGTACAAAGGATGATAAGAAATAATATAGAAAGCTATCTCATAACAAGCCATATTAATTGTCCATCTAGTTAGTATTACATAAACATGTATTTACGAACATTTTGAAACAAAATCTAATTGTTCTTTTTTAATTATTATTTTTTAAGTACAAATGAACAGGTTTTTTTACATTTTTATGCAACATTTGAAGGAATCCAGTTTCCCAAAATATTCCCTTTTATACAGTATTTTTGTTAGGATGTGAAGACCTATATTGCAACATTAGGTCAAGTCAACATACATAGACATTCATCACGTTCTTCTCTTTTGGAGTAAGTTATAGTATGCAAAGTACAGAAAAAGTGAGAAGCAATAACCAAAATAAAAAGCAAAAAAAATGGGGGAAATGAAAGGAATTGATTTTGTTCATCTCAGTACCACTGATTATATCAGTCTTCCATCCCTACAAATCATCCTTACCTCCTGTTTGTTCTTTGGACTTTACTTCTCTGTCACCTTCTGCTATCGGAATAATAAGAATATCATTCTTCCTAATGAAAGTCATTTCCCACTGTACAGGGAATGTTACCATGTATATAATTTGTTTCACGCATCTTGAGAGATGGACACATAATATTACTCCAAGCATCAAGCGTAGGAGAAACAGTTTTATGACCACCATATGATATCAATGGGTAGACCATCAGTCCATAATTTGATTTGGTTTTGTACATATTACATTAGTAATGTTTAAGCAAATGGATATCAAAAAGCAAAGAAAGTTTCATCTTTCCACTATCAAATATTAATATCGTTGAAACTGATTGTTAACAGTAACAAAACTGCCTTATGAAATGCCTACTAGAGAGTTAGATTTACACTTATTACGCTTCTATGAAATTCCCTTACATTTGAAGTCTGCTGTTGTAGTGATGGGCAGTAGAGTAGAAGAAGTATGATCTTTTGAAAATCCATGGTGGTAGATTATTTTTATTCCTGGTGGTTGTTCATATGTTGAGTGTTTGTTTCTATTTTAATGAGGATATCAACTTTCACCTTGTGAGATGGTGTGAGTCACTTTGCAAATGTCTCTCTCTGTGTGTCTCTGTCTCTGTCTCTCTCTGCCTGTCTGTCTGACTGCTCCTCTCCTCTCCCCTCCCCCCACACACATACACATCACATCACATCACAACACACATACACCACATCACATCACAGATATGCAGGAAGACACAGATATACTCTAAAGCAATACGCCAGCTGGACATTTTTGACTTTTAGCTGAATTATTTCTCCCCAGCAAATGGTGTTCCTTTTCACACATTTTAATGTACCTGCACACTGAGAAGAGTGGGTGAACTGAAAATAGGCTGTTTTATTAGGCTAGTGGTTACCTTTGAGGTTCAGAAATGTCCATTTTTCCTTCTGCCTTTGTACATAGTCCCAAGAGACTTATACTTGTTTTTTCCTGGAATAACAAAGTCTTCCAGAAGCCTCCAAATATGATTGTTAACTGAATGCCCACTGTTTCTTTTAATCTTTTATTTTATTTTTAGAAGCACAATAGTGATTGTGTCCTTAAAAGTGCACTGTGACTGTCATTCATTTAATTTTCTATTTAAAGAAGGTTTTTTTCTCTTGCTACAGCTAATGGGCTTTTATAAAAGAAATTAATGTTTCTGCATTATTTTTGCAGTTTTGCATGGATATTCTTTCTTCTCTCTATTAATATAATAGGAAAGGCATTAATATAATAGGAAAGGCATATGTAGAAAAAGTTATTTTAAATGCACTAACTGGGATAGAGTTTAATCACTTCTTGGCCTTTGTCTAAGATCATTGAAGAGGCCAGTGTATACTATTCAATACCTAACACCCCTTTTTAAAGTACACCAGATGCCTTTCTGTTGATACAACTGTTTCTTGAATTCCAAAATATTATTCATTTCTAAAGTTTCTAGATTGTCCTGGTCACTTAATCCTTCATAGAGCAAAGCATTCGAAATAACAAAAATTCCCAATCTGATTATGATTTTTAAAAAGACTGACACTATGAAAAAGAAACTAGATAAGCCCTGGATAGCTTCTTATTCTCCACTACTTAAAAATATCTATCCCATCGTGACTATAAAAAAAAATGAGTGACCAAAAATGTTTAAAACCTAAATCTATAAAGGTGGGATTTTACATTCAATTGGAATTATTTGGGAAGCATGACTGGATATGGGTAAACTTTGAGCTACATTTAAAATAGGAGGGGTAATAAATGCTATGGGAAGGGCAAAGATGAAAATTGGAATGTGCTACACTCTCACACACACACACACACAATTCTCCTTATGTTGGGTTAGGAGATGACATTTCAATGCTTTTTTTAAAAAAATAGTAAACCTGTTTGAAGGGTGTTACACTAGAGCTTTTGTCTTGATCCATTTCAAGATGATGGGAGAGAAATGTTTGGGAAAGAATTGGGATTTTTGAAAGGTGTGGAGACTGCAAAATGAGAACTTTAGAGGACCAGCTCTAAAGCTCTGAAGTATCAGAATACTAGAACGATCTTGTTGGAAGGGAGTTTTTGTATAGTTCATTTATTACATTAGTCTGTGGCAAACTTTATCATGAAAGATTAGGGTACCAGGACTCTATACAAATGGGAAAATAAGTCCAAAAGAGAGGTTCCTTGCCCAAACAGCCAAAATCTACTTGCAAAAGTAAATCAATTTAAAGTTCAGCTGCTCCATGGATGAAATTATTTTTGTCTACATGGATGGAATTGTATTTGAATCCATTTCATGTATTCACAATCATGTTTATACATACTGTATATCTGTTATCTAATTCATGCTTGATGAAATAAAATAAATAAATAAATAAATTGCTTTATCTATGAGGTGACACATTTCACTTCCATAGTCCAGTATGGCAACCTGAACCAAGCACAGACACAGGATGAAAATGTAAGTCATAGGTCTGTTCTCTCTGCTGTTAATTCATTCATTCTATAGTAGTTTGTATTTTGAAAAGTTGTTTAATTTGTTTGACACTTCAGTGATACAAGCAGGGGTGGGATCCTACCAGTTTAACAATCGGCTTGCTGTGCAGGTATGCGCAGTTTAGAGAAGACTTACCTTCCGGATTACTGCTTGGGAAGGAAAACAGCTGAGAAGATAAAGGTAGGTAAAACGCAGAGGTGGGTGGGCCCACTTACTAGTGGGAGTGAACCAGTTCTTTCCCAGCTGATCTTCAGAACTACTGGTTTACCAGAACCGGTAGAATCAGTAGAATCCCACCCCTGGATGCAAGGCTACAGCTCTGCTTTTTTCTTTTGGTTGATGATTGAATTCTCACTTTGCTTTTGAATTTAATCTCATTTGAAGCAAAATGTGTTTCTCTGGAAAGTGGAGATTTCACCTTCAGTTACTATCTGCCAAAGTACACAAGTGATCTCTTGGTTTATTAAGGAAAAATGCATCAAGGTTTGTCCCTTCCATGCCCTTTTATTATGACTTGACCTTTCTGAATGTTAGAATTGTACTTGTGTTTTTCAAATAATCTAGACAAATATAGAGGACACAAATTATTTATTGTTAGAATCATTGGCGTTAAAATACTTCTGCCAAGGTCAAGGGATATGTATTCTCCCTTTTACTACTCTATTTTATTTCTCTTTTATTCTTGCTATGTATCCCCTTATCTTCACATGCAATTTTATGAACTTAGCTCTACAGCATTCAAGCACCAGATTGACTTGTTCACTGCATTGATTGGTAATTCCTTGTTTTCTAAAATTGATGAACAGCTTTAGCAAAGGTGAAGGGTTCAAAATGCATTCAGAGGAAGGAATAATGGGAATTTGAGCAGATATTTGTTGGTTCTTGTTGGAAACTTTTGTTTCTTATTGGAATTAAATTCATATTCTAATTGGACCTAAAATGCAGAGAGTTTGAAAGCCAAAAGTGATGAGTTCTGCCAAATTAACTAGTATAAAGAAGATGTTCTTCTCAGGTCAGGGAACAGATAATAAATGAAGCAGTATTCAGAGGAATGCGCTGGGCTGCCTGTGTAAGAACTAGCCTTTGGATTAATGGAGGAATGTTGCTTTTAAGATTTCTTAAGAATGGTGATGATGCCTCATGTCTCTTGTATTGTTATTTGTGTCTGTGAACCATACAAATGACATAGGTCACTTTATATGCTTTCCAGTTTTTCGTGATCTATGTTGCAACTAGTCTTACAATTGTGTATTGATTGTTTATGCTCTCCAATTAGAAAGGAAACGTATTAATGAAAATATACACTGCTAATATACTGGACCAATATCCTAATCTGTTATTCTGACTTTGCTATAATTTTGAACAACTCATTTAGATTAGTATTGTTAACATTCCTTTACCAAATATCAGTGTAAAAAAGAGTCCCTTCAAAATCCCTTTAAAGCAGACATATCAAACTCAAGGCCTGCGTGCAAGATCCAACCCGTGATGTGGTTAGTTCTGACCCATGGGGCTGCCCTGGAGACAGTGAGAAGCTGCCCCCCACTACCTCAGCCCCTCCCCAGCATGGCCAGGCACTGTCCCTGGGTGTGTGCAGAGGAGGAGGCAAGTGTGGGGAGACTGGTGTCCTAGTGAAAGGGAAGTGCTCACCACAAAGTTGTTGTAGATCGGCATGTAGAGCCCCAGCAGCAGCACTGGGCATGCCACCAATGCCTCTGCTGCCTCCATATCTCACAGCCAGCAAACACTTCCCTTTCACTAGGATGTCCCCCACCCCTGCATGAGTAAGCCATGGTCACTGGCAGCACTGCCAACCTCTTCCCCTTCCCTCATTTCTTCTTGGGTGTGGAGAGAGGGAGGAAGGGATGGAAGGAGGGAAGAAGGGAGGAGATGGGGAGGAGGAGGGAGAAAGGGAAGGAGAGAGAGAGGGTCTGAGGGAAGTCCTGTCTTAGCACTTGGCCACCAAAAACCCTGCTGCCCTATTGCCATCCCCTTGCCCCCTCCTCCTGGCCTCTCCCTGAACTGAACCTGGCTGAAGCTGTTTTTTCCCCTTTCTCTTTGCTGCTTCATAGTTGCCAAATATTCTGGGAGGAGGGAGGGAATAGATGGAATGTTTTGTAGACATAACAAAGGGGATCTCACATGGGAATCAAGGTAATCCCACAGGTATTATTCAAAGGAGGAGGAGAGTGACTAAGGAGAATGCCAACTACTTTAATTGGGCAATCTGACCTGTGACATCTGGGGAGGGAAACATTTCTTCTTTTAATTATGCGATAACTTCGGGAAATGTTAGAGTTGGTTTTCACCGAGCCATGCCGATATGATGTATCCAATAAACATGTTCTTTGAGGACCCTGACTGCCTCTGGGTTCTGCTTTCTTTGGATGCATTACTTGGAAGCCTGGCATTCCCATCTTATCGCTGAGGATGCTTTTCTTACAAAACTGGGTCTCCTTGCATGGAGAGAGAGTGGTCCTCCCTCTGACCCATGCACTTTGCACTACTACACCCATCATGAGGAACCTGGCCAAGGAGAGTAGCACAGCAGCAGCAACCTCAAAGAGGTTAAGCACAGCTGGGCACCTCCTTGGGGAAGTGGGACTGGGGTGAGGGGGTCTCCAATGCCCTGTGAGCTCAAGGGTTGGGCTGGGTGATTGCCCTCCACTGCCTGGGGCTCCGGGCAACCCATGCCACTGTCTGGGGTCCTCCACATAGCCTGAGAGTGAAGGCAAGGCTCCTATGGTGTATAAGGCTTTGGCGCCTCTGGATCCCCCCTCCCATCCTTGCCTGGCTGTCCACAGGAGGCAGAGGACAACGCTGCTGCATGTGGAAGCAAGGAGTAGGATGTTTGCAGAAGCAATTTCCTTCAAGTCCAACTTCTGCCTTGATAGATCTCTGGAGAGGAGGAGGGGGTGGCAGAGGAGTTGTGTGAGGAGGGTTGCCCTAACAAGCCAGCATCCTTACCACACATGATTGGAAACAGGCATTCCCTTTCAAGAAGGTCCAGCCTCCCTCGTGCCTGTTATTTTATACTACTATACTTTATCATATTACTTTAGTATTACATAAACAAGATGGTATTTAAAATGTGCCTTCATTCTAAACCTTTCAACTAAAATAATTCCTTTATGAATTAAACCTAGCTTCCATAAATTCAATAGTCAACATTTTAATTGACTGGCTTTCTAATTAAGCCAAAAGTTTGAAATCTGTCCTTGGTTAAAATGAGAGACATTTTGTCTTCTATGTACTTTGTATTTCATTGTCTCATTAATTTTGGCAATTAACCAATAGATAAGGAAGTTGCAACTTTGCATGTTGTGCAAAGAGTGCATAGAATCAGTTACACAATTCTACCCATTGACTACTGCTGCTGATGACTCAAGATGAAATCCAACCAGATTTTCAGTAAATTGTATCAACTCAAAACACCTAACCACAAAAAACATTTTAAAATTTAAAAAATACAAAAATTGATATAGACCAATTGTTGAAATCAAACATTTATATTAATATGTTCTTATCCATTACTATTCGGAACATCTCATTAACATGCTACCCAGCATCTAACCCCTGTATTTTCCGTTTAATAAATGAAAGGATTTCCTAGTTTTGCTATGGTAGCAAAGTGACAGAGGGCATGTGATTGGGGCAATAATTACACAGCCTATCTCAGCCTGTTGTCAAATATCAAGCATGTTTCTAAAAACTAAATGTTGGTACCAATTAATCTTAGACCTTTATTTTCTAAGGCTTTTGCAGGTAGTCCTGATTATTTAATAGCAGCAGTATATTGTAAAAAGAGAAAGTGCATAGGTAAGCAAAGCATAGGTGAACAAAGATATTGTCACATAGAAAAGTGTTAACCAAAATCATAATTATTCTAAAAATAGATTCTTAAAGCCCAAAATGTGCTTGGGAAAATTTAGATTTTGAATGACAACTACAAATCAAAATTAAGCATAATGTAACATAAGCACGAAGGGTGGATATGTTTAAGAAAAGTTATTCCAAAGCATAATAGGTTATATATGGCTATCTAAACAGATTCTAAGAGAATGGATCAAAATGACCCACATTCTGGGTCAGAATGAACATAATGATAAGAATATTGAAGAAATGTGCAGGCCGTGAGAAAGACAGTCTTGAAGTCATTGGTGGATAGAAAGTAATCAGCCTATTGATACCTACAAAAGCCTGCAGCAGATATTGTATTTCTAACTTAAGTTGAATAGCATTGCTCTCTAAAAGATTCTCTACCAGAGCTATTTTTGTATGGCTTTCTCATTCTGTATTGCAGAAGAACTTTTAAAACTTAGCACCATATCACAGGGCAAAGCAAATATGCCAATCGCCTGGGCATTTTGAGTTTCCGTCTCAACACAGTTGAAGGTGCTAAGTTGAAGAATGATGAATTAAGTAAAAAATTGGGTTAGATCAATTAGACTAACCAGATCTCTTTTGCCAGACAGATTTTGTTGACAAATTTTCACCATTCATAGCAATATTTGAAACGATTGTTATATTAGGGAGAGTGTGAAGTCAAAGGCAGAAAAGATTATTGTTAGCCATAAGGATAAAGCAGGAAGCCAAATAGTGGGAAATATGCATATGTATGCACGTTATAAATGTGACTAGAAAAAAAATCTTAAAATACCAAGTTCTACTTACTTTACGCAAAGCTGCATATTTATTTTGAGATTGATTTGATTTATGCAATATGTATTTGCCAATACATTTCTTTCCCTTCCTGCTTTAAACCTTCAGTTCCACAACTATGTTTTTAATCCTATTACTGTTAATTGGGTGAGGCCTGAAATCTCTTCTACTTAGGATAAATTCAAATTGTAATTGGGAAAATGTGTTTGTGTTAGTGTGTATGTGTGGAGAGAAAGTAACAAAGCAATTATATTGCTTTAAAATGTTTAAAAATGATTTTATTTAAAAAAATAAAAAAGAAGTTTGGAAATGTGAAACTTTGGCAGGAAAGCAGGGAATTGGATGCATATATCAGGATGGTAAAATTAGCCATCCTACTTATTTGAAAAGCATATATAATCGTAAAGACTCAAAATATCTTTTTCACTATACTCAATTTTTCCCCCAAAAGTACAATAGACATTTTAGGTGGTTTTCTGATATGGGTCCACTATATCTTAAATTTATTTATAAGCATTTTAAAACTATTTATGTCTTGTGTATATTTTTATATACATTATTAATCCATAGCTTTAAGAGGAAAAACCAAAAACATAGTAGTTAAGGCCAATTTTGCCATATATCGTGTCCTAGGGCTCTGTTTAAATGCAAGATAAAGAGAATATAAGCATATTTATTTCCTTTTGGCTTATAGCTAATATGTCTGTATGGGGACATCTGTTTACAGACCCTAGTAATTCAATATACTTTTTACTCCTAAAATAACCTTAAACTTGATATTAATTGTGTTGCTATTTGAAAATCTAAAACTTATACTACAATTTAAAAAATACCTTTTACCTATACATTCAATTAAGAATTTTTAAAAACTTGTATCTCTGTGTCTATTATTTAGTAAAGTAAAGGGAAAAGATGGTAATACTTTCAGAGATCCCACAATGTTGTGCTACATCTCTGTGATTAATGGCCTTTCTTGCACACCCCACCATTTCTTCTAAAAAAATATGACCATTGTCCACATACAAAACCCACCTTCACTGATTATGCACCATGAAAAGAAGAATGTACAAATAATGCTTGTCTGTGTTGAGTTCTGCCAAGATATTACTCTTTAAAAGAACAAAAGCATAAGGAAAATATCTATAGGAAGAAGTAGTCTTTAGCTGCCTGCTCTTGACCATATTCATGTTGACATCATGCAATGTTATGGAATATATCATACAGAGATAACTCTAAGGGTTGTACACCTACACCTGTCTATATGAACTTATGGATATTAAGGATTTATTTATTACACTTCCTCAAGTTTCCTCAGTTTATTTTTTTTTAAATGATGATATTCAACTGAGAAATTGTAATGATAATTACATGTAGATCAGGACTGTCAAATTCCCGGCCCACAGGCCCGATATGTCATTTGCTCGCCACTCACACGCCCGATTTAGCAAAGAGGAAAAAAGTCCCGATATGTTACTAGACGCCTTCGTGACAACCTGAGGTTGGCACCCTTGTTGAGTTGATAGCAGTTCTTTTCTTCCTCAGAAGTAATCTTCTATGTAGAATCTCCTTTTTTTGCCTCCACACTTAGGAAGAAGAAGGGGCAAAGGAAAAAAAGGAAAAATGCCTTTGTTTTATCTACCCATTTCCTATTCTTTGCTTCATCATACTCATTGATATGGATGATTGTAGCAGTTTATAATTCTGTGTATTTTTACTTATTCCTTCTTTATTTATTACATTTATGTTTCAGTTTTCATTCATTAACAGACCACCAGAAACAGTGACGTGCGGTGAGGTTTACGGCTGGTGAGGCTGGTGATGTCATCAGGAAGGCGGGAAATGGGACCACGTGTGCAGGAGGCTGAGGCAACCTTTTGTAATGTTCTATAATCCGTAACATAGATTTTATGTGAGTAATAAGAGTTGATAGAATGGCAAGGAAATGTTCCCATATACAAATATTTGCTTATATCCAGCTAGTATTTCACAATAGATACAGATGCATGACTTAGAATCATACATTCAAAGGGCCATTTAGACCACTGAATCCAATCCCCTGCTCAGATTTAATGACTCTAAAGCTTAGAAATTGGAGAGGAAAATATACAATGTTACAAGTATATGTTCAAAGAGTTTAGCCTCCTGCACACGTGGTCCCATTCCCCACCTTCCTGAGTCAACATGAAGGGGACCGCGGAGTGCGAGCTGCGATCCCCTTCAGGAAGGCAGGGAATTGGACCACGTGTGCCTTTTCCATTTTCCTTTTTTTTTTCTTTTCATGATGAGAGCGGTGAGGCTCTGCCTCCCCTGACCGCACATCCCTGACCAGAAAGCAACATGAAAAGGAAGGTGTACTATATCATAAATACAATATAAGTTGAAGGCAGTACTCTTGTGCTTTTTCCTCTCAATTTTTCTCACAAAACATTTGCAAGTCACTAGCTGAGCGTGACTTGGAATCTGGATCTCCTTGCTCCAAGACCAACATGTTAGCCACTGCATTCTACTGGAATTTGTTTAAATGGATGTTTACTTGTGCTTGAAAAGTTGAAGGATTCCAGATATCTGATTGTTTCTTGTTGAGTTTACAGTGCAACTTGTTGACTCATTCCACTAAATGTTAAAGCTCCTTTAATAGACTTGAATTATTGACTTATTACCATGCTTTTGGGTTGTTGCATGTTGGATTACATATGCCAAGTTGCCAATGGAGGTTTATAAACTGTGTTAAATATAAAACCTGTCTTTAAACTCTTTGAACATATACTTGTAACATTGTATATTTTCCTCTCCAATTTCTAAGCTTTAGAGTCATTAAATCTGAGCAGGGGATTGGATTCAGTGGTCTAAATGGCCCTTTGAATGTATGATTCTAAGTCATGCATCTGTATCTATTGTGAAATACTAGCTGGATATAAGCAAATATTTGTATATGGGAACATTTCCTTGCCATTCTATCAACTCTTATTACTCACATAAAATCTATGTTACGGATTATAGAACATTACAAAAGACTCTGGATAGAGTTGCTGATTGAAAATTTACTATTTGATTTAGTGGATATGGAATAGGTAGGATATACGTCTGTATACATAAATAGTATGTATCAAGTCCCTGCATCAGCTCACATCCAAGAAATCTAGATTCTCATAATTATTAAACATTGAAAAAGTAAAATTGTTACAGGAATTTTGACAATTGGATGCATTCATTTTAGAACCACATTTATAACTTTTTTTAAAAAAGGAATGATAACTCCTTGCTCTTTTAGCTACCCATTTGTTGACAACTTCATATTTTCCACTAGTTTGCATATTTTCCTGATAAAAGAGACATGTGAGATGTTCTAAACTTGCGATACACAAACAATCCTTTTTTTCTTGTTCTCAGAAATCCATGGCTGGGGCTAAAGGCAGTTGCAGGTTAAGAATGAGTTCTGTTCCTAACTCTATCTTTAAATTGAATATGTATGTAAATTGGAACATGTATCTACAAACAGACTGCCTATTACTGGAAATGTGGATAGTATTATCCTACCTCAAGCCACTGAACTATTGAACCCATGCAAAGCTTTCAAGAACTACTGAAAGCCACTGAAATCAGACTGTATATGAAAAAGGGCATGGTGGTTCCTGAAAGCATTGCATGTTTCATCAGTTCAAGGAAGGAGGCGAATGCATAGGCAGCCCATTTGTATATAAGGGTTGTACTTAAGTCAGACATTTTTAATCTGGGGATTGCCTGCATAGACTTGGCTGGAAAAGCATTCTGGAAGAAGACAATGCAAACCACTTTCACAATGCTACCAAGAATATTACATGGTTTTGTTTCTGAAGATTTTATGTACAGTGTGTATGTACATGTGTGTATGCATTTGAAGACAAAAGGAATATTTGATTGTGTACCTATTCCTATGATTAAGAAATAAAGGTATTAATTCTCAGATATGTATAAACATATAGCATAAATTTGGAAGGCAATGCCACCAAATGTTTTTGATGAGGATGTTGAAGAAAACTAATCATATTTTTATATATATAGTAACAGAAGCTATTTAATTACTAGTGCCTGAAACGTCCTTTTAAATAGGTTAATATTTAAATATGATGCATCTCATGATATCTCAATATACACTGGCCTTTTAATGCTAATTCATTACAGCTCAATATTTAAATATGTGAAAGTGTTATGTAATGATGAACAGTTCATTGCTATTTGTATGTATACATAATTTCCAAATCAGAGAAAAATGAATACTGTTAAACTGTCAATATGTCTAAGATCATGGAAAATATTCTAGTCAGTGTGCAGTTTAGAAGCTGTACTATATTATTTGAATTGTGAATTCCAGAGCTCTAGCCTTTTGGAGCCCAATCAAATCTCTCGAAGTAGCTTGGCATCTTGATGATCCAGTCAATTCTTTAAACATCTTCTCCTTATGATTGGTAAATGAGAAAACATTTTAGGCATAACTTTAAAAGGAACCTGGAAGGTTGTACAAATGCCAAAAATGGGATTAATTGGCATAATACAAGGTAGCTGGGCACAGTTGGGAAAGTGTCAGTGTAAGGAGAATCCCCACCAAGTAAAACTGTTTGAGCAATTAGCTATCTGAACTCTAACCCTTCCAGAATAATTAATGAATAACAGAGAGGATCAAGACAAAGACACAAAGTGATTTGGTGTGTGCTAGCAAGTAATACATCAAAGAATGCTGGTAATTGGCCCTGTGGCTTTCATTCTTTGCCCTATTTCTTTCAATTCATTGACTCAAAATAATGGGTTCAGGTTCATTATCAACAGGTTTTAGCTGTAAGAGTACAACACTTTAACAAAGCTAAGATTGTAGCACTCCTGATGGCTTGGTAAAAAAGTTTAGTCTGGAGCACACTCCCTTGAAAGGGACAAAAGCGGGGCTGGGAGTAACTTTGCACTTAATGAAAAAGTGGGTATTCAAAGTTTTTCTGAGTTTTCTCAGGTTTGGCTGTGCTTGCTGTTAGAATGCTGGAATACAACTGGTATGGGCAGGTATGTATAAATCCAATTAAAGCTCTCATATTAGAGCAGTGAGAAAGCCATATCTAGCATGACTTCCAATATATGGTTGAATGCTTGGCGCCAAGTGCCTCAAGGAAAAGCCAGTTTTTGCAGTAAATGTCAGTTTATTAGCAGATTTATTGGCTGAAACCACCTTCTGATTATTGAAGGACTCTTTTGCGCTATACAGATGATTGCAAAATTTCATCCTCTTATTGTTATTGTGGTACTATTGTTATCATCATCATCATCATTATCCTACCTAATTAGTGCTGGTTAAGTTTTTTTCCACCTAACTTTGGAAAAGATAAGGAAATATGGTTAGGGTTAGAGTTAGCTGCCGAAACATTCTGATTATTGATCGAGTAAAAAAAAAACCAAGGATATGATACATACGTCAGATTTTTTTAACCTGTGTGGAAGGAAATGATTTATCAGTAGTGGTAACATAATATTTTTAGACCTGAATATTTTCTGAATTTTATCTGTTTGCATGATGACTGCATTAAGTACAATACCGGGCTTGAAAGATGTTTATGATTTTGAGAAAAAAATTGTCCAACATGTGCATGTTAATACAAGAAGGAAAATGGCAATGCAATAATCTTTAGATGTTGACATTTTTGTCAGAATATGTTTTTTGTGTGTGTGTAATTTACAGAAAGGAGGAATTTTGAAATGTGAATGTGTCACATACAGTTATCATTTACATACTGTGGGATACATAACATTTATATTTAATTAAATTAGTCAAGCTACAATCTTCAGTTATATTTTTATTACCCCAAAGAAAACTTCATCACCTATATTTATACTTACTTTTGGATATCAAAGTCATTAATATTTTATAAGACTGGAGTACAGATATTGAACAAGATTCTTAGTATGTGAATGCTTAAGACTCATTCTTCAATAAATAATATCTACTGCTTTTCAATAGATTGGACTGGATTTGGGGCGAGATCACAGGATAACTATTAGCACAATGCTTTGCTGTTGAACAATACTGTAATATGCAGATTATGAGTGTAAATAATGCCAAACATTGGCCTTGTTCCAAACCATCTTTGCTATTTTTCCAGCGAATTCTGGAATGGTTCAATTATTTTAAAGGATATAAAAAAATTAATAATTTTTAATCAGAGTTTTTTAGATGCTCCTCTATATTCTAGTCAATATTGAATGATACCAGGAAAAATCAACACTTGCAATGGTTATCTTGATCTGGTGAATGTACTGTTTATAATATTTGCTTTCTATATTTTAACAATCAACATCATCCTCTTTACTCAGTAATCAATTTTATAATCACATAATTCAATGTTTATCAGTAGAAGATAGCAACATATTGATGATTTGCATGTATAAATATGAAAGTATACATTTAGATGATCTTATACAATACAATACAATTCAATACAATAGTTATACGCCCCACTGTCTGCAAGCCAAAAGTATTGTAAGTTGTCAGACATCCTGAAATCAGGTAATATATATCTTGATTGATCTGTTTAATTTTTAAATTGATTATTTTTCATTTTCTCAAATGTCTGATTGACAATTGTGTGTCAAAGGAATGTCATTATTCTTCTCACACATATAAGCAACATCAGACATCAAAACAACTGTTTTGTAGCTGCTCTCCTAGGGACAGATATCAAGGTTTTCATTGTAAAATGCATACAATATCCAGAATTATATTTCTCTTTGTGTAAAACTTTGGGTTCATCTCAATTCTGGAAATGATTTGACCTTTTAAATTAAATTCTAAGTTTCACATTTATTTTGTTTTGTGCTAGGAGCAACAGTAAAAATTTAAAACTAAATTTTAATACTATGTATAGTCTTAACCTTTGGAAATTTATAACCTTCGGACTATAAAGTTGGAAAGTTATAGTTTTCTGAAGTATTCATTAAACTTTATTATTAGTTCTGTTTTTCACCTGTACACCTATTGAGTTTGACTATATTTTTATAGTCATGAGAAAAATCTTATGACTAAACTGTATGTAATGCAAAATACTTAATTAAGATACCCATGTCTTTTTATTTGTGTTAATGTGTGGAAGAAAAATCCCTTCTTGGAGAAAGCATTCTTTGTTTTAGAACAAGTGTTTCTGATCAGAAAGGCAATAATTTTTTTAAGGTTCAAAAGAGATTTCTTTTTTTTTTAATAACAAAGTTTTATTGGTTTTTTTAATATTTTACAAGGGAAAAAGGTAGGGGATAGGTTACAAATGTTGGCAACTGCAGTGTGCGGTAGGTGTGCCCCCCCTCCATACTCATAGTATACATTTGCACATAGTTCATTATTAGGTAGTAACATAATAACATATAGTCAGCATGTAAGTTCAGTTAATAATTTCTATCAGTTTATGTCAGGTGAATTTTCTTACTCATTTTTGTGATCTGAGCTTTCTCGATGTTGCCCCATCTCCCCCCGCCGACAGAGCTCCGGCCCCTCCCGTGTCCTGTGTATCTGGTGGAGGATCATCAGGTTTTTCTAGGAGTAGTTTGTTTTTTTCCATAAAGGCCTGTGCCTCTATGGGTGTATTAATTCTAACTCTTGTCTCCTCCCAGAATATTAGCATACCTTCAGGCATCAACCATCTAAACCACACCCCCTTCTGGTATAATTTATTCGCTAATTGCGAATAGTTTTTTCTTTTTTCTCTTACTTTCTTGGGGATCTGTTTCAGAATGGTTATCTCCTTATCTTTGTATGTCAGGGCTTGCCCCCTTTGTGTGCTCAGAATTTCATCTCTTGTGCTTTTTCTAAGGAATTTAATGTGTACCTCCCTGGAAACATTGTGTGTCCTAGCATAAGCTGAATTCACTCTATAAACCAGGTCTATTTCCCACCCCATCTGTTGTTTCTCTTTCTAGATGTAGTCAGCCAAAATGTTTGTCATGATGTCCCTTATGTTCTCATCATCTGTCTCCATCACATTTTGAAATCTAAGATAAAAGGACATTCTCTCAAACTCTATTTTCATCTGCTGGGAGTCAAGTTCTTTGTTTCCCTTCTGCATCCCTTCCATCCCTTCCCTCATCTCAGCTGCCCCACCCTCCAAGAGGTCCAATCTCTGTGAGTTCTTATTAATTTTGGCCTGTTTCTCTTTAATTTCTTCTTTCATCTCCTGCAGTTGTTTCTTTATTTCCTCTTGTCCCTGTATAATTTGCTGAAACATTTGTTGAAAGTCCATCTCCAGAGATTTAGGTTGCATCAAAGCTGTTATTTTTGATTGTGTACTAGGACTGGAGGTTGCAGATGTCGGGGCAGAGGCAGCAAAGCCAGGCTTTCCAGGAGGTGGTTTTTTAGGTGGCATTCTTTATACCATAAAGAGTTCAGTCAGTATAGAGAATGGTCAGTCAGAAAGGCAAGGCAGCTAAGAGAGTCCAAGAGACAGAAGGTCCAGGCAGAAGAGAGTTTTTGTTTCCACTGGCCCTGGCAATAGAGCAAAATTTCCACTCCAGGGAGTTCAAAGAACAGCAATCCACAAGAGACTTGTCTGAGTAACACGGAGACAAAGACCGGAAGCCTGAAGTTTCAAAGGTGGAGTCAGATTTCACATTTCATAAAGACAACGGAAGTGTGCCATCTTGCCCTGCCAGCTTCGGGTTTGGAGGCAACAAATAAAGTTTTCAAAATTCAATGTTCAAAGTTTCCAGATCATCATTGTTTTAGGGCTTAAGTCCGAAAATTCACTTAGTAGGGGCGTGACATCATTGGTTGGCTCTCCCCCTCCTCCTCCTTTCCCTGGGGCTAAGAGCTAAATCGTTTCCAGCTGCCTGTCCGAGGGAGGGGGGAAATCCCCCTCCCTCCAGCCGCGCCTCTCCGATTCACGCCGAAAATAGGATTTAAACAGCTGACTTTTTTTTGTTAGAGTTGTTAGGGTTGTTAAAGGGAATGGAGGAAGTTCACGCCTCACCGCATAGCAGCCGCATGCTTCTAGTTTCTTTTTCTCCGATCGGCATCGTAGCAAAGACGCCGGAGCGTCTCCCCATCGTGCTCCCCGGTGCCTGGAGCGAGGCGGGGGACCTCCCGCCGGCCACCACCGATCCAGGGATCCCCCGCGGTGCCGCCCCTTCGGCAGGATGCTTCTATGGGGCGTCGGGGGGCGAGCAAGGCTTGCTCGTCGCCGTCGGCCGCCGGAACCGGACGTCCGGTTCAAAAGAGATTTCTAATGATGTATTCAACACCATATTCAATCTAGATCTTAGTTCTCAAAACCTGGGTGACACAGATGAAACAGATTAAAACTGTGGGAAGTCCTCCTCAATTTATCCTATGGTATTCTGGCATAGCTAGATAGAGTGTGGTCATTCTCCAGAACTAAATTTTTAGGATCCCCACCATGGGCCCTGCTGCCTAGAACTGCTGGGAAATGTCACTTCAACAACAGAGGACCAGTTTTTCCAACTCTGTGCTAAAATCTTTCTTGGCCACTCTTGTATGGGCATGCAAATTTACCATACTCCATAAAGATTTCTTTATGAAAATACAGGCATTTCAAAGGCATTCAAGAAGTAAGTTGAAATGTGACTATTCCAGAAGCCTTTCAAGTCCTTAGCCCTAGGCACCAATTATAGATAGTAAATAATAAATTAATTATTATCAGTGACTGTTTTAAATTGATTGTGTATCAGGATTGCTGGTAGCCTCTACTGTAGTCCAGAGAGCTGGAGGCAGCCAATAAGTACTATTAGCAAATAAAAAAATACATGTCTACTAAACTCCTTTACGTACCTAAATGCAAACAGGAGTACGAGAGACTAGATAATGCCAATAATATTTCAGCATGATTTTACACAAATTGGTAAAAATACTTTTATGTTACCTAAATGTAATAGAAGTTTACATTCTGTACTGGATTGAATAGTGTCTTGATTATAACAAATAGGCATAATTTCAGTAATATCATTGTGCATTAAAGACTTTTGCATATATGGGCTTCTTAATCTCAGTCTGAAATAAACATTCCTGCATCACCTAATTGGTTTGCCCTTTTAAATACGCAAAACCTTGATCCATATTCAGGACAGTGATTTTTTTCTACTTTCTTTGAACTTTCCTGCTGTGATGAAAGAGTCATCTCATCCTGTATTGATTTTGTCCATTATCTTGAATATGATTATGTTATTACTTCTGGAGACATATTCTCAGCATGCCTCTGAATTTTCTTAATTTAAAATAATATTTATAATTTATTACTATAATATATTATGTTATAATAATGTCTTAGATAAAGTGAACCTGTATAGATTTTGGTTGTTTTATATTTTAATGAATTTTGGCTCCTAAATTTCAATATTTAATATGCAGGAGTGTCTCTGTGTGTGTCTGTCTGTCTGTCTGTCTGTCTGTCTGTTTGGATGTTTGGATAGATGATAGATAGATAGATAGATAGATGATAGATAGATAGATAGATAGATAGATATAGGCAATGAATCTCATTTTCACTCATTTTCTAGTCAGTGAGTTACTAGTGGTAGCCATAAATTATTATTTAATTTTAAGAGTAAAGGAACAATGACATTTCATACCTTGCTCTTTTTAAAAAAAGAAAAGTGCCCCCATTAGATTTTTACTTTGTATTGTAAAAAGTGTGCCTCCTTGAAAGTCGATTATGTTATACTTTGAGTGACTCAGAAAGAATTTCAGAAGAAAATGAAAAAGGAGGAAGACTCTTTTTCCCCCTTTCCACACAATGCATCAATTGTTGGAGGGGGATTAAATTTTTGAGGTCAATTTCTTCTCCTTTAGTTATGTAGGCAATGAAAGGTGGAATTGGCCTCTTTTTATCTATAGTATTTGTTGTCCTGACCTACAGCTTAGGAGCCTGCAGCATTAATTCCTGACAGCATGTAGGAATAAGTTCTTTTAACAGATTTTTCAGGGCTTTTGCAGGGAGGAAAAACAGAATTACTCTGAGCTCAAAGTGTTTTTTTCATTTTACATATTTCACAAAAAATGCCAGTCAGGTCTTTCAAGTGTCCTACAATTGTGTTAGTCTGCAAACTTAAATAATATTTATTTATTTGGGATCATATTTTCTCAGTAACTCTTTAATATGATACTCTTAATGGAAGCATCAGTTTAGGGATGGTTGGTCTGGCACCAGAGATTATCTATGAAACCTTTCTTCAGGGCTTACCTCCTTAGACCATAAAGTCCAATTTTTCTTGGGTGTACACTCAACTACACACATGCCTCCAGTACAACCAATCTTTCTTATACTGCTACATTTCACTTTATTAGTACTTAACACTTTCTCTATTCTTCATTTGTTACTATGGGTCACTTCTGCCCATCAGCCTGCTTTCTCTCTGCTTTTTGCATCTAGTTTCAAGCCAAAAGTGCCTTCCATAATCAAACAGGCCTGAAGTGTTGGTATCAGTGGAAATCTATGTTTTTGCTCAGAAACCCAATTGATAAATAGATGTGAGATTGTCAATGGCACTGATAATGAGGAGTAATTATTGAGTAAGTCTACCATACTCAAGAAAATTGTATTGTAGTAAGGTTGAAAAACAAAATAAGGATGCTCATCTAGAATTCCTTTTGATAGCCAACATTATACATTACCTCCATTGGGGAATTCAGCAATCAATTTCATATACATGTTCTTGCCATAATAAAATTAGAGTTCTTGCTGTAAAATATGAAGTGATTAATTAATAAAAATATATTATTACTGAACCAATTAGATAACTATAATTATCACCATTGGTCATATGCTGACACCCTTGGTTCAATTATTATACTGAACCAATTAGATAAGTACAATTATCACCCTTTAAAAATTCAACAACTTTCACAGACAATAATTTTTCAGACAGGTAAATAAACACTGATAATTTGAAATACATAACAAAGATCACATAATTTGGGAGCATTTCCAAAATTCAGGACTGTTAAGCCTCATAAGAATGCTAAACATCATGAAAAAGACCACACCAACAAATCCCTGATCATATAATATCAAACAGGTTTCAGACTCTCTTTCAGGTGGGTTTCAGATCAGGGTGCAATACAAAGACAGTTTTGGCCATGCATGTTGATGACCTGTAGTGGCATCAGAATGGGTTAGTACATAATGGTGCTACTTGAGCTTTCAGTAATGTTGATCATGGTATTTTGTTTGGTGGTTGGGAATTATAGACATCATTTTGTAGTGGTTCTCATTTGTGTATAGAAATTCAATCAGCATTAATTGGGAAGACAAAAGCTTGTTCCCCTTTATTTGTGAAGTACCACAGGATATAACTCTTTCTCCTCTTGTCTAACATCTAAATGAAATATCTGGGTGAAGTCATCCTTTGGTTTGAGTTTGTAACAACCAAAAAAGCTGATGATACCCAGTTAGATAGCTCTGACCTGAAGCTATCAAGGGGTGTTTTTGAAGGCCCTGTTTAGACTCAGGTTCAATTTTGACAAAATCAAGTGGTTCTGTTTGTTGGATCTCCCAGTTCTGAGAGGGTTACATACAAGACTTGTTTGTAATCTGGAATTTTTTCTGAACTCACAGCTATTGGTAAATAAACAGGTTGCATGATAGCTGAAGGCCTTTAAACAAGTTCAGCACCTGTTCCTAAACCAGGAGACTCTTGGGGCAGTAACCTATGACCTGGCTGTTAATTGTATTACTGCAACATTTTCTGCATGTGACTAAACTTGAAAACCACCTGGAAGCTATCATTGGTTCAGAATGGTGTGGTATAGGCAGTAATGGATGTGTTACATATGATCATGAGTCCTATTGTTTCATGAGCTGCTCTAGTTACCAGTCAGGTTACAGATGCAATTCAAAGTCTTGGTTATCATCTATAAAGTTGTTTAATGCACAAGACTTAGCGATTGAGGAACTGCCTGGTTTTTTAAATGAATGTGTCTGGCCTTCAGCCATATTCCTTTTGGATCTTTGGCCTGCCACACTTTCTATTATTCTACTATGCTGTTTCTCTTGTGGGAAAATGGGAAGGGGGATGGTACGGAGTTAAATGCTATGTAGCCAAAATAAAATTCCTTTCTAGAAAGCCAAGGTCATCCTTTGTCTCTGCACCTTTGCACCTGACCGGAACTGGATGGGTGGAACTGCCAGCATGGCAGTGGAAGATTGGACCATGTGATGGACTTGTGTGGGTGGGTGCAAGATCTTGAACTTTCAACTGGGTGGGGGAAACCGAGAAGCTTTCAGATTCAGAGTTTCCCAGATGTGCCAACATGGCTCTCTTAATAAATTGGAACTTTGAGCAATACTTTGCCTTGGACTCTGATTTAATTTTAGATGCTATTTGGAACCCTGACAGTACGTTTTCTTTTCTTTTTCTCCCTTCAATGGTAAACTACTCAGAGCCACTGTGGGTAGCAAAACAAACAAACAAACAAACAAACAAACAAACAAACAAATGTTCTTAGAAATTGTATAATCAACCAACTGATTAATTAATGCTATGTTATTTTCAGTGAATAGAGATTCCTAACAGAAATAGTTTCACTTCAGTCATAAATGAATTATCATAAATAGAGCTAAGCAGAAAGTTTTTAATATTTTCTAAAATGTGTTTACATTTTTTTTAAAAGTAAGCAGCATCAATAGTGCTTGACCCTTGTTAATTATTCAAGCCACATCCTTGGACTGAATAATCTTAACGACACCATAAATATATTAAAAGTGTTTAGGTTATATAATTTAAAAATAATCTTTGTAACCCAGGTGTGAAAATACTTAATACATTCTAATCATAGAAACTCTGCTATTGTATAAAGAAAGAAGAGCCAACATTACATTTCATCTAATGGAAAAATGTATCGAATGTTAGTGAAATGTTCACTTGCTTTGTATACCTTTACAACTGTATACAGTTGTAAAAACAATACACAGGTAATCTGGTCACTGCTAATCTCAAAAATCCTGATATAGTCCAGCAGCATCTAAATATCTGAGTTGCCAGTAGCCCATATTGCTGAAGATCAGAGAGGCTTACTTTTAGCTTGCTATGAGTACAAAGTCACATATTAGGTGCATCCCTTATCACCATGTTAGATAGAAATAAGGTAAAGGTTCTCCTCACACATATGTGCTAGTTGTTCCCGACTCTAGGAGGCAGTTCTCATCTCCGTTTCAAAGCTGAAGAGCCAGCGCTATCCGTAGCCGTCTCCATGATCATGTGGCCAGCATGACTAAATGCCGAAGACGCATGGAACGCTGCTACCTTCCCACCAAAGTGGTCCCTATTTTTCTACTTGAATTTTTACATGCTTTCGAATTACTAGGTTGGCAGAAGTAGATAGAAATGCAATCATACTAATACTTCAGATTATACCTGTTTAAGAATTGTTTAATCTATTTTAATTTTATAAATGATAGAGCTGAGCATTGTCAAATTAAGATTTGTTTTTAAATATGCAAACTTCATTCTTCTCTGCAAGGGTAAGTCTAGAGCCATTTTTTATTCTTATGTGTGCACCACAGTGCAGGAGATGAGAGGCTATCTCTTGCAGGAAGAGAAGGAGTGGATCCTCTTATTCTCCCCTTGCTTTGATTCACTGTTTTCTGAGTAAACTTATCTTGCTCTCAGAATTGTAGCTATTCTGGGAAAAATGCACTTGAACCTATATTTTGTTTTATAAAAAATACAGAAAAAGACTTAGCAGGTTAAGGTAGCACAATTATTTCAAATCCTCCTAAGATCCAGGAAGCCATAAATGTGTTCTCTCTCTCTCTTTCTCTCTCTCTCTCTCTCACACACACACACGCACGCACACGCACACACACAGAGTCCCACGGTAAGATATATGGGAAATAAATGTAACATATACATGAATTATTTATTTATCTCCCACCTTTATCATTTTTATAAATGATAAAGAATGTCAATTTAAGAATGCCAATTGGCGGGATCCAGGAAGAGAGCCTTCTCTGCTATTACCCCCCACCCTTCACCTATGCAAGACGTGAGGTTTTCCTGGCCTTCTGAAAGGGAGTTAAAACATGGCTCTGCGTGGGGAGCCCAAAAGGGCTTGGTTGGGATTGGTTGGTGCCTTGACAACTCCCCCCCCCCCTTTGCCTTTGTTAACTAATCTGTAACATGAATTAATTATTCTTGCCTTCTTAATTTTTTTTATTTTTTAAATTATAAATTTTAAATTTTTAACTGTAATTTTAATTTTTATATACTGTTTTATATTGTGAACTTTTATTCTACATCACCCACAGTCCCTCATTGAATGGTTCAAAAATGTAAAAAAAAAAAACTTAATGCTCCCATTTCCCCTTCAACAACAATCCTCTGAGGTGGATTGGGTTGAGAGAGTGTGACTGATCCCGAGTCACCCAGCTCACTTTCATGCCTAAGGTAGGGCAATAACCTGCTGGTTTCTAGGCCAGTACCTTAACCACTAAACCAAACTGTTATCTAGCTGAGGGTTCTATTTTAAAATAACCAGAGGGTGCAGGCTTATATTCTTATTATTAGCAGAGTATAAAAGAAGGATGGCAAAAAAGCCATTGTTAACATCTTCCCATCAGAGGGTCCAAGGACTATGAAAGGATTTTTCCCCACACTCCAATAATTTCCATGAAGATACTAAAATAAGTTCACAATAAGAGGTATATTTTATATTATATTATTAATTACATACAAAGAAAATATTATGTTATCCTCAGATTTAGAGAAATTCCTTGGAAATAAAAATGAGGAAAAATCATTACTGAAGTTTCCTGTTATATACAATTAAATTTTAAGCAATATGAAATAATATTACATACAGTAATGTGGCCACGGCCATAATTCATTCCTTAACTTTGGTCGCATCCCAATTTTGTCGTGAACCGAACCTAACCAAAATTAATGCAAAATTAGTGCAATGGCCACAAGAGGTTGCTGTTGTTTGGCGCTTACAAAAAAACTGGCGTGGAAAGGGAAATCAGCCGCAGCCATGTTTAATCACTGAGCATATGTTCATGACCAGATTCAAAAATTTTGTGAATTTTTTGATTGGAACCCGATTTGGTTGTGGTCAGAAGCATTTGTGACCAGAGGTTCTACTGTAATTAGGTTAAAGATGTGGAAATGTCTACTTAATAGTAATGGTCAGGATTCCTTTTTTTCATTTTGAGGATAAATTTCATTACAGTTATCTCTAAATTATTTTAATTTATTTATTATATAATATTTAGGTGAAAACTCTACTTAAAATAATATTTATGACTCTGGGCAACTGAAATACACCCAACCTCAACGCTTAGCATATTTGTCCTAACTCTATAGCTAATAATTAATTCTTACACCAAACAAATATTTATCATAACATTTGTTTTGCTGCAGCTTCCTTTTTTTCAACATCAAAATATGCGCTTCAGTTTATTTATGGTGGAAAAATAAATGTTATTAAAGAAAGATTTTTTTCTGCCTGAGCAAGAACAGAAGATATTCCTTTCCTTGCTTCCTTCTCTATTCCCTTGGAACTTTGAGGAGGGTGAGGGAGTTTGGAAGATTGGAAGTTCCAGTTAAGTGCTGGTAAATGAAATAACCAGGTTAGGCAGCACCAAGAGATCTGGAAGTTTTAATGAAATTATTTATGTATGTATTTATTTATCACATTTATGGCTACCCATCTCACACAGGTATATCTGGAGTCTGGACTGTGCAAAATAAAACTATTAAAATGTAAAAACCAGTTAGAACAATTACATAGTTAATATATGTAAAAACAAAATTGTAAGACAGTTAAATTAAGATGCTATATGTAGTGCGACCAACACATGCATTTTATGTTGCCAGGGGTTTCCCAGGCCTGATGAAAAAAAAGAGCATATTTTGAGGCTTTCTGAGAGGCAACATAGGTTGGGGCTGATCTCAACTCAAGGGGCATGATATTAAAGACAACAGGGGCTACAGTAGAAGAGGCTCATTTTCTAGGTCCCATCAGATGAAACTCCTTAGGAGATGGGACCTGCAACATGACTTTCCTACTGGACCTGAGGGGAAGAAGTAATTGGGGAGAAGTGGTTCCTCATATAACCTGGCAATCAACTAAGATCTAAGGGGGATATACAGTATTTTCAATGGCACCTAAACTATCTGGGGATTCTCTGTTTCAGAGAGACCATTCTCAAACAAGCACCATAATTGTAGACTTCCTTCTTTGTTAAGTTTCACTGGATGCTCAGTTATGGTCTAGTGGTTAAGGCACCAGGCTAGAAAATGGGAGGAAGTGAGTTCAAGTTCCACCTTACCCAATAAAGCCAGCTGGCTAACTTTGGGCCAGAAACTCTCTCTAAACAACAACCTCACAGGGTTGTTGATGTGGGAGAAACAGAAGGAAGATGTATTGAATGAGTTCACTGCCTTGAATTATTTGTAAAATTAATAAAAGTAGGAAATAAATAAATACATAAATGTAAATCTGCCAATTCTATGCATTCAAACTTTTGATTAAAGTTGTCAGCTATGCTTTTTTCTGGGTCATACAGGTACCCCTAAATTTACGAAAGTCCATTTTATGACTGTTAGCAGTCACAACAGCCTTGGATTTCCATCATAAAACATTGCACTGCCCCCAGACACATGGCCACATTTTGGGTGTTTTGCAATGTTTGCCTGTACAGTTGCCAAATGCCCTACAATCATATGATAAGCACTTGCAGTCTTCTCTGACTGGGGTATTGTTTACTTGATTGCTGGTCTGATGTTAACCTTGGAGTTAATCTAGGCTAATCTGGGTGCTGATTGCTGGTGGAGAGGTGCTGGGTCTTTTTGTTCCTTTTTGGGTGGGTGATAGTCTCTTTTACATAGTCTACAGAGGTTGTTAATGTTGAAGGCTGATTTCTCTATTGATGGTTGATTTGTCAGAGTGCCAGGCTTCTAGAAATTCCCGAGTATTTTTGGACTTGACTTGATCTAGGATGGTCACATTTTCACAATTGAAAATATGGTTAAATCTGTCTATAGGTTGTGAAATTAAAGAATTTTCACCATGTGTTCTGACTGGTGTTTGTGTTTGTGGATGTGTTCTGCCAATCTTCTGCCTGTTTGTCTAATATATTGTTATTATTGCTTTTTGTTCTGGGATTGTTGGGCCTGATTAGGATGTTTTGAAGGACTTTAGTTGGCTTGTGTGTTATGCTGATTCCATGTGGTTGAAGTACTCTGTTGGTGCTTTCTGAGATATTCTTGATGTATGGCAATGCAATTCTTTTTAGGGTTTGGATTGAGTTGAGTGGTCAGGGACTTTTTGATAAAGTTGCATGAATAAGTCTTTATTCAACTCATGGTTAATAAACAATCTAAAGCAATATGTAGATTTTGATGAAATACTTCACTAAATAGTAAAAACTCTTCAGGTTCACTTTTTTTTAGACCTCATAATGAATGCAAACTACAAGATGTTAGCAAGTTCCCATTCTATAAACTAATCAACAAATGGAAAAGGGGAAAATTTATTCACTTCCATAATTACAGCAACTATTACTGCGTTTCTCAAAAAATAAGATGGTCTTATTTTCTTTTAGACTTGGAAATAAGCACTTGGGCTTAGTTTTGAAGAAGTCTTACTTTTTTTGTGGTGCAGAAGGCCAGACTCAGTGAGCTGGATGCGCTGTGGATGCACCATCACCTCCATTCCAAACCATCAGTGTTTGGAATGGAGGCTTTTTGGAACAGGAAGAAAATGGAGAGGAGGATTTTCCTGCCATCCATCCCTCGGTCTGTGCTGAGCTTGACAAATAGATGACAGGCAGGAAAATCCCCCCCCTTTCCTCTCGTTCACCAAAAAGCCTCCCGCAAGCCTTCCAAAAAGAGGGAAAAAGCAAAGCAGCTGGCTGCGGAGCTGATGACTTTGGAGAAGCAGCCCAACAAGCAGAAGTGCTGCAACTAGAAAGAGAATGGCAAAAGCGGTATTTCCACTGCCCCAGGGGGTCAGTGGGTTGCAGTTGCAGTGAGACAGTTGCCCTCCCAGCACCTGCGCCGGCACTTGTGCTGGCCACGTCCATCCCCTGGGCTTATTTTTCAGGGTAGGGGTAATATTAGTCCCACCCCCCAAAAAATTAGGGTTAAGCTTATTATTGGGGTGGGTTGTGTTTTCGGAGAAACACGGTATATTACATTAGGAGAAAAAATATAATATAAAAAGTGAGCCCTTCCTTCCTTCCTCCCTCCCTCCCTTCCAGAAACTGAGTATATAAATGGTCAAGCCTCTGTTTTATTGGTCAGAAAAATGAAAACAATATATTTGTTGTACTAGTGTGCCAAAGTGATTTCTCTACCATTTCTATATCCTGATGCAAGTTTAATAAATCAAGTGCAATTCAGTTATTTTGCATCAAAATCTGAATTCTAATAATCTCTATCTCCTGAGTATGCTTCTCAGGATTTATTATAGTTGTGAACTAAAACATGTAATATTTACAAATATATAACCTAATCCCTTTAATGTATCGATAAAGGCTTTATAGCAAGGGCGAGGAATCAATTTTCCCAAAGAGCCACATGAGAAACAAGAATTGTTATTGTTCTGTCCTCACTACACATTACTCTGTGTGCAGTTGACATGCAGCCAAACCCACATAACCTCCAATAAAATAGACTAGGTGCATAGATATGAATGCTTTATTAAAGGAACAGGATGGTGAAACTGAGAAAAATAGAAACACATGTAATAAGAATCCAATACAAAATAAGAAATGTTGAGTGAGCATAACAATTAAGAAATACAGATAACTCTAAATCTTACCAGTTATGCTCTAGAAATGTATGGGATGCAGATTTTTGTCCTCAGATGAACAAGTGCCACAGATTAGGCTGCATTCTTCCTGGTGATTCTGTTTCGTCTAAATGCTAAATGAAATTGAGTGTGGCTTCCCAGGATGCACTTGTTTTTTAGAATGAGGAATGCTGGGAAGATTACTCTTAAAGGGCTGGGTCAGATTCCAAACAATACAGATTGGTATTTGGCCCCAGCCACTAGTCAGAGCCAGAGAACAATAGCATATATACAAATTATATATGGGGGCATGTCAGTTGTGTAGGGCTGCTGTACGCTTCCACCATCCCCCACTGTACCCTTCCAGCCTCCAGCCCCCCATTGCTGTCTGACCATCCTCAATCCATACATTGCCGTTGCTATCTCCTGCGCTGCTGCTTCCCCCAAGAAAGAGTCAGATGTGGCCCATGGACAGTAAAATGTCCAGGTCTGCATTATAGTGTACCACTGAAGATTTTAGTAATCAGCTGAATGTGATGGAGTTTGTGTTGCTCCATTCAGCAAAGCCATCAATCCTGTAGATTTTCTATAGTTACTAAAATTCTTTTTGGCAGGACAAGGTAAAGTTGTTTTGCCTTCAATCATGTATAATGTAAAATGTGATCTCCAGGGAAGATTAATATTTTGGACTATATGATTTAATATGTGTCTTAATCTAATCATGAAGCACCCATGAATCCATCACTTATGAGAATGATCTCAGGATGCATAAGGAAGCTTTAACTAATAACAGCAAGACTGGAAAAGACATTAAAACGAAACCAAGTAAAAATATTTTACTTATAGACTTTAAATATAGACCTTAAATTAGTTATACAAATGGAACATAAGGTTTTTTTTAAATACAGTTTGTATATAATATTATGACAGTTTTTACAAATTGTTGGGGAGACAGCAGGGGAAACATGTTATCTGTTAAACCTGACCTTAATTCATCTATTCAATAGCATATACTGGAAACTGTTCTCTTGTGGTTAAATTAAAGATAGATCTTGGAACAGAATACTTATTGTATAGAAAGAATTAGATTTATATTCCTGCTGTGGCTTGCTTATAAATTATATTCAGGAATGTTACCTTAATACTAAACTTAGTGCAAACTTTCAACAAAACTAATGCCTGTGATTTAGTGACCTGTAGAAGAAGCCCCAGTAGTTGCACCATAGTAGATTTGAAGGTAGAAATTCAGATGCTGTAAATGATAACTACACATTGTCACCTGTCTTATCTTAAAATGATGTTGTCTTTCATGGTCACCATATCCATCTACAGTTGCTTTTTATTTAAATAAGTCTCAGTGCTTAGTGCTATCTAGAATTAAGCTGTTATTACTCTTTTTTCTAAACAGAAGATTGTTGACTATTCAAACAAATAGTGGTACTGAAATGTGTGTGAATAAATCTTTGAAAAGATTGTCTTGGCCTCTGTTGGATATCTGCACAAAAGCATATAAAAATAGGACTTCCTGGGAGCATTTTAAGTGTGTGTAGCAGGAGATAATTAATGATTCAAGCCTTCCTGTGTTTATTGTTAACTTTCTTAACTCAGTGTGATCTGGTATATGTTTTATCAAAAGAGAAGATATTTGTGAGGTAGAAGCTGGACTGTTTCTTAAGTATATAAATATATTTTTTTTAAAAAAGGAAAGGAAAAGAAAGAAGAGTCCTTACTGTAGCTTCATTAAAAACAATTCTTTGATGGATTTGCTCATATTATTGAATTGCACTGTGTGCTGACCATTAGTGACACACTTAACATACAAAAATGACGGTTGAACTGCAGGAATGGGACACAGATATTTGCATCTTTGAAAGTTGCTTTAACTTCAACAAGGTTACATCAATACCCAATTTTGTATTCTTCCCAGCTGATATTCTCAAGTGTCCCTTGTTATTTTTTTTGTAGAAAAACAGTGTTGGTTTATAGCAGTGGTTCTCAACTTGTGGTCGGGACCCCTTTGGGGGTCAAATGACCCTTTCATAGGGGTCGCCTAAGATCATCGGAAAACACATATTTTCGATGGTCTTATGAACCGAGACACCAATCTTATGGTTGGGGGTCACCACAAAATGAGGAACTGTATTAAAGGGTCGCAGCATTGGGAAAGTTGAGAACCACTGGTTTATAGGATCCAAAAGTCAGATGGAACAAAAGCCTATACTTATTTATAAAATTTGTTATATAATATAAAAGGTGACATCAGACTCCTTCTTTTACTGGGCAAACAAATATTAATCTTTATTATATTCTTCATTTTAATTTATATTTTGAATTTTTATGTTGCCAGCCCCACTACATGATCAGGAAATCATCTCTATGAGAAAGCTAAAATTACTTTTATTGAGATTGGCTGTGATAACAATCTTGCACGTTGATTGTGCTGTGCTTTTCTGTTCTTATAGTGCAATGGATTAGGGAAGCATCTCTCTGAATCACATCCAAAAGTCACATCTCTCTGAATCTTTAAAAAATGCTTCTTTTTGCCAGTCCTGTATATCTCCATCATCCTTACTCTTTACAACCTTCTCTTTGTATTTTAAATGTTGGTTGTCACCTTGAGGGCTTCCCAAAGAGATATACTTTTAAAAATGTTTTTAATGTTTTAATTGTAATATACTTTTGAATCGTAAGCCACCCAGAGTCATTGACTGAGATCAGCAACAAAATTGATTGATTGAATGAATGAATGATATAAATCAAATAAAATCTAATAAAAATAAATAGTATACAATTTTTAATTAAAATACCCTGTATAGATTGTTTGTTCCATTAACATGATGATGATGATGATGATGATGATGATGATGATGATGATGATATCCATTCAGCGGAGTCTAATTTTTGGTTATTCTATGGGCCAGGTCCATCCACATAGCAATAGCACTTAGACTTATATACAGCTTTACAGTGCTTTACAACCCTTTCTAAGTGGTTTACTGAGTCAGCATATTGCCCCCAACAATCTGGATGCTCAATTTACCCATCTCAGAAGGATGGAAGGCTGAGTCAACCTTGAGCCTGGTGAGATTTGAACTGCCATGCAGCTGGCAGTCAGCAGAAGTAGCCTGCAGTACTGCATTCTAACCACTGCGCCACCACAGGTCATAATCTTGCACATCTTCCAATCTTGCACTATTTCTTTGAATTTTTCTATGTTCTGGCTGGTGTCAGCTTTCATAGTGTCCAGCCACCGTGTTCCTTGATGGCCTTATTTCCTTTTACTACTCACTCTTCTAAACACTACTCTTAAATTAGCTAAGAAGACTCATTTTGCCATTCAATTGGAATGTATAGAAAAGTTGCAAATGGCAACTTTTTCATATGGGACAGCAACGTTTTGAATAGTCCACAAGATTTGTCCAAAAAAACCCCTATTTTATGTGTTCTCCCAATTAGAAATACTGGGCTGGAACAGGTATTTTTTCTTGCTACAGTATATATATATATTTATTTATTGTATAAAAATAACTAGTTATTTCTGATATAGAGTATCAAATCAAATGAATATTTACTTTCTCATAATGACAAAGCAAGGTCAAGATCTCTTGGTATCCAAGGCAGGAAATACAAATGACATTTCTCTTAGTTGAAAAATGTACAGTGGTAAATAAAATAAATGAATATCTGTTGCTCCTTTTGGCATTCTTAAATTTTATTTGATTTTAGGTTAGCCTTATAGCCTCCTTAGTGTTCTAGTTGATCACTGCAGAAAGTAATGTGCTACAAGTAAAACAGATCTATGCTTTGTCTTCTTATATTCTTAACATGACAGAGCATAAGAAATGTTTACAAAGCAAATGTTGGTTTTACATCAGTGTTTTAATTCAAAAATGAGCTTGTTCAGAGAAGTGGGAGACCTGTCTTCTTGCTTGGTTTCAGAGATGACCATCAGTCATTTCTCCTGTGCTTATCAAAAACCCTTCTTAATTTTTACTTCAGTTTTATAATATTTCTATCAACTTCCCATGTTTTCTAGCATTTGGGGCCTCTGATCTCAAAACTGAACACACCAATTTGATATTTGGGGATATTCTGGGATGAAATCAGGTTAAGGAAAAACTAATGAAACATAGACATCCAGTAAAAAAAACCTAAGGTGATTAAAAAAGGAATATTATTTCAATATTCCTACAAATGATATAAATTTGTATATGCAAATGCCAATGGATTGAAATAGTAGTGGAATTGTAATGCTATTGGTGGTAGAAGCATGTTTTTAAAATATTGGGACTTAGTCTATTGGAAATTTTGCTCAGTTTTTCTTCATGTATATTTTTGTGAATATTTGTAATATTCTACCAACAATCATGTAGATGTAGATTCAATAGAGCAAAATGGCTGTCATGGGAGTCACAAATGACTGTCATGGGAAAAAGTTTTTCTTATTCACAAAATCGCTGTCATAATTTGCATAGGTTATCACAATATTCATCTTTGCTGTTTTTCTAAGGAGATGGGCACATTTTCAGCTAAAGCACCCGTCTATAGCAATCCACTGTTTTGTTAACAAAGTAGACCCAAAGGGCATTCTTGAAAATAAAGATAACTGTGTAGGGTGGTCCTTTGCTTTGCAGTATGTCAGCTTCCTATTTAATTAAACTTAAATTAAAACAATAGTTACTGGTTAGGATTCCTCCAGAAAAATATCCACAGCAACATTAATGCATAAGTTAGAGACACCAGTGCAAATTGGATTCAGGGTTTTTATTATTTTGACATGTTGCATTGTTGTTTAATTTCGTGTATATATTCATATATTATACAATTTCATATGCTTTTTTCTCTATATATATCATTTTACTAGCTTGCAAGCAGTGTTAAAATGATCTGCACAACTGTTGGTACAGATACATGCAAATAAATATATAAATATAAATATATATAAATAAATATCAATATCAGTATCAATATATACCTTGATAAAAGATGTTTTCTGTTTCTCCCATATTTCCTTAACTATCAGGGAAACATATGTAATATTTTGTATTGGCTCCTTGTATTTTAAGTATATTTCTAATATTGATATTCTTATGCAACCTTTAATATTCCTTTGGGGTTATGCCTTATATTTTCTCCTTCTTTCTTTCCTTGAATCATAACTTTGTCCATTCAACATAATATTGATATAAAGTATTGCTTTATAAATACTAGTGTGCTCTTTTGTGTTTTTAAAATAGATTATACAATGTCTTGAATACAAATACATTTTAAAGGATGCATTTAGACTTCAAAGGTCTATATTAGGAAGATTAAAGGCAAGGAAATATTTGTTGTAATCTATGCTGCAAGTTGTACGAAAAATTGTACGAAACAAAGCATTTTAGTTGAAGAAAATTTAAACCACATTTTTACAAGATCATATTTTCCATTGTAATATTTAAATGGGTTCTGGGTTGATAAACAAAGCATACATGTAAATCTTGTACATACTAATGTTAATTAAATATACTGCTGAGTTAGTAGTCCTGTCATATATGAGCTACCTATATTGTTACTTTAATGTATTCTCTTACTACTTTGATAAAAGCCTTAAGATGTTGTGACAGGTGCTTTGATATTTTCTTCTGATGTTACTGTGTTCCTTTCTTCTCTTCCTTCTTCTTCCAAATTTTCTATTTTGCATAAACATGAGCAGGCATGACAGTTTTAGTTAAGGGGGAACTCATCATGTTTTATCAGTTAAAAGGGAGTGGGCAAGAAAGGAATGCTCTCTGTTTTAGCTAAAATATAAGCTCAGTGAAAGGTATCTGTAACTGTTTACATTTGATAAACAGCAAATGTCATCTTATATCATGCACATAATAAGGACAGATCAATACACATTTAATCCCAACAACTTTATTTTTGAGAATGTTTCAGAATGAAACATTTTAAAGTATACCATTTAAATTAGGAAATTCGTAGACAATAGAACTTTAAGAGAAATTCTAGGAAGTATATCTATCATTTTGTGAAGAAGAAGTTCACAAGGGGAAAAACCCCACAAAAATATGAAAATAATAATAATAGACATACCTTCTACATTTTAATGACCAAATGGGAAGGAATTATAATGGTATGGGAGAATATCAGCAAAGGGAGAAGGTATAAGATTTGAAATATCACCCATAATATTGTTACAAGTCACGAGAGGAGGAGCCAACATCACAATGATACGGATGTGCAGTCTCGATGCTCCGAGACCGCAGCCAATACTTTTTGCCACTGGGTGGTCCAATCGGATCTAAACTATCCCGCAGAGATGGTGAACAGGAAGAAAATGTCTTGCTGATCTCAATGATATCGCAAAGTCCCTGATCGATGCAAGAGAAGTTCTTCAAGCCAGTGACAAAAAACCCAGCCAAGGCTGATGAAGTTGTGGCGGCTCCAAAACGGAAGGATACAGAAAGAGAAAGTGTTTCCAGCTGGTGAGGAATTTTTACCATTTTAAAAGAGACTGCCTATAAAAAACTTAAAATTAATTTAAATTGGAGAACAGAAGAAATAAGCAGCAGAATTAAGTTTGGAATGGTTTTGTACAGTGGATTATCTTACTTTTTAAATGCTATGTTCATGGATGGAATTTATGCAAGCTTTTTAAAACGAATGGATTAAGTTTTCTTCTTCTATTTTTTTCTCTTATTATTCTTTGTAACCTATGGACTAAAATTCTCCTCTTTCATTACTGTGGGTGTTTTTCTAACTCATTTAAGAATGGGACCTTTTTTTAACTTGGAATACAAAAAAGAAACAAAAAGAAACAAAGAAAGTTGAAACAATAACACTGTTACTCGGAGGCTGGAGGTTTGTGTATTGGAAACGAAACACTTTTACGTTTCTTACTGATTATCCTGGCTTGGCACTCCAAGGTCTCACTGCTTGTTTATAGAGAGTGATAAGAAGAAAAGCATACAGATGTCCATTTGAAGTATATCTTTAACCAGAGAAAAGTGAAAATAAAACTTTATTGTGAATCTATGCTTAATCTTGTAAAAACCTTCCAAGCCAGAGCAGCAGTGTTTGTTAGCTGGAGATAATGGCACAACTTCAACAGCAAAAAGAAACGTTAAGCCTGCAAAAGATATTCTTAGAAATTCAGAAATTATCAAACACATTTGAGAGGACAGAGAAAAAGTTGGAAGACTTCTAACAGTAAAATATGATGAAGAAGTTGGAGATGTTTATCAAGTGGAAAAAGTGGAGGTTAGAATCCTAAAAACCGAAGAGGAAAATGAGCATAAAGAAATTAAATCTGCTGATTTATGGTGATTGGTTTGTTTCTGGAAATGGAAAGAGTGGGATACTGAAAGAATTAAATGGAGGGGAACTTTACCCCAGATGGCAAGAAACAGAAGAAAAAAAATGGATTCAAAGAGAGAAATTTTATTAGCAATATCATTGATAACACTACTGACAATTAAAGATAAGCTGATTAAGGAAACAGAAGAAGGGCATCGAAATTACATGAGAGATTTTATAAGCAAGGAGTTGCTAAGAGGAGTCCATACAAATTTGATTAAGGAGATGATTAGAGGACTGACACCACAAATGGCAGAAGACATGAGACTGTTTTGCTACTGGAAAGATACAGGTTGATAGATGGAAGTGTATAATTTAAAACTAGTTAAACTTAGTAGAATTTAGTGACAATAGATATAGTTAAATAAATAATTGATAATGATAATAATGTATACATATGTAGTGTTATGATAATTAATAATTGGATATGAATATTGAATGGTACCCATGAAAGGAAGATTAGAAATCCTTTTGGATTATATATAAAGGTTAATAAAAAAGAACTAAGCTAGATTCAGTTAAGTCTTGATTAATAGGGGGGATATGTTATGATACAGGATATAGTCAAATAAAGGAGGGATAACTATAACTATAACTATAACTAACTATAACTATATATATATATATATATATATAATGTACAACATAAGGAAACTGGATGTAAATTGTAAACAGTGATTTGGAAAGGAGGATTCGAAAATTTTGTTACTAAATTTATGGATGTTTAGCTAGAATAGGCATAAGGATTCAGTGTTATTGGAGGATTTTAGAAATAGTAAATGAAATGCCAATATGTGGTTATGTATTAAATCTTGGTATATTTTATGATGAAGGACGTTTAAACAATTATAGTCAAATGAAAATGGAGGTATGATGATGGTAACATGTATAAATATCTGAGTTAAAATACTTGAGTTAATATGAATTATGGTTGACTGTGGAAGAGATGCACAAAAGTCTTTTGTAACCAACTGATACACTTTCTACAGTATGTAAAGAAGGAAGATTCTTTGTGTTATGTTTGTTTTGAAAATTAAAAATAAAATAAAAATTATTAAAAATATATTGTTACAAGTCACATCATTTCTGATATCAATTATATGAATGTGAATGATGGAAGTCAAGTTACTATAATCCTTGAATTCATGATTTATCTAAGGAGGCAACAATGTACATATAATTTGTACATTGTACAAAAAGATAATTCTGTTTTTGGGGGAGGGATGGGTCTGAATTTTTTTTTACATTCAGTAGATTTTCTTTTATTTATAGTCTTATTCTATGCATTCATTTGATGTTCCGTTCTGATATATCGTGTGATTTAATACAAATATCTTATTTCTATTTTTAATGTATGAGAATTTAGTAGATTTCATTTACTTTAGTCCATATCCCCCCTTAAGATTCAGATTTCTTACATGCATAAATGCAAAACACATTTTCATCTGTGATGGATGATTCATGCTTTCAATGTATTTTAATAGTGCTTGCAGTATTTATATTTATAGATAACCTGATTGGATGGAAATAAAAAGTGGTCATTAACTGAAGGAAATGGCAATTTCTAAATGCTTGGTTGCATTAAAAAGTCCAAAAAGCAAAAATAAATTTCTAATGCATCTCTACAATTTTACATACATGCCCCATCTGGTAATCCCATAAACATCTTTAATCAACAGGAGAGAATATTTGCAGGTCATTTCCAAATAATGTTATTTGGAAATCAATTTAGGTACTATGAACTGTGCAGAATTTCAGCTTTAATCTTTCTCTTCACCACAAATCAAGAGTTCCTATTATTTATTTCATTAAATCAAAGATCAGGAAAGATTTGCTAGGAAATTTGATTATGATTAAGTCCAAATCAATGATGGCTCAGGCACTTTCCATTTCTATTACTCTTCCTTTTTGTTCAGGGTTTATGAAGCTTTCCACAGATAGGAGGTGAAATGGTTTGGTGTGAGAGTTCATCTCAATCTATTCACTCTCTTGTCAAACATAAATGTCAAATCAGCAGTACTGAAATAGTTTCGGAAGGGGGAAAAGGAAAGTCTAGTGTAATGTGATGAGATCCTTCAGAAGTGAAAATGAAACTTCAATAGTTAACATGAAAGACAGGTTTGAGGATTTGAAAATATAAGTTAAATTTTGCTAGCCTGGAGACTGACGTGTTAATGTTTAACTTGTGAGGATGTCAATTTTTTATGTAGAAGAATCAGTTCTACAAGTTACAATTTGGAGAAGTGAGATTTCGTTATCTTTGAGGATGCACAGCTTTGTGCTATATTTCAAATGCTTATGATTGTAGGCACATTATTTTTCTTTTATTTATATGCGGTTCTTATCTTAGGATGGTATGTAGGTTACCTCTTCTCCGCTAGGTTGTTCTAAGAATTGGTGATTTGAGCACAAAGGCCTCTTCTACACCTGAAGTCGTATCTCCCTAGTCCAAGCCCAATACTTTACTAGGGAGACTTTTTATTTGTCACTGGTCTACTGCAAGTATAACCATGATCTAATTTGGCTTCTCAAAAGAATAAAAGGCTTTATTGGGAGTTGTATATTGATTGAATGTACAAGTATGTATATAATCATATAGCGGGGGTGGGGGTGGGAGAAGGTACCCTGAAACTGGTACTATGAAATGCATTAGGATTTTTTATAAGTACTGTAAGTCTGCTAAGTGCAATTCAAATGTCATGTGAAGATATATATAGGAAATAAGTCTAGCAAAAAATAAAGATGAAACCCCAATTTTAAAACAAAAGTATGTCCTTTCATGATACTATGTATAAAGCTAGTGATGACAATGCAGATTAATAGAGAGGACTCCCAAAACTTCGTCTAAAAATACCGGATTGTGAATGAATATGAATTTTAAAAAAGGAAGGAAAAGAGAAATGCTAGTCAATGAACTAAAGGAGTAGTTATTTGAAAAAGAAGTAAAACAAAAATAGAAACAACTTATGTCTATTGCCCTTTTGGTGATATTTGTGCATTAGAAGTGGTGGAAATTCAAATGTTTCTTTTCCCTTCATGCTAGGTTGCTTGGAAAAAATCTTTGTACATTTGTCTGCTAATTTTTCATTCATATGATCTGTGATAATGAAGAATCTTCATTATAGTTATAAAACAGTATTGTCATTTGCAGAGAGGGATGAAGTATATTCACTCAGATCTACTTAGCCTTGAGGATATAATTGTAAATTTTAACACCAAAGACAGGAAGTATTTATGCATTTGAGGACATGTGGGGCCATGGTTTATGTTTAGCCATCTTTTAGCTCTTCTTGCTTTGTCCTACTTTGAGCTAATGAAGTCTGAATCTTCAAAAATGAATGATTATGCCAAACAGCTTTTTTATTTCATATAATTAGTTTTCATAAATAATTTACTCTACATTTTTACTTTAATCAAAGTACATATCATTTTAAACTTCTTTTTGTCAGATAATTATATCTGACAAAAAGAAGTTTAAAATGATATGTACTTTGATTAAAGTAAAAATTATATTGCACCAATAGAAGTGAATATTTGTAACTCAGGATCAAACTCCTTGGTGCTCTCTGAGCTTAATTGTTTTCATGCAGGTGTTTCATTAACACTGGTAATGAAATATCTGCAAGAAAACAACCAAGCTTAGAGGACACCAGGGTACCTACAACTATATTGCAAAAAGTATAATATTCAGAAAAAACATAAATATAAAAGGGTAAATGTTCTATGTATATTACAGCCTAAATGTAGGTATACCGAATCTACATTTCAGTTCACATAACTGATGGAACTGAACTTCAAGTTCCATAATGTTTGACCTTTAGCCTGGCTGGTAGAGAATTGTGTGAGTTGAAGTTTAATTTACTTGATTATGATAATTCTATTTGTATTTAAATAATTTATCTTAGTGTTTGCCTATTTCTAGATATACCCTTAAATATACTTTTAAGCTTTTATTTCAGTAAGTAACATGAAATGTTTTTATCTTTAAAAATGCCTTGTCACTTCTGCTTTATCCAAAATCCCATTTCATATTAAGGAAGTATACAAATATACCACTTCTCTCTCTCCAGAAAAAACTTTTCTAAATTTACACAAAGTAATTAGCCATACATTATTCATTGTCAAATATTTAACACATTATTCCTTGCTCTCTTGTCATTAGCAAGCAGCTTTCATTCCAGTAACAATGATCTCTGAGACTGGGTTGCATAATAGGGGTGGTTATATAAATTGCTAAAATCCAATCAATCCAACCCTAACCAAGCTGCTAGGATCTTCTGCATACTGTTGCTTAACTAAAATGACCAAACCCATTTATCAATTTCTTTTTCTTTTTAAAACACAGCGTCTTATTGTGTTGCTAAGTAATTTTGGGAAGTAATATTTTATGTATATCTTTAATGAATATGGCTTACTCATAAGGCTGATTGAATTCTGGTATATTATATTTATTTCAAGGAATATGTGATTTTAATGTATATTAAGATGTTGGTCTGTTTTCACAATTGTAATATGGGAATGCAGCAATGTGTTCTAATGTATGTGCAAAAAGATTTTAAATGATCTTATGAATACAATCATCATCATCATCATTTTAGCTATTGTCTATCCACTGTAAAATGAAGGCCTCATCTACATGTTTCCAACCAATATCGTCCTCAGCTTTCTTTTGCCAACTAGGCCGGCAATACTTGCTGGTGTATGTTGGTTTATTTTATTATTAAAACAAAATGCATATTTCTATTTTGATAATATTGCATCAGCTAAGCTTGATTTTTTTTCAACAAATTCCTTTTTTCCCCTTTTTAACAGTTATTTTAAAAATGAATACTGATTCTATGCTTTCTTACCCCAAGATTATATCTTGAAGTCTTGAAGGAAAGTTCTCATGCATTTATCATCCCCCTTCCAGCTGCTCCCAAATAACACAACCTTACCTACTAGTTGAAGGTAGATGATACTCAAGTTAAAGAGTGTATAGTAGCAATGATACTGATATTAAATTTGCCTAAATGAGAATGAGAATGAAGTAAACAGTTAAAACTCTCTGTAATGTAGACTTCATAACATCACTCTTCTAGATTTCTTTTACTCTGCACAAGTGGTGCCAGAAGGAATTCACTGCTGATGTAATTATTGTGATTGATTGTCTTAAACCATTTAAATCAGATGAATAGACAATGATGACCAAAGTGCAACTTGTAGGTTCTTCTGACCTTGTCAATAGCTTTTGCTATAGTATCTTTTCTATTTGGAAAGGGGAGAGCTTTGTGCTGAAGTGGTGCTATGCCTAATCAAATAGAAGGTGCTCCTGGGAGACTCTTATATTACTCTACTACCAGTGCTAGAAAGCAAGAATATCTGCAGGAGGGAGGTCAACAGTGATGAACTAAATCTATACCATTTGTGTCTAGCATCAATATTAAATCTAACAGAGTTGCAAACCAGGAAGTCTTAGTTTGAATATTATGTTTGCATTAAGTCTCTGGATGATTAAGTCACCCATTTATATTATTTATTGGCTCTATGCATCTGTCTGAATATTAGTTGGAGTATATTTTTTACAGATGAAAACAGATGAATAGCTATTTTATAATCCTACTTTCCCATCTTTCAAGATATATTATTGTTCACCTAGAACTTTATATTCTTTTCTTTTCTTTTTGCTGTATGTTGTTCAGAGTCACATTGGGTTGAAATGAGAGCTCTTTGGTGCTCTCTCAGATTGGTTGTTTTCTTGCAGACGTGCTGATGATGGTACTT
This sequence comes from Natrix helvetica, assembly GCF_964273705.1. Classification (NCBI taxonomy): domain Eukaryota; kingdom Metazoa; phylum Chordata; class Lepidosauria; order Squamata; family Natricidae; genus Natrix; species Natrix helvetica. Next base: position 60,704,086 of record NC_138553.1, on the reverse strand, counting down.
AGTTTGAGTAATGAAATGTCTGCAAGAAAACAACCAGGCTCAGAGAGCACCAAGGACCCCTCAGTGTTACTATTAGATTCACCCTCTGGAGATATGATATAATTGATCATGGAATTTTTCTGGATTAACTGCAATGATGGGAAGTAAAAGTGTTGTAGTAGCTCTTCTTTCTATCTGAATTCACTTGGTTTTGATGGGAGAAGTGATGGGAGAACCCAAAGCTCATGATTTTCCAAATAATCTAAATGGTTCCATGACATGAAACATTGTTATTGCTATAGTAGTGTAGCAATAAAATATACTATGAATTACTATATAGACTTCCAGACAGATCCTTTTTAGATGTATTTCAGTCAGGGTTCCAAGAAACACCCCCAGCAAAAGAAAACTCCAAGGCATGAATTTCCTCAAAGTTCCACTTTATTAGAGATGTTGTGTTGGCACATCTGGGAAAACCTGAATCTGAAAGCTTCCAGGTTTCCCACCCAATTGAAAGTTCAAGACCCTGCCCCAATACCCACAAGTCTATCACAGGGTCCAATCCTCCACAAAGAAAGATTCCTCCCATCCACATCCATCCAGGTGCAGGAACAAAGTGACTTTGACTTTTTGAGAAAGAATGTTATTATGGCTACACATCACACATGCTCTGTATCAGTGTTGAAATCTAATCCCCTCCCAATGGTTCTGTGGGCATGGCTTGGGGGGGGTGTCATGTGACTTGGTGGGCATGGCCAACTTTATTTTCACTTTCAGCTATTTTGTTTAGCTTTTTAAAGCATTTTGTCCCTGTAAAAGCTTTTCTTTTACTACCAGTTTGCAGAACCAAGGACAATTGTCCCTACCAGTTTGGCTGAACCGGGCCGAACTGGGAGGGTTTCACCTCTACTCTGCATAATCCCCCCTCCCATTTTCCCACAGCAGAAAGTATAGCAAGCCTGAAATCCAAAATGTAAAAGATGGCTTCCAGGTCTGACATGGACTTTAAGAATTTGTTCAAAATAAAATAGCAAAATACCCGGGAAAATATAATAGAAAAGATTTCCTTTACCTTTATACATTTGCCCTGTACATTTATGAGCCTAATTCTAAAATATAATTATTTTAAAAGCCATATCAAATTTTGAAATTGGACATCTGACTAATTCTCTTTTTCTTTATCTCCCGGGAAATTTTTTATGGAAAAACAATTTTGGAGTATATTCTCTCTGCCTTTTGAAACAAGTAGTTACTATACTAGAGCGTCTCCTTGAATAAGTGAGTACACCAACTGAATACACTTGTAAAACAAATTTTCCTATATAATACTATAATACATCAATAGAAGCGTGTACAAATATACAAATAATATGATTTCTTTTTTTAAAAAGTTGCAACACAATAGATTCATTCATCCTTTATGGTAGACATCATTCATATAAATAGTAGATTGAAAAATGTATTTTCCCTGAATAGACATTTTAAGTTGTTAAAGTGGTCTCTATTTTGGGTTGGTGGAAATTGAAATTATGGAAATTAGGCTTTGGTTTCTAATTCCTGGTATATGTAAACTCCAAATAGTAGCTGTTGCTAGCTTAAATTACATCATAAGGCTAAGATTTTAGTTAAAGAGCTATGTACAAGGGAGGAAAGGTTTGTATATAAAATATTGTAGGGTGTGTCTGTTAACCAGTTTATTTGCTTTACTGCATTAATCAAGCACAATTTGAATCTGATTATTAGTTCATATTGAAATGGAGATGAGTGCTACCCCTCTAGTTGGCAATGCTAGTGGAGTAAAATCCTCAAGGATTCCTTTTCTCCTTCCTTCCTATTAGTTCATATTGCTTTTCTGATTAAATCTTAGGTTTGCTCTGTATTAATTTTGTAATTTTAATTATTTTTCTTATAAATCACTCTGGGATATATGATGGAAGGGGTAAGTAAATCCATGTTGTGTCTAGAAAATACTATATATCTGGTCCATCAATATCTATTCAGCTCAGGACTTTGAACACAGGTTCCCTTCAACCAAGTTGAATATTGCATTATTTAACTATTCTGGCTTCAAATTGGCTTACTGACATGTCAGTCTTAGTGCTATAACATTGCAAGGAATTCAGGGTCTAAATATAGTTCCTCTTGAACTATGATACAAGAAGATTTAATAATGCCTAACAGCTATGATAAAGAAGTGTATACAGAAAGAGAGAAACTAGAACTATTTTTAGATTCTTGACACTAAAATAGACAGCTCAATAATGCCATTTGAGCAGTCTGTGTTGTAGCAGGAACCATGAAAATGGTTGTTACTTCAGCTTCTTTCATTTCACTCAAAGTTTGTTGAAGATTATGATGTCAAAAGGTTAATATAAATAACTATTTAATGTCATGTGAATGTTTTGTTTAAACTTCAAAGCTTTTACACACAATAACCTTTATTCTGAACAGGGCAGAATGAAATGTCGCTATTGATGAAGAGGAATATAAAGAAGATTCTATTTTCAGGGTTAAGAGAAAAAAAACCTTAGCAATAATATTTGCAATCTGACCATATAAACAGATAGGCCTCCTTAGCTAACCTCAGGGGACCACATGAATATGAACATATCGTTTTCTACTTTGTATCAAAGTAGAAATAATCAGAATGTCGGGATTTTATTTTTTTATTTTTATTTTCCAGGCTTGTTTCCAGCCGTGGGCTTTTTAAAAATCTTGTTTAATTCAATAATGAACTATAATTGCCCCTGCTTAGCCTTTTTCTTAATCAGTGGAGATTTTGCCAACTGCTGTGAAGGCAATAACTATTTCAATGTGGAAAGTTTGAAAACTCAAGGAACCTTTAACTTTACCATGTAGAGCAGCAGATAGACGATCTTAGTATTTGCTATATGTCTCCTAAAGGTGGACAATCTTTTCTCTTGCCTTTGAAAATAAGAAACAAAGAAGCAAAGCCCTAAGTGCCTTCCCCTCTGCTTTCACAATGCCAAAAGCATCAGAGCAGCTCTTGTATCTTGATGAAATGAAAGAAGGGTTGTCTTATTATTAACTAGCTGATAACCTGGTACTGCCCGGATATTTATTTATCCCAATTCTGTATTTTCTCTCAATTTTCCCCACGGGTGAACCAAGTCTTGAGCAAGCAATATAAAGCCGTCATCTCATAGTGACGTCAAGGGCCTCAAGAGCTTTCTTGTGAGCCATGGTACTTTTATCCCATACGATTAATTTACATGTCTTGACCATCTGCACCAAACTACTTGCCTTGCTTTTGTTGCAGGTAGGATTTTCCTGCCTGGCGATGTCAAGTGGTAACATAGTGCTCCTCAAGAATACGAGGAACACATTTGTCCTCAAGAATAATCAAAGACTTGTTGAAAATATCCAAATGTAATTTCTCATGTTGGATTTTCCCCCGTACCAGAGGGAGCCCCTTTGTGGAGTACTATGAAGCCATTACCATGGCAACTCCACTGTGCTGTACAGTAGAAGCCATTTTACAGCAGTACCGTAGAAGCCATTTGAAGGCACAACAGGCTGTATCTTAACAGAACACACACACCGAGGAGTATTAGGGTTGTCTTACCCAGACAGTATTTTTTTCCAGAGAGTAAGTAATCTATGTACCAAGTTTGGTTGAAATTGCTTGAGGCGTTCCAGAGTTATGCTGGAACATACACACACAGATACACACACACACACACATTTTTATATCTAGAGATAACCAAGGGATTGGACCAAAGGTGGTTTTTCAAGAGGCAACTGGACTTTCTGATCTTTCTTGACATTTCACTTTCATCCAAGATACTGAAAAAGCTTCTTGGATGAGAAGCGAAATGTCAAGAAAAATTAGAAAGCCCAGTTGCTTCCTGAAAAAGCACCTTTGTGACAACCATGATTTGGATGACTGAGAATCTCCATAGACAAGGGACTGGACCTTTCCTAACAATGTATGTTCAAATCCCAAGATGACCAAAGAAATGAAACATTTCCTCCACAAAAGGGTGAAACCAATTCTTCATGTATGAAAATTCTCATGATGCAGATGCTTTTAGTTTTCAAGTTAAACTCTGATATGATGTTCTCTGAAGGTCATATTTATAAGAATATTAAGGGAATCAAATGTGGTTTAAGGTGGCCATTTCATCAGTGTAACATTCTATGTGGTTTGATACTGTATGCTTACTACTTACTATTAGTTCTGAAAAGTCAGTTGCCCTTCAGATAGATCACTTAAATTTCTTTGATATAAATGAAATGCTATGCAGAGATAAAAATGAATTTAGGAAGGCTGAATAGAATGATATATTTGGATACTCTTGAAACATAATTGTTAATGTTAAATTGAAAATAAATTTAATATTTATCAGCATTTTATTTCACAATACAAATAGGTTACAGTTATATTAATGAATAAAAATCTATAAAGATGCATAGATCTATTTCCAAGTAAACATCTAGATATAATCCAGAAGATTATTTCAGACCAGACTGAATAATAAGCACTGGAAAATAATTGTCTGATTTCAGATGCTGAATATTACTTGTTTTCTCTTGGGAAATATTTTTAACTCAAAGATTGAATGCACATATAAAAATTAGTTTAAAACAGCCATGGTTTGTTTATGTGACTATATAAAATATACAATGAACATTCCAATTGTAATTGTGAATCAGTTACAGCTTCACTGGCTGCATGATTCAGTCAAATTGAAGTGCTGAAGCACCACTAAAATAAAGTTGAAATATTTTTGGCTGAATTTTACATACATACATACATACATACATACATACATACATACATACATACATACATACATACATACCTATAATGGGTTAGAACTTGAAAAAAAAGTAAAAGCAAGATGAAATAACCATAGGATATCTGGGGAAGCAATCGGTATGTAAAGGATTAGTATAAGAATGTGAGTTTGTGATCCTCTTAAATTTGCTTGAAAAATCATTACAAAATCATTGCAAAACTAGAATTAGAACTGCATACTGCATTTAGTGTTAGAAGTAAATTAAAATATAATACACAAAAGCTTCAGTATTATTTAAAACTTAAGAAACATTGGAAGAAAATTAGAAGAAATTTCTCATTAGTCATACTAAAGTATTTCAAGAAAGCCAGAGGCTGAATGTAACAGTACATATTTGTATAGCCTATATCCTTGAAGTAGATAAATAGTAGGAATGTGGAGAGGCTCTAAAATGGGTATTTGAAGTTGTGGCTGTCAATCTGCACAATCAAAGGATAGACTGTAAATTAGCCATTTAGGACATGACTACTAACTTTATAATGCCTCTTTGGTTGCGCAACATTTTGTCAGTCTCAAAGCAAAGCACTGAGAACACTCTATTGGTCAAGTCATACTTTCATCATCTAATATACGTACTTTCCTGGATAATCTCTGTGATAAACCTGAAAATGCCTCATTTGACAGATTGCTCTTGCTATCAGGTGAGCTAATTTTTAAAAAGATGCTTAATGATTAATTACTTTGTTAATGCAATGCCCATTTTTTAGAATGTTTGCTATTGGGATATAACTGTGTAGATAGATTTCATTTCAGGCAAGGTTTTAAAACAGGGTTGCATGCTAATTATATATCAAATAATGCCTATATATCTTTTCTAAATATTTATTCCCACCAATAGTGGTATGAATAGTGACTGAAAACTGGAAAATTTAGTAAGGAAAAATGGTTTGAAATACCAGCATTTTTAATTGGCTCGTGAATGTAGTATAGATAATTCTGATGCAAGCAATAGCAATAATAATCTACTTGTATTAACATTCAAAGGATATAGATTTCAAGTGGAAATATAACTTGTCACACTCCTATCAAACTTCTGTATCAGAAATTTGTATATCAGGCTTTCAAAGGAAATGTAACATTTCAGGATTTTTTCCTGTTCTTTTCAGGTTCAAGCCCATCTGGAAAATCCAATGAGGTATCACATTCAGCAAATTCCACAGCATCAAGTGAAACCATTCCTGACACTGGATACCAATTTATCTAACCACTCTCTATCACTGCCTCATTCCCAATCTGTATCTTCTTCAGGATCTACACCTAAAATAAAGAGTGATCATTTGCCACCTACTACTAATATCAGCATTCCTGAAAGTCCAGTAACCAAGATACTAACTCTTGGAGGAGAACATGAAAATGGGGTATGATTTATAGTTGTGAGATTAGTTCAGAGAAGACTACAGAGAAGATTTGACAAAGAAAACAATTCTCCAGTTTGTTCAGCTCTTGCTGTTTAAATGAGATAGGGTTAAGGAAGGATGACTTCAGACATTAGTTTTATTGATTGCACCATAATCAAGCTTGCATATGAAAAAATCATAACTTCATTGTGTATCCAACTTCCTTTGGACATCAACAAGCAATGCATCATCATTAAATCTTTGATTATCATATCATCACTACTTAATGATTTGTATATGAAGTGCTAAAAAATAATTGTCATTTTTTTCAAGCTTTCTAACCATAGCTGAACAACCTATGTGAAAGGGGAAAAATGTTAGGGCTGATGTTTGTTATTGGAGGTTGAAAAGTAAGGTAGGGGAATAAAAACCCAACATCCCTTATTTGATCCCATATTTTTATTTGAGACTTCCTTTCCATTTCAAAGAAAAATAGTCTTTCTTTCATGTAAATATGCTATAGGTATTTCTTGTTTCAGCAAATAAGGATTGTTGAACTATTGCATTCTATAGAGCAATTAATCAGTGGAACAACTTGCCTCGGAAGTTTTTCAGAAGATGTTGAATAACCATTTGTCTGAAGTGGTGTAGGGGCTTCTGCCTAGGCAGGGGGTTGGACTAGAAGACCTCCAAGGTACCTTCCAACTCTGCTATTCTATTCTATTCTATTCTATTCTATTCTATTCTATTCTTCTCTACTCTACTCTACTCTACTCTACTCTACTCTACTCTATTATTTATAAACATATTATTTAACAATATAACAGCTCCTATTCTGCAAATGTAGACCATAGGCCTGTCCAGATCTTTAAAGAGGTAGGTTGGTTTGGACAGAGACTGAAATGAATCATTTCTTGGAAATGGTTGTATAAAGCAGTAGGTTCCTTCACTTCTAGGAGTAAAACAATAATATGTGTTCTTCCTCATTTTCAAGCTCCATGCCTTTTACTATGGAACAATTTTTGACCAATTTGAAGCTAATTCAATTGTTGGGATTCTGATGCCTTAGCTTTATGGCCAAAATACTGATATTCCAGGGACAGAAAGTTGTTCTCAAATGCTTTAAGTTCATCCAGTTATTTTTAAAATGTTTAGAACCGTTATTTCTGCCATCTAGTCTACCTACTCTTATTTACTATTTCTCTTATCACTGTAAATTAGTCACATAAATGATTCTAGCTAATAAGAGGTCAATAAATAGTTAATAAGGCATTATTATCATAAGCAGCAGTATAGTTTTGGCTATGTGATGTGTATCTCATTGAGAGAGGAGGAAATACATTTTGGATTAGTCATGTGAATGATTCTAGTTAATTAGAGATAATAAGGAAATAGGGTAAAATCAGTAAATAACTGAAATCAGTTTGATTGGCTGAAGACAAATCATATTTCAGAGAGAGAGCAGACTTGGACTTCATTGTCTATTTCCTCAAATGGGTATTCTGATTCTCCCCCCTCCACCCCCCCAACCAACAAATAACCATTTGGGTAAGTGGTAGATTTTTCTTTTTCTCTGTTCTTTCTTCAAAGAACTCAGAAAGTATTACATATTGCTTCCAGGTGAACTTTAACCCACATAATATTTAGGAACCATTCCAGTGAATTATAAAAGGATCATTACATTGTGCTCTTTCAGACCATTCTGAGGAGATACAGTAGGTTTACCAAATATTAGTTTTTAATTTGGTTTTGCTCTTAAGTTATTATTTTTGAGATTGCAGTCCTCTACTTCATTCAGTGTATGTATCATTGATCTTCGTCTGTCATAAACCTGTATAAGATTGTACTGTAAGTTTCTCTATTAACTATTCATTTTCACTCATTAGCAATTCTTGTTATATTAGATGGAAGACGTTATTGATGATATAATCAACATGGAATCAAATTTTAATGATGAAGGGATAAGTCCTATTGAAACACCACTGCTCATGCCAAGAGTGGTAAGTAATTGGCATACTTTTTCATAAGAACAATTGAGAATGTGGGTCAGAAAATTGTAGTTTGGAATTATAATCAAGTAAAATGTGTTATTTGCACTCTTGTCAAACTATCCTTTGCAATTACAAATTGTAAATGTGTGCCATAGAAAGCTGCATTGTTCAAAGTTGTAAACCTATATTATAATCAGTGAAGTTGTGGATTCATCTTTTGGATAGAATACCTTTAATATTTTTATTTTCTTCACCAGTTAGTAGTCACTTTTTTCAGAAAAAGTTCATGCAGAACAACATGTATGATTCAAATTCCTTAGCATTTGTTTTATTTTTATTTTCAAGGATAGCATTTATTAAGACAATTTTCTATGAAAATATAAATTATTGCGAAGAAAATATATGCCCTACTATTTTAGTATTGATTGATTTTAATTATTTAAGTATTCTGTAGGTATGAAAAAAAATATGAACAAGAATTGTATATAGTATATATTTACAAACTTAGCGATTGTTGTTGAAACTTACTGTTGTCAAATATAACAATATTGAAGTACAGTTTCCTATATATAAATCGCAATTAAGTATAACACTTCATTAAAAATTCTTTCTATCCAACTTTTCAACATCTATGAACAATTATTAAAAATAAAGATTGTATCTTCTCCTCTCACCAGAAATTAAAGTCTAGCTGCTTTAAACTCCTACCCTCAAATATTCATTTAGATCTTTATGGCACTTGAAATAATGATGTTGATATGAACAATTTCTAGCAATAATTACCATGATAATACTGGTGCATAATACCAGCATTAAAGTTAGTACATATTTTAAGGGAAATGAGTTGACTAAATAACACCTCTATCACTAATTTTAGATGACTGGAAAAGGTTGCACAAGACATCAAGGCAAATGACTTTGTCAAGCACATTTTACATTAGATCAGGCATAAATTCAAAAGAGGAATCAAAGGTTATTTGGTATATCACCTTCAGCAATTGTCAGTATGTCATGAGTACTAGCTTGACCAAAAACAAAAAACAACAAGAAAAACAAGATCAAATTATTTAAAGTATCCATGCTGGTTATTATTTTAAAATAACCATTTACTTAGTTAAGCATAATGAATGCTGTATAGTATGATTCAATAGGGCTGAGTAATGAAAATGGAAGAGTTGGTTTTGGTATACCATTAAGTGTGTCCCTTTGATGAAAAGCTTTAAGGTAAACTTCCCCAGAGAGGAAATTGAATATGAGATGGGTGGCAAATAAATTTCCTAAATAAATAAATATGAAAAATATAAATTCATCATTTATATAAGCTGTTTCCCCCAAACGTGCTGCAATTAACTATTTCTAGCAAATAAGAAGAAAAGTTGTACCTTTTAGTGTTGTTCCCACTGGTTTTAGTGAATTGGTAAATGTTCTGAACTTTCAAGTTGATCTGATAATTGCTAAATGCACTAATACTGAGAAAGAAACAGTGCATCCATATGCTGTGCATAGTTGATCATTATCAGCAATGGAAAGCAAAGCTTTCCCCTCAGTTCAGTTTCTGCTGAAATATAGCTGGGTAGAATGTGGAAAGACATTGTATATTGAATGTGTGCCATCTACAGCATGCATGGAATCCATTTCGACAAGAATATTGTGCATTATTTCCTTCTGTCTTACCAAAGCTTTCTGTCTTATTTGGTATAACATTCATAAGCACAGTGAGACATATGCCGATGAGCATTTCAAGAAATTCCCCCTAATCTGCAACATGCAAAATGACTTCATTTTTCTTTTATTTCAATCGGAGGTGGTTTCAAGTAGAACTATCTTTTGATACCATCTTTCCGGTTAAGTAAGATATAATTGTGTAATTTTATGGTGAGGATGTGATTTCATAGAGTTGTTATATTTCAATGTGGTCTGTTTCCTCTTGCTGACATCTAGTGTATTCCTAGATCGATCTGTATAATAATATTTGTTCAGAAGTAACTAGGCTTTTGAAACAATTCAGCTGCCATGGTGTTTTGTTCTGCCTAATTTGTACATAAAATAGTTATGCAACATTTTTGTTTGAGATAAAACTTGTCATAAATTGGAATTTAGTTGGTAAATGCTTGCTTGCTATGTATGGAACCAACTACTAGGTCACCTCATTTATTTTAAATCAATACAATTTATTTCAGCATAGAATGCCTGCCTGTCCAACCTGACATTCACTGTGCTTCCCCTTTGCCCCCATGCAAACATTTTGGAGTGATCTTTGTCTGTGTTTCTTCATCATGGCATCTTAGCATCTTATAGACATTCAACTTTTTACTTTGCATTTATTGCTGATAAAAACATGATACATTTCTTGTTGCTTATTTCTACACACATTATTAAAATATGTATCTCAGTATCATAGGAGTTGGCATGACATCATTAGCAATCTTGGTCGTTGTTGGCAGTATCCATTTTTCCTTATTAACATTTAATACATTTAATTTAGTATTGTACCCAAAATATATCCTCTTATTTCACAAATTGGGTAAGTTATAAAGTTTCTAACTTGAAGGCTGGGTGCAATAAAAGGGAGTAAGCTTCAATCAATGTGATATTCTGCAGGTTGAATATGTCTGGAAGATGCATTTTATGGCCCCATTTTAGTATAATGTGAAAGTGGTGTCTGCAAATCACCTATCACATGAATAAATTTATACCTAGCATCCAAATGATCATTATACAAATTGTATAGCAATCACAATCACATATATCACCTATAGAAAAACCCACTGTTAATGCATAGAATTTCTTTTGAAAAGGATTGATATCAACCCAACTAGGTAGACCATCCAGAAAATCAACTCCACAGAAAGACTAAAAACTAAAACTTTGTTGGGATTGGCTATAACAACAGATTCTTGCAATCCTGATTGTTCTTTACATCATTTTATTTTATACCTTTTTATTTTCTATATATTTGTCCTTTGGACAGCCCCTAGATATTTCTTCTGTGGAAGCATTAAAACCTTAATATATGTTTAAAAAAGAATGGACAGAGGAGGAAACATTTGAACATTAAATCTTTTGGGCATTATTGTTATTATTTTATTTAGCGTATGGCAAATACATGGACTTATAGTAGTTCAAATGTTAATGTCCAGTCCACCCAGCCATTCAAGGACAGGATTGTCTATGTAGAAAAAATCAGACATTGGGCTGGTGTAAGCTCTTGATGGACATTATGTGGTAGATATTTTGTCAAGGAGCACCACAGTCACACTGAGGGGTAAAGACAAGACCCTACTTAAACAATAAGTCTTGGCAGACACCATGTTGGGTACAAATCCTATTCAGAGTTGACCAATGCTGGTGAGGAAGATCAAAATCTGTCACCTTTTGTGTAGGATCATCTGTGTAACTGCCTGTATCTGGGCATACAGCAGCCCGTTTGGCTTTCCATTTTGTATTGATGTCAAAGTTGTTAGACAGCTGTTGAGTGAGTGCCAGAGAGGGCTTCCTGGATTTAAGCCTGCCAATTGATAGATGAGGAGGATCAGTGTGCAGAGGAAGAGGTGGGTTTTTCATAATTTTATTGTACTCCTTTACTAAGGCTTCCTGCCTTTGTAGGGCTAGTGGTGCTATGTGGTTCAAGATGGGGAGCCAGCAAGTTGGAATAGATTTTGAACATTAATGTCACACTGCTAATTTATTATCATGCCATTTTAGGAGGGTTTTGCTTTGCTTTGTTTTGCTACTCTGAAATTATCATGTCCTTTAAAAATTAATCTCTGTGAACAATTATTTGAAACATGAGTTTTAATGTGGATTGAATGCTGCATTTTTTTAGAATGAGAGAAGTCCCACATTGACAAGAGGCAGTCTTCTCATTGCAGTAAATATTTAGATCATTGTAGTATAGTAGTTAAGATGTTAGTGGCATTGCCTGTGAGGTGAGGTCAAAAAAGCCAAGAGGACAGCCACAACAGTCTTGGGTTAATCACTCTCAAGTTTCTTTATATTCTGCTATAGAATTGTTCTCAATAAATAACCACAAGCTGCTAGTTGAGAAGATACCTTAAAGTCTGGATTAAGGAAAGATCTTAGTTTACACTATGAGAGGCATGCATAAGCGCACCATCGTGCCTCTCATCTCTGTCCTACTGTCCCCATTTATTCATACCCATTTCATTCATACTCATGTTTATTCTTATACCTATTATCTTGTAAATGATTGACAAATCAAAATAAATAAACTAGGAGAAAGCCCTGTCCAGTGGTGGGATTCAAATAATTTAACAACCAGTTCTCTGACCTAATGACCAGCTGGGTAGGTGAGGCTCAGTGCTCATGTGACTGGGTGGGTGTGGCCAAGTCAACATTACTCAGGTCAAGATGCACTTCACCCTAGCTGTTATAATGTAATAAGGGTTAACCAGAGAGGCAGTTTCTGTAAGTAGGGCAATAAAGATTAGAAACAACACCAGAATGTTTCCTTCCTGCCTTCCTTACAGGATTAGCCCTGTAAAGTGGAAAAAACAAAATAAGATTTCTTCCTACAACCAGTTCTCTCAAGTGCTTAGAAAGTTAACAACTGGTTCTCCCAAAAAGGTGCAAACTGGCTGAATCCCACCACTGGTCCTATCCCAAAATAGATATATTCGACTGGAAATGAGCTAAAAACTCATGTGATCAGAAATCTAGCACTGAAATGGATATTGTGGCATTGAGTGTTCTAATCTGAATCCTATTTGAAGAAAAGGATCACAGCATAATTACATATCAGTTGTTGACCTATTCCTTGAAAGGTTTTCTAGTTAATACTGCTGCTATGTTTCCATTATCTAGCTTGAACACTATTCTCCTTGGTTGTTCTGCTTTTCCAATATTGTCTGCCTCATCCATCTGCTTACTATATAATCAAACTCAGCATTTTTGCTTGCCTGGTACAAAGACAAGTGTTACCTTGAAGATAAAAGGTCTTGTAGATGGGCAGTTAAATCACAGAGAATTGAATATAAACAATTAAAGTTACTTCAAGGTCATTTCTGTGGTTTGTAGCTAATAAGATTCTCAGCCTGTTTATGAACAGACTTAATATAGGCTGGGCCAAATAGAATACACAAAGCTATGCTGTTTCCTCTCCAATTTAGAAGGAGAAATATATTTTAATAGTTTTGTTTCATTGCATTAGAAGGAAGTGGATCGGTTTGCATTAAAAGGTCCAAAAACAATGCATATTCGATCATTCATCTGCAAAGACATGAACATGTTGGTTTGTTAAATTGAATAAATCTAAAGATAAAATGAAAAAAAATGAAATAAACATTGAACAAATTCTATTTTAGTTAATTAAAATGAATGACAAAATGCATTTTACTATCATATGCATTGTTAATGAAAATACCACTAAATTAAGTATTTTGTCACCACCTATGCCCCATACTTTCTAATTAATTATAGGCTAAAATGGGTTCTGAGTGCTGCTCTGTTGAGACAACTGTAACCAATAACTAGTTACATTAGAAGCAGTTAAAATAACAGGTTAACAAATTAAAGCTGTAAACAAGTTTAAATTTTGAATTAACTGAATGTAGAGAGGATTTTCAGTGAATGCTGGACAGATATCAATTGTGATTTTAAGATGGTCCAGACAGGATTGATTTCACAAATAAGTACAAAGTAGTTCTTAATGTAGTACATCTGGTTATTTATAACTGTCTGTATGAATTTCTGATGTGAATGTGATGTATCTGTAGATTCAATGTCTGACAGCTGTTTCAGGTATGTTGCCTTAAGATGATAGAAGTATAAAGGTAAGCATGGAAAATAGTGGCTGCTACAGCAAACCAAGTGGGTAGAGATTGCGAAAGCAGATTACAAATAGGTTCATAGAAAGAATAAACATATTAGGCTGTAGATAAGTATGACTACCTAATGAACAAAACATTAAGGGAAGACATGACAGCAACCGTCCAATATAGGAAGGTGTCACAGGGGAAAAGGTGTGTCTTTAGCTCTATGATATCCTAGAATAGCACAACAGAAGGAAGCTTTACAGAGACAAATTCAAATCCAATAAGTAATTTTCTAATTGCTAGAGCTATTAAGCAGTAGAACAGCATGTCTCCTGGAATGTGGCCCATCTCTAGAGGTTTTCAAACAACATTTGGACAGCCTGTTAATAGATCAAACCATTTGTAGTAAAATGCCTTCTGAGCTAGGTAAACTAGCAATATCCAATATAGGGAAACGCAACAGTTTTAATAGAATCAAAGTGATAGTCAAAAAGCTGGCCCAAATGTCATGATAGGAAGTTACTTATTCCAAAAACAAGCCATGTATTTTTCTGGAAAATGCATGCTAGAAAGAAGTGGGGGGCGGGGTTAAACTCCCAATATACATCACCCTAGACTGGACAGATATAGCTAAATGAGTTATGTGTGCAAAGATCAAAGTCTGATCCCGAGTGTCCAAACTGGGCAGTCAAGATCAGACAGATTCTTCAATGACCATCCTTTTTCATGACAGAAAAAAGGAAAGAACTATTTACACTCTTTATCTTTTATCAATTTTGTTATTCAAGGTATAGTGAAAGCCACCAATTTACATGGTTTGATCCCATAAGAATATATATAGCTACTAATCATAATAGCTATGAATTAATAGCTTAAAGGTAGCTGACTGGCAGCTGCAGGGGAAAAGATGCTCCAGTAGATCAATCTTTGGCTTTATCCAGCAGAGTTCTTATATCTTAAATAGGATAAATATACACATGCAGAAGAATAAAGTCACTGGGGCTATTTCATAAAATTATTGAAAGATTGGCCACTGTTTTTGCATCTTATATACTTCACTAAAAGCCTTATAAAATTATGCTAAGGGACCCAAAAGTGTCACACTGAATTTTTTTGAGAATCAGTTTGGTCCAGTGGTCACCAGGTGACCATGAATTTTAGTTCTTCCTTTTAGTATGAAACACAGCTGGGCAACTTTAGGCCCATCTCACTTCACAGGGTTGTTGTTGTGAGGAAAATAGGAGGAGGATATATTTGCCACTTTGTTGAGTTATTTATAAAAATAATAAAAGCAGGACAATTTTTTAAAAGTGATGATAATGAGAAGAATGACAAAAAATCATCAGCTCCTAACCCCGATGTATATATTTAAAAAAACCTCCAAATTTCAATCAAATAAAACACAAACCAATGTTCTATTTTATTATTTCAATTAGCTACTACCATATCTGAAATTTAATTTGGTTAGTGCAGGGGTGTCCAAACTTGGGAACTTTAAGACTTGTGGACTTCAACTCCCAGAATTCCCAGAACTGGGACATTTAAAAAAATAAATTAAAAGACATGATTTTGGCTGAAAAATTGAAAGATTTGGTTTATTGTCCATGTCAATTTTTTCAGATTCCTTCACATACAAAAAAATTTGTTCAGTCTTTCTTCAACAATAACTCTAAAGCAGGGTTGTCCAAACTTGGGAACTTTAACACTAGTGGACTTCAACTCCCAGAATTCCCCAGCCATCATGGCTGGCTGGGGAATTCTGGGGGTTGAACTCCACAAGTCTTAAAGTTCCCAAGTTTGGACACCCCTGGGTTAGTGAGTTTTTCAGGTTTCTGCAGTTGCATTGTCTAAAGATATCTGGTTAACCATTTGCTGTGTTAAACAACATCGAAGTAAAACGTTCCTGGATTGAAGGCCTGCATCATGTATTATTCCAGCTGCAGCATGTCAGACTGCAAAAGAAGGCTTTAGCAGATGCTGTTTTCCAACCATTCAGCGCTCAGCATGGTATTTACTTTCAGTGAAATGATAATCCAGGCACTCTTGTGTTCGGGTGACATTCAAGAGAGAAGAGCTGGTGTGCAAAAGATCATTGACTTGAGGGGTGCTGATGATGGCGCACTGGGAGATTTTTCTGTACATGCAAGAAAAACACCTTTATTCAGTGCCAGAGCATCCGCTCTCCTAGAGCTGATTGACTGGTCTGAAGATGTTTATGAGCCACCTTTGACGTGCGAACTGACTACAGCGGAAATAAAGAAGTTCACTGATGAACAAATGCAAGTACCACAGTGGCCTTGTCATGTCCAATCAATAGAGAGATGTGTGAAACAGGTCACAGAGGCAGCAAGCAGAATGTATAGATATGAGAAACGTGAGGGTTATATCAGAGGCCAAGAAGCAAGTTGGTGGATGAAGAATAAGTCAAAACAAGACTTGATGAAATTCACTTAATTTTTATCACTCAGATAATTGCTTTCTTATGTTAGATTATGATTGCATGGATTATTTTTTGCTTAGCTAGATAAGATTCATGCAGAAAAAAACTTTATTTTTTGTAGCACAAGGTGGATTACAACTTTTGAGAGGTATATGATCAGATTATGGATTTACAATACCAAGCTAAATGTGCAATTGCAAAAATAACAACAGATTTGAATTATTGGTGTAAAAACGCATATGTTTAGAACCCCTCACTGAAAAAAATTGCAAAGACTAATTTTCATCCCATTAAATGACAAGCCTACTCAGACTCACAAATGTATGGTAAACATTTAGTGAAACTCTATTAACAAATTAACCTTCCAGTGATAATGTTAACTTTATAATCAGCACTGCCTTCTTAATGGTTACTGTATCCTTTTCTCCTTTCACATAATTTCACATTTGCTTTTTATTCTTTTGTAATTATCCTGATTCCTTCATCATCCCAACATTATACATATTATTGATAATTGAGGGCAATACTTACTGTAGCTGATGGAATATATGCTAGTCCATTACATCTAATTCCATCAAAATATCCAAGATTCTCCACATTTTTTATATTTACACTGAAGTTCAAAAGCACAGTACATTGGAACTGAGCAAGTGTTTACCTAGACTAGGGTATTGTCAGCCATCTCAGGAAAACCAGGCATGAAACAAGACTAGATGACCTAATTCTGCTTTATTATAAAGCTACTTTAACAGAAACTAACACTGATCATATGTGAAAGTTTTGAATGAAAACAGGTGATTTTTATTATTAAAAAAAATCTGCTAAAAAATCACAGCAGAAAACTGCTGTGAAAACTGAAAATTGATGAATCAAGATATATAATGGACAAGATTTGTTGAATAAATTGTATACAAAACTGCATGTTTCAAATTCAGGATAGAAAATGCATACATGCATAGAGGAAGAATCTGGTAGTCATCCAATAAAACTGATTGGAGCAAAGGTTGGGGCAAAGAAAAGACCTTCCTTCATACATACATATGTGAAGTCTGCTGCTAAAAATAGGCATCCATGAAAGAGTCACAGTGCAACAGTGTTTTTATCATTTTAATAAAAAGATCAGTTCTTGCAAATATATCTGAAAAAAGTGCAATGTTAATTGGTTTTTATGTTTACATTTACTGTGGATGTAGTGTTAAATACTCCAGTTTTCTGATATTATGGATTATGATGCAGTTTAGACATTTGTTTATTTTGATTTGTTTCATCTGTTTTCTGATATCTCATTGTACTGTTTTGGTTTGGTTTGGTGTTTTTTGATGCCTTTGAATGTCTTGACTCCTGGTGACGGACTGGACAAGTCCCTTGGCAAGCAGTTCGCCATTGCTTACTTCTTAAAGGGTGGCCCAAGATCACCCAACTGGCCTTGTGCCTAAGACAGGGCTAAAATTCAGTCTCCTGATTTCCACCCTGGTGCCTTAACTATTATCTCTCTCTCATCACTCCTTACTTGCTTTCTGTAAGAGTTCCATGTAGCCATAGAACAAATAGGACAAAACAATCAGTTGTTGTGCACTGGTCTTGAAAAGAATAAAAAACACACTCTTGGGGCTATACATTGGCATCCTTCAGTCTCAAAAACTATAGGGCTGTATGCAAAGTGGGAGTGTCCTCTCCAGAGCACGAGGCCTGGGTAGATTAATATGGAGGATAGACTGTTACCCAAGCAGCAGATTCCCCCTCTCCACATCCCTGAAATAGTCCAATGGAATGGCAGAGCCGATATGATTGGTTCCAGCTGCATCGCAGGAGTTACCAGAACGTAATTGTACACAGTCATGAACTGCTTCCGGGACTCTGGTTCCGGATTTTGCCTCGAGGTTGACTCCTGAAGCCTTTTCCAGTAGTGGATATAGCCACAAGGGAGTGGAGGTTTGAAGTCAGAGTTTACCTTCTCCTAGAAGATGGTTCTGCCGTTTTATCTGCCGTTGGGGCATAGAGCCCTCTTCCACCTTCAAAACCATTGACCGTCTTCTCTTGTAACCCTGGAAAGGGGCCCTTATGAGGTGCTACCAGCCGGGCCAGTTGGACCAAGTTTTTTTAAGGAGGTGTTACTCCTCCATCACTCACCCTTTGTCTTGGCTTCTGACAGGCAGAGCCTGGCTTCCCAAACATTGGGCCCAGGATGACAGGTTTTTGGGGCTATAGAATCTTAATAAAACTGAAACTTTTTGTAGGGCACTAGGTAAGAGCATACGAAGGTCGATTGTATGCCCACTGCGTAGCCAGCCAATATCTAGCAAGTTAAAATCCTGGAAACCCCCTTTCCAAATCATGTAGTATCTATCTATGGGGGGGGGGGGATTGCAAGCACAGAAAAAGTAATATGTATGAATCAACTGTTCATATTGCATGAGGTTCTATCAATCAAGGGCATTACAAATTTGAAAGTTATTTTAAAAATTCCAACAAAACACAAGCTTCATTTTATGTTTGGAAGAATTTTATATTAAAGATCAGAAATGAATAATCAAATACCAGATTATAAAATGTATGTCTGCATAGCAGATAGAGAATTAATTACCTAATGTCTCCTAATGCCCTTGCAAGACAATTGCCCATAACATGATCTCATATGCTCTATCCAGGTCTATTTTAAGATGCTTTGCATAGCTGCATCTTTTTTGTATGCTGTACAAAGCACAAACAATTTAGGAATTGAGTTCAGGGAGATAGTTAAAAATTCACTTGGGTCTCAGGTAAGATCAGCAAGGTTATTTTCCTTTCAACTTAACTCATATTTGAAGTGTAGTAACAGTAATCCTGTTATTGGAAAATATGCTATGGCATTAATTCAAAATTAGACATCAGGGGCCATAACCAGGCATCATTCTGCATATAAAACTCAAATCAATCTCCTTCTAGTTTCTGCATATGGAACAATGACAATTTTGACCCTTAACATTTTATTTTATTTTATAGATGATAAGAGCAAAATATGTTTTTTAGATGAGCATTTGCAGTCCCATTGAGATTAAGACATGAATACACATCTGAAATGGAATTTTGTTCTTAAGTACCTATATATGCTTTTCCTATGACAAAATCATGAATTTATTTTTATTCTCCCATATCTAATTTTATGTCTTTTTCTTTCACTCTCCCTGTGTTCTTCAAAGCTTTCAAATAGCATTCTGGATATGTACAACAGTGACCAAGGAATGACGGCTGCCAATATGGGTCTTACCAATACTTCCTGTACTTCTAATTTGCCAGTTAAAATTGAAATCACAGGTAATAGCTTTGAGATTTTTGGCAGACTAAAAAGCTTGTTTAAACAAAGGCTGAAGCATCTATCTGTTTGTAGAACAAACGTAACCAGACAGATTGAAAATATAGTAGAAGTGATTTAAATACACATTGGAGACCTTCATGGTGTATTGTTTCTATTCTCTGATTCTTTATTAACTGGTTTTAGACCATCCATGCAATTGTTTTTACTCTTGGTAATGGATTATGAAATGTGGAGAACAGGTAAAGAACACTGTTAGCCATTTAGCATTCTATTTCTAGATGACCAGTAGCCTCCCTGAATCAAAATCTTCTGGTTCAAAACATTTTTCTCTCTTTGTTCTGAAGTGAATATCCCTAACAATAAAAGTCATGGTAGTCCTTGCTGATCCTTATAACTAGACACATGTAGCTAATGGCTGTAATTACGGTAGGATACATAATTGATCTGCACACATTTTGACTTCTGGCCCATGATATAAATAAATTATCATTCATTACATTTGTTCCAGGTCATCATAAGTGACTCTCTTAAAGGTTCACAATACAGCCATTCACCACATTAATGAATTAACATCTTTCAGACTTTCATTCAATTAATCTAAAGAATGTTAACAACCATGCAGTTTATCAGTGCAACTTAAAGGAACAAAGAGATGATTTTCTTCCTCTTTCTCCAACATACAAATCTGATTATGCCTGGCAAGATAATAATAGGAAGTCCAATTCACTTTAAAGTATTATAAAGTTTTCTATCACCACAATGTAAAGTACAACAAATTGGATACTGCTTCCTTAGAATTTTAAAAATTAAAAATGCATGGTATTTTTTTAAAATATCAGCACATACTGTAAACAACAACTAAGGAAGTAGCAAGTAGCAAAAAGAATTAGGAAGTCTGAGATGGTAAACTTTTCTTAAAACCTTGTTTGTAAAAAGTTTACTGTTCACATAGAATAATCTATAAACTGTTTAGTTAAACTTTGCTTTCTATCACAGATACGCACAAAATCACAAAAGAGAGAATAAAAAAGGACAACCATAATCTCAGTGAGTACATTTAACACTTTCCAAATATTTATTATTGTTAGTAGACTGTGGAAATAACTCTTTGCTTTAGAGCAGGGGTGTCCAAACTTGGGAACTTTAAGACTTGTGGACTTCAACTCCCAGAATTCCCCAGCCAGCTGGCTGGGGAATTCTGGGAGTTGAAGTCCACAAGTCTTAAAGTTCCCAAGTTTGGACACCCCTGCTTTAGAGTTATTGTTGAAGAAAGACTGAACAAACTTTTTTGTATGTGAAGGAATCTGAAAAAATTGACATGGACAATAAACCAAATCTTTCAATTTTTCAGCTAAAATCATGTCTTTAATTTCTTTTTTTAATGTCCCAGTTGTAAGCCGTTGCCAGATTTTATCTTCATCTATTTTCCCCTTGATCTTTTATAGAAATTGACCATGTAATGCTATTTCATGCCAGTATTCTGTTCTTGCTTTTATTATATTATTTTGTTTCCTGCACATTCAATAAGTTTCAATTTTAAACTTGAATCAGTGCCTGTTCTTCCTGTCTCTTATGCAATTGTTTTCTTGTTTGACAATTTGTTTGATTGAAGTAAACTTTTCCTCCATTTCTATGGGGAGGACACCATCTATTAATATTTCTATGGAAATGTAATGTATAGTGAATCATCATTTACTTAATTGGTTTTACTCTAAATCGGCCAGTTCAGGGTGTGTCCAAATCATATAATTCCAGCAGTGTATTATATCATAGGTATGGTCCAGGTATGGGTACATTTTAGGGTGTTTCCATCACTCTTTTTATACCTAGCTCTTTTCTCTTTTCTCATTTTTTGTACTGTTGCTTAATAATCACATTTTAAACTTGTCCATATCTGATGTTATTCAACTATAATGGCTCTTGCTGGTTTGCCCATTTAGCAATTAGGAATAGTATTTAGACTTATATACAGCTTCATTGTGCTCTACAGCACTCTCTAGGCAGTTTACTGAGTCAGCATATTGCTGACAATCTGGGTCTCATTTTACTGACCTTGGAAAGATGTGAGTCTGAGTCAACCTTGAATTGATCAGAATCAAACTTCTTGCAGTGGGCAGAGTTAGCTGGCAATACTGCATTCTAACCACTGTGTTACCATGGCTCCTTTGGCATTTCAGTTTTCAAATATTGTTTTTTATTTTACCCCAAATTATTAAATATTAATAATACCACATTATTGGCCCTCAGTGCTTTGGGTTAATCTAGATATGTTGCCTATTGCTGTGTGCATAGAAGAAAATCCTGAAATGACCAGAAATTGATTTTTAGGAGAAAGAACTAGAATGCTCAATTTGCAGAGATTGTCTGTGTGGCCCATATCATCTTATAAATTGTAATAACTTGTGCCATAAGGTTAGATATCTAGGAAAATTGTATTTTCTTACCCAGTTTAAACTAACTAATGAAACCAACATCCCACTTCACTTAATACCCTTGTATTGAATTATGCAAGAATTGGTGAGGTTAACTTAATTGGAGTGTATTTTATTCCCATTGTTTCTGTGCAATTTATATGCCTCATGCTTCATGGGCATTGTAAAGTGAAAGTGCACATTCCAAATAAATTATGTCTGTGTGTCAAATAATTTGAACAATATTCTAGTTAACTTGATATTTTTACGTCTGAATAATCATTTTGGTGACAATGACCACTAACTGTGCCGTAACATTCTATAATAATATAAAGCAAGTGGATGGCTGCATTCAACGAGCAGATATTAATTGTAAAAACGTTGGGTGTGAAAGATCAGATTCACACATGAAGGTCAAATTAAACTGATTTAATCATACAGATCTCTATGCACAGGAATATTCTCACCTGCTAACATTTAAATAAGGATCAACAGAATCAAAGGAGATTGGACTTCTGCTTGTGGCCACATAGAGATTCCAGGCTGATCCCCGTTTTAACTCCACCCTCTGCCCCTCCTTCCTCCACAAGATATTTTACAATCAAAAAGTGGCTCATACTGTTTGTTTAAAAAAAACACTTGTTAAGTAATTAAAAAACTTAAAGTATATTTGTTATGTACTATTGAGCAGGGTTTTTTTTACCCAATTTTCAAGCATGAATCAAGATTTACAATTTGTGAAAGAACAAAGCATACATTTTAAAGATCAAAACTAGACCTTCCTTAAAGTAAACATGGATGAAATTGTAAAGTAAATATTTTCATTCAAATGAAAGCAAACACATGATGGTATTATCACCTCTTTGCAGCCTTTCAAAATAACTTGCCTGATATGATAAAAGCACTGATTCATGAGCACCGATTCACAATTTTAGTTCATTGTCAAATCAAATGAGAATCACAATTTGAACATACAGTCTTAATGTTAGAGGTACACATTGTTATATTTATCTTATACGTTAAATCCCTATAAAAGCTTTGTTAGTTGCATAGTTTAAATGAAGAGTTAGGCGTTCTTTCATTAAAAATAAATATTTTTGTATTTTTTCTTTTTCCCCTTTTAAAATAAGTTGTCTCCAGGATAGTTAAACTAGCTGTTTAATGGTTTTCACAGATAAAACATTTTCAAAATTTACAAAGTAGAAATACTCTGACATTTTGAAATATGGTGTTTTGTAACAAAACAACTGTGTTGCTGTTTGTTAACAAATTATATCTTTTCTGTTATATTCTGCTACTATTAAGATATCTTGTTTTATAGTTGAAAGAAGAAGGAGGTATAACATTAATTATCGGATCAAAGAGCTTGGCACCCTTATTCCAAAGTCTAATGATCCGTGAGTTCACCTGTCATTTTTATCATTGTATTTAGAATTTAAATAAAAATAAAATACAAAAAATGGAGCAGAGTATGAAACAGGAATTTTCAATGTGGTATTTAGTGGGTACATTTTGTCCAAAGTGGCAGATTGCTGGAGTCAATTTTTGTGTCAGTTTATGGATAATTTCAGATTCCAATTTAACTGATAATCTACACATAATATATTGGTCCACACGGTAAGATATTTTTAACATGATACTTGAAATAGCATTCTTATAAGATAAATGACATTTGGGGCTAAGTATCTCCTTATTAACAGTGACAAATCATATTAGCCTAGATATACAAAGCACTTTCATATAGTATTTTATATAAAAGTCTGTTTTAGTTTGTTTTAATCATGCAGGTTTTAAAATATGATATGGAATTGTTCTAAAACTAAACTATGATTTTAGTGTATTATTAACACTGAATATCAAAATTAGATAAAACCTTTTATTCAAATAAGAATAAAAGCATGCTCATTAGAAGATCAGGTGAAAAGACATAAATTTTAAATTATATTCAGAAATGTATGCTTAAATTGTCAGTAATATATGGTTCCTAGTTCATTAATGGAGAGTTCTACACATAGATTTTAATCAGAGTTAATAACAAAAGCATTTTTACTAAAAATATAAAGACTATAAAAATAGAATCATGAATCTGCATTTAGATCTTACACAAAAAAGGCACTTTATTACGTTCTTTTGACACTTATTTTCATTCTGGGATTAATTTTAATATATAAAGGCTTTTTAACTATTCTATTAAAATTTCCATTCTGAAGCAATAATATCTAAGAGTGAATAATGGTCATGTAAATCATTATTTCATATTAATATAAAAGATTTTGTACATTTTTATGAATTTTGCTGACATGCACAATTGTGAAAAGGTTATCATTACTTTCTACAGTGATATGCGCTGGAATAAAGGAACTATTTTAAAGGCATCAGTGGAGTATATCAAGTGGTTACAGAAAGAACAACAGAAAGCTCAAGAATTAGAGCAGAGGCAGAAGAAATTAGAGCAGGCTAATAGAAGACTGTTGCTACGAATTCAGGTTTGTAGAGAAAAATGCTCATTCAAAGCCAATCTCTTCCTTCCTCCATCTTTTGATTTTGCTACAGCTTTTACATGATCAAATTGTATTCAATTATTATAAAACACATACACATAGATCTACACTATAAGGGGGGAATCTATATTACTTGGAGACTTAAGATACATTTTGAATAATGTTTCTTACCTTACTTTACTTTGAGGTACATTGTCCAACATGGAATTAAGCAGCTTATAATTTTCTGGTCACTTCCTATAATAGACTGTGATTGATCTACAGAATTTTTAATTGGGTGAGGTATGCGTACAGGTTCTAGATAGCATTCCTAAATATTGTAAAAGAATTAGTGGGTGAACAGAGGCATTTTTAAGTATTTAGTGCAAGGCAAAATCTATGGGCCTGTTTCATTTTTAGAGGTAAATAGTGCAACCAGAATCAAATGAATAATCTCAGCCACAATAATGCAGACAAGTCCCTGAAATTTTCTTGGAAAGATTTCAGAATTGGTTTGCCATAGCTTACATTAAATTAAAATTAAATAGACATGTATAGGACTGTGTTGTAAGGTATGGTGATCTTAGATAACAGAGTATTAAAGCTCTAGTAAAATTGATAGGACTTCCACGTCTAAGTAACACAGCGCTAAAGAACCCTCTGAAATTACAGGGTTTGAAAATATGTTATCTAGAATATGCATAACATGGTAAATAGATGTTTACTGAAATCAATCATTGTTTCTATAAAAACAATCAAAGTGAAACATGTGAAAATGTGGGCATTTTAAAATTCTGAGAGGCACACAGCGTGCATTGTCCCCCATTTGATTATTTTTGGTCCGTTGAACTCAAGAACCCAGACAGCGGGAATTTGTGGAGAATTTCTAATAGAATATCTATTAGGATCATACTTCAACTGATTAGTTTTTCTGACATGAATTAAAAATGTGATCTTGATCATTTCAAATAATTTAATTTCTTGGGAGATGAACCTAATATGAGTTAAGCCCAGGCAATTGCCTCCATAGTATCACTGCTTCCCCATAATTAAAAAGCCCTGCTAAACAGTTACATTAAGCAACCATTCTTTATTCATACATTAGATCTCCCTCATTTTCCCAGTATCGTATCTGACCTCTGCCTTCTTCAGATGTCACCTGTATCATGGAGGATATTAAGAATTCATTCTACCAGCAGAATTGCATCTGCAAGCAAAATAGGAAGACCATCTCATAATATTTTAGATTATTAAAATATTTATCTGTTAATATTCTAAAATAATTTAAAATTATTAATTTTGTTATCAATCTTTTCATAATATTAATTTTGTTTACTACATTATGCTATTTTAATATTTGTTATGTACACAACAACACAAAGGTTTCCAATCTCAGCTGTCATAAGTAACAAAGGATAAGCCTAGGTATTTAATATTTCTGTAAACTCTGAAGCAAGGGAAGAAAAACCTTTTTGTTTTGCTTTGAAAATTTTGGAGAAAAATTGAATGTTTTTATTTATATAGTTATTTTTAGCACTCTATACAGTAATTTAGTTCAGCACTCATTATGGATAGTTATTCAGATATGACTTTCTTTCTCTTTCTTTCTTTTTTCTTTCTTTTGTTTCTTTTCTTGTTCCTTCTTTCCCTTTACCTCCCTCCCTCTCTCTTTTCATTTTTTCCTTTTCCTTTCTTTCTCTCTTTCTCTTTCGATTGCTAGGATATTAAAGTGAAAATATATTTTGCTGAGAGAACAATTGTAACATTAACTGAATTTATTTTTAAGAAATATTTTACTGCAAATGCATATGCAAAATGCATAGCTTTAAAATGAAGCATTCTTCAATTTTGCTTATTTAAAGAAGCTGATAGGGAAAAAATAATCCTGTAAACAGAAAGAATTGTCAATTTTATATGTGTATTTATGTGTATTCTGGATGCAGAAAGCACTGATTTTCCAGAAAAATTGTGAAGAAGCTCGGATTATTTTCTCCCAAAGGCAATGTATAAAGAATTTTCTTTTTCAGAATCTGAACCTTCCTCTCAACAGTTTTAATTTCTTCTAAGCCTTTATTTTTATCATTCTATTATAAAATAATAATTTAATGATATTGTTTTATGAACTTTTGGAAACATAGTGATTTTTCATTAATATCATTTTTATCATTTTGTATCTTGATTTCCAATCATAGATTAATGTCTTTTGCAACTTGGTCATTTTATATACCATTTTATATATCATTACAAAATAAAGTATTATGAAATATCTCATAATCTGTTTTCCATTTTTCAGAAGAAAAATGCCTTAGAAGATTTTTTTTTATTTCTGATTTTTTGTTCCTGAACTGGAACTGAGGCATTTATATTTGTGCTTGAAACTTAGACTCCCAAATAATACCAAGGCTCCATCAAGGTTTCATCATTATGCCGATTATGTAGTCTTTATACGGCTTTATGAAAACATAAAAAACTAGGCTTGTCACATTAGTATGTTACATTTTACGCATACTGTCAGACTAGATTTCAGAACTGCACCAGAGATACTATTGTGTTGAATGGAATCCCAAAGATTTTTTGTAAATTCCCGCTCTCTAAATATTTTGTTTTCTCACGCAGGAGCTAGAAATACAAGCACATGCCCATGGACTACCCATCATGTCTTCAGTCAGCATGGTTGACTTAGCATCCAGGGTCATGAGACAACAGGCATATCCAGAAGAGAATTCAATAGACTATATTCAACATCTAGCCATGGCTCATGAGCAATATGCTGATGTACATGACCCAGCTGCAGCCTTTTCTGATCCCCTCTCCCATTTTACAGACTTGTCTTTTAGTGCTGCCTTAAAAGAACAGAGACTAGAAGAAATATTATTAGATGATACAATATCGCCACTTGGGATAGACCCTCTTTTATCTTCTGTGTCTCCTGCTGTATCAAAAGGAAGCAGCCGAAGGAGCAGTTGCAGTTCAGGTGATGACGTATAACATTGAAGAACATTCCATAGATAGAATAAAAGGAATTCTCCCTTGTTTTACTGGTGCTATATTTATGTTACTGCTTATTTCAGCACAATCAAGTTGGTTGCTGATAGAATGTGTTTTGGAAAGGATTGAGTATGAAATAAAAAATAAGAAAATGTTCCAACTTTATAGAAAGTAGTAAGATTTTACTCTTAGGCAAGACAGGGGGGGGGCACATTTTCAAGGAGAACACTACTTTTTCATGCACACAGGGCAAATGTTTTGAATGATAGCTTAATTTATTCATTACAAAGTCTCTGAATCATGAAAAGAAGTTTGAGATAACTCTTTGGCCTCTGTGCATGGAAGTTTAATATATAGAAGGCCTACCTTCTATGTAGAAACATGTGTAAAATCTACTTATTTCCATAACTCTCTTGTTTGGAATTGATGACTCAAACCATCAGACATTTTGTATCGTTCTTATTTATTTACCAGGAATGTTGTACATATATTACCTTGCAATTTTATTCCACTATTGTATTGAAGCAGGTTGATGATAGAGAATGTTGGGGTCAAAGGTAGCTATTGCATATTAATCTAAAACTAGAGGGTATGTGTTCTACTAGTTCAATATTACTATAGTTCAAGGATGCTTCAACTATTGAACATGAGAAGTAAGACCCTAAAATAGATATTTAAAGCAGGACCCTAAAATAGATATCTGACAACTTCTAGAAATTATTCTATGTATCATAGTGCATCCATAATAGCTTACAAAGATTCAGGTTCAGAGAATGTACTTCACATCCTGGAATTCTTGACATTGATCATGAAAATATTTCCTACCAATTTAAATTATTTACCAACTAGGCATGAATCCTAGTGGGTCGTAAACCTAACAGCATGGAAAGTGTGCACTAGGGATATAAAACTGTATTGCATGTGGGAAGACTATCTTCACATAATTGGACTGCCTATATTCCCCATAAACAGGCTATCGTGCCCAGCAGTATCACTTGAAGGTGAATTATATGATTACAAATTGGTGTACTTTGTCCCCAGTGCAGTTTGGGGATAAAATCACCCAGTGGTTATGACCAGGTTAGGCCATATAAAGAAAGGCCTAGATTGATGCAGTCTAATACTTAAAGATTGTAAAAGACAGTTATGAATGTTAATTGTTCCAATCATTGAAGAATAGACATTTTATTTGAATGGAGAAATTGTACTACAGAGGTATAGCTTCTGGAAACTATACCCCATTAAAGTCAGGAAACATGTTGTGGAATTCATTGCGAATATTATTTGAAATGAAATATCAATGTTAGGTATGAAAAGGAATAGATGGATAGATAGGAATCAAGGTCAAAGAGATTGAAGAACTCAGAATTTTTGCCACTGGAGCGTTTCATATATACTGTACTACTTAGAAAGTGTCTGTTTATATTACACACACACACACACACACACACACACACACACAATATTTATAAAGATTTACCATCCAAAGGTGAAACTAGTTGACTTTGGGATATTTTTGAAAATTGGCTTAAGGATGTGCTACTGGAAATGCTTTTATAAGAGATGTCCACAAAACATAGATTGATGATGAAAAAAAGAAGTTTAGTAGGCATGGGTTACCTCAATTTTGGCTATATGACACTCTAGAGAATAGCATGAAATTTTGATACAAAAGAAGAAGAAGAAGCATACAACAAAGTAGGACTGCCAAAGAATCTAGGAAATTTCAAAATAACCTTATGCTGAACACTTTCCTAATGAATATATTGAAATTAAATGGATTATATGTCCATTATAAGTTAGATTCTATTGAGGTGCTTGCTATTTTGTTTTTTTTTATCTTGCATTTTCATCTGCAGTATAATTTTATTGATGATGTCACAATATACATGCATTTGTGTTTTAAATCTCAATTTAAATATTTTAACAAAGGAACTTGTATATTTTATGCCTCCCCCCACTTCTAAAAAAATAAATGCGCTTCATGCAAAGAAGACATTAGAGCAATTTGCACAGTTATCTCTCTCTTTCTCTCTCTCTCTCTCTCTCTCCCCCTCAGAGAGCATGAGAGACAGAGAGAAGAGTCAGAGAGAGAGAGAGAGAGAGAGAGAGAGAGAGAGAGAGAGAGAGAGAGAGAGAGAGAACTGTGCAAATTGCTCTAATGTCTTCTTTGCGTGAAGTGCATTTATTTTTTACCAATATTTGAAATATAAGATCAAGTATTGAAAGATCTTTATTGTGTCCTTTATGCAAAGAAAGTAGGATTTGCCTTCTTACCGTGTTCTCATACATGGGGAAGAGGTAGGCCAAATAATTATTTGAGTATTTGTTCAAATATGTTTGGAAAATAACCCAAAAGCTTTCAAAAGAACTTAGTCAAGATTTGGTAATAAATATGTAATTTTCATGTGATGAAGGTCCTAGGAATTTACAACTAAATTACTCATTGGAACAGAAATTTTGGATTTTTTTAATCTCTTTTTTTCTAGTAAGAGATATTCAAAATTCTCTAATTCGTTTAATCGGAATGAACAGTAAAATTAAGAAAAAGAATTGAAATATTGCTCTTATTTAATTAATACAGTAAATGTAGGTACTCATGAGATAAAATACAAATCTAAGCCTTAGGATATCTTAGAGCAGAGATCAGATTCTACAAAAAATGAAAAAATGAAAAAGAAAAAAATGCTACGGCTTTATATCACTGTAATAATTCCATCACTTAAAATTAAGAATATTGTTGTAGATCATTTGATTATAATAGGGCTGTGTTTATAAAAAAAAGATTATTGTAATTTAAAATTATGTGAAGTCTTGTAGATTATTTGAATTTACTCTTATTTGCTGTTACTGTTATAAATAATTGTTATTTTTATAACAATTACTATTTTTAATATTATACAATCACTTGTTTTTAAGCAACTGCATGCAAAAGAATATGCTTTTTTTACCAACTTTGATTCAATCTTTATTAAAGTAGTTTGAATAAATGCTGATATTTTATTTATTTAAAGTATGCAATTACAACATAAGTAAAACAGATCTTTTTATAACTTGCATGAATTCAGAATGGCACTAAGCAATATATAAATAATAATAATAATAATAATAATAATAATAAATTTGGATTTATTAGCCGCTCCCTTTCCAAGTAGGACTCGGGGCGGCGTACAATGGAGCATATAACATGAAACATATATAACAACACCAAACGTACATACATACACAACACACATACATACACGGAGGAGGAAGCAAATTACATCAATAGACAGTTAAAAATCTGCTTTAAAATACCCCAATTGTAAAAACCCAATAAAATTAATATTTAAGAACAATTTAAAAACAGTTTGGAGGAATGGGAAAATTACGATTGCGATTGAGCCAGGCCGGATAATTGAAAGAGGTGGGTCTTCAGCTGTACACGGAAGGAGCGGAGATCGGAAATCATCCTGATGTCACGGGGGAGGTCATTCCATAGGGCTGGGCCCATCACAGAGAAGGCTCTGCTCCTGGGTGTCGCCCCCCGGCACTGTTTGGCGGACGGCACCCGGAGAAGTCCCTCTCTGTGTGAGCGAATTGGTCGTAGGGATGTGTGATATCCAGTGACACAAAATAATAATACCAGTTAAGCATGCTTACTGAAGAGACTATGTTGAACAATAAATACACAATGCCATTCTAAATCATGTTCATGTTGCTATGTACTATGTCCTTAATATAATCCTGTCTTTTTTGTTTTATTCATGTTCTTAAAGTTTTGGAAACAATTTAAAATGCTGTAGCAATTGCTGGTAGGCAAGATGATACTGAATAATTAATAAAGAAGCTGTACCAACCTTTTAAGTATATTAAAACTTCCTCCTCAGACAGTTTAAGAGAAACAGCATATTTTATCTCAGCAAGCAATACCTTGGAAATCATTGATAATTGCACAACATTGTGTCATTCAAAAGATATCCATGTTTCATGAATTTAAGAAAGAATTTTAGCATTTAAAATTCCCAGTACTAAGTGTGTGTTTTTCTGGAATATATTTAAATGATTATGCATATGATAGAATGGTACATTGTGATTAAATAGAGTACAATGTTAGCAATAGCTTTGTAATAGCCTTGCATATTTTAAAAGTCACAGTCTTTAAAAAGGCTATTTAGCATGGCATGTGAGTGTACAAATACTGATTTATTTGCTTTGGACGTATTTAATTATAACTCTTTTAATTATTTTGTTGTACACAGTGGGACTAATTAACACTTGTAATTTAATTAATTTTGAATTTGATGAACTAGAAAAGGAAATTTAACATGGGAGCCGATGATGCAAAAGCTTTAGTATGCTTGAAGTCACAGAATGATCTGTACGTAAGCAGAGTTGGGTCACTCTGTTAATTCAATTAAATAGCATGAGAAAATGGAATCACAATATACAGATTACAAAAACACAGTCTGCTACCTACTTAATTAGAGACAATGACATTAACAAAAAACTTCCAATCAAACTCAGTGTCAGCATCATTTGTATAGAAAGACAACGTCGATTAGAAGCAAACTTGGGGAGATTTGATGCTAATCAGTGTCAAGTCTGCCAGCCAAATCAAGGATGCACCAGTTGTGAAGTATGCCAAGCAATGTTGGTAAATCACTGATACCCATCAACTTAAATATACATCAGTTTCATTAATTGGCAACTACAAGACAAGTGTCGAATGCTCAGGATAGCAAGGATTCTGATACGATCCACCACAATGTGGTTAAGTATATGATTCATGTAATAAGAAAAAGGTGCCTGCAGGCTATTGTTCCTAGCATGGATTAAAATTTGCATATTGCCTCTCCTTATGTCAAAACATCTGGTGTCTGCAAATGCTAACATTTCGTTAAAAAGTTTCATGAGTAAGGAAAAGTAGCCTGGAAATATTGCATGTGACTCATTCAAGCATTATAATTGAATAAGAGGCAGGGTTAGGGAGAGAAAGGCTGATGGAAAACAACTGTATATTATGAGAATTATGGGAGGGTATATATTGTAAAGGGACAGGAACAATGTTCATATTATACAAACATTTTCTTCCAGATGTCATTAAAAATGACAATTATTCTGATTGAAATTAGCTGTGATGCTAGAATGTCACTACTAAGATAATATTAATATATTAATTTCTATCTGGAATGGGAATAAGGAGAATGCTTTTATTCAGCTGACATTCTTAATACAATTTAAAAAAATCTTGCTGTTATTTCCATTGCATATCTTTCTAAACATACATGTGTTCATATATTGTGAGATGGAGTAAAATGAGTGAGCATATTTTAAACATTCTTCTTAGTAATTTGTGTGGTTCCAAGATTGTAACTAGGTATCAGAAGTATTCTAATATTTGCAGGTGTGAGTATATAGCCAACCTTTTCTGAAAGTTCAGGAATGGAGATACCTGGTTAGGGCTTGAAGGGAAGGGTTGTTTTTGTTTTTAGAATCCAAAGGGTATAACTAGATTAAGAAGTTCAAAAAAATATCTTAGAAGAAGACAATAGCAAATCACTTCTATGGTTTTGCCAAGAAAACTGCTTGGATGAATTGAGATGAGATTGAGTCAATATTATCTATGATATTTGTGCCTTACAAAGAAGGCACAAAAGATTTTTGAATGTCTTATTGATAAATATCATACAGGTTTTCAGAAAGTCAAGAAATTCCTACCTCTCTCAATGAGGCTATAAAAGATTCCATTGTATATTTCATATTTACTAACTTACAGACTCTTTTTAAAAAGCAGTGCTGACATGCATTTTACATTTCACATTCAATAAACAATGCTTGTTATATATTTGTAAGTAATCCTAACCAGCTGCAATAAACTATGAAGAAAAAAAAACAAGAAAAAGCCAATAATGCAGTAAATAATATCCCTAACTTATATGCTCAACATGATGTTCCCCAATCTTTCATTTTGAGTCAAACATAGAATGAAATAGTATTGTATGTTCTAGCTCCTTGTGAAATGCAATAAAAGTTTAGAAGTTTAGAGTGAATGAACTGGAAAGGACCTTGGAGGTCTTCTAGTCCAGCCCTCTGTTCAAGCAGGAGAACCTATACTATTTCGGATAAGTGACTGTCTAGAATCTTCTTAAAAATATCCAGCAATGGAGTGTCCACAATTTCTCGAAGCAAAAGAAAAGGGCAAAGCATATATTTTGGGGAACTGTATCCCAATGGGCTTATCAGAGAAGGCATCCTTCTACTTTTTCAGGCTTGGGAGATATTTTAGCAGGCCATCTTTAAATAGGCAAGGCTGGGCCTGATGAAACCTAATGCTGTGTCATTAAAGGTTTTAAAAGCAATAACCAGCATTTGAACTGAACTGAGAAACCCACTGGGATCCATTAGGTGACCTAAGAATTGCTACTGATGCAGTTGTCCTGCCAGCCATTCTGGCCATTGGATTCTGGACAAGCTTTATCTTCTAAATTGTCTTCTGAAGAAAATCAGTGGTCATTTGGCTACCGTAGTACGTTTTGATTCAATATATGTCTAGCCAGAACTACATACAAGTATATTTGATTGGATTAGAGCTCAGTTAAGTTATGGGGAAAAAAACCTTATCTGTACATACATTCCTTCTTGATGTTGTTTTGCATCTGTACAGAGCAGAGTCTGCAAGTATAGTCCTTTTTTCAATGTATTTTTTTGGTAATGTATGAATGCCCAGGATAGGGTTAAATCAGGAGTGTCAAACTCAACTTCATTGAGGGCCGCATCAAGGTTGTGTTTGAACTTTGGGGCCAGGGGGGGCATGACCATGGTAGGTTTGGCCAGCTCAATGTCACTAGTATAAGGGGCTCCTGTGGTGGTCCGAGTGTTCTGCCAGTGAAAATGGGCTCCCAAGCTCCTGTTTTGGCTGTGACTGCCTCTCTGCCAGTGAAAACGGAACTCAGGAGGGCCGCCCTACTAAGCTCCATTTTCACTGGTAGAGGCACTGTGAGCCGTCGTTCCCTGTTTCCAGGGCGGCCCTGCGGGCCAGATCTAAGCACCCAGCAGGCCACATCTGGCCCTAGGTCTTGAGTTTGACACCCCTGGATTAAATTAACTAGCTTGTTCCATTCTTGAGATCAATTTTCCTTGGAAATCAGAAAATCAGTTGCTTCTTGGAGTGAAATGGGTGCCATATAAATTTAAATTTAAATAAATAAGGATAGCAGGAGAAACCATAATGTCTCTATCTCTTGGTGAAGAGATTGGTGAAACTATCTTTGTGCGTGAGTCAGAAAATTCCAAGCAGTTTTCCTCACTCCTGAAAGCAGCAAGACTTCTCTTAAGTAGTTGTCCACAACTATTACTTTCTATACTTCCTAATAAACAAAATCCTAGCATTCTTTCCTTCCTCAGAGGGAAATCTGATTTATCCTAAAGCACTTTTACATTTTTTAAAAATATAAAAATACCAGCTGTTAGAAAAACCCTACACTTTCATACCAACATAAAACAACCACAATAAAGAAATTGGTGAATTGTCTAGCTTCAATCCATTCTATAATATTGATAGTAAATGAAGCTTAAAAATGGAGAAATGTAGTTTGAAGGAAATCTGTAGTCAACGTTTGCTTGAGCTTGAATATTGATCTACACAGAATCCATGCCTTAATATAAAGGATTTAAATGTCTAAAGAATGGATATTTTTTCCAGAACTCAGACAGAAGCTAGAATTGTATGCATGGCCTATTTTTACCAATTTCAGTGTTACAAGCCTATTATCTAACCCATGCTCTTGAAGCTATAACTATTCATAACTTAATTGTGCTGCTCAACTTTTGACAACTGTAGATCAGTGCCCATATATATGTGTGGACACATTGTCAGAAAATTTGTAGCCTTAAGTAAAAAAAAATAATCAATTCTTTTCTATTTACTGTGCAAATTAGGGGACAGCTGAACTTTCTCCAGAGATTCTTAGACAATAGGATTACAGGTCTAGATACGAAGACATTTTGCAAGTAAAATTACATAATTTTAACAATTATCAAAGTTATTTCAGATTCCGAATATGGATGGAGAACCATGAAATAATGCTTTTATAAATATGGCATCTCACAATTAAACCATATGGAAAATTGAATAGAGACAATATTTTTACTAATTATGATTCATTAACAGATCCAGTTAATAACATATATTTTACTCTTGAAAAGCATACTACAATACATGTTTTTGAACATGAAAATGAGACTGGGAAAATGTCATCATCTGAATTCTAAATCCAAAACTTATCCAAAAGTTATTTTTGATGGTATATAAATATCAATTCTACTGGAAAAAAATGTAATTAGTGACTTTTCTAAATAGGTTTTCACTTATGCATTACTAGAGTTTTTCACACAAATACCCTTGTTGACTTTTTCTCCTCTCTTTCTTCTCTGTTTTGCCAGGTTTAATTTTAGTGGTGTCATATTTCCTTACAGTAAAATAAATAAGATGTACATCAGTGAAAATGAGTCATTCTGATATGGAAACTGAAAACATCTCAATGGCTTTTTGATGTCTCCTTCATTTAATATTTACCTGTAGGCATATGTGGATTCCTTCCATTGAGATATCTAGGCACAATTTATGGAATGACACTAACACGGGCATTCTATCTTAAACTCACAAAACTCAGATATTCTCTTAATTTTACTCTAAGGAATTTTAAATTGACTCTGTTAAAGCCAAGGTTATTTGCCTTGGGGATGCCTAATGGAAGGAGCATTATAGCACTGTCCACGAATAGGTATCTTGAGAGATCCAAGTGCATGGTACTTCATTGACAGTTAATAGATTGCACTATTGCTGTAGCAGAGTGATCTCTGAGGCCAAGGGTCATACCTTTCCCTTAATATTTAAATAAAGATACTTGACTAGAGCAGAAAACAGCTTATTGCCGGTTATAGCTCCTGCTCAATTTCCAAAAACCTTTACAAAGTCATGCTAATTCCTGGCCTCTTTAGAATGCACGATAACCTTTCATAAATCTATCTTTTCCAGATGTCCTTGGAAATGACAGTTATAAAACCACAAATGATTTGTAATGCAAAAAAGGGAATGGCAGACTTAGAGATTACTTCTCCATGCACTAAAATGACTGAAGACTGTAACTAACCAAGGTTCAAAATGCATTAATGGGAAGCTGATTAAACTGTTTTTGACTGTCTTAAAGATATTTAAGAGCTACTGTTGTGAAGAGAAAGGAGGGGCTTTGAACCGTTTTTATAAAATTAAGAAGCAGTCTTAGGATCCTGCAGCAGAATTGCTGTGAATCCTGCTAAACAGTTACATACAACAAATGGAATGCTATCTCTTCTCAAGCTCCAAGAATTATTTAAAATGGATTATCTCTTCTGATTTTTTTTCTTTCTGTATATACTGAAATTGATATATCATTCTTGCATAGATTTCAAAGCATTTGCCATTTTCAAATTGAAAAATGCCTTTTTGGTCATGCTGTTACCTCATATATATGGTTATGGATTTTTTTTCCCTTTTAACATAGTAAAACAAAACCTCATTTAGAGGATTTGAAATACAACAAGCAATAGTTAACTTGATGTCATTTGATGTACATTTGTATAATTCTATAATTTATGACTGTCATTTGCATATTGACAAAAATGCAATTAGATCACTTGTATAACTATACAAATCACTTTGTACAAATGAAGTTAAATCTGTCAAATGTATGAATTCGGATTTAAAGAACATTCAAATTTATTAGATAGTTCTTTCCTCAAATTGAGATTCAATCGTGTATACATGTTTGCCCAAATTTTCAAGTTGTACTTTACATAAAATATTTAAAAATCCCTTGATACCCAAAGTGATAAAAATAGGGACTAGGTGTAGTTTGATAGCAGTGTTCCAACATCTAAGGAGCTGCCATAAAGAAGGGGGGGGGGCTCAACCTATTCTCCAAGCATCTGAAGGCAGGACAAGAAGCAATGGATGGAAACTAATCAGTGGAATGATTTGCCTATAGAAGCTCCATCACTTTTAAGAAGGAATTGGACAACAATTTGTCTGAAATGGTATAGGGTTTCCTGCTTGAACAAGGGGTTGGACTAGAAGACCCCCAATGTTCCTTCCAACTCAGTTGTTCTGTTAAAAGAGGAAGTAAAGAATATAAAAAGGGAATTTTTTTGTAGGCAAAAGTATTTTATATTCTTCTGTATATTTTAGAACTGAAAATTAGTGGAGCCACCTAAAAATTATGGTGAAACCCTTTTTTCTCCATCCCACAGTTAAGTAATAAAACTAGGGAAGAGTAGTAGCTGAATGGTAGAACGGGATCTTTTTAGGAGCAAGGCCTGTAGGTTTTCTGTGCAAATTCCTTATTTGCTACTCAAAATGCATAGTATTTGATGAGCAGTGGTCCATTTTTGTGTAAAGAAATATTTTGTGTGTCGTGGTAGAATCAGCACCATCTAGTAGAAGCTTTACATTAGAGCAACAAGCTGTGCTGATATGACTTAAACCAAAGAAACTCAAAGTGCTATTTCTTCTTGAAAATCCTTGCCCATTCAACTAAATCAGCAATATAAGCTTTTGTTATACTCTCTTTTGAAATATGAATAAAGGGAATCTAGAAGACTTGGCATCTGGAAAATTTGAAGTTTTTGTCAAAGCGATGATGGTAGATCGCACCAGGCACTTTATCCCTTTCAAAGCTGTGTATTATGCAATAATGCCCATATAACGCTCCAAGCTTTCATCAAGATATGCAACCATCAGTTGTGGATGTGGTCCGGCCTTCTTTTATTATTCTTTGACTGTCATTTGAATACAATTGGGATTGGAAGACCTTCAGTGAAAACTGAGTTCATTGTTCATCTTTTTAATGGCCTGCCATTGCTGCAATGGTCCACCAAGGATGGGGTAGTAGAAGTGGTCAGCTTTCAGATGCAGGCATCTGGGTGTATATTGTCAACTCTAACAAATTAAAACTGATTTTTTGAGGGTCTTTTAATGACCTGGGGACAAAACCTTTTACCTATCAAATGATGCTGAAGTTACTATCCAACAGACTGATAATGAGTGTGAGTCACTGCTGCTCGCCTGCCAATCGGGTATTTGGTATTCAGTGGCATATTGCAGTGGTAGAATTGGATCTGATGGCACTTCAGGGACATTTTGATACAATTTGCTGTGGGAGAACAGACATCAGCTCTAGAAGACCAGATGGCAGTGGCATTCTTATTTGGAGGTATTGGTTTATTGGCAGCAATAAGGGCAGGATAAACATTTAATTTTTATAATGCTATAAACTTTACTTTTATTTATTTTATTAGCATGATTATTGTTCGAGAAAAGAAAAAAAATTCATTGCCTGTATTTATTTTCTGACCATCATTATTGCCTGTTTCAAGATTATTATTGAAAATAAATTAGTCATATGAGGAAGAAGGTTTTAAAAGGTTTTATCTGCTCTGCATGTCAAATATACTAGGCATGCCATTGCATTGCTATTTTATTGTTTTGATATCCTTTTTAATGGGCACATTACTGAAACATAGTTATTTTCATTCATTTATTGCAAATGATTGGGGAGCAGTGTGGTGAGCTCTCACCTCACAATCAGAAGGATGTGAGTTCAATCCTAGGTAGTGGCAGATATTTCTCTCTCTGGGTGTAAAGAGAAAATATCTGCTGTGAGATGCACATAGGTGTCTGGAATGGCATCAGGCCAGTAAATGCTCAGCTCCATTCAGTCACTATGATTCCATCCTGATGCAAGAAATGACAGGGTTATTAAAAAGGGGGGAAATGCAAACTGGATTGGGCCCATAGAAATGTAGCTGACATATGGCTGGATTCTAGCTGAATCTGCTTTCTGAAACATTCTTATGTGAAATCCTTATGTGAATTTTATAATTAGCTTAAGACATATCTAGCATGAAAAGGCTGATTTAAATTGTTTTGTCAAATATTTTACCCTTAATCTGAACATGTTTTGTCAAATATTTTACCCTTAATCTGAACATGTTCAAATTCATTTTATCATTCTGCTTTACTGTAGTTGTGATACAAATGTACCTTGTGACAGGAAAGTTAAGAAACATTTGCACGTTTATCCTGAGACTAAATGAGGCACAGGAATCCCTGAAATCTCCTGCTAGCAACCAGCACCTTTAGGGCCACATCTTCTCAATATATAAAAACTTGGACTAACCAAAAGGCCAAAAGCAAACCATGATAGGAATAGACTATTAATTCACTGCCTGCAGAAGTCCTATCCTCTTGGCAATTCACCTCGTCTAGTTTTGGAGCTGACAAAGATGTCAAAAGACAAAAATGTCTCTTCTCCTGCACTTCTGTCTTGCTTATCAGTTATGATATTACATCCCTTAGAGTAAAATATTAGATGTGCCCTGCATGCATAGTCTTTATAGGCTTTTTCAAAAAGTTCCCATTTCTTATTTTACCTCAACTTGTCTCTATAGAAGAAGCCCAAAATGGCATCATTAAATTGTAAGATCTATAAAATAATAGAGAAAAATGTTATTCTGCTGAAAAGTGGTTCAAATGCATACAATTATTTTCAGAATGACAATAATAAATAACTGGTCAGCGTTGACTTTACTGACATACATTGTACATATTAATAAATGTTTACAAACTACTTTATTTCACTGCTTTTAAAAAATAGTCTTTTCAGTTAGAGTCCAAGCATAATTAACATTAACCTATTGTATAATAAATAGATTTTCCTTGCAGTGTGCAAATATATGAGAAGGTCAGTTCAAGTGAAAAAGCACTAACAATGAATCGAGGATCTTCAATTTTCTGTCACTTAAAAAGTAATGATTATTAATAACCCCCAAAAGTCAAGAAATAGCATCCTCAGAAACTCATTCTGGATTAACTTGCCTCATAAACCTTTAAAGTGACAGCATTAGCTGATAGAATTTAGAAGACCTGCTGTAGTAAGAGATATTTCTTTTACAGCACATACTTATCAAATCTTTATTTCTCCAATGTTGCTCTCACATTCATCTCTCTCATCTAAACAAATATACTGTTTTATGTCATGTTTTTTCCCCTTGCGGTAGAATATAATACATCCAAGAAAAAAGTCCTCTGTGTTTTTAATTAATATTGAAGGGAGATTTAATGTTTCTATTCCCATCTTCCTTTCTTAAGATACTCAATTCTAATATTGACAAAAGCTTGAAGCTTTCCAAACAACCATATACAAGGCAGCCTCATTGTGTCACATTTCAGAGTGAGGCATCTTTGTGATAGAGAAGACAGCATGATTATTCAGGTTTGAAATATTTTGTTCTTGAAAAACTAGAAGCATATGAGACAAGAATAATGTCTAAAGATAAAGCAGCAACTAAATAAACATGGAGAATAAATATAGATAGATTTCAAATGATGAGTAAATGAAGCAGAGTTACTCTGGTACTGAAAGAACATGAGTTCATTGTAAAAATCAGAAGTCTACCTTGAGTGTTGATGAGGAAGTGTAAGGGTGGCAAATGACAAAATGTGTGTATGTATATGTGTCTCATGTATATGCTGTAACTTAACATATTTATCTTTGACATCAGGATGCAAATATGTAATTTTCATGAAATATCACCATGTACTTCATTATGCTGATGTATGTGGTTTGTAGAGGATGGTGTTTAAAGTACCAGTAACTTTAACTATTGATATCTTCATTCAGAAGATAGACCCGTGGTGGTGAACCTATGGCACATGTGCCACAGGTGGCATCCGGAGCCATATTTCCTGGCACGTGAGCCATCAGTTCCAGCGCTCAGCCTTCTGGAGGGCTGGGGGAAGCCATTTTTGCCCTCCTCAGGCTTCAGGGAAGCCTCCATAGCTGGGGGGAGGGATAAAAACAGGCCCAACAGGCCAACCGGAAGTTTGGAAATGATCCATTTCTGGCTTCTGGAGGGCCTCCGGGGCACTAGGGGAGACCGTTTTTGCCCTCCCCAGGCTTCAGGAAAGCCTCCAGATCCCGGGGAAGGTGAAAACTCCATGCCGCGGGTGGTGGTGGTTTGTGCACACATGCGTGGGATGTGGATCATGCACGCATGCCAGGTGGGTGAGGTGCAATTGAATTGTGGGTTTGGGCACACATGCACGTGCGATAGCACTCCTTTACAAAAAGGTTCGCCATCACTGAGATAGACCAATAGTTTGGGATACATTTGACTGGTTTTTAATAGCACTCATCATTTAACAATTAAAGTCAAATGGTAATATTTGACCTTGAATAAAGTAGCAATAGCCAAATAATTTGCACAATGGTGGAATGGTCAAAAATCGCAAAATCATACTAGATGTCTATGAAAATCTTGTCAGCTGAAAAGTGTCAAGCATTCCACTAAGTCATTGAGCCATAGAAGTATATAATTAATGCAAAACAAAACAACTGTCCAAGCAGAATATAACAGAAACTGACAATAAAAATATTGCCTCTAGAATGACCATCAAAATTATTGCAAAAAGAAATAATTTGTTATCAAGGAAAAGAAATGCTATAAATAATGCAAGCAGCTGCCCCACAGTAGCAGATGTATATTTTACATGGTTACATTACTGCCATCCTATTACTGAGCAACCTGGAGTAGGAAGCACTGTGTTTTAGATTTAAATGAATTTGAAAATAAAATCACACAGTGTGTGATTGTCAAATTTTAAGTAGACTTTCTTGGAATCATATCAAAGCTGAAGCAGATGTATTGAATTTCATTATTGATTCAGAGACTCATATGAGCATGGTGACAGGGTCAGTCCCTTAGCAAAAATTGATAACGCCTTTCCCAAGTGTTCAATATAAATAAGGAAAAAGGAGAGAAGAAAAGATCGTAGCTAACATCTTTGGCTTCTATACATACTATGTTTTTAATAAATCAAACTGTTTTGGGATAGAGTTGTTGAAGTAACATACTAGAGCAGTATTACCTTGAACTTGGCAACTTTAAAGTGTGCAGACATCAATTCCTAGAGTTCCCAAGCCAGTATGAGAGATGACGTTCACACATTAAAGTTGCCAACTTGGAAAAACACTCTACTAGAGGAGTGCTCTAGACTTCAATGCTTTTTCTTAGTCTCTCTCTCAGAAGCAAAGATGGAAAGGGAGGATCTGTGGGACTCAGCTGTAAGTAATGAAAGATTGCTTAGAAAATGCAAGTCTGCCTGCTTTCTACTTCTGCTCCCTATTCACTATTTCAACTGTCATTATAGTTCCCTAGATATTAGTGCTAATTGAGCAGAAAACAAAAAAAGCTATAAGCAGTGTTTCATTCATCATCATTTCTAAGCCCCTGCAGCTATCCTTCTGAAATACGCAAGTTTTTTGCCTAGAGTCATTTTTATGATATATGTCATTTTTATATAATATCCTATTAAAACAAGCTCAAAGTAGAGGAAAGGGAATCACTTCCCTCTTCCAGATTTAAAAATCAGTGTTCCTAATCTTCTGAAATATTGCTGGCTTTTTATCTAGGGTTTCTTCTACAGTCTGTGACACTTCATAACATTCTCACTTTGGAAAATGCACATCCTTTTTGTGGTTGTAATGTAAATGTACAGTAATTTATTAATCTGGAACTTAGCTAGTTTGATCCTAGCTAAGGGACATATTTGCCAGCTGTTTTCATTTAATTATGCCAAGAAAAAAGATTTTCCTTGTATTAAAAAAGTAAAGTTAGCTAGAACAAAAACTCCCCAGTGTGAAAATCTGCTACAGAGAAAGTTATAGTCACTGGTTGATTTCACTTTTTAGCCAAGAGTTTCAATAAGATTCAGATTCAGGCCCAAGTTGAGTTAAAGGGCTTCCAGATCAATCTGGATTGTACTAAACTATATCCCAAATTGCCAATTCAGGATTCAAATAGAATAGTGACACAACTAATTATGGGATATAAAATGCCTCCAATTAAGTCTTCCAGGAAAGTCCTACTATCTCAGCTGTGGTTGTACACATCACTTTCTCATAATAGTACCTGCCCTGTAGATCTCTCCCTTCAGGTTTGGTAGTGCCAAGGTTTATAAGTTTTGGATACCTTTTAAACACAAACCATTTTAAGTTAGTTCAATAGCCATTTCACTCTCTTTTGTCAGAAAAAGAATCTTAATGCTTTCAATGTTAGTTTGTATTTGATTTGCAAACCACTTGAAGACTATTTTCTATGAGAAACAACATAAAATACTTTTAGTAAAGGGACAACTAAAATATATGGAAAATAGATTGAGATTGTTTATACATTAGAATATTTTTAATCAGTTGTATGTTGAATGACATACACTTACTATTGTAGCCAGAAGATGTATGTCCAAGGACATTTTACTTAAAGTAGAGCAGGAGGAATAAATACATAATGAACAGGCACTGCACACAAATATAAGAAGGGGAAAAGAGAGAGAGAGAGAGAGAGAACTTTCTTCTAAAATGTGCTATGACTGTGAGAGCAGGGATGGCCCTAAAGAACACAATATCCCAATCAAGGATAAAGCCACACCCCAACAGCACTGGCAGGATAAGCTACTGTATATAAACAGGGAGCAAACACCACGCTCACTTGATTGATATTAGTTGGTAATGAAACGTCCACAGGTGATATTCAATCTGTTTGGACTGGTTCATCTGAACTGGTAGTGGAAATTGTGGGTGGGCCTGCCCCCCACCTCCTGCCCCCCACCTCCTGCCCCCCAACCCGCCGCACCTGGCTCTATGCCATCCTATTTAGGCATGTTTTCAAGCCAAAGCGCATGCATGGAAGGCCGAGCGCATGTGTGGACAGGCTCACATTTGCGAACCGGTAAGGAAACTAAGTGAATACCACCCATGGAAATGTCTACAAGAAAGGAATCAAACTCTGAGAACTCCAAGGACTCCATAGTTCTGGCCTGAGCTAAAGAGGGCTTTTTTTCCTATTGGAACCACATATGGGTGTCAAATGCTTCAGTATCAAAGAAATTTGCATGTACACAAAACTTTGTCAAGGAA
Source organism: Natrix helvetica (assembly GCF_964273705.1). NCBI lineage: Eukaryota > Metazoa > Chordata > Lepidosauria > Squamata > Natricidae > Natrix > Natrix helvetica. The sequence continues at coordinate 60,659,574 of NC_138553.1, read as the reverse complement.
CAACTATTTATTATGTATGAATGCTTACAATAGCTTGCCCTGCCCACCGCTGTCAAGTACAAACCTCCAATAAACTGCACAGCTGTATGAAAAACTGCTCAACAAAATGATTGAAAAGTGATAAGCTAATGATCATGGATGCTTACCCCAGACTAAACAATATTATTCCACCCCCCCCATAGTTTACTAGCTACCATCATCTCATCCTTCTGCCCAGATTTCCTTAGGATGAAGACAGCAGAAGCAGAGTTGTGAATGGGAGCTCAGCTCCTCTACTCCCATTCTGTCTCAAATTATCTGAAATGCTTGCTCTGATATTTGTCTTTGGCATTTTGGCTTCATTAAGCGCATCTAAAGCAGCACACATTCAAAAGAGCCCAATCACTCTCTGTGGTATAAATATGACTCAGCTGGCCACACTAGTGTTCTCAGCAGCCCCTCTACCCTAGGCTTCTCTCTGGCCAAATCAGCCCCTTTGTCCAGGCAGAGAATCTCATCTTGCTTCTCAATTTTTAAAAAAATTCATATTGGCAAACATGTCTGAAAGCCGGAGAAGTATGTCAAAAAAGTCAAGATTGTACACTTGAAGGTCTTCCTTTTTTATCTGCACATGTTGCTTTGATTGCATGGTTGCACCAATTCTCTTCTTCCATAAGCCCCTCCCCAGCACTCCTTGAAACAGTGGTACTTAATTTGCAGCCACATTTTCAGTGGGCATTGCTATTTTAGTTCCTATATAAGGAATGAGCCACCATTTGATCTTTGATCAATAACCCTAGAAAGAGTTTGGAATTGTGTTTTTAAACCACAACAGGGAGTATTTCTGCTAATATTAGTTAAAAGAAGAAAGAAGAAAAAGGAATGTCTGCTTTCCCTCAATTGCAAATGCCTTGATTCCTCAAACCAAACCTAGATTCCTCAAACTTATTCCTTTTGAGGGCTTCCCTAAATTCAGCATCTGAATGCAGAGAAATATGTAAAGCAGAACTAAAGAAGCTTAGACCTTGTTCTAGTAAGTATGCTGTAAATTAGTACAATGTAAAAACTATTGGCCAACAAAGCCTGTGTTTAGTGTCAATTTCCATATCAATTTGTCTGATATGGTTCCAGTATTGGCCTTCAGTATTTGATCACCATTTGACTTTTAGATATTTGAATATTATTTCAGGATATAACAAGAAATATTTCACATTTCAATTATTTGGGGTTATTGTGAAATACTCCATATTTTCTAAGCATATGTGTTCTGTCACTTGATTTCCTTATTGGAAAAGAGTTGGGTTTCCTTTAAAAGCTGATCCTTGATAGGAAATAGATTTTCTGGTCCCTGAGTCATTATCTGGCAGATAGTGAGCCTGTATATAGTTGATAATTCCTGATTGAGATAAGGTTGATATTCGGTGTACTGATACTTATATGATTTGCCTCTAAAGGCAACTATTGTCAGCTGGGAATAAAGAATGGGCATAAGGCAAAGGTACTTTAGATAACATTGGAAGCAGAGCAGAGGAATAAAATATTGGGCCAAAGTTCTCACTCTCTTAACAATATTCATTGTGCCCTATAAAGGAGTCTTCAAATGTTTGTGAGGAGCAAGTATGTTCTTGCCAGAGTGGTAGTAACATTCAACTATGAAACTACTTGGTTTTTCAGAGAGAAAAATGTCTTCAATGGTTCCCAACAAGAGAAGGGGATGAACAGTGTTTATGGGAATAAGTTCTTCATGTTCACTACAGGTTATGGCCCTTATACAGTCTTGACTGATCTTGGGAAACTAAACAGAATTGGTCTACTTACATAGTACATGGATGTGAAAACACCAAGAGGTTTTAAGGCTGAGAAGTAAAATGAAAAGAAATATTGGGAAAATGCAATAGCAGCCTAAGTGTTGTCAACAGAGATGTCTGCAGGTTATGGTAAAAAAAGGCAAATTGTTGTCATGTTGGTTGCTGTTAGATACTTCCCCCCTCTATTGCGGTTAAACAATAGAAGTCTCCACTCAGGTCCTCTGTTGCAGGCGGGAACAGAGGAGCACCAGATTGGCTGAGAGGCTGGACAGCTCCCATTTAAAAAGGGGAGCTGGCCGACCATCTCCTCAATGGATGTTTGCACGTACTTCAATAAAGAGCTGTTATCTAACAGGTGCAAAGGAAAGTTTGCCTATTTTTATGTCCATTATCTGCATGATGTACATTAAAAAACATCTGAAGCTTCACTTGTGCCATTTCAGCTGCAACCTTGCCCCCCCCCCCAAACTTGATTGTTAAGGAATCAACATATAATGACCAGGAATCAATCTTTTATACAATAAGATATTGGCTACAATTCCTTTAAAAAATGGCTTAATATCCAAATTATGACAAGTTGACAGAGCTAACTAAGTACATTTCCTTGTTTTTGAGATGAAATATTGTTCTGACTCCATTCTTTTAATTTTCTTTGTACTGTAGTACATGGTAAGTGCCGTATTGTAACTGCATTAAAATAATTTCACTTCAGTATCTAACAAGGATTTAGCTATATGCAAGTTTATAAAATATTTAATAGATGGCACCTTTGATATTTAACTACCCACATTAAAAGGGGAGGTAAGGGGAATCGTGCAATCATTTCTTTTGGAAATGAAATTCCAAGCATGTGAGCTTAAAACAGTTTCAAAATACAAAGCATTTGTTGCATGCAGCATTTGCCACTAGAGGTCTCTCTTGGAACAGCTTTCTTTTGAATTAAAGGAAGACTTCTTTAAATATTTTACTCAAAAGAACAGTTTTAGCTTTTTGATTGGAATTCCTCCCTTTAACTTATGCCAGAGAAAGATATAATGCCTCCTTAACCAGTTCACCTGCTGATGAGTAGATGTTGGCTTGACTGAATGAATCATCTTGGATATTTTAATACACAATGGGTAGACTTTGGCACAGAAGTCTGAGCTTTCACCCTGGTTTTCCAAAGACTGAATATTCTGACCAGATAAAAACAATACAGTAAAAGTGCCTTACTGTTGAGAGACAGGCAGCGTGAGACTTTCAGCTCCACTGAAAATGTTTAAGATTCAACATATACTTAGATCCTGTAATTGCAAGCACAAACCCTTTTTGACTCCTCTTCGAAGAGAAAGGTTGAGTGCATCCTTATGATTTTACTTTACCCATTTTTTTTTTAATAAAAATGAATTGGAAATACTCTATTGAAGGCACACATTTATCTTTTATTAAAAATAGTCATAAGGTTTATTCCATTGGGCAAAGACAGCTGAAAGAATGTAAAGTAGCCAGGATGGTATAAGTCATACTTTATTTCATTGTGAATATGACCAGGTCAAATATGCATAGTAGCAAATCATCATTGCTTAGTCTCTGAAGCTATCTGGACTCATTGAATCCCTCCCCCACACCCCCTGCTAGATTAGGGTTTGGAATTATTTTTCTTAGTCAGCAAATCCTTTTGCAAAGTTTTGGCAGAAACATTGTTTCATTTAGTTTATTTTAATTATCTAGGGGTTTTTAAATACTGTATTTTAATTGTTTTATTTATCAGCCGACCTCCTCCTTGTGTATGTCTCGGTATATGTCTCTGTTATATGTTTGTTTTGTCCACATATTTATTTCATATGTTTCATTGTACGCCGCCCCGAGTCCTTCGGGAGAGGGTGCGGCTAAGAAATAAAAATTTATTTATTATTTATTTATTATTTATTCCATTTATGATCGTAGAGCAATCACACACAAAAAGAGATAAAGGCAAAGAAAAAGTATTCCTTCCAGATAAAACAACCAAGAAACCTAAACTATGCTAAGGTCTTGCAAATGTCTATTGGAAATCTGACTGCTGCAGAGTAGCAGCTACATTTTTCAAAGAAAGAATAGGATGAAGGAAGTATGGGACAGGTTAACAGGGTACCTGAAAAAATTCACCTTCTAATATACCCCAAGGCATGCATTATTTTAAGGGTGACTTTAATGTCAGGTGATAATAGATCAATTTATTCTAAGGAGAAAGCAATTTTAGACTCAGTGAAGTTGAGATGACCTGCACTTAGCATGTCCACAATACCCTTGTGGGTTATTTACTTTTCCCAATATTGTGTTTCTATCTTTACATTCTGAATTAATTTACATTGCCGATACCATAACCCTAGCTAGCAGGATTCCAATAGAAAACTGCAATGTTGGTGTCAAACTAAAATTACTTGCAAATTTTGGCCTGATGCTTTCATTGCTTCCAAAAGAAGACTCCAAAACATTTTCCGTCCTTCTACATCACCATAAACATGTTTTTGAATCTTGTCTGAATCTACTTATAAATCTCTGTTGGTGAATCAAATCAGTTATCAATTTAAAGATTTACAAAGGTTAAACAATTTTATAGTCTACATCAAAGGTAAGTTGTAGCATTTTTCTCTTGAATACCAGAGGAAAATTTCAGTCAGGAATAAACAGAGGTAGAACACATAAGAACCTAACTGAATATCTGAATAACTGAACAAAATATCTGAACATGAAGTCCCATAACTGCATACACAATTGCTCTTTTCCTCCAGAGATTTACATTTACTTGTACAAAATTAGACCATTTCTGTGCAATAAAAAGCACTTTTCAGTATTTTGGCTTTTCTCAGCGTTCTGATACTGGCCATTGAGTTGAGTAGATCAAAACCAACAGAGGAGAGGAAACACAGAATATTCTTAATACAGAATCTAGTGTTAGGGAAAGGGGTTGGAGTGGGAATAATTGTCCTCTGGGCCTCTTGAAGTTTTAAAAAGTCCCTGGGGAGAGCCTTTCATTCAGCCTTAAGTAGGTATTATGAAAGATCAGCTGGGGTTCAACAAAAGAGAAAGCAAAGGAAGCTGGGAGCTGATATTCAAAGACCCAATCTGCGCCCATCCACATTGTTTCACTATTTTCTTAACATTGGCAACAATAGTTTCTTTTGTATTCCAGAGCTCACCAAAATGCATATTAATGCTGTTTCCTTTCTGAGTCTTCCAGCACAATCTATTTCTCTCTCTCGAAAAAGTAAGAACTTTTCTTGGCCTATTTGTAGTGCCCAGTCATTTATGTTAAGGGTGGCTTTTGTACCATTTCTCACAGGTCAACATAAAGAAATCAAAATAGCCAATATTGTTTCTCCCCAATCCCCCTTCTCCCATCAATATTTTTTGGTTCCTTGTTGGATTTGTTTTCTTATTTTTTTTAGCTTGCCTAATTATTCTTCTATACTTATATTAGTGTATAATATATAGAGACATGGTGGCTCAGTGGCTAAGCTTGTTGATCAGAAAGGTCAGCAGTTTGGCGGTTCAAATTCCTAGCACCACATAACGGAGTGAGCTCCCGTTACTTGTCCCAGCTTCTGCCAACATAGCAGTTTTAAAGCACATAAAAATGCAAGTAGAAAAATAGGAACCACTTTTGGTGGGAAGGTAACAGCATTCCATGTGCCTTTGACATTTAATCTTGCCAGGCACATGATCATGGAGACGTCTTCAGACAGCGCTGGCTCTTCAGCTTTGAAACCGAGATGAGCACAAGGAATAATCTTGGGCATTGAAAAACTACTCTTAAAAATTTCAATCTCCCCAACTGTAGGGCTAGAATCTACCATGGCACATGGATGTCAAACTCACAACATCACGTTGTCAACACATGATGTATCACAACAAATAAAAGCTGGGGTATTTAGCTAAGGAATATATAACAAAGGAATTAACATGGATAACTGATATTTAGAAGAGAGGGCAGTATTGGCATCAAGTATAAAAAATGGAAGAAACTGGGTGGGTTTTTTGAATTGTCTGTTTAAATAGCTATGCTGGGAACCATCCTGCTAGGGTTCCTCCAAGCTGCCCCAAGGACAAAGGATTCTTTGAAGGTTTTTGAATCAGTCACTTGCAAGATTCTGCTGTTATAGTCAATTTCAATGAAAGTCATTTTAGCCTTCCTGTGGATCTTATTTCCAGGTCTGGTCTACCTAGTGAAGCTGACTTCAGTCCTGATTTTGTTGTATCTTTGCTTTCTTCTTATACTTCAGTAACAGTAGGGAGGTGTGTGTCTTCCAAATGTTACCTTGTTCTCGATATAAAATATGTTTCATTCCTTTTGCCTAGGCAATGGTCCCTACAAATCTCTGCCAAGATTATCTGTCTTCCTCCCCCTACCAGCTCTTTACCCTGTCTCAAATTAGAGTGTTATTTATGCCAGACTTAGTATGTATAAATAAATAAATAAATGCTATTTTCTTTTCTTTTCTGCTGATTGTTCAACCTAAGAACTCTTTTAATGTGAGTAATGATAATATTATCCACTAAGTCATGTCTGACTCTTGGTGACTTTATGATAAATATAAGTGCCTGGCCTAATATTCTAATTCCCAGCTACATTTTTTCTTAGTGTCACAGAAAGGTGAATTACAGCAAGCTACCAATTGTGACACATATTTCAGATTACCCACACTGTCTAGCAATAAGTCTTTAAGTTCTTTGATCTGGAAATCTTAGGATTTGAACCTGGAATCTTTTATGAAAATCACAAAGATCTTCATCAGAGTTATAGTTCTTCTCAGTCTAAGGAAATCACTTACTGTATTCTGCTTTTAAAAAGTTTGATTTAGTAAAGGGTTTATGTAAAACTAAAGTTGAGTTGAGATTTTTCCAATGCTTTAAAAAGATAAGGGGGGGAGGGGGATGTCAGAAATTAATGGAATTGTGTGTGTGAGAGAGAGAGGGGGGAGAGTGAAAGGGAGGGAGAGGGAGAGAATATAAAACAACATGAGACAGAATGATATTGGGCAGATCCCTAGGACTGTTGCAATCACTCTATGTTAGTGATGCCAGCAGATATTTGGAAATTTGCACTGTAACTTGGGAAATATTTCTTTCTGTCAAATTGCTATGGAAAGGTTTAGAGCCAAGGTAGTTATTCCAAACCTGGATGGGCCTGTAATCTATGGCAAAAACTAGTAGAAGCCCAGTTGGGTAGACAGCACTTCTCTCCCTGCTCCTGAACAGCCTCTTACACAATGCCTGGCACTTTATAACAAGCAAGTTATAAAACCAATTAAATTTAAATAAACACATATCAATGGTTCAAGAGTTATGAAATCCTATATAAATATACAAATATTGGAAACTGGGAAATTGGTCAAGGAATTAGATTTTTAAATATGCAAGTAGAACTGAAAAGCTAAAGCCACAATTAAATCTAACTTATTGCTCTTCCTCCCCCTCCATAGTTGTACTGATTTCAGGTTTCAGTTTTATTGCATTTCTCTATATATACTTTTCTGTACTAGAGAGTTAAATCACAGCATAGTCTCAAATGTAGTTTGGAAACAGGCCTGACTTTCACTAGATTTTAGCTCCTGTCAAGCAGGCTTAGAATATTGCTCTTTTAATGCTATTTTTGAAATATTGTGCATTTTTACTGCCATAAATCTTCTAAAATAGCTTTTGAAGTAGTGATACAATAACATAAGCCCATATTCTTTGCTTACAAAGAAATCTTGGCATAAATACATAGGAATATTAAAGAACAATTGCCTTTAGCAGCCAAGGCTGTTAAATCATCCACAAGCTATCATCAAGAATTGAAATCTGCCTGCATATTTTTGATATTATGTTTGGCTGTCTAATCAAAGCAGTATGTAAACTGTTGGCAAGTAGAAAGGTAAACCAAGACAACCTTGTTTACAAGTTACATCTGTGTTCCTGGAGATTTTCTGAAAAGCCAAAGCAAAACACAAAAATAGTATTGCAATGAAGCAATGTTTTTGTTCTGGATATAAATTCTCCACACATCACAAGTAATTTCTTTACTTGCATATCTTCCCACCACCCCCACCACCTCCTCCTCAGCTCTCCCATCAACTTTGAATGAATTTTCTCAGTTAGGGCATCTTATATATACAGGTTTAGATTATCTATGTCAACATAAAATACCAACATCAAATGTAATTGTAAATGTAAAGGAGAATTCTACGTGCCCACTATTTCTAAATTCTGATGGATTTGAATCTGCTCTCACCCACAATCTGCTAAAGGCCCAAAGTCTGAGTTAGGCAAAAGGTGGCAATCTTCTTTGTAATAATTATTCTTTATGTGACTCACAGGTAGTTGGTACTAATGCCCAAACATCTCACTCTTAGAAATACAAAAGCAATGATCATATTCTAGCAAGATTAGCACAATTTTTCAAGAGCTCAAGAAAAATGAAGTCTGTCCTCTGTGCCATGGTATTTCATTTTTCCAATGCCAGCAAATTTTTGTCTTTGTTTAGATCTAGGATAACACAAGGACTTTCTGCTAGATTGGTAAAGGTGATGCAAACTGGGCTTTTAACTTCCCAGAAGCAGTTTCTAAAAACAAGTTCACAAACTATGATTTAAAAAAAATATTATTTATCTGTGATGGTTTTTATATTGTGATATGACTTTAATCATAACTTTGTTGTAAAATGCCCAGAGTAACTTTTTGTGACTATATAAATTTGCTAAATAAATAAATCGACATATTAAATCTCTTTTCAGGGTTACTATTAGCATTCATGATATAGAGGTACAACTAATTTTTGCAAACATTGCTGTAATTTTATGGATGAATAGAAGAGAGGAACTCATGCAGGGTTCATTATTGTTGTGGTATGTAGGTGGTATGGTTTTTTAAAATCAATTTTAACTGTTTCGGGTTTGTTTCAACATATTTCATTAACTACGAGCAGATCTATACTTTCTGCTTGGCTCATTGCCAATATAGGCCAGACACTGCTTCTAGAATGCAAAAACAGATAAATTGTCTTCCCACCACTCCCACTGGTGTCTCCCAGCTTCAGTTCAAAACTGCTCTTGTTCGACTTCAGCTATCTTAACTCTTTCAAAATGGTTTGTATCCAGCACTTTTAGTAGCAATCCCAGTTAGAGCTGCAGGCACTCCTTTTCCAGCAGGGCTGCTCCATTCAGGCAATTCATCCTGTGCTGCTAGGGCTAACATGTTCTCAAGATTTTCTAATTTTGCAATGGATCCAAGGATGGCTGATAAATCAAGAACCTATTCTCCAAAGCTAGAAGCTCATGCTTCATACAAACTCTTCCAAGGAGCATACTAATAGTTTATGTCCAGGCTGGGTGAACCACATTTTCCACCCTCTGCTCATAATACTGCAAATATTCCTTTCCCTTCCCTTTCTTTTCTATATATTTAACTTCTTTAAGTTGCAATGTAAGAAGATTCCTTCTTTGTTTCTATGAAGCAAAACTGTTCAATCTTGCTGCAGTTTCCATGAAACCTCCGCCCTTTTCCTATTGTTATGACTATTTGTAGCATCAAAGCAATGGTGAACACACGAGAAAAGAAAGGGTCTGTGTTAGTGTCAAAAGATATAATGCCGGATGGAGTGGAGAGAGTGAAGGCATCTATAAAAGCAAAGTAAAAACATAAGGACCAGTGAGAAAGGAATAATCACCGAATGCATTGAAAATGTTACCTAGTTAGGCAATGAAACATCTGCAAGAATATAACAAGCTCATAGACCATCAATGACTTCACAAAGGAAAAGGTAAGTAGGGGTAGACCTATCCATGCAGCAGCCAATCACTAGGCTTGGCTTCCCTGAATGGATGGGAAGGACAAGCAGGAGGATTGTCAATTGGTTCTTGCAGTGGCCATCATTTGAATGAATGCCAGCCCAGTCTCATAGCCAGCATACAGAAATTCAGACTGAAGCTATGAACAGCATAGCGCACAAACTGTGCCCGTTCTAACACAGGTTTGTCCCGTGTCTTCCAATACAAGTTGAAAGGCAAATAAAGGTAAAGGAGAATAGGCACTGGGGTGACAGAATGCCTTGTTTTTATCAAGAACTTCACTGTGGGTGTCCCCTTCTTCAGCCAAATCTTCCTCTTTATTTCTTCCACGCTGAATTCAAATCTTTTGCTGGGACGTCAGTCAACCCTGCTTTTTGGGAGGCAGGCAATACAACGTATGGATGCCTTACAGTCATTTTAGAATCCAGCTCCTGAGCTTTTGTATTTTGAAAAAGTTGATTTATTTTAAAATTTTCTTCCTTTTCATGTAAAGAACTTCAAGGTAGCTCCACAGTTCTCCTCCTCAATAAATTAAGGTAAAACTGGAATGTTACAATGCAAGTCATAGGATATTTAAAATAAATAACAACCTTGATTTCTGTCAAAAGTCTTTTATGATATTTATTAAAATCTTAAGATTTCCCCATCCTAATGCAACTTTTTAAATTGTTCCCTATTTAAGAAAAAAAAAATCCCAAACACCATGTTGTGAGCTGCAGTTGAGAATGAGAATGCCAAAAAGAATAGTGCCACTTTAAGTACAAAATGGGCCCAAATGAACTGCCATCTCCTTTTTTAGTCTCTAGCTATTTGTTTTCACAATGTTGCAAGTTTCTATTATAACACTTGCCTGCCTGAAAAACTCTGGAAAGACTTTGGTTTCCATGGTGACACTTTTCTTTTTTCATACATATTTATCATTTAAAAGCAGGAAACCCACCCTCATTTTTTTTCTATCAGTGAATGCTACTTTTAGCACTTAATAACTGAAGTCAGCGCTGATTTATTTTTTGTGTCAGTGTGTCTTAAACATATCCCTCCTATCAATAAAAACTCATGGAGTGGCACAGTAATTTTCTTCTAAGTAGTTTATTTTAAACATGTCTTCTGAAAACATTCTTTGTCTCCCTTCCCCTCTAAACAGAATCATGTTCCCTTCTTAAACTCCTTTTCAATTAACACAGATACTTGGCCAGGTTTCTAACTATTGCATCCTGATCATGCCAAATATCATCTTTAGCTGGGCACAGAAATATCAATATAGTTGATTTTTTTAGTGAGTATTTTTGTTTTTTAAAAAAGACAATTGTAGTAACAATTTAACAAGAAAAAAATATGTCCAACCTTTCCCTGTTGACTAAAGCCATATAATATGGACCTTTTGGATTTTACTTCTCTTGAAGTGAAACCTGCTTTTGAATTCGAGCATAATTGCCTATTTCATAATCTGGGAAAACAAACATGTTATGTCAACACCCCGTGTTCACACTCCTTTTAACTGTTTGTATGCTATTGCTGTATGGTGAAGAAAACAAGTTAAACCGCAATGGATTCCAACTAGCAAGCATACTGAAAATTCAATGGTCTCAGTCCAGTTCTGAGTCTCAGTTCAATTCAGGTCTCCTGGGGCAGAGGGGATTTTTTTTTCACCCTCTAGAAAAAAAATGGAAATCAAAGGAATTGATCCCACTGTTCACTTCACCCAAAAGTATGATAATGTAGATGTGTCTTCATACCCTTGCTTATCCTTAAATCATCCCACAATAAGTGACTCTATTTTCTGAGTGGTGATTCAACCTTTTCTTAAAAAGTCCATTTAGAGGGTTCCAATAACATTTTAGGGCAAAAAGTGGGTCAAGCAAGCTAGAAATCCGGTGGGTGTTGTGGTCCGCCGTCGGCCTGTGGAGTTGGCAGCAGAGTCAGACAGTGAGGAGATTGGGGAGAAACATGGGCCAGTCGTGTATTCTGGGGAAGGCTCGGATGAGGGCTCTGCATCAGAGGCAGAGAGGGGGCCAGGGCCATCTGGGAGTTACATGCTGCTTCTGGAGCCTCTGAATCTGACATTGGCAAGGTAGAAGAACAGTGTGAGCCTGTTCCCAGTGTGCGCATGCACAGAGCTGCCTGAAGGCAAGAACAGTTAAGACAAAAAGGGTGACTCGGAAATAAGGCTTAGAGATGATTGGCCCCTCCCATAAGACATAAAAGAGGAGCAAATGGACATGAGCCTGTTGGAAGAAATGTCCTTCTGGGTTCTGCTCCAAGTGGGGAAAAAGACACTGGAGACATGGAGGCTGCTTGGAAAGATGGTTTTAATGGTGGACAGGACCGCATGGCTTGAGTCCTGAACAGAAAAGGTGATCACATGCTTCAATGTTGGTGGAGAAGAAGAGAAGGCAAAGGAAGAGAAGGGAAGAGCAGGCGTGAAGAAGGGCTTGCAGGGATTTTTATAATCTGTTCGGCCCCACCTGTTTCCTGTTCCTGTGTAAGAAATGTATTCTGATTGGTTGCCAGACTCCCATGGGCCCATGCAAGGGCAACCCTCTAGGCTGAGTTTGAATCCAGGTTTGATTGAGTTCAGCTGCCATGTGGTCAGTTGAGTAAAGGCTTATATTATCATGCCTTCATTGTCACTGCCAGAACTCTACACCCATCACTCTGGAGTTGAAGAGGAGAACTCTTTATTATGTAAAGTGGACTAGCTTGGCCTTCTTAATGGCCCATTGACAAAGTGGGGATGGGCCGGAAGCTGCAGGAATTTACTTTGTGTTTAAAATGTGTTTCTCCCTTTTTCACATCCAGGAAAATATAATATTCTGCCTTTTCAATATTTCCTAGGATATTTCATTTTTCTGGGAGAGGGCTGGGTGATAACTTCCTACAAGCCTTTGCAGGAAGCAAGTAGTTTATCTAGTCAGTTCAAGCTCTGAGAAGTCCTATTTGACTCTGTGCTACCTTTGGCCCAGGGGTGGTTTCAATTTTTTTTACTACCGGTTCTGTTGGCATGGCTTGTTTGGTGGGTGTGGCTTGTTGGTTGTGTGACTGGGCAAGCATGGCTTCATGGTCATGTGACTGGTTGGTCATGTGACTGGGTGGGCATAGCTGGTTGGTAATTTGACTGGGTGTGCATGGCCAACTTGATGTCACTCATGACAAGGAGCGCCTTGCCTGGCCTCTCCTTGCCTCAAAGGCCTCAACGAGATACAATTTCTCTGTCTATTTATTTACTACTTCTGAACATCCAAAATATACTATTTAATCGTATGTATATATGTCATATGTGTACATACATATTACATAGTATAAAGTGTGTATAGGCACACAAAAAAGATATGTTATCTACTATATATATATACTCTGTGTATGTACACACACATACACACAGAGCGAGTTCTTCTAACACTATACACATTCAACCTCACTTACTGTATTACACACTGTTTTTCTTCCCCCTCTCTTTCTGTCTCTCATTTTCCCACATTCCCTCCCTTTCTCTCTTTCTGTCCCCCCTCTCTTTCTCTTTCTCTTTCTCTTTCCCCTTCCTCCCTTTCTTTTTCCCTCCCCCTCTTTCTCTTTCTTTCTCATCCCCCTCTCTTTCTCTCTCCCCCTTCTTCTCTCTTTCTCTCTCTTTCCCTCCCTCCCCCCTTTCTTTCTCTTGCCCACTCTTTCTTCCCCCACTCCTTTGCCTGCCTCTTTGTCTCAAGGGCCCAAGTGGGACAAAGCAATTGGGAAAGGATTGGTGCCGGGGGGGGGGGGGATAAGGTAAGGAGGAGAAACAGAGACATCTCAGTAGCTTTTCCAGTGGAGGTTCCTGTGTTGGGATGCCCAGTGTCCCTCCCCCAGCTGAGTGACAAAGAGGCGCTATTTAAAGAGATAGGCAAGCTGGTTTGGGGAAGGGAAGCAGCTTCACCTTCGTCATGGGCTCCAGGAGGAGAAGGGGACTCCATCTCCCTCATTGGGAAGTTCCCTCTCTCTCTGTTTCTCATCTCTCTTTTTCTCCCCCCTTCTCTCTTTCTCCATCTCTCTTTCTCCCATCTCTTTTCTCCCTCTCATTCTCTCTCCCTCTCTTTTTCTCTCTCTCATTCTCTCTTTCTCCATCTCTGTCTTTGTTTCTCATCTCTCTCTTTCTCCCCCCTCTCTCTCGTGTCTGTGTTTGTATGTGTGTGTGCATACAAGCCTGACAGAGGACAACTGCCCCTTCCTCTTTATCCCCCCTCTCTTGTGTGTGTGTGTGTGTGTGTGCATGCGTGTGTGTGCCACCAAACATGTGCATGGGGCACCTTTCCCCCTCCCCTCTGCTTTGTTTTTCTGCCCTCATTTTCACTTTGAAAAGGCCTTTGAACATATGCTGAGGAGGAGCCACTACCCTCCCCTCACTCAATCTCAATCTGCTGCTCAATCTCCCTCCTGCCTTCACCCAAAGCCTCGCCCTGCACCAAGAGGCTGAAGTTGGAATTTCTTTTCTCCCCTGTTGCATACCTTGGCAACACAACTGTTTCTCTCTGCCCCCTTTTCCAGCCAAGAGAGAGTGCCGGCAATGGCAGTGACCACTGAGGGAACCAGTCTGAGGGTGTGGCCAGCCTGGGTCACTATTTGTTCCAGTGACCAAGGCCGGCATACCACTGGTCTGAGCCGGTAGGGACCCACCTGTGGTTTGGCCTTGCAAAACTAATTGGCAATTAGGTCTCTGGCAGCGTTTCAAGGAAGATAAAGATGGGTGTTTATCAACATTACCCTGAAAGACTGTGGCAACTTGAGCAGACATCTGTCTGACTCTTTACAGACTGTTTGTGAATCATTATGGGCTGTGAATGACCATAATTCACAGCCCTTTAAATAAAAGATGGTTTTTGGGACTAAGATTGTGATTTATGCTTTCTCAGAAAGCCTAGGTCAGAACAGTGGGCTTCAGTCGGACCTTCGGGCTGTCCCTTCCTGTTCCATCTCCATTAACAAGGACTCAAGCACTAAATTTGGGAAATGTGAAATTATGACTACCCACCAATCCACTGAGGATGACCAAGCAGAAGGATGAATGGCAGGCAGATACAGTGCTACTGGGACCCAAAATGTAATGATCTAAGGACCAGGTAGAAAGAATGACATTGATTTTAAAGCAGATAATAGCCATTAATCATTGGGCTGGATAACATATTGACTTTGAGGATGTTTTTCGCATATACCCTATCATCATCTTACAAAAAATTGTCCAATTACTCAAAGTGAGGTATAGTATTTGCTGTTTAGACTAGAGGAAAGGGGTCCTAATATTCCATAAGGTTTGAGTATGTAGTGGTGTGTGGAAGACATTGCAATAACAGTTATATTTTTATACAATCAGGAACACAATAGCATCATTGTCTTAGATATTTAAAACATAACATCTTAGGATTTTAAACCCATGGAAAATTTTTGGGCTGCTCTGGGCCAACCCCCATGAAGAGGTATCTAGAATCCACCTACTATGTCCAAGCTATATTTCTGGGAGGTTTATGCATCAAAAGACACATGTGCTTTGTAACTTAATAATAACTGTGCAAGTTACAAGAGGTTGTTCTGCCATGAACAAATAGCACTAAAGTTAAAAATATTCCCCGATTGTATTTTCTAATTTTCTACTTATTGGAAATACAAATCAGAATGCTTAACGAAGAGCATCTCTTCCATATGTGCTTTCCACCGACTTCTTTCACATGTGCTTTGTGTTACAGAGCAGACTTATAATAATATAAATTATTTATAATAATAGAAATCTAGCCAGCTTCAGAAATGGCTTCTTTTGAAAATAAGCTCAATATAAAGGAGGAATAAGTGTTTTAATGAGTTAGTGCTATTTTAGTAAAAAGAGCAGTTGGAGAGATTTTAACATCTGAAATTTTATTGTAGGCCATAATTATAATGAAATTTATTTAGAAGGTGCATTACTTAGCTTGCTTTAGAATGATCCATTGTATTTCTGTCTTTATTACAAGCATTTTTCTTTTCTTTTGTCAAAATTTGGACGCACCTATCATATAAAACTTGTTCAGTCCAGAGCGTGATAACATCTCCTAGGTTTATTTATCCTCTATTGTACAGCTGAGGTGGTCTTCATATATGCACTAATAATGTTTACATTTATAAAATGGAACACAGACATTCTGCTGGAGTGAAAGATCATGAGGTCAACAAAACACAGAGATTAGATCATCTAAGTTGACTGTGATGCAGTGAAATTCACAGATCTCGATATTTGTCTTCTCATTGTGCAACTGAAGTCAAGATGTTACTTAGATAAGAAGTTTCTTCATTCTCTACCTTTTCAGTACTTAAAACAAACAAAAAAGAATGAGTACAACTTATCTGTTAGTTAAGATACTGAACAATTTTATAAACAATAAAGCAGCAATTCTCACATTACCACCATTCAGGATTCTTTTCTGTATCAGTTTATCTGCTGAAGAATTGTTGCACAAAGTTAGTGAAACATCATTTTAGATTAGTTTGGACATATATTAGTCGAAATATATTGTGGTCCGCCAGCAGCCAGTGGAGCTGGCAGCAGATTCAGACAGTGAGGAGGTTGGGGAGGAACATGGGCCAGGCTTGGAGTCTGGGAAAGGTTCTGATGAGGGCTCTGTGTCAGAGGCAGAGAGAGGGCCAGAGCCATCTGACAGTTATCAGTTGCCTTCAGAGTCAGACATCAGTGAGGCAGAAGAACAGTTGGAGCCTGTTCCCAGTGTGCACATGGACATTGTTGCCAGATGAAGGGAGCAGCTAAAGAACAGGGGTTGACTTGGGAGTAAGGCCACAGGTGGATGATGAATGGCCCCTCCCAGAGGAAATAAAAGAGGAGCAAAAGAGGAGTGGAGTTTGCAGGAGACAATTAGTTCGATTAATTGGCTTGTGCTCTCCGACACTCCTTCCAAATTTTGCAGATATCAGCCTGGCAGCTCTCCAAGCCAGATAAGGTCTGACTGTAAATCCTCCCTTGAAATACTTTGTTGGATGTGAATGAGCAGAATTCACAGTAAATTAATAAAAGGGCTTTTTGTCAAGACAAGGAGTTTGTTTCATGCTTTTGGGAAGCCTCAGTCAGAACAAAGTATACAATTGTGTAGAGTTGTAACCAGAACTGTTGGACTCAATATGGTCCTGCTGGAGCTTTTGATTTTATCTACTGTTTTCCTGAACCCAAAACAGAACAATTCTGATAAAGAACTTCTGAATGACATCTTTCTAAGGTTTTACCAATATATCTTTGGAAAACTAGTAAATGGATCTAAATAACATTTACAGAAATACTAATGATATTAGTGTTATTTCTGTAACATTGAATTTATATTTTATCTCTGGATAGAGTATTGCAGCCTGTTGCCTGGAGCAAATTTTTAAAAACTCGAGCACTTTTCCCTTTTCTCCCAATTCCTCAATGATGTTACTAGACTAAACTCTTTGAAGTATTCATTACTTTCTCATGGGAAGGGATTTTTTTAGAGAGATCAATTTTTTTCTTTCTTCCACAATCACAGCTCATGCTAAGAAGTCACATTTGAAATAAGAGTTGTTTTAAGCTTGTACCCTAAACTATCTGTCAAATAGGTCTGAAGACTGTTTTTGTACAGCAGAAAGATATTGTTGCCCATGCAAAAATTCCTTTCTGTATGATGTTGATATATGCCACCAGCATTTCCCAATATTACTTTTCCAGTTCATCCTTCTACAGAGATGTTGTTTTTTTAGATTTTGAAAAATAGAATAGGAATGCAGAACTTTCTAAAAACTTTAATCATTTTAAATTATCATTTATCCCATATGTGTTTGGGATAAACATCAATTCATCACAAGTACTGAAATGCTTCAACATTTTACTTAATTCTAAAGAATCCCAGGAATTGGAATTTGGTGAGGTACTGAAAAAACTAAGTTAAACTTCTACAATTCTATTTGCTAACTTTACTTCCCAGGATTCTGTAGGAAGAATGAACTGCTCTTAAATCACTAAGGATTGGGCCTGGGTAGGCCAGGTGTAGTTGCTTCATGACCTTTGATTGCATTTGTGAATATATGTTGCTAGCTTAGATATTGTGCAAAGGTACAATGCCAGGCTCCCGAGGAAAGGGTATAATCATATCCTTGATTTTAAAAAACCATGCATTTCTTATAATAAAATTATCCATTTCCCAAATCTAGGCTTGATGAAATCCACATGCCCTGGTATTTTTAGGTTTTAGATAGTGGATGATGAGCTAAATCCCACAAGGTATTGACCCCAAGGTCTTGCCAATTCATCTCCAATTTCTGATGTCAGATACTAAGTTGAACAAACAGATATGAATGTTTAATTATTCATGTCTATAATTATCTTTCTTTACATGTAGAGACACTTCAGTGTTGCCATTTTCAATTCACAATTCCACATACTTCCTGCACAAAATTACTTTCCACTATTCTATTTTTTTCCAATCAGTGCCCAATTTCTCTTTCTCCTGTCACAAAGCCAAGCAAATCAGCCCTGATTCTTCCAGGTCTGGAACTCTGAAATCCAAAGAAACATCATGTAATTCAAGTTTGCAATCTGAGTTTGGAGGGCAAAAGAGCCTAATGTGAACTATTTTCAACTTCCATTGGGAAAAAGAAAATATTGAAAAATTATAATGAGAAAGCTGCTGCTTTCTTTTTTTCCAGACCTGGATGAAAATAAGAGGGTTAGCAAACCCTTCAGAGGACATTCATGATGCTCAATTTTGGCCAGATATCATGAAGGGTATCCACTATATTTTTGGTTAAAAAAAAAATCTTTTTGGTAAGGCAGAGATGCAGGCCAGCACTCTAGACACCAAACTATCCAGCCAAAATCCTAAGTTATGTTGGTTAACGAAAGCAGAAATGTCATATCTTATCTTAAAAATAAGAAATTTTAAAGAATTATAATCAATGACATTTTCATTTGATTTTTCTTAGTGCCAAATTTGGCAGGACAATGAAGCTCAACCATTGATCTACTCTAATGGGATTTTTGTAACTTTGCTGCCCCTAAACACTGGATTTTGCTTGCAAACAGAGGATTGTCTTAATTTATTGACAGGCTGGGACCTTTCAAGAAAGGATTCCATCATGCACATCCATATTTTTGGAATATATGTATTGGATTTTTTTTTCCTATGGAAACTTTTTAAAGCCCCTCTAACTTATAGAACTCAATTTTGTCTTGCTGGGAATATTACATGTTTGTTTGTTTGTTTATTTGAAATATTTATATAGCTGCCCATTTTATGTCAAAATCTGAGTAAGTTCCCACCAGGAGCAGAATGCAAAGTTAAATGAGATTGAATGCCAGGGAGAGAGACAAGCCAAAGAAGGAGGGTGACATAGAAAACATCATTTGTTAATCTGCTAGCATACATTTAGACTAATGTTTATAAATAGTCTAACAACTAGAATCTTAGTTTTATATTCAGCATGATTGTGGCAGGTTTGTAATAAAATGTAACTCATACACAGACTATGGAGTTGACAGGCAGACTAAAGATACATCGGAACTGAGTTGGATAAGGGTGGTAATTTTGCCTTTCAGAGATCCATCCTGCTGTGTTTTAAGGTCTTTTAGCAATTTTAATGACAAATCTAAGACTCCGAGTTAATATTCATGAATACCTTACCTGTGACCAGGACTCTACTCCTGAAGTCTAGTACAGGATTCTTGATAGTGTAATAATGCTTGACTGGCAGATTCCTACCTGAGCTCCTGGATTTCTGCTCGTGATGAAGTCCTCTTGATATTGATTGACTTCATATCCATGAATGACAGTGAGGGTCAAGAACTTTAGAAAGTATATATCCCCCCCAGCTGATAGTTAAATTGTCCTCTTTACAGTGAAATGTGATGGTTCAAAGAAATAACCTCCTGTCAACTTGAGAGGGAGACATTGAAATTGGTCTTTTAGCTAGCATATGTAGTTGATGTTCTTTTATTTATTATTAGTGTTATTTGTTCTTTGATGTTCAACATTTACAGAATAAATATAAAGGGTGAATAAAGTCAGAATCAAGATACACTTCCATTTTACTCCCTTTGAATTGATATAGGATGTAACTGGGTGGTTGGGTTGAGAAAGGGTGAGCTACAGAGACATATGAAACTGGTATAGTGTTTTTCTTGTACAATTTTGTAAGACTTCGTGGATAATATAGCCAATTTTACTCATGGCCTGCCACTGGGCATTGACTCAAATTCGGCCTTTAAGTATATAAATTTATAAAGTTTGATAAAAATATATTTGTTGCTATATGGATGTATTTTAACCCTCTCTAAAGCTAGTTTGTTCTGCAATGACATTGTTCTAAATCAACCAGTCAACCAATTTACCTTTTAAATGTCCAGCATACAGCTTATGTAGTGGAACTGTTTTAACAGATTAACAGAGTTGGACCTTGTAGGTCATCTAGTCCAACTCCCTGCCCAAGTAGGAGACCCTACACCATTTCTTACAGATGGCAGCCCAGTCTCTTCTTGAAAGCTTTCAGTGGTGAAGTTCCCCCAACTTCTGAAGGCAAGCTGTTCCATTGGTTGATTGCTGTCACAGTCAGAAAATTATTTCTTATTTCCAAGTTGAATCTCTACTTGATCAGTTCCCATCCATTATTTTTGTCTGGCCTTCAGGTGTTTTGGAAAACAGGTTGACCCTCCTCTCTGTGACATCCCCTCAATTGAACAGTGGTAGATTTACCCAATTTTTAGGAAATATGAGCTATGCAATCTGAGTAAAAATATTTGCCAGGATTGAGGATTATTGTTTGTTCTTAGCCTTCAATAATTTCACAGGGAGAAAGTTTTGCCAGGGCTTTTACTTGCTTCAGCTGCATGGGGGGAAAAACCAACAGGAAATTGCAACCTGCTTCTGGGCAAAGCAATGTAGTGTTGCTGAAGTTAGTGTTGCTCTGGAATTGAGTCTCTCCACACAGTATCTGATTTTTATTAGGTTAGGACTCTCAAAATGATTTAAATTCCATTCCCAAATGTACATCCCAAGCTTAAGCACCCATTCTTAGTGGCCAGGTGTCTCTATCTCCTGTGCCACCTTAGCAAGCTTTTACATTAGCCGTCCTTAAAGGGGGTGGCATTCAGCAAAACACCTACTCAACAGCTTCTTTGCTCCTGTCTATTGGGAGAAATTAATTCAATCATTCACAATCTCTTTCATGGTTGTAAGTCAAGGACTATCTGTAGTTCCATTGTAACTACTTCCTGAATACCATCAGGGATGATGCCATCTGAATGAAGCAATATTCTTCTGTAGTAGCAAAAAAAAAAAGTCTCCATATTGGGGAACTCTAAAATCCTTATTGAACCAGATGAGAACAGAGTCGTAAGAATTCCTGGAGTATTGCAGCTATTGACCATGTAAGAGTGCTGGAAGGACAATGACTCAGGGGTACAACATGCCTACATAATGAAGGGCTCTTGATACTTTCTGAGTTTGGTTCTTTTCTTGCAGACATTTCATTCCCCAAATTAGGTAGTGTCATCAGCTAGCAACGAAGATGTTAACTAGTTTGGGAATGAAACATCTACAAGAAAACAGCCATGCTCAGAGAGTACCAAGGACTCCTCATTTCCCTGTGCCACACAATCTCCTTTATTGATACATAAATAAGCCAGATTCAATCCTTTCAGGCTAAGTAAAGATATGTCAGAATTGTGTCTGAAACTTGAAGCATGACACTTTCTATTACCTATAATTATTTGTGATGTGTTTATAGAAGATACAGTTCAAAGCACTGGGAAACCATAAAATTATTATTCTGTAGTTAGTCCAGCTGCTCTCTATGTTCTAAATATCAATATTCAAATATTGATATCAAAAAAATGGGCCTATATCTGTCACAAAACTATGAAATAGGATCACTTTATGTGGAGTATTTTTTTGTAGTCAATACTTTTCAGTATTGTTATGTTTAAAATGAATATTGCATATCCATTTTCCTAAACAAGTGTTTCTTGTTTTAAAAGTATGAACTGTGGGACATAAGTCTATTTTTATATATTATACATTTACAGGTATTTATGCTAAATTTGGTCTATAAAATTCAATGTGGAAGACTGCATTTTTTTTTGCTGACAGAGAGATTGGTGTACAAAATAGTTCAGGGGATGAAACCAATAATTGTTTTAGATTCTCTTGGGCTAGAATTGAATTTTATAATTAAAAGCAGAAGATGTTCCAAATCAAATAACACTGACACATAACATGGCATAATTTTTACCATCTGAACAGTTTCTAAGTTTTATTTCCAAACAGTCAAGTAAATTAAGGCTACAATTTAACACAGAGTTAAATGTAGTCAAGGTTATTCACTATGACAAAAAATCCCAATAATGTCATCCTGTCTATTTACTTGGATATAAGCCCTAACACATTTAATGATATTTTCTTCATTGAGTATAGATAAGCTTGCAATTTGATTTTTTTAATAAAATGAATCATATATCTTATATATGGAGGTGGGGAAGATTTAAAAAAATCTCAAATTTTATTTTAAAAACTATTTTAACTTAGGTTTATATAAATGAAAAGAAATACAAACTCTATATATCATACTTTACTCCTTTTCTTAAAATGTTGACATATAGGAATAAATCTTCAGAACAAAAATTAAGCTATTGCCTATTTCTGAGATGTCCAAATGACTTACAATGGTCAAGAAAACAAAAGCATGCTGGGTATTTTCCAAGTTAAAACATATTAAAGCGTATTAAAACATATTCATCAATTACACTGCACAAAATAAAGGTTGTCTCAAAAAGTGAATGTTCTCATTGTGCGATTTAGGAGTTAAATCAAAGTTGACAAGTGAGCCTAAGATATCTCTCTATATGACCCATGGGGTACCTTTTGCATATATAAACACAAATTAGCATTTCATGGCAATTTGTTAATTTAATTAGGTATTTTCAGGATTTATTTCTAGTATTACTTAAGCAGAACGTCCCCTATTTCAGGCTTTTAGCTAAAGGTCATATGAGTGAATCTTGTTTTGCCAGGTGGATGTCTAACATATACAGGACTTTGATAAAAAAACAGCTGTAGCTGCCTGATACCAGCTATGGCTGAACTGCAAACAAATATATCATGCCCCAAATACTTGCCACATCTGCCAACAATTAGTTATCTATCAGAACTGGAAAGCAACACAGAATAAACATGATCTGATTTCAGAATAAGCAAACAAACAAGAACCTCCACATCATTATTCATCAAGTGGAGGTGAAGTTACCCAATGTGTAGACTCAGGCTCAAATCTGTCAACTGGTAAAGTTTATTGGGCAGTATTAGATAACAAAAAATCTGATGGTCTGAATGCTTTTCAGATGTTCTGGGACTGAAGAAACCAATCTGGCCTCTTCAGGTATATCAGATATGAGTGTCATGCTACCTTCCATATCACCCTAAGCACGCCTGCATCTCTGCTTAATCTTCTTCCTTTGTTCAGAATCTTCTTCTTTTGTTCAGAACAAAATTTAAATTAAGTTTATTAAAATAGCACGTTCCAGAGGTTAGCAGGCTTTCTGTCTCTTAGTGTAGGTTTTGGTTCTTCAACTTAGTTTTGGGAAGTCAGAAAACTTATAGACGGGTCTATTTAGCTTAGGACTGCCTGCCAGATCTTCTCAATATACATAAAGCTTTTGGGAACAGAATGTGGCAGAGCACTGAAAGCAAATTGACTTCTGTTGCTCTTGGCATTTTTCAAACATGGCTCTAAGGCTCAGGGACATTTTCCTCCACCAATTTACTTCCTAGAGAGACAGCAATAACAATTCATTCCTTTTGCCCAATTCTTGGTTGCATAGCAGCATGTTTCCTAAGCTTGGGAAGATATCTTAATTAGCATTTTGTTTTTTAAAAAAGCAACAGCTCTTAGACTTCCTAGTACTTTACAGCCCTCTCCGAGCAGTTTACAGAGTCAGCATATTGCCCCCAACCATGTGAGTGCTCACTTTACCAGCCTCAGAAGATTGGAAGGTTGAGTCAACCTTGAGCCAGTCAGGATCAAACTGCTGGTAGTGAGCTGCAATATTGCATTCTAACCACTGCGCCACCAGCTCTTTCTGATCATCATGGCATTTTTTCTGATCATCAGTGGCATTTAGCTCTTTCTCTTGTAGTCATTTTCATAGCAAGATCATAGACCAGTGGTCCCTCAGCCTCACCAGGAACCGGTTTCATAGAAGACAAATTTTCCATGGATGGGAAGGTGGAAGGGGTGGTGGTGGTATCAGGATGATACACAGAGAAGCCTTCACTAGAAGAGGCTTTCTTTTGCTCCAGGGGAAAATCAGAAAGCACAGAGCAACCTTCACTTGAACAGGCTCTCTGCTTCTGCTCCAGAGGAAACTCCCAATCAAAGACCCAGGCAAGCAGAAAGAGGCATGAATGGCCATTGCCTGGATTTTTCCCTTGTATTTCCCTTCCAGATTACACCAGTGAAATTTTGTTTCTAAGAAAGTGAGAAGGAAGTGGGGGAGAAGAGACAATCCTAACAGCCTTCCAGCAAAACAAGCCAAAGGCCCAGCACATTAAGGAAGTCCTGAGAAAACCAAGAATGAGAAAGAGGGGGGAGGGAGGAGGAAGGGAGGGACGGAGTGCAAACCAACTCTGCATAGAGCAATGCTACTTTGCAAATAAACCTGGTGTGGAAAACCCCTTCGCTTGCAAAAGTTTGGTTTCCAAGCAGTAAAAACAGTGGTGGGATTCAAATAATTTAACAACCAGTTCATCCAGGTTCATGTTGGCTGTTGTGGGAGGCATAGCCCATCCCCATTCTCCAGCTTTGCCACACATGGGTGATGAGCCTCCAGTGATGGCCAACCTTACCCTGGGCGAACCGGTTGTTAAATTACTCCCCCCCACCCCCACCCCCCGCTATCAAAGTGGATCCTGGGTGCTGTGCTGCAATGGAGGAATGGGAAATGGAGCAGCCAGCATGAGGGAAGGAGGAGGCCGCTTTTCCTCTTTCTTTTCCCTGCTCCTCCTCCTTCCATTTCCTGTTTCCCCATTGCAGCGCAGCACCACACCCATGGAGCTTGCCCCACCCACCACTGCCCAGCTTCCCTCACTTTCCCTAAGCATTTCTTTGCCTACCTGATTTCCAGGTCCATTGCATTTCTCCATCGCATTTCTCGCCGTTGTGTGCAGGGAAACAAAAGTTTGTAGGACTAAAAAAAAGTTAAACCAATCAATCCAACTTCTCATGAAAAAAAAAGATCTTGCAAAGTTGGAATTGGTTGATTTAACTTTTTTTAGAGGAAAAGATACCCCCCTTCACACACCTTGGGCGGTCCCCCTCCAATGAGGTTTTGGAGGAACCCTTGGTTGCAAGCCAGGCTGATGCACATTTGCAAATTTAGAGAACTGCAGGTAGGCAAAATGAGCCCAGTTAAGGTGCCAGGAGGGGTGGAGGAGGAAAGTGGGGAAGAAGAGGAGGAAAAAAAGAGGTAGAAAAAGGAAGATGAAGCAAGACCAGGAAGAGGAGGAGGAAGGAGAGATAGCAGAAGGAGAAGGAGAAGAAGAGGAGGAAGGATGCATAGCTCAGTAGTGCCAAGCCAGTTGCACTGGGCAAGACGGCTTCTGTCACGCTGCTCTCCTGCCCCAGCCACCACCCCTGCAGACTCACCACATGCCTGGAGGTAGAAGATGCACCTCCAGCTCACCTCCAGCTGTGCAGCTCGGTTTCTAACTGGCCACAGACTGATACCAGTCCGTGGACCAGGATTTGGGGACCCATGCCATAGATGAAGAGTACTTAACTCTGAAGCAATGAATTGATGGGTTTGTAAAAACAAATCGGCAAGATCACAATGAGGTGAGATTGCCAAAGTGATAGTGTCAACCCAGCAGATTCCCACCTAAAGTTCTGTTTTGAAGTAATTTCTGTTTTTTTAAAGATTTTTTTTTATTTTTGAATAAACACAAACAGACAAACACACACACACACACAAAACCGCAAAACCATCTTCCATTACAAATTGTAGAAAGTGTGTCGATTGGTTACAAAAACTTCCGTGCATCCCTTCCACAGTCATCACCTACAGTTCATATCAAATCATGTATTTTAAATCAAATATATTTTTATATATTACTATCATCGTACCTCAACCTTCATTTGACTATAATTGTTTTTACATCCTTTTATATAAAATATTCCAGATTTAAAGCAAAACCACATAATGGCATTCCATTAGTTCTTCCCAATATCATCCAGTAACATTACATCTTTATAACATGTTCTAAATAAATTGGTTATATTTAATAACAGAGTTTCTAAACCTCCTTTCGTAGTCACCATTTGCAATTTATATCAAATTTCCTCTTATCAAACCAATACATATATATGCATTATTATCATTATCAATCAATTATTTAACTGTATCCATTATCACTTCATATTATACATAATGCTCTAAATTTAACTAAATTTAACTTAATTTTTTATTATAAGCTTTCATTACATCAACCTGTGTCTCTCCAGTAATAGGGCAGTCTTATGTCTCTTGCCATTTGTGGCATTATTATTCTGGTTATTTCCTTAGTAAGTTTTGTATGTACTTCTCTTCGCAACTTATTGCTTATTGCATATTTTGTATAAGCTCGAAACCCTCCATCTGCTTCTTCGATCAGCTTCTGACAAAATTTATCTCCTTAGTTACATCAATTCTTCTCTCTTTTCTTCTATACTTTGAAATCTGAGGTAGAGCTCCAGTCCATCTATTTCCCCATTCCATATTCCACTCTTTCCATTTCCAACCACGCTCAGTTCACTGTCAATATCAACAGTTTTCTTGTCTCTTTGTTTATTTTTCCCTTCAATTTTTAGAACTTGGACCTCCACTTTCTTCAGTTGATGAACATCCTCAATTTTTCCATCAAATTTTGCTGTTCTACGATCTATGGTCTCCAATCTCTTCTCAATTTTCTCTGTTATTTCTAATAATGTTTGGATTTCAAACATAATCTTTTGCAATGTTAAGGTTTCTTTTTCATGTTGCGCCATTCTTCCAACTTGTAAACACTGCCCCTCTGGCATTCAAAACCTTTTATTAAATTTAAAGCAAGGTCATTTATAATCTTTCAAGGCAAGGCTTTGTTTTCACTCCACTCCAGCTGCCAACAAAACTCCTGTACAAAGAGCACCCATACAAACAACCCATGCTCCTCTCACCATCACCCTCTGTAAACAAGCTGAGGAACCTTGAAATGCAAAATCAAATGATCAAAAGAATAGACAACATTTCCAAGCTTTCCAAGCCTCCAGCCTCCAAGTGGCAGTGTTACTTCCTTTCCCTCTGTTATTACAGCCCTCTTTGTATTCCTTTTATATCTTTTTTATATTCCAGGCTTAAAGAAAACAAAATTCTTAAATGGAGCAAAAAAACCAACAACCATCAAATCCAGCATTATAAAAATAAGGAAAAAGATTTTAATCCATAAATATAAAAAAAGAATATAAAAAGTAGTAGAAGAAAAACTAATCCGTTCAATTTAAAGAATAGGAAACATTTGCAAAAGTTCCATCCATAAAAGAAAATTTAAAAAAAAGATAACACACTGTCTAATGCAGCTTAATTTCACCGCTTGTTCTCTTCTGTTTTTTCAAATTTAATTTAGCTTTAATTTTTTTGGGGGTAGTCTCTTTTATAATAATAAGATTTCCTCACCAGATGGACACACTTTCTCTTTCCGTTTTCCTCCTGTTCTGGAGCTGTCCCAACTTCAGCAGCTTCAATGGCTGTGCTTCTGTAGCCAGAAAAAAGAGATTTTCCTGGATCAATCGGGGACTTTGTGGTGTCCCTGAGATCAGCAGGACATATTATTCCCTGTCACCATCTCTTCGGGACAGTTTAGATCCAAAAGGACCGTCCAGTGGCAAAAGTATCAACTGCGATCTTTGAGCTCCAAGATTGCACGTCGTGTCATTGAGATGTCAGCTCCTCCCACCTGTTGAGTTTTCGTGTCATCTAGTAAAAGTATGAAACTAATTTTTTTAGAAAGAAAATAAAAATTGCTCAAAAGATATAGCCAGTATAAATAGAAACCAAAATAAGAGTATATGGCCAGTATAAATAGAAACCAAATAAAAATATTGATTTATATCTGGCCTATTATACCAGCTTCAGGAAATCAGAAAAGAACAAACAAGCCTCAACCAACATATTGTGCAACAAATATATCCCATTTTACAAGTATTTGCCTTAGTTTTATCATATAAACTTTAAAATCTAATTCAGGAACTTATGGCTTTCCAGGTCATGTATTGGGTTCCTAAATCCTACAGGTGAGAAGATTCCTACAGAAATTTCCTTGGAGAAAGATCATCGCTCATGGACAAAATACTTTATTTGCATGTGGAAGATTCCTGGTTCACTTCTGAATATCTTGAGGTAAGATTTTTCAACATTTGAAAGAGCTGGTGACGCTTAGTGTGAATAATATTGAACTGATCAACTAACGATCAGACTCAGAGCCATAATAATATAAAGCATTATTTTTTTCTCCTCACTACCACAAAATAGGGTTTTATGGGGGTTTGAAAAATACATTTTGAATCTTTAAGTAGTGATATGGTAATTGTAAATTGAAACTTTTTATAGTTCAGACTCTTTGTTTCTTTTTTAAAACTTAGGCAAACTTTATTCCTGTGGACATTCCTATAGATGTCCACTTAGTCTTCTAGGCAGTAGTACAGATATAGTTCACCACCCTCTTTTCTAGTTTAGCCTGCAGCCAAAGGATTCATTGATTATGTCCCATTTAGAGATTAATCTAATCTGGTCCTGGTTAGCCTTTTCAGGCAAAGTCACATAAGTGCAGCCTCTTGCTAAGACCTTCTGTATGCATCTGTACTGATTAGGGAAGGGCATGAAAGAATGTGCATTTAGAAACTATTTTTTATTCAGGTGAAGACACTAGTTTTGTTCTATGCCATAAGAATCATAATGCTTCAAACAGGCCCATTTTTCTATTGTTCCTGTACTTGGTTGTTGTATATATAAAATAAATTATTGTAGCTGTTTAATAGATACTCAGAATAACTGTACTTAGTAGGATATGTTTTATCCTACTGTTAGTATGATATGTTTTTATTTTATTTTTTTACATTTCTCATGTTTGTTTTAGCATGAGTTATTATCATATGATTTGTTGTTGGTGCACAGAGGATAAAAGTTCTTAAAGTTGGCTTTAAGAAGAGATTGTGCTTTCACAGTCACTTCTTAAAACCAATTTAGTTTTATTTTCCCCTTCCATTCCCCATTTTAGACTCTTTATAACCCTCCTGAGCTGTCAGTTTTGTATTCAGGTACATAAATATACAGACTTAAATGTAACAAATAACAAAAGGGCAAAATTATCCTTGGAGATCAACCTGCTGGTGCTCAGTTTTGATAAGTCTTTTCTCACTCTGTGCACCAATCATTCCTTTTTGCCAACAATAGATACATGCATGCTGGGAGTCTGCAAAAATGTTGTGCAGTTCATAGAATGGTGTTTTGACATATTTTAATCGCTGTAAGCATGCTGTTCCTGATGTTCTGAACCCTACTAGGAATGCCTATTGCAAGCTTCAGCCAGGATACAAGTTATTCTGTGAGAACAAGTTTTGACATGACTGCAGCTCTGACAGCAGATAAGTCCAACAGCAAAATAAGAGACAGGTGGAAATAACTGCTTATGCCCCAAAGGAAATGGCTTCAGCCACTAGATATGTTGGCAGGAGAAAGAGGAATTCAAATCTTTTAACATTGTTTTCAGTATAAATAAGGCTTGCATTTTGAGCACAGAATCCTTTCATAATGCCTTTATTAATTTTGTTACCAGAAATCTATATAATATACAGTAGATGTGTGTGTGTGTGTGTGTGTGTGTGTGTGTGTGTGTCCTTGGAAGTCTTTTCTTTCAGTTGACAGAGAAAATTCTTAGATATGAGTTTCCTGGACATGGATGGTCAAGCTACCATTGTGTCAGATCCTCATAGATCCCTATTGAGATGCTACCATTCTGGCAGGAGGGGGCTTGGGTGCCATTTTATAACCTTTTCCTGTTTCTGGTCTTTCCTTTACTTTGATGCACCTTTTTGAGAATGGGAGGGGGGAGGGATAAGCCTGAGGCCATCTGTTTTGCCTCAGCCTCGGAGGAATGAGCAAGTGGTGCCTGGGAACAACTTCTTATCATCTTCTCAGCTCGAGATTCTGACAACTTCTCATCTGTGGATTGGCTTGCCTTAGACTGGATACAGGGTATTCAGGATACAGACTGAGTACTTTTACCCAGATTGCGCTGTCTGTTACTAATTTACTAAAACCAAAGGGGGAGAAAGCCAAAACCTGGTCAGCCCTTAAAATGGACCATGGAATGCCAAGCTGCATTCAAAAGATTAAAGAGACTTTTCCCACCAAGGTGGTACTAAAGCACCTGGTGTAATTGGTGTGTGTGTGTGTGTGTGTTTAAAAGGCTTCCTCTGCTTGAAACCAAGCCTTTGCAAACTAAGGAGGTTGCACACTTCAAGTTTCTTTGCAAAGTGGTATTGGTCTATGTAGAGTTGGTTTGTTCTCTCTCCATATCTCTCTCCCCATATCTCCCTCTCTCCCACCCCCTCTATCTCTGTGTTTTTCTCAGCACTTCCTTAATGTGCTGGGTCTTTGACTTGTTTTGCCGGAAGGCTGTTAGGATTGCCTCTTCTCCCCCACTTTCTTCTCACTTTCTTAGAAACAGAAATTCACTGGTGTGATTTGGAAGGGAAACACAATGATGAGCTATTGAAAAGTTCAGGCAGTGGTCATTCACACCTCTTTCTGCTTGCCTGGGTCTTTTTTTAATTAAAGTTTTTTTTTCATTTTCATAACATATAAATCACATGTATACTATTACATAATCAACATCATATGGTATTATTAAATGTTTACATCAATTCATCATACCAACAACTCCCCAAAACCAATTATTGACTCTTCTGCTCTCTATACACCATATTTGTACTTTATTCATCACTTTCTTCTCCCTCTCTCCTCCCCTCCCTATCTCCTTTCTTCTCTCTGTCATCCTTCCCTTCTCAACTTCCCCTTCCTCTCACCCTCTCCTCCCTCCCCTTACCACTCCTTATTTCTCTCCTCCTCTTCCCCCCTTATCCCCTCTCGTATCCCTCTCTTCTTTCCTTATCTTTCTCCTCTACTTCCCCACTCTTCATCTTATTTACTTGTGTATTTCAGCTTCTGAGCAAGCTCCATTTTATGTTGATGATATTTATAATACCTTTTCAATGTACATATTTAATTTTTCTCCTCCTCTTTAGTAAAAGAAAACAATATAACAGAAAAGTACACATATATAGTCATTGTGCTTTTAACCCCACCCCCACCCCCCCAACATAATTTTGGTTGAGCTGTAGACCTGGTTACAATTCCCAGCTATTCTCATCATTATCTTTATATAATTATACATCCTTACATGCCCCCAATTTGTAATTCTATCTTTTTATCACAATAGTTTCCCATTGTAGGTATATTTCATGTGCCCTCTCCATTTTTCCATACCTTGGATTAGATTAGCCTTAATTGTCTCTAGATGACAATCTTTGCTGTTCAATGTTCGTTACACTTCCCTTAATGTATTATATAAAATAACAAGCAGTAAACACCTCACTTTGTTCATCATCTTAAAAGTTCTATATATGTCAATGTTTCATATATTTGGATCCATGCTTAGTTGTCCTTCTATTGTCATATTGAATAAATTCAAAACTCAATTTAATTATCATGTTAAAAAGGTGGATCACAAACTTCTGCTTTACAGCCTCCCCATATCAATTTCATATTTACCATATTCCATATATTTTAACCTTTATTTAGCTATCTTTCCATTATCATATTCAACCCGTTAGCAATTCCATTTTATTATCATATTTAGGAATAAAGCCCTTATCTTAACTTTATATTTTCCCATATAATAGTTCCTAGTAATCTGGTTTTTTCCTAGTAAGTCTTTTGTCCCACTTCTCTGTTCCTGTCTTCTCCCTTTTCTTTATTTTGACATATCCACTCTCTTCAATTTTCCCCAGGTCACCATCAAAAGAATATTTTATATTTCTCTTTGTTGGGGAATAATCTCCAATTTTCCATATGCCACTTACAACCTCCAAAATCACTTTTGTCTGCTTTTCCCACCTTTTGTTGGGACACCTCCCATTTTCACAATTTTCCCTACACCATTGCCAAGACCAAAGGAGTTTTTTGTCTGGTTTTTATTTCCCTCTGTTTCTACCCCTTCAATGTCTCGCCCACCTTCTTCTTTGAGTTATTTTTAGCTATCTGCTTCTCTGGATTCAGAATTCTAATTAGGCTTGATATTAATAATTTATGCATATTTTTTATAATTTCACATAGTTCTTCAAATTCCCAGTTTTCCATGATGTCCAGTTCCAAAGTTACAGTTAGTTATACAGTTATACAGTTCTTATTTTAGAGTTCTGTTTGTAGCTGCTCACCATTTATCACTTGGAACAAACTTGAGATCAGCGAGATTTGTGTATTTCTCTTTGCCTCCTACTTTTCCAAATTCTGATTTATGGCAGTTGGTTAATTAAAACTTCCCACACAGTCAAAGTTAGGTTATTAGTTATCAGTAAGAAGAAGTGCTTTTTTTTGTAGTTAAGATATATTAGTTGGAAAAAATTCAAACAGAATAAATCCTTCAGAGTGTTTGGTTTCTATTTCAAATCCAAAACCAAGTTTAGAGTTTATATTTGAGTGGGTTTGTCATTTCTCTGCTTTCTCCTTTCTGTCCGAAATTGTTTCGAATAAATAACTTTGGGTGGGTGTTTCAACCAATCATTTTTCCTTTCTTTCTTTTTGAAAAAATCCCAATCTGACCATTATTTATGTTCTCAAGATTTCTTTGCCTTTTCCAGGTTTGATTTATGGCCGTGGGTTAGATACATTTTCTTACCGGTCTTTCATCTCTTCCGCACCCTCCTGTTCCTTTTGCTTTGACAAGAAGTCAGCATCTTGTCAGCCATATGGCAGACTGCCGCCCCAACTCCAATTCGAAAAGGCAAATCTCTGACCTGCGAGGGACCTGTTGCTTCCCTTTGGGTCTGCTGAGACTTTGCCCTCTTTGCCCCTCCTCTGTGGGGGGGTGTTTCTGATCCAAAAGGATCTTGGAATTGGTTTGTCAGACAAGGTTCATGTGAGGCTCTTGAGAATCCACACCCCCACATCTGTCCTGCTGAATAACTTCCTGTTGACTCTCCTGCTTTCCTGGGTCTTTGATTGGGGGTTTCTTCTGCAGCAGAAACAGAAAGCCTCTTCAAATGATGGTTTCTCTGTGTCTTCTGATGTTCCCCCTGGAGCAAAAGAAAGCCTCTTCTAGTGAAGGCTTCCCTGTGTGTCATCTTGATACCACCACCACCCCTTTCCCCTTCCTCCAATGTGGAAAAATTGTTTTCCATGAAACCGGTCCCTGGTGCCAAAAAGGTTGGGGACCATTGGTTTAGATTCAATAGGATACATAATTGAAGTGCAATGTGTTATAAGTAATGCAATATTATTAAATAATGATTAGGTTATATGGGCATAATGATGTGTCCTACCTTGACTGGTAAACCTCTATGAAGATTTAGAAAATACAGTTTATACAATAAGTATCATTATTTTATTTATGTCTAAGGTGCCATTCTGTTACACTGAGATAATATTACATTTGTCTGCACAATGGTAGCCACCTTGTTGTATCATATTGCTAGAGACCTCTTGTGTTTATAGAAAAAGAAAGAAAGAAAGAAAGAAAGAAAGAAAGAAAGAAAGAAAGAAAGAAAGAAAGAAAGAAAGAAAGATTGTTTTGATAGCAGGTTACAGATGTTTTACCATTTTAGACTTGTTGAATAGGCCCGTTCAGCATGATTCACAGAGATGCTGAAAATCAGGTCAGCAAGAGAAAATGTCAAGACGTTTCAAATGAAAGACTGAATTAAAGTGCTGTTCCAAAGAGGGTCACTGACCTGTCTGTAGTATCAGATTCTGAAATGTTTTAGGTGGCAGGTTTGGGAAGTGTACAATAAACTTGTATATCCCATTGATGCCAGTGGGTGATACAGCCTCAGCAGCATTTGAAGGCTAAGTAATTAGTGACCTTTGTTTACCCTGCCCTAGCTAGAATAAATAGTGGATGCCATTGTTTAATGTTACTAATTTTGCATGTTATGTACAAAGCTGCTTCTTTTCATTTTTGCAAAAGCAATAGAAATCCTACTGTCAATTTTCCTCACAGAATGAGAAAATAAATATGGTTTATATTTGTGGAAATTCTATAGACATTCGAAGTACATAAATATAGGCATTCAAAATATATAAATTAGAGCAGGGGTGCCCAAACTTGAGAACTTTAAGACTTGTGGACTTCAACTCCCAGAATTCCCCAGCCAGCTATGCTGGCTGGGGAATTCTGGGAGTTGAAGTCCACAAGTCTTAAAGTTCTCAAGTTTGGACACCCCTGAATTAGAGGATAGGATCCCATAGAATTGGATATAATCCATTTCTCTCTCATATGCTTTTACCATGTATTTTGGACTGTATTAACACTGCAAAAATGAGGCAGAAAATCTATCAGAAATCATTAATACTGCCCAAGCAATTCTATTAAATGCTTAGCAAATTCTCAGTCAGGCCAACTCATAAGACTGATATAGTGACCCAGTACCTTTTTCAGCACTCCTGAATTTGAAAAACAAGAATGGTATAAATATTTCAAGCAAATTCATTGATTCAAAATATCTCAAGTGAAAATTTCACATTTAATTAATTCTGGGATAATAACAAGATAAAGAAACATTCTCATACATGGAGATGATCTGGTATGTTGCTAATCTACCTCTGTTCTTTTGTATTGGTTTGTAGATAGAGTACAAGCAAATCAGAGGTGATATTCAGCTAATTCTCTCCGGTTCGGGCTCCTGATGCGCAGAAAGTGGCGCGTGTGAGCGAAGCGAGCGCAATCATGTGCACACTCACATTTGCAAACCAGTAGGGAAGGGAAGTAAATCCCACCACTGAAGCAAATGATTAAGTATTCTCTTCACTAAGCAGCTGTTTTGTTCTATTTAGGAGCTCAGACAGATATATGACCAGATTATCAAAGTACAAAAACAATAATGAAATAATAAATGTTAAAATGCAAATATGTATCTCAAATTAAAACACTTGAACATATGTCTTTGCTAGAATCATAAAGGTATGATACAGGCAGCAGGTAATATGTTTAATGGATGGGGTTTCTCCTAATTAGAGTGCAAATAAACTCTAATCTCTTAATATAAAATTTCCTCTGACCACGGATTTTCATGGGTAAATTGCTATGCGAAGAAGTGCCCCTTCAGATACTTTAAGGAGCAGTTTAGATTTTCAGAGTTATGTTTTCTTGGGACAAAAGTGGATCGAAGCTTCAAATTAATATCCATGGTCAGAAACCCCATATAATATAATGTTTAATGGGAAGTTATCAGAACAGGGATCACTGTGGCAAAATTACCCCAGAAGAAGTCTAGAAATGGCCACATCTGCTGAAACATCTGAAGGTTGTGATGGGATCATGTACTATCGAGCTTACCAATAAGATTTAAGAATATGTACATCTCCCCATAGTATACTTCTGCTTTCTAAGGGGGAAATGTAGCTCCCAGATCCGTAAAATGACTCTATAATGATTCTACCTTTGTCAGGATTCAACTTCATTTTGCAGCATTTTTTCATCACAAGGTCTATTCGCTAAGGGAACACTTGACATTCAATTAATTTTCCATTTAGGTTCAAGAAAATTAGCCACATTAATGAATGGCCAATAAGATCTATGCAGCTTTTCTTTATCAATAATGTCATTACTTGGAGAGGTTTCTTCCCTGAATTCAGAGCCTCCATAAGGAACTATTTACCTCTCCCTTCCCAGTTGACAATGCCTCATCATGTAGTGTTGTTCCCTAGTTGGAATATCAAATAAATGGTTAGGAAGGATGAAGCAGGGAAAATGTAAATTAAGCACTGACAGTTCATTTTCACAGCTTTTATTGTATTCATCACTATGTATAAAACTCCTGTCAGAGCTGCTTTGTGAGTCATGGATTCCATGAATTTACATTGTGCATGACCTCTGACACTTGGGCATTTATCTGGTTAGATGAGCTGGCAGCATGATAGCTTTAGAGTCAGCATTTAGTTCTGATGTGTGATTCTGGTGATCTCTCTAAAATAGCAAGCAAGATTAAAGCATTTAAACCCTCATAAAATGGCCATTTCAGTCCCTTCAGCTTCAGTCAACTATGCAGGCCTCTGGAGACAAACCCTGAGCTCCTGTAGAGGCAGCATTCTTGATTGCTTAGTATAGTGCAGGGGTGTCCAAACTTGGGAACTTTAAGACTTGTGGACTTCAACTCCCAGAATTCCCCAGCCAGCCATGCTGGCTGGGGAATTCTGGGAGTTGAAGTCCACAAGTCTTAAAGTTCCCAAGTTTGGACACCCCTGGTATAGTGGAAAATTTCAACATTGAACCAGGGGAGATTTCAGTGGTCCTGGACAGCCTTTCTAAACAAATCCCAATGGCCATTGAACTTGTTGGGAGATATTTGGTAAGACTCTTTAGCTCTTTGCTGGCCATCCTAAAGGTAAGCCAGCTTTTCTGCAGGCCCGTAAAATGATACTTGTAAAAATAATTCAATTTTTCCCCGTTAGTGTACATGGGCAGATAAGTCAGTTGCTAGATATGGACCTGCAGAGTGTTCTGCAGATCATGTGGGAGAGCGAGACAGAAGATAAGGATTCCATGAAAAGAAGGCAACTATCAATTTCCATGTGAAATGTAAAGCTACAATATTGATTTCTTGGCATTATCTAATACTGAAAGATAGCTTAGAACAGGGGTGTCCAAACTTGGGAACTTTAAGACTTGTGGACTTCAACTCCTAGAATTCCCCAGCCAGAATTTTGGAAGTTGAAGTCCACAAGTCTTAAATTTCCCAAGTTTGGACACCCCTGGCTTAGAATGGAGAAGAATTGCAATTGTACATTGTATGTTCTCATGAATGAAGGCAAATATGTATGTCATTTTCATCGCCAAAGGAGAGAATCTGGAATTTCTCTGAGGTTGTTTCCAACCTTATAGGCTTTTAAGAAGGTAACTAAGTCCTGCTCTTTCCCTGAATGTGTTAGGATGCATTTAGTTCCCAGATGATGAAGATTTAAGTTCTAGTTCATCTTTTTATTATTTTGTAATGTCTTAATGAAATATTATTTTTTATTAATTCACTCTGGTTTTTTTTTCTTGAAAAGCTTTGTACACCAGTTAGAGATGGTTAGGGTTAAACAACCACATAAATGCTTTAATAAATAAAAATAAATAATATATAATAGAAGAATAAAGATCAGATACGTATATCAGCAGTGATTTCATTTTAGAATTTAGTTTCAGCCTATTCTGTCCAATCCAGATCCTTTGTTCTTCTGTGCTCTCACTCTCTCTGCACAGAAAGCCCCTTTCTGTCCTGCCCTGCCCTTCCCTTCCTTCTGCAGCTGGTGGCAGAGGAACATGAGACAGGCTGAGCCGCTGCCACTTGCCCCCTCCCCCAGCCCAATCTTGCCCCCCACCCAGACTCTCTGCAGCTGCTGGGCTTCACCTGCCATGGCTGCCAGTAGATGGGGGAGGCCAGGAACTGTGCAGTTGCACCACTCGCATCGGCCCTCTGCCATCCAGCCCTCGCCCACCTGGTCAGGTTGTGGGAGAGCCAGGCCCTAAAGATGACCGAGCCTCACCAATTCCCCCACACAGGTGGCCCTTTGGCTGAGCGTGGCAGGCCCAGAGCTGCTGTTTCCCTTTCCCGCTGTCAGCCTTACCTTCTCAGGCCAGGTGAGGAGTGGCTGGGAGGGGAGGGGGAGGGGCTCACACCTGCAGGCCACCTCCCACAAAGAGGCACAGTGCCAGCAGCAGCTCATGGATCATGGCACTGCATGGAGACTGGGCCTGAGCCCCTCTTCGCAGGAACCTCATCAATGCTCCCCCAGCCTCCTTAGGGCAGAGACATCCCTGGGCACTAGATTGGCACCCTGTGAAATCCATTGTCTGCCGAGGAACCCAGCTGAGGCCTCGCTCACCACCTGCTGAGGTGCCTGGTTGACAGATGAGGTCCTTCAGGAACTTAGCTTGGCAGCCTGTTTAGTAGCTCTAGCACGTCCTGATGAGTGCCTTGTCAGAGTTACCTTGGGGTTTCACCTGTTTCTTGCTTGGAGGGGGTAGGGAAGAAGAGATTCAAGGAGCACCAATTTTGAGATGCCTAAATGGCCTCAGAAGAGGCCGGCCGAGGCAAAGAGTGGCTGGGAGGGAGAGGGGCGAGCTGAATGGTGATTCAACCAGTTTGATGAACTGCACACAAAGTTAACAAGTGGTTTGGTAGAATTGGTATGAACTGACTGAATACTACCACCGGCTTTGCTTATGATTCTCTTTCTGCAGGAAGGTCAGAGGGGTATAGACACTATCTCCAGAGTTGCACTTAGGCCCTTCAACAAACAGGTTTTCAAATGTATTTTTTAGATGGGCATTTGTAATCTAATGGATGACCATTGGATGACAATCTTTGATTTTATTTTTAGTATGGCAGACATTGTGGCTCAAACAGTGAGAATTTTACTACAGTGAGGAGCATATCCTTGGCAATGGTGTATCCTGTGATGTCATTCTGATAGAATAACATCTGTCAGTGTAATGAATTCTTGTTTCTGCAATCTGCTCTGTGGCATTTTGAGATCCTTCCTCCTCATGGGTGAATGAGGTGGAGAATCAGAGTAAAATGAGAAGACATCCCATTTCTCAAACAGAAGCCAATTCACAATCTTACAGTATTACTCATTGTGTTTTGTTGACTTCTTTGACCATCCTCAACCCTTAAAATGTATTGAAATATCAATTTCCCCACTAACACTGCTTTCTTCAAGCCTCATTCATCTAAATTTAAGGCTAACACAGTATTTGATAAATTTGTGATAGATTTGTTCTTTATCAATCCCTGAAGAAAAGATGCACTAAACTGCTCCCTCTAACTCGCAAATGCAGCCTGAATCCTCTCTTGCGTGCCATTAGTTTCAAGCAGAAAATGTTCTCACAGAATAACATTTCATGACCCATACAATGAAACTATATCATGTGAGTAACTATACCAGTATAGGTAATAAAAAAAGGCATGTAAAATGCTAAGGCAGAAGAGGGAAATATCCCAAGACAGAAGAATCATTTACACTATTGCCACTAATATTGTACTTCTTTATTCTGGACCTACCTCTATAATTAGGATTCACCAGCACTGAGCTTCTCAGAGCCCATAGTGAAGTAGACAGCTTTGTCCAAGGACTGGTCCAGAAAGATAAGATGGAGGCTTCAGCCACGTAATTGATGCCCAACTGCATTTTTACATACAACACTCATACATACATGCAAAAAAGGCACAATGTTTTGGTCATTGTAGTCACCAGTTTGACTTTTTTAATCCATGTGGATCCCCTGATTTTGTCTGATTCTTTTTTAAAATAAACCATGTCGGAACACCCTTCAATATCCAGATGTGACGGCCATGTTTACTTTTCTCTGTATTCTGTTTTATATTCCGAAACAGCAGAAAAGGGGCAACTGGAATGTTTAACACCACTGAGTACAAAGTCTATGAACAGGTAATGCTATTACTCATTTACTTTCAGGTCATTTCTGAAGGACAGAAAGGCATTCTAATAAGAAAGACATGAAATAGGATGATTATCTTATTAAACAGATAACATTTATTATATGACCATGTCTCCTTTTTATTAAAGAGCAAATGTTTCAAATAATATTATCTGAGATGAAAGCTAATCACATCCAATGGTTCTAGCAGTGCCCAGCAACTTGCCAAAAAGAACCAGATTCCATTTTAAAATGATAATTGCAGTTTTTTTTAAAAAACAAAAAAAACCTGGAGAGCGACAGAAGCTTCTGATCATGTAATGAACAATTACTGATAAGTCAGATGATATTTAAAACTAACTACTAGCATTTGAAAGAGGTCACTGAAGGAAATTTTGCTAAGTTCTTCTATTTCCTTATTCCAACTGTCATTTTAATGAATATTAGACTAGATAAAGATTAAAATTGAGTTTTAAAAATGGAATTTTTAATTTTTGCCGATGATGACTCTCCATCCCTGTATACTTATAACTTGAAATTTATCTATTTATTAGATTTATTTCCTGCCTATCATTCAGAGCTCTGAGAAAAACTGACTGGTTCAAAATCACCCAGGGACCTTCTTTACTATTCCTACTCCTTACACACTGACTGTGGGTGCAGGATCATTAAACTGGTTAGATGTATGTATTGTTTAGGATTTTTAAAAATACTTTTAAAATATCTTACATCATCACTGAGAAAGAAACTAATTTTAAATGTACTTGCTTGGCTGAACATTCCAAATGTTCAATAAGTTATAATCCATTATAATTATTATCTACAAGTAATAAAAACTATGAAATTTAAATTGATCAAAAAAGGCAAAACTAATAACTAGGACTATAAAATAGACATAGAAAGGAAAGTAGTAAAAACTATTACAGATAAAAACATATATCATCGGTGATATTACCTATGATTAACTTCACTACAACAGTTTTTAAATATGCTTGGGAACAGGACTTTTCTGGATGTCTTTCTGGGCATATTTGGTTCATGCAAGATTAATTAATTCATTAGACAGTGATTTTGTTAGTGAGGTATGGAACAGGAATATTCTGAAATACAAAGGATTACAAGAGTAACAGGCATCTTATAGATAGTCCTTGATTTACTATCATAATTGATCCTGCAATTTTGGTTGTGCTGCAAATGGCCAACTGTTAGATCTGGGCACGAGAGACAGACTGCGGACACGAAGTGACTTAACAGCTCTTTATTAATAGTAGTAATGATCCAGCTTGCTCTGTGGTCGGAGGGTTCCCCTTTTATAGGGATCGGGTACGCCCCTCGACCAATCAGAACGATACCTGTTTCCCGCTGTAGCAGCGGACCAGAGGGGAGACTTATTACGATATATGCTAATATCTAACACCCCTCCCCTCCTAGATGGAACGTTGCGGTAGGTAACATAGTCTTTTAGGTATGTGGGTGTTTGTCTTGCTCGGGAGGAGCGTCGTAGTTCGGGTTGGTTAGAAGTGGTTGCAGGATCGGGTGCTTTTCCTGTTTCACGTTCGGGAGGTTTTGTGCTTTCGTTGCTAAGGCGTTCTGGAGTCTGCTCGGTTGCGTTGTCTGGGGTTTGCTCTGCTTCGTGCGTGTTTTCTTGTTCCAAGCTTGGTTCGCAGGTGTCGTAGTTTTCTATGATGGGGCTCTCGCGTGGCTGACTTTCTGTAGGCAGGGAAATCTTGTCTTCGTTTCAAAGGTCTGAGTGTGCTAGGCGACCCCGAAGTTGATCGATGTGCCTTTTCCAGTTCCGCCCATCTTCTAGTTCCAGCAGATACGATCGTGGACCCGTGATGCCAATGACCTTTGCCGGCATCCACAATGTTCCCCCTGCATAGTTGTGGGCGTATACTGAATCCCCTATGCTGAAAGACCGAATTTTGCTTGTGGAGTCTGGGGGAGCTGTGGCAGAGTAATTTGGGTGAAGACGGTCCAGGTGAGACCATAGACGGCGGCCCATGAGTAGTTCAGCGGGACTCCTACCCGTCGTTGCGCTTGGGGTAATATGCTGAATTAGGAGGTAATGGTCAATGCGTGTTTGCCAATCACCTGGACCCATCCTAGCGAGGGCCTCTTTTGCGAATCGCACCATTCTCTCCGCCTGTCCGTTTGATGCCGGATGGAATGGCGCGACGAGGGCATGCCGAATTCCCTGACCTGCTAAAAACGTTTCGAAATGCATGGCCGTGAATTGGGGCCCGTTATCGGAGACTAGGAGGTCGGGCAGGCCATGAGTGGCGAAAAGTCGCCGTAGAACCTTAATGACTGCCTCTGCTGTGGTTGAAGTCATTAGGACTACATCTAGCCATTTTGAGTATGCATCCACAACTATAAGGAAAGTATGACCTTGGAATGGCCCTGCGAAGTCGATGTGTATTTGCGACCAGGGTGCTTTAGGTTTCTCCCATTCTGTAGCGGGCGCTTCCGGGGGTGCTGGTCTCGATTCCTGGCATTTGTCGCAA
This sequence comes from Natrix helvetica, assembly GCF_964273705.1. Lineage (NCBI taxonomy): Eukaryota > Metazoa > Chordata > Lepidosauria > Squamata > Natricidae > Natrix > Natrix helvetica. The sequence continues at coordinate 60,617,773 of NC_138553.1, read as the reverse complement.
GTGGCCACCCACTCCTCTATTTCTTTGTCCATGTTTGGCCACCAAACATAACTTCTTGCTAACGCCTTCATTCTAACAATCCCCGGATGACCCACATGTAAAGCATCTAATACATTCCTACGTAAAGCATACGGAATAACAACTCGATCCCCCCACAATAAACAACCTTGTAACACTGAGAGTTCGTCCCGTTTTGACCAAAACATTTTGAATTCCGGGCCCACGTTTCCTTTCGGCCACCCCCTCCAAACCCAAGTTTGAACTTGCTTTATTACATTGTCTTTAGAGGAGAACCTTGCAACGTCGTATGAAGAAACCGGTCCAGAGTCCAAACAGTCAATGAGCAATACCGGTACTTCTGGAGTGGGGTCTGGCAGAATGTCAGGTAATGGGCAACGGCTGAGTGCGTCTGCGTGTCCGAGAGTGGAGCCCGGCCGATGAATCAATTTGTATGAATACGCAGCCAGGAAAACAGTCCACCTGGTCATGCGTGGAGAAAGGGAGACCGGGGTGGGGCGGTTTCCCGCCAAAAGTCCCAACAATGGTTTGTGATCTGTAATTAGTTCAAAATCGCGGCCGTAGAGGTATTCGTGGAAACGCTTTACTCCAGCTACAGCAGCCAGCGCTTCCCTGTCCATTTGGCTGTAATTCCTTTCGGCCGATGAAAGAGTTCTGGAGTAGAAGGCGATGGGTGCTTCTTTTCCGTCGGGCATCCTGTGGCTGAGGACTGCTCCAACTCCGAAGGGTGATGCGTCGCAGGTCAATACCAGCGGTAGGGTCTGGCTGTATTGAACAAGCAGTGAGTCAGTGGTGAGCAGGCGCTTTACCCCGGCGAAAGCTGCAGCTTCGGATCGTCCCCATTTCCATGGTGCGTTCCTCTGGAGTAGACGGTGTAGTGGCTCAGCAATGGTCGCTTTCTGCCTCAGAAAAACGCTGTAGAAGTTAAGTAATCCGAGGAAGGCCTGCAACTCGGTCTGATTTCGTGGTGTGGGGGCGTCCTGGATCGCCTTAATTTTCTTTGAAGTGGGGTGTATTCCCTGACCATCGATTCTATAACCCAGGAATTCTACGCTAGGCATGTTAATTTGGCATTTTTCCTTTTTAAGGCGGAGACCCTTTTCTCTGATTCTGGCCAAAACAGTTCTGACTCTTTTATTTAATTGCTCCTCGTTTGCAGCGGACACCAAGATGTCGTCAAAATAGGGTACGACTCCCGGTATCCCTTGCAAAAGTCGTTCCATGACGCTCTGGAACAATCCTGGGGCAATGCTCACGCCGAATTGTAGCCGGTTGCATTTGAATGCTCCTCTATGCGTCACTATAGTTTGGGCCTCCGCTGTGGCGCTATCAACTGGCAGTTGCTGGTAAGCTTGTGCCATGTCTAACTTAGCAAATACCTTTCCTGGCCCCAACGAGTGCAATAAGTGCTGTACTACAGGCACAGGATATGCGCTCTGTTGTAGCGCGACATTAATTGTGCATTTATAGTCCGCGCAGATGCGGACTGATCCGTCTGGTTTGACTGGGGTCACGATGGGTGTTTCCCAGCGCGCGTGATCTACCGGCTCAAGGATTCCTTGCTCCACTAACTTATCTATTTCCTTATCTATTTTTGGGCGGAGTGCAAAAGGCACTCGTCTCGGTTTAATTCGGATTGGCACCACTTTAGGGTCTAAATTGAATGATATTGGTTTACCCACATACTTACCAAGACCGGGGCTGAACACATCCTCGAACTCCTTAAAAATCTGTTCAGCGCTGCTGTTTCTCACGGCGTTGATTCCGGTGACTTCTAACCCCAGGGCTTCAAACCAATCAAGCCCCAGAAGGTTCTGTAATGGTGTGCTGGCGATGGTCACGGGCAGCTGGGCTTCGATGTCCTTGAAACGGATGTGGAATGTGCCTTGGCCCACGATGGGGACTTGGTTCCCCTGGTAGTCTCGCAGCAGGACGTCTGGAGCGCGTAGTTGGCTCTTTCTGAGGCTAGGGATAGCCTGTTTCATGGATGCCCATGAAATAATCGTCAGGGTCGATCCTGTGTCAACTTCTAGCTCGCAGGGTGAGCCCTCCAAGAGGACTGTGACTCTCAGCCTTTTTGGCCGCTTAGGGCGGACCTGATGTATTGTGGTGAGATACGTTCGCAACTCCTCTCTCTGGGTCAACTCTATCTCATCGTCTACATCCTGAAAATACTCTCGTTGAGCGTCTTGATAGAACGCTCTTTCAGCTCTTTGTGTGTATTCTCTCTGGGGATACGCTCGCTCAGCTCCTTGTGAGTAATCTCTCTGGGGATACGCTCGCTCAGCTCTTTGGGAATTTTCTCTCTGGGTATACACTTGTGGATTTCTCTCTGGGCGCCCTTTCTGATTCCGCCAAGCCCCTGGGTTGGGCTTCTGTTGGCGGTACATGGGTGGCTGCCATGAGGCAGGGACTCCGCTCCGGCACACTCGTGCGATGTGCCCAAGTTTGTTGCAGTGCGAACAAACAACGTTCCTGAACCTACAAGTAGACCTGGGGTGATTCCCTCCGCAACTTGCGCAGGGCGGCAAGCGGGATCCGGGTCTCCCCCCAAGCCTCATGTGACTGCTCCGCATCAGGTGACTGTCCTCGAACTCGGGATCTTCGTAGGCGGGGCTTGTGTCCTCATAGTGAACTTTGGTGTGTCTTGGCGCTGGCTGGTCAGTGTTGAACCCACGTTGAATTGTCTCTGCTGATCTGTCTGCTGCTTCTGAAGCTCTTGCCTCCTCGAGTACAATCTGTAGGCTTAAATTGGTTTTTGCTAACAGCCGCTTTTGTAGGGAAATGTCTCTCAGCCCGCTAACGAGTCAATCCATAATCTGCTCATCCAGGTCTCTGAATCCACAATGTGTGGCTGCTTTACGTAGGGCTGCAACATATTGGTTGATAGATTCTCCCGCCTTCTGGTTCCTCGTGTTGAACGCTTGGCGGCAAACATGGCGGGAAGGTTTTGGCGCGTAATGAGTCTGTAGGGCCTGTTGCAACGTCGCCCATGATACTGCCTGTATTGGAGTAGGCGCGGTGAGGTCTCTGGCCGTATTGAAGACTTCCTTTCCGCAGTAGCCGAGGAAAATGTTTTTCTTCCTTGCGTCGGTGATCCCCGTGTATTCGTTCGCTTCGAGGAAACACTCGAAACGAATCATGAAGGCTTCCCATTCGTCGTTTTCTGGGTCGAAAGGAGCGGGGGGAGCATGCATCGCCATCTTCTCTGTTTGAATTTGCCGCGCTGCGGTGATCTGATATGGCGGCCGGAATTTCTGCCGAATTCCTGGGCTGGATCAATCCGGAGATTCTGGAGGTAGCGTTCTTCGTCCTATCTGCCTCTCGATCCCACCCTCGTCGCCAATGTTAGATCTGGGCACGAGAGACAGACTGCGGACACGAAGTGACTTAACAGCTCTTTATTAATAGTAGTAATGATCCAGCTTGCTCTGTGGTCGGAGGGTTCCCCTTTTATAGGGATCGGGTACGCCCCTCGACCAATCAGAACGATACCTGTTTCCTGCTGTAGCAGCGGACCAGAGGGGAGACTTATTACAATATATGCTAATATCTAACACCAACAATGCAGGACAATTGCTGAGGACTCAAAATGTGGTCAAGTGATCATGGAGATGGTGAATGTAAGGACTTTGAATCTGAACTGTAAATCCCTTTTTCTGCATCTATTATATCTTTGGCTGGTCATTAAGCAACTGGCCATAAGTTGAGGGCTACTTGTACATAAATCTTATACTTATGTTTTTTATTTTACATTTGCATGCATCATTTGTGTTTCTTCTCAGAGCCAAAAACAACCTCCCAACTGTGCCTTATGGAAGGCAGTTGAATATGAAGGCTTTAAAGATTTGTTTGGTTTTGAATCATAATGAAAAATTTTAGAAATATTTTCTGGGAACTAAATTAGTGCAACATGATGCAACTAATCTTGAATTAATTTGAATTGCTATACAACATAGCTGACGCTTTTCTCTGAAAACTTGTGTTTTAAACAATTTACCCTGCTGGACTTAAGTCCAGTCAAAACAACAATACTCTCAGTCGCTCTGAGAGTTAGATGGGCAATCTATAAATTAGATAAATAAATAAATGAAAAAAATCAGTATATAAAAACAACAACAAATTGGTTGTTGTTCCTGTCTGTTTTTACCAATACTGAATTTTCAATTTCTTCCTAATGAAATCCTTTATCACTTGTCACTGACATGTATTGTCAAATTGGAGTCTTAAGTAATCAAAAAGTTGTAAGTTGCTTTGGACTCTTGGTCACATTTACTGGTCTTCTGAGTATCAAACAGAAGAGAGGACTACTGTTTCTGTACAGCATGATATAAGGCAGGGGTCCCCAATCCTCAGGCCATGGCCTGCTCAGAACCAGCCCATGCAAGTAGCAAGAACTTGCATACACAGCTCAACTTGCGTGAATGGCAAGTGGATGCTCTTGTGCATGAAGCTGCATTTGGGCAAGTGGCACATGTGACTACCACTCACACAAAACCATCCCCGCTCCCCCACTGCCAGTCCACAAAGCTGGAAAGGTTGGACATAGATGTTATAAGGCAACTGCAGTTGTCCCCAAGACGGACCATAGCTTTGCTCATTTATGGTATTTGCTCTTTTCTGGGGGCCTCTTTAATGATATAAGATAACCATAAGAATTGTAGAGAGTAAGGAAGATGACCTTGATAGAGATAGGCCAGATCTGCTACCAAGGCAACAAGGAGAAGAACATGTCTTAAATCCAAAACAAACAGAAAGCATCTGAAAGGTACTCAAGCAAATGCATCCCTAATTCACATGAATATAAGATGAAGAGGAGACATAGCACAATCAGACTTGCAAAATTCTGTTACTACAGCCATTCTCAATAAAAAATAATCTTAGCCCTAGCTGATTTGTTCTTGGTCTGGTGTAGCAAGGAGCTACAAAATAGAGCACCTTGAGGAATTAAAAAAAAGTTAAAAACATGTTGCTAATGTTTGGGAAAGTTGGTCAATTCTTTTAACATTTTCTAAAACTAAGTTTCATAATTAAAAATCTGACCAAAATTTCAAACCATTTGAAATTTTGAAATATTTGGTCCCTCCCAGTGGTGGGATTCAAATAATTCAACAACTGGTTCTCTGCCCTAATGACTGACTGTGTAGGCATGGCTGGGTGGTTATGTGACTAGGTGGGCATGGTCAACTTGATGTCACTCATATCGAGGGGCACCTTATTTCGGCTGGCCTCGCCTTGCCATGCCCGGCCTCGCCTCACCCCTCTCTTTGCCTCTCTGCCACTCCTTGTCATGCCTGGCCTCTCCTCTCCTCACCTGGTCTCTCCTCATCTTATGACCACAATTGAGCCCAAAATTTATGTTGCTAAAGTGAGAAATGTATTAAATGAATTTTGCCCCATTTCACGACTTTTCTTGCCACATTTATTAAATGAATCACTGCAGTTGTTAAGTTGGTAACATAGCTATTAAGTGAATCTGGCCTCTCCATTGACTTTGCTTGTGAGAAGTTTGCAAAAGGGGATCACATGACCCTGGGAGACTACAATGGTTATAAATGTGAGATTGTTGTCAACCATCCAAATTTTGATCACGTGACTGTGAGGATGCTGCAATGGTTGTAACTGTGAAAAAAAGCATGTCACTTTTTTCAGTGCCATTGTAACTTTGAAAGGTCACTAAATGAACTGTTGTAAATCAATGAGTACCTGTACAAGAATACAAAAAGCTTCTTTGCTTGCAAAAAGTGGCCCTAAATACTAATCATTAAATGAGAAATAGGGGAATACAGACTGAAGATCAATGACAGTCACAGCCATCATGGAAACCTAAACTATTATGTCTGAATACCTTCCTTTTCATCAGCAATACCTTCAACCTGGAGTTACAAATCAGGCAGGGTGCCACAGTACCTTGTGGAATTAAAAAAGTTAAAATGCAATGATAACTATCAGCAGCCAACTCTTGCTCATAAAGTGAAACTCTTTAGCAGAGAGGTCATTTAAGTGTTGTGGCCTGCCAGCTGCCAGCAGAGCTAGTGGCAGACTCAGTTGATGAGGAGGTTGGGGAGGACAGTTTTGGAATCTGGGGAAGGCTCTGTTGGATACTCTGTATTGGATACAGAGATAGAACCAGGGCCCTCCGATATTTCCCAGCCACTGGAGAGGCAGCTGCCTTAGGAGGTTGATATGAGTGAGGAGGAGGAACAGCTGGGGCCTGTTCCAGATGCACATATGCGCTGAGCAGTTAGGAGAGGTGAACAACGGAGAACAAGGAATCAACTCAGGAAGCAAAGTACACGTGGACACTGAATTGCCCTTCCCTGACTGAGAAATAAATAGGAGTGGAAACAGGAGTGGTTTCCAAAGGAGACAACAGTTCATATTTCTGAAGATTTTGCTCATTGTGTTTTGTGTAACAAGGACTGTTTGCCAGAACTTAATTTGCAGTCTTTCGGCTGGGAGCTCACAGCCTTGCAATTATCACAAGGAACTGATAAGGTCTGTCACTGCACTTAACTCCTTGAAGGACTATTGCCTGGACTTATTGGTGGGTGAATGCAATTAATTCACAAGAGGTAAATAAGGAGAGTTTTTGTGTGACCAAGAGTCTGTGTTTTGCTTTTGCTGAGGTTGGGTCAGAGCATTAAGCTCTCCAGAAAGTGGCTCAGCATACTTGGGCTACAAAATGCCAAGCTAAAGAGACCAAGTAACAAAGTATATAGGTGACCCAGATTCAAGTCTCTGCCCTCCTAAGCTTGTCAGGATCACAATAAAATTAGTACATGCCACAGATATCTAAATAAATTCCAAGTCTGGTGCCATTTTAATAAGCCTTGTTACCATGAGAGAAAACTAAAACAAATTGGAGGGGGGAGGATCCACAGCTCTACCTCCTTTTTAAAAACAAACTCTTACTATCAGTTAGCAATCATGTTCCTTGGCCACTCCAAAGCAATGCAAGAGACTCCTGTCCCAAAGGTAGTTTTCAAGAGGCAACTAGATTTTCTGGAAATTAAGAAAGGCCAGTTGCCTCTTCTTGAAAAAAGCACCTTTGGGACACTCATGATCTGTATGACTGAAAAATCCCCATAGACAAGAGACTCCTGTGCTCAGTAAACTGACAAAGCAAGCACCCTTTCCCACCTAGGAGAAGCAATCCTTAGACCCATTTTCACCACTTAAAGATACCAGCTGGTCTCACTCGCCTCACAAGATTTCTTAAGGAAACCATTCAGATTTAAGGAGGAATCCCAGAAATGCAGTTAAAAAAATCAGACAGAGTGCAAAGTTTGCATCCTGTCTCTTAGCCATTACTTAATTCAATGAGGCAAGCAGGTGGTCCAAAAAGATTACCTCATCGCTGGCAGGGGGAAAGACCTCCCGAAGCCCCTTTTTTTTGTAACAAACAAACAAAGAAGCCAAAGACTAGCCAGATTGTTCCATTTAGAGAAGATTATGAAACCAGGGAAGAAAGACGCCTGCAATCGTCTCCTCCAACACTTACTTGGGGATGGAAGAAGCAAGAAGTGGCTGGGAGGGGATTCAGCTGTGTTGGAAGTACACCCCAAAAAGACAGAGCCAGGAACCTCTAAAACAGTGTAAAAAGCTTAAAACAACCCTTCCCCTTTAAGAAAGTCAAGTCCAGGAATAAAAGTACCAGCAAAAGGGGTGGGGGACTCCAGAGAGGCTGCTCAGGCTATAGAAAGTCTGGGCGTACTGCCAAGAACCATTAATGGCTTTTATAATGTATCAAGGCCTAACGGCAGAGGCAGTTTCAGATACATTTAAATAGGGCTATAAAGATAAGTAGAATTGGGCTAGAAACAACACACAATGGCACACCAGAATGCCTCCTTCCTGCCTTCATGACAGGATTAACCCCTTAAGGTGGGAATGTCAGGGGGGAGGTTCCGCCCTGAATTAATGAGGATCTTGGCATTCCTTGCAGCATACTTCTGAAGACAAGCAAAAAATAAAACCCGAAGCATGTTCTAATAAAAACACTTTAATATAAAAGAAAATAAAAATAATAAATGTCAATGTGTCTGGACCTAGAACCTGTGAAATGTGACTCAGAAATATAAACCACCGATTCATTGTCTTCCATCACGGTGATTGGTCAAATCGGACGTGTCCAGATATCTGTGATCAAAGCATCAAACCATGTTAGAGAATTACATGCATCTGAAACACAAGCATATTCAGCTTCAGTAGATGAACACGAAACAAAATTCTGTTTTCTCACTTGCCAGTAAACAGGACATCCATTCAGGAACATCATGTAACCTGAAGTACTTTTGCGTGATTTCTTATCATTTGCCCTATCGGAATCTGCATAACAACATAATTCTGCATAAACAGTATGTGTTGGTTCTAACAATAACTTCATGTCTTTAGTGTGTTTCAAGTATTTCAAAAACTTCTTAACGCATGTCCAATTAAATTGTGTTGCCTTACCTACATGTCGTGATAAGAGATTAACACTAAGTGCAATGTCGGGTCTGGTCCAACTACTAATGTACAACAGTGACCCAATGACTGAACGATAAAGTGTTTGATCTTCGAACTCAGGATTTGGTTCATGTGTTAAGTTGTGAAAATCTGTTTGCATGGGTGTCTTTGTTGTGTTAGCATCTTTCATGTTGCAATGATGCAGAATGTGGTCAATTTTCTCCTCTTGTGAAAGACTAAACCCCTTCTGTGTTTTGTCAATCTGAACACCTAAATAAGTGCTAATATGACCTAAAGATTTCAATGTGAAGTATATCTGCAAACGTTTAGCAAAAATCTCACTCATTTTCTTATTTGGACCAATATAAACAATACCATCAACATAAACAAGAATTATCTCATATGCATTGTTAGATCTTGTTGTGAACACACATTCATCAGTTTCGGACTTAATAAAGCCCATTGAATTTAGTTTGTCAGTAAGACATAAGTACCACATTAAACCTGACTGTTTCAGACCATAAAGACTTTTGTTTAGGAACCAGGTATCCCCTTCTTGCTGTCGGAATCCTGGAGGTCCTCTCATGTAGATCTCTTCATCTAGGTCAGCATGTAGATAAGCCGTGTCCACATCAAACTGGAAAACTTCTAAACCAAGAATAGTTGCAGTGGTTAAAGCAATTTTTACAATCTTCAGTTCTGACTGTTGGTGAGTAGGTGTTTGTGTAGTCCTCAGGATAACGTTGAGCGAAACCCTGAGCTACAAGTCTGGCATTGTACAATGACTCACCATTCGGTTTCTTCTTGATTCTGTAGACCCATCGAGTGCCAATTACTTTTTTGTTTGTTGGAGGTTTTGCAGGTGTAAATACATTAAGTTTCTTTAAACTGTCCATTTCATCCTGCATTGCCTCAAACCATTTGTCTTGCTCCGAATTAGGAAGCTGCTTGATTTGTGTGAAAGTATCAGGAGGAAGTGTAACATTGCAAATCAAAGGAAAGGGTGTTTTTGTCAGTTGCCATGAATATCGTTGTGGAGGGGTACCTTTTGGGACCCTCTTGGAACGTCTCGGAACAACAGTCCATTCTTCTTCTTCATCCTCGTCCTCACATTCGTCGCTAGCATCAGCCTCCGCGGCTTGCGAAGATGGAACATCAGGTTGTGAAGAACTGGTAGAAGGAATATCTGCCTGTGAATCTTGGTCATCAGGCTGCATGGCATCTGCAACATCATCTCTAGGAAAATAAACTCCAGGATCATTGGAATGAATCCTGGACCAGTCAATATCTTCCTCAAAATTAGCAGATTGAGAAATCACAATTGTTTAGGGTCAATAACTTTGCTCCATTTTGAATTATCATCAACACCCATAAATCTCAGTCTCTTTGCTACTGGACCTCCTTTTCTTCTTTGAGCTAAGGGAATGTTCACCATAGCGTATGAACCAAAAATGTGGAGTTTCTTGAGATCGGGCTTGTAGCCATACATCATGAAGAAAGGAATTTGATTTATTACACTGCTCCAAGTACGGGTGACAATGTAATTTGCATATTTGATAGTTTCACCCCAGTATATGTTACTGAGATTGGCATCTTCTAGGAGACAACACATCATGGTTTGTCTTTGTTCTGCGACTCTGTTATGAGCCGGTGTGTATGGAGCAGATGTCTGATGAAGAATTCCATTCTTAGGCATCCAGTCCTGGAAACACTGAGACATGAATTCGGCACCATGGTCACTCTGGATTCTGGTGATACGAACTTGGTGTTGGGCAGAAACAAATGCTGCAAAGTCTTTAAAGATCTGAAAGGTTTCAGATTTCTCTCTTATAGGATATACAAACCCATATCTAGAATGATGATCAACAATTGTCAGAAAATACTTTCTACAACCAATTGTTGGTGGAAAAGGACCCACTATTTCAGTATGTACCAAATCAAAAATGCGTGTTGACAGGTGTGTAGTGTGTTTGGGAATGGCAGCTGCTTTGGATTTAGCTTTCCTACAAACTGCACAATCCAAAAACACCTTATATCCCTTTAGATCCAAACCTTTTGCGAACTCTGGCATTTTTCTAAGAACATGGAAACTGGCACGCCCCAATCTTCTATGCCACTTGTGGATACACCTGGAATGCAAAGGTTTACCAGTTAGTGAATTTTACACATTAACAGTGTCATGAGGAACCTCCGGCTTGCTCTGAGCAACCTGCTTCCTTATTTTCTGTTTGTTGGCTTTAGGAACCTTTGGAGTAGCAACAGGATCTTTCTCTGAACTAATTCTCTCTGGGCCTGTGCTTTTCCTTTTTGGAGTTTGCATACTTGCCTTTGCTTGGGGTTTAGGCTTTGGCTTTAAGTAATAAACACCACCAATCAGCATGGTTTCAGCAACAATATCTCCACCTTTAACTATGTAACTTGCTTTTTCGAGGTGATGAACCTGGAACTTTAACTCTCTAGACAAGTGACTTTGACTAAGCAAATTACTGGTTGCTGAAGGTATGTAATAAACATCAGGGATGAGTGTATCGAGCTCTTCAAGGTAAACAGTTCCTTTCCCATGACCTTACAAGGGTGGTTGGAGAAGGAGTACAATTCTCGAAATTTAGATTCTGGCTTGTGCATCTCTGTGAAAAGTTCCTTTCTGTAAGTAAAGTGTAAAGCTGCGCCACTGTCCAAAGTCCACAAAAGATGTCTGTCGTACTCTGGATCAGGTTGTGGATCATTGGTTAAGGCCAATATGGCGAGTGGAGCTTGTGGATCACGCTTGGACCATGACGACCTTGTCTTCCGCCTCTATCTCTGCCTCTGGAGTCTGTTCCTCTGGGCTGGTATGTGACGGGAGCTGGAACCTGTTAGGGACAATCCCGGGTGTCATGTCCCATACTGTTGCAGATGTAGCATCTTGGCATCCTTGGAGCGTAGGCTCTTCCTCGGAAAGGACGTCTAGCTGGAGCGCTTGATGCTGGCGGCCGTTGCAAATGTGGTGTGGCTAATTTCATTGCTTCCTCCTCAATTAAAAGTCTGCATACATTATTAACAGTGCATTGAGAAATAGGCACGTGGTTAATCTTTGCAATGGCATCTCTCCATTCATAATTTAATGAGTTAATGATAATGCTGATCATTTGGATATCATCAATAACACGGCCTCTTTCTCTCAATTCACTTCTCATTCCTTTCAGTTTGGTCAGATGTCCACCAATTTGTTCACCACGTTTCAACTTCGAACCATGGAACTCAGACATGAGCAAACATGAAGATTCAATTGAAATGGGCCTGTAGCAATCTTCCAAAAGGGCCCAAATTTGTTGGGCTGTTGCATCAGGTGGAAAAGTAACCTGCAGTTCAGTATCCATGGACATCAATAATGTTGTGCAAGCCCTAGTCTCTAGGTCTCATATTGCAGGAGTCCATGGTTGGGCAGTAGGATTAAACACCATACAATGGGTACCTTCTCTGCAAAGCAAGAGTGCAACCTCACTGACCCAGGCTTTATAATTCTGTCCCAACATTTTTAATTTGGACTCACCAGTTAAAGGAGCAACAGAAAATGCCTGTTGAGGAATATTCATTTGAACAACTTGCTGTGCAGGTAAAAATGCTGGTTGTTGAACCAGGGGGCGCTGTAATCAGACCTATGGTCTCTGTATTACAGGGGCAATTGATGCTTGAGCAGCAAAATTAACTTGGCTTGCTTGGGGGGCAGACATCTGCCTTTGCTGCATTAAGTACTGTCTTGTTCTATCTGGAAAGGCACGTGCACCATCAGGAGGTGCTGAAAATTGGGCCTGAGAAGGCATTTGTGGCCTAGCAGCCTGAAATACTTGAATAATCTAGTGACATTTGTGAAAGAGTCTATTGTATTGCCTGAAATTGCTCGTTGATTTTTAAATGTATGTCGGTTCCTTTTAGTAAATTATTTCTGCCAGGAGATGGTGGTGCAGCTTCACTTCTTGGCTGCAATATTTCTGCCTGAGTGGCATATATTGGAGAACAAAGGAGATCACGTGGCAATTGTGACGTGTGCACATCTTTCTGTTCTGATTTGCCTGACACAGTATCCTCCAGGGGAAGTGTCTTAGGCTTTGGAGAAGAAGATGGCGTTTTCAGAAATTTGAAAGATAGGAAAACCCTTCTTACTTGCCTCTAATGCAGCGTAATCTATTTTGGCCTGTAAAAGCTGGCGTTCAAAAAATTCTATGTGATTACGATAGCTTTGCATATCTTGCTCAGAAGTCTGGGAAGATTTATACGTTTCTCTTTCTGCGTGGGGGTGAATTTGCTCTAGCGGCAGTGAACGCTTTGGTTTAGCCCTGAGTATTTCAAAATCTCTTGGAGATATTTGGGAACATGCATAATTAGAAGGGAGATGTTCTACTAACCTCAGTTGTAGATTGTTATCTCCTGGAGCAGTCCCATCTTGTTGAGAACTTTTCCCAACAGCTGATTTTTCATCCGGTCTGATTGCTGAAGCTATCGGCTTTTGGAAACTTGGAAGCCAGCGTGAAAAGCTTTCTGCTTCTGTATCAGAAGGGAGGGAGCCATCGGAATGTGCTCCATTTTTATTTTTATTTTTCGGCATTGTTAGAAAGATGACCGAATCGTTCCTCGGTCGATTGTAAATCATTCTTGTCTAATTAGCCTATACGCTTATCTCTTGGAAGTAATTTAACAAGGAGAAAAACCATAAATTATATAACCATCCTCTGCTACCATTTGTCAGGGGGGAGGTTCTGCCCTGAATTAGTGAGGTGTTGGATCTTGGCATTCCTTGCAGCATACTTCTGAAGACAAGCAAAAAATAAAACCCGAAGCATGTTCTAATAAAAACACTTTAATATAAAAGTAAATAAAAATACAAAAGTTTGCTAACTCAATTAATTACATCTCGGCAGAGTTATGTGCCTGCCACCTTCGGCAGGCGAATGGAAGATCAGAAGAGAAAGTTAAGTTGGGAAACTTCCGGGTTGTTCCTGGCGCCGACGGCAGGCTTTCTTTGAGCTTGTCAGATCAAGAGACAGTTAGAGGTGTTTTTTTACGATCTTTAACACCTTGGACACTCTTAAATTCTTGGAATTTATGAGGGAGAGATTCAGCTGTTGGGTTGAGCCTCTCGTGTAGCCTCCAGGAGGATTTATAGCCTCTGGAGTGCGACGAGGTCTGCCCCCCTTCGCAGTTGTTGTATTCTCCTGTCTTTTTGATAACTTCTGCTACAAGCAGTACCAGTCGCCGGGATCAGCCTTAACTTCTAAAAACATCTCAAGAAGTAAGGAAGGAAGGAAGACCTTTGCAAGTATTTTAAGTTTTAATTGGGGGAATTTTTTTTTTTAAAAAGAACGCTTCTGCTGAGTTTGAGAGGCGTGGGCTTAGAACAAAGGATTTAAAATGGCGTTGATTTATAGCTGAAAACCTACAGAAAACTAAAGTTAATTGCTTGCTGACAGCCGAGGCAGTAAAGACAGAACGGCTGAAACAACTGTTAACAACTTCTAAGCCAGTTTACATAACCTGACCTACTTAAATGACAACGTTTTAACTCCTTAGAAGGAAACATTTGCAAGTATTAATTTACAGCTGAATACCTAAGGAAAACGAAAGTTAATTGAATGGTGACAGCTAGAGGCGGCTGAAAGAATTATTAACAACTTTAAAGTTAGTTTACACAATTTGACCTAGTGGGAGGAGTATTTTGTGTGAAAGTGGTGTTTTTTTTCTTTTCTTTTTTTGTTGTTGTTAAACATGGCAACGGAACAAAAGGCTTCCTAGGTGCTACAATAAATTATCAGGATTTCAAGGACTTTATAAGGGAAGAAAATGCTTTTTTACACAAAGAAATTAAGGCGGTTAAAGAAATGGTTCAGGATACCATTAAAAAACATGATCAGCTTGATAAAAAATTACACACTATAGCTACAGGTCTGTCAGAAGTTGTTCTTAAGGTGGACAGTAAAGTTGAACATCTGGCTTTGGATTTGGAAACTAAAACGAAGGAAACAGATCTGAAATTTGTTGAAATGGAGGGGAATATGCAGAGGATGGATAAGGAGATTATTATAATGCAATTCAGATCTATGGAGTACGCTGTTAGACTGAGGGGTATCAGAGAAAATCCTAGAGAGGATTTAAGAAAAGCTTGTGCTGATGCTTTGGCCACGTTATTAAAAATCGAGGATTCTTCTGAGATTTCTGCTAGGATTGACAAAATTTACAGAGTAAATTCACGTATAGCATCACAAAGGCAACTACCAAGGGATGTTGTGATATACTTTACTGAGAGAAATTTTAGAAATGATATTTTGCAAAATTCTTTTTATTCATCTCTTCAAATAGATGGAAAAACTATCGGAGTTTTAAAGAATTACCCCAGCGATGTTAAAGCTTAGAAGGGATTTTGGATTTTTGGTAGCGGAATTGAAGAAGAGAGATACAGTATAGATGGGATGTTCCAATTGGTGTTATATTCAGTTACGAAGGGGTGAGGTACCGTCTGAATACAATAGACAAAGCCAGAGACTTTTATTATGGAATACTCAAGAAAAATGCAAAACACCCCCCCCCCCACGTACATCTACACCAACACCAGTAGATTTGGATGTTTTAGAGCAGAGGATGTTTGAGAAAGAGACAGAAGAACAAAGAATGCAGACACAAAAAGAGAAGGAGGTGCAGGGCGCTGTAGGTGGAGTGGACCCCTCTGGATCTCTGTTGAGTTCCTTCTTGGAAGAAGGACCGTCTAAGTCTTTCACTGAAATGCCGATACTTAAACCTGTCAAACAACGTATTACTAGATCCACGACTAGACAAATGCTAGAATCTCACAAGCGCGTTGACCCCCAAACACAATGTGCTAAGAAAGAAGTTAAGAAGCAAACCGGAGCCATGAGAGGAGCAGGGCCGAAGATTAGTCTTGTGGAGAGAGACCTTCAGCAAATGCTTTCAACGCTCCAGACCAGATCCAAAGATGCTTAAGCTATTATCTTGGAACGTGAATGGAATGAACTCCCCACAAAAAAGGAAAAAAATATTTTACTATTTGAAGCAATTTAATAATGATGTTGTTTGCCTTCAAGAGACTCATATTAGGCTACAAGACCAGAAGTATTTAGTGAATTCAAAATTGGGAACATCTTTATGCTGCCTCTGATTTGGTAAAGAAAAATGGTGTGGTGATATATATAAATAAAAGATTTTCAACTAAAGTTATAGAGGCGGATGACGCTGGTAGATATATAGCAACTCAACTTGATACAGACTTTGGTCCCATTTTGGTGCTAGGAATATATGCTCCAAATCAATGCCAAGAAAGCTTTTATAAGATGCTCCATTTAAAATTTTTAGATTGGAACTTTAAGAGTATTCTAATAATGGGAGACTGGAATGGAGTGATTTCTCCAAGGATAGATAAGAGTACAAAGACTAAATTCACTACCAAATTACCAAAGGCTTTTTTGATTTACAAGATGACTTGAAATTAAAAGATGTTTGGAGGACACAACACCTAAATGAGATGGATTTTTCTTTTTACTCAGATAGACATAAATCCTTTTCAAGGATTTATTTCTTTTTGTTAACACCGGATCTACTTCCTAAAGCTAAGAAATCCAAGATTTTCTCCAGGACACTTACCGATCATAGCCCGGTGTGGTTACAAATTGAATTAGGGAAGAGGCCAAGAAGGTCTTGGAGAGTAAATGAAAATTTATTTAGATACGAAAAAAATGTTGATGAACTTAAAAAAACACATGAAGGAATTTTTCAGCTTTAACATGAATAAGGGTGCTCCCATTGAAACAGTTTGGGATGCAAGTAAAGCTTATATGCGTGGGGTCCTGATACATATGAATTTTAAACCTAAACAAATTAGACAGAAAAGGAGAATGGAATTGGAAGATGAAATAAAAAACAAGGAACAGCTGCTTATAGCAAACCCAAATGACCAAGCGCTCCAGATGGCGCTAAAGCTGTTGAAAGACCAATTTCAGATGCTTATAGCAGAACAAACAGCAACTAACTTACAATTTGCTAAACATAACACCTTTGCTAACGCTAATAAACCTGGTAGGTGGTTGGCTTATACTTTGAGAAGGAACACGAATGATAGAATTATTGATAAAATTGAGTATGGAGGGAAGACGGTATATCAACAAGATTTGATTAAAAAATCATTTGTGGACTATTATGCTAAGCTATATATACAGGATAATATACAGAACAAGTTAATAGATGATTTTTTGGAAGGAAAAAGGGTTGCTAAAATTTCTGAGCTTCAAAAGGCAAATCTGGAACGTCTGATAACTGCTGATGAGATCACTTTAGTTATAAATCAACTTAAATTAGCTAAGGCTCCAGGGACTGATGGTTTGACTGCAATGTATTATAAAACTTTACAACTGGAAATGATTGAATATCTTACACAACTATTTTGTAATATACAACAAGGAGGTAAAATACCCTCCTCATGGAAAGCGGCTTTTATCTCATTGATACCTAAAGAAAAAGAGGGCCCTAAGAAACCAGAGGATTACAGGCCGATATCTCTTCTGAACACAGATTATAAAATATTTGCTAAGGTACTAGCCAACAGATGGATGCCGGTTATTCAAGAGATTATTCATCATGATCAAGCAGGATTTATTGAAGGCAGACATATGAAGAAGAATGTAAGGCAACTCATAGATTTAATTGACTATCTTGATAAGAATAAGCAGATCTCTGCAGTGCTGGTTTTCTTGGATGCAGAGAAGGCCTTTGATCGAGTTAATTGGAACTTTCTAACCAAGACTTTGGAAAAGATGGATATGGGATTACGATTTCGGCAGGCAATTGGAGCAATTTATCAGCAGCAAAATGCACAACTTATTATTAATGGAAATTTGTCAACAATTTTCGAGATACAAAAAGGCACAAGACAAGGTTGCCCATTATCCCCATTGTTATTTATTTTAACTTTGGAAGTCTTGTTGAACGCAATTCGGGACTCAAAATCCTTAGATGGCATAGCTATCAGGCAAAAGGAATATAGAACTAGAGCATTTGCCGATGATCTGGTTGTTACCCTTTCACATCCTTTGAAATCAATAATCCAGATGAAAAATATTATAGTAGAATTTGGCATGGTGTCTGGGTTTAGACTAAATCAAAACAAAATGAAAATGATGGTCAAAAATATGACAGAGATTCAAAGAAAGAGACTTGTAAGTTTAGCAGGTTTTGAAATAGTTTCTAAAGTCAAATATTTAGGAATACAAATATCAGAATCAAATACCAAACTTTTCTTAAATAACTATGAAGTGTTGTGGCAGAAGATACAGAAAGATCTTGAAGTGTGGAAAAAGTTACAATTGTCCTTGCTTGGAAGGATCTCAGCAATTAAAATGAACGTTCTACCTAGATTTATCTTTCTATTCCAGATGATACCGGTGCTTAAATCAGATAAAACCTTGTTAAATTGGCAAACAACATTAAATAAATTTGTTTGGAAGGAGAAAAAACCGAGAGTAAAGATGAAGATTATGCAAGATACTCGTGAAAGAGGCGGCCTCAGACTCCCAAACCTCTGATTGTACTATGAAGCTGCGGTTCTAATGCATGTAGCAGATTGGTTTGGGAAAACAAAAATGGATTTGCTGAATATAGAAGGCCATGATCTTGTTCTGGGATGGCATGCATACCTTTTTTATGAAGATAGGGTGGATAAAGTGTTTAACAATCATGTTCTCCGAAGTGCCTTGATGAGAATATGGAAGAAGCACCGGCCCAATTGGGATTATAAAATACCGCTTTGGCTGGATCTTGCAGACACCATGGGGATTATGCATACTAAGTCACTCGGGGGTTGTTTATATAAAGATGTGCTTATTGCTGATGGGGACGAATGGAAGTTAAAAACTTTGGAACACCTGTTGGAAGAAGGAATTATTTTAAATTGGTTACATTATATACAGCTACAGAAGAGATGGGAAGAAGATCGTAGGGTTGGTTTTATGGATAAAGAAGTGGAACTGATTAAGCAGATAAAAGAGACCAGCCCAAAACAAGTTAAAAGAATATATAATGTATTGTTAGAAAGAGACTCAGAAAGTGAATTGGTTAAGGATTGTATGATTAAATGGGCTCAGAATTTTGGTGAAGTGGTTATGTTGGAAACGTGGGAACAAATATGGGTTCAGAATGTTAAATTTACACAGTCACAGAATTTAAGGGAGAACTTTTATAAAATGTTTTACAGATGGTATTTAGATCCTAAAAAATTATCATGCATGTACCCAAATGTTCAACCAAAATGTTGGAGATGCGGGTGTCTAGATGCTACCTTTTTTCATGTATGGTGGACTTGCAACAAGGTTAAAGCTTTTTGGATAAAAATATGGTGGGTTATGCAGAATGTATTTAAGAAAAGAATACATTTCACTCCGCAAATGTTTTTACTGGGTATAGCTAAGGATTTCTCCAAAGGGGAAATAAAATTGGCTTTGCATATGGTTACAGCAGCTAGGTTGTTGATTGCGCAACATTGGAAAAAAGATTTTTTACCGACAATTGATCAATGGATTCAGAAGGTGGCGGGGTTCGCCGAAATGGCAAAAATTTCAGCTTTTTTAAAAGCTCAGAAACAGGAGGATTATACACAGGAATGGGTAAAATGGATTGATTATATAGAGAATAAATACCAGACTAGGAGTTATTATGTAGCCTTTAGGTAAGAATGCTTAGATTGATAGATGATCAGAGTAAATAATATACAGGATGTTTGGAATTGTTAGAGTGGTATACAGCGGAAGTCAGGGGGGTGGGTTTCTGTGGGAGGTGGGGGAGGGTTAGGGTGGAGGGCGGGGCATTATATTTGTATGAATAAATTAGAAGATGGGATTAATGAAACAATGTTATTTTAGGAGAAATTTATATTAAGAGTTATATATGTTAAATTAGCTTAGAAGATGGGATTAATGTGTTATTATTAATCTAAGAGAAATTTATATTGTGTTTGTTGGGAGGAGAGGGGATACAATATGAGTAATTTACTTTAAGATGGGGGGAGGGGAGGTGGCAAAGTATTTGGTATAATATTTGAATGTGAATTTTTGCAGGGGGGTTGGGGGCGGTATAGCATTTGTATGAGATTTACAATGTATGGTGGGGGTGTGTGAAAAGGGGGAAAATCTGTTTGTACAAAACTCTTTTAATTAAAAAAAAAAAGAAAGTTAAGTTGGAATGTGTGTGAGCAGGCACAGTAAATCATTTGTCAAATAAGAACTGGAGCATGCGCAATAAATTTCAGCACAGCTAAGCAAACCAATTAACGCAGTGACAGGGAAAAATAAAAGGTTGTTGGAAGGAGATTTCTTCCAACAGCCGGTTCGCCAAACTGCTCAGAAAGTTAGCTACCGATTCTCATGAACCGATGTGAACCGGATGAATCCCACCATTGGTCCATCCCCTTATTTATCGAACAGCTTGCAGTATATAGTCATGGTGACTTTTTATATTATTACAAAGTGCTATATTGCTTAAAGACAACAGTCTAGCCCTCCAACCTTATTTGGGGAACATGGAAAGAGAAGCAACATAAACCAAGTGCATGGGACCACATGCACTAAACAAGATAACATTTTTTCTTGAAACAGTATTTAAAATTAAAATGGTTCCAACTTCAGAAGGCGAATATAACAAGCAAATATAACATATAACAAGCAAATATAACATATAACAAGCTACTATTACTACTAATAAACAAACTATCATAAAGAAAAAACCATTTATAAGCATTTGTGGTTTATTGAACTAATAGCATATACTGAAATCCTTAACTATTTATTCAGATGTGAAGTTTTCTGAGTATAATTAAACTTCTAAATATAGTGAATTCTAGTTAGAACTGAGCAAGCAAATTAATATATTTTTTTATTTTTTACTCCTTTAATATAAAAAAGTAAAAAGTAAAAGAAAAGAAAGTCAGACTAAAACAAACAAAATGATGTTACATGTAAAACATCATTCACCCTTATTTTTAAATTCAAAATCAATCTTTGACTACACAATACAATGCTGATAAATCTGTTAAAATTGGTTGTATGGAACAAAGGTGGATAAGAGGATACATGTTAGAGATTGATAAAATCACACATAGGAAGAACATTAAAGGGCCATTTAAGCCCTTCTAATAATATTAGAATTCAGGATCATTCTTTAAATTGGATAAATTCACTACCAATAAAATAAATGCCATATTTACTTTAAAAAGGAAAAAAAAGAAGAATAAGTAAAATAACAATTAAAATAAATGACCATAGATGGAAACAATTTTAAAAGGAAACAAATTCATGAAAGATTGGGCTACCAGTCACTACTAGCCTTGACAGCTGTTTGCATAGGCAGAGTCCCTTAAATCCAACAGGTAAAACTGCTATTTCAGTATTTTCCTATCCTGCTAATGAGTCTGCCCGGCTGCTGTTTAATACAGAATGCTGACACTAGAGAAACTACTGACTGATCTAATAGAGTTCTTTTATTGTCAGCACCAAAATAATAACTAGTTTCAAAATTATGCCTGAAGCAAGCTACCTTGTTGAACCTTTGTAAATTGATTTCAGATAGTATGCAGGTATGATTACATAAGTAAGACTGTAACACCTTAGATTGTCTAAAAGCAGCAACATATTGTTGAAGTGAAGCAGTTATTTCTGTAGGATAGAAATACAGCAGTAATCAATGAAAATTAAATAAGAAAAAAGTAAGCATGGATAAAGTATAGAAAAACCAGAAAAATATTAGCAATACTTTAATAAAGATAATTTATTTGCAAGGACTATGGCATTTTTAAGTGAATCTTATGAAAGCTTCCCCTTATTAGTAATTAGACTAACCAAAATTAGCACATGAAATATACAAATTTGCAAGAACTTCAAAACTCTTCATCAGGAAATGTATTTATTTAGTATATGGCAATGTCAGGGAAATCTACAAATGCTAGACACAACGCAGTTCTGACATCCTAAATTGTTAATTCATTATGTTTAGCACTTGTGTGCCCATCCTAAGTGCATTGCAAAATGCAAACTAGCTTACATCAGCTGACTAGCAAGTTGTTGCCTCTTTGGGGCTCCTCTGCCTGTCTCACCTTGCCTCGTGTTGTGTTGCCTCACATCTGGCTAGGTCCAGCATTGGCTTCTGCTCTCTGCAGCTGGTGGTACCCATTTATCTACTTGCAATATTGCATGGTTTTGAACTGCTGGTTGGGCAAGAGCCAGGGAGCAAGCAGTGGGAGCTCACTGTCTCACCAAGTGGGACTTGAACCACTGGAGTGTATACAATGTTTGGCCATCAGTTCCACTATCATTATGCTGCTGCACCACTGCATCTCCTTCATCAGGAAATAAACAAAGCAGAGAGGTTGAGGCTGATTCTGAAGTGGTGAGTCTGTATTTCATATACGTAGTCTCCAGGTTTAATGTGAGCTGAAATAGAAGAAGTAACAAAGGCCTGATTTCTCATTTGCTTGAATTTTGTTGTTATATCAGAGCGACATACTCATTTGTTTTCTTTTTATTTTGTCAGTTTTGCATCCAGTGGGCTAGAGTCATCTACGCTGATGTACCCAGCTACTTTGCCCTCTCAAATATTTTACATTTTTTCCACCAGAAGGTTATACAGCTTGTCAACCAAGATCCAGACTGGAATTGTCAGCCAATCAAATTATAGAATACTTAAAAGGTCAAAGAAGTACAGCACACTAACATAATTCACAGGCTATATGAGGCATTAAAATCCTAATACCTCATTCTCGTAACAAAGATTGTAATGAGAGTGAGAAATGGCAAAACACGACTTTATTCCCATGATGATTCTTGAAAGAATGTTAAAGGTGGGAAGCTATAAACTTAACCCATTCTTGTTCCTCTGAAAGTATCTTTATATATGTATATATACATATCTATCAGAGTAGCATAAGGAACGTAAAATTAACTACAATGCTAGATAGGATTGTAGCTTTCTAATTTATACCAGGTTATAAATATTTATTCATTTAAATTACTCATTTACTTTATTATATCTTTGTTCCAATCTTGTATACCAGAAAGTGTCAAAGGCACTATATTTACATACAATTTAAATTGTTGTTTATTATATTGATGTGAAGTGTTTTTCATTTTTCCATGAATTTCATCCCAGTATTGCTGAGGTATTTGTTTTTCCCAACTCTAACATGCTAATGCTACTCAAAAATGCAGACTTCTCTATGGAGTATAATTTCTTTATTAGAATCCTGCTTTTTATTACATTCTAATGACCAGATCTTTCTCATTACTAATTTGTGGTGTGTGTGTGTGTGTAAGAATCCTGTTTAGTTTATAAATCTTGCCACCATGAATAAATAATTGTGTTATGTTGCTGAAAGAAAGAAAAGAAAAAAGAGGTGTGTGTGTGTGTAAATCCACTCCAGTTTTTTAACCATTTTTCTTCAGTTCTTAATTTTCGTGAAATGCTCATGAAGGAGACAAAATAAGGACTGATATAACCTGGAGACATTTGGTTAACTTCTTTTAGAATGAAATATAAAATGTTAACTCATTTCTCTGAAATTAGGAAGGGGCAAAACAATCTCTGCATATTCCCTCATTGAGAATCTCTCATATTCTCAGTCTGCATATAAAAGACAATCCAGAGACATCTTTGAAGGTTCTCTTTCAAAGCATCTCGACTTCCCTGAGTGTCTGGGGACTTCTGTTATTAATTGAAGTTAATTTTCTAGGATATCAGTTTGCCATGCACGTGGGAAAGATTGATAGCCTCTTCAATTCTCAAGAGGGTTGAAAATGACACTGTTCCATCACCGGGTGCCTTCACTTTTATCATCGCAAATCAAATTATAAACATCAGGGCAACCTTGCTGAAATCTGATTCGGGAGATTTCCATAAGATTAATTAGGCGGCCAAAGCAAAGATGATAAAATGTAAGGGGAGGAGGAGGAGGAGGAGGAGGAGGAGGAGGAGGAGGATATTGTGAAGGGGGAAGGGAGGCCAAGGAAAACCATTCATTTCTTGCAGAATGGGAAAGTCGATTCAACAATGGGTAATTAGTGTGGGCCATGGATTCTCAAAGGCACTGAGGACACTGGACTTTTTCTCTCACTCTGATGTTTAGTGCTGTATTGCGGACCCCTCATTTAATTAGGGCACTTTGATACCCAGAGGAGCTCCAAGCTCCAGGGCACGCTAAACAGAGACTGACACCAGCAAAGATTCTGTCTCCTTCCACTCTAATTAGAGATACAATGAGTGGCAAAGACAATGTTTTACTCCAAGATTTTTTCGGCAGATACCTCTGGCAGGAAACAATCATTTATTCTGTGTCTATATTGGTATTCAGATTAAATTGTTAGCCTGTAAAAGGTGAGCAGAGGGTACATATCTATTAAAAATGCTTATCAGGGTTCAGAAATGATGAAGCAACTCCTGGTTGTTCCTTTTAAAGATAAATAAAAAGGTAACCTCCCCTTTGGAATATTTATTACATTGCTCACTTATTTGGGTAGCAAATGACTGAAAGAAGAACAATGGACTCAGAAATGATTCTGATGCATCAGCCTCTTTCCCCACCTTGAATATAATTTTTGCAGCATATAATTTTTGTAACTGCCTCCATATTTTTTAAAAAAATAGCAGAGATCAATAAATAGTTCCATAAACATTCTTTATTTGTATGATATTTGCATTTTAAATGCCAAATTTCTCACAGGTTTATGATTTTTGGCTATGTCCCAAAGAAATTCCCAGGGACAAGTGGGCTGGGTTTTAGCTCAGGATAATTTTTATTTATAAAAGAAAATTTTCTTTATAAAAGGAAGTAGTCTTCTCCAAATGCATATTATGTTTGAGGATACAGACATCTGTCCTAAGTTGGGATTGCTTTTTGATTGCCATTGTCAGGTCAACTAAAGAGAAAAACTATAAACTATAAAACTATTATATATCATCCTCATATAACAGGATAAAACATTCTCATATGATACAAGATAAATAATCTGCTGATTATCTTAATTGCTGCTTCCATCTTTCTTCAACTCGTAAGCTCTTGCATATATTTTCATTTGCCTACTGTGTTAGTAGCATATCCCTTTGAACCATTTACCTTTTCAGCTCATGATTGTCTTTGTGATCTTACCTTACACATGAGAGCACAGTATTTCTATTTCAATTGTGTTTCCAAGTCCAGCCACCATTAGTATTCCACAAGTGTAACCAATAAAACCTTTCCTGCAAAGTGGAATAAACTACCAAACGAGCAATACAGATCATTTGTGCAGAGAATATGACTCATTCTCTTTTCTTTTCCTTCCTATCTTTTAAAAAATATTCCCCTGGAAATCAAAGTTTCTAAGTGCAAGTTAAAATGTACGTATTTACAATTGTTATTTTGATGGACTGTTTTGTACTGATTTGGAGAATATAAATGTCACAAGAGATGTAGTATATTGGAAATTAATCCCTGCATACACAAAATACTTGCATGTTCTGTTTCATCTTTATTTGGAAAAATATTTGGTCCTATTTTTTTTAAAAAAAATCAGCATTTTTACAAATTTAATTTACTATGATTGCTCTAGATTCAAGCTTAATTGTTTATATATTTAAAGATAATTTGCAAAAATATGACTGATTTTGTAAAGCACTTAATAAAATGAATACTGACAAATCTGTTTATTTATAAATTCAGAGTTGCAGTGATTCATCATCAGATAATATATACATTATTTTTATCATGCATTATTAAAATGATTAAGTTTCTGTATGGGACATCAAACAATTAACAATCTAATATGCTTTTTAAAGTTTCATAATGATTTTTTTAAAAAAAGTGAATATGTAACTTGCTTCAATATCATATTAATGCACTCAACTGAATCAGTTGTGCTTTTTTTACAGAACAAAAAAAAATCTGTTCGTGGGGGAACAGTGTCTTTCTTGATCTAAAATGTAGCTGGCATCTGTATTGTGTCTCACATGTTAAAAAATAGCTATGCAGACCTCTAGTATGTGTCCAAATACAAATTTAAAAAGTCTGGTTATGGCTATTCCCCTGGTTATGGCTATTACTTGCTATATAAGCAGGCATCATAATCCAAGTAAATTTCCATTATAAACCATCTCCTTCAAGAGGGTGTAGTTCAGTGGTGGGTTCCAGATCCCGTTGCAACTGGTACGGTGCAATGGGGCCATGCACCGACCATGTGCACGCGTGCAGCATACGCATGCGTACCTACCATCCCTGATGCTCCAGTTGCTTGGCGGAGTGTCGCGCAGGCGCTGTACGCTCCGTGCGCATGTGCAAATGCCACGATCAGCTCAAATAGCAGTAAGGAGAGCAGGTGGGAAGGTGGGCCCTTCTGAGCACCTACCAGAATGCTCCCAGCAGGCACTGGTACGCCTGTACTGGGGTGTACTGATTGTATCTCACCACTGGTGTAGTTCAGAGATGGTATTCAGGCAGTCCTGACACGTTCTGGAGAACCGGTAGTGGAAATTTTGAGTAGTTCAGAGAACTGGCAAATAGGCTGGCCCTACCCCCACTGCCTCCCTGCCTCCCTGTGATATTCTTTTGAACAGGAGAACAGAGCTGGAAAGCAGGTTAATGGGGTGGGGAGGGAATGGGGATTTTGCAGTATCCTTCCCCTGCCATGCCCACAAAGCCACGTCCACAAAGCCATGCCAACAGAACTAGTAGTAAAAAAAAATTGAATCCCACCATTAGTGTAGTTTAATCAGTCAAGAGCTTTTGGACTATAGTATGGTCATATTTTCTAAGGTGGCTACGATATATTTTTGGTTACAAAGGTTCCCTCTTACCTTCCTGTCTATTTCTTGGCTTCTCAAAGGTCTCTAGTTTAATATTTGAGATCTGAGCTCACTCTTCAGTTCTGCTTCTGCCTATAATTTTCATTCTATCTTTTGGATGACTCACCTAGTTCTGTTACTTCTCCTGCTACTTCTTTCTACTTTGCTTCTCTCTTCAGTAAACAGTTTACTTTGCTTTTCAACTTTGCCTTTATGATTCTTATCTCATTTTGGACTGTTTTTTGCTATCTATTGCAAAACAGAGGAAACAGTGAAATAAAATGGAAGAGATGTATAGCTCCAATGGATTTCTTCAGAGAATATTTGCCCCCAAATTAATAAGTATATATAATATTACAGTTTTATTGATATCCAGAACAAGGTCAGGAGTGTGCACATTATTGTATATTGTATTGTATTGTATATTGTTTTTTACTGAGGTTGTAACAAAACCATTCCAGTAAAAATGGATTGCCACATATAAAATTAGTTATGTTGAGGCAAAAACAAACTTGAAATGTTTTTTGCTCTATTAATCATTAATTTGCTCCTTAACTTTTTACTTTTATCCTGAGTAAGGTGACCAACTTTTTTACAATGAAAAGGAGGACAAATAAATTGGAAAAAATATATCGTAAAGAAAAGAAATATTTTATTCATTGCAACAATAATACACTAAAATATGATATATGCATAATAAAACATTTGCAACATTTTATATTGTAATTATGCTTACATGCCTGTTAATTATTATTTAAATGAGTACTTTTCCATTGAATTAATATTTTTTGTCAATGTATCATCTTCTAACAATATATTGGAAATATCTGAACAAGAAATATCCTTCATATTGAATTTTACGGCAAGTGCTGCAGCTAGAGTATCAACATTCAATCTCAATTTCTCACTTGTCGAAAAATCATTGGCAATTGAAAAAAACTCTTTCAACTGCTGCATTAGTTCCAGGGCAGCACAACGTAAATTGAACAAGTATAAATAAATGTTCACATGGAATATGTTCATTTTTGAAATGGCTGAAAATATCCACCCATCTTTTATCAATTTCAACATGTTGATTTTCCCATTGTATTAATTTTTCAGAATTTAAATATACATCCAGTCTTCTAATTTCTTCAAAGACACTATTGCTGTCTATTTTAATGTCTAGCATTTCTTTAGATAAAAATTCAACACAAGATTCAATATCTGTTCAATATACTTGTGATGAAGTAAAAAAAACACCATTAAAAACTGTTTAATAAAATACGTCACATAACGCGCAACAGATTAGCCTTCAAATATCAAAAAGGAGGACATGTAGGAGGACACTTTTCAAGGGAGGACAGAACTTACAAAAGAAGGACTGTCCTCCCTAAAGGAGGACGGTTGGTCACCTTATCCTGAGACCAAAAGTATAAATGAATGGCATTCCTTGCTGAAAACTATAAACCACCCAACTTTTGATATCTATTGGACTCTTGTTGCTTCTGATATTTCAAATAATGCATAAAATATTATTCTAATTTGAAATGGGAAGCTGCCATTTTACAAATAAAACACCAATTTCAGTCACCAGCTTCATTTCCAAGAGTCTATCTAGGTTCTACCTGAGTGTGTGCATCTTTTAAAAAAATATTGTCAATATGTTCATACATTGAAATTTGATGTTGCACTGATGTCACCTTTGTTATTTATTATTTAATACTAAATATATTATTGTAGACATTGCAGAAAGTATTATAATCTGCCTTTGATTTATTCAAAACACAAATTGAACTTCCTGTAAAACTGTGTGTTTCCATACAATTACTTTGATTTGTATAAGTCACTTCCGGTTTGCTCAGAGGAATGTTTTAAGTGTTCCGAAGGCTTCAGGGAAGCCTCCGGATGGTCCCTGAAGCCTCCGGAGGCCCTCTGGGAGGGCAGGGGAGGCTCTTTTCACCCTCCCCAGGCTCCTATAAAGCCTCTGGAGCCTGGGGAGGATGAAAAATGGCTTTTAAAAAGGAGAACTCAGCTGGCCAGCGCGCGCATGCACGCTGGCCAGCTGACAGGGCAGCGCCTCGCATGCCCTGACAAATGGCTCCGCGTGCCACAAGTTCCCCATCACTGGTCTAAGAGATCCCCTTACACCTTCTGAAGGTTCAGGGCAATGCGGAAAGGGTGGTGTGAAACCAATTGATTCTTGCTTTCACAAGCAGAAAAAAGGCATAGAAAGCTGATTCAAATTTGAACAGAACAGAACAGAACAGGATTCTACTTCCTGTTTCTGTGGACGACGGACATGCTGTCCGCCGCTCGCCATCCCGGTGGGCCCCCCCTGGTCAAGGGGGGGGCACAAGATGCCCGGTAGGGGCGTCTTGCCAAGGGGGCAGCTTGCTGGAGCCCCCTAGAGCAGCGGCGGTTGCAGGGGGCTGCTGGCTTTGCCCTAGGCACTGGGAGGCTTTTGGTGTGTGTGTTTGCCAAGCGCACTTTCGTCCGCAGGAGATCGGAAGAAAATGCTTTACTTGAAGGCAACAGCAGAAATGCGGTGAGGAGGGAACCCCCCCCCCGGGTCTTTTTTTTTACTCCCTTTGAACAATTAGCTAAATGGATTAGCAGTGTTCTTAAAACTCTTTGATCTCCACAAAGTGCTAAGATTGGAGAGGGGGGGTTTCTCCCCCCTTCTCGGAAAAGCGGCTTTAAACTATCTCTCTTACAAAGAGAGAATTGGGGGGGAAAAAACCATTTGATATTCACTTCTTTCAAGCAATGGGCTAATGATCTTCTTTAACAATTGCGGAAGAAAGAAAGTGTGTCGACCTTAAAAGTTACGAATAAACTTTTTAAATGACTGTTCTCCGTTCCCTGGGGAAGGCTGAACCAAAATGGCGTTTCATCCCATGCTCGTGTTGTTGTTACAAATGAACTGCCGTCATTGAAAAATCTTTTGGGCTGGAATCATAAAACCTGGGTGAATCCTAGATGAATCTCTTTATACAATCCCTTGGATTGGGGAAAATTGAATATAATCAGAGGGGAGCTGTTTTGAAGATCGATATTCCACACTAGACTTTGCCTGCCTCCTGGTCTCGCCCGGCGGTGCATCCCTACAGACACCATTTTTTTCCTGCTTTGAATTATAACTTTTCCTGAACTTTGAAATGCCCCCCAAAAAAACCCCACCCAAGCCAGCGTCGGCTCCATCGTCTGCTGCTTCAAGCCCGGTTCTCCCGCAAACGCAATTAACTTCCTTTTTGCAACCAAAAGCCCCTGAGAAGGAACAACCATCTCAAGACATATTTCACCAAATGTTTCAGACACTCTTAAAGGGACAGGACGAAATAAAAAAGCAGCTGGCGGACTTAAAGGAAGAACTCAGACAGAATCAACAACAGACTGTACAAAATAGTCAAAAAATAAATGCTTTGGAGGAGAATGCTGTAGGGGTGGGAGAAGAGATGAAGGCTTTACAAAAAAAAAGTGTTGGGTTTGAGAGCTATTTGGAAAAAATGGAATTTGAAAGGATGTCTCTTTTTCTTAGGTTTCAAAATATACCTGAAACAGAGGGTGAGGACCTAAGAGAGATTATGAAAACAATGTTAGCAGACTATACCAAAAGGGATAGGCAACAGCTGGGGTAGGATATTGACCTGATATATAGAATCAAGTCAGCATATGCCAGAATACACAATGTCCCAAGGGAGGTTCATGTTAAATTTTTCAGAAAAACTACAAGAGATGAGATTCTAGGAGTTCAAAGGGGGGAACTTCTAAGATATAAGGACAAAGAAATAACCATTTTGAAACAGATACCAAAAAGAATAAGAGATAAGAGGAAGAAATTCCTCTTTATAAATAAAAAGTTATATGAAAAAAACATCTGGTTTCGGTGGTTAATTCCAGAAGGCCTGTTGATCTTTTGGGAGGGGGCCAGAGTGAGAATTAATACAGTGGTGGAGGCAGAAGCCTTCATGGAAAAACACAAAGACCTCCTAGGTGAAACAAGAGACGGCGCACAAGACACGAAAGGGGGGGGGGAGCTTTGGCTCAGCCAACAGACAGGGGAGAGGAGACAGTAATGAAACTTAGGTCACAGAAATGAATTAAAAACATATTGCAATTGCTAATATAATGAAATGTAGAAGTGATACAAAATATGGTTGAAGATGCTAAAGAATTGAGTAAAATAACTGCTAATATAAATGTAACAATGATATTATGATATATATAAAACATGAAAGAGATGTAAGATTCCGGGGAAGTACCACCTTCCGTATGATGTAGCTGTCAAAAAATTTTCTCCCACATTTATGTACCCTTTTCCCCAAAATACTTGAAAAAAAAACCAATAAAACTTTTGTAAAAAAAAAAAAAGAACAGAACAGAACAGAATAACAGAGTTGGAAAGGATCTTGTAGATCGTCTAGTCTAACCCTCTGCTCAAGCAGGAGCCCCTATACCATTTCTGACAGATGTCTGTCCAGTCTCTAGTTTACCAAGGAGTAGGTTGGTTTTTTTAAATTATCCTTTCCAGTATCTTTCCAGGTATTGATGTTAGGCTGACTGGTTTGTAGTTTCTTGGGTCTGTTTTTCCCCCCTTTTTTGAAGATGGGAACCACATCAGCTCTTTTCCAGTCTTCTGGTAGTTCTCCGGTGCTCCAATATTTTTGAAAGATATGATACAGTGGTTCTCAGATTATATCTGCTTGCTCCTTTAGAACTCTAGGATGTAATCCATTAAGTCCCAATTATTTCTATTCATCAAGATCAATACAGGTGTTCTCTTACCATCTTTTTCCTTATTTTAACATTTATTTCTAGTCTGTCTTTTATAGTTATGTTTTTGGTAGGTTGGGTGGTAGTTTCTTTTTGTGTGAAGACCGATGCAAAGAATGGGTTAAGCAGCTCTATTTGTCTCTACTGCCTGTTTTCCTTGTCATTTTCTCTCTTTAGTGGGCTGACTGTTTCCTTGATTTTTTTCTTGTTATTTTTATATGTTGAAAGAAACTTTTTAATTATCTTGTTGCATAGTTCAATAAAAGTTGAACTTAGTTCATTTTGAGTCTTTGCTTTCCTGACTTCGTCTTTGCAGATTCTGCATAACTGTGGATGTTCTGTCTTAGTAAGGTGTCCCTTTTTCCATGTTTTGTAATTATCCTTTTTGTCTTTCCATTTATTCTTTGGGCATCTATGCTGGTTTCTTCTTGGATTTCTTATTTTCCTTTTTCGGTGGTATTGTACTGGACTGGGCTTTTATGATCATATTTTTTAAAGTTTCCCAAGCTTCTTCGGTTGTTTTCCCATTTAGGGTTTTCATCCAAGGAATCTTTCCCAAGTTCTCTCTGAGTTTGTTAAAATCAGATCTTTTAAAATCTGGTATCATTGTGTTCTATTGCTTGTATTTGCATTATGTTGAATTCCAGTATGACATGGCAACTCTCACCCAAGGTTCCTGCAGTTTCAATTCCCTCTATCACTTCTTCTCTGTTCATGGGAATTACATCTAGTATGGCTGTCCCTCTAGTTCCCTCCTCTACCTTTTGGACAACGAAGTTGTCAGCTAGGTTGGTCAGAAATCTACTTGATTTCTCACTTGGTGCAGAATTAGTCTTCCAGTTGATGTCAGGGTAATTGAAGTCCTCCATTACTATTGTAGTGTGTTTCCTACATATTTTTGTTAATTGTTAGCAAAAAGAACATCTATTTTTCCTACATGGTTGGGTGGCCTGTAGTATACACCTATTGCAATGTTATTCTTTTTTTCTTTTATATTGACCCATATGCATTCTAGGAGGTTTTCATCTTTGGTTTCATGCATTTCTGTAGCAATATACTAGTCTTTTATATAATGCAACTCCACCTCCTCTTTGATATGGTCTGGGTTTTCTTAATAGTTTGTATCCTTCTATCCGTATGTTCTAGTCATGGGTTTCATCCCACCAAGTTTCAGTAATTGCAACTATATCATATCTACTCTATGTATTAATAATTCAAGTTTGCCCTATTTGTTCCCCAAACTTTAAGAATTTGTATATAGGCATTTGAGATCCATATGTCTAACACTAATATGCTTTCTATGTCTTCTATTCGGTGTTTGATTTTGTCTCCCTTCCCAACGCTCCTTACCTCTTTATTTGATTTGTTTTCTAAGAGTTTTTGCTTGGAATTAAATCCTAGAGATCCTAAAGATTGGTCACACTCTCCCCTAAATTTTAGTTATAAGCCCTCCTGATAAGTTGAGCTACTCGTTTTCCAAAAATATTCTTCCCAGTTTTTGTGAAGTGTCTTTGCCATCCCTTGCCAAAAGCTGTCATAGACGTAGTGCAGACCATGGTCCAGGAATCCAAAGTACTCTTAGTGACACCAACCCTTTAACCAGTGGTTCACTCTATAATTTTTTGTTCTCTTCCTGGATGTTGACCTTTCATTGGAAGTACAGATGAAAAAAAAACTATTGTACACCTAACTACTTAGCTTTCTTGCCTAGCCGCTCATAATTGTTCAATATTGTTTTCAGGTTCATTTTCATGTCATTCGTCCCTACATGTAATAGTAGAAAAGTGTAGTAATCTGTGGGTTTTATTATTTTGGTTAGGTTTTCAGCCACATCATTGATTTTTGCTCCAGGGAGACAACATACCTCTCTGGATTGACTGTTTGGTCTACAGAAAGCAGGTTCTGTTCCCTTGAGAATTGACTCTCCTATCACCAACACTCACCTTCTTTTTTCCTAGAGAGGTTTGGGGTATTTTTCTGTCTAGCACAGAAGCACTTGATGTTGCTTCTTTTCCAGGTGTCTGCATGTTTTCTTCTAGGAAGAGTCTATGAAATTGATTGGTTTCAGTGCTCAATCCCATGGCTCTACAACACAGGTGTCAAACTCGTGGCATCACATTGCCATCATGTGATGTTTTGCAACATTTTTTTTCCCTTTGCAGAGTTGGGGTGGGTATGGCCTGCACGTGATGTATCTGGCTTGCATGCCACCAGTTTGACACCCTGCTCTACAACGTGGCGATAAATCATGACTCCTTCCAAAAACAAGTTACAATTTCCAACTTATGTTTTCCTCATTCTAACTGTTGATTATGCCTATACGACTATATAAAATTTAAACTATCAAGCCAGTTTATGCTAGTTCTATTTTTCCAATGTCACAAAATGTTACATAGAACCTGGATCAATCAGTTGGATCCAATATGGAAATTAATATGTTTCAAACAAAGGGGTATATATATTTAAGTTAGACTCTCTGAAAACAAAGAAGCTTCTGAAGCTTCTCATGTTACATATGAACATATGTTACTCTTACAGTTACGTTGCATGAACAATCACTCTTTGTCAAATATGAGAATGAGTATGGCTGAGGATAATAGCTTTTAGGAATGTAGTAATTGCCACTCTGCCCTCCGTTGTCTATTAAAATTGAATGTCTTTGCAAATCGCATCAATGGATTCCTCATCCAGTAGGCAATGATGATTCAAAATAGTTTCTTTGAAACAGTGAGATCAGTGATAGGAGCGTTAAGTTAACACTACTTTAATATCAAAGAAGTGCTTCAATAATTACCACCTTTGTCTTCCTATTCAGTAGCTGTCTTCCCTGCCACATTCTTTTAAGAGACAACTGTTCTCTTCCCCCAGTTGCTTATCTACAGGTTGTATATATGCACCCTACCTTTAGAAAACCATTAATATACCTCCTAATCATCATCAGAAAGTCATTGTTTAAGTAGCAGCGCAGGCATGAGAGTGTATTTTAATGCATGATTTCCCCTTCTCTTGGAATAACATGCTATGGCTTTATCTTCCAAACTTGGTTTTTCTTTCTTTGATGTCACTTATAGCTATGACTTGAAATGAAATTTTCTAATGGTCTCTCTATGAATATGTATGTTTATATGCCCATGTAGGGACACTCACCCATACAGGTTTCCATATCTTTGTCTTCAATTTTAATTCTGCTAGACAAATCATTGTCTTTTATCAAACAAATTATTCCTATAAGATACTCAATTGGGTCTTCTATAAGATATTCAAAGTGCTATCATGTTCTTCCTCATTGTGATTTTTACTGACTATATTATTTTATATAATCCATATCTAAAGATCTGTGGATATTCCATCCTTCTGACATTTTCTGCCTTTCTGCACATTAAATGCTTCTAATTATTTTTCCTTAAAAGCAGCTTGTTCCCAATATTCTCTTTTCCAACACATACTTTTCCTATTAGACACACACTTGGCAACAAAACAGTTTATAGAATTTTACAACATTTTAATTGAATATTATATTTTTATATGTGAAATGCAACAAATTACAACAATCCAAGAATTGTATACTGAGTTCTGCTTGTGCTTTTGGATTCACACAAACACACACACACACACACACTCACATGCGCAGTCCTCAAGTTACGAATATAATAGAGCCTGCCCATTCCGTGGGAGTTGTGAGAGTGAATCTCGTACCTTGAATGCAATCACTCCCTCCTTTTGCCCACACATTTGCTAATCAAATGCACAGTTCGGTAAGTGTAAATGAGGTATTTCAGGATGGAGAAGGCCATGGGGGAGCCAAGTGATGGAACAGACAACCTGCTTAAGACCACCCAAGGCCTCCCCAACCCACTGAAATATCTCAAGCTCCCCACAATTGCTTTCCCCACCCACCCAACCTGCTGCACCAGGTCACTTACTGTGTGAAGATCTAGCAAGCTGTCTCCCCTCGAGCCTCTCAGCTGTGTGCACTCCTCTGGAGCTCTGTTTTGGCATGTGCAGGCCTCATCTGGCACTTTGCAGCCCCAAATGGAGCTTTGGAGGGGCAGGCCCAGGCCAGGTGGTCTCTTGCCCACTGCTGCTCCCAATGCAGAAGCCTCTGAAGGTGGCCTCTTTGCTCAGTTCAGCGCAGCAGCAAAGCCTCTGGGATCGTTCCACAAGCCGAGAGTCATCTTGCCGCCATGATAATTCATTCCAGCATCCACCTGTGGGCCCACCTCTTTGGTAGACCTGGACAAGCAGGCTCAGACCTGGCTGTTGATGACTTTCTCTTTGGAAGAGGAAGCAGCCCAAGCCCAGGCCCTTTCTGACCTGGTGCCAGACATGGTGGAGCAAGGGGGTTGTGATGAGGTCCCCGAGGACAACCTAGAAATCCTGTCCCTTGAGCAGAACCTCTAGGACGCCATTAAGTTTGGCAACCCTATGCTATTGGCAAAGTTTGAAAAGGACATTCCCTGGTGTTCGGCCTCCAGCAGTTCATGGGGAAGGAAGTGCCAGAGGAGGGCTGTGCATGCCAAAATGGAGCTATGATGATCTGTTTTGGGCTGCAAAGATGACAAAAGACTTTGCAAATGGAGGGAAAACTTCAGTTTTCAGGCCTTTCCTCCATCTGCAAACTCTAGATCTCATCCAGGCCTCCATTTGCAGAGTACAGAAACCTAAAGTACTGTGAAACCATGAGAGATCAATAGCATGAGATCTCACGCTACTGATCTCACATCAACTTGCAGTACTTTAAGCTTCCATTCTCTGCATAGTCACCGAAAGAACGTTGGTCCTTACCTGAACGTTTCTTTTCTGGGTTTAGCCACAGCCTGATTGGTCCAGAGACTGAGGGAATTTTCTTAAAGACACCATCCTTCCCTACTGGCTCCCAGGTTCCTGGAGGTCGATGGAGAAGCTGTAATCTTATGTAAGGCAAAACAACCAGAGACACATATACATATACCCCACAACCACCCCTCGCCAGCCTAACTGAACTTACTAGGGGGGGATGTAGCCCCTGCCGCCTTCTCTGCAGAAAAGAAACATTCAGGTAAGGACCAACGTTCTTTTTCCTGCAGCTCAGTGGGAGGGGCTAGAGCTGGGACATACCCAAGCTAAGTCCCAGGGTGGGATGAAGTTCCCGGGAGAGGGGAGGTCACCACCTGTTGAAGAACTCGACGCCCAAAAGACGCGTCTGCTGAGGCGAAACGGTCCAAACTATAATGGTGGATAAAGGGTATTGGGGAGGCCCAAGTGGCTGCCCTGCAAATGTCCTCCAGGAGAGCCCTAGTGGCTCATGCGGCCATGGTAGCGGCACTTCGGGTGGAATGGGCCATTATCCCTTGGGGAGGAGTCTTCCCTGAGGCTAAATATGCCCCACTAATGGCCTGCCTTAACCATCTACCAATGGTGGTAGACGAAACTCTAGCACCCATCTAGCTGGGCTGAAAGGACAGAAAGAGTGCCTCTGACTGGT
The DNA here is from genome assembly GCF_964273705.1 of Natrix helvetica. Classification (NCBI taxonomy): domain Eukaryota; kingdom Metazoa; phylum Chordata; class Lepidosauria; order Squamata; family Natricidae; genus Natrix; species Natrix helvetica. The sequence goes on along the minus strand of NC_138553.1, from coordinate 60,581,250 downwards.
GGAAGGAGGATGTGTGTCTAAGGTAGATGCGCAAATCACGTCGTACATCCAGACGGTGCCACAGGTGTTCCCTCTCATGTGAAGGAGAGGGGCAGAAGTTAGGGAGTATGATTTCCTGCGACTTATGAAACAGGGAGTTGACCTTCAGGATGAAGGTTGAATCTAATATAAGTGCGACCCTGTATTGGTGGAATTGGCAAAGGTCGTCCTTGGACGACAATGCTCCCAACTCCGATATGTGTCGGACCGAGGTAATGGCGATGAGAAAGGCTACCTTCAAGGTGAGGAACTGTCCTAAATGGTTTGAAAGGGGTGCCCGTGAGAGCCCTGAGCATGGTAGAGAGGTCCCATGTCGGAAAACGATGGATAGGTGGGGGATGCAAGTTTGCCGCCCCTCTGAGGAACCGTTTTACTAAGGGAGCCTGGGACAAAGAAAAATGACCATCTCCTGCCAGAACGGAGGAGAGAGCAGCCACCTGCCTACGTTATGGGATGTTAGGGTGTTATGGGAGAGGCCAAGATCTAGGCCGTGTTGAAGTAACTCAAGGACCTGGGCCACTGAGGGATGAGCCTCCCTCGCACCAGGAGCCAAACACCAATCACATGGAATTATATATCTGTGTGATCGATGGTCACCTGGCCGCTTCGATGGTGGAGATAACCTTGGCTCAGAAGGCGCCGCTCAAGTGCCAGATGGTCAGTTGGAGCCACTGGGGCTCTGGATGAAAGAGGACCCCCTGGCACAGGGCGATCTCCTCCTGAGGAATCCTCCATGGGGGAGAGATGGACAGCTGAAGGAGGTCTGCAAACCAAGGCAGTCTCCGCCAATATGGGGCTACTAGGATGATGTGTACCCTCTCTATTATTACCTTTCTCCCCTGGATCAGAGGAAGAGGGGGAAAGGCATAAAGGAGGCCCAAAGACCATGGCCTTCTGAGCACATCTGCCCCTTCCACATTGCGTGCTGGGAAGCGGGAGAAGAACCGGGGCAGTTGGGCATTGGTTGGGCTTGCGAACAAGTCCACCAACAGGTTGCCGAAGCGGTGGCAAATCTTGTGGAAGAGCTCTGGAAGCAGCTGCCACTCGTTGTGATCGCCTGTCGCCTGACTCAGCCAGTCGGCCTGATGATTGGCAATGCCCGAGATGTGATCTGATGTTATTGAGGCCAGGTTCTTCTCCGCCCAGAGTCTAAGCTTCTGAGCTTCCAGCCAGAGACATTTGGAGTGAGTCCCCCCTTGGCAATTTATGTGTGCCTTCGTGGCTACATTGTCCATCAAGAGGAGGACATGTTGGTTGACAATCGAGTCTCGAAATTGCAAGAGAACAAGGCGTGCTGCTTTCAACTCCAGCCAGTTGATATTGTGGCAAAGGTCCGATTTCAACCAACGACCCTGCACCAGTCTGGATTCCATCAAGGCCCCCCAGCCATAAAGGCTCACGTCCGTGGTGACAGTAATGCGATCTGGTTCCCAAATATCAGAACGGTGAAGTAGGGCTGGAGATATCCACCTCAGAGACCAGCAGAGATCCAGAGGCAGTCTGACGTTGGTAGGGGATGAGCAGCCATTAAAATGTTCTCGGAAATGTCTGAGAATGGAGACACGCCTAGGGAACTATTCCTATGCATGACACCATCTTGCCCAGGAGGCGGGCCATGGTCAGGATGGAAACTGACCAACTTGCGCGGACATGACATGCCAAGGGTTGGAGACTTTTGAGATGATCTGGAGAGAGCTGAACAAGTCCTGCTACAGAGTCTATCCCTGTTCCTAGGTGTTGGGTTCTTGTCAAGGGAGAGAGACGACTTTTGGGGAAATTGACGGAAAACCCCAGGGAATGAAGAGTTTGGATGGTCAGTTTCAGGTCATGGACAGCCTGTGTGCGGGATTGGGCCAGGAGGAGCACATCCTCCAGGTAACAATGGAGTCTCACCAGATGGGAACGCAGGTGAGCCACCAGAGCTGCTAGGAACTTTATAAATGGCAGAGGCTAGACCGAATGGGAGTGTCCTGTATTGGAAGTGACATCCCTTGTGGGAGAATCAGAGGAATCTGCGATGGGCTGACAGTATGGGGATGTGTAGATACACTTCTGTTAAATCTATTGAGGCCATGAAGTTGCCCCGCTGAATCTCCAGGAGGATAGGAGGGAGGCCATCTTGAAGTGCCTTAGACCAGGTAAGAGTTCAGGTGCTTCAGATCCAGTATGTCCTCCATCCCCCTAAGTCTTTGGAACCACGAATAGATTGGAGTACAGGCCTAACCCGTACTCCTCCTTTGGAATAGGTTCCACCACCCTGATCTCTATCAGATGTTGGATGGCTAGGCTCATGAGACGGCAGTGTTCTGGATCCCGAGATGGAGAGAAGATTCTGAAGAGCGTCGGGGGAAGGGAGAGAAATTCCAACCAGAGGCCATATCTGATAGTGGACTTGACCCAAGCGTCTGACATTATCTGATCCCACGAAGGATGCCAGGCGGCCGCCTATAGGTTGACTCGGGTTGGAGTCATTTCATTTCACTCTGCAGAAAGGATGGTCACCCCCCCTCGAAAGGGCTGCTTGGACTGTCCCTGAAATCTACTCCTATCCTGGTAGAATGATCGATGACTCTGTCTGTCATACCTGTAGGGGGCATAGCGCTGCTGCCGGAAGTTGGGTTCGGGAGGCCGGTACGAAGAAGGTCTCCTATAAGAAGAGGGACGAGAGTCCTGCTTCTTGGAATTAGAAGGTAGAACCTTTTTCTTATCCTTGTTCTCCACAAGGATCGGGTCAAGAGATTCCCCGAAAAGATTGGGACCTGTGAAAGGAGCTGCAGCCAACCCCCATTTGGACTGGTTGTCCATTTGCCAGTTGCGAAGCCACAAGTGACATCTAGATGTGACTGACGTGTACCTGGATGCAAACTTGATGGAATCTAGAGTGGCATCTGCAGAAAATTGTGTGGCTGCAATAATTTTAGCCAGATCTTGATGGACACATTCATCTTGGATCGGAATGCGATCCTGTAACTGGCGAAGCCACATGATGGTTGTCCGGTTAAAATTGGAAGCTGCGGCTGCTGATTTGATTGCCGAGGTGGAAGCAGTAAAATTTTTGCGTAAAGTGAGCTCTGCTAGTTTGTCCTCAGGCTTCAATTTATCCGCCACATCACCAGAAACAACGGTGGATGCATTGGCCAGGAGTGCAATGGGGGGATCTACAGTCGGCAATTGAACGACCTTGGAAAAAGCCTGCTCCATATTGTAGAAGTGGGGGTCATTACTCCCAGGGTTGGGCAAGGAGGATGGTCAGGCCCACTGGTTCTGAACCACCAGAAAGAGAGGAGGGGCTGGAACCTCCTCCTTATCTGTATTGTGATTGATGAACATAGCTAGATTTGGGTCCTTGTGTTGAGACACTGGCGAGGCCCCACTGCCAATCTGAGTAGTCTTCTTGGCCTTATGTAAGAGGAGCTTGAAGGCCGGTGGTGTAAAGAGGCCTGGAAAGGCCTGGGAGTCTGGAGGAATAGTATCCTTGTCTTCTAAGAAGCCTAATTCTGGATGAGTACCCTCCCCCAGTGCTGAGGCCTTGCTGACCACCGATGGAGAATGGGCCCTAGGCTGACCCTGGCCCTGGGACGAAGAAGGAGACCTATGGTGTCTATTGTCAGCATGAGATCTAGACGCCCTTTGGGAGGAATGGTCCCCTTGATCTAATCCTGAGGCAATGCCTCTAGAGATTGCAGAGGAGATGAGCCTCCTGATGCTCTCAGGCAGGAGGTCCAAATCCTCCAGATCATCCTCTGAGGGTCGCATGAGAGCTGGACCCTGGGGGGCTAGATGAGAGGAGGGTAGATAATCCCCAGATCCCCTTTCCAAAGGTTTGCCACCCCTAAATGATCTAGGAGAGATAGGAGGGGAAGGTGAGGTCACCTGCCTGCAAAGTCTAGCTGGGGACACAGAGGGAGAGGAAGGACTTAAGCCCCTAGGAAAGGAGGGAGAGGGCTGAGGAATGGTCCTCACAGGAGACCTGGATCTGTCTGGAGATGCGGGACTAACAGGGTGAGATTGTTTCTCAGCTTTGGCCACTTGCTTCTCCAAGGCCTTTTGTCTTCTAAGTTCATCCCTCACTGTAGCTCTAGAGAGGCACTGATCTGCAGACGGCCTAGCCACTGCCCTGGTTTGCAGTCTGCCCTGGCCTTCTTCTGTCCCATCATCAATGTTCCCTTCAGGGGCCTGCGCTGACCCGGTACTTGTAGAGGCCATGCCTCATTCACGTGTCTGGTTCTCATGGGGACTCAAGTCGGAGCCTCCCGGCCTCGATATCCGGCCATGATGTGGGCTGAATAGAGTCCTGCTCACCTCAATGTGTGGCCGCGATGCAGGCCTCAGTTGTATATATCTGCCACCACCACGAGGTCACTCCAAAAGGGCCACTGCACCTCGTGGCAAACCAAAATGGCGGCCGCCCAGTGAAATGGCTCTGAGGCAATGGCCTCCTGGTGAGCCAAGACCATTCGCTCTGCTCCCCTCTTTGATTGCCTTCACTGCAGGCTTCCGAGCATCAGGATCTTTGAAGTTGTGGTTGCTTTAAAAACGTGGCGAGGCTAGGGCGACGCGACAAAACTTTCTCAGCTGCAGCAAGGCTGTTAAGAGCGTGGCAGGCTTTAAGTCACGGCAAGCCAACCCCAGCGGCGTAGTTCCCAACCTGATGCCAATAGTTCGCCCTGGAGCCTCTAGGAATTTTGGCTGCAATGGGAGCCCGTCACCCCTGCACACCCAGGAGTTGGGCAAAGGCCCCTCAGGCCTAGAGGCAAGGACTGGGAAGCCCTGCCTCCTTATGAGACTGACTAGCAGACTCGATGGCCGGCAGTCCAATAATTTAAGAATTTAGAATACCCAATTAATCGAATTAATATAATACAGTAACTATCAGTAGCTCAAGGAGCCAAAAACTAGTCCTTGGACCAGAGACTGAGAGGAAACTGGGAGCCAGTGGGGAAAGATGGTGTCTTTAAGAAAATTCCCTCAGTCTCTGGACCACTCAGGCTGTGACTAAACCCAGCTGTAGCCCCTCCCATCGAGCTGCAGGAAAACATTAATAGTTTCAGGACTTGTTTGTAAATACTAGGGGGAGCTTATAATGTAACTTTGAACATTTGCTAAAGGAAGCTTGTAACCTGGGGATCTAAATCTAAAATTTGGATGAGACACAGTGGTCCTTGATCCCAGTAAGTTCTTTTAATGCTATGGAGTGAGAACGCCTTATATTTACACCTCAGTAATGTTATCCTTTGTTTTCCCTTTTGTCCAATGTTATCCAAATGTCAGTGGAATTCCTTCCAGATTTATCAGAAGTAAAGGTACAACTTCAATACTGGATCAAATGCAAATCTTCTCATTGTGTGATGATATTGAGCATATTTTGTCAATTTCTACAGTTTTAAATGAAAGCCTACATGGAAAGTCTGTCATGGTGTAGTCCTAATCCCGCAAAGGAAGTTATGACTAAGTTTCCTTGAAAGCAATGGAAATTCAATTTACTGACCTGTTTCATTTGGCTTTAATGGTGTGTTATTTACATGGGGCATAACCATATTATCTACAATTTAGAACATTGTTTTATTTGTTAAGTTTCTTATATAAGGTCCATTGCTTTTTCGGGAAGCATATTATTTCCATAGTTGGCAATACAGTGCTAAAATAATTTGATGTCCAGTCCACTGAGTGATTCCCCATGGGCATTCTTTTGAAAAGGTCTAAGAAAGCAATTGCTATCCTCAATGTGTACAGGAGAACTTTCTGGTGGATCAGGTCCTTGGCTTTTATTATAACATTTCATTTCCAGGTTTCTATTTGTAATTTGTGCATAAAAGATCTCTTTTCACCCTATTGTTTTTGCCCTAAAAGCCACTTTATTCTTAATAAAAGGAACAATAAGTGCCAGTTGTAAAATAATTTGTCAATCACTTACAATTGTAAAACACCTTCCTTTGGACCTCTCAGAGTGTTTCAGAAAAGATAAAAACAAATAAAATAGAACTACAATTACACTGAAGTGACAGAATTAAAATGATCAGTTTTATATCTTGAATTTTGTTGCTAGTATTTGACAAGGGACAATTGTTTGAATGAACTCCCTGGAAGGAGCCGAAGTGAACAACAGTCTGGCCTATTCTGAGCACTGAATGAGCTTTTCAGCAGGACCCTCATTAGAAGCAAAATTGAAGCTGAGCTGAAAACCACCTTTCCTCCCTACAGTTGAAGGTACTCAGTTGACTTCAAATTTAACCTCCCAGCTATTTTGCCGTTCCTTTATGCCAGCCATTGAGACCATTTAATGGGTTTTCCTTTTCTTTGGGGGCTTTTACTGAAAGAAGAGTAGTGTTAATAATTTCTAGGACTGTATCTTTTAATGAAACATCATAATGAGTGTTTCAGTTTTAAATCAATACTTAATGGTGCAAAGTAAATATCTGAACCTTCTCAAACTGGTGTATTCCCTGTCCTCCAGATCTGTTCAACAATAAGATCCTACAACATCCAGAAGAATATAGAAGAAGTCCAACAAAATTGAAACCAAACAAGTTAGGGAAGGCTGTACTGCCTGGATGCCCTTTACTGAAAAGGGATGAGGACTTTGTTGATCAGGATTCCAATAATTGGTCAAAGGTTCTTGTGTTGAGATGACAGAAAGTTCAGGCCTTAACTGATCTTTAGGGTTCTGGAGGGTTCCATAAGAAACCAGAAGCTTGTGGACTAAACATGTGATCCTAACCACAGAATATATACATGAGTATTTTAATAACCTCTATACCTGTATATACATCTACTGTGTGCTGACTTTCTCTTGTGGAATAAAGTAAAAGTTAGAAATATATACATCCTTGCTTCAAACTGTATTCAGGATTTTTTCCAATCTTATGGGAGGACCCACCTTTGTTCAGGTGAATAAGTGTGCCTTTTAAAGCAGAAGAATCTGCACTCCATCTCTTTGTATGCACCAGGTCACACTTGATCCTTGTCTAATGATTTCTACATGCACTTGCCCTCATTCTTGAAATATATTACACTCCAGATTGCTTGGCATGTGGAAGAATAGAGAGTCAACTCAGAGATGTTGCCCATATTTGTTTTTAATTGTTACCCTTACAGGCCATGACATCTGATCCAGAGATGATCAGTGACTTATGTGATATATAATATAAAAAAGCATTGAAAGCATCAATAAAATAGTTAAAATAACAAATTGATTAACAGTCATAAAAGCCCAAAAGCAAGACAAAGATGCAATGAGACCAATAAAACACACACACACACACACACACACACACAGATATACAATTACTAAATTGAAATATATTTCAATTTGTTTTTATTAAAGTAGCCAGGAAGTTAAATCTTAGGGTTTTACTATTTTAATTTTATTAAGTTTTGTTATGCTATTCTTGTATGCTGTGGGGAATGTTTGGGTGTACAAAGAAGTCCTGGTTTTATATATTTTATCAAATTACATAATATTTATTTATGTATATAAATAAATAAAACATATTATTACACAATAAGACTTTATAACAGTGCTTGCCAAACCAAGATAAATTACCCAAAATTGTGTACAACTGTTTTTTCTTTGTGTAAGGGCACACAAATTTGTTACCCAACCAGAAACAGTGACTTTTAAATTGATTTAAAGTGTTTTACCTACATTGAGTAAAATAGTTTCTGATAAGCGGTTTTGGTTAATGAAGGAAAAAGTTATGTACTGAGTAACTGATAACTATCTGGGTTGAGATACAAAAAGAAAGGCAAAATTCCACCTATGTTCAAAAATTCTTCCAAATCAACCTTCTCTAGTTTAAATGGTCTCCAGATGTATTGGCAATGCCAAGTAGGGAAGATAGAAAATCAAGTCCAGCTCATTAGGAAGCACCATGTTAATGAAAATGTAAATAGTGAAGCAGAAGATGGCAATCTTTGATAAGGTACTTTACTTACTTTACTTTATTTGGGCTTTTATACCGCCCCCTCTCCCCAAAGGTACTCGGGGCGGTGTACAGTCAGATAAAACACATAAATAACTAGAAAGTACAAACATAATTACATACTCAGTACCTAAAAGAGGAGGCAATAAGAAACTGTACATAAAGCAAAGCAGCTAAAAACAATATTTAAATAACCCTAAAAATACCCAATTAAAATATCTGCCAGGAGGTAGAATAAGACTATGAATGGGCCAGGCCGGCTAAACGGAACAGGTGAGTCTTCAGTTTTTGTCGGAAGGAGCGGAAGTCGGTGGTGGTTCTGATATCGGGGGGGGGGAGGTCATTCCAGAGGGTTGGGCCCATCACAGAGAAGGCTCTACTCCTAGGCGCCACCCGTTGGCATTGCTTAGTGGACGGCACCTGGAGGAGTCCTTCCCTGTGAGAGCGAATCGGTCGCAGGGAAGTGTGTGGTAGGATGCGATCCCGCAAGTACCTAGGTCTTCTGAACATCTCCAAAATTGTGCTTAGATGTTTTTCTAGCAATAATAGATATAATGAACCTTCTGATATGTTTTTGAACTTGTCCTCCAAAAGCGCAAAGAAAAAAAAGGAATGGGCTGAAAGTTCTGGTCTTAATAAAGCTACCATGCTCTATAGTATGATTCTCAGTGCAGAAAAAATAATCCTGAAAAATCATTCTTACTCTGGAGATTTAGAAATGCAAGTCAATAACATTCAAACTGCCCCATCTTCCAAGCTAAATACCATGTTTCATGCTAAGCAATTACACATTAAAAACCTCCTATTGAGATTCCTTTGTGCCTTACATTGATTTTCACTGGTTGCTTATGTTCATCACATGTATTTAGTCTACAATTATTATACTAGAAGTGTTTCATTTCAGACTTTTGCCTTTTCTTTCTCCTAAATCCAGAATCCAGTACTCAGCTGAATCCATAAGGATGTATTCTTGTCCAAACTAGCATTTGCAAAATAAAAAAATTTGCCTGTGCAAGATTTTCTAAATATTTTATAATAAAAAGGATTACTAGGAAAGAGTATACAGCAGGAACATTTACCTTGAAAACAAATTGCATTAATTTCATTAAGTAAAAACAACAAGAAAATTTATCTGTAGAATTTTTATTAAAAACATTTGGGGGAATTGCATTTGAAAGCTCAGTATATTAGAGAAAATTGCAGACATGTTTCCAAGCAAAAGTTGGTTCTGTCGAACTTCAAACAGTTTTTTTAAAATCCAGATTTGACAAACTGGAAAATTCCCTTTAATTTGAGAATAACAAGGTTTGATTTTTACTCAAAAATTATAGCCACAGTTGTACTGACAGCACTTTCTTTACATTTTCCATTGCCACTGGAGAAAAAGCAAACTCAACTACTCCTCCCTGTTCCCAGGCTGTGAGTTGTGTCCTACCTGCATGTGAAAAGGTCAAGCTACACAAAACCAGAAAAACTAATACAGGTAGACTCAACTTACAACAGTTCATTTAGTGACTGTTCAAAGTTATAACAGCACTGTCAGCCTCTAATTTGCTTGCTTGCTATTAGCTGCCATAGTAACAAGGAGGGTGGGGGGTTGTGGTATTTGGAGGGGAATTGCTAGGTGCTGGAGGAGTTATCATGAAGGGAGTTTTGTTCTCACCATCTTCTGGTGGCTGGTGTTTGGGCTTGGTCAAGGTCAACCGTCTCTGTATACCAGCTGAGTGAGGCCACTTGAAGATGCACCCCACATGACACCTTTGGGAGTTGAAGATTGGATATTGGGTTGGGATAACTGGTCCTGAGTAAATGTTTGATATGTACACGTTCATGCTTTTTTGCCTCAGATCTTGCTTTACTGTAGCTGCTTTCATTTCATGTCCAGTAAAAGTACCTTTAACTCTATTCAAATGGAGTTGAGGGTTTTCTTTCTTGGATACTGAATGAGGCACGTCCGACAAGCACTGTGACTTTATGGTCATTTTTATACTTACAACCGTTGCAGCATCCCCATGATCACATGATCAAAATTCAGATGCTTGGCAAGGGATTTATATTTATGATGGTTGCAGTGTCCCAGGAGCAAATGATCAGCTTTTACAACCTTCTGACAAGCAAAGTCAATGAGGAATCTGGATTAACTTAACAACAATGTTACTAACTTAACAAATGCAATGATTCACTTAACAACTGTGGCAAAAAAAGTCATAAAATGGGACAAATTCACTTAACAAATGTTTCCCTTAGCAACATAAATTTTGAACTCAATTGCAATCATAACCTATGTTGCCATGTCTCCAGCTTTGAAAAAAAAGCTTTAAAGATCTATACTTTTGCGGTAATTGATATATGCTATCTCTCTGATCAGTAGAAATCACAGCTCAATTCACTTTCAAAGATGGATCCCATCTGTAATAGTCATTAAATCTTACTTTATTTTCATTAAAGTTTACATTTGTTTTCCTCAATATTTGCAAATATAGCAGATCAAGTGTAAGGTCTACATTGTCTAATGGATTTTTTCTTTTGCTTGTGATGTATTCTGCCTGATTTTTTCAATAATAATCAAAGCCATTGCCAAGTATTTCCAGGAAAAAGATTAATTTGTAATGGATAGGATTTTCTGTTCTATTCCTATTTCTCTCTTTCCAGTTCCTTTTTCTTCCATTTTCCCACAAGTGCAGGATCCACCCCCCCCCCCCAGGCAATCAAGTGCTGATCCATTGCTTGCAATAGGATTTGACCTTGTCGCCCAGATTTGACACTATGCCTCCTAGCCTGGTGGCTCAGCCACCAGACCAAATTCCCTTCTTTCTTTTCCAGTTGCACTTACTTTTTACCTGGAGAAAGTCTACAAGTTGTCCGAATATTTCAGATGTCCATCTCCACAAACAGTCCCCATCAACTGAAAGCTGAAAGAAAAACCTGCTGGCACCATGCAGCAAGGAGTCTATTATGAATCCCTAGGTGGCATGCAAAGCATTTAGACTCATTTCATTCATATGTCAGGTAAAGACTTTCATTTAGAAGTGAGATGAATACTGAATAATGGATCTTTTGAATAATGTAATTAAGAATTCATTAAAGCAGCCTTTTAAAACCCTGCCAAATACAGTGCCTGTATACCTCCCAGCCTAAACCTAGAAAAATGTGGCATAGAATTAAAATGAATTAATGGGGAGGTAAAACAATGTGGAAAAATGCTGTTTAGAAAATCTATCTTTTGAAGCCAAATGAACAATTGGTAGACAGCAGAGACTGGGTGTTTGTTTGTTTGTTTGTTTGTTTGTTTTGCAGCTTGTGGGCTGTCAGAAAGGAACTGGATATTTAAAATGAGCTTATTCCATGTTAGGACTGAAGGGAATCAATGGAATCAATTTAGATAAAGTAGGAGCTGCATCCAACTCTAAAAACTCTGAAATGTTATTGTTTTTGTAGACCTATTGAGACCCAGTTGCAAAGAAAAGAGAGAACCAGTATTAATTTTACCTAATCAAGTAACTTTTGACTTACCTACCTCGCCTTTTTTGTACCAAGAACTTGGTTTGCATTGGCTGTTCTGAATAAATTATTGCTATTTAAGGAAAGATAGACTGAGATTACTGTTTAACACAAAGATTCATTTCAGGCAGCCTATAGAGCAATTGACTTAGGCAGCTAACCAAAGTTGTTTTATATGCAGTTTTGTTTATGTACAGATCCAGGAGCTGACCTTAAAGCAAATGCTCCGAGACTGTCATGGAAACATAGATAACAAAGGCATTCCTTAAGTTCTGGGAACAAAGATATCATTAAGAAATAGCACTTAGTAACAACAATATCTTTTGTCGTCTTAACATTTACAAAAATAGCTACTTCTTGGTTTCAGGATCCCTAGTTTTCAGTCAAGCTATCTTAAAACAGCAGCATTTATACATGTCCCAAGTACATTCACTATCAATCCTAAAATCTCTGAATGGCTATTTTAATAAAACTTCAGAACCATTAACAGTAAGGATACAAATCTTATTTCCTATGATAACTGGTTCTATAACAGGGGAGCTGCACAAGAAAATATTTGCTACTAGGGTCCCTTCTGCTGCACCTTGGAGGAAGCAAGGACTCTGCATCCTTTCGGCATGACAGACAGGTTCTACCTGCATTGTATATCCAAATGAAGAGATGACAAATATAGACTTTTAAGGGGCAGCTGTTTCCTCTTATATGCAGTTCAACTCTGGAAAATGACTGGAAAGTTAGTCTATGCAAACAAATGTCTGTTTTCATTTCACCTTGTCCATCTCTTTCCATAGCTGTCTTTTTGTTGATCTGTTTTGACAATTTGAAATGTGATTCTCAGATTTGGTAATGTCAATTAAAGTGTGAAGTGGATTCTACTCTCAAGACTATTTTTATAACTTTGAATTTTGGAGGCCATAAAAATCCTCAACTTTCAGTTACACACAGATATTACAGTTAAAAGCCACATGGTTTTGATACCTCGGTTTTGTCATTGTTATCCCTCCATTTTGTAGCACATAAACTAAGAAATTAAATTCAAATAAAGGGGAAATAACTGATTTACTGAATGTTATAAAATATATAATACAGAAGGTAAAGACTACAGATTTGCTTAAGTTTGACCCCTAGTGACTATTGAATGAGACATATAGCCCTAATATTTCTTGGTGGCATCCATCTATGAAGTTGGATGAAAACTAATGTTTCCACTTCTATGATATTAGTTTAAATAGGATTATTTTAATAAATAACACAAAATAATTCCTGAAATTAGCTTTCTTCTTAACTGTATTTACATCTCCAAATTACTATCACCATTTGCTATTTATGGTGTTGAATAAGCTACATGAAGCCCCCTTTTTCCAATAAGAGATCACCTACTTAAAGCCATCATGAAAAAAACCTATGCTACGTTTTTTTCAACTTGATTGTGATAGTCCTTTCCATCTCTTCTTTTGAATCAAACAAGTGCTTATGAAGGTATTCCATAAATTATGGGGAAATGGTAGAAGTCACATGGTTCCAAATCTAGAATGCATGGCAGATGTGTAAGATTGTGAGATCTATATAATTTTGCAAATGTTGACCCAATGAAATGATACAGGTTATCATATTATTGAAGTATAGAGGCAACCATTCTTTCAAGTTTGAGGCGTACTTATGCTGTTACAACCATTATCACTTCTCAACTTGCCAAAGAACCAGGAGGGTGGGGAAGGATGAGATGGAATGCATGTTCCAGACTTCAAGAAGAAGAGCCATGACAGCCAAGGACACTCCAGCAGGTGTTAGCCAAGACCAGAGACCAGAGAGAGTTTCCTTGGCTTCACCAATTTCTATAAAGAATTCAGCCCCTCCTTTGCAAAAAATCACTTTGCTGATCATGGAACTACTGTGAAAACCAGGGGAGAAGGGAAAAAACCTAGGCCCAGCCAGTCACTGAACTGGACAATGAAATACCAAGCAGCATACCCTCAAAAGCCAGGGGGCTGCCAGGGAGGAGTTCAAAAAACAGGGGGAACGGAAGGGTGAGATGGAATGCAGGCTCCAAACTTCAAGAAGATGAGCCATGAGAACTGAAGCCACTCCAGCAGGTGTTTGCCAAGACCAGAGACTTTTTCTCATAACAATACAATGACATTCAATTAGACAATGTGACCTGCACTAATAGGGGGAGGAAGAAATCTATATTGTCATTATGTTGGTTTGCACGGGAATTAAGTAGAACTGGTTTTGCCTTCATCAGTGGCTAAATGATGTACTCAATAAAGTTTGGTATTCAGAAATTGGATGGTCTTGAACATGCTCACTTTAGTTGGGTTTGTCAGTTGCAACATTGACACATTTATTCATGTGACCATGATCTGATGCTGTAATGGTCATAAGTGTGAAAAATGATAATACGTTATTTTTTTCAGTGCCTGTGTAACTTTGCACAATTGTGCAAAGTTACACAGGCACTGAAAAAAATAAAGTATTATCATTTTTCACAGTTATGACCATTACAGCATCAGATCATGGTCACATGATCAAAATTCAGTGCTTGGCAACTGACTCATATTTATTATGGTTAAAGCTTCTTGGGGTCATAGATTACCTTTTGCAACTTTCTGATAAGCAAAATCAATGAAGAAGCCAGATTCACTTAACAAACTTGTTGCTAATTTAATAATTGCAGTGATTCAATTATCAATCATGGTGAGAAAGGTCATAAAATGGGCAGTCCATTTAACAACCATCTTGCTTAGCAACAGAAATGTTGTGCTCAATTGTGGTGGTAAGTTGAGGACTACCTTTATATACTTTTCTATGAAACTAAGCTTGACAGCAAAATTATTTATTTATTTATATTTCATATTTCTGAACCACTCTTTAAATTTCAATTAGTTCATCAAGCTTTCTCATAACTCATTGCTTATTGAAAATCCACTTTTTCTTCATCACATAAATTATCTCTTTCCAGCTGACCCTCTTTCCATTTTTAGCCAGCAATGAACAATAGTCATGTCAACACAGTAATCACCACAAACTGCCTACATTTGGCAATGGATTTCAGTTGGAGGAATCTCCTTCAGTGTCAAAAATCAATTCATAGTGCATTGCTTAAAATACACTAAAGAATTTTTCAGCTTCCATTTTACAAACAACAAAACTGCAATATTTTCACACAGCAACTTCATGTTAACTAAAATAAAGGAACAGATGCTAAAGAACCTATCAGTACATCATTGCTGCCATCTGTTAATGCCTTATAACACTGGAAACAAGTTTCTACAAGAAACAAGATTTGCCAAGATTGCCATATTGTCGTGCCTTACAATTGTAGATGGAATATTGGCAAGTTAGAATATTATTTTAATACAACAAAACCTCCAGTTAACATATTGATGGAGGAAAAATATATTGGATATTTTGAGCTGCTCATTAAATGATAACTTATATCACTTGTGTGCTAATACACAAGATGTAAATTGGCATATAAATTATAATTTGCATATTTTATGATATCATACAAATAGTACAAATTGCATCATTTATCCCATCATGTACAATAACATGATTGTGCAAAGGGCAGTTTTGCAGAAGTCTGTTATATTGAGATGTAATAAACCAAAATTTGACTTGCATATTAATATGTAACTTTGTCATTCCAGTCCAGATTTTCCCCACTTTATGCCCACCAACTGCATCAGACAATAGTCTGGATCCAGACATTGAACAATATGATCCACACAAGTTGTACACATAGCCTACCCAATCTGAATTCCTTTTCAGCAATAGATTTGTTTCAAAGGAAATACCAGTAATAAAAACAAGTTTAATCCTGAATGTCAAGGAACAGCTAATCCTGATCTCATATTTTTTTAATCTCTAAATTTTAGCCAAAGCAAAACAAAACCATTATCCTTAAAATGTACCATAAAAAGCTTGCATTATAATTTTATAAAACAAACTAATATTAAATGCAGGCAAAACCACTTCATCTTTCACTGGTTAGCAATGGAAAAAAGAACTCTCAGGATTTTCTATAAACCTTAGGAAAAGAATGCTTTCTCTTTCATAAAGATTCCCATGTTTTTACATCCTCTAGTTACTTTCAGTCAAACTATTTATTGTTCTTTGCTTCTGACATTCACAGCATTGGGTCTCCCGATCTCTGCATTATATTATTTCACATAATCATAACCAATCAGAGAAATTTTGAAAGGCTTCAAGCTGACTTGGTCATTTTGAAATGAAATTGATGGATACAGATACTTTTTCTAGGCCAAGCTCGAAGAAAGAAACAAATTCATTATGACACAGATTTTTCAGGAGTAAAGGACAGCTATAGCTACACAATATTATTTCAAGACTTTCTATTTAATGACTTATTCATAATTTGAGAAATTTTCACTAAGAAAGTCAAACTTAAGTAGCATCTTTATGTACTGCTTCACATCTAAGGAATATGCACCATGTTAATGAGATTATTTTTCTGAGAATTTTTAAACAAGTTTCTTGTGCCCATCTTTTTTTCTAAAGAGATATAATGATCTTCAGATCCTGTAAATAAAGCAAGCCAAACCATTCTCTCCCCCTTCTCCCACGTTTTAAGCTCCCAACTTTCAAAAATTATAGTCTTCTCTAATGGAACCTAACAATCAGGAATACAATATACACAGAAGTATTTACGGTACTTCTCTTTACTTTTAGAAGTAAAGAGCCACTGGTTTTTTGAACTTATTTTCTGAAGTCAAGAGCCAAAACAGGTAGGGCCGTGAAATTGTTGCAGAAATATGGAATGGGTTGGGACCATTGGGGCCATGAAATCTACTTCTCTACTTGGTGAAAGATCCCCAGTTAAAACATCAGGATGATTGGCTACCAAATAGATTTTTATTTTCTGTTACATTTTAGGTACTTTTGTTGCAATTTGTGTTCTTTTAGGGATTGTTAGCAATCATTACAAGTACAGATTATAAATGTCTGCATGAGTATGTCCATTCTTACATCATATATATATATATATATATATATATATATATATATATATATATATATATATATATATATATATATATATATATATATACACACATATACACATACATACATACATACATACATACATACATACATATATGTTATATTTGTACTGATAAATAAATAAAGGGAGACTAGTATAGATCTATTTCGAGCTAATTAGCTCTCATCAGCTAGCCATACCCTTACTGGGATTTGAACCCGGGCTGTATATATCTTAGGCAGGAGTTTTAGCCACTAAGCCACGGGCTCTGTTCCTTATCAGTTGAGCCAGGGAAATAGGTATGTATTTGTGTTACAACCCCTGGTATGACTAAATATGGGAGGAAGGTCACTACTCCCTCTTTCTGTCCTTTGGCTTATCACAGAAGACCATGCTGGCAGAAAACCATATTTTTATTTTTAATGTTGCCTTTTTATATTTGTGTTATATTTGTACTGATAAATAAATAAAGGGAGACTAGTATAGATCTATTTCGAGCTAATTAGCTCTCATCAGCTAGCCATACCCTTACTGGGATTTGAACCCGGGCTGTATATATCTTAGGCAGGAGTTTTAGCCACTAAGCCACGGGCTCTGTTCCTTATCAGTTGAGCCAGGGAAATAGGTATGTATTTGTGTTACAACCCCTGGTATGACTAAATATGGGAGGAAGGTCACTACTCCCTCTTTCTGTCCTTTGGCTTATCACAGAAGACCATGCTGGCAGAAAACCATATTTTTATTTTTAATGTTGCCTTTTTATATTTGTGTTATATTTGTACTGATAAATAAATAAAGGGAGACTAGTATAGATCTATTTCGAGCTAATTAGCTCTCATCAGCTAGCCATACCCTTACTGGGATTTGAACCCGGGCTGTATATATCTTAGGCAGGAGTTTTAGCCACTAAGCCACGGGCTCTGTTCCTTATCAGTTGATCTGTTCTGTTTTGGAGATTAAATACATCAAAGGCACCACAGATAAAATCAGCAAAATTCTCCACAAGCACAATATCAGGACAGCCTTCACCACTGACCAAAAAATAGCCAACATCTTAAGCAACCCCAAAGACAAAATCCATCTAGAAAACCAAGGAGTCTACAAAATACCATGCAAAATCTGCCCAGCAATATACATAGGACAAACAAACAGGAGGATAAATGCACGCATCACAGAACACAAGAACGCAGTAAGAAAAAAAGAAAAAACTTCCTCCCTTTTCCAGCACCTTAAAGCTACAGGACATGAAATCAACTTTGAAGGAGCCAGGTTAATCTCCAAAACAGAACACCTCCACAAGAGAATAATCATGGAAGCCATCGAAATAGAGAAACACCCCCACAGCATGAACAAACGTGATGATACCTCCCGCCTACCAAACATCTGGAAACCAGCCCTAGCCAACAAATGAACACCACCCACCACCCAAGCTGTTACAATACAAAACAACAATGCACACACAGCCTGCACCAATCAGCACCAATCTACCAATCATGATACAACCACACAACCAATCATTCCACTTACTGAAACAAAGCCAGCACCCCATCCCCTCCCACCAAGACTTACAGAAAGACGGCAGCTCCGTTCCCATTTTAAGCACACGCTTGAAGATGGCAGGTGAGATCCTGCCGAAACGTTGCAAAGACAATCTCAACCTTACATGGGAAAACATCCGAATACAACAAAACCAGCATATATATATATACACATACACATACACACACACACACATACACACATACAGTATGTGTATGTGTATATATATGTATGTATGTATGTATGTATGTATGTATGTATGTATGTATGTATGCATGCATGTATGTATTTGTGTTACAACCCCTGGTATGCCGAAATATGGGAGGAAGGTCACTACTCCCTCTTTCTGTCCTTCGGCTCATCACAGAAGACCATGCAGGCAGAAAACCATATTTTTATTTTTAATGTTGCCTTTTTATATTTGTGTTGTATTTGTACTGATAAATAAATAAAGGGAGACTAGTATAGATCTATTTCGAGCTAATTAGCTCTCATCAGCTAGGTTCAAATCCCAGTAAGGGTATGGCTAGCTGATGAGAGCTAATTAGCTCAAAATAGATCTATACTAGTCTCCCCTTATTTATTTATCAGTACAAATACAACACACACACACACACACACAAACATACATACATACATACATACATACATACATACATACATATATATATATATATGTTTGTGCTGTAACACAAACACACACACACACACACACACACACACACACACATATATATATATATATACACACACACACACACACATACACACATACATACACACACATACAGTGTGTGTGTGTGTGTGTGTGTGTATGTTGTATTTGTACTGATAAATAAATAAAGGGAGACTAGTATAGATCTATTTCGAGCTAATTAGCTCTCATCAGCTAGCCATACGCTTACTGGGATTTGAACCTGAACCTTCATATATATATATATATATATATATGAAGGATAAGAATGAATTGATTTGTATCAGAGTTCCAGTTCTACCATTGGGTTTAGACAAGTGACTACACAATATATTGTCTGCCTATATGCAAAGAAGAGATCTGATAACTTTTCTCAGAGTACTGAAGATGAGATTAAATATTGGGCTGTTGGAATTTGGTGACTATTTTAAAAAAACAGCTCGCTGCCCTAAATGAAGTGACGTTGTAATTGTAATCTGCACTGGAAGCACAAAGGCATGTAATCTGTTCTTCATCTGAGCAGCTCCTGATGCTGTGTCCAGTTATGAGAAGTATTGTATACATAGAATTTTACATGATATTTCTTTTGATCAAAGAGATTCAATAGTAAAATTGACTGCTCCATCTCCTCCTTCCTTCCCTCCCTCATTCATTCATTCATTCATTTAATTTTTATTTTGCCTTCATTTTTTATAAGTAATTCAAGAAGGCGAACATAAATAATACTTCCTCTTCCTCTTATTCCCACAACACCAACCCTGTGAGGTATCTTGGACCGAGAGAAAGTGATTGGGCCAAAGATCTGCCTTTGGTTTCTTGGTCAGCAACTTCACACTATTGCACTGTTGTTGTTTTTTCATGTACCATGGAGAACCTGACATTGTGCTATGTAGGTCTAAAGAGAAGATTCTCGTCCGGTTCCGGCTACTGATCACGACGGGCAGGCTCTGCTCGCCCCGCGCTCTTCTGGTGGGGCCCCCATTGCCTGGGGGACACAGGATGCCCCGTAGAGGCTCCTGCCGAAGGGGCGGCGTGGCGGGGGATCCCCTGAGTTGGCGGCAGCCGGGGGGGCCCGCATCGCCCTAGGCACCGGGAGGCATGATGGGGAGGCGCTGTGGCGTCTTCGTGAGGAGGCAGCTGGAAGAACACGCTAATTGAAGCACGCGGTTGCTGTGTGGTGAGGTGGAAACTTCCCCCCGTTCCCTTGTTTGTTGGAAACAAAAGGAAAGAAAAAAAAACTGCCAGCTGTCTTTAAAATCACTTTCAACTTGACTGGAGAGGCGTGACTGGAGGGAGGGGGATTTCCCCCCCCCTCGGACAGGCGGCTTTAAATCCTTTTGCTCTCGGCCCTAGAGGAGGAGGAAGGGAGAGAGCCAACTAATGATTTCACGCCCATAACAAAGGCGGATTTTGGATTTTAACTTTATAAATGAGGTGATGATCTGAAAACTTTGGAAGCTTTGTAAATTTTCTGTTATGCCTCTAAACCCCGAAGCTGGCAGGGCAAGATGGCACACTTCCACTGTCTTTATAAACATTGAAAACTGACTCCACCTATAGAAGTTCAGGCTTCCTGTTTTTGTCCTCCGTGACACTCAGACAAATCTCCTCTTGAATCGGATTTCCCTGGAACAAAGGACTTTTTTACTCTACTGCCAGAAGTAATTAGAATAATCTCCCCTCTGCTTGGACTCCTAGCCTCCTGAACTCTCTTGGCGGTTTCCCTCCTTAATTTCCTCTCTGTATTGACTTTGAACTTTTACTGCTCAACATAATGCCACCTAAAAGACCACCCCCGGGGAAGCCGGGCTTTGCTGTCTCCGCCCCAACATCTACAGTATCCAGTCCGAGCGGACAACAAACATTAACATCACTGATCCAGCCCAAACCTGCTGAGACGGATTTTCAACAGATGTTCCAACAGATTTTAAAGGGACAGGAGGACATAAAAAGTGAACTAAAAGAGATGAGAGAGCAGCTTAAAGCGAACCAAGACCAGACGAGTAAAAATACACAGAGACTGGATCATTTGGAGGGAGGGACGGCTGAGATGAGGGGGGAGGTTCAAGGGGTGCAGAAGGGGAACCAGGAGATTGAAATCCACCAAATGAAAACAGAATTTGAAAGAATGTCCTTTTTTCTTAGGTTCCAAAATGTAGTGGAGGCAGATGATGAAGATTTAAGGGACATCATGACAAACATCTTGGCTGAATACATTCAGAAAGAAAAACAACAGATGGGGTGGGAACTAGATCTGGTTTATAGAGTAAATTCAGCATATGCTAGAACACATAATGTTCCCAGGGAGGTACATGTTAAATTTCTCAGAAAGACCACAAGAGATGAGATCCTGAGTGCGCAAAGAGGGCAAGTGTTGAAATATCAAGATAGAGAAATAACCATTCTGAAACAGATCCCCAAGAAAGTGAGAGAGAAAAGAAAAAATTATTCGCAATTAGCGAAGAAGCTTTACCAGAAGGGGGTGTGGTTTAGATGGTTGATGCCTGAAGGTATGTTAATATTCTGGGAGGACACAAGAGTTAGAATTAATACAACCATAGAGGCTCAGGCCTTTATGGAAAAAAATAAAGCACTCCTAGATAAACCTGATGATCCTACACCAGACATACAAGACACGGGAGGGGCCGGAGATCTGCTGCCAGGGGGAGAAGGGGCAATACCAAGAAAGCTCAGATCACAAAAATGAATAAGGAAATCGGTTTGATATAAATTGATTGAAATTATTATCTGAATTTATATGCTGACAAGTTACTATTATGTAATATTGAATTATTTGTGTAAATGAATACTATGAATACGGGGGGCGGGGACACCCTTCACACATTGTAACTGCCAAAATTTGTAATCCATTCCAATACCCCTTTCCTTTTTATTTCTAAAAAAACCAATAAAACTTTGTTTAAAAAAAATAAAAAAAAATAAAGAGAAGATTCTCAGCTCCTTGAGGTAGAAGAAAGATGAGCATCTTAGGAATGCATCTTGATTTCTTCTATCGTTATTCTTTGCAATCTGGCAAATTTATTTGAAGTGCAAGGAACATAAACCAAAAAACATCTCTAATTGTTTAGTAATGGTAGTCGATTCCCTGACAGAATCACCTCATCTTTTCTGTTAAGATGCATTAGATTGTGCAGATTATCTCTGTGGAAAAATGCAATGGTGCAGAGTGCAATGAATCAAAT
Source organism: Natrix helvetica (assembly GCF_964273705.1). Classification (NCBI taxonomy): domain Eukaryota; kingdom Metazoa; phylum Chordata; class Lepidosauria; order Squamata; family Natricidae; genus Natrix; species Natrix helvetica. The sequence continues at coordinate 60,559,344 of NC_138553.1, read as the reverse complement.
GATAAATTGAATGTTATGTCTATTTGCTAGCTATGCATAGAAATATATACATTTGATGGTCACTATGATACTTCAGATGTGCAAGACAAAGAGAGAGATATACATCTACAGGGAAATATTGGCAATGATCTGCAGTTTGCATCTAGCATTAAATTCTATAAAACTATTAATGTTTTCCACATTGGAAGCTTGATTCTAAATGGAAAGGTCATTATCGTTATTAAGTTTTATAAGAAAATGAGTTCAGGTGTAGGTATCTATTTAATATCTGAGACATCATGAATGTCATTGTTAACACACTTTGCTGTGTGCTAATAACTCTTTAAGGATACCCTTGACTTGAAAGCAATATTGGAAATTTTATATTACTTGAACTGCTGGTAGCATTTAAGTGTACTTCTTTAACAACTACATAAAAAGGAGTAACTTCTCTTTATACAACTGGCTTCATGGAGGCAGGACTACAAGTTTGGACTAAACATTTTTTCTCTTTTACTTCTAGTTTCCAAAATCAGCCATACTTCAGCCCAGCAAGTTATTATATTTAGTGGTTATTTAAGTTTTATCCTGGTAAATTGTCCTTCCTACAAAATCTTACTCTGGTAAATTGTCCTTCCAAAATACCTATGTCTCGGAGGGCAATAAAATGAAGGCTTCCAAAATCAAAATAAGTGTGTGGCATGGCTACGATATTTCCATCGTTGAACAAATATAACTTCATGACATTTCCATGGAGGAAATGGTGTGGCCTGCCCTTAAAATATGCATTTATTCATGCCCCCCTAAAACTTTTGTAATTTTTGCATTCTATGATTTTCTAATTCCAATCCAGTGATAACTTGTTTCTTTTTCTATTATATATTTAAATTAAAAATAAGGATATGTAGTTTCCATTAATGAGTTTTGTAGGGGTCTTTTAGTATTATGTCCCTAGGCGACTTCCTTACTCAGCATGAAGTCTTCAGAAGAGGTGCTTGTGCACCTGATTAATTCATAAATGTGTTGAGGGCTGCATATTTGCACAATCCTTGTTAAATCATGGAAGTCTGCTATTTCTCTGTAGGATGCATTGCAAATTGTGATGCCTACATTTTGTACCTAATCAAACTATTCTGTATCATCCCCAAATTTCCTAAGTACATTTATGTGACATCCTTCTCAGGAACTAGAAAGTCAAGGTCCATCACTAACATTTATAACAATTTTAAAGAGACAATAACATTTTCCTGTTAAAAGCACTTTCATATATCACTGAAGAACTGTATTTAATGAGAGTCCAGGAGACAGAAGAATATAAATATCGGTGTTTTAGCAAGTGCTAACATGATATGTAAACAAGAATTTACCAAATAAGTGTCCAAAAGCAGCACAGACTTTTTTCTGAAATAAACAATTTAATTACCTAACACTGCATTTCATTGTCTTTAATTGTGTTTATCTAACATGAACTCTGTGAATATTCTTCAAGACTCTGCAAGAAAATACACCTCATCTATTTCTTCTCTTTCTAACAGCATATCTACAGAACACAGAAAGCAACTTTCAAAATCAGGTACAAGTGACCGAAGTGCCGCACCTTAAAGTCACACCAAGAGGCAAAACAAGTTTAATTTAACATGGACCTTGTTAAAAACCAACCTAACAACCTAAAACCTGTTTGACTAGAACCACTTAAATTATAAAAATAAAAACAAATCTAATTTGCTGTAAACTATGAAAAGAAACAGAGGCTTACATTTTAGTTTGCTGAAGTAGTTCTTAATAGAAGCCATAAGTCATGGATAAAACCTGAGGACTCAGAAATCCATAGAAGATTAGCCTTCAGTAGCTTTATGCATTTCACTATGTTACTCATCCACTCGCTTAACTCCCAACAAATATGGAGAACACCAAAACTCTCGCTGGAATTATGGAAGCTATATATTAACATAACTGAAGTATCACTAGCTATAAGAGATGCCGTAGATTGTGCTGCACACACTTGAAGAGAACTTGGCATGCATTTAATATTCCACGTGTCTGCTGTTATAGTATGTATGAAGAAAATTTTCTGACACTATTTTTTTGTGTTTTGATAGAGTCAGGCGATCACTTTGACATCACAATTTATGTTATGAAAAATGCACAGAGATATATTTTGGCAATATAATTGGCCACTTGGATAGTATGAAATAAATTGACTGAGCAATGATTGAACTTGAGGTGCAACCAATTGGGAATCAATTATATCATTAGCAGATTTTGGAATATGGATGGCACTTTTGAACTTGCCAGGTCAGCAATCCAGTCTTTGGTTGCTTTATCCAAGGGACAAAAAGACTCCAAAAGAGACCTTCCAAAACTCTTAAATATGATGATGAAGATCCTTATAGTTTACTGTTTTTATTTTCATGTGATTCTCAGAGACTGCCTGGACAAATTCCTGCAATTTTCTTGCCAAGGTTTTTCAGATGTGATTTGCCATTGCCTCCTTCCTAGGCTGGAGAGAAAGTGACTGGCCCAAGGTTACCCAGCTGGTTTCATGCCTAAAGTAGAACTAGAACTCAGAATCTCCTGCTTTTTAGCCTAATAACTTAACCACTATACAAACTGGCTCTCAAAAATATTAACCTTAACTTTGGAAATCTGCAAACATATAGCCTAATTTAAAAATGACATAACAGCTAGACAATATGTTATCCTTATAGATGCAGGCTCCTATGTTGGCCTCCAGTTTTACACACATTGATTTCATTGCTTATATGCCCAAAGATGGATGGTGTTTCCCATTCTCACAATACTCTCAATCTTTAAAAAGAATGATAAATCTAATGCAGTTTATACGCAAATATTATAAGACTGTATTTTATGATGAGTGATATTTTTTTCTCTTACTCCCATTATCATGTTCCACCAAATGATTGCAAAACTAAGGAAAACCCCAAAAGTAGTTTTCTTGTGTACAGGTAGTCTTTGTTCCTCAACTTACAACACGTTGAATTTACAATGAATGTCCCAAAAAGTTATTTACCACCAAGTTCCAAAGTTCTGACAGCCACCTCCATGGTCACATGACCCCATTTTTGGCTCTCAGCAACCAGTTTGCATTTACCACTGTTTGCAGCATCCTACGATCATACGAATGCAATTTACTACATTTTTTTCAAAACCAGCATTTACTTCCAGTTGGGGGAAACAAACACATAGCAAACAATGGGTTCACTTAATCCAGTGTTTCTCAATTATTTTCTGTCATGAAGAAAACATTTCGCCCCCCCCCCCCCGCGCGACTATAAATAGTATCATTTGTCTATAACAATTATTGTTCCAAATCCAATTACAACTGCAATGATATGATATAATCCTTTCCTTGTAGGGTCCTATCAACAGGATCAAACAAAAATACAGTCCAAATGTTTCCTATAAATAGGACATGTTATGAACTTTAATAGTGAAAAAAAATCTTTCAAAGTTCGAACCCTTTTAGATAAAGGATAACACCCACCAGATACAAGGAACTTTGAGATTTTCAAAAGACTTTTTAAAATGCTATTTCTGTCCCTTGGGATATCATTATGAAATTGAAGTTCATTCTCGTACTTCCCATAAAAAATATGGTTTCTGGATTTGATAGCAAAAGCTTTTGCTCCCGCTTCCCCTCGCCCGCCGCGGCCAGTTGCAGGGCGTGGATCCCGCTCGGAGAAGGCAGAGTGGCAGCTCCTCCCTCAGCCAGGAGCCAGCGGGGGCTGGTCGGACAGGCAACCTCGTCGGGAAACTCTAGTCCGCCGCCTTCGCTGCCGCCGTTGCCGCCTTCGCCGCCAGTTAGCCCAGAGGAGACGCGAGCGAGGCCACAAAGACAAACTGAAAGCAAACTGTTGAACATGGTGGTGGGACGCCGCCTGTTGCTCCTGGCTCATTTGCACCCAGATGGAAAGGGAGCCTTCGCGCCCCCCTTTATGGAGCCTCGCGCCCCCCCCTGGGGGGCACGCCCCACTATTTGAGAAACACTGACTTAATCACTGCAAAAACAGTTGTGATGATGAACTACTTTATGGCCATCACAAGACTGTTAATGGGAAGGCTCCATTATGGTCACAAGTCAAGGACTACCTATAATACTTAGTTCTGGCTTCATCTGCAAATATATATTTTCCTCCCTCCCTCCCTTCCCCTTATTAGTTGAAGCTTTCAGAAAATCTTGTACTCTGATTAATGTATACATAACAGTTCTAAACCAGATCCGTAACCTAAGCCTTATTTTATAACAATATAAACTGCAATAAAATAATATGTGACTGCATACATTAAACATGATGCTTTAACTTTTAGGCTCGTTGCAAAGGATTCAGTTTAATTTACTCTTGAGTAAAACATTTTGAGCAAGCATCATAATTGAACAGAAAACACAAAAATAAATAGAAGTTGCTGCCGTAGGCATTCTTTTTCTCCCAAAATCCTTTTTTCCTTCAAAGCTAAGTCACCTGTTGCTGTTCAACAATGTGTGGGCAGAGAAAAAAAATAATGCTGAAATAGTTAACCAAAAAAATCAATTTGGGGGAGAGGAGATGAAAACATAAACCAGACTGAGACATTTTTCCATGCCTTTGGTCTTCTGTTTTTTTTTTTTTTCATTTGTTAAATCATAAATAGTTACAAACAGACCTGTAGTTCACAGGGCCTTTGTTTCTAACATAAACAAGGTATGGGGCATACCGCTGAATGTCAGCCAAAAAGAGTACAGTGTATGTTACAGGAGTGATACATATGTATAAAAGAAGTGTCATGCTTTCACTGGGAAATTATAGTTTGTCACAAATATAAAAAATAAGTTGAGTTCTGGAGTGGAATATGTACTTAACTTAGCCGAATAATCATCCAGTCTAAATATCTTGAGGGACTATCCAATTTTTATGAAATTAACCTAATTCCTTATACAAAATCACAGAAATGGAATAGTAATTTGGTTTATCATTAGTTTTCCAGAAACTCGCTCATGCTAGTTGAAAAATATTAAGACTCCTAAAAATTAACTAACTTTTAATTTGCTATAGTATTGTAATAACTTTGTTTAAATACGTGTATGAGATTATCTAAATTCACTTTATCAATGAATGATGGCTATTCTAATTGATACATTAATAATTTAAAACAAACATGGTTAAAGAAAGTGACCTATCCCAGTCCCTAATTTTATAGAAAAAATGAAATTCACTCCAAACTTTCACTGTCTTTTGTCTCTGTTTGTTTGAAGCAATTATTCCCAAGTTATTTTAACTGAATCAGCATCAATACTATGTATGAAAAAAAATCAAATCAAAATCAAAATCTTTTCCACTAATTGATGTGGTACTGAATGATATTTATTGAATCCAGTGGTGAAAGATATAGGGTAACAATAAACACCATTCCAAAATTTCAGAACCTGAAGAGGTCAGTGTAGTAACAGCAATAAGAAACGAAGGAGCTGCAATAAATTACCAGCAGCCGCAATGTATATTTTTAAAACACAGTTTCTAGCATTTGTTTATGCCAGTTATTTTTCTAATCACAAACAATTACAAAGTGTTTGATTTTCATCAATTCTTCATGCATTGATACAAATTGTTCATTTTAAGCATTTCAAATGTTTTCCTTTTTGCCTGAATTTATTTTTACAAACACAAAAAAGAACCCTACTTTAATTATTTAACCATGGCTGTTAGGCATGAATAAGCTAAGTAATTTTAGACCTCAGCTGAAATGTTACCAGTATAACTCTCTTCCACCGAAATCAAAGTGTGTCAGAACTGCTTAACTTTGAGTAAATAGTAAAAAACTATATCTTTTTTTCAACTAAAGCTGTTGGTTTGTTTTCTGTGCCTCGTATGATGACCTTACATAAACTCAATACAAGGACGGTGCATAGTACATGTGCCACAAATGTATTTTCTATCCATTTTAATGATTTATATGCTGCATGAAGTTAGATATGACATATACGTGTGTGTGTAAAATTCATATTTACATATCTGTATACATTTATATTCTCATCTGTATCTGTATATATTCATATTCAACTTCATATACAAACACAATCATGTTATTGACTACAGGTATAGCTGTAAACATGAATGATACCTATCAGGTTCTACTTTTAATCTTTAAAACCAGAGAAATACAGTAGAGAGAGCAAACCAAAGTTACCAGCCAATCTCCTGGCGCTTTCTTTGCTATTTTGACCTGTCAGTGACCTTTAAAAGATGACATTGAAAGATTATCCTCTCCCATGGTGAGAAATAATTTGCTTCAATAGATCTTCTGCCCCAGACATGTCTAAAATGCAGAGTGTAAACATATAGGCTTAGTTTACATTGGCTGAGGCTCTAAGCAACACCATTCAAGTCATTTAGAACATCTCAATTGTCAAAGTGGAGAAAGTTGTCAGCAATACCTCAATTACGGAATGTGCTATAATACTGAAATACATATGTAGTTATTTAAGCACTGGAGAAACTGACCTAAAATGTAACTTGTGTTTGATAATGTAAGCAAGAAAGATGGCTGGCTTAGTGAAAAAATCCCTTGGGCTGGATGCAGACTTGATAATACATGAAAACATATATTGTCATGTTACATTGAGATATACCCTATTTTCCCAAAAATAAGACCTCTCTGGATAATAAGCCCAATCAGGCTTTTGAGTGCATGTGCTAAAATAAAACCTGCCCTGAAAATAAGCCCTCCCCTAAAATATGCATGTGCAGCTGATCCCTGCCATTTCCTGGGGGGGAGGCAGAACATGCCCCATGTACCTGAAATGCACCTGCCATCCACACGGAATGGCCTCATGGAGGCCGCTCCCACAAACCCTAGCTACCGGGCCCCTTCTCTTAGTGGCGGACACAAAAAGAGCAGCAGACCCAGCAATGCAGTAAGAGTGTACCAGAAACAGAGACAGAATTTCCGGCCCTCTTTGGATCAGCTGATCTGTGAGCCATGGGCTGAGGTTAAGGGCCTCCTGTACCTCAAAAATAATAAGACCTCCCCGAAAATAAGGCCAAGCGCTTATTTCAGGGAGTCAAAAGAAAATAAGACCCTGTCTTATTATCAGGGAAACACAGTAAGCAGTCATACCTGTTATATCTACAGTTTTCTACTGGGATGGATGGGGGGAGGGAGAGAGAGAGAGAGAGGGAGAGAGGGAGAGAGAGAGAATGGTTTAAGTTGTTTGACTGGATTTTTAGAGATTTCTGCCTGCAGGTTGCTCAGGCAGTGGAAGAAAAACTGCAGATATAATGGAATATAGCAAAAAAAATGTCTCATTCATTACAGAGAACAGATATTTGTTTTGATGAAGAGAGACACATGCACACTTTCTGAAGTGAGACTGTACTTCCTAGATATGTAATCATAGTTTGTATAAAGATCCATTTTATCTTTACATGAAGTGGGATAGCAAAATATCAGTTGCACTTTTTTCATTCTGCTAGAAATTTGTTCCAGTTTCCATGCAACTAACATCTATGTTTGACATTTGAATAGGATACACAATATGTGAATAATCTTGGTTTGTCATTGGATGCTTTTCATCATGTCCACTGACCATTGCATTTCATGTTGATATGTAATCTGTAGAACCTGTCCTCAAGATACGAAATCTAAGTTAATGAGTAGTTTGGCATGGCGTAGGTAATTTTTAAATTTAAATCTTCTATAATGCATTGATGAAAAAATCACTAACTTCATGATCATTCAAATTGCTCAGATTATTTTTGAAGTGTCAACACAAATCAGGTAAGGGAAGAGCAAAATAAATTCTTCAAGGTCCTCATAAGGAGGTATCTATGTAGTTTTCTTGGCCATCATATAGAAATGGTTTGCCTTGTTTCTTCCAACTTAATGTCTCTTATCATTTTTCAATGGTTTCCCATTCAAGTACTAAGTCTGATTTTGCTTAACATTTTCAAGATCATCCAAGATCAACTAAGTGCTGCCACTTTCTGAGATTGATGAAAGAGCAGATAGCATTATTTTAATGACTACATACGCATATTGTATGGATGTAGTATGATTAAACCCTATGATTCTATAGATGTGGCAGAGTGTAGGTGAGTTAATAAATTATATATATAGATATATGCTGGTCTTGTTGTATTCGGATCTTTTCCTGTGTAAGATTGAGATTGTCTTGGCAATGTTTCGGTGAGGTCCCACTCGCCATCTTCAGGCTTGTGTTTTCGGCTTCATGCTTGTGCGAATAAGGCGTAGTCAGAGCTGTTGTCTTTCTATAAATCTTGGTGGGGTGTGTCAGGGGTAAATTGATCACTGTAATTAACGAGGTATGAATCGTGGCATTTCCTTGAAGCATACTTCTTAAATAAGCAAAATAAACCCAAGATATATTCTAAGAAAAACATTTTATTGTAAAGAAAAATAAAACAAAACTTACTAAGCTACTGATTACATTTTGGCAGAGTTCCTGTCTGCCTTCGCAGACGAACAAAAGAAAGTAAAGTGAAAGAAAGAATGTGGAATGTGTGACATGTGCAGTGAAGCTGAGATAAGAGTCAGTTCATTCTACCGTATAACTCAGAATGTAAGCACAGCTGGCAAACCAAATAAACGCAGTGACAGGGTGTGTGTGGAGTGCTGGTTTTGTTGCTGTAAGTGGGTTGATTGGCTGTGTAGTTGCATCCTGATTGGTAGATGGAGTTGATGTTTGTAGATTGGTGGGCTGTTTCGTATCATCCTGTGTGGCTGAGGTGCTGGCTATGTGTCCGTTGTTCTTTTGTGTTGTAACAACCTGGGTGGTGGGTGGAGCTCGTTTGTTGACTAGGGCTGGTTTCCAGATGTCTGGCAGGTGGAGGCATCGTCACGCTTATTCATGTTGTGGGGGTGTTTCTCTAGTTCGATGGCTTCCATAATTATTCTCTTGTTGAAGTGTTCTGTTTTGGAGATTAATTTGGTTCCTTCAAAATCAATTTCATGTCCTGTTGCTTTAAGGTGTTGGAAAAGGGAGGAAGTTTTTTCTTTTTTCTGACTGCATTCTTGTGTTCTGCGATGCATGCATTTATTCTCCTATTAGTTTGTCCAATGTATGTGGCTGGGCAGATTTTGCATGGTATTTCGTAGACTCCTTGGTTTTCTAGCTGGATCTTGTCTTTGGGGTTTCTTAAGATGTTGGCTATTTTTTGGTCAGTGCTGAAGGCTGTCTTGATGTTGTGTTTGTGGAGAATTTTGCTGATTTTATCCGTGGTGCCTTTGATGTAAGGGAGGAGGGCGATGCCGTTGTTCTGTTCTGTGTCTCAGTTCTTGGGGGGAGTCTCCCTTTGGATTAGGTTGGTAATTGTTTTTCTTTGGAACCCGTTGGAGATTAATACGTTTGTGAGAGTGTGTAATTCAGTTTTCAGGTAGTCTTTGTCGGCTAGGCATTTGGTTCTGGAGATGAGGATCTTGGCTACAGAGTTGATCTGTGCAGGGTGGTAATGGGATTGTGTGTTTAAGTAGCGGTTGGTGTTTTTTTTTTCCCCTAGTAGATGATGTGTCCTAGGGAGCCATTGGGTTTTTTGTAGATTAGGACATCCAGAAAGGGAAGTTAGTTCTTTGGGTCTATTTTCATAGTGAATTGTATTTTGGGGTGTAGGCTGTTGAGATGTGTGAGGAAATTGTCCAGTTTTTCTTTCCTATGTGGCCAAATCATGAAAGTGTCATCAATGTATTTAAGCCAGAGTTTCAGATTTATCTAAGATTTGTGTTCAGATTTATCTAAGGCGTTAGTTTCAAAATGTTCCATGTATAAGTTTGTGATCCCATGGGTGCAAACCCATCTATCTGTTTGCATCTTTGTCCATTATGGATGAAGTATGTGTTGGTTAGGCAGTGGTTGGTCAGGTCCAGGATGTGCTTGGGGGGGGGGGGTTGTTTGTTCTGGATAGCTGTCAAGGCTTCTTTTATAGGCACTTGGGTGAAGAGGGATATGACATCGAAGCTCACGAGTAGGTCGCTGGGTTGTAGGTTTTGTTTCTTTATTGTTTCTATGAAGTGGAGTGAGTTTTGTACATGTGAGGTGATGGATTCTGCGTAGGGTTGGAGTTGTTTGGCGAGGAATTTGGCAAGTTTCTGTAGAGGTGAGCCTATGGAACTGACTATGGGTCTGAGTGGTGTTCCTTCTTTGTGTATCTTTGGGAGGCCATAGAGCTTGGGGCATCTGGATGATTTCTCTCTGGGGATGATTCTTTGCTGGATATCTTCACTGACGGGAGAAGCTTTTATTTTGGATTTGATGGTTTTTTCCAGGTAGGTGGTGGGGTCTGTATTTAAAGGTTTGTAAGCGGTGTCTTGGAGTAGGTTGGATAGTTTGGCTTGGTAGTCAGACATATTTATCACCACTGTGGTGCTTTGTCTGCTGGGAGAATGATTATGTTGTTGTCTTTCCTCAAGTTGGTGAGTGCTTTTTGTTCTTCTTTCTATAAGTTGCTTCTGGGTGGATTGTTGGAACAGAGAACATTGGTGACTTCAAGTCTGATTTCATTGGCTTCATCTGTGTTGATTTTGATGAGGGTAGCTTCAACTCGGCATATGATGTTTTCAGTGGGGATGTGTTTAGGGGCAACTGCAAAGTTGAATCCTCTGGAAAGGACATTGGTTTCTGCTGTGGTGAGGGTCCTGTCTGACATGTTGTGTACTGTTTGTTTCATGAGTTGCTGTGGAGGGGGGTTGGACTTCTGTTGTTTTTCTAGTCTGTGGAGTTTGTTGGTGTGTGTGTGCTTGTGTCTGTCTTGTAGGAGGTTTCTGTTTCGGCTCTCCAGAGGGCTAGTTGTTTGGATTTCTCCCAGAGTGCTGGATGGATTTTGTTGCTGAGTTTGAGGTGAACAGTGAGTAGGTCCCGGTTGGTTTGGTCTAGTAGGAATCTTTTCCTGTGGAGTTCATTACTAATTAGGGCTAATTCAGTTCTTTTCAGGATCCTTTCGATGGCTGAGGTTTTAGAATGGAATTTTAGTTGGAAGCATGTGGGGATCACGCTTTTGTTTGGCAGTTGCATAGGAATGTGAAGTCCTACTAGACTAAACCAACCGGGACCTAAAATCCACCCAGCACTCTGGGACAAATCCAAACAGCTAGCCCTCTGGAGAGCTGAAACAGAAACCTCCTACAAGTCAGACACACGCACCAACAAACTCCACAGACTAGAAGTTGATGTGAATGTGACTCCAAGGGGCCATGGGCTGTTCCCAGTCTCGGGGTGGAGCGGGGGGAGGCACCGCCTGCACGCTTTGGCAAGGCATGCAACACTGCACCCAGGCAGTGATGTCAGCGTCCATGGAGGGCCACCAAACATAGCTGCGGCCCAGGCTTTTCATCCGTACTATGCTTGGGTGCCCTTTGTGGAGGCGGGTGAGTACAGCGTGGCGAAGGGAGGCAGGAATCACTACGCGGTTGCCCACAGGAGGCAGTCCCGGAGGACTGACAGTTCAGTGCGGCAGTGGAAGTAAGGGAGGAACTGGGCCTCCCTAGAACTAGAGGGCCAGCCCCTGCGGATAGCATTCAGGACAGAGGAGAGTACAGGATCAGTCAGAGAGGACTGAGCTATGTCCAAAGTGGACATAGGAAGGTGCAGGTCCTCAATGAGACAGATAGACTCAGTGGGGGCAGGATCAGAGACCTTGATGGGCAGAGGGCAGTGGCTCAAGGCATCCACATGGCCCATATGACGACCTGGCTGGTGAATCAGGGAGTAAGAGTAAGCAGCCAGGAACTCTGCCCAGCGGGACATTCTCAGGGAGAGAATAGGGGGAGTAGGGCGGTTTCTGGCAAGGATCACCAAGAGGGGCTTGTGGTCAGTCACAAGAGAGAAAGGACAACCGTACAAATAATGGTGGAAGCGTTTCACTCCCGCAACGGTGGCCAAAGCCTCCTTATCCAAGTGGCTGTAGTTGCGCTCAGGCTTGGATAAGAGTAGAACGCAATGGGAGCCTGTGAGCCATCAGGGTAGGAGTGACTAAGGACTGCCCCGATGCCAAATGGGGAGGCATCACAGGCAAGGACTAAAGGAAGGCGCTTGTCATATTACGCCAAGATGGGAGGAACAGTCAGTGTTTGACAGCTGCGAGCGCATGCGCCTCGCGGCTCGTCCAGACCCACAGAGCGGAGCTGTCCAGCAGCCTGTGGAGAGGCTCTGCCAGAGAGGCCTTATGAGGAATGAAGGAGAAATAAAAGTTGAGGAGGCCTAAGAAGGCCTGCAACTCCGCTTTATTTGTAGGGGTCGGGGCAGAGAAGATAGCATCAACCTTAGATGGGGAGGGATGAATGCCATGCTGGTCTATGAGTTAGCCCAGAAAGTCAACGGCGGGAACCCCCAGCTAACATTTAGACTTTTTTAATCGTAGGCCAGCTGCCCGAAAACGCAGCAACATGGCCCGGAGTGTTTTGGCGAGTCCTGATCGGTCATGGGCAGCGATCAGACATCGTCAAAATACGGGGTGACCCCAGGAATACCATGGAGCAACCGCTCCATTAACCCCTGGAAAATTCCCAGGACCACACTTATGCTGAACTGCAGACGCCGGCATTTAAAAGCACTGTGGTGCGTGACAATAGTCTGGGAAGCCGCAGTAGCATCGTTGACAGGCAGCTGATGGTATGCCTGCGCGAGATCCAACTTGGCAAAAACCCAGCCGTGGCCTAGGGAGTGCAATACATGTTGCACCATGGGCACGGAGTAAGGATGGACTTGCAGGGCCTTATTGACAGTGGATTTAAAATCCGCGCAGATGCTAATGGATCCGTCAGGCTTTTAAAGTGAGAGGCAACCACCAAGCCTTAAGGCGAATAGGAGCTATGGCAGGGTCAAGGTTTAAGGAAATGGGAGTCCTTGTATAACAGCCTAATGTAGGGGAGAAAACATCTTCAAATTTGGAAAGGAGAGAGACCAGATCGTCCCCGGGAGGAGAGGAACAGTGGGTGGAGTGGATGCCTGAGATAGAGAGACCAAGAGCCCTAAACCAATCGAGGCCAAGTAAGGAGGCCAAGGGCGTTTGAACTACCAGGAGGGGCAGGCGCCCTCGGAAGGTGCCATAACTAATGAGGAAATGGCCGCAGCCAAGTAATGGTATGGGGTTTCCTTGATAGTCCCTGAGACGGCAATTGGTGAGTGCCAGCTGGTGCCGGCGTAGATGTGGCAGCAGAGCGTGCAAAGTGTCCCAGGACATGATGGACCTAGTGGATCCCGTGTCCAGTTCCATAGAGCAGGGGTGACCTTCAAGGAAGATGTTGAGGTGTAGCTTACCCCAACCCCCCGCAGAAGAAGAGGCCGAGTCGATGACCCACTCAGGGCACGCATCATTGGTGTCCCCAATGGAGAGGGAGTTTTGGCGTCGAGCAGAAGGAGATGCAGAGGGGTGGCGGAAAGCAGCAGGCAGGTCAGCTGTGCGAGTGGTGGAGGGGTTAGAACGGCAAACGGAGGCCAAGTGCCCCTTCTTGCCACATTTACGGCAGACAGCGGAGCGGAAACGGCAGGAGGATTGGAGGTGCCGGCCCCCACAGCTTAGACAGTTGCGACCATCCTTGTGAGAAAGAGTCTGCAGGCGGTCAATGGCCAAGTCCAACTCTGACTTGAAATTGTCAGAGGCTAGCTGGTGGTGCATTGTAAAGGCAGGAAACATCAGAGCTGCAGGCGGAGGAAAGCGGTGAATGTCAGTTGTGGACTGGTCAGCCATTTCGTAAGCGCAGGCTTCGTCGACAGCTATCTTGAGGGTGAGCTCAGAGCAAGAGAGTATGCGGCGGTGTAGATGGACATCTCTGAGGCTGTAGATGAACTGTTCGAGCAGTGCCTCATCGAGATCCGCGAACTCACAGTTGATGGCAGCTGCCCTGAGTGCAGCCACGTAGTGACTGATAGATTGGCCCTCGGCTTGTATACAGCGGCGGAAGAATTGGCGCCACGTGAACCGGGAGGGAACGGGCTCGTAGTGGGTCTTGAGCTTAGTCAGCAGTAGGTCCCACGGCATAGTGTGGACTGGCATAGGGGCAGATAGCGCCCTAGCAGCAAACATGTCAGGTCCAAAGTAGTTCAAAAAAAATGCCCCGTTTCCTGTCAAGAGAGAGGCTGGTGAGATCGTGGGCTAAAAGAAAGCATTTGAAGTGTTGAAGGAACGCGTCCCAAGATTCAGCCTCAGGGTGGAAAGGAGAGAAAACTGAAGCAGTAGCCATAGGTAGAACCAGGTAGGGGTCCAGTTCGCCAGTCCTCATTGCCAGTTTTAAGTTGAGGCAGCATTAATAGAGGAGGCGGCAGTGCAAGTGAACGTTTATTAATAGTAATAACTTCTGACAGAACGGAGCAGAACCCCCCTGCCTGACAGCTATTTATACGGGTAGCTGTCAGACGGGGAACCAATAAGAGAATTGTATTTTTCCCGCCGGCCGGCAGGCGCTTCTTGGCCAATCAGAGACATTTCGGACAGCGCCATCTGCTGACTCCGCCAGTTAGAACACAACACACTTAACCTTGTATCTTCCAATCTTTGAAAATTAAATTGTGAGAAGCCAGGGAAACAACTGAGTATTAACATCAAAGATACAGTGTAATATTGACACCATTGTTTTCTTTGGGCCAGTATTTTTTGGCCAGCCTTGGGATTGGTCTCTGTCATTTATAGATGAATTCATCTTTCAGAATTTATTTTGATTCCCAATATTTTTTTCAAATGGATCTTCCAGAACTGCTATCTCTGGGAACTGAAATGCATAACTATGCTGGATGTCAAACTCAGCGATTGAAATGGAGACCTTGGCTTCTTATTGACTGAAATCTGTGATCCCCTGCTGGTTGACCTACTGTCAATGTATATTTGATGTGTTAAGGGTCTATTATGAAGACTCAAGTCTTTTGGAGTGATTTAACTCATTAACATTATACAGTAGTGTCTAATCCCTTTTTTCTGATGAAGATATATTTGGAAAATGATTGAAACTCTGTCTAAGATAAACTAGCATTCAATCTATGTACTGGCAACAGTGCCCCTCTGATTATCCAATTACTTGATTTTCTGATCATTCATTCATTTCTCCTAAGTCTTCAACAGCAGACAGAGTTGTCACCAGTGTGGAAGTTAAGCTCATTAGAATCTAAGTGCATGACTGGGCTATTAAAAATACCTCTCTGCATGTTTTCCCATATTCAGAATCATCTTTTTTATCATCTACCACTGTATCAGTTCCTTTACCTCATCCCAGATTACCTGTAATGTGAAGACTGGTTTTTACTTGTAATGTGAAGACTCACCAAATTGTCGTTGTTGAATGCCATTGAGTGGTCTTGACCCATTCTGTGCAAACAATGTCAGTATAAATCTGAATTCCATTTATGCCACTCTGGGGTGAATTGTGGAAATATCCTTGCAAGAGAGAAGGAGGAGGACGAATTGCAAACTAGGTAGCAGTCAGATAAGAGGCAGCTGAGCCAGCAGAAGCAATGGAGGTATGGAAATAACTTAAAAGGGATTGTCCCTATTTTTTTTTGATTTTAAAGACAAAGGGGGAGAGAGTTGTGCTGTACTTTCAGAAATGCAAGGTTGTGTTACTACAATGTTACAGTAAAGGTAGTGTCATTATTCATGATTGGTGCTTCTTGTCTGAATACCTCAAAAATCACTTGTTGAGATAAACAACTCCATCATCCATCCTTCCACTCTTAAGTCCATCCAGATAGGACTTTCCCAACTAGACAGTAACCTTCTGCAAAACTATTATTACAGTAGATGAGACATAGACATTATTGCATTCTTTGAGCTACATAATGTACCTAACATACATGTAATGGTATATGGAAATGACCTTGAGAAATAGGAGGAAGAGCTGCAGACTGGACAACTGGCACATAAAAGACATCTCAGCCTACAAAAAGGGTTATAGCATAGGAAGCATTTCAGAAAAGGCCCTCCCAGTTTTGTAAAGAATAAAAGGAAAGGAAGGAAGAAATACTTTTGGTCTTGCAGTATTTTGTTAATGTAATCTAACCAGAAAGATAGAGCAAGTACTCCTGGTACTGCTTCCTTTCTGGACTATCTTGCTGGGCTAGCATCAATCTTACAATGTGCATATTGGAGAATTCTGGGAATCTGTGCAGAGATGGAAAATTTCATCATTACTCGCTATGTAGAAATGGTTAGTGAAGCTGACAGATTTTGCTGAAATAGATAAAATAACCACTTTGATTAAAGAAAAGACACCATCAACATTCATTGCTGACTGGAAGTTTCTTACAGACGTTTTGCATAAAAATGAATAAAATGAATTTAAGACTTATAGTTTTCACAATAAAACCAGAAAGATTATAGAACGAATATTATAATATAATTTTAGAGGGAAGAGTTATTTGTACTTATAACTACTTGAAAAATATTAGATACACACACACACACACACACACACACACACACTTTGTTTTCTGTTTGTCTTATCTTTTTGCTCTCTCTTCATGTTTTGCTTTTTCTCTAATTTCTTTCTTTTTCTTTTTCCATGCTTACCACCTATTAGTTTGTGTTAACTAGTTATCTATTGTTTAATGTTTTAATTTTAAAAAATTGTTAAAAAAGAGAATTCTGGTGCACAGATCTTAAAGTTGTCCAATTTGAGAAACACAGTCTTAAAGTCTTATTTTGTATAAATGTGACCTTTATGCAAAATTATGTATAAAAAGGTGTCTCCTTGGTGGTAGTGGTTGACAGATATTAAAAAAAACAGAATTTGAAAACTTTTGATTGCGTATTTGAAAATGTTACCTTAACTTTTTGCCACTACCACAGGTAGATGACCCTATTCTGTAAAAACTTTTAAAACTGAAATCTAATATCATATGTTAAGAATTAAATTAAGCTTTATAGTGTCAGATTCACCACCTTCGGACATCCTGGCCAATCTCCAAATTCTGCCAGAATTCCAGGACTTGCAGGACATGTTTAGCAAGAAGGGTTCAGATGAACTCCCACATTACCGGTCAACAGACTGCTCCATAAAGATTCTGCCGGGGGATAAACTACTGAAACCCAAATTGCACTCAATGACCCCCAGAGAACTGGAGGAACTATGTTCTTTTATAGATAAAAACCTGGATGTGGGGGTTCATCCAGCTGACCCGATCCAAGGTGGTAGCCCTGGTACTGCTCTGGGAAAAAGGGATCCTGCACCAGTGGTGGGATTCAAAAAATTTTACTACCAGTTCGGTGGGCATGGCAGGAGAAGGATACTGAAAATCTCCATTCCCTCCCCACTCCAGGGAAAGGTTACTGCAAAATCCCCATTTCCTCCTGATCAGCTGGGACTCGGGAGGCAGAGAATAGATGGGGGCAGGGCCAGTCAGAGATGGTATTTACCAGTTCTCCGAACTACTCAAAATTTCTGCTACTGGTTCTCCAGAACTGATCAAAACCTGCTTAATACCACCTCTGCCCTGCACCCATGTGCAGACTATAGAGGGCTAAATGGTGTGCATGGAAAGTATCTACCCATTCTCCCTAATGAAAGACATGTTAGCCCATTTGGCCAAAGGGAAGATTTTTACTAAATTGCGGGAAGCCTATTACTGGATTACTGAATTCAGATCAAAGAGGAACCCTGTTTTTAATTCAGGGTCCTCCCCTTTGGACTACAGGGCCCCTTGCTGTCTTTGTGCAGCTGATAAATGAGGTGCTGCATGAGCACCGGTACAAAGGCATGTTGGGCTACCTGAATGACATACTGATTTATATGATACTATGGTGGAGCATGTGAAGTTGGTCAGGGCAGTCCTTAAAAAACTTAGGGCTGCTCAGCTACATGCCAAACTTTTGAGATGCGAGTTCCACCAGAGTAAGATTGACTCTGAGCGGGATAGAGATGGACCATAAGAAAATTAGGGAGGTGCTACAGTGGGCTCCACCCCACACCAGAAAGCAACTGCAAAGCTTTTTGTGGTTTGCAAACTTTTACCACCAATTTATCCCATCATTCACCCATACTGCCATCACCATCACCAACATATTAAGGCAAAAAGGGAGAGAAGCTCAAACCCAGCCAGCCACTGAAATAGACAGGCGAAAGCAAAGCCCCAGATTGGGGATGTCATAGTGGAGATCCTAAGGGCTGCACTCCTGCAGAGTAGGACAAGTGGTTCCAAGGTCACAAAAATGAATGTATAATTCAAGAGGGTCTAGCCTGGTTGGGGGCCAAGCTGTACATTCCTGAAAGATTCCTAATCCTGGAGAAGAGTCATGACTCAAAAACCCCAGGACATTTTGGCTTTGTAAAAATGTTACACTTAATTTTGGTGGCTGTTGTTTAAAAAACACATTCAGAATTATTTGCCACCTGCCCAGTTTGTGCTTCAGCCAAGCAGCAGCAAAGAAAAACTCCAGGTCTCCTCCAGCCAGTGGCAGAATCTAACACCCCCTGGAAGAAAGTTTTTATGGACTTCACATCATAACTACCAGAAAGCTCAGGAAACACTGTAATCTGGGTGATCACTTATTTGTTCTCTAAACAAGTGCATTTTGTGCCCTGCCAAAAAATTTCTTCCACTCACACCTTGGCTAAGTTGTTCATCCACCACCTCTATAAGCTGCATGTCACTCTGCAGTAAACAATTTCCAATCATGGACTGTAATTTACTTCCAAATTCTGGCAAGAGTTTTCAAAACTTTTTGTGACATTCCAAGAACTTAGTTCCAGTCAAAATCTGGAAATGTGAATGTGTGAATGGGGTTCTAGAAGAATTCCTGAGCTGATGTATAAATTACCAGCACGATAATTGGACAGACTTCTTCACGTTCACTGAAATGGCCTATAATAACTCCATACATAGCAGCACTAGGTTTATCCCTTTCAAAGTGGTTATGGGACAGTGTTTGTCCCCATGCCTGAGTTTCCACTGGTCATTCCCCCCCACCCCATTTCATCTTTAAAGCACTGCATTGCCCAGCTGCAGAATTCCTAGCCAGTGGTCAGAAAAATCATTGGAGAAGGCAAGAGAAATTTATAAAAAACATGCTGATAAAAAATGAACAAATCCCAAATACTTTAAAATAAGGAACTGGGTCTATCTCTCCATAAAATACCTTAGGTCCAGACAGCCTTCCAAAAAATTGGGACCAATGTACGTTGGCCCTTTCCCCATCAAAAAGTTCATCAACCTGGTCACAGCCGAACTCAAACTGCTAAATTCCCTTAGGTGCATTCACCTGATTTTCCATTGTTGTCTAGTAAAATTGGAAACTCTGTCCCATCTCTGCCGAATGCTGCTTCTGCCATCTGAGCCACTCATAATTTAGGGGGAACCTAAAGTTAATAATAATAATAATAATAATAATAATAATAATAATAATAATAATAATAATAATAATAAATAATTTAATTTGTTAGCCGCTCCCTCTCCACAGGGGACTCGGGGCGGCGTACAATAAAAACATACATAAATACATATAAACGTACACATACATACCTACACATACAAATACATACACGGAGGAGGTAACAATTAAATACATCACAATAATAAAAATAAAATTAGCCATTAAAAATACCCCATAGTAAGATTACAAATTTAAAAAGGACTGTCAGGAGGAATAAGATAAACTACGGTAGAGCCAGGCCAGATAATTGAAAAAGGTGGGTCTTGAGCTTTACATGGAAGGAGCGGAGATCAGAAGTAATCCTGATGTCAAGGGGGAGGTCATTCCACAGGGCTGGGACCATCACAGAGAAGGCCCTGCTCCTGGGTGTCGCCCCCCGACACTGTTTAGCGGACGGCACCCGGAGAAGTCCCTCTCTGTGTGAGCGGATGGGTCGTAGGGATGTATGGGGCAGGATGCGATCCCCCAGGTAACTAGGTCCTGTGCCATGGAGCGCTTTGAAGATCGTAATCAGAACCTTGAAACGCACCCGATAGACCACAGGAAGCCAGTGCAGCTCGCGCAGGAGAGGTGTTACATGGGAGTACCTAGTCCTCCCCATAATCACCCGCGCGGCCGCATTCTGGACCAACTGCAGTCTCCGAGTGCATCTCAAGGGAAACCCCATGTAGAGAGCATTGCAGTAGTCTAGGCGAGACGTCACCAGCGCATGGGTGACTGTGCGTAAGGCATCCAGGTCCAATAAGGGGCGCAATTGGCGCACCAGGCGGACCTGGTGGAACGCCCCCCTTGCCACGGCTGTTACATGGTCATCCATGGACAGCCGGGCATCCAGGAGGATGCCCAAATTGCGCGCCCGCTCCATGGGGGCCAGTTGCTTCTTCAAGAGGCAACTGGACATCCTTGTTTTTCTTTGAAGACATTTCACTTGTCATCCAAGAAAATTCTTCAACTCTGACTGGATGGTGGGGTGTTCTGACCCCCCACCCCTCCTTCCAGTAACGGATGCCGACACAAGCTTATCTGGAATGCCACAACACGTTATTAGCAGGACTATAAATCTTGGTGGCTGAAAGCCCAAACATGAAACTAACAGATAAGAACCTTGGCAGCAACACAGACTCCGATGGATAAAGATAACAGCTTCTCCAGCATTACAAACAGGAATCCAAAATAGTTCTGACCAGACGTACTGCAGATTGCTTTCAGTGGTTGTGTCCTGCAAGAATTATCCTCCCAACATCTCTGTTTGTATAAGCTCTTGGGAGGGGTCACGCCCCAACCACCTGAGCTTCATTATCTTTTATTAGCTTGTTTCCTGAGCAGCTGTTGCCTTTGTTTCTCCGCCCTCCTCTCCCGGGCATCAGAGACCAACTCCCTCTGATCCTCCCCACTGCTCCATGCCTCAGGTGCCTCCTAGTGGCCGGCCAGCCTCTCTGGTCCCTGCTCTGCTTCTGAACCCTGCCCAGAGTCCTCCACCTCCTCCATAGCCGACTCCCAGGGTTCATCGCTATCTGAGTCACTCAGCAGCTACAAAGGATCCAGCTGGGTCACAACAGTGGGGCATGGAAGGATTTATACTCTTTGCAGACAGCTGGTCATTGGCATTCTTTTAGCAAGTTGTTAATGTTATATACTCAGAGCGTCCACCAGCAGGTGGCGCTAGAGAGCCCTGGCCAACGCTTCCCCCGGATTGAACAATCCAAACGGATTCAAAGGCGGCACGAGCTGCCAGTTCCTATTGGTTGCCGGCCTGACAGCTGTGGGCATATAAATAGCTGTCAGCCGGCTAGTTATCTGTTCAGTTACTACTAGTTAATAAACCGGTTAACTGTTGCTGTGATCTGTCCAGTCATTACCTGATATTTAATACTGGCGACGAGGACGGTCGGATCCGACCCAACAAAACTAAATACGATGACGACTTCATCGATGTTCGCCCCATTCCGCGTGGAGGCAGAAACCTGGGAGGCGTTCGTCGAAAGATTTGAATGCTTTCTCCTTGCTCACGATTTAACAAGTCTATCGCTAGAGAGAAAGAGAGGCATCTTTTAAAATTATTGCGGACCAGAGATGTTCGCGACCGCAAGAGCTCTATCAGCTCCCACCCCTGTACACACGGTGCCTTGGGAAACTTTAATGGTCAAGTTAAAGACCCATTATGAACCGGCACCTTCACGTTTTGCCGGGTGACAAAATTTTCGCCACTGCATTCAGTCAGAGGGGCAGTCTATAAGTCACTACGTGGCTGCGCAACGTGTGGCTGCAATACCCTGTGAATTTGCTGATTTAGATGAAGCCCTGCTGGAGCAATTCATTTACGGGCTAAAAGACGTTAATTTACATCGCCGAATTCTATCCCGGTCAGATCTTACATTAAAAATTGCAGTTGATGAGGCTCGCGCTGCAGAAATGGCCGAACAGTCAACTCCTGACTGTCGACGGTTGCCTCAACCCTTACCAACGGGTCTACCGGTTCCAACGCCTCAAGTCAACCGTCAGCAAGTGGCGCCCTCTATACAGTCAGAAATCGACTTCGCAATTGATCGTTTGCAGTCACTAACTTACAAAGACGGTCGTGCCTGTATGAGCTGCGGCGGCAAACACGCACGCTCAACCTGCCGTTTTAGGGCAGCTATCTGCCGAAAATGTGGATAAAAGGGACACTTAGCGGCAGTATGCCGCTCGGCCATTCCGGAGAACCGGCCACAACTTCAAAGTTCTGCCTACCACCCTCCTGCGCCAGCCCTGCCGAATCGCCGCCTTAACTCCCTATCTTTGGGAGACGTCCAAGAATACAATCCCGAATGGGTTGTCGACTCAGCATCTGCTTCTACGGGGGGTCGCGGTAAGATGCACCTCACCATCTTTCTCGAAGGACGCCCTTGCTCAATGGAGCTGGATACGGGTTCAGCTCGCTCCATCATTTCATGGCAAACGCTGTCATCTATTCTGCCCCACTACAAAATTCAGCACCTCAGCCCTGCGAACTGCCGCCTGAAGGACTACCAGGGAAACTCCATTAAGCTCCTAGGCTGCGCTAAGCTACAAGTCAATTATGGCTCTTTCACAGGCCACCTACCGCTGCTAGTGGTTCAGGACTCTCTGGCCTCTTTATTGGGGCTCGATTGGTTCCGGGCCCTGGGATTGTCAATAGCCGGCATCCACTCTACCCACTACTCTTCCTTACCTGCTAACAATTTCACCTCACTAATCTCTGAATTTCAAGATGTATTTTCACCCTCTTTAGGCTGCTACAAGGGTTCCCCTATTTCTTTAAACCTCGACCCTTCAGTAGCCCCCATTCGGCTAAAGGCCAGACGTCTGCCATTCGCCTTAAAGGCGAAAGTAGACGCAGAAATCGACAAACTCCTGGCACAAGGAGTTCTTCAACCAGTCGATTTCTCCCCTTGGGAAACTCCAATTGTTGTTCCCCTAAAATCTGACGGGTCTATAAGAATATGCGCAGATTTTAAAACAACAATAAATAAAGCGCTCCAAGCCCATCCCCACCCAGTGCCTGTAGTCCAGCATGTATTACACACATTGGGACGCGGCAAAATATTTGCAAAACTAGACCTGGCCCAGGCATATCAACAGCTGCCTGTTGATGAAGCCACTGCGCTTGCGCAGACTATAGTGACACACCGCGGGGCCTTCAAATGCCGCCGGCTGCAATTTGGCGTCAGTGTGGCCCCAGGAATATTCCAAGGGTTAATGGAGCGTTTACTCCACGGCATTCCTGGGGTCACTCCCTATTTTGATGACGTACTTATTGCAGCCAAAGACGCCCCAACGCTAATAAACACCCTACGAGCAGTCCTTCTAAAATTCCGAACTGCGGGCCTCCATCTTAAGCATCTAAGTGCAAATTGGGAGTTCCTGCTGTCGAATTCCTAGGATTTCTCATAAATAAAGACGGAATCCACCCATCTCCAAAAAAGGTAGAGGCAATCCTTTCTGCACCTACCCCAACTAATAAGGTCGAGTTGCAGGCTTTCCTAGGCCTCCTCAATTTCTATTCGTCCTTCATCCCCCACAAAGCTTCGTTAGTAGAGCCCCTCCACCACCTTTTAGACTCTTCAGCACCATGGCTCTGGACCAGCCGCGAAGCGCAGGCGCTCGCGGCTGTCAAAAAGGCTTTCACAGCTCCCCCAGTTCTGGCTCAATACAACGAGAATTGGCCGCTGCTCCTCGCGTGCGACGCCTCTCCATTTGGAGTCGGCGCAGTGTTGAGCCACATCTACCCTGATGGATCAGAGGCCCCCTTAGCCTTCTACTCCCGCACCTTGTCCAGGCCTTAGCGTAATTATAGCCAGCTGGACAAGGAGGCACTGGCCGCCGTTGCGGGAGTAAAACGCTTCCACCATTACCTTTATGGGCGGCCTTTCACCCTCCTAACGGACCACAAACCACTCCTAGGTATTCTAGCTGGCGACCGCCCCACCCCAGAGATTATATCTCCCCGCATGTCCCGCTGGGCAGAATTCTTATCAGCTTACAACTACACGCTGACCCATAAGCCAGGCATTACCATGGGAAATGTGGATGCTTTGAGCCGCTGCCCTTTACCTATTCCAGTATCTGACCCAGCTCCTACAGAAACAATCTGCCTTCTAGATGAATTAAACCTCCCAATATCAGCATCAGACATAGCCATACATTCCAACGCAGACCCTATACTATCAAAGATCATTTCTTTCGTACGCAGCGGCTGGCCAAATTCTGCCATAGACCAACAACTACTTCCATTTTATCGCCGCCGCACGGAACTTTCGTTCCTCCAAGGCTGTCTGCTATGGGGCCACAGAATAGTCATCCCAACCAAATTGTGCCATGCACTGCTCTCCCGTCTCCATGAGGGCCACCCAGGCATTGTCCGTATGAAATGTCTGGGGCGCAGTTACGTCTGGTGGCCCTCCATGGATGCGGACATTGCTGCATGGGTGCAGAAATGCTCCCCATGCCAACAGGTCCGCCCAGCGCCACCATCAGCCCCAGCCAGAGAATGGGAACAGCCTAGATCACCGTGGAGCAGACTACACGTGGATTTCTTAGGACCAATAGATGGAACCTCTTTCTTCCTAGTAATTGACGCTTGGTCAAAATGGGTGGAACTTTTTCCTATGCATTCCACCACGTCTGCAGCCACCATCCGAATTTTAGACAATCTCTTTACAACCCACGGCTTGCCTGACATTATAGTGTCAGATAACGGGCCTCAATTTACATCACAGGAATTTCAAACATACCTACAACGCCTTGGCATCCGCCACGCCCCCGTGGCTCCATTCCACCTGGCGGGAAACGGTATGGTGGAGCGCGCGGTGCGCTCTGCCAAAGAATCCCTTGCACGCATGGCTTGCTTACCATTACATCAACGAGTAGCTACATTCCTAAGATGCCAACATACCACCCCCTGCCCAATAACAGGCAAAGCCCCTTCCGAATTATTAATGGGAAGGAAACTATGTACAACACTGGACCGATTGCATCCTTTCTATGCTACCCCTTCCTACCCTTCCTCTCCTCCTCCTAGGGTTTTCATTGTGGGGGAAAGAGTGTTTGCTAAGAACTTTGCAGGGGATCCAAAGTGGGTGCCTGGCGTGGTTTCGGAGCTAACAGGGCCCTGTTCCTACAGGGTCCTCCTTGGAGACGGAAGAGTATGGAGGAGGCATATAGATCAGCTGAGGCGACGGGTCGTTGACGCCGCATCCAACAGTTCGCATGTTCCAAACTCAGTTCCAAGTTTACCAAGCCCTAAGGACGCCGCACATCGGCCCGACCCTGGACAAACAACTAGCTCCGGCGACCATATCAGCGATCCAATCCTGGCGAACTCCCTACCTGGTCAATTGAGCGGAACTCCACGATTCGGGCCTTCATGGACACTCCCCCGAAGCGATCCTCCTACAGCGACGGCCACTCCACAGTTGAGAAGATCGCAGCGTGTGCGCAGACGACCAACAAGATTGCAAGATTACGCATGCGCGGACAAGGGGAAAGGAGTGTTATATACTCAGAGCGTCCACCAGCAGGTGGAGCTAGAGAGCCCTGGCCAACGCTTCCCCCGGATTGGACAATCCAAACGGATTCAAAGGCGGCACGAGCTGCCAGTTCCTATTGGTTGCCGGCCTGACAGCTGTGGGCATATAAATAGCTGTCAGCCGGCTAGTTCTCTGTTCAGTTACTACTAGTTAATAAACCGGTTAACTGTTGCTGTGGTCTGTCCAGTCATTACCTGATATTTAATAGTTAAGGTCACCTGGGGGTTTATCTGTGTCATCAGAGTCACCTTAGTGGTGTAAATGGGTGTGCAGCCTTCTTGGAACTATGAAAGGACTATATTGTAGACTGGACATAGATGATGTCATATCCTTTCCCTTCTGTTGATAGAGGGCTGTTCAATTTTGACATAGATGGCGTCTTTGACCCCTCTTTCAAACCAATGACCCTCTCTGTCCAAATTGTGGACTTTGCATTCTTCAAAAGAGTAGCCTTTGTCTTTTAAATGCAAATGGACTGTTGAATCTAGTCCTGATGGGTTTGTTCTCCTATGTTGTGCCATGCATAGCAAATCCATCGGGACTAAATTCAGCAGTCAGAGGGGAGATTGACAGTTGAGGAAAAACAGAGAGGTTTGGAATCTAGTTCATGTTGTCATGCTGGCACCTTCAAAGCCGTTTACCCTGAGAGTGGAATTTCACCAGCCCAAACACCTCAGCATTTCCCAAAACATCTTGGCGGTGCCAGATTGCCTACACATGGACAGATGTAGCAGAAGGGCTGGGGTTAGTTCTGTATTGAGGCATGGAAACTTTAGATTGTGCCTGACTTTACTGCAGTCAGCATTTCTTAGTAAATGTGCCTTTTCACTTTAAGCAAATGGAGTCGATAGTTTTACTTCCCTAGGAGATCAGACTGGGACAGGTCTGACATATAGTGGAATTGGAAAAGTGTTGGTAAGGCCATATTTCCCTATGCCCCTAATTATGGCAGTATTTTTGCCTCCTTACTTTGACGCCATCTAAAGACAGCCTTAAGATGCATTAAATCTATTAGGTTTTGCCATTCATTGCTTTGGAAGGAACTCATGGGACTACCATACTTCAGAAAGAGGTAATCAAAGCAGAAGAGAGTTTAGTAGTGGGAAAATCAAATATAGAGCTAGAATCCTGTAGGAGATGTAATGGGAGGGGGGACGCTAAGAATGTACATAATGAACTAAATGCATAAAGAAGACATTACCACAAAGTCAAAATACAATTTGAACTTAAGTTAGGTGTGGGCAGGGGTTATTGACATTATCTAATTGTCCTCCATGGTTTCATCAATGACTTTGGAGTTGTAAATATTTATAAATGATTCACATTTAAGTATTTGTCAGTTGCTACTATAGTACTTCAACTTCTTTCATTTCCAAATATCAGGGGTGCAGATTCAATCAGATACTTGTCAGGCTAACTTTCTTTTCCTGAATACTCAAGGTCCCTAAACACAATAACCTATAATGTGAATGAAAAGTGCTAATGATGTATCATTACCAAGAAGTAGCAAGTTTTTTTAAGGTCCTATGCTATCTAAATTTTAAATTAGCATAATTATTCAGTGCATTCCCAAAGGCATAATTGATTATGTTTAGCTGTTGTAAAAAACATACACAGCAAAGAAAATATATACTGCATTCAGATGTCCCACAGTAGCAATACAACTTTCGATTTAAATTGTGTAAAAGAACATACCCTGTAATGATGGCAATAAAGATATTTTTTGCTTAAACAAACTCAGTGAAAAAAGTAGCAGTGCTTCAGTGTTGTGATCTCTTAATATATCTTTGGATTTCCAAAAAAAAAATATTTCTCTGTTTTTTATTAGATACAGTATGTTAAATTTTAGATGTGCATATTGACCACAAAATTTGATGTGGACCTTGAGTAAACTATTTTAAAATAGACCATTTCCCATTAATTTGACAATTAGTTGGGAGGCTCTCAATTTTGTTGAGAATCTTGAACCTGAATCTTGTTTTAGACATGTGAAGTTTTATATCTCTTACTGAAGTTCATGAATATCAAGACATTTTGTGTTTTTCTGTTTAATGTTATTGATTGAAGATTGTAGGTATAGTAACCTATCAGGGGAAATAGAGTTTAATTTTTTATATAAATAGATCTAATCTTTTTATGCAAGTCACCTATAATACCTTATTTTTTAAAAAAAGTATCTGCTGAAAACCTTTTTATTGATTGAGAGAATCTGATTAATTTACAGGCATACTTGCCCTTTCTGGAAAGATCAAAATTTCTAATGATTAGGTTTATAGGATTTTATGCAAGACCAGTCTTTACTCTTGCTGTTATCCTGCACATAATCTTGTTTTTTTCAAAATGGGCAATACCAATGTACACCCATACAAATAACGCAAGCCAACAGTATCTGTATAGTTTTGAGGTTAAAAAGGTAAAGGTAAAGGTTCCCCTCTCACATATGTGCTAGTCGTTCCTGACTCTAAGGGACAGTTTTCATCTCTGTTTCTAAGCCGAAGAGCCAGCACTGTCCGAAGCCGTCTCCTGGATCATGTGGCCGGCATGACTAAACCAGAGATGGGTTCCTACCTATTTGGTCCAGTATGGGTGAATAGGTAGTAACTCCAGCAGACATGTGACCATACCAGTACTATCCTCGGTAGTGGCACCATCTGGGTTTTCATTCTGCATATGCGCAGAACAATCTTCACGGAAAAATGTAGTTTTCCCCTTTTTTTACTGTTGTGCGCCTATGCAGACTATTTTAAGTGCAAATGCCCCACCCACCCAGTCACTCCTCACCTCCTGGGTGGCTTCCCTGCCTAAGCTGCCATGTGGTGCCTGCCCTGTGCCTGCCCTCCGAGGCTGCAGGCACCTGGGGAGACGGGAATGCTGCCCGTCTGCCTGCCCCCTCCAGAAGCAACCAAGTGGACCCTGGAATGGTCAGCAGCCCGTGCGCCACCGCCATGGCAGCGCAGTGCCCGCCCAGATGCTACTAATGCCAGCAACGGGATGCGAAGGAGTGGTCGTCCAGCAGAGCCGGGAGTGTCCTGAGGTCGGTAGGGTGGTTGTGTGGGGCTGGAGGCGACAGGGAGGCAGGTACTGAGGCCACCCTGGGAGCCTGCAATAGGATTTGGCAGCTGCTGGGCAGCCGATCCTTTGCGTCCCATTGCCGGCTACAGTTGTCTTTCTTCTGGCAATCCTTCCTCTCGGGGTAGAAGATCTCTCCCAGCCAGAAAGGATTGCCAGGAGAAAGCCAACTGCAGCCGGCAACGGGATGTGGCAGCTCCTTAGTCCCTAACTGCGGTGGTTGGTGCAGGTAATTGTCCCTGTGTGGCCGCCATAGCTTTGCCGGAACTGGCTCCGCTCGGCTGCCGTAGCAAGCTCACACAAAAGCAGAGATCACGACCTGGCAGTGGAGGGTCGCAGAGGGGAAGGGGCGCTGTGGGGTTCTCAAGGCCCTAGTTGCCCCTCCATGGAGGATGAGCTTTACCTGGAGAACATCGACAAGTTTGTCATGGACCAGAACCGAGTCATGAGTGTGAGGTGGGGGGAAATGGGGGTGGTGGTGGTTTCACGGTCACTAAAAAGCTTTATTATTATTATTATTATTATTATTATTATTATTATTATTATTATTATTATTATTATTATTATTATTATTATTATTATTATTATTATTAACAAATAAAATAAACAAAAAAAGTTTAATTGTTGAAAGGTGTTTACTTGCTTTCCTGTGGCCCTTTTAGGCCCCCAATTCAAATCCTCCACCCTTTCCCCACCATGCTCTACTCCAACTCCCATTATCTGCAGTGGGCAAATAGGGATTGTGGTAGGCCAAAGGTCTGTTGAGGGAGGGCAACCAAGCAAGAAGCATTCGAAGGGTATTCGACTCCTGAGACTCCTGAGGTGGAGCCTTCTTGACTTCTGTTCTGCAAGGGACTGCAAGCATATTTTGCCTTTGAGCCTTCATCTCCCCCTCCAAGGGTCAAAAGGGGGTTCTCTTTGGCATTTTAGGGAGGTGGGGGCTGAGTTTTCAAATGGCAGATCTGGTTATGCATCTCTTTATTTGGGGAGGGGGCTTATGCGTCCCCCCAATCCATAGCAGCCCTGAACTCTGGATACCCCACTTTTGTTGTATAACAGTTATAGTGTAGTATACTTGGCTTAATCATCCACATATAAAAGTGAGAAAATACCTCATCTTTCCTGGATTCAATATTTTCATTGGACTACAAAGATCTGAATGAATTAAGTTCAGAGGTGGTTTTTTTTTTTTTTTAGTTCAGCTATTACTCTGCTTTAGAAAGGGTTTCTTGAATTTTTCCTTTTATACAGCTGGTGCATTTCATTGATCACATAGACTGATTCTTATTTCGCTTCTCATTTAATTTCTTTATTATGTCAGGACTTCTGTATCTGTCAGGTCCCATAGATTCTTATTGGGACACTGCCATTCTGATGGGGAGGGGGCCTGGAGGCATTCCTCAGTTTATAAGCTTTTTCCTGGTGCCTATCTATCCTGTGCTTCGATTTACCTTCCTGGGAGAAAGAGGTGGGGAGGGCCATTTGTTTTGTTTCAGCTCAGTGAGCTACGCCTGAGAGCAGCTTCTTATCACCTTCTCAGCCTGCAATTCTCAAAGATCTTCATACTTGCAGATTGGCTTATTTGACAGTGGACTGAGAGGAGAGGTCTCTAACTGTTTTAATCCAATGGAATTGCGCAGGAATCCTCAGATCCTGCTTTCTTTGACTTGCTATCACTTTCCCTCAATAAAAATTTTCTTTTGAAATGCCAATTGTCTCAAGAGTTTTACTGTCTTGAGTGGAGAGGAGAGGCAAGGCTTACAGTATTCCCTTTTGTGATAGCACAACTCTCCCCTTAAAGCTGATTACATTGCCTTGTTTTGTGAGCTTCTTCACTGACAAAATATTAATTTAAAAGCAGGGACATACAGGATATTTTTCACAAGTATCTTTCTGGTGACACTCTGGGAAATAGGGCAGTAAAGAAACCCATATCCTATTCCTTCTGATTCCATTATTTGCTCAATAACTGTGGTGATTTTTTCTGTTTTCTGTCATTTGTCATGTGACTCAGTAGCTCCTGAATCAACACACTGTGCTTGCAAAGATGATGTGCAATTTTTGCATTGAAAAACATGTTCATTATCTGAAGCAGAATCAGGTTCTTCCTTCACACTTTTGGCCTTTTGTAGTTTAGTTTGCATTTGCATTCTAGCTTTCCAGAGTCTACAATCTTCTTTTAAATGGCCCTGTTTCTTGCTCACAAAGCATTCATGTGTTTCTTGCCTCATTTAATTATTTGTATTCCTATTTTTCATCTTTAAAGCAGACTCTGCAACAAAAGCCCAATCATTATTAATGCTTTCTGTTTTGCGCTTATATTCATCCCATAAGATTTCCCTTAACATATTCCAATGTCAATTCATCATCTGGACGTGCATCAAGTGCTGTAACAAGCATTTCATAAATTTCTGGTAATCCACTAAGTAATAGTGCTGCAACATGAACATCTTTTATTTCTTGTCCTATATGTTCAACCATTTCCAAGGTGTGCCTTATGTAATCCTGCATATCCTGGCCTTTCATCAGCATGGTTTGGTATAGCTTTCTAATCAAATACAGTGTTCTGACCTAGCCTTCCCCAAACCATGAAGCAGGCACCTTGTCCTGACAAAAAAAAAACTTTTTATTAAGTTACTGTGAATTCCTATCATTCACATCCAGCAAAGTCTTTCATGACCTTATCTGGCTTGGAGAGCTGCCAGGGCAATATCTTCAAAACTCGGCAAGGAGTCTTGGAGAGTCACAAACCAATTAAGCGAACTAATTTTCTCCTGCAAACTCCATTCCCCTTCCGCTTCCCTTTTATTCTCTATGAGAGGAGCCATTCACTGTCTACCTGTGGCCTTTTCCCAAGTTGACCCTTGTTCCTTAGTTGTTCCCTTCATCCGGCAACTCTGCGCATGCCCCCACTGGGAACAGGGTCCAGCTGTTCATCTGCCTCACTGATGTCTGACTCCAAAGGCAGCCGATAATTGTCAGATGGCCCTGGACCCATCTCTGCCTCCATGCAGAGCCCTCATCAGAGCCTTCCCAGATTCCAGGACTGGCCCATGTTCCTCCCCAACCTCCTCACTGTCCAAATCTGCTGCCAGCTCTGCTGGCTGCTGGCAGGCAGTTTATTGCTAATATTAGCTCAGTTGTAATCCTTCCCACATTTCTTTTGGAATTTCACACTTACATATATGTATTATTTGATCATCATCTATGCTAACAGTGATTGTGATCTGATCTTTCTCTATCCACTCATCTGAAGGGTGTTTCTGGCCTAAGTTCATGTATACAGTTCCATGTATAGTACCTTCTCTTATTAGCAGTATCTTCATCTTGCATTTCCAAGACTGGTAATTCTGGTTTTTCAGATTTGCAAATGAAAGCTTCATTGCAGCTCTGTCACTGGCCATTTTCTTTTATTCCATTGCAGTCTTCTTTCTGATGCTGTATCTTGCACTTATTGGCTGTAGCCTGCTATGACTGGGCCCTTAACTTGTTATAAATTCTATATATAACCCTGTAGACAAACAAAGTGTA
The DNA here is from genome assembly GCF_964273705.1 of Natrix helvetica. Classification (NCBI taxonomy): domain Eukaryota; kingdom Metazoa; phylum Chordata; class Lepidosauria; order Squamata; family Natricidae; genus Natrix; species Natrix helvetica. Next base: position 60,527,357 of record NC_138553.1, on the reverse strand, counting down.
CAGTCCACATGGGCTTTTCTGCTTAACTGCAACAGGAAGCAGGAAACTTACTCAGAACAAAAAGAAATAGAGTGTACAGTATTTGGCAGTGAAATGCCGCCCCTTTTATCTGCCTCGTGAGTTTAATATTGTAATAATAACTGCAGTATATATACCTCCTGATGCTAATACGACTACAGCCATGAGTCATCTGTTAACGGCTATTAGCAAACAGCAACAGGCCTACCCAGATGGAGTGCTGGTGGTTGCAGGCAATTTCAAGACTGTTCTCCCTAAGTTCTATCAGTATGTAGACTGTCCCACTAGAGGGAAAAATACTCTGGATCAGGTATATAGTAGTATCATGCATGGATACAGGACTATGCCTTTACCCCACCTGGGACAGTCAGATCATATATCTTTGTTCTTGATCCCATCATACAGACCTCTTGTCAACAGAATTAGACCATCGATTAGAGAAATTCAAGTGTGGCCAAAGGGTGTATCAGAGCAACTTCAAGATTGCTTTAGGAGCACCGATTGGGGATATTGTTTGAGGAGGACAATATTGATACTTACACTTCAACAGTACTGTTTTATATCAAAAGCTGCATTGATGTTGTCACTACCACCAGACAAGTACGGGTGTTCTTTAACAACAAGCCCTGGATAAATAGGGAAGTATGTATTTTATTAAGAGCTACAAATGCTGCTTTCCACTCTGGTGATGTGCTACAGTATAGCGAGGCGACAGCTAAATTGAAAAAGGGTATCAGGGATGCTAAAGCTACATACAGACGGAGGATTGAATATCTTTTTGAGAACTCAGACTATTATCGGGTATGGCAAGGTCTGAGACAAATCACAGGGCGAAGCAATAAAAATAGTTTGTCCAGCAGTAATGACTCTTTGGCAGAACAGCTAAATCAATTCTTCAGCCTTTTTGAGGTGGAAACAGGAACGACCATCATTCCAGCATCTACCACTGATAGTACACTGCTAACACCTAGCATCGATGGACAACCACTTCTACTGCAGATCTCTGATGTGAGACGCACTTTCCAGAATGTTAACATCCGGAAGGCAGCTGGGCCTGATGGAATCATGGGACGAATTGTTAGGGACTGTGCTGCAGAGCTAGCTGGAGTGTTCACAGATATTTTCAATCTATCCCTGTTGCAGTGCTCTATCCCTACCTGCCTGAAGACATCCATTATAGTGCCAGTTCCTAAGCAGACAGTAATGGTATCTCTTAATGATTACAGACCAATAGCTTTAACATCTGTTGTCCTGAAATGTTTTGAGAGACTGGTGTTGAACTATATTAAGGCTAGTCTTCCATCTACTTTGGACCCATACCAATTTGCATAGAGGAGTAATAGATCAACTGATGATGCTATGTCTATTGTTGTCCATACTGTATTAAATCATTTGGAACAACAGGGAACATATGTAAGATTATTATTTGTGGATTATAGCTCTACCTTTAACACCATTCTACCCAATAGGTTGTTTCTTAAAAGGTCCAATTTGCGTATAAATCAGAGGATTTGTTTTTGGATAAAGGATTTTCTGACAGGTAGGCCACAGTCAGTAAGGATGGGATCTCACCATTCTTCTACTCTGATATTAAGCACAGGAGCCTCCCAGGGTTGTATGCTAAGCCCCTTCCTTTATTTTTTGTACACACATGACTGTACCCCATAGTATAACCAATGCAATTATTAATTTATGGATGACACAACAGTGGTGGGGCTCATTAATAGGAACAATGAGTCTGCTTATAGGAAGGAAGTACAAACACATTGTGGAAGTACATTGTGGTGTAAAGAAAATAATCTTACACTTAACACCAAAAAAACTAAAGAACTTATAATTGATGTCAGGAGGAAGAGAGATGTACATTTACCATTGTACATAAATGGCAAGGAGGTGGAGAGGGTTGGTAGTTTTAAATTTCTGGGCATTTATATCTTGGAGGACTTCTCATGGACCATGAATGCTAAAATGCTTGTGAAGAAGGCACAGAAGATGCTGTACTTCCTGCAAATGTTAAGGAAAATAAATCTATCTCAGCATCTACTTCTGTTCTACTATCGCAACACTGTTGAAAATGTCCTGATATATGGCATTCTTGCATGATATGGGAGCAGCTCTGCAGCGGACAAGAAAGCTCTACAGAGAATCATTAAAACTGCCCAGAATATCACCGGGCTCCAGCTACCAGCCCTGGATGACATCTTCGCATCTCGCTGTTTGAGGAAGTTGCATAACATTCTCAGAGACTCTTCCTACCCTGCTTACAATCTTTTTAGATTGTTGCCTTCTGGCAGAAGATACAGAACAATTAAAACTAGGACCACATGTCTTCTGAATAGCTTTTATCCCAGAGCTATAATTGCACTCAACAATGAACTAAAGGGCCACCGTCTGTGAGCTATTGGACAGCACTACTTGGTCTGTTGTGTGGATGTTTGGGTGCATTAGGAGCAGGGAATTTTTTGGTGTATGTGTGTGTGTGTGTTTGGGGATTGTTGTGTGTGTTGGGCCTGGTCTCTGGGTGTTATGTGAATTTTGTTGTATGTGTAAACGGTGTATATACGTACAATGACAATAAAGTAAAGTAAACAAAGATGCAAACATATAAGTACTGCCATCTACTGACTGACTGTAGTTGTTGCATAAAATATATGAACATGTATTCCAACACTATCTCAATAGATTGACTTAAATCCAAAGGATGTAAATAAATAATAATATAAAATAATTTTATGTAGCAGTAGTTTAAAGGACTATATTGAATGATATGGGAAACCAAGGGTCAACTCAATGGCAATAGAAGCATTTCAGTATCCCAGTGAGGCCAATTGTGGAAGAGTTGAGCATTTGCTAAGATGCCATTTACTCTAAAGATTCAATCCGAATAAGAAGAAACTTATTGGGAAAAGCACATTGGCATGGAGTTGAGGGTAGGAGAAAAAAATCAAGATGATGGCTACCATCTTGATCTTTTTGCCTTCCTAAATGTCCTTGGAAAAGTTCAACAGTTTTGACTAAGGAATATATTTAATGCCTAAAATCACATGTGTCAGGAAACTGCTAGGCAGAGGAGGGATCAAGCAGTAAATTAGCTTTAAGTTATTATGGAGCTGCAATAGACCTAGGGCAGAGCTTGCCATCCCAAATTCATGGGACCTTAGATGTTTGTTTCCAAGAGAAGAAAAGCAGTCTGGGGAGATTCTCATATTATAGGTAGACTACAATAAAGTGGAAAACTTGAAACTTTCACATGTGGCTCTGGTTGCTTGTACCTGAAGCCTGACCTGGTTAGGTATCCTCTAGAAATCTTGAGAATGAAATTCACAAAATCCCCCAAACAAACTTAGGGTTGGGGAATTCTAGGAGCTAAAGTTCCAACTTTGATGGAAGGTGTGTTGGACAATCCTGTGTTAGAAGCCAGTGTGAAGTATTATAACCTTTGGATTTATTTTCACATTCCTCTGATGTTCCATATTAAAACAGAGCCTTCTACCTATTCACACACAGTAGTAGCATATAAACTCTTAAGTAGTATTTTATATAAGTACTATTCCCTTAGTTAATAAGGTTTCTTATGAATACTGTTAACTTTCCTACCACGCTGAAGTGAGCAGACCTATTATTTTGGCTCACAACTTTGTAACAGTACCCAAGAAATGTAAAAATAGAATTTTCTGAAGTAGCAACTAAAGATTGAATGGTTCTAGGTGAGTTTCCCTTTTCTCCCCCCTTCTTCCTCCTTTTTCTGTTCCCCTTCCTCTTCCTCAGTGATCTCTTTCCAGCAGGAATATGCCCCAGTGCACAGCTCTGCTTCATGTGCAACGGTAACAGTTTCACTGAACATTTGACTTTCCAGCAGCTTTAAAATTCAAATCAGTTCTGGATATATTTAATTGAGACATGTTAGTTTAACACCAAGCCAAGCCAGACCTCTTAAAGTTCAGTGGCCATGAGATAAAATTCTTCGCCAGATTGCACCAATAAATTCGGAACAAGGTAATTCTCTGCAGTCATGGTGGTGGTTATGAAATTAAGAGAGAACTAGTGTACAGATTTTCCAGACATTAATGTCCTTCACTCCCACCCACCCCACCCCCAAAGCTTGAGGTTTTATCTAAGAGGTTTTATGGGCCTGGATCCCAATAGAAATTGAGATATGCAGAGGCACCTGAATGGAGAATATGGTGTCAACTCATCCATCACATAAGATATGATACTTAAACTAGTAGACTTGATTTTGAGAAGAAGTGGGCTGGGAGATTTATAACAGCAGTAAGTTAGTATTCCTCCCTCTTTTATTCTGCCATCACACAATTTTGACAATGTATAATTTACTGATACAATACGTCTGAAAAACAAATGCTCAACCAACTTCATTCAAATCCTCCTACAAACATTTGACATGATATGTATTCTTCTACTTTGAACTCTGTCAACTTAGGGAATAATGCCTGATTTTATCATATTGGGGGAGTGGTTTTATTTCTGTGGACTTGTTTGTATTTTTTAAATTGGATATTACTGCTCTTGTTTTCTTTGATTTTTTTCCCCCATTTAATATACATATTTTTTAAAAAGATACTTTAAAAAAAAAATAACAATATTTGTCATTTGTAGTATTTATGATGCTTTCCAGATATGTTTGGGATAATTTCAGAGACAAACATGGGTGTTAGATTTCTTCGACTGAAGAACTCTGTATTTAACAATTCCTCTCATTGATGTGCCATCAGTGACCTAATTGGCTGCAAGAATAATAAAATCTTTGGCAATGTGACACAGTATCTTCCCTGCTCTGTTACAGCATCGAGTAAGATATTTGTGACAGTAGAGGCACTTTACTTTCTACCATCTTCCAAGAAGCTATCTTCCTACTAGAATTGAGGGCAAAACCCAATCCTGTGAGTTTGAAAGAAGTGTGAGTCTTTTTGGCATTATTTATTAAATTGATTTAGGGTTTCTGCTGAAATTTTTACTGGCTATTGGGGGGGGGGGAGGAATGCAAACAGAACTCACAAATATTTGGAGAAAATTATATCAGAGAAGCAGTGAAGACATTCTGTATCGTGACTTTAATTAATAAAAGCATGATGCAATTTTTAAAATAAAAATTAATGATATTTTGGATTATATACCAGGAATTCTTGTTTCTACTGGTGGCTTCAGAAATGAAAGGCATTCCAAAGAAATTTAAGAAATTAGGGTATCCAATTCTTCTATTCCAGAATATCATATGCCCTATGAACTTTATGGGCTCCTAAGCTTCTTTTTTGCAATACTGAAAGACTATATACTCTGATTTATGAACAAAAGTAATCATTATGCAATTATATTATTAAATTAAAGAATAACTATCAGCATTTTTTGAGGAAAACACACATGAAAATGGTTCAAAAGTGTTTGAAAAGCATGTCGATTAAAAGCAAGAAAGGCTCCATTTACATGCATTTTTGGTTCCCACCTCTACTCATTTGTAAGTCTGAGTTAAATCTTTTCTGCCACAGCTATACAAAGCCTGCCTCCTACCACCACCACTCCTACCTTAAGGATCAGGAAGTCTCTGGTTTGGAAGTTACATGAAGTCCCATCAGAAAATCCAATCTCCTTACATTGACATGACTTTCCCTCATCCATATTGGCCTATGAATGGTCTGGAATATTTCATTACACAGCTGCTTCCAACCTCTAGTGCAATGTGAGGTAAAAGGTGCACCTGTATGTATTTAGAAAGGCAGATGGACCAACGCTGCCTTGAAGAATGTGAAAAAGATACAGAATATGCCCCTCACTCTTTTATTAGATTAAAGGGGGGATCTGCCTTCGGACTTTTGAGCCTATGTTCTTAAAATAAACAGTGCCACAGGAGTCTTCCCCTTACAAGAAGTCTGCTGTTCTTTGCTTACCATCAAAAGGCCCAATAATAGCACTATTATTTTGACAGTGGAAAGCAGATGTGTGGGTTAAGTATGGGAGCAATTCAAAAGTCTATAGTAAACTGTGGAAGGGGTGGTTGTGGGGCAGAGGGAGCCCAGATAGCAGCAGCTTTAAAGTAATTGACTAATACAGTAAGGATATTAAAGTCATTTAGTGCCAAAAGGGAACACACTGAACCTTGACCCCAAGCCACTTTGGAATAATCTAGTATTCAATCCAGCGTGTAATGACTGCCAGCCTGTCAATCCTCTAGGCTCAACAGTCAAATGCCTGTGGCTACTATTGGTTTATGGTAAAAGGACAGAAAAGCAAGGAAATGCCTCTCAATCAGCCTATGATATGATAATGTTATGGCTCCGATGAGTTTGGTATTGTCCCTGCATTGATTAATCTGTGGAGACTATTGTCAAAAACTGCCCTCACTTCTCAGAGGTCTTTTACTGAACCTTTTAGGAGCAGAAGACAATTGTAGAGAAAAGGCATAACTTACTGGATTAATTATTTCATGCAAGATATGTTTAGCATAGAAGGGCTGGTAACCAGATTTTTTTTTCTAATAAAGGTACCTCCCTGCTAAGCATAATATTTAGCAGTATTTGTAGAGGAAGTTGTTTGTGCAAATATGCAAGCTATAAAAGTTATTAGGTGCTAAAATATTACATTTTGGAAAGGAGAGGAGGAGGAGGAGGAGGAGGAGGAGGAGGAGGAGGAGGAGGAGGAGAAGAAGAAGAAGAAGAAGAAGAAGAAGAAGAAGAAGAAGAAGAAGAAGAAGAAGAAGAAGAAGAAGAAGAAGAAGAAGCAGCATAGTGTTGTCCCAAAGTTATAGAGTTATATTGCATTATGACATCCTAATACTGTGAATTTCTTGTTTCTTGTTTCTCTTTCAATTCACTGTTCACTGTGAGTAGGAGTTGAGACGAAAGTGGGTTACCTTGACTTCATGACATCAAGTAAATTATGGAAAGGAGGAGAGGATAGATCAGTAAATACTAATTCGAGTGGCGACTATGCTTGTACTGTCACATCTAATTTACCCTAATTTTTAACGTGTACCCTCCTCTCCTGAAATTTACTCTTCAAATCAAAGAGGTTGGGGAAAAGAATATTATGACCTTAAAATGTGATCAAGTGTACATATGAAGTCAAACATCCTTCTTAGATGCAGAACTCTGGTGTTGTGCCTGGGATCTATTCAGTCAGCTTAGGTGTCACAGCTGTAAGAGCTCTTACTGCCACTGAGACCATTTACCCTTTAATATTAATACCTTCTCTAGTTCCTTCTTCACAGCTCTGGTATTTCTGCAGCTTCTCAGACTCCTCTTCCTGGTGTTGTTGTCACTTGGTACTAATAAATGTATCATTACCAGAGTCTTTTGATCCTTATGTTCTGCATAATATCTGGTTGATTGGCCAATATCTACCTGTCTATCTGGATCTGGAAGTCCCACAGGATCTTAGCCCTTTTAATCTCCACAACCTTCTTGGAATCTCCTTGATAGGATCTGGCTCGTATATTGTGCAGTTTCCTGAACACAATTCTAGCTGCTTAGTTGTGCCTTAATCCACTTGTTTCCTGCCTGTATCTTACACCCTACTACTAAATGCTGGACTGTCCAATGTGGTATATGTATATATATGTGTGTGTCTGTGTGTCTGTGTCCCAAAAAGAGACAGGGAAACAGAGAGAGACCTAGATGACTATAAATATTACTAAAATATTCAGTGGAAAAGTTTTTCCCCAGCCTTGTAATTTATGCAAAGGGAAGAAATATAAGTTCATCCATACTGTTTAAAGTTAATATTCAAAAATTAGATCAGAAAGAATATTATCTGTATTCATTCCTTTTCTGCAGTTTGCAAGATAAATTCCATGTTCCTCCTTTATTCTCCATCCCTCTTCCTGGCTGAATAAGTAGCAAAGAAAAGCAAGCCACAGTGTTCTTATTCCTGCTCAAGAAGAGCATGTTATATAATTTGCTTAATTTTGTTCTTTATGACACTTCCAGCCCCTCTACAGGCAAAATATGGAGTAAAAAAAAACAATAAATGGTTTGCTTATAACTTTCATATAACTTCAATGTCAAAAACAAATCACCTTTGATAAAAGAAGAGAAAGTTTTTCCTACCCTCTTGCAGTTCGTTGCTCCAAAGCCATTATTCAAGGAATCTATTTATAAAACTTATTTTCTGGACAATAATATCCTTTACCCTTGAAAAATATTATCTATTTGTAGGCAGTTTTAAAATGTGAATCACATTGTTCTTTCTTTTTAGCTAATGGATCTTCTCAAAAATGCAGACTAAAATCTGTTATTGTGAGGTCATTTTTTCAAATAGTTAGAGTTCTTTTGTAAAAGCATGGCAATGTTATAAATTGATGGGGATGATTGAATTCTAAAAGTGCTGGCCTGCATTCTTATTTTCCATCCAATTTAGGATAGGATTTGTCTTAGCTGAAATGGACATTATCCAGAACTAGCTCAGCTAAATGAATTGCCATGAAATCTAAACACAAATTTATTTGGTATATATACATTTAGTATGAAGTGGAAGGTTCATCTAAAGAGCTTTAAGTCCAGTCTTATATAATAGAGTATTTAATATCTACATGATGATAGGATATTATGTGGTCTATGAGTGCAACATCAACATTTTGAAGACAAATAGTTTTCTGCCACTTAGAAAACTGCAGGGCCTGCCTGCCTGCCTGTCATCATCATCATCGTCATCATCATCGTCATCATCATCATCATCATCAATCTTACTTGTGTCAGTGATAATCTGAAAAAAACAAAACACAAAGTTAATCAAGGCAAGGTGGAATAATTATCTAATCCTCATTGGGCTCAATCCCACAGTATGGATGTTTCTTCTTTCTGCCAGCCCAAATTTTACCACCTTAATTAATTTTAATATTAAATTATTAAAATTTAATTAATTCCATATAAATATGTAATATTTATATTACAATATTTATATATTGGCTCAATCATTTTGGCTATTCCTTAAGAAAAGACCTGACCTAAGACCGAGATCAAGTTATGGTAAGGTTCTCTTTGTGAAACCGCCTTCAGCAGACATCCAACAATGAAATGTAGTGCAGGTCCTATATAACTGGATAGGAGCAGGCTACAAAGAAAATCTCGATAACTGCACTGTCTATAATTATAGGAGCAGTTTCCATCAACATTCAATATTCTTGTTTTAACCACTAAGGCCCTGAATGAGGATCCTTGAAAGAGTAGAATTACTGAAGATGTTATCTTTGGGGTGTCCACTTTTTAAAATCTCCTAGGAAATTTCTCTCTTAATCATTCAATGCATTGCCATAATATAATTTTCAGACCCATAAAGCTTCAAATTTCTATTATGCTGGGGCTTAATATTATTCTCTCTCACCTCCCCCATTTTCCTTTATTTCTTTTTTTAATGTTGTTGATCTGTTGTTTTGGGATGTTCTGGTTTCAACTATGTATTTGTATGCACACACACAAATGTGTTTGCATTTACTGTGCCACAAAGAACTTCCTTGATTAGAAACTGCATTTCCTTGTGCAACATGTGATGGCGAAATGGCTTCTGAAATTTCACTAGGAAAGTTTGCAACAGTTCTTCCTTTTGTTAAAGTCAAAAAGCCATTGTAACCAAGCTGTTGCTAGATTTTGCATAGTTTTGAATTGAAAGTTAGCATAAGGATGGAAATAGTAATCTAGAGCCATAGGAATATCTCTGACATATCATTTTATTACACAGTCTAAAAAGGAAACCAAAGTGTGATATGTTTTTTTCAAAATATTCATTTAAATTCAGGGATTCATGTGGTGCTTTCTTGCATATTACTTACAGGAAAGATTTCAGCCATTCCCTATTAATGGCATAACTGCAATAGAGATATATACTCCAGACCATTTTCTTGGTTTAAGATCAGGTCTTCCAGATCACAGATTGTAACTCCAAGTACTGAGAGTCTGTAGCAGGCTACCTGTTTTACAGCTCCAACACCAGCTTGGGTTGAGACATCTTTGTAAGACATCTTTGCTTTCTCAATCTTTCTCACTCAATTCTTATTTTTCAGTCCCTGACTCCTTCCTCCCTCCCTCCTACTCTCCCTCCCCCGCCTCCTTTTCTCCCTGACACACAGGCACCTTGAGCCTTCACAATGAATGCATTCTGATAAATGTCTTGCTGTCTATATTGAAAAGCTTTGGGTGAAAGAGATATTAATTTAATTATGGTGCCCTTAGTTTCCTATCCCCAATACTAGTCCATTAAATCGATGCAATGTTTCAAAAAGTGTTTCCAAATGATGCACTTTGATCACATTTTGGGGATCATTGGTTCTATATTTGCTAGATAAATTGGGATCCAGATCTTGATGTCCCTGTCCTCAGTGGGTCACAATTGTGACATATCCATCAATGAGGAGGACAGCGATCTGACTTCCTTCTTTGAAATAGTAGTGACAGAAAGGCCTCTTGAGAGATATTTGGTTTGACAATGCCGTGTATGCATTAACAGACAGGCAAAAAAGTTTTTTTGTTTAAAATAAATGTGAAGCTCTTGCTGCTCTTTAACCTACATGACTGAACCAAAACCAGCTAAAAGCAAGTACTATAGATCACGCACAATTGATGCCCACAATAAAAACAAATTTTAAAAATCTACAATGATGCAGCTCTTTTATGCTTAACTTCTCTATTTGTTTTAACAACAGTTTTAATCTGAATCAAGAATTCGAACATATAAGATCAAGGACTCCTAGAAAAAATTTCAAAGATTTTCAAATAACTAACTAACAATTATTGTTTTATTTAGCACTGACACATATGAATAGACTTGCTTGTTCAATTGATCACTTCTGAAAGGTCTCCAATCAGTGTAGTGTATTGGCTAAGGGTTTGAATCTAAACAAGAGAGAATGTTATAGAAAATGGATTCTTCTACAATATGCCATGCTTAAATCCAGACACACTCCATCACTATTTAGAGAGAGTTTGGAAAGGATTCCATGGATGGGAATCCTCAAGGGGTAAATAACTCAAGAAGCTTGGGAGATTTTGAAAAGTGAGATTATAAAAGCCCAAACTAGCACAATACCAATGAAGAAGAAAAATAACAGCTGTCAAAAGAAACTAGCATGGCTGAATAAAGAACTCTCTAATAAATTGAAAGACAAAAATGACAAGTATAAAAAGTGGAAGGAAGGGCACATAACTAAGGCAGAATATCAGCAAATAGCCTGAGCCTGCAAATATGAAGTGAGGAAAGTGAAAGCTCACAATGCTTGCAACAAAAGTGAAAAATAAAAAAAATGTCCTTTCAACATGTTAAAAACAAGAAAAAAGTCAAGGAAACTATTGGTCCATTGGTGGGATAAAGTGGTAAGAAGGTAACAAGCAACAGGGAGAAAGCAGAACTATTTAACTCGTTTTTTGCATCTGTCTTTACACAAAGAGAAAAAAACAGTCCAACCTATCAAAAATAGCACCACAAAAAACAGATTAGGAACACAAGTTAAAATAGTGGGAAAATGGTACATGAGCAATGGTTGGGAAATAATCAAAGAGAAAAGCAGCCTGGAATTAAAGAGAAACTTCCTAACAATGACGACAATTAACCAGTGGAACAGCTTACATTCAGAATTGTGGACGCTCCATCACTGGAGATTTTTAAGAAGAGACTAGACAGTCATTTGTCTGAAATGAATTTGAATTGAATTTGAATTTATTAGATTTGTTAGCCACTCCTCTCCACGAAGGGACTCGGGGCGGCGTACAATAAATAAAAACACATATTATACAATTAAAACATTTCACGGAGGAGGTATCAAAATTGCATAGTACAATACATAGGAATAGTCATAATAGAATTAAAAATTAAAATACCCCAATATAAAATTACAAATTTAAAAGATTGCCAGGAGGATAAAGATGGAACTATAATTGAGCCAGGCCGGCTAGTTGAAAAAGGTGGGTCTTGAGTTTTGAACGGAAGGAGCGGAGGTCGGTAGTAATCCTAATGTCGGGGGGGAGGTCATTCCAGAGGGCTGGGCCCATCACAGAGAAGGCCCTGCTCCTGGGCGCCGCCCTCTGGCACTGCTTAGTGGACGGCACCCGGAGAAGTCCCTCTCTGTGAGAGTGAATTGGTCGTAGTATAGGTACGGTATAGGTTCTCCTTCTTGAGCAGGAGGCTGGACTAGAAGACCTCTAAAGTCCTTTCCAGCTCTATTATATTCACTCATTTCCATTGAGTGAACTGGGCTGGACATAGAAGCAACTCAATTTTTTTCTTTGTTTCACTTATTGTAGCTTAGGCTGAAATCCCTTCTCAGGAAGTGAATTTCTATCCTACTTTACAGCTGTTATGGGGATAGATTTCAAGAACCTTCATCTAGGATTAGCATAAGAAGAAAATATGGGCTGTAAATGCAATTAATGCATGTCCAACCAAAGTCTCAAATATAAGAATAAATTACTTTATCAATATCAACACTATGTTTTGTTGTCATATTTACATTGTTTAGTTCACTTTGGCATTTCCATTTTGATTTATGAATAATACTTGCACAAAAATGTAAATGCATTTGTATGTGCATCAGCCTTAATCCTCACAAGTATGTAATATTTCCTAATATATATATTTCATAAACACTTCCGCTAATAAACAGCAATTTCTCCTACTGTATATTTTTGCAATATATACCATCTTTCCATAAAATAAACATTTTGAACTGTGAACACAACATCACACTATTTGGGAAAAGGCACTTTGATTCTTATAGACATTTAAAATAAATGAAATGGGTAAATTTGTATTCAAATGTGAATTGAACATTTTTCTCCTATTCGTATTCAAATATACAACTAAGTGAGTATGTATATACTTATTCATTCTCCCTTATTTTTATTACTTTGGAATAAAAATGCAAATGACTTTATTAGCTTAGGCATGACACCAAATAGAAATTTATGCACATAATTTTTTTTTAAAAGGGGGACTCTTAAAAATAAAGCAGTTGCAGCCTATTAATTTTCTTTTTGACAGTTTTTAAAATTCTCAATTCCCTCCCTCTGCCCAAAAAGGAATGGAAAGGGAAAAGAAGAAGAAAGGGAACAGCATGAATACTGTCAATATATCACAACAGCCACATTAGATTTTGTGATATACATCATAATATAAAGAGCACGATTAGAGCACAACCTGGAAACCATTAAATCATTCTAAATCACTGTTACATTCCATTAGTGTCAATGGTGAAGACACATAATAAGCTTTATTACAAACTTCACCTTGGCAGGCCATTGTCTGTAATAACCACTTTACTATGATGTGGTATCAGACCCAGAAATCCAGGGAGATAATAAAGGCGCCCTTATTTCTTTTTGATTGGATGGGTAAAGTTACATTTAGCTAAAAAAATTAAAGAGAAAAAGCAACATAAAGCTTATTTCCCTTAAATTTATATATATCTGAATGAAAAGAAAAAGGTAGATGTTTGGAGAGAAAAATTATGAACTAAATTAAAAATATTTTTTCAGTATTTTAAATAGTTTAACCTTCAAAATGCATTTTTATAGGTAACATGATGCCTTTCTAGCCGTGTTTTCCTTCAGAAACACTACAGAATGTCCGGATCCTGTACAGTTTATTTCAGGATTAAAACAAGCAGTTGGAGCAATGGTTCAGAGTGCTTTTCAGCCGAATGACCAGATCACAGTAATAGTGCTGCTCATAATGGGGCACTGATGGTTACCAAAAATCCTCTTTTTCACCTACAACAAGTAGATGTAAAATTTTCCAAAGGCAGAAAGAACAAGAATATTGCGTTACTTCTATCAGGCATAAAATTTAAATTCTTGGGCAATACCTCTAATATCTCTACAAGAATGACAGAGAAATATCAAAGTTTTTGAGTTCCCCAACACTCACCATCATAACTGATATTGCCCGAAGATAAAATAAATGAATGGAAAAGTTGTCAAAGCAAAAATTGGTAAGCTTTGCAGTTCAGACTTATGGCACCTATGGATTGATTACATCAGTTAACAATAGTTGCAATTTAGATCAGGTTTCACTAACATTCTGGGACCAAGTATCAGCATTGTATAATTGTGGATTTCTTAAAAGGTTCAGTATGATCTATATCCTACTGATTTTGTTAGGTCTAGAGTATGACTTATTTGGATGGAGCTTTTTGTTGTGATCATATCAGAAATTGTTCGTTCCTATCCAAGCTATGTTGCCCTGGAATTCTGAAAGATTCTGTGGGATATCAGATTGAACAGAGGTAATGTATGACTTAGGTATCTGATTAAATATACCTTTGGTTTTAAACTCTTGAGTTTTATAACCTTATATCTTACAAATCACTCTGCTAGTGGTGTATTTAGCATGGGTTCCTATTCTTCTTAGATTTACTGTAGCTTTGGTCTGAAATGAAAATCCAGCATGGCTGGGCAAATACTAATCCCACTCAGGATTGACATTTTTCAACATTTTTCCCTCAAAAAAACGAAAAGACTATAGCCACCATCCACTGTTTTTGCTTGCTGATTCCCAACTGTATCACAATTACTCAAATATCCTGGTAAAAATGTTTTTTAAAAATATAGCACAAAATCACATCCTTTTTTTACTTATAGACTTTTGAAAGTGATGCAGAAAACTCTGAATACTTGAATAGATTTCATCCAAATGTAGGCATGTATCTGTTTCTCTCTCCTTATACCATATCTAGCTATCTGTCTCTCAACAAGTATCCTCCATATGCAAAAATGTGTGGATAGGAATGGTGAGTGGGGCAGGAATAGGTGAATACAAGGTCAGGTTTCTGGCATATAGAAGTCTCACATTGCCTAGAAGCCATATTTGAACCAGCCATACTGATGTGACTTCTGAGCCATACTTTGGCCATCCCTGAAGCAGTATTTCATTCTTCTGCTTTATGATTCTGTCTTAGAAGAGTGAGTGTTTAACCATGTATCTCATCCTATTAACCCATATAACCTTGAGCTATCAGACTTCCAGATGACAACACAAAGCATCTTACCTATAAGGAGTATTTTATCTATTTGTTAAATTTGTCACTGATATAAGGTGAAACGTTCTGTATTACAGAATTCCATGTGATAACACTTCTTGTAACAATTTTGTTGGCAACATTGTTTCATTTTCTGGCAAAATCATTATTTCTTTGCACACAATATACAGAACCTTTTTCCTTTACAGCAGCATACCCAAGATATTTGGGCCTCAATCTCCAGAGCTCCTCCAAAATTGATGACATCTGAAATATTTGATGCGAGAGGCAGATGCTGTAAAATATATGAGAACTAGCCATATTAATTAAATGTGATTAGTTTAATTTCTATTAAGTGTAAAAAATGTTGTTTTAATCCACTGCTTTACCCTGCCTATACTATGGAGCAAATAATTTTGAACACCAACTTTGGCCTTCAGAATGAAGAAGGTTGCATATCTTTGCTTTCTGGAACTACTAGCAAACTGTTCTTCTCATGGGCAAGGAAAGGGTCAGAGGAAAAGAGACAGAGACACAGAGAGATCCATTTAATACAGGAATCCCAGTACATCCAGTGCATTCAGTTCTTCCAATGCTAAAAATTAGACCAAGATCAGGAAGAAGTCTTATTAAAAGTAAATTGTTCCAATATTATGTCCCAGACCAGAATCCTGATTGTGGGGAAAGAGGCAATAAGCCTCTTTTAGTGCTTTTGTCATCCCATATTGATAACCAAAAATGCCAGAATTATTTCTGGAAAAGGTTTCAATAAATCATCAAGGAAAGACTTGTAAAACTATGAAAAAATAATGTGCTTCATGCATCTATCACCAATCTTTGGAAAAGATTATGTTGTAAGTCTGATTTGATATGCAAGAAGTGTAATCAGACAATCCGAAATCAAAAGCTAGTCCTAAAAGTCAATAACATGATCCAGATCCAGTTCAGGCTTCCAGGAAAAAGATTTCAACACCTATAGAAAGGTTTTAAGAACTATATAGCCAGAATTCTCTAAGCAGCCACAGGAAGAACTATTCAATGCATATGTTTGAACAATCCTAGCAGAGATTTCATCCCCAAAACTCCTGATCTCCAGCTAAACAGAGCTGTTGTCCCTTAGATTGAATTGTGATTGCTGCTCCCCTTGGAATCAGCAACACACTTCCAATTAGATCACTACCTTTAAGGACCTGATCTTCTTTGTCTCTTTACACATTGCTGCTTGACTTAGAATTAAGTGGCATTTTTGTGGAATGGGTGACTGCAAATTTCTGTTAAGGTTCAAAATTGTAGGGCAGAATTTTTCAAGATCTCTGTAGGATTAATCATTTACGTCTCTTTACCTGCTTCTAGTTCCTCACAAGAAGACTCATCTGTGGTCATAACAGACCATTAGGATGATTAATGCGTGAAAGCAAGTCCAATGTCTCCAGCAAAGAAAATATAGTATGTTCTAGAGCCTTTTGCTACTTGCTGAAGAAACACAGAATGCTACTATGAGCTGAATCAGACAATTAATCTATCTGATATAGTATTATAACTCACAGTAGTCCTCCAAATATTAAGCAAGATTTTTCAAGATCTCACATGATCTGTGGGATTAAATTAGGGATCCTCTGCATGCAAAATACATACTGTACTAACAATCTTATCTCTGTTCATCTCTGCCTTCCTCCTTCTTTCAAATAGGCAGCAACATTGGCTTGTTCTGTTCAGGAGAACATAAGAGGAAACTGGTGCCATCTTAGCACTGTTTTGTTATTCCAGCCTTGTGCTAAACTGTTAAAGGACATAGAGTCAATACATAATACATAATGCCACTGACTGAACCCTCTAGTGCTACTACACACTTTTAAAAGATAAGTGACCCAATAATATTGTCTCCAACTTTCTACAAAGTCCAGAGTAGCAGGAACCATATGGAAGAGATTTGCCTAGATCCTGTTTCCCTGAAAATAATAACTATCCCAAAACTAAGCCCCAGATATTTTTACACTTGCACCTAATATAAGCCCTACCCCCAAAATAAGCCCTACTTAAAAGCTTGTGTGGCCGACCATTCCATCTGGTTGTTTGCAGTGCCATGGCCATGAGGCAAGACAGGGTGGTGGTAGAGTTTTCCCATGCGCCCCGCACTGGTTTACCCCAGGGCACCTGCAGCCAGCCAGCCACACCCTTACACCTGCTTCGTGGCAGCAGCACTAGCAACCATGTGCAGCAGAAGCCCATGTGGCCACTGCCCCCCTTCTTCTGCTTGCTCGCGACCACAATGGAGCAGGAAGCCAAGTGGCACAGTGGTGTGGCAGCTGCAAGGCGAGGTAGGTATTGAGCATGGATGGCCTGGCTGTTGGGGCTCTGAGGTAAGCTGGTATGGGGCTTATGGGGCAGCTCCCCCACCTCACCTTGTGGTTGTAGTACCATTGTGTTGCTTGGCCTCCTGCTCTGTTGCATCCACAAGAAAGCACAAGAAGTGGGCAGCCAGCCATGCAGGATCCTGATGGATGGGGTTGCCAGAGTCACCACCATGAGGCAAGGTAGGTGTCTGGGTGTGGGTGGCCTGGCTGCAGGGGCCCTGAGGTAAGTCTGTGCGAGGCACGTGGCGCAACTCCACCACCACCACCCGCCTCATGGCAGTGGCACTGGTGCGTCACATGGCCACCTGTCACGCCATGAGCAAGCAGAAGAAGTGGGCCTCCCATACATGGAAAAAAAGTAAGACGCTCTGAAAATAAGCCCTCTGGTTATCCTCCCCCCCCCAAGTCTTATTTTCTGGAAAACGTGGTATTATCTTAAAATTATCAATAGACCACTACTTTTATTCCAGAATAATAATTAGAAAAACAAAAGACTTAGTATATCTTGCAATAGCTGCTCTGGAATTCTTCTTTTTAAGAAAGAAGCACTGTAACAACTAAAGCCAAATTAATCCTCTCTTAGGAGTTGGAGACAAGAGAAATGTCAAAAGAAAAACAAAAGATTTTCAGGGTAGGTGAAAGAAGAGAAAATTTCAGAGCTGATAAAATTAGATTCCCATGGGAATTTATGAGTCCCATATGGACTCATAAATTTCCTTGCCAAATATACATTGTAACCTACAAAGCACCACATTTTGCTCACCATTGTAAGCATGGTAATTAATTTCAATTGATATATGTCTTCTAGTATCCCCAAAGTTGTTTATCATTCTCAAAGAGATTTCTGATTTTCTATTCATTGTAGGGATCTTTTGAATTAATTCTTATTGTTCTTTTTTTAAAGGTTTCCTTTCCTATTTTTTTAAAATCCAACTCAACATCCTTTTCAACTGCTTTAGATAAATTTAAACTGAGAGTCTCAGTATCCATAGAATAATATTGCTTCCATAATGTTCCCCCCACCCTCCCGACACTGCTGTATTTCTTGTGGGATTGAATTGAATTGTGGGAATGCAGGGAGACCGAGCCTATTTGGACTGCTTTAGAATTGATTGTGCAAAACAAGACAGAAGATTCACATACTTATAAGCTGAATTATAATTAAGATCAATTCAAAAATCTCAATTCATCTAATAAGAATTTCTTTGAAATGATCTTGTTTAAAAATAAAATAAAATTGAACCGGTGGATAAAAATAAGTTAGAAAAATTTGGCGTAACATTTAATCACAACAAGCTAAAAGGTTCTACGTGTTTGATGTATATCTTTCTGAAGTGCTGTTTTCAAGTTGAAAAAAAAAGCCCTTGTTTAATGCAGAAGATGATCAACATTCCTTCAGGACAAACTTTAGTTGACTTATTAATTCTTACTAGAATCGAGTGATGATAAATGAAATTGTGCCAGAAGTGAAGAAAATGATGAATAAGGAAAAGCAATGCCACCTCAAGGCTTTGGTGAGCATAACTCAAGCCACAGTTTGTCCCCTAGAGATACACTGTGATAGGTTGAGCCTCGCATTAGGTAGAAGATTAAGTGCCTTGGCTTCCCCTGTTAGTTAATTATACACTCAAATGTTTCCACTACATCATAAGCAGCTAAGTTGATTTTTTTTTTTGAACATCTGTACATTGCTTATTGGTTGTTTCACTTGACAACTTGATCCTGAGTGTTGCATCCCATTGGCAACAGTCATGTGTCAGGCAAAGGGGGGAAGAAAAGCCAGGGGGTGGGATGGAAAAGCATTTGTGTATTTAGTTTTCATTAGAGGAATTCTTGTAGTTGAAAAAATATGTACCTGTCAAGTTTTCGACATTTTGCAAGCAATGCTGTTGTGATTTCTAAACCTGGCTGAAAAATCCACATTCCAGTAGTAATGACAAATCAAGGATAGCTCCCCACCCTTTGGCTCTCTTTTTAATGTGTGTTTTTTGAAACTGTGCTTTGACAGTCATACATACGATTGGACACCTAGGTAGCACTTTGATGCCCTGTTTCATTATTAAGGCAAAGATTCACAATGGAATAAATGATGGGCCCCAAGTCTGCTATGGGTCCTGGAAACTATGCAGCTTTCAACAGTACTGGCAAGCCCAGGGCATTGAAAAGGAAAGGAGTAGAAACTTTCAATGGAAAATATGAACTATATCTGCAGAATAAGATATAGTCTTTAAACAGCAAGTCTTAGGACATTTGTGTGAATACAGAACATCACCCCTAGAAAAGATTAAAAGATCATTTTTAAATGAACCTCCCTGTTTACATAAAACAGCTGGATAGCATTTTAAGTAAGAGATTGTACATATTTTTATGTCAATATGCTGACATTATATTAATTGAGTGGTTTAGCAGTTATTTCCTTCTCCTACAGGTAGAGCTTTCAGCTAAAATAACATTGACGTAAAGTACTTAAATTAATCCTTTTGCCAATAACACTACAGGTAATCAATAGACCTGGAATTAAACCACTGCTTTTGGCCAGAAGGCATGTAAGTTCCTTGTTTTAACCACTGCCAATGAAAAAGTAATAAACCTATCTGAATCCAAATGGTCAAAGATAAATGATCAAAGAACACCAGAAATAACAGCTAAAATTGAAGTCAAATTATAAGTGTGACTTGCAACCAAAGAAGGTGAATTTTTTTAAAAAATTAAATGGCCATAGTAATCATCAATTTGATAAACTCAGTTAATAAAATGTAATATCATAGCTATGTGATTATTTTTCTATTAAGATGAAAACATACATATATTACTTGCTATATAGCAGAAAAATGGTCATTTATTCTCTTTTTTAGTTTTAAGACTAAAGTTGAGATATTATTTTTCTAATATGTATCCAAAGAGATTAGGAAAAAATAATGAAACAATAAAAATCCCATTGATTCAACATTTTAAAACTTTTTGTTGTAGTATTTATATGTTCGCTATTCTGACAATTACTGTATATCAAATTGATATTCATCTTAAAATAGGCTTGGAATATAGTTGCAATACTTATGCTCGTTTGTCTTTTTTTTGTTTATATTATTTTGGCTTTGTATGGAAATACGAACTTGAATTATATTTATCCTCTTTAATTAACAATACTACGAAGCAAGTAAAAACCTAAGAATGGTATTTAGGAATGAAACTGGTACGCTGAGTTACAGATGTTGCTTTCCTTAAAACAGCTATATTTCCCATTCTAACGGAATAAGGTTAAAACGCAAAGTTTAAACAGGAAAAATAAATAAGATTTCTTAGTTGCAATTGCTAGCATTTCCCTGATTGTGATAAATTATAAATTATGCAGTCAATGTAGGCCAACAAAAAAAGACATCTTCAAATTTCAATCAAAGGTAATTATTTAAGCCGGCTGAATGTTCTCCTTTCATAGAGTATGATCTCTCTTTGACAGCTCACACTGACAGATGACCTTCTCTGCAACATCCTTATCCTCCAGATCATGAACAGGGTGTCTCTCCGCTTGAATATCTCTATATATTTATGACACTAAGCTTTCAAATACAGCTATTGACAAATCAGAACATCAATCTAAGTGCTGGTCTTCCTATCACTCACAATAAAGTAGCCATCACTTGTGGTGTTGTAGAGCAAGCCAATCTCTGAAAAATGAGTTCTCAGTGAGTGCTAATTTGACACAGCTCGCTTGCCTTCCCATAATTGCTCTGTCATTGTCAGTTGGCAGTTCGGGCTCATTCCTGGAAGCTGCGCCATACAATTTGATACAATTACTCCCATTTACCACCACTATTATGCCACTGATGCTGCCCAGTCCGCATATTGACATGCCTCATTAAACCTGGATGCAGGCCATTAATGAACATTGTTAGCATTTCTCTTAAACTTTTTTGCCCCTAATAAACAGTCAGTGTTCCATGAAGGAGCACTGCCATTCTTCTGATATGATATTTATTATCTGCTGGGGGAAGTGTATGGGTGTATGTGTGTTGGCAGAGAGGGAAAGACTCTGCAAGTGGAAACCATGCAGATGCTGGTTAGATCAGGGGAGAAGAGCACTGATAAGTGGGGTATTTTGGGGCAGGGAAACTGTACTACTAACCAAGTGACCTTTTCTATCCTATGGAAGATGGTGAAGATAAACATAATAAACCAGATTCCGCCAGGTTTCTCAGGGTTGATTCAACTCCCCACCACTTTAACTCTTTCCCTGAGATGCTGCTGTGTGACACTCCAAATATTTTTTTTAATTATTGCTTTTATTTTATTTTATTTGCCCTGGGTCCTGCATCTATTATGTCCAGCTAACTTCCACGTACATTTTTATTCAGAAATAATTATGTGTTGATCAGAGGAGTTGGCGGCTGTCACCCGTATGGCAGGCACACCTGCTGTGTCACATAGGTGGTAACGATGGCATGCTCTTGAGCTGTCATGACAGGGACAAGGGCTTTATTGTCTATATGTCACCATTTCTCTTAGGCAAATTATCCTTTCCTGCACAATGACAATAATAAATGTTACCGTGATTTCATAAACCCTGGTTGTAGGCCCCTTTCTTGTCCCTCATCAAAACTATATATCAGTCATAATTTTCTGGGATGAGGGAATAATCTTGCAAATCTACTACATTACTAAAATGTATATGTTCAATATTTCTATGACAACTTGGAAGCTAGCCTTCTTTTCTTTCCTCCTTATTACTCTCCTTCATAATTAAATCAAGAACTGTCTACTAAAGAATAAGAGTAGCTAGACCATTGATCTTAGACATGACTGGCCCATCAGAGCTCTTGTGATGATCAGATGGATTGTTGTACAGTCTCAATATACTACTTATTTCTGTAATTTTAGTAATAAAAGATGAACATATACAGCAAAGCAGCTGACTACTAGGTTTTAAGTTTCTGCTAGTGTTCTCAAAATATTTGAGTGCTAGCATCCTTATACCTCCCTTCTTTTAGAAAATACTGTTCACCCAAACTATTCAGAATTATTTTGATACCAGCTTACCTACATTTGCCTATTACAGAAAAATAAAACTGAACAAAGTCCATTTATCAAAGTCTTTATCGTAGGGAATTCCGTCTTGAAATTGATAACTTTGAATTTAGTTGCAGGTTTGATTGAAAAAGACCATTCTACAAAAACTTAAGGTGACCAGTTCACAATAGAAAACAAACACATCTGTTAAAGTAATTGTATATACAGTTCATTTCTTTCTGCTAAATGCTGGATATTTGTCTTTTCTCTCATTATCATTTATGCCCAATATAATGATGCGCTGTATTGCTTGGCCTTTAGAGCACTTGAATTTGCAGGCTGAGAAAATTATAAATCAAGCGATTCCTTTCTTTGCCTCCCTGTTCAATTCAGCAGAGAAGACAACAAATTCCTTTGTCTTCCCCACTGCATGATACTTTCAAAGAAAAGAAGTCTGTCTCTAGATTATTAGACATCTAATCAAAGCAAAGTGGAGGGGCTGGCTTAAAAGGGAGAGATTAGCAATGAGGGAGCATTTTATCCACTAAAGTGCTAGCTCTAAGAAAGAAGGGAGGTAAAGAACAGTTCTGCAGTAGACTTAAAATAATTTCATCCCCCAGTAATTGTTTTCTACCAAGCTTTTGGGACTAATATACACTCGTATCCTCAAGCAATTATACTTTTCTGTATTGTGAATAATACTCAGCAATATTTTTCCACAACAAGGAATAGAGACAAATCCAGAAAGGTCCACGGGAATGTGATGATATATTGTTGGGGTATCCTAACAGAGAATTAAAAAGTCTAGATGAAACAAGCCTCACTTTCTTTTTTTCATTCTTGTTGATATCCAGTCCCTGAGATGGATCTAGTTATGGAAACAAATGTTTAGAAGTCCCACTGCTATATTTGAATGGGTTGATAGAAAGAATAGTTTTGGATCTAATAGAATTTCCTAACAGATAGAAAAAAAGTGAAAAGGCAGGAAAATGTACGAACTTTTATATATGCATGTGTCTTTTATTTCTTCAATATTTAAGAATATTTTTCTGCTTTTACAGGGGAACAATAAAACTGAAGTTGGATTGCTCTTTGATTGTATACTTGTTTATGAAATTTCAATGAATAGTTTTCAACCTTTTTTTAGAGGAGATAAGGCTGTGAGTTTTTCTAAAGAATGGTTCAATGTTTGAGTGATCATTTGAATATATTTCAATAAAATTTAGAGCAGGGAACGCATGTTTTAAACATAGTCTTCTGAGTTATTTCAGTATTTTGGGTTTCCCTATATAATCCTGTTTATATGGTCTTGCATGTAATGATTAATAATTATTAAAAAGGGGAGTGGATGATATTTGATGTAGAATGAATTGCAAAACATGGATTTGACCCTGATCTCTCAGAATCAGGAAATACAAATCAAGGGAATAAGGGAAATTTATCTATGTCACACTCATTTACAAGAACTCAAGGGACAGCAATTTAGATTTAGGCCATGGCATCAGGAAAATGGAATTTTAACTTTTTCACTGTCATAATTTTTAACAAAGAAAAATTGTCTTAAAAAATATATCTCAGGCAAAATAGGCACAACTCTCCAAAAAGGGCTTGCTATGCTTCTGCTTGTACCTAGCAATTTTCCAGGCTTCTTTATTGTAATAATTTATATTTTTCAGATCTTAAAACTCAGCTATATTACTACTACTACTGCACTACTACTAATAATAAATTATGGGGATTTCCTATGGATATATGTTGATAAATAGTAGTATTCTAGTAATGAATATTATTCAGATTTAGGATTTTCTTTCTCCATTAAAGAGCAGAAGAGTCAATTTTGCATTGTATTATATTATACTAGACAATGGGCTCAATCTCTGACTTTTGGCATTATCACCACAGTATACCTCTGAGTGTGATGGCTTGTGTGGTTAGAATGCTGGATTGACAATCTACTAGCTAATGTTTGAAACCCTAGTGCTGCTGTGTGATGGAGTGAACTCCATCATTTGCTCCAGCTCCTGCTGACCTAGCAATTGGAAAGCATGCAAACATGAGTAGATAAATAGGTACTGCCTCAGTGAGCTCACTAATTGGGACATGAAAGCAGCCCCAACTGATGTCCCCAACTGGCAATGGTGATGTCATTGGGTAATCCCTTCAACTTGGAAGCAATTCAATGTTTCTGAAATGAATACAAGTGACCAGTGAATCATGATATTCACTTACTGGACATTGTTTTGAACTTCTGGTATTTAGCAGAGACCAAGAGAAACAACTGACTTTTGATGTTGCCCCCAGGTGGAAGTGAGTTTGGCAGTGAGGTCTGGCAGAGTTTACTTTCTTTTACCTCGACAGGTAGCAAGCCAGCATTAGGAACATTATCACCATGATCAATTAGAGATAATAGACCTAAGCATTGTTAGCAAACTGGTTTGCATCGATTACAGAGCTATTCATCTAGGAAACAGGGGTTTCTGCCTGAGGAATTGAGTGTCAACTATGAAAACGACTTTAGCTGAAGCCATATTCTTTTTTACTTCATTTCTTAGTTGCCTTACATATGGGGGGAGGGGGAATACAGGGTGTGGGATAATTTCCTCCCAGGTGCCAGACATAACAGCAATAAGTCCCTTGAGAATCAAGGTCATCTCAACAAGAGCTAGTAATGATCGGAGGAAGTAGCAGCTTGCCATCTACCTGACTGGTTAATGTGAGCAGTGACACTAAGTGGGTGGGTGATATCTATTTTTTTATTATACTGAAAACGTGGGAAATATTTAGAGTTGGTTTCACATTTGAACATACCGATATGATATAGCCAATAAAGGGCATCTTTGAGAAAAATTAGAGCATCAATATATCCTGATCAATTACAGATCAATACATCCTGAACTGATCAGGATATTACTTGGAACCATGATATTGGGGTCATAAAAGCAAAGATGATGGCCACAATGACACCATCATTTATGTTTTATGTTCTTATTGCATAAAAGGGGGACAGAGCATTGATCACATGCAACAAATGTGTGGAGTGTGACAAATATATGAAATATATTTTAATGCTTTCAGGAAGGTTTGGAGTTGGCTTAAATGAAAAAAAAATACATTTGTAGCACTTAGATTAATACATAAATCATTATTTATATTAAAAGACAACAATAGATACACCAATCTAACTTTGAGCAGATAGCAGAGATAATACATACCAGCAGATAAAATCTTCTGGTGCTGCCAGTAGACATCAATAGCAATCGAACAGAATTTTGCAACTCTTCTGAAAATGGTCAGTGACCTGTCAGCTCAGAGGAAACAAATTATCTTCTTTTCTGAACTTCTACTAGGGCTGATTAATAAGGACTTCATTAATTTCTTGTGTCAGGTCACATAATAGGGATAGAAAAGAAGGAGATATTAAATTCATCCAACTTCCCACTTCACCCAGGGCTTAAGGCTCTCCTTGCAAGGGAATATTATTAAATCTCTCTTTTCGCAGCGATGGTGGAAAAACATCAAATCTACTAAAGGTAAGGACTCTACTGTAGAAGGTTGGGCATAAAATGTTAACCAGGTGAGAAGTAGTTGAAAAGGTCTTCCAAAGAAACATTACTTCAAATTTTAACACTTCGTTTGGGGGATAGAATTGCAAAACTCGTGTCATGAAAAAGCAATAATATGCTGCTGAATTTCAATAGAATATTTCTTGGGAGTTTTGGAATTGCAAAATTGGGCCAAAGACAGCAGATTGTTTATGAACTGAAGATTATCCAAGCCTGATCTACTAGATGTAAAGCTCTTCCATTATCCTGAAAAGGACCAGGTCCAGCCTTCCACCATACCATAATGGACCTAATATAACAAACCTGCCTCTATTATTTTTAACAAGTAAGTCTTGAGATGAAACAGTGGTGAGATTCAATTTTTTTTTGTAAAAAGTTTTTATTGGTTTTAAAACATTTATAGGGAAAAGGTAATAGGGTACATAGAAAATTTTAGTAGCTCCCATGTTAGCAGTAGAAATCCCCCCAAATCTCACACTTCTACAATTTTGGAAATAACATGTAAAGGGTAGCATAAACAGAATTCTTACTTTATATCAACAATGTGTTCATTAATCTCTTTCTTTGTTACTTTCTAGTATATCAACAATTACAATAATATTTCAGGTATATTTATTTTTGTGACCTGAGCCTTTTCAATATTGCTCCCTCCTCCCTGCCCCCAGGTGGAGCCATGCCCCCCCCCCTTCTCCATATCTTGTACATTGCTGCCTTTTCCCCCACCTCCGCTATTATTTGTCCTCTGGGAGGGAAAAATGTTTCTCATCCACTGTCTTAATTCTAATTCGGCTTCCCTCCCAGAAAATCAGCATTCCTTCTGGCAATAATCATCTGAACCAAATTCCTCTATTGTATAATTTATTTGATAAGGAAGAGTATTTCCTCCTTTTTGGAATTTGCTTGAGAATGGTAATTTCTTTATCTTTGTATTTTAGAGGTCCCTCCCTTTGGGCCCCTAGCACCTCGTCTCTCGTGGTCCTCCTGAGAAATTTAGCATGTACCTCTCTTGGAACATTATGAGTTCTGGCATATGCTGAATTAATTCTATAGACCAGGTCCATATCCCACCACATCTGCTCTTTGTTTCTCTTAAGGTATTCTGCTAAACCTGTGCTCATAATATCTTTAAGATCTTCATTTTCTGTCTCTGGTAGATTCTGGAACCTAAGAAAAAAAGACATTCTTTCCTATTCTATTTTGGCCATAAAGTTTTCCAGTTCTAAATTTCCCTTACAGACCTCCTTAACCCTTTCCTCCATCCCAGCTGCCCCTTCCTCCAGTACCGCAATCCTCTGTTTATTTTCTGTTGTGTTATGTTGTACCACTCTGAGTTCATTTTTGAGGTCTGCCACTTCCTTCCTCAGTTCGTTTTGGCCTCTCATAATTTCCTGAAACATTTGGTTGACAGATAATTCTTTTGAACTTTCTCCAGCCGCTTCTTTTTGTAGCAATGAAGTAATTTTCGGCTGCTGGGTACTTGGCCTGGAAGTCGCCGATGCAGGAGCCGAAAGTGACTTGCCCGTTGGTGGTTCTTAGGTCCCATTGTCTAAGTTCAGAGATGGTAAATCTTTTACAAAGAAAATGGCATCGCTGGAGCGCGCAGCCGGGCTGGTCCAGGGTAGCAGGCAAATCTGAAAGTAAAAAGTTAGTTCTCCTTCACTGTTCCAAGACACAGAGGTACACCAGGAAGGGAAAAACCAAATAATCAAATCCAGAAAGTCCACGAAGCAGAAGAGATCCAGAGCACCCTCAAGGGAGATATTAAAAGATGCCAGAAATTATCATTTTTTTCCCAGGGTGGTTTCAAAAGGCAGACTTCATTTATAAGTACAGAAACGAGAATGGAGGGGAGCCATCTTGACTCCTCCTTTCCACAGGGAGAAGAGCAAAAGTTTTAATTTTTAAAAACAGCTCAGCAAGCACTCTTGCAACTGTGATTTCAGTCTTTCTCACATAGTTAATTCGAGTGGCAAGTCAGCCTTTGTTCTCTCTCCATTCCAAAGTGGAGAGAGAGAGTTTGAATGCCGCTTTGTCCGAGGGGGGGTTAGAAAAGAAAAACTCCCCCCTCCAATCTTCGGTTTAAAATAGATTGAAGAGAAACTTACGATAGCCTGCTGCTTGTCCGTTACCGATAGTTGAAGAGATTAGGAAGGATCCTCCACAACCAACATTTCAGCCACGCTTCCTTTGATTAGCTTATTTCCTCCGGAGCCCATTTGGCGAAGGGGCAAGCATGCCCCCCTTCTGCTCCCTGGCTCCTGGGGCGAAGCTGGAAAACCCTCCACCGGCTGCTGCTGAGTCTGGGGGGTTCCAACAGGCCGCCCTATGGCAGGGATCCCCTCCAAGGTCCCCTGTGCTCCAAACGGAGCCCACCGAGAAGACAAGTGGCAGACGAAACGTCCGTTGCCTGCAGGGACCGGAAGTCGACTCCGAGATTCAAATTTTTTAATAACCCTAATAACTGGGTGGGCATGGCTGGGTGGTCATGTGACTGAGTGGGCCTGACCAACTCGATATCATTCACAGCAATGTGGGGTGGTAAAGGTGCACCGATGATGCAGAGACAGGGCAATTTCCTATATACCACTCCAAGCCCCTTCCCCCCCCCCCCCCACTCCTTGGGCTGACAAAATAAAAGTTCATCTAAAGATCATGACTGCCTGCCAAGCACATGCTGGCAAAAGGAGACTAGGGAGGAAAAAGAGAAGGGCCAATGGAAATGTCCCATTTTCCGCCTCTGTTCGGCTGTATGCACTGTGCTGGATTGTGCTGGGGAGGTGGGGGGGAAGCAGAAAGCCCACTTGGTCCATACTCACCAGCACGATAGCAAATCTCTCTTCCAGTTTGCTGGTTTGGACATCGGGAGCTTGAGGGGTAGATTGTGCACCCTGAAATCCATCTGCTGCTCCTCCAAGCCCAGTTCTGGCGGCCATCACAATATCAATTCATATTTATATGGAATGAGAATATAAAATACAATAATAAAATTATGAAATATAAAATGTTTTTAAAAACGTTTAAAACAATTACATAAATATATTACCTTCATAAAAAATATTAAGTCTTCAGAAAAATAAACATCTCTTTTTTTATATACTATTTCAGAAATTCTGCAACGGCAGATCCTAAAATGCCTCATCACGATTCATAATACATGTACGCTTCGTGATGAACTGATACAGGATAGTGAACAAAAGAAGGGTTTATTCTTACTATGAATATGCAAATTACTTTTACCTGAATTCTGTGACTTATGAGCTCAGCAAGTTTAGTCAATAATGTTCAGTGGTAGGTTCCGGATCCCATTGCAACCGGTATGGTGCAATGGGGCCCATTGTCCTCCACATGAAAGCATGCAGTGTGCGACGCTCCCCAATGCCTCTGCAGCCCTCCAGCTGCTCAGCGGAGCATTGCACATGTGCCGTATGCTCCGTGCGCATAAGCCCCGAAGAACTCAAATACAGGTAAGGATGGCAGGCGGGCAGGTGGACCCTCTGGAGCACCAGAATGGAACAGTACCCCGGTGCTCCTGGCAGACACTGGTACACCCGTACTGGGGCATACTGGTCGTAACCCACCACTGAAAATGTTCCAATAATATGACCCTTGAATTGCATAGCCTTATCTAGATTACCTCTGATCCTTATTGCCCATTAAACAAAAATTGTTCTGAATTCTATCACCTTAATATTTTAGTTCACCGTCAGGCAGCTCTA
The DNA here is from genome assembly GCF_964273705.1 of Natrix helvetica. Taxonomy (NCBI): domain Eukaryota; kingdom Metazoa; phylum Chordata; class Lepidosauria; order Squamata; family Natricidae; genus Natrix; species Natrix helvetica. The sequence continues at coordinate 60,497,749 of NC_138553.1, read as the reverse complement.
TCATAATCAGAAATAGTGAAAATACTACCTTCAGAGTTAAATTCCTAGCCTCCCTTTGAAAGTTTTATTTCAAATATTTATGTTTATTTTCCCTGACCCAATACAAGTGTGGGCAAAGGTCTGCCCTTGTTTGTGGAGTTAGGTTAACAATAGCAGGCTATTAAGCCATTGGTGAAAGATACTATAAAAGATGGCAGGCGAATGGATCTGCAGCAATTCAAACTGAGTTCAGTCATATTAAGGCTCTGGTCTCTTTATATGGAGGAATGGCATATAATTGAATGCTGTGTTATGAATACTGTCACATTTTCACTGTATGTGTGCATAAGAGTTGTAGGTAATAATAATAAGACCAATAATGATTGCATAAGAAGGAAGGTATGAAGAATGCAAGAATCTTACCCATCTCAGAATCACAAGTTGTGAAAATAAGAACTTGTAGCCATTATTGTATGCTTTACGTTTATATTTGCTCCATTCTCTATAGTTACAGCTCACTTTTAAAGGAAAATTTAGGTAGCATAAAACATTTTTTGTTATCTCTCCAAACTTCTGAATCTAACATATTACATTTTACTTACTTATTTTTACTTATTTGTATTATGCCTTTATTATTTTTACGAATAATACAAGATGGCAAATATATCCAACATACCTTTCTCCTCCCCCCACCCGCAACAATAACCCTGTGAGCTGTGGTTGAGAACATGACTGGCCCAAGCTCACGCATCTGACTTTCAAGGCTAAGGCAAGACTAGAACTTACAATCTCCTGCTTTCTAACCTGGAGGCTTAACTACTAGAACAACTGGTTCATTATACAATTGTGTTTGGATGATGATAGTTGCAGTCAAAGAGGACTAGAAGTTCATTTTCTTCAATCAGATCAGTGTCCATGTATTATTTGGTCCTTAGTAGCCTTATGGGGCCATACCTTCTTCTTTTACTCTAATGAGGGAGGAATGACAGCCACTAGGGTCCACAAATTTTCAAGAAGATTCTTTATGGCAAAACTATTTTGAGAAATCCAATCATTTCTAAACAGAAAACAAAGGCGGCTGCTTTCCTTTGCTTTGTATCTCTCCAAATGCCTCTCCTGATGCTCCCAAGAGGCCAGAAGCTTCTGGGTGTTAAGATAGTTGGACCAATCTAAAGTGAGAGGGCAAAAAGTATTACTTCCATGAGTCTATGAAGTGAATAGCATTGTTTTTTTACTTTTCTGAAACAAATTTCACCCTGTTTCTTATGTACCTATTATAGAAGGCACAATGTACCTGGCCACAAATTGCTTTTTGAAAGATTTTGATAGAAGAGGAAAGGAGAAACCTCCCAGCCAAGCCCCTTGCACCACCACCATGGTCTACATTATTGGAGAGAACCCATATCACATCAATATTTGTTTATATTTACATATGTGTTAAATGTTATAACATATCATGTAACATCACTTTGATACATAGGTCTGTATTTCTACTTTCTGTAGTTCTCTACAGCCTTTCTTTAAAGCTGCAACATTCCTGAAAGTGTTGAGAATATCTCATTTTGCATTGCTACTCAACATTTAATTTTTTCCTTAATATCATGAGCTGATAGTATTTGTTGTTATAAACTGTGGGGAATGGCCTCCCTAATTTAATGACAAGAAGATAACATAAAGATCACTGTTATCTTACAAGAATGTAAAATCTTGCAAGATTTTAGTGATGTTGCTTAAGTTTTATTCAAGTAGAATAAATGGAATCTCTCCTCTCTGAAGACATTTTGGCCACCCATAAGATCAGAAGACTTAGATTTGAGAATGACATTCTCAGTACAGTATCCTTCCCCTGAAGTGGCTTGTCACTGAGTCTACCCTGCTTCAATGTCATTCTGTAAAATGAAGAATGCTGTTATCTTCAGAAGAGGATTCAGATAGGAAGAACTCCCCATCAATAGCAAAGGTTTTTATTGAAATGTTTATTAATAGCTATTATTAATAGCTTAATAGTCATGGATATTTTATGGTTGCTTAATTGTATTTATTGGAAATTGTCTGGACATATAAATGATAATAAACTCATGAGCACCTGTGTAAGTGCTGGACTTTCATAACATCATGCAAAATTTTGGCATTCTCCCCTTTAAGTTCTGTTGAACTTTCAGTTTCCCTCCTAAACTGAGTTTCCACAATAAGGATATCAAAAACTTGTAAGATTCAGCAATTGTTTGGAGCTTCAGCAACCTGGAAAAAAAGGGAGGATTACTCCCCCCCTTCTAACACACACACACAAACACACACACACATTGTTTCTAAGAAAAAAACCCTTTACATACTCAAACTCTACTTGACAGATGATCACAAAGTCTCAGACAACAAAAGGGATTTTTCATCACAGTGAAGACTAAGGTAGACAACATTGCATTTTATATCTTTTGCTACAACAATTTCTGATATTAGCTTGGCAGTGCATAATCATCACCAATACTATGCAGTCCATTCTTAGCAGAACTAGGATTTCTTTAGCAATTGTAGATACTTTATTCTTGATTCTGTGCTTTTTAGATTCCTTTCTAAGGGAAAGCATTTTACTAATATACATTTGGTTCACTGACTGTGCAGTTTGCAAGAGGATACATTGCAATTTATTTAATAACAACTTTCCCTTGTTTGTCATTTATTTACTTGAATGGAGGTACTCCCTTAGCAAAGTTGGCCCATTATTTGCAATTGTGAATTATTCTGCATGTGTTGCTGTATATATTAAACTATAGTAAAGATCCTTCAAGTACATTCAGTATTATAATCTTTGGTGAAGTTAACAGAAAATGCATGTTTAATAGCCAGATTTTTAAAGAAAGGAAAGTGGAACTGTATTATTTATTATATGTGTGTTATCAACCTTGAGGACAAACCTTCCCTCTGGATATGTTTGAAACGAAATGAACTCTGTCATGGGAGAAAAAGGCAGGTGAGCCTGCAGCAATGAGATGATCTTCAGCAGAGACATTGTCAACAATTCCCTATTTAACTTTCAGAAGCATGGTGCCCTCCTAAGATGTATGTATCCTGCTGATCTTCAACAGAACCATCATTCATGACCACAATGTCTATACAGGCCAGCACAGCTTGCTTTGTGTTTGGATTTGGAGATCACAAGTGTTAACATCTGATAATTTAAGTCTGCAGAAATTCTTTGCTTCTCTAAAAAGTGCAGTCTCTGAAGAGCCGAATGGTCTCAGAAATTTGAAATAGAAAAAACTCAAAGGCTTTGGGACTAGTGTACCTTACAGTTCTCCATAGAGGATTGGAAGAAAAACAAAACAGAAGAAAAATATAAGGTTCCCCTATTGTATAACCTTCTCTTTAAAAGCTCTCACATTTGTTTTTGTTTTCAGTGGATGCAATTTCAAGGACTCAGAAACACTTTGATTATATTTTTTGCAGTAGACACAATTATACAATTAATTGTTTAATAAATATCCCCCACAGTTTACAATTGTATATGAGAAAAATGACAGAAGTCTCTACTTCTTCCTTATACAGCAAAGGTAGACATGCCAAAACAAATTTGGTCTTCAACCTTTTTTCATAATCAATCAATGAGAATAGAGCTGGAAGGGACCTTGGGGGTCTTCTAGTCCAAAGCCCCTATTCAAGCAGGACACTCTATACCAGCGGTGGGATTCACTTACCTTGCCTATTGGTTCACAAATGTGAGTGCACATGCCGCATCTGCATATGCCCACCTTCTGCACATGCGCAGTGTCCTCGCATTACGTCAGGGCGGGTGGGAGGAGACTCCCGCAGCCACCACTACTGGTTCTCCCTAACCAGAGAGAACTGGCTGAATATCACCTCTGCTCTATACCATTTCAGACAGGCAGCTGTCCAGTCTTTTCTTTAAAAGCTCCAGTGATGAAGCACCCACAGCTTCTGAAGGCAAGTTGTTCCACCAATTAATTATTCTCACTGTTAGGAAATTTCTCCTTAATTGCTTCTCTCCTTGATTAGCTTCCATCCATTGCTTTTTGTCCTGCTTTCTATTGCTTTGGAAAATAAGTTGTCCCCCTCTTCTTTGTGGCAGCCCCTCAAATATTGGAATATTGCTATCATGTCACCCCTAGTCCTTTTCTCTAGACTGGCCATACCCAATTCCTGCAACTGTTATTCATATGTTGTTGTCTCTAGGCCCTTAATCATCTTAGTTGCTCTTCTTTGCACTTTTCCTAAAGTCTCAACATCTTTTTTGTAATGTGGTGACCAAAACTGGATGCGGTATTCCACGTGTGGTCTTACTAAAGCTTTATAAAATGGTACTAATCCTCGTGGAAATAAGTAGGCAGTCGGGTACCACAAGGCTCCATCTTTGGCCCAATACTCTTCAGTGTCTTCATAAATGACTTAGATGAGGGAATAGAAGGGGAACTCATCAAATTTGGCAAACTGGCAGGAATAGCCAACAAGAGAAGCTCATGATCCAAAAAGATATTGACAAACCTGAACAAAGGGCCCTATCCAACAAAATAAATTTTAATGTGGAGAAAAGCAAAGTTTTATATCTTGGCAGGAAAAAAGGAAGAAGTACAGATTGGCAAGACCTGGTTCAAAAACAGTAGCTGTGAGAGGGGCCTTCGAGTCCTAGTGGATGATCACTTGAATATGAGCCAGCAGTATACAGCCACCGCCAGAAAAGCTAATACAATCCTGGGTTGTATAAACAGAAGCATAGAATCAAAATCACATAAAGTATTAGTACCACTTTATAAAACCCTAGGAAAACCACACCTGGAATCCTGCATCCAGTTTTGGTCACCATGCTACAAAAAAGATGTTGGGACTTTGGAAAAAGTTCAGAGAAGAGCAACTAAATGATCAAAGGTCTGGTGACTAAAACATATAAAGAACAGCTGCAGGATTTGAGTTTGGATAGTCTGAAGAAAAGAAGAATTAGGAGCAACATAATTGCTGTATTCCAGTATTTGAGGGGCTGCCACAAAGAAGAGGAGGTCAAATTATTCTCCAAAGGACCAGAGGGCAGGACAAAAAACGATGGTTGGAAACTAATCAAGGAGAGAAGCAACCTAGGATTAAGGAGAAACTTCCTAACAGTGAGGACAATTAACCAGTGAAACAGCTTGCCTTCAGAAATGGAGCATTCTATATAAGGTACCCATAGAAAACAAAAATTGATTTTTTTTCTCTTAAAAAGAGAATGCCAATATGCAAAGATTCTTGTGTTTAAAAATACGTATTCAACAAAAAGAGTTCAGCGACCTTTTTTTGGTTTGTAAAGGTTAGGTTGGGAGCAACTAATGCCCCAATCCTTCCTCAGAGCTTAAGTACACCTGCTGTGCTTGGAAATGAAACAATTACTAACAAATTACAGGTTTATCCTGTGCAATTTTAAAAGGTAATCAGGAACCAAAACAACTAAGTAAAGTACCAAACATCTTTTTGTTTTCTAAAGGCCATTCTGAAGTGGGTCAAGTGTCCTACAGAAGGAAGGAAAGTTTGATAGGGTCTCTAGTTGAAAGGCAATTAATGTATAGTTCTGTCTCTAAAGAAGTTTAGCAATATCCTAAAGGCATCGTAGCTATAGTCTTGATGGGAAGAGAATCCGGGGAAAGTCCCTCTCTTAACTGAAGGGGAATACCACAGTTTGAAGTTAACAGCATTCAGGCAGGAGGATAATCAGTGATTCATTATACTGTAATTATGTTTTAATTAATGTCACTCTGCTTTACTTATTTTAGAAAATTAAATAAAGTTCATTTTATTACACATCCTACACTGAGCAGCAGAAGCTAGAATTCTTTTCTGATTAAAGGAAGCCACCGGCCAAATTACCTGTAAAGTACAAGCAAGTGTTCTGAAGTTATGTTCTATAGCACTTTTGATAGATGTCTGCCTCAGGTGTGTAACTCTGAATAATGTTTGCCAGGTGGGTCTTTACAAACACAAAGTGACCTGCTGGTTTTACATTGTGGCTTCTTTGTAGGATCTGGCTCATTTGGCTGGCTGGAATATACAGTTATCTCTCTCCCTTCCATACCAAGCCCTCCCTCATCATCAGCTTGTCTTTGTAATCTTTGAACCATGCATTTTCCTTCAGGTCTTCCTTTAGCTGCTGGGTCAGAGCACTACAAGCTGGCTGAGGAGTGGCTAGCAACTATCACTTTATGGAGACCTGCATTGCCAGTTGCCAGGAGGGGATAATGGAGTTAACTATTTCCTTCCATTTTATATTGGTCTCAAGGTCCTTCCTGCCCATAAGAGATCAGCCCACCTTGAATTCCATTCCAGCTACTGCCAATTTGTTTTGACTGTTAGTAATTCAGATTCTTGTAGAGAGATTAATCTTGCAATAAATCCTTATATTCTTTTGAACTACCTGGATTTCCTGATTTCTGCGCTTGATAAAAGTCATAACCTAAGAGTGATCTTCTGTCTATTTTCACATGTATATCCAATGTACCTTGCTAGTTATTAACTTTTACAGTTATGGATATCAGTCCAAGAAGAATGTTCTTAAACTCTATTATGTGATTTAATGGTTTTCCTTATGGTTTTAGTTTAGCTTGTCTGAAAAGCAGTTCAAAGTTTTGTAGTGGTATAATTGAAACAACAAATATACTTTCTAATAATATTGATATGATTTTGCAATTATTTTTAATATGAATTAGTTTTATGTCACCTTTGATATTTATTTCCATTGTAATTCTGTAGTATCTCTAGCAGCCATATCTGATAAAGCCAATAGCAATGAAACAATATTGGGCTTTTCCTACTCCCTGGTGGGAAATGCAACCTGCTTGCTCTAAAGCAGCGGTTCTCAAATAGTGGGGCGCGCCCCCCTGGGGGGGTGCGAGGCTCCGTAAAGGGGGGCGCGAAGGCTCCCTTTCCATCTGGGTGCAACGGCGGCGGCGTGGGCGAGGCATAATATATCCCGCCTGGAAGTGGCAGCACTTCGGACTGTGGATTTTCATTGGAGCCGCAGGCTGGAGCTGTGCAAGAAGCCTGCTCGGGCGGGGGTGGGAGGGAGGGAAGCATGGCTGTCCCAGGCTTCCCTCCCTTCCCCCACCCCCCCAGCCCAAGCAGACTTTTTGCACAGCTCCAGCCCGCGGCTCTGATGAGTCTCTGAGCAGTCCCCAGCGCTGCCACTTCAAGCCGGGATATATTCTGCCATGCCCTCGGCGGCGTCTTTATGCAGGTAGCTCGCCTCCCCGCCAGCAGCTCCACCGCCAGCATTCCGTCTGGAAGCGGAAGCGCAACAGCCGCTGTTGGGGAAGGGACAAAGGGGCGGCGGTCGCCCGATCTTGCCACCGCCACCCCTTCGCCCCTGGTAACGGCGACTGTTGTGCTGCTGCTTCCAGCTGGGATGCTGGAGGAGCTGCTGGCAGGGAGGGAGGGAAGAAAGGGAGGAGGGAGTAAGGATAGACAAGCAAGAGGGAAAGAGGAAAGAAGGCAAGCAGGCAGGAAGGAGGCAGAAGGAAGGAGGGAAGAATGGAACTGGAAGGGAGGCAGGGAAGGAGGGAGGGAGAAAGGAAGGATAGGAGGATAGGGAAAGAGGAAAGAAGGCAGGCAGGCAGGGGGAAAGAGGAAGGAGGGAACTGGAAGGGAGGCAGGAAGGAAGGGAAGGAGGAAGGGAGGGTGGAAGGAAGGACAAGCAAGAGGGAAAGAGGAAAGAAGGCAAGCAGGCAGGAAGGAGGCAGAAGGAAGGAGGGAAGAATGGAACTGGAAGGGAGGCAGGGAAGGAGGGAGGGAGAAAGGAAGGATAGGAGGATAGGGAAAGAGGAAAGAAGGCAGGCAGGCAGGGGGAAAGAGGAAGGAGGGAACTGGAAGGGAGGCAGGAAGGAAGGGAAGGAGGAAGGGAGGGTGGAAGGAAGGATAGACAAGTAAGAGGGAAAGAGGAAAGAAAGCATGTGACTACGGTGGGAGACGAGGAAAGACCGGTGTGCTATGTTATGCAGAGGTGTACTTATAACAATTTTATAGACAAATTATACTATTTACAGTCGCGCGGGGGGGCGCGCGAAATGTTTTCTTCTTCCTAGGGGGGGGCATGACAGAAAATAATTGAGAAGCACTGCTCTAAAGTTATTTAAATACAAACTTGTTTATGATGATTTATGTCTTACAAGTATATATTTTAATGGTTGGTTTTACCTTATTTTTAATGTTTTAATGTATATAAATATTTTTTATGATTGTAAATTGCCCAGAGCTATTCTGTTAAGATCACCCGCAAATACATTTTATAAATAAATAAGATAAAATAAATATATCTGTAATACCCTTAAACCCATACAGCCTGTTGAATCCAAGTTTTTCAGTATTTAATTTCATGTCTACAGAACAGCTAATCTTTCAAGGTAGCATTTATTTCTCTCCTCAACATTGCAACATCCATCCACCTATTTTACTTCAATTGCGTATGCAGAAATGGATTCTCTTTTACTATTTTGAAGTCTGAAAATGCTATACAACAATAATGGCTTTCACCTCCAAATGTTCCTAGATTATTTTTTACTAGTTCTGTAATTGTAAAGGTCTTTGTAGGACAATTATGGTTCTCATTAAGCTCCACTCTCTGTGTTTCCTATAACATTCCATACATTTTTTCAATAACTTTCCTTTGCCTCAAAAATTGTTTAAATCTCTTATGACTAATATCCAGTCTTCTGTGGTAGCATCAAATAAATTTAATTCTTATAAAGTTAACCCATGTGACCTCTCCTCACCCATAGACCTCTCTGCCCTCCATGGTATATAGAGGAACTGAGAGGGATGAAAAAGATGAAAAGGTGTCTTCCACTGGCAGAAGATAAGGGATGAACTCGATTTAATGTGGGTAAGAGCTGCTGTTAAGGCATACCTTGTGACAATTTATGCCACGAAATGTAAATATTTCTCCGCACTAATTGAATCTGCAGATAATCTCCCAATGATGCTCTTTAAGGTGAGGTTCTTCCTCCGGGGAAGTTTTTTTTTCTTGTTTTCCTCCCCAAAAGCTAGGTGCATTTTATAATCTGGAGTACTTTATAGTCTGAAAAATATGGTAATTTGCTGTGTTATGGGGAAAATGCCCACTTAAATAAGGAACCAAAGCATTTGAAATAGATATAACAAAGTATATTTTATTGACATAAATAATTATAATGATCTACAACTTTTGGTCAAAGTATGCAAAAGAGCCCCAAAGGTAAGCAAGATTATGGGTTATATATCCCCAGCAATGTTATATTGGAATGATAAAGATAGCAGTGTAAATCATATCGTCACCTTTACATCCAAAATGTAGCATTAGAAAATACAGTGGGATGATATTAATAAGGCTATTTCTGCACATCTACATTCTTCTCTGCTAATGGAACTTTAATCCAATGCTTCTGTATTAATAGTGTCATAACCGCCTAATTGCAAAGACTAACACTACATATCCAAAACAATGCTATTTATTGTGCCCATATATTGCTTCATTTCCCATCAACAAAACAACAGCTTCACTGTCCAGTTATTGGTGGCTTGGTTTGCCTACTCTTTTCTATTTCTCTACCTTGTATGCCTCTACATTTATGAAGGCTCTGAGCAGTCTACAAAATAGCAAATAAAGCACTAAAAGTATCCAACACATAAAACACTGAACAACCAGAATCATGAAGAACTTTAAAGGTGACAGCTAACAGCTTGAATTTCATCCAGAAACGTATTGGCAACCAATGCAACTCCCAAAGTACAAGTGCTATATAGTCAAATTTCCAAATTTATGAATTGCCAAATATTCTTCAAGGGAAGTCTTACATAGAGCAAATGTCAGTGGCCCTGTAATAAAATATCAAGAACGTTGTGTCAAAGTTTTTTCTAAGCAGAAGTGGTGCAATTGGTATATACTGTAGGTATAATAGCACCAAGGCTGTCCTAACCTCAGCCTTTACTTGCTCTTCCATCAGGAGTTCAATCAATTCAGTTTATTATAGTCATAGACCAGAGACCAGAACAAATAAAACACTCAGTGAATATCCAATTACAAATTCTAAAATAAAATAATAAAAAACAGATAAAACCTATGATAAAATCCAGTCTGTCAATTACACATGGTTTGACTATACTAAAATTAGAATCCACAAACTGTGAGGCCCGTAGTCAGTTTAATACTAAAAGGGAAAGGAATAAGCAGTGCAACGGGTTTGCCACATTTGTTGGGTAAAATAGCTATGGCTTAGACATGTGTTTCCAACAAATCCCCAGTGCTGCTGCGCAGAATCTAGCCACCTGCAGTGTAGTTATGTTCGTCCTTAAGCAGCCACAGGAGATAAGCAGTGTGGGAATGGCCATCATACCTAGAAATTATTGGAAGGATATGGTTTTTTTTCGAACCTCTATGAAAAAGGAACATGGAAGGAGTATGTGACTGACACTCTTAACTTCTCCTGAGCCATAGGGACAGAGTCTTTCAGACAATGGTATCTTTTTATACTTGCAGTATAGGACAACCAATGGAAGCACATGGCAACATCCAAGTGAAAATGCTTTCCAATGGTTTGCTGACTCCAACTGGTTAAGATAGCTGGCAGGAGTAACAACATATTTAATGGTGTCTGGAGCCAGAAACAAAGGAGTTTTCCCTAAATCTGTTTGCCTTTCAATGTCCTCTACCCTTTGTTGCAAGGTTTGTTTTGTTTGGTCATAGTCCAACTTGAGTATTGAGGCTGGAGAGAAGATAATTTGGCAAAGTTGGACTCGACAGCCTTGATCCATGACGAGGAGAAATTGTCTTGGAGGATTAATGGAGCAAGGCCTTGTAGAAAGAAGTTAAGCTTTAGCCAGAGATTTAAAGACACTATAAAGACACTTCTATCAATCCTGTCTTCAGGTGCAGAAGTGCATTTGAGACACAACACAGTATCTGAAGAATTTCTCTAATAAGTTTGGATTGAACTTTTTCCAGTGGTGTGAAACATGAAGTGGGGGGCTCCATAAAGAAGCTGTGCAAGTGACTTGGCCAGAAAAAGCTTAATTGTGGCAGGAACACAGTATCTTCCCTTTGTGTAGAAAAATTTAAGGATGCCACTCGCTGCTCTTTGGCCCAAGGCAGCCACATATTTACCACGTGCTTTTATTGATCCAGTGGCCTGGATGACCACCTCTAGGTATTTGAAGGTGGTTACCTTCTCTATATTATGGCCAGTGGTGGGATTCAAATAATTTAACAACAGGTTCTCTGCTCTAATGACTGGCTGGATAGGCATGGCTGGGTGGTCGTGTGACTGGGTGGACGTGGCCAACTGAACATCACTCATATTGAGGGGCACTTTGCCTTGCCTGGCCTCTCATCACCATGGGGATCCTGCAACAGTTGTAAGTGTGAAAAACAGTCATAAGTCACTTTTTTCAGTGCCATTGTAACTTTGAATGGTCACTAAATAAACTGTTACAAACCAAGGATTACCGTATTTTTCAGAGTATAAAACACACCTTTTCCCTCAAAAAAGAGGCTGAAAATCTGGGTGCATCTTATACACTGAATACAGCATTTTTTGCCTCCTAAAACCCCATCCCCTTCACCAAAATGGCCATGCATAGCCTTTAGGAGACTTATAGAGTGCTCCTGGGGGCTGGGGAGGGCAGAAATGAATGAAAAATGGGCCATTGCAAGAGACTTCTATCCCAAATGTGCTTTTTCAAGAGGCAACTGGACTTTCTCAAAATCAAGAAAGTCCAGTTGCCTCTTGAAAGAAGCATCTTTGGGACAACCATGACCTAGATGACTGAAAAACCTCCATAGGCAAGAGAATCCTATACTCAGTGAACTGACAAAGCACCCTTTTCCACATAGGAGAAACAATCCTTAGATACATTTGCACCACTTAAAGATACCGGCTGGCCTCACTCACCTCACAAGATATCCTAAGGAAATCATACAGATTTAAGGAAAGATCACATGCCCTCAGTAAAAAAAAAATCAGTGCCAAGCTTGCATCCTGCCTTTTGGAAGTACACCTCCAAAAGGACAGTGCCAGCAACCAGTAAAGCAGTGTAAAAAGTCAAATCCCTAATAAAAGTACCAGCAAAGAAAAAGGAAAAACTCCAGAGAAGCAGCTCTTTAAGTCTGGGCATACTGCCAAGAACCATTAGCTGTTATAATGTAACAAGGCTTAACCACAGAGGCAGTTTCTGAAAACACTTAAGCAGGGCAACAAAGATAAGAATTAGGCTAGAAACAACACACAGAGACACACAGAATGTCTCCTTCTTGCCTTCCTGGCAGGATTAACTCTGTAAGGTGGGAAAAACAAAAGGCTGTTTTTTCCAACAGCCGGTTTGCCAAACTGCTCAGAAAGTTAACTAATGGCTCTCCCGAACCAGTGCGATCTGTCTGAATCCCACCACTGATTATGGCCATGAATAGAGTTTGGCCTTTTTGCAAAGACCGTAATCTTTGTTTTCTTGTAATTTATTTCCAGTTTATTGTAATTACAATACTGGATGAGGGCTCAGGACTTGTGAATCTTAGTGTCTCCCAATTATAAGCCAAATCCATATGGGGAATGCAACCCTGCCTAAAGATTTTTTCCCCCAGTTCTGGAAACCTTCAAATGCAGAGCTACTTCATCTTTGTAGGAGGCAGCATGTTAATAGGAATAATGGCAAGGAAAAAAAGTAAGGTGAAATAATAGCTTTATTATTAATTTATTATCAATTAAGTGAAAATATCTGCAGTCTCCATCCCCAGTATATAACTGAGGCCAATTTAATTTTACATTCCAGAGGTTCTGTTGCATAGTCTGAGAAATATAATTTTATGAGAGATGTAAAATATCCAGGGAGATATTTGATGCGTAATGGAGAAAAAAAATGAGGAATAAACATCTAGGATGGGTATATGGATCTGTTTATCTAGTTTGAGCTAGCTAGAAGGGTAAGAGATAGCCCTAACAAATTAAAATGTGATGGCAAATGTTGTCCTGGATTTCAGGGACAGCTGATCCATCAGGGACAGCTGAAGTGACATCCAGATTTATAAAGCTGAAGTGCCAAACATGAGTGACAGCTGACTTAGCAAGCATGGATGACACACCTTCCACAGAGAATTAGAGAGCAGAAGACAGCACCAAATAAGTGAAATGCCATTGGCATAAAAGACAGAAAATGTGGAGATTAAAGGTTATTCACTGAAGTATTTTTCTATCCTTCGATGACTTTTGTCCTGTTTTGTTCTAGTATCTTGGATGAATCTGCTGTGTTGCAGGGGTAAAAAGATTACTGTGGTTGGTGGCCTTTGCAATCCTCCTGGCACTATTTATACATAGTTGACAATATTCTATACTTTTCCTACTCTTCTGTGTTTTTAAAAGGCAACTTTGGGAAAAGTAGTATCACAGTGGAACCCTTCATCCCAGGTTAAACAAATGTTGACAATGGGAAATTATATGAAAGCATCAAATCTCCAGGATTTTTAAAAAGACTTTTTAAACTACTACCATATAATTCCCTGGGTTTTCTTAAATAATTCATCACCATCCTGGGCTTAATATCAGGTACTTTTGAAAGAGCAAGTAACTTGAAAGTTTTGAAGACAATTCTATGAAAATTAAATATGTTAAATGACAGTTATAAAGCAATATATATTCTATAATCTGAAAACTGATTTAATGATTAAATGCTGTTCAGAAAAAGAAAGTTTAAATATTAGCAGAAAGGTTGGAAGGTCATTCCAAATAAGTACTTGTTCAATTTTGGGTGGCAATTTCTAGAAAGAACCAGCTTGGTGTAATGATTAAGGTACCAGGTTAAAAACCTGGAGATTGTGAGTTCTAGTCCCACTTTAGGCATGAAGCCAACTGGCTGATCTTGACCCAGTCTTTCTTTCAGTTCTAAAAAGACAAAAAACAAACTACTTCTGAAATCTTGCCAAGAAAACTGTAGGAATTAATCCAGGCAGTCACTGAGAGTCAATACTGACTTGAAGGTGTGCACGGACGCACACACACCGAAAGGTACCTTCAAGTTTATCATAAACCTTTTACAGAAACATGAAACCAGTTGCTCCTTAAGGTAGTGCCTCAGATATTTAGGACTTGACAAATAACTACTGAGGCTTTTCTACATCAGTCTGCCCTTATTTTGGCTCCCATATTTAGTTTATCCCCAAGTATGCATTTGATGAAGAAATAGAGTCTATGGAGATTCTCAGTCATCCAGGTAATAGTTGTCCCAAAGATGCTTTTTTTCAAAAGGCCACTGGACTTTCTTTGTTTTTCTTTGAAGATGTTTTGCTTCTCATCCAAGAATCTTATTTTCAAAATTTTGAATAAGTATCTTTGGATGTTACCAAGATGTTTGTTTTTTATGACCTATAAGAGTTCAGTACTTCTCTAACTGATCATATCCCATGTTGGAGTGCAGTAGGATGAACTGCTTTTCATACTGTTCCATTCAGAACCTTATCAGCTGCTAACTTGCGACGGAAATTACTATGTGCCTGTATTAACAGGAGCGTTGCTGGGCAGCAGCTGGGGAATTACATTGGATTTGGTGCAGTTACCAATCCCAAGTGTTGCAGCAGCAACTTCTCGGCTGCAGCTTCTGATATAAACATCCTGACTGGATAAATCGAGCATATGTGATTGGGTACTCATGACATTATTCTGCTTATTCCTGAAAAAAAATCTAAATCTGTACCGAAGCGGATATTTGTTTGAAGAACTCAGATCAACAAGCTAGAATCAAGTTAAGGGAGGATAAGGCATCCCAATTTTTTTTATTTTAAGGCTGGGTAATAGAAAAGTTGATCAAATCATATATATTTCCTGTTTTTTTTCCTGTTGATTTATCTGCAACCCATTTTGATAATCTCCTAATACAGCTAACTTA